>NC_056625.2:72392228-73733840 GCF_002870075.4 Lactuca sativa | reverse complement strand
TAATAAATTTAGTCAAGGATACATAGTGTGTTCTCAAATTTCGATTATGATTATGGCATAGTTCGAATTGTGAGAACGTGACACATAAAATATTATGGAAAAAGATTGATAAAGTATCAAATCTTTATGTAAGACATTATGCATCGTGTCCCATACGCTTCGGGTATAGGATCGGTTGCAAATGCTATAATATTTGAACATTCTAAATTTTTCCAAATGTCTAGCACATTAAGAGGGAAAAATGACAAGAATCGGTTTTGACTAAGATAATTAAACAACTATCAAAGGACGATCCAAAGCTCGCTGAGGATTGGTCGCTTGTGAGTAGTTGGAAGTATGGTATTGGATGGACCATATCGACATTATTATGAATAGATAAGATTCTATTAAGAATGAATTGTCATATGGCAAATATGGAAATGTTTCCATATTGGGAGTTGGATATTGAGAATCTATATCTAGATTAGAAACTATCATGCAAGAAGGATGTTCAAAGGAATGTACTTTGAGTGAGAGACATCATATCTATAGAATTGTTTCTAATAGAGATTAGCCAAGTCTTGATGATTTTGAGCTATGACCTTACAAAAGAATCATTGCATAAAATGTTAGAATCTAGCATAAGTAACAAAATTTTGACATTCTTATACTTATGATAAGGAGTGGGAGTTGTGAAATGAGTATGGTTAGAAATGTGTTCATTTGATCTATTTCACAAAGTAAGGACCGTAGGTAAACATTGCGTGCATGCTAAGAGCATGGGGCAATTTTTGTTATAATACAAGTAAGAAGTTGATTATCCGAAACAACAAATAATGAGTAATCAATATGGTGATTAAATAAAATGTTTTATTTATACCCAGAGTTTGGGGCCATATGGGATTAGTATTATTCTTGTGTTTCACTTTGCATGTTTTGACTTCCTGAATAATTAAATTGATTCAGAACAATCAAATTATTCAAACAGACCACAGTCGTTCATATGTTGGAAGTAGGTATCAATGAAGACTATCGTGAATTGGTGTGTGGATTGTCTAAAGTGTATTAGACATAAGCAAATGTTTGCTACAACGTTTATGAGTGCTTATAAATATGAGTTTGAGCATTGGATTAAACCCACGCTCACTTGGATCACTTCATGGATTTTATCACGAGTGATTGGTGAGACGATAACATCTTATATTCTTGAAACCGAGATGTGTGAGTTGTATCTTGCGAGTCGGTTACACATTGATAATATGTAAACGCACGAGTAACTTGGTGTCATAAAACATATTGTTGTGTGTGATTCGGTGAGTGAGTGCAAGCAAGCATTGAATCAAAGCTTATCCGTTCCTTTTATCCAGAGTAGGATGAAAGCAATATCTGTGGGCCCCTCAATGAGTTAGTGATGACACCTAAGCGCTTGGCCAAGCCGGGACTAATTTGATATGTTCAATTGTAGTCTGTTGTCAGTCGTCGTAAATCGGAAATCGGGAAACAACGCATAGACAGAGAGAATGATTTAAATCCATGTCTTAGTCTATACGATATCTAGAATGGAGGAATATATGATCCCTTATCTAAAGGACGTGTATCTGATAAGATCAGAGTTGACAGCGGCTTTTGAAAGCTACGATTGCAGATCAGGATCTGAATTCATACGCAGAATAGTTATTAGACTTATCCAAGTGGGAGACTGCTGGATTAGTGTCTAAGTCCATAACTATTTTGGTATGTACTTGACCCGATGGTGCATGGTCCTTTTGGGTTGCCTTCACCAAAGCAACTTGATAGGATGAATTATGGATAGAGAGGATTAATTATGATTTATTAATATATTATGAGAATAATATATTAAAGGAGAAATCATATTGTTTAATTAATATTAGTCAATAATTAATTAAGAATTAATTTTGTGGCTAAAAGACATTAATTAAACTTAAGGGACTAGAACTGTCAATTGTATGATAATTGAATATTGGGCTAATGGACTCCATATTGGAGGGGTGGACGAATTCTATGGGGAAACCCATTAGAAATCGTCATAGGCCTCTAAGGAGGGAGTCCATGGGTTGCTTAGGGCCTAAGCATCCAAATTTGGGTTTCCTTGTTAGATAACCCTAATAGCCTTACTATTTAAAGATCCCTAGAGCACCAAAAACATGTGGAAGTAACTCCTTAGGGTTTTGGACGTTTTTGGGCAGCCTCCTCTCTCCTCATTCTTCATCCTCTTGCTCTTGGTGTTTGTGAACCATTAGAGGAGTGACAATTGTGACTCTAAGCTTTCTAAAGTCATTACAAGGAGGATTTGAGATTGTTATTACTACATAACAATCAAGGTAAGATCTAAAAACCCTTTCACATGTTAATATGATTAATTGTGTGCTAGAACTAGGGTTAAAGTCTTGGATGAATTGCATGTACAATAGAGAAACCTAGATCCAAGCATTAGGGTTTGCATGAGCACATAGGATGTTCTTATGGCTAAAACCCATCAAGTTTGACCGGTCGCCATCACCAACTACTTTTGCCGATGATTTCCCCATCTAGATCTTGAAAACCCTAGTTACTGATAAATCGAATTGGAGTGTGTGGTTTTGTCGGAGCTTTTTGGAGATCAACCAAGATAAGGTTTCAAATTACATATAGATTGTCGTCAGAGAAGGGGCGAAATGAAGACGATATTGTAACCTAGATTGACGTCGCTAGGGTTGCAAATTACCAATGGAGACAAAACCCAAGTTATCTAAGTGACGGTGACTTCAGATCGATTAGGGTTTTATGTAGGTGACGACGACTATTAGATGAGAGGTTGGTGGTGGCGATGACGATGGAGGCGAAAGATGATAACCCTAATTGGAGTTGGATCTTTAATGGTGGTCGTCAAAAACCCTAGTGCCGTCATCTTCATCGAATTTGATCTATGATGTGAAGAATAGAGTTTTGTTGAGAAGGTAGAGGTCCAAAGAGAAGGACGAAGGTCCGACGGGTTTCCTTAATATGTCTCTCTTATTTCTTGACGAGTAGTCGCTTTTGTCGGAACCATTGGTCCGACTGTTTTTCACCAATGTCGACGAACAAATGTTAGAAGTGGGTGAAGATTGAGTAGGGACGTCTCCGATGGTAGAGCGACAAGGGGTGGTGGTCTGACGACAATGGCAGTGGTTCCGAAGACAATGGTGGTTCGGCTACTGATAGTGGTCTGAAAGAGAGAAAGACATATGGAGTTATTAAGAGTGAGAAAGCATGTGGGTGGGTTAGTAATAGGCAGAGGTGGGGTTAGTCCAAACCTTTGGACCAAAGTGGCAATTTTTGGCTAACCACAAGGACCATTTGTGCAGTTTTGTCAATGAAATGAAAAAAAAGACAAAATTGCAAAAATGTTCACTATAGTTGTCAAAATTATGTGGTTTTGGTCCAAAAAAATTTGCTGATGCATTAGTGGTCGAATTTTGTATACCTTGTGTTGTTTTGATCCCTATGGTTGACATCTTGTCGTGCTTTTGGTCCATACCCCACCTAAAATGACTAATTTGCCCCTAAAATAGTTATTTTTAATTTCCTTTTATTTATTTATTAATATTTTAATTAAAAAAATAAACTAAAAAGAAATCACACCCTTCCCCGCCTAAGTCATCACTCTTACTTATCTCTCCCTCTCTCAAGAAAACAAAAACATGTCTCTCCACCAAACAGAAATCCTACCTCACGACCACCCTCACCACCACCACTATCAGCCACCACGACCTTCAACCACCTCCATCTCCACCTATAATTTAGATGAAAATGTCCCAATTACCATGAAAAATTCAAGCTTCAATAATAATGTAACGTCCATAAAATTCGAGCCAATTTAAAACTTTTTAAAGCATTTAAAACCATTCAGTTATTATAATTTGTTTTCAAAATAGTCTAAACATCAGAGTTCCTAGAAATCATAATCATAAATCGAGGAAGTGGACGGTCACGCCTTCGCCTTCCCGTGGTCACCCGTTGTACCTGAAACAATAATCGACAAACGTAAGCTTGAAAGCTTAGTGAGTTACCCCAAAATACCCATACACACAACAACACACAATAAAATAACAAACAACATACTATGAGTCCAATCATCCATCGGGCTGGAATATCCCAGGCCCACAACCATCGGGTTGGAATGCCCACATACTACGAGTCCAATCATCCATCAGGATGGAATACGCTCGGCCCACAACCATCGGGTTGGAATGCCCACATACTACGAGTCCAATCATACATCGGGATGGAATACTCTCGGCCCACAACCATCGTGTTGGAATGCCCACATACTATGAGTCCAATAATCCATCGAAATGGAATACTCTCGGTCCACAACCATCGGGTTAGAATACCCACAATCAATCACACACGTGCACCTATATCAGATAATCATATAACGGTCTATAAAGACAACATACTAGGGCCAACTCATCCTCGGGATGGAATACCCTCAACTACCATAACAAGCATGTGCACACATAACAGGTAATCACCTAACCATATACAGACAGTTAGACCAACTACAAGTCTCTAAACATAACCACATCATATATACCAGGATACCGATATAACAAATCATACTAGCATATAACCATCCTACCTACTAGGATATCGAGCTAACATATCACAACGGTAACCATTCAAATAATAAATCAAAGCGCCGACCTTGGTGCCTTAGACCCTTGAGTACAATGAGGATAACTCACCTCGCAATGTCGATCTGAACTGAAGAATCGAACTCCCGAATCGCTGTCTCACCAAAAATCCTGAACTATCCAAATAATGAATATTAAGTCAACAATCGAAATATCAATCTTGACCAAGGGTACCACATAGCATAATAGTCCATTTTGCCTTTTCTCTAATTTGGACCAAGGCCCAATACCAAATCCATGATCCAAAAGTCCACATATACAAGGCCCATTATTGGCCCAATTTTCCAAATTGGGCCAAAATACTTATTGGGCCTTTTCCAAAGGTCTAATCCTCCCATTGGCCCAAGAATCACCAATCCAGAGAGTCCATCAGGGCCTAAACATCAAAGCCCAAACAGATGGCTCAATAGCCGAAGCCCAAAGCAAAGAAGCCCAAAACAGTCGTGTACGCGAGGCGTCCTCCTGAGGTACGCTCAGCGTAAATGTGGCCTCGTGTTGATCAAGATACGGGTCGGGGCACTAACCGAGTATGCAGGGCGTACTCCTTTCTACGCGGGGCGTAACCTTGTAGGTCTTAAAGCTTCCACAAGTGATTAAGGGATTAAGCACTCGAGCTTAAACTTCAGATCCACTGCTCAAATGTGCTCTAGAACCATAAACTATCAAACTTTAAGACTTTGGTCGGCTGAAAAGGGCTCAATGCATGGTCTTAATCCATGAAGACCTCCTACAAAGCACTAGGGACCAAACTAGCTCAAGGGACCTCATTTTTATGTCTTAGGAACCATTCTAGGGTTCGAAAGGACAACTCAAATAGTCCAAAACGAACCATGCGTTATAATGGGAGTTTATGGGACAAAAGAGTGCAATTAAGCTACCAAGGATAGATCTAGAAGAAATAGGCACAAAGGTAACAACTTTATACCTTCTGGAGCTCCCAAAATAGATGATGAACCAAGATCTACAAGCCAATCTAACCTCCTTGACTCCTTGATGCACAATTTTCTTCTTAAAGGCACAAAAACACACTTCCAGGCTCAAGAAAGATCACTAGGAGGCTAGGGTTCTCTCACGTCGGCTAAGGAAGGTGCAGAGGCTGAAAGAGATGAGAGGAAATGGTCCATAAGGTGCTTAAATACTCCACAAACCCTACAAGTTATGGTTCCATCTTGGCACTTGTACGCCCAACGGACCACATGTACGCCCATCGTACTACTTCAATTTCCAAATTACCACTTTGCCGCTAGGGCCTCCTTTTGCCACTTCCTTACAAACCAAGGGCCAAAATGACATAATTAATAATCCAAGGGATGAATTTGAAGCTACTTGAAAATGGGATGTTACAAATCTTCCCCACTTAAATTCGAATTCGTCCTCGAAATCATTCCTTACCATCCCCGACAACCCGACATCCTGAGGGGCGCCTCCACAGCCATGACATCCGATGACTTTCAAAGGGGACTAACCCAATGGAAATCTTGTCATTCCAGAGAAGACGAATCGATAATCCCATGCGACACACAACCCTACTCCACCTAAAACCAACAATCTGGAAACTTGAGTTCGGTCGGACTCCCTGACAGACCACTCATATCTAACCATCACTAGTTCCTTTCCCATTACTATTAACGGACTACTCAGCCTTGGGAACCTGAGGTTCCTATCTGAAAATAGAACCATGGGTCATATTCTGCTACCGAAAGTTCTTTGCTTCCTTTAACTCCAAACCATTATACATATAATCAACCATCTCTCAAGCACTAACACTCACACCTGGCCCAATCAGCCTCAGCTGGAATGCCAGGAATGCTTACGACAGGTCTAGTCATCCTCGGTATGGAATACCCTCACATCACTCACATGTCTGGCCCAATCAACCCTCGGGTTGGAGTACCAAACGCGTTAGGTCCAATTAATCATAGGGTTCGATCATCCATCGGGATGGAATACCCTATATTGGAATACCACCGAATACATAACCCGGGTTTAAACCCATAACTTGAGATCCATGGATCTATCCTATCATCTCCTCCAAAATCCTCTGATTCGACACAACTGATACAGATCACCTGAACCCCAACAATACATCCATTCCGAACTTGCTCCAACAAGAGGCCTAACCGTCACAATCTCTATGCCCACAACCTATGACTGGAATACCCTTACATGGTCCTCAACATAGGTCTGGATTGCCTCTGAGCCCACAACATGAGTCTGATATGCCCTTGCCGACCCTCAGCTCATGACTGGAATGCTCCCTGATAACCTAACGACAACGCTATTGTCACTTCAGTTTACCAACACTCCATCCTGGGGATACTCACCTCCTCCATTGCCCAAGGAAGCCTAATCAATGTCCTTCACAACATCAACAAGTGCCACAGTGCTGAAACCTCACCCTACACTTTCCACTTGTAGAACAAGTTGCTACCCCATAACACATATACACTTAGTAGCCAATCATATGACTAACAAACCCATACAAATTCTTCAGCATGCCTGGACCGCCTCAACCCAACCACTCTGTAAACCTTTATCCGAACTGAAATGGATAGAATCTCCCTTAGCTAATGTCCCATCTGGGAATTCCCAATTCTCCCCCACTTAGAGCACTAACCACTAACTACTGGTGGCAAAGCTGATACGCGACTTACCCGCACCAATACGAAGTAACGAACTTCAAAAGAATCCAAATTCCCGTTGATGATCTTTGGATTTCTGAATTACAACTGCTCGCCCTAGACTGGTGATTCTCTATCCTATCTCTTATCCTCGAATGCATCTCCGGATCCTAACCATCTACGATCCCCTGACAATAAATTCTCCCTAGCATCTACTATCTCCTAATAACTCATGCAGAAAGAAAACGAAAGCTCATAATACAATCATAATCAAATAGATAGGAGAAAAGACATACCGGTCGCCACATCTGGTACTGTCCTGGCCTCCTCGACTGTAAGTTGAAAGGAACGTCCTTGAGCCTTCGAAGTCTCTACTCTACCATGACCCTACCAGTAATCCTCAGGGTAGCTGGTGTTGGGGCCTGCACTGGCCTAACAGCCAGTAGGGGACATTGGGCCTTCATATGGCCCACCTGCTCGTAATGGTAACAAAGTCTGACACCATCCCTTGGAGTCTGCTACATACAATCATTTGCGATGTGACCCTCCTTGCCACACTTGTGACATCCTGAAGAAGACCGACAAACCCCATCATATACCTTGCCGCACTTTCCACAAGTACGACCCCTCTGACTTTCCTGTCTATAGTCAGCGGCCCTAAATCGCTTCGGCGCAGGCTGTGACTGTGTCGGGGCCTATCTCTGCTCCATTAACTGAAGATCAATCTCTAACTCGCGCCGTCTGGCGGCCTCCTGTAACTCTAGCAAGGTATCACACCTCTGTGTGGGCACAAACTGTCTAATGTCTGTCTTGAGCATGCTCAGATATCGGGTCATCTGAGCCTGCTCCGTAGCAAACTCAGGGCAAAACATCGCCTTCTCAATAAACATGCGGGTTATCTCAGTCGCCGACTCTGAATCGTGTCGCAGATCCAAGAACTCCTACGCCATTCTCTCCCGCTTAAAAATGCACGACTTCAATTCGTCAGCTAGCATACAGCATGGACACAGACAAATGGGACGAGTATTTTAGGATGTCAGAGCGTACCGTGCGGGAGTGTGTGTACAAGTTCTGCAAAGCGACCTGTTTGGTTTATGGGCAACAATATTTGCGCAAACCAACTATCAACGATATCCACCAATTGTATACGGTGCATGAAGGCAAGCATGGATTCCCTGGAATGCTAGGTAGTATCGATTGCATGCATTGGAGTTGGTCATTAAGGCCCAGCGCATGGCGTGGTCAATACATCAAAGGCGACCACAAAGAGCCGACGATCATTCTAGAGGCAATCGCATCACATGATATTTGGATATGACATGCATTCTTTGGTCCAGCTGGTGCAAACTATGACATCAATGTGCTAGAGCAGTCGGCGGTATTCAAAAATATCTACCTTGGAAAGTCATACGATGTACCTTTTCAAGCAAATGGGGTAGCATATAAGCGTGGATACTATCTTACTAACGGTATATATCCTCTTTTGTCTGTTTTTGTGAAATCGTTACATGTCCTAATGACCCGAAAAGGAAAAAGTTTAAAGAGGCGCAAGAGTCAGCTAGGAAGGATGTGGAGCGAGCATTTGGTGTACTTAAGAGACGTTGGCAAGTACTAACGGTCGGGGCAAGGTCATATGAGGTGAAAAGGTTACAACACGTAATGTATGCATGTATCATATTGCATAATATGATTCTTGAAGACGAATGAAGAGCGATATGCCGATACAATGAAAATGAAGTTTTGCCAAATGTCGAAGGAGTAGACGTTGGTACACAAGGGTATAGGGTGAATAGAAGAGAAGTACACAATCGCGACATTCATCAGACCCTTCGTGCTGATTTGGTGGAGCACATTTATAAGGCTCATATTCAGCCCCCCTACGAGTTATCTCACGATAATTTGTTTGACGAATCAAACGAGGATTCTGATATGTTCGTCGAGAGTGAAGATTCCGACGACGAGAGTGACGCTGGGGATAATGATGCAGACGATCAAAGCGATGACGAAGACGATGATTCGGAGTGAAGTATTTTGGTTTAAATAAAATTAGGATATTAATTATGTTTTCTATGCTGTAGGTTGTTTGATTTTTTTGTGGTTTTTTTTTCTACTTATTTAAATATTAGGGTTAATTTAATTTTTATTTTAATTAATGAAATGCTTTATATTTTTAATTAAATTTTATGTTTGATATTAATTTAAAAATTATAAATAAAAAATTTATTTTATTTAATATAAAAAAAAGTGTGGGAAGGGCTTCCCACCATTCCTTGGCTTTTAGGTGAGGGAAAGAGGGGTATGGCCCACCAAAAGTGAGGGAAGATTCCCTCCCACACCCTCCGGTCTAATGACAATTTAAGGGGCTTCTTTCAACAATGGCTTCAAATCGGATAGTTGAATCTATATCTGTTGAGTAAGTATTTGTTGTGTAACATCCCCCTCCGGCACGTATCACAATATTGTCCATTTTAGGCTCGCGAAAACTTCCCAAGGTGTCACCTATCCCTGAATTGTTCTTGCTTGGGCACGCTTAACTGCAGAGTTCTTATGGGATCTACTGCCTTCACGACCTTAAAACGCATTGTGATAGGGAAGGTATCCACGCCCTTTAGAAGGAATGCTTAGTTCTCCTTCCCAGCCGATGTGGGATCAGGTGCAACCCATATTCACCTCCTATTATTGGGTCCAATGTCCCCGTTGAACACATCAAACTGTGCCCCATCTATGATACCATTTGTAACACCCCCTCTGGCACGTATCACAATATCGCCGCTTTGGGCTCCCGACACGAAAACTTCCCAGGGGGTCACCCATCCCTGAATTGCTCTCGCCCGGGCACACTCAACTGCAGAGTTGTTATTAGATTTACTGCCCTCACCGCTTTAAAACGCGTTGTGATAGGGAAGGTATACACACCCTTTATAAGGAATGCTTAGTTCTCCTTCCCAACTGATATGGGATCAGGTGCAACCCACCTTCTAAGGTGGGTTGCACCTGATCCCACATCGGCTGGGAAGGAGAACTAAGCTTGCAACTGATCCCACATCGGATTGGAAGAAGAACGAAACATTTCCTTAGAAGGGATATGGATACCTTCCTTGTTACAACGCGTTTTAAAGCCGTGAGGGTAGCAGATTCCATAAGAACTCTATAGTTAAGCATGCTCGGGCGAGAGCAATCTGGGGATGGGTGACCCCCTGGGAAGTTTTCGCGCCGGGAGCCCAAAGCGGACAATACTGTGATACGTGCCAGGTAGGGATGTTACATTCTAACATCCAAGTGTCATGGGCTACCCCCATGGCCTTTCATGCGAATGCCTCGGGCTACCCCCGAGGTCTTCCATGCAAGTATCATAGATGATATACACCACTTATATGGCCATACAACGATCAACTGCTATCGCTCCTACTGTCGAGAGTATAGATGATATCGCTCCTACTGCCGAGAGTACAGATGATATACACCACTTATATGGCTATACAAAGTACACCCTTAGTTTACCTTCAAAAACTAAGGGTTTGGCCTAAAGTCGGCTCATGTCAAAAAGTCCACGGTCAAAATTGAATCGCCATGTCGTAGCTCTCAAACGACAAAACAGACGCGATTACCCCTAGTCACCACGCCGTGGCAACCTTGGGCCACGCCATGGGCACCAAGTTCAAAATATCTTAATGGGTTAAGCTGAGTCCTTCGATTCCAAAGGTTCCAAAGCTCAGATTTGGTCATTTTGATAGTCTAAATAGATAAAGTTTCCAACGTTATCACTTAAGACTTTAAAAGAGGTCTAGATCTCAAGTCTTAGGTCCAAAAAGGAAAAAAACATGGCATAGGCTAAACCAAGAATCCCTGAAGTCATTAACCCATTCACTCAAGAAGAGCTTATAGCACTAAAACTGACTTAAAGGTTGGTGTTTTTTAGACATGCATGTCCAATGCATGTCTTGGACTCATATTATGTCAAAAATGGGGATTATGACCAAAATCTTATGCACGGTTAAAAACAACCAACCAAAATTTAGATCCAAACCATGAATTGCTCTAAATGGTCTAGAGCTTCATAAAGTTGCAACCTTTATGAAATCTCACCATCCCAACTAAGAAGATCTAGAAGAAAATGGGACAAAACTCAAGATCTAGCAACCTAGTAACAAAAAGGTGGAGCCTTGAACATTTAAAATGGTCCAGAATCGAGCTAGGAAGGGATATGAGGACTTTCTTGCTGATCATTGGCTTACTCATTCTTTCTTATTCCTTCAAAATCTCCAAAAGTACTCAAGAAAGCTTCATAAATGAATGAAATGGAATTTGGGTTTCTTCAGAGCTTAAGAGGGTGGTGGAGGATGAGGTTAAGCAAACCCTAGCCTCCTTATTCCTTTAAATATGTTGCAAAACTCAGAAAATTATGGTTTAAGGCCTTAACAGTTGCCACATTGTGGATTATACATTCCATGTCGTGGTGAGTCAATAGAGACCCGCAACCAAATATGCTTCGCCACGCCGTGACATCCCTTAAAAGCCAAAATTTAATTTAAATAAAATGTACCTCTAAATTTGGATGTTACAAAAACTCACCAACAATTTTTGTTGAAGTATCTTAATCCATGTATTCTCAGGTTATTTAGCTGGTCGGAAGTGTTCGCATAGAAGTCTCCCTGCTATTTTTATTATACATTTGTAAACACTTGATTGTTAGGCGTGTGTCGCGATTTAGCAATAGTTATTGTCAATGTAACTTCTATATCGATTACAATAGAAAACTATATTTGTATTGTTCAATGTATGTTTAATAACTGCGATCAACGATTTACGTCGTGCACATCGGTGTTTCCATCGGTGGATGGGGTGTGACATTACCCCATGGATTAAGAAGTGAAAATTGTTCAATGGAGGGAGTATTTGGCTTATTTACGTGAGGGAGAAGAATGGGAGAAAGACGCTTCAAATAGACTCATCAATGACCACTTATACAACTTTAGTCCCTCCTTACCAAAGTTCCTTCAATAAGGCTCCCAAACTAACCAAGGAACTTCCAGTAACTCACATATGGTCCCTCTTCATCATAAGCTTTACAAACTAGGTCCAAGATACCTAGTTGGTCAGCTCTTAAATCAAGCCTAAGTTTCACCTATTTGACGCAAATGACCCTTCTAACAAAATACTTCGCTAGATATTAAAATTCTATTATAGTTTTCTACTCATATGTCTGGGACATCATCATCTACAAACACTTGGCATGCTCCCTTTGACCATTTCAATTCAATTCATAACTATTTGGGATCATGGTTCATTTTTTTGACAAATTTTAATAATAAGCCATCTTTCAAGCTTCAATTTGGTTCAGTTTTTAGCTAAAACCGAACCATAACCATTATAAGTGCTTAATGCATTTCAGTTGCCATTGGGTATTGATTAGTATTGGTTTTGGTTAACGGTTTTTGTCGATTAATGATTATTGTTAATGGTTAATATTGGTTAATCATAATGGTTGAAAATGAGATAAAAATAAAAAATATTTTGCTATAAAAATGAAAAATATAAAGTACATTGTCATAAAAAGTGAACGATTAAGTGTTTATAACTATATTAATATGATAGAAGATTAGGTATCCCATTTAATTCCAAATAATTACCTTTTAAATTTCAATTCGAAAAATAATTACATACCATATATTTAATATTATATTAAAAACATTTATTAATATTATTGATTCGGTTCGGTTTTTAATGGTTCAGTTTTAGATGAAAACCATAATTGAACTATATGTATTTGGTTAATAAAAGATAGAAAGTACACCACTTTTTTTAGTAATGGTTCGGTTAAATGGTTCAATTATTTCGATTAATTTGATTTTGGTTCGGTTTTTCGATTAATATGATCATCCCTAACATAAAGGGTACAAAATCATAAGTGGATCCGCTATAAGAGAGAATGATATGTGTAGTTCCTTCTCCTATGTAAATCCAATGACACGCATGTTTTGCATCCAAACTCAACTACATCATTCATCTGCATAAATTCACAAACACCATCATGTAGACACGCACATGCACATACACTTTACTAAACATACTTTACTAAACATGTAAATAATACCGAATACATAAGATCACATACACGAGTTCTTGCTTCGTTTATTGTGAAAGATTCTAATGCCACAATAAAGAAAAATTCATAACTAAGGAGTCTGGAGAGCTTAAAACCCTAGCTTCGCTACAACTGTTGCAACATACAATGAATGTCGTATAAACTTTCATATAACCCTAGTTCAATAGACCGCATCATTATATTTATCAATAAATATATTTTGATCAAAATATCTGATCTAACTAATATACCTCTTGAATAGAATAAAGTGATACTTCCAAATGAGTAATCACTAATGAAGTAACGAAAAATACAATTTTATCTTGCATTTGAAGAAAAAAGAACATGCAATCCAAACAGGACATTCTAGACATATTATCGATTTGTCCGTTTGGGCAAGTGGTCCCTTGAAATAGCATTTCAGACACTCGATTTTGACTAAAAAACAACTCAAATTTAGAAATTGTAGTGTTGCGAATAATAATGGCTACCTTATTCATTTTCCTAAATAACTTGGGTTATAAACTGGAAAAAGTAGGTTCAAAACTCAAAATAATTGTCTAGAATCCAATAAGCTTATCTGAAATGGATGGGATTTTCATATCGTCGTAACTTTGTGTCCACCTTTTGGTAGCCTTATAGATATGATGACTATTAAAGTGGTACTATGGTAGAATTGTATGTTCTTAAGAATAATCCAATCTATCACGAGAACACTAATTTGGGATTTCATTGAGCGCATATATATAGAGTGGAATTCAGTCCTCAGGATTCTATCTATGCCACTTCTAGTCCTTCCGCATAAAGCCTTTACAGAATCAGTCCTTCATCGAAGCCCAGCTTTAAAGCCAAAGTCACAGCAGCCCATTCTCAAATTTGTTTAAGTCCATTACACAATATCACGCTGGAAAAAGTTGTGTGCATCTCTCAATTAAATCAAGTTAAAACAGTAACTATAAACCAATTTACTCTGATCATGTATGATTTAGATCGAATAAAAATACATTTTCTGGAAAATGACTACTAGTAAAGTGGCCCATTCGTTGATATGTGTAATAAAGAAAATTGATCTTGCAATAATAAATTTGATTGGAAATGTCGTTTAAATATATGTTGTTAGCGTGTTTGATAATGTGTGAAACTAATAGAGGAATAAAGTTTTTGTTGTTTCTTTGCTTTTAGGCTTTTGGGTGTACCCACGTCAAAAAGTATTGTCACATCAATGTCATATTATCTTCGCTTCCACATCATATATTTAGGAAATATTCATAACCCTCTGACTCTAAGAGGGTGTGTTAATGTATCCCACATCGGTGCGACATGATAATATAAGTGGCTATATATATTGGATTCCCCCGTCTCTCCACAAAGTGGATCCAGAACAAAAGTCTGAGGGTAGCACAACCTTTTTATTGCGTAATATAGAATATGATTTTTTTTCGGGTTCAGGTTAAACGAGTTCGGAATTTTGAGACTTTAACAGAAACGATTTATGTTACTTTCAAAGTACATGTTAATGTTAATGGAAACCTAATTTCAAGATATAGGCAATGGAAACGTAATTTCAAATGTTAAACATGAAGTTTGGATTCCGATTTTCTTAAAATCAATGCAATTGAAACCTAAGTATGTGTTAATTTTAGTGGAATCCTAGTAAAGCGGTCAAGTAAAAAACTACTTTCTAACTTCAAAGAAAAAATTAGAAACTTACCTTTTTCAAGATTTGGATTTTGGAGATTGGGATCTCTAAAAATCCAATGATTTTTCCGTGTACCCTTTGTTCTTCCATCGCATACTTACAATGAATCCGTCTTCTTCTAGGGTATGCAACATCTATTTTATATTTTTTTCCTTGATTTATGTCATGATTTCCATCGGTCCTCCCGTTCCTTTAATTTCAACGACATATGCCCAAATAATTCACAATTGGGCTTCTAGCCTTTTGGATTTTGGAGTTTAAACATTGGTATAAACTATAAACAAACTAAGGGATATCCTAAAGTTCTCGGTAACTTAAACTAAAACGAAAAAAAAAAAAAAAGTTATACTAATTGGGATTTTTTGAGGGGTAGCCTACAGGTCATATTCTTTAAATTTCATATCCGAAATACTTTTTTTTGTCGGAAATCAATTTTCGAAAATGTGCATTTTGAAATCCATGGTTATATTTCGCTAGTTTCGTTAAAAGATGGTTATAGTGTGAGATATGTTTTGCTTCTCAAAGCTAAAAGTTTGACGAACGATTTTTTTTTTTTTTTTTTTTTTTTTTTTTTTTTTTTTTTTTTAAATTCAAACTTTTTTCTAAAATCCAAAAAACTAAAAGCAAAAGGCACTAATGTGTTTATTTTAAAAGTATCTGTTCTATAGAAAAAGATTTCTTGGACGTGTTGCTCTCGTACCCATTCCCCGTAGCATTTCAACATTTCCCTGCTAACCATCGATCTTGCTTTGCAAAGGATGGTCTCTCTCCGTCGATTCATCATACATCCATGAACTTTTACCGAGTCCGGTGGCTCTTCTAACGCAACGCAAGCCGCCTCCTTCCCCCCCAAGAAAAGACATGAAGAAATCATCCAATCTCCGAACATTCAATCAACGCCACCGCTGCAACTGCAACAGAAGAACATTAACATCCAATCGTAGCACTACTAATCAGTAGTTCACATTAATATCCAATCGTAGAACTACTTATCGGTAGTAGTTCCAGTGAATGGGGAGATGGAGAACCTCCCTTCTTGTCTCAAGATTCGCCACCAATTCATTTTCTCGAAAAACCCATGTTTTTCGACCTAATTTTGTTTTCCGCCGTCTTGTTAGACCTCTAAATCCCGATCCCGATCCCTCTCTTAGTTCATTAATTCCTTCGAATAGTTATGGTAGCTTTAGGGCCTTCTCTTCTTATCCGACTGCGGCACCCCCCATTTTTGATCTTGGTAGTTATGACGACGAACAGAAATATTCAGAAGAATTGTTTTTGCACGATGAAGATGATGATGAGCTCAGGAAGATCTCCGTCAGAGCTATCTTTCTCTGCACCAGGTTCCTATTTCTTCATCATGTTTATGATTCAGTTGTTGTTTTAAGGCTATTGATTACCATGCCCGTGTAGTGTTTGTTGAAATGCCAATGAATCCTAACGCAAACAGGCGATCATTTGAAAACTTGTATGCCATGCTTTTGGGATCCTAATCCCTATTCTCATATCTGCTTTTTGTTGTTTTCTTCTTTATGCTTTGGTTTCTCAGAGTCAGATATATGGTTTTGGCAGTGTTGATTTGAAGAGCCTGCAAGTTGAGATATCAAGCCATTTTGTTCCTCCTACTTCCCGCTCAACAAACCATATCGCTCTCAGATTTTCCAATTTCAGTTCAGATCATATGGTTTGGGTTTTGTCACACTTTTTCATTCTAGAACTTTCTGTTACAAAAGTCTAATTTAGAAAAGGTTTTTACTTCAGGACATTGATGTTGAAGAAAACCCTAGCTCCCATAGTTATATGGTCGTGTTCCAATACGGATCTGCTGTGTTGTTTAATGTTGAAGATCATGAGGTTGAGTCTTACCTTGACATTATTAGAAGACATGCTTCTGGATTGCTTCAAGAAACAAGAAAAGATGGTTAGTTAACTTAACTATAACATCTTTTCTTTTTCAAACACTTTGGTCCATAATACCCCTGCCTTAATAAAGCATGTGTGGTTGTGTAAACAAACAGATTATGTGGTGAAGGAGAAGCCATTGTTGATGGAGGATATGCAGGGTGGCCCAGATTACATTGTTCTGAGAAACTTTGATATTGACAGCATACGTACTATTAGTAGTGTTCTTGGCCAAAGTATTGCATTGGATTATTTTGTTTCACAGGTATCAAATCAAACAATCACCTTTTTCTATTTAGGTGTGAATATGAAATTATGCATTTTATCTTACAATTTTACATGTTTTGTTTTTAAAAAGGTTGATGGTATGATTGAAGAATTTACATATATCAATAGGGTAATGGAGAAAACGGGCACATTTACCATGGATAGGAAGAAGCTTTTCCAACTTGTTGGAAAAGCTAATTCAAATCTTGCTGATGTAATTCTTAGAGTAGGAATTTTCGACAGGTAAATTGCAATTTTCCATGAGGGTATTTTGTCTTTTGTACAACCTGTTTTGTTTTGTAAATCTTGATTATAAATTGAAGTTTGTAAAATGATGTAAAATGAAAGGATTTGTTGTTATTTTTCAGATCAGAGATTGCTTGGAGAGAGGCAAAATATGCTCAAATATATGAGTACCTTCGTGAGGAATATGAAGTAACACAACGGTTTGGAAATCTTGATTATAAATTGAAGTTTGTTGAGGTAACTTTTCACACCAGAATTTGTTTTATTAAAATCTTGAATATGAATCTTATTTTTCTTTCTTGTTTGCTTGTTTTGCAGCATAATATTCATTTTCTACAAGAAGCACTGCAAAATCGGAAGTCGGATCTTTTGGAATGGTGCATCATTGTGTTGCTGAGCATTGAGAACTTTATAGGAATATATGAAATCATCCGGGAAACAAACATAGTCCCAATATGATATATGATATATTGATAAAAAGATCATGTTTTGTTATTGTGTTTAGAAAATAGTAGTGAAATAGGAAAGTATTGATTTAAAACCCAAAGAATGTCAATATTTTGCTCATTTAGAATTGCAAATGTGATAATTACAACTATTTGAATTTTGCATTGTTTGACAAAACCGATTTAATATACAAACCCAAAATATGTTGTTATATTTCTTTATCCCAAATGACAACATACTTGCATTATTTACCCATGATAATGGTAACAATGTATTTACTAATAATAATATCAATATGTAAAATGAAACTTGTAAGAAGCAACGCAAATCCAAACACAGCGATAAAAGTAGAAAATTTAGGGTCAATTTGATACAGTTTTCAAAATTCTTGACATCGAATGGCAACACTAGGAATTTCATAAGCATCTTTAGGCTTAGATCTTTTAACTCCTGCAGTAAACCAGACCTTATCTGATCGATAACCTTCAACTGCAATATTTGTGATTTTGACCCATACCAACACCTTTGTTTTCATTCCTTCAATGTTACTCAACTTTCCCCTCAACAAAATGGCTTTCACTCGAGTGGCGTACCTTATGACAGATGAGTCCTTGAAGCTTACCTCACAAGCTGAGGGCAAATGCACCACTAGTTTTCCCTTTGTTTCATCAAATTCATAAGATACTATGTTGTCAGGGAAAAGACCCGGTGGTAAGTTGAACTCACGGAGGAGCTCCGGCAAGGACTTCTCCGGTTTTCCTGTGATTTAACATGAATAATCTCGTCATTGGTGTTAATCGCGAATAATACTGATAATCTGAATTTGGATTTTGATTTTGACTTTGTACCTTTGAGCTTGTTAAAAATCCATTTTGCCTTCTCTTCAACAGTAGTTGATAAAGTCTGCGAGATTTAAACATTGTAAGTTCTAGGTTAACAACAAAACCACCAGATAATCGAGCTACATTTTAACGATAATCGATAATCAGACATAAAATTAAGAGAAAACAGGGGGAATCAAACATACAGTTAGGTCATCGGAGATGTTGGACAACTCCTGTTTAGCTTTCTTTGCAATCCAATAGCTTCCTGCTTTAGCTTTGATGCTTCCGACTTTCACCAATGCTTTCTCCATTTTCCCCCTATGCTCTTGCACACC
Source organism: Lactuca sativa (assembly GCF_002870075.4). NCBI lineage: Eukaryota > Viridiplantae > Streptophyta > Magnoliopsida > Asterales > Asteraceae > Lactuca > Lactuca sativa. The sequence continues at coordinate 73,714,762 of NC_056625.2, read as the reverse complement.
TTCGCACAATCACTATACGTAAAATTGTGTGTAATTTCTGTTAACTTAAGAAGATGGGTTTCTGCGCCCTGAAAGTGGGAAACGCTGTTTAGTAGAAAGGGTAAATGAGGGAAAGCGTGAAGACAAACATACCGATTTGATGCGAGTGACATGCAGCTGTACTTCAAATGAGTGGGGAGAATTTGAGCTTACAGTTTTCGAGAGTGTAATTTAACAAAAAGTGTGAGGTTGTTTCGGTAATTTTGGCTTGGAACCGCCGATTTGTTCTGTAGGTTTGTTTGGATTCAGATCAATGAGGTTTCTTCATTTAAAAGTTTATTTATTTATTTATTTCATAAAGCGATTGTAGGGCAACTAAGGGAATAGTACAGGGACCATAAGTGTAAAATCTTTTTTTTTTTTTAAAACAATACCCATACGCAGCTTCTGGTTTGCGTTGTTTGCCTCCATATATATGCAATGCAATCGCGTTTTGCGCAATACATACGTACACATATGTTGACCCTAGAGTATCTAAGCCGCCAAGAGAGAGAAAGTGAAGAGGAGAGGGAGATCGGAGAGACGGGAGTGTGCGATGCCGAGAAGAAAGAAAAAGGGAAAACTTGTTCTTGCTGATGTACGATCAACCTACAGGTTAGTTTTTCGATTATTCTTGATCCCTAAGGTTTTCCTATATATACATAAAGCATGTACCCCCCTCCCTATACCGCCGGGAAACCACCACAACACCACTGTGTTCGTGGGTGAGTTTTAGACATGGTCAGCCTTTGTAGCCTTGTTCTTGCTGTTCATGTCTTAGTACTTAGATATCATGAATCATGATAAATTGATAATGCCCAAACTATTGAAAACAGCCGTTACATGCTTAATTAAAAATCCCCTCGAATAACCTATACTGGGATTTCTTTGTTATGGACGTGTAACAGCCCCTTTGAAGCAAGAGAATGAGGAAAATGGCCCTTAAGGCTTTGATATTGCCCGGATGCCTTACAAACCGACAGCAGCCTTGATGTGTTTCTAGGCGTTTTCTTCCTGCCTAGACCAATGCAAGACCTTACTCCTACGGTTTCTATGAGTGAATAGAACTCAAGGATAACATCCCCACAATAGCGGTAATGTTGTCCCAGATGCTATACACAAAACCTAAAAAAACATAAAATAGATCTATGTAATCTTGATGCATTAAAACAGATTTATACGTACATGGAAGTTTAAAAACACGAAGCTTAGGGTTAGGAATGATTAGAATACAACTAAAGGCTTGAAATTAGAGTTTGTTGATGTTAGTAACTTCCATGGGATCCATTGATGAACCCACGTTGTCACTTATGTTTCATTGGAGTTTCTAACTTATCTAGGGATTGTCCTTGATGTATTTTCATGGGAATTTCCAAAGTTGAATGATAACCAACAAACCCTAATTAATCACATAAATTGATAAAAGATGTTGAATGGTAAGGATGTAAACATCACCCTTGTTGGTGATGATTATGAGTATGGAAAGGAATGTTATCTTGAAGTCTTTTAGATCATAGTTGTCAAAATCGCGATCCTTATCGTAGGATCGTACGATCCTACGATCTTAGGTATGAAAAACGATCCGGATCGTAAAAAGATCGTATTTGGGGTAGGATCATAGGATCGAGATCTGATCCGATCCTACCTTCCCTTGATTTTTTTTTTTTTTTTTTTTTTTCTTTTTTTTGCAAATGAATTTTTTTTACCACTGTATGTCTTTTACCCTTTACCAATCTACCATTTATCATTTTTTATTGTGACTTATGACTAATATTTTGAAGTTTTATAACTTTTGAATGAAAAATTAAATGTTTGAAATATTTTTCATGATTAAATATAATAAATTAAAATTATATTTTATTTTGTGGGATCTTAAGATCTCGATCTCGATCTTGCAAACCCAAAAACGATCCTAGGTAGGATCCACAACCTTGTTTTAGACCATGAAGTGGGTTAAGGAGTAAATAGTAACACCTATGTTTACTTATAGGTGAATAGTAGGCGCACACAACTAGAGGTGAATACATACCAAAATACATGTAATACTATATGTATTCGCTTGCATTGCATGAAAAGTATATATATGTTTGAAAGATGTGTTATGATAAAAAGGGACAACTATAATTTCTTTTGCACCTGATTTTCACTTATAAACTTGTGTGCATCTAGGATGTGTTTATGATGTGAGTGATCATTAACGATGATCACAAGAACCAATAATGAAAAATGATGTTGTGGCGGTGTTCTAGATATCCTCCATTTGTATATGCGGCTAGTTACTTTGTATGTGGATCTTGTGTAATGCCCGAGCACATTATCCTAGTTATAACGGTCTACTTATGTGATGTTTGGCAACATGCTACAAGTGATGTTTGACAAATGTGACATCAATGTTTGGACAAATTCTCCTTTCAATGACCTGCATGTGAGGTTGGACTTGAGATAACCAGGGTTGAGAATTAGAAGCAAAAGCATTGCACTTGTTATATGACGTGTCAGTGTTTTAATGATGTTTTACAAATGAAAAATAATGATTCCCTCTTCATGACGAATGACAATTTCTCTTTAATGACGAATGACAAATACCCTTAACCGACAAATGATGACATATGATGAACCACCAATGATGAGTATGACATTGTGCAAAATTCTACTTTTTCTCTTGTTTTTACCTATTATGATAATAATATCTATATGACGATTTCTAAATATGTTGGGGTATTCATCTATAATATCTAAATGACATCTTCAACTTTAAAGATGTGAACCTCGTTATTACTTTATAGAATTTTCAAGCTTGAATTATGTATTTTGATATGTATTCATGATGATTTGTGGATGAGGATGGATGATGATACTTGGACATTTAGAATGTCATGTAGTGGTTTGCTTTTAAATTTATGTTTGACTTTTAGATTGTTATACTCTTCTACCTTTAAAAAGTTTACTTTAAACTTTGAAGTTTGGGACCTATTTGTCATGGTTTTGATTATTAAAAAAAAAATTTAAGTTAGTTAAAACATGACTTACGGGTGTTTTAATATATGTTTAATCAATTTTAAAATAACTTATTCGGACATTTTTTTTATAAAAATTGTCACGACGTTATTCACATAATCAATAATTTTTTTTATCAAAACAAACATACTATTTTTGTCGATTTTATGTTATTGATGACTATTATTAGTTTTAACTAATTAGAAACTTCTTGTTGAAACAATTTCATTATTATTAGAAGATTGTTTTGTTTTTTTTTTTTTTTTTTTTTTTTTTTTTTTTTTAGATTTTGCATTCAGAAACCATCTCTATAGGATCTATTTAAAGCAAGATTTATACTTGGATAATAGGATCTTAAGATCTTAATCTAATCCGATCATACCTCTTTAATGTTTATTATATAGACGAATCTCAAAAAGTTGTCCATGTAACTTGAAATCCAGCATCACATATCGTTAAAGATAAAAAGTATCATTGAGTATTATCGTTTCATCCATTATGTCTATTCATCTTGAATTATACAAAACATCGTGACACCCATGCTCCTCTTATTTAGTTGTATGTAATCAAGACTATCTTGTTTCTTTTTATGCTTTTGATATTTCTTCCTATTTTTTGCAATCCGTAGCAACAACAATTATAACAATTATGTTTAATGCTTTAAAAGTTAAATCTAATGTTAGGTTATGATCTTACAAAATGTAAAACGATCTAAAAGGTGAAATTTAAATCTTTAACAACTTTGGTTCAAAAGACACTACCTATACACCATCTTGTTCCCTTTTTTTTAGCTGGTAAAGTGGTAATGCTAATTTCTTCCCAGATTTCTTCGACTCACAATACCCACAAATCCAATCCCCGTGAGGAACTATCTCAAAGCCTATTTCAAAATGGTGGACCGATGGATGTTGGAGTGATCAGTTATTTGAAATTAAGAAAACCATAAGTAGAATTGGTTCTTGGTTAACAAAATACAGTGATTATCAGTATCACTCATATATGAAATTACGTTATTGCCCTCTAGAACCTTCTAGCCCAAATCCCTAAATCTAATCAGTAATCTCACACTCTCCTCTCCCCTTGGCTTGGCTCCCCGATTCGGTTCTTTCTTCTTCGCACATCGTCGCTGTCCGGCCGTCGCGTCGACTGCTCCCTCTCTTCCGGTCATCCTTCTCATTGACTCTGTGCAGGTAATATCCTCGATCCTCCCTAAATCCCTTCCTCGGTTCCTTCTTCTCCACTCTTCTGTGAACTTAGCCGATCATGATTTTGTTTCAGAACTTCTAAATCTTCCAGTGGATTTTGTTTCAGAGCTAAAATTATTGTTCACCACGCATTACAGAACTTCCCTGTATCACACTCTCATACACATTTAACACAGATACACCTCTACTGCTCTTTTAAAAGGATTTTGTCAACCAAATAGTTAAACGTCATATGATTTTATGTAGAAAATAAGCTTACATTGTATGATGAGTTTATTGATCAAAATTAGAGATGAAAACTACATTCTGTTGTGGTGTACTGATGATAGAATTATGATAACTTGGTGATGAAAACTACAAATTGCTTTATTTCAGTTTTTGTTTCGGAACCAAGTATGCTGATTATTTGACAATGGCTTTTCTGTTTCTGTTTGATCTTTATGTTTTTGGTGCTAATTTGGTTTGATTTGGAGTTTGTGCTAAAGTTATTGTAATATTGTGATGGACATAGTTACCATTATTTATGCTCCAGTAAAACCTGTAGTTAATTTATATGTATATGTTGAAATGTGTAGCAAAAATGGATGACGAGATGGTTACACTGCATAATGTAATGCCTGTGGATCTTGCTCTAAAAAGAGAAATGGAATATCGACATAAAATGGAGGCCTTGAAAAACCAGCAACTCAACAACTTAAATCCTTTGCTACCTTCCCAATCCCACGTGACATCTAATCCTTTTCCACCTTCCCAAGTGAGATCTTATAAGCCTAATTTTTCATTTTTATTATGGTTTCTCATTTATATACAAAAAAAAAAAAAACAAATGACACTAACAAGAACAAATATACATATAGGTTCATCCCACGAGTCAAACAATCTTAAAGAGAAAAGAGCCATCTACAAGTGGCATAAAACCGAAAAAACCAACAATCGGACTTGTTTGCAAGATTTGTCAGATAACATTGTGTACAGTTACTCAAGTGAAGGATCATGCGAATAGTGGGAGACACAAATACAATATACAACAATTGCAGAAAAGGGGGGAAAATGTTGCCACTCCATTTTTATGTGAGATTTGTCATGCATCTTGCTCCAGTGGTATTGTGATGGCAGCTCATCTTAGGGGTACAAAGCATGCTGCTGTTCTTAAGGAGGTTGAGAAAGCTAAAAGGGCTAGACCCAAAGAGGGATTTGCTCCAAGAAGGTATTGAATGTTTGGTGTATTGAACAAAAGTAGAGTGGTTTCTAAATTTCTATATATATATATATATATATATATATATATATATATATATATATATATATATATATATATATATATATATATATAGTTATGATGTTTAGAAGAATGAGGGTGAATAGTGATAGGGTGGTATACTGGTATTGACTGTGTATAACCTTTTTTGAATCGCAATTAAAGAAATATGAGAGGAAGATGACTTTGATCTTAGAGGATCTGTAATGGTTAACCTTAGTAACATAATTTTTTACACTATTTATTAATTAAGTTTATTTATTTATTTAGATTATAGTTTTTTAATTTATAATAATTTTATTTCAACAATATATTAGTGCTCAGATCACAAGTGATTAAATGAATCAATTGACATGTTTTTGTAATTCTCTAGTTAATTAAATAACAAGTCATTCCTTATTGGATGGAGAAAACCCAATTAATTAAAATGTGGTATATACAGGGGTCCTATAGTTGAATAAATGATCACTCGGACCATAACAATAACCCAAATGAAATAAAAACTTAGAAACATTCAAACAGTCATTAATATTTAATAATCCTACGTAATATAGCCCATAACTATATAAGAAAATTATGTAAGCCCAATCAAGTAGCATTAACAATAATTAAGTGGTGCAAGACGCAACATTTGACTTTTTCACGGCCAATATTTCTGCCTTTTGACGCCATTCAGTTAATTAGGGCCCTATATATAACGACGTGTACATGTTTACATCTCCATATTACTTGCAATCTTGACGATTATTTATAATGAACATGATCATGGCAAAGCTCCAAAGATTTGGAAGGATTAGGCAACTTCACACAATCATATCTCAAGAAACCATTAAACCATCTTCCCCAACACCTCTACACCTCAAAACTCATAACTTTTCTTTACTTGATCGAAGTGCTCCTGGCATTTGTTTTCTTCTACCCAAACTACAAAAAAGATGACACCAACATTCTAAAGCAATCACTATCAAAGTGTTTAGCACAGTACTACCCCTTGGCGGGGAGGATTCCAAGCCCTCCTGAACCTTACATCAACTGCAATGACGAAGGGGTCGAGTTCTTGGAAGCTTTTAACGATAGCCCACTGGATGACTTCATTCACAAGAATGTGCAAGACGAATTCATAGACCAACTCTTTCCTTATGGCCTCACTTGTACTCCTCAAGCTTCTAGCCCTTTGTTGCTTAAGGTTCAGCTTAATCATTTTTCTGGTGGTGGAGCCGCTGTTGCTCTGTCCATGTCACACAAGTTTGCTGATGGAGCAACGATAGCCAACTTCGTTAACCATTGGGCCACTGTTGCACGTTGTGGGTCACCCATAAACCCATGTTTCATTTCATCCTCCAAAACTGATAACACTAAAATGTCTGATTTCAATGTTAACGACTTGGATAAAGGAAACTATGTTACGAGGAGATTTGTGTTTCCCAATTCAAAACTACAGGAGCTCAAGACCAAGGTTATTGCCATGGGCACAGCTCCAATCAACCCTACTCGAGTCGAAGTGGTGACATCTCTACTATTTAAACACGCAGTTAGTGCAGCTACAACAAGTTCAGGTTCTTTAAAGCCATCAAACCTGACTATAACAGTGAACATGAGGAATAAATTTGTTGAAAACTATCCTGAAACAGCAGCAGGTAACTTATCTATGTATGGGGTAGCAAAGATGGGCGATTCCGGTAAAATCAAACTGGGTGAGGTGATTGCTAGGATAAGGAAAGCAAAAATGGAACTTGAGGGAATAAAAGATGAGCAAGAATTAGTTCAAAAGTTTGCAAACGCAATATCAAACTTACAGGGTGATCTGTATTATATTACAAGCGTGTGTAGGGTTCCATTTTATCAAGTGGATTTCGGGTGGGGTAAACCAGTAGAAGTAATAATACGATTTCCAAATGTTGGTAAGAATGTTATCGTTTTGATGGATACTGCATCTGGAGATGGTATTATGGCAAATGTGCAACTGCCAGAAGAAGAAATGGTCATTCTTCAGAAGGACAAAGAGTTTCTTACTTATGTTAAAGACGTTTGAAAAATGCATTCAAAACTTACCTTTTCCAAAAAAAAAAATAGATTTTTTAGAATATTTTAATATTCTATACCGTAAATATTTAAATAGAATTGTTAAATATTTTAATAATTGAATAGAATCGTTAGAATATGTTATATATTATTATAGGTAAAATTTTGTTACATATTTCACATATATTTATAAAAAACGGTAATTTATTTATTTATTTTGGATATAAACAATGACAAAATTAATACTATTTTTTTTAATTTTCATTTATTTTGCATTTTAAAATTTTCTTTTTTTGTTTTTGGTCTTCAAAGACGGGTTACAATTGAGTCCTCATGTCTCAAAAAAAAACAAGGGTCTTAAATGAACCTATATATATATATATATATATATATATATATATATATATATATATATATATATATATATATATTGTGTGAGTGTATAACTAATTGTGAACCACTCGTTTCAAAAATGGTAAATTAGTAATCAATTAAATAAATAACATTAATTAACAGCCGATAATTATAGAAGCATGACTAGTATATCGTTCATTCACTTAGAACCCTACGCAGTCTTCTTCACCAAATCATGGATGTGAATGCAATGTGTAGTCCGGTCAAGGGAAAACCACACATACACACTTTTTCTGCCGTGTTCGTTCGTGAATAGAAATTAGAGACGAGAACGATAAAAAGGGAAGACAGTGGCAAGAAAAGAAGGCACCAACGAATATATTTTATTTGCGGTGGTTCTGGTGCATCGAAGTTGCTGCTGACAGCGGTGGTGGTGGTCGGAAGTGAAGATGATGATGTTCTTCTCACTTAGGCAGCCACATAAAGTTCTAATTTCTACCAATTGGGACTGATTCTTCAAGGTAATTACTCATCAATATGAAATTAGGGCTATGCTATTCTTGCTCATAAAACCCATATCCATCAGGCATCTTCCTCTTCCTTTTTTTTAAGATTAGGGCTTTACAAAATAACCACATCTTATGAAGTTTAGGGCATTTGCCTGTTCGGCTTGCGCTTAGATGATTCACTTGACTTCAAACTTACTGAAAAATTACCTGAGAAAGATTTATAGTAAATGTTTTGCTTTTTCTTTCTTGAAGTGTTCTCACTGGAACATAGTTTTTAAATGTAGTTGCAGATTTCTTATTTGGATTTGGTAATTTCTTAATCTGATTTCCAAAAAACATTTCGATTTGCTGATTTTTGAAAAAATTGAGTTGCTGAGTTTGTGTTTTCTGATTTTGTTGTTGATTTTTGGTATTTGAATCGCTAAAAACAACACATCAGGTGAGTTTTTTTATTATGATTTTGATTTATGTAATTTTTCAAGACTGATACGATTATGTTGGTAAAAGAATTCTTTTAAGTACTCTTGTTTATTTATATGGTTTTCCTATGGATTTGATGAAAAATTGGATACGGGGGGTTTAATTTATTCGTTTTTTAGAAGATATATCGAAGGAATAGATAGGCATGTGTAATGAGCAAATTTTCTTTCACGTCTACACAATATAAAGTGTCATTTTTTTTGTTGGTTGAATTACTTTCTTAGCCATATGTACAGAGCTTGGATACTTTGAAGGTATTAATGTAATTACAAAAATTATTTAAATTAACCATATAGACAGTGGATGAAATAAAGAAAATCATATGTTTTCATTATGATTTTTTTTAGTAACCAGTGATATCCTTTGTTTTTTTTTTATAACTAATTTCCTTGTTTGTTTTTCGGGTATTTTTTTAGCATTAGCATTGATATTTGATGTGTCCACGGGAAACCCATAAAAACAAAAACATATTCTTCAAAAACGATGACAAAGTCTTCAAGAATAATGACAAATTCTTTAAGAATACATTATTTATTATAATTTTTTTATATTCTTCGAAAATATTATAAAATTTTAAAGAATGTAGCATAGAAGGTTGTGTATAATCTTTACAAATGTTGTATATATTATTGCTTTTTGTTATAAAATGGTTGTTAGTTTGCTAGTTTATATTCTTGATTATATTGTAATATATATTTTCTTAAAAAATGATGTGTTATTGTTATGTGATGTATTCTTTAAGAATGATACACATATTAGTCATATGACCTTGAAATTAACTTAGTGGTTTTGCCTTGTTATTTTTTTTTTTTTTCATGTTAGCTTGAAATTAACTTAGTTTTCTTTGTGTTCAAGTAGCCTAACATAGTTGAGGAGCAGCAATTAGCAAAGTCTATGGACTCAGTTAAGAAGGTGATCCCTTTTTTTGAGCCTGAGTTCTTGAATTTTTTACACACACATGAAAAAGGAGAATCGCAGAGGAAAAGAAAGGAGGATCGTTTTTTTTTAATCTTGAAGTGTTGTCTTCATTGACATGATTTTTATAGAGATGCAGTAGTAATTATATTTATTCTCTTTGTTTCTATGATATTCTTTCAGAATATACATTAAAAAAACCCCTCATTCTTTAAGAATGTATATTCTTTCCACATGTATTTGTAATTTTGCAGAATGCAACAACTAGTTATACTATCATTTGTATTAGGTTTTATAAAAACCTCATTCTTTTAGAATGTATATTCTTTTAGCATTTATTAACAATTTTGTAAAATGCATCAACAAATTATATTATGATTTTTATTAGTTTTTATATGATTCTTATTAATTAGAATATACATAATCTTATTCTTAAAGAATGTGTAATTCACATAGAATATCTATATGGACTCTTAAACTTTAAGAATGTTTTTATTTTTAAAAGAATGAATGCCCAATAATAATAAAAATTAACAAAACAAATAAAGATATTCTTAAAGAATTTCCTGTCTTATTCTTCAAGAACATATATATTTTTTACTGTTTAAAAAATTTTGGTTATGCAATTGGAATTAATGTTTTATTCTTCAAGAATGTTGAACTATGTTTTTAGAATGTCAGTTATGACATCTAATTAATGTTTTGTTCTATAAAAATTTCTTACAAAAATATCATTCATAATCTTTCTTATCATCAACCATTGAGTTTTAATTAATAAATCGATTCTTAACGATTTTCATGATATATAAAAAGTTATACTTTTAAAAAAGATTGATTCTTAATTTTGTATCAACCCTAAGAATTGTTAAAAGATTGTAATTCTTAAGCATAATAATGACATAAAATAAGTCAAATTAATTCTTAATTGTTATCATGATCAATAAAAAAATCAAATATCATAAGTGGCGAAAAAAGAAAACACAAATCTTAAAGAATGAAGTATGTTTCAAGTTTTTTGAGTATTTTGTAAAAAAACGGTTACAGTTCCTATGAAAATTCACCTTCCATATATACTTTTTAACCCCTCTTACAATTAATTAAATGCAATTATATGGTAAACGTTACCACATGTTAATAACATGTACCCTAATATCATAACCCTTCATTTTTTTTAATCCAATGGACAAAAATTAGTCATACATTCATACAATATTTGAAGTTCACATTTGATCATAACCCTATATATATATATATATATATATATATATATATATATATATATATATACACACACACACACACATAGGCTTAGGTTATTCTATTCAAACTAATTATTGTGTTATTGTATTCATAAATGTGGGCCAATCATTTTACTTATTTTAAGAAAATGATTAATAAATATTATTTAATTAAAAATAATCGAAAAATACCATCTAATTTAACTAGAAGGGTATTTTAGTCAATTAATATATATTTAATAAAGAAAATTTGCATATTTTAATAAATCATAGATTCTATTAATTTTAAAAATCCGATTTTATGAATTATAAGGTTTTTAATTCAGAAATTCTGATAGAATATGTTTGAGTATGTTCAAAAATAAAAATATTCTAGAACGATAAAATAATAAAAATATTCTTGAACATATTTCTTATAGAATAACAAATTCTCGATCCAGCAATTGAAGAATTAAAACAAAAATTATATTAATTCTTATAGAATACATGTAACAATTGCTAAGAATTACATTTATTGTTAAAGAACAAAACTAAAAAACTTTCAAATCGGGAAAAAAACATCAAAATCTAACAAATAACACTAATTCATTCTAAAAGAATAATGTTGCTAAGAGACATTGTTCAAATTTCGTGGTCCGTTCTTCAAGCATCAGCTTCTGTGGAAACAAATCCAATGAATAAATTAGTGAGAAAATATTCATAATCCATTCCAACATAATTGGAATTCGTGATTCCATTATGATAGAATTGGAAATCATTTACCGATAATTATATTAATTCGTCGCATTCTAACAGAATATGTTCATGATTATCAGAAAAAACATTCTTTACTTATAGAATACTATAAACGAAAAAAATACCATTCAGTTTAAGCATTTTAGCGAGCGCTTGGTGTGCATCAAAACAACTTTCAATTTCCTGTAAAAATTAGACAATCAGAACAAATTCCAAATTCATCAAAAATATTACACCTTAAAAGAATTAGAAAATAAACCTAAACAAATCCAAAATTTCTTTGAATTCTGTCAGACAATCAACCCAAACATCCATTCTATATATTGAAATCAAATCAAATTAAAAAAACCCATTTGAAGATTAAACTTCATTGGTTTAACATTGTTCCATAACCTAAGATAGCACCTTGAAACTGTTACAGAGTTGAACAAACAACACACCTTCAAATTGTTCCAGTTATCATATAAGCATCTTAAGAATAAGATCTAGGTTCAATTGAAAACTAAAACACAAACATATATACAAGCAAAGTGCTACATAACAGAAAATTTGGGGTTTGAAATTCAGACTCACGTAATGAACAAAATTTGTTATAGAATATAAGTCACGTAATGAACAAAGTGTTACATAACAGAAAATTTGGGGTTTGAAATTCAAACTCACGTAATGAACAAAAAATTGAGGAAGCGAACTACGACTTAGGTCACTTCCTCCGTTCCATTTTCCTTTGAATTGAAGATCTGCAATGCATACAAAACCTATTGGAAGCTGAAAGAAGTTGATGCATAAACCCTAAGAGATTCGCATTTCGTTCTATTTTAGAGCTGTTTTATGAATTTGTTATGCATCAATTGATAGAACAACAAAGAAATATAACAGAAACCAGGGAAAAAAAAGAAAGAGTGAAAGCTAGTAAAAAAAATCTACATCAGGGAGGACGACAACAGGAAAAATCAGACAAAAACGAACCTTAGCTGTTGAGTGCGACGGTCTCCAGCAGGTGGTTCACAGGGGAGAATATTGGCTAACGACGATGAGGGCTTGCTTGAGAGGCAACGACCGAAAGAAGCGGGGGTGTAGGTTTGTGTCGGTGTATGAGTTTGTTATGCATCCCTTTTCCTCCTTCGCACCCTATCGACGGAGAAGCAAGAACGCAGCCTGGTTGCTCCTTCCCATCTTCCTCTTCGGCCTCGTCAGTCCCCTGAGATACCCTCTTCGCCATTGATCAGAAAGAAACGGATTAGCCACCTGCGAGATTCCTCATGATGGGATCGATCAAAGGTGAGGGAACGATATTTAAACCGTATAGATTAGGTTAAATGTCAATACCATGATTATAGGGATTATTTTTGGAAGTTATTAAGCAAATTACTAAATTACCCTTATTTGTTTATTTAATTATTTAATTTTTCATTTAATTTTGATTGGCTCACATTTATGCATACAATAACACAATAATTACTTTAAATACTTGAACCTATCTCTCTCTCTCTGTATATATATATATATATATATATATATATATATATATACACACACACACACACATGCTAAATGTGTGCTCGTGCAAAATAGAGACGGTAAATAACTTTTTTGACGAATAGATTTTTATACTGTGAAATAATTATCAGAGTTTATTATTAGTTATTATGTAATAAAATAACCACTTTTAAATAAAATATTTATGTTCGGACCTTATATTTATATTGTCTATTTCCCCATAAGAAACTATTTGCCAAAAATGCTATTTATCGTCACCGTTTTACATAGACACATATAGTTCAATTGAGAAAAGAAAGGTTAAAAATTAACGAATCATTATCAATCATTCATTTATTTTTGCCGCAAAACGTTCAATCATACCAGCGCGACGGGAGAGGCGGTGGAATTTTTGCAATTCTATCATGAAACATTAATCTACCATGATATAATTGAGATAAAATCAAGTTAAAACATAAAGAGGTGGTGGGATTTTTGCAATTCTATCAAACTTTGGGATTAATGAAAGACACGGAGGGGTAGTATCATAACTTTGTTTTTAATTGATCTGCAATTGTGAGTTAAACAGATTCATTCATTCTTCACGCACTAGAAAACTCTCACCCTCCAGCAAACAATAAAAACCATCATTCTTCTCGATCTGCAATTGTGATTGAAGAGCTTACCATGATTTGATTTCCTCTCATTCTGATTCTCTTCACATTACTCTTTCGAAAATCACTGAATCGATTCGATTTTGATTATAAAATATTTATTAAAAAATCCTCGATAAAATCCTAAGAATAAATTATGATTCATTCTCATTTTGATTTTCAACATTCATATATAGATTCTGCTTTTGAATTGTGATTACATTTTGCTTTCATCAATTCAGAGTTTGTTCATAATAATTTTTTTTCTTCCAAATCTCAAAGAAACCCTGAAGAAACTAATTATGATTCTTATTCTGAAAACCATGATTTCATTATGATATAAATCAAAGCTTTAATACATCTGATTTTAGATCTCTTGATTGCGATTTTGATAATAAAAATGGATAGTTCAACAATCAGATAAGATGACACTAGTATCTCGTCTAGTTTGTTTTATGATCATGATTCTCGATATTGATTCTAATTATTATATGATTATGATTTATGAAGCCTTTTATGAAATTGTGTATTGTAGGAATTTACTTGTTTACTACACCTATAGTTATTCTTTGATCCAACTTTACTATAGCTATGGTTAGCAATGAATTACAGACTTTCATAATCTTTAATACCAAATGTTTAATATAACTTTACAATTGTCACAGTTAATGATAAACTTGAAGTAGGTTTATTTTTTTTTATAGAATTTGTTTCTCCACCTTGGTTTATTTTAATTGTTAGGGTATTCTTCCAAATGATTAATGGTTGTTATTAGTTTAAGATATTTTGTAAGAGAATATGTTATTTGTTAATGTTTTAGCTTGTTGCAATAGTTTGAACTTTACTGTTAACTTAAGATACTCTACAATGGATACATTAGTTTAAAAACATAATATATTACTCTATAGTAGAATAAATTAATTGATAATGTTATGAGTGATTGATGTTTATCGTTCTGAACTTATTTTAGATAGTTTGTAACATAATAAATTTATGGAGTTGATATTCATATTAGTAATAACACATAAGCAATAACAATCGTATAAAACCCAATTCCACAAAATCGATTAATTATCTACTAGTATAAATTTTGTGAAATAGGTTATTATATATGATTATATGTTATTTTTTCTGTTTAATTAGATAATATAGTAAACAGTAAGTACATTTGTGTTTGATAACTTGATATTCTATATATTTTAATTTGATAAGTTAGATGTTGCTTTTAGATGTTATTTAGTTTGATTAATTAGATGATCTAGTAAAAATTTAGTAAAATAATGTTTGAAAACTTGATATTCTAAATATTTGATTTATAAGCCAAATGTTACTTCCTAATCTGATTCCGAATGTTATTTTGTTTGATTAATTAGATGATTTGGTAAAAAAAATTAATAAAACAATTTTTGATAGCTTGATATTCTAGGTATTTTTATTTTATAACTCATATATTTCTTTCTAATTTAGTTTCATATATTATTTTGTTTAAATAATTATACGATCTTGTAAAAAAGAATTTAGTAAAATAGTGTTGATAAATGATAACTTGGTCTACTAGATATTCTATTTTGATAAGTTATATGTTACTTCCTAATTTGAGCTAAGATATTGTTTTATTGATTAATAAAAAATTTACTTCCTAATTTGATAAGTCAAGGCTAATTCATATACTTGTATTACTTTATGATATAGTTATTGTATTTGATAAATCAACACTAGTTTTATTTTTATTTTTTTGCTAAATACTCTTAAATTATTCTTGATTTTGATTCTAATTATTCTATGATTATGATTTATGAGGCACTATTATGAAATTGTGTATTGTAACAATTTACTTGTTTACTCTACCTATGATTAGCCTTTGATCCAACTTTATTGTATCTAGGGTTTGCAATGAATTCTATAATTTAAAAATCTTCAATACCAAATATTTAATATAACTTTGTTGTAGCCATATTTATATTAACTTTTTTTTTACTTTGGACAAGTTTATTTTTTTAATAGAACTTGTTTACTGCAACTAGGTTTATTTAGAATGTTAAGTTGTTGTTCTGAATGACTGATGTCTTTTGTTTGATTTAAGATATTTTATCAGAGAATATGTTATTTTTTAATGTTTTACCTCGTTGAAATTCTTTGAACTTTATTATGAACTTAAGATATTCTATAATGAAATACATTAGTTCAAATATAAAATATATTACTCTATAATAGAATAAATGAGTTAATAATGTTCTCAATGATTTATGTTTGTTGTTCTAAACTTGTTTAAGATAGTTTGTAACATAATCTATTGGTTATATAACAAAATATATTGCGTGATGATAGTCTAATTTATATGTTTGTAATTATGCATAGAATGTTATTCAAAGATATTAGTTTGTTGATTAATGACATAATCTAGTGGTAAATTACAAAAATAAGTTCTGGTGATGTAACGTCCTAAAAGTTCATAGTAAAATTTCAATTTTAAAATAGTAAACCATACAAATGAGTTGTTCCGAAACCATTCAAACCGGTTATGTCAAATAACATCATAGTACAATCATAAATAGCTGACGCGAAAAACTCTGAGGGATGTTGTGAAGTCAACCAAGATTAGTTTAGCCAAACATGGCTAAAATCAAAAAAACAAAGTGAGAATAGATTATACCAAACATCTAGAACCGAATTTTTTTTAAATAAAACCGAAAAAATGAAAGAGTAAAAAAATAGAGGTGTGTCGGGTCGTATGCCTTCAAATATTTAAACGTAACTTCAAAGTTCTCAACTATAGTCGTTTTCATTATTTTATCTAGATCAAAGGTGATCATGTTACATGTGTGTCTCGAAGTCGAAGGTGTTGTTGATAGGCGATGTTTTTTGTTATTTTTTTCCTTTGTATAATTTTAAATGGATCGGACTATTACCTATTACTTAAATTTTAAGTTGATTGGGGCATTGGACTATTTTAAATGGATTGGGATATAAAATATGGCTTCAAACTTTTTGACACTTTTTTTTGCTAAACATTATTAGGTAGGTCCTTCGTAATTTGTAAGTTAGGTCTCAAATATTTTTGATATATAATATATAATACATTAAAAAAATTAGATGGATCCTAGGACCCACCTTCACTACATATGCTTTCGCTTCTGTTTTGAGCATCGACAAAGCAACAAAAATTGTCTGGAGTGTCGGTGCCAGTAGTCTTCAAAAGGTGAAGTAGCAGAACATGAGTAAGGGAGACAGATGAAAGTCAAGCAAAAAACTCGGGGGAAGAAATAGGTGAACATGACGATGTTAAGCGAAAAGAAAAAAGAATGACATTTTTATTAGGTAAAGGCATGTTTTAAATCTTCAAGGAAAAGAGGATCTACAAACGTTTTGACGTTTGGGTTCATCGAAATAGTAAACAGTCTGCGAGCTAAAACGTCTTCCCGCCAGTAGATGTAAGAGTTTAACAGAGTTTATAAACAAAAAAACAAACACCACCTTATTAATAATACATGGTTTTGAAAGCTTTGATCTAGGTGAGGTGGGTGTAGCACCCAATTCCTAGTACGCAGTTAATTCAATCATTTCTTGTGTTTTTCTCTGGGACTTGACGAGTTGGAGGCCCAACCCGTCGAGTAGAGTCGAGATTTGCGGACAGTTTAAGTGACCTATTCGACGAGTCGGAAGACTGACTTGGCGAGCAGGTGTTGTTTGGGTAAAACCCTAAATTGAGGGTTTGCACCCTATTTAAACACTTTATCTCAGCCTCCATCATCCCTTATACTCCCAGAAGACATCATATCGAAACCCTACCCGTTTTTTGTGTTCTAAGGCCATTTTGGTGCTTTTTGGTGGGTTGTGAAGCTTGAGAAAAGGAAAGGAGCTTGTGAGACCAAGGGGAAACAAGAAGATCCAGAGTTTGGAGCTCATTTTCAGCTTATTGGAGGTATGAAGCTGAACCTTTGTCTATAGATCTTGATTTTTTGGGCCTTTTCCTTCATTTTTCTAAGCCTTAGAGAGGTTGTATTCGGGATTAAGTGTTGGAAGTCAGTGTATGCTTTAGATCCAGGTCTATTAGGGGGGTTTTATGTGTAAAATGGACATTAGGAGGCCAGTTCTATGGTTTTGGTGTGTTAATACCCATTTAAATCGACTGTATAGTGTTGGTCAAGGATGGACTCGACGAGTTGTTCTTGGGACTCGGCGAGTCGCAGTGTATGACCACCAAAGTTTCTGTGGATGGACCAGTTGTTAAGGAGGAAAGTCTCATAGATGTTTAGACGCGGAAAGGGACCTGGGAATCATGGGACTCAACAAGTGTATGAACAGACTCGGCGAGTCCAAGGCAATCTCCCAATCTTTAAAGATGGACTCGACGAGTTGTTCATACAACTCGGCGTGTCATAGACCGGACACATTCTTATGAGGGAGATGAACTTGCCGAGTTCAAGGAAGAACTCGGCGAGTCGGATGAAAATGGTACCGATGGTTTGAATGAAGGAGAACTCTCGAGTTCTTGCTAGACTCGACGAGTTGGTAGACCAACTCGGCGAGTCAGGTCAACTGGGTGTTGACTTTGACCAATGTTGACTTTGCCTGGTTTTGGTATGACTCCGGTTAGGGTTGCATACTCAAATGAATAACTTTGAAGTATTGTCGTGTAGGGTTCGAGGAGTCGAGGGTAGTCGACTTGTACGTCGAAGATAGTTCAGACACTGCACGACATCGAGGTGGGTTACCTTCCAGTAGGGGTGGGTCCAAGGCCACAATGTCGGCCCACCAACAGGAGTAATTGGTAGATAATTGTCTTTGTGATAATTATCTTGGCATGCTTATGTGATATGTTTATGAGATATCCTTATGAGATATGTTTATGTGATATGCTATGTGAGTTAGTGGTAGTAGTAGGGGATAACTTTTCCCTGACTTGGTCGTTAGGAACGAAGGGTAGGTTAGTACCCCGTATATGCCTGACCGTATGATTATATTTGGTTATTGTATGATAGAGGTGGGGGTGAAATAGTCCCCGATGTCGGTTGAGATAGACCAGAGGGTAGTCGGCACCCCATAACGGCCTGACAAGGGTAGGTCAGCACCCCATAATGGCTTGACATGGGTAGGTCAGCACCCCATAATGGCTTGACATGGGTAAGTCAACACCCCAGAATGGCTTGACATGGGTAGGTCGGGCACCCCAGAATTGCTCTGTAGTATGTATGCTATGTGATTGTATGGTATGTGGTATGTTGGGGGAACTCACTAAGCTTTGTGCTTGCAGTTTCAGTTTCGGTTTCAGGTACCTCTTCATCCAAGGGGAAGGAGTTGGCGGCGTAGCAGTGCATCACACACACACACACATTTGATTTCCGCATTGAGTTTTCTGGGATTGTATTCTGATTTATGCTATTGTTTGATGTTGTGATTTTTAGACTTATTCATGATGGTTTACGGGTTGATATGATATTGACAATGTTTTTAGTAAACGAATATATAATTTACTTAATTACAAACAAAATTTTTGGACTCGAAAATTGGGATGTTACAGTGAGAAAGGTTAAAACTATTGCAAATCTTTATAATTTATGCATGGATGAAAGATATTTACGGATTTTTATATTAACTAGATTGGAGTTGCATGGGTTTAACTTTAGTTTAAGTATCAGAGTGCATGTATGAAGTTCAAGCAAACTAGTGGGATAAAAGGGTGGTAACAAAAAACTTTGTAGTAACTGAACGTTTGGTGTGGTTGGAGATAGATGGCCTACCTTTGAGTGCATGGATACCTAGCATGTTCAATAAAAGTTTCTAGTGTTTTAGTGAATGGTCTTGTTCCTAAATGAAGATCAATATGAAAATATAACTAGTAGGAGGGTATGGTGTAAACGATTTCCTCCATAATTTCATATACGGTAGAAGTCACATTGGAAGGTATGGTGTGTGATGTACGTGTAAGAGAATTTTTAGGGAGGGTGCCAGAGATTGTAAATGAAGATAATAAAGCTAATGGACTGAATAGTTGATTTGATATTTGTCACACCCCGGACTGGAACGGCGGAATCGTCCGGGGGTTAGGTGACTTCATATTGTAATATCATCACAGTGAATATAATAGAAACAAGGCAAGCATCATCATCACATGAACAATAATAAAACAATACTGAGTTTACATCATTGTAATTGTTTACAAGAGTTACATCCCAAATTATAAAGGTTTATAGTAACATCAAAATGCAACAGATTTCCACATATTCTTGATGCCCACCTGCTTAACGATTTCCTAAGAATACAAGTTATTTTGAAAACATCAACATATATAATTTTGGTGAGTTCATAAGTGTATTTGTATGAAAAGTTTGTATCACTTAGTAAACACCAGAAAATCCGATATTTTTTGTAAAAGAAGTAAATGGTTTGAACGCTTTGTATCAAATCTTGTATTAAAGCATGTGTGTTTTAAAAATGTAATAGGGAAGTATTCCAAAAAAATCCCATGTTTTCTGTTGTAAGTAGAGGTGATGTATAATGTAAGTTTTTACCAAAAAAATCCGATATTTTTCTACCTGTAAAAGAGTTGTAGTATTAAAAACCCAAAGATCGTGCGTTGGTGTTTGTATAGAAATGTAATTGTAGAATCGTTTATGTATTCCGTAAAATTTACACTGGAGTTAATTTCTTTGTGAGTCATTATAACGATATTTGATATAACTAATTTGCCTGTCATGACGTTTTTCAGACGTCGACTTGTTTAAGGTAAGATATTTGTCACCCTAGACTGGCCTAGTCTAGCTGTAGCAAACAGCTAAGGTACGGGGTTGTCAACCCCGTATAGATCTATACACAAACTCTCCCTCTCCCTCCAGGAGACTCTTGTTATAACTACAGGACTAAAGGTTGTACACTAGGTAGGTACGAATGAATGAACGAGTCTCACAAGAACCTTAACTATATTTACGCGAATATTGTATTACACTATGAAACACAGTGAATAATGT
The DNA here is from genome assembly GCF_002870075.4 of Lactuca sativa. NCBI lineage: Eukaryota > Viridiplantae > Streptophyta > Magnoliopsida > Asterales > Asteraceae > Lactuca > Lactuca sativa. The sequence goes on along the minus strand of NC_056625.2, from coordinate 73,693,931 downwards.
TCTATGTATGCTTTAAGTCTACTGGGCCCATTAAGCGTGCAAATGGGCCACAAAGGCCCAAATAACATGTAATGTATATTCCAGGCCCAATAAGCATGTGGTTGGACCATAAAGGTCCAATAGACATGTACGGAGTATTCCAGGCCCACTTAAACATGCAAATGGGCCACTAAGGCCCAATAAGCATGTATGGTCTATTCCTGCCCAATTAGAAGATGTAAGTGACGTATTTAGTCTGTTTATTATTATGTTGGTTATTTGAACTCAATTGTTTACCAAAATGACTTAAAAAGCCCACTTTTTGTAAAAAGACATTTTTGGTCCTTAAAACCGAAAATTTCACAATTAAGGCACATTTTGGATAAAAAAAATGACACTTTAGGTCCCTTAAGACCAAAAGTCTATATTTTAGGGCTTGTTTTAAACGAAATAGCATTTCTTGCCCCCCTTTTGTTGGAAATAAAACTTCTGGCCCCAATTTTATGAAAAATGACATTTTCGGCCCAGTTGTGTATAAATTTAACTTTTTGGCCCAAGTTTAAATAAATTTATATTTTCAGCCCTTTTAACCGAGATTTTACATTTTTGGCTCAAATTTGTTTAAAATGGCAAATTAAATCATAAAATCCAAAAATTTACAAGTTTTAGCCCATGAAACCGTGAAGGCCCAATTTGAGGCCCATTTTTTTGAAAATTTACACTTTTGGCCCTCTTAAAACCTTGAATATCATAAAGATCCATTTTCGTTTAAAAATAACTCTTTTAGTCCTCTTAAAACCGTGAGTTGACAAAAGATTCTCACTTTTTGTTTACTTCAATTTTTGGCCCTTTACACGATTTTACATAGTTTCAAACATCCTTAGCATGTTTTAATCCTTTCATCTTCATAATAAGTTGCATGGGGTGTTTTTGTTTACTAATATCACCATATTTTAGTAGATCTATCAAAATCTATGAAGTTTCTGTTGGATTAGTGTCTAAGCCCGTAACTATATTTGGTATGTACTTGACCCGGTTGTGCATGGTCCTTTTGGGTTGCCTTCACCAAAGCAACTTGACAAGGTAATTTAAGGAGAGAGAGAGAATATTATGGTTTATTAATATATTATAAGAATAATATATTAAAGGAGAAATCACATTTATTTAATTAGTATTGGTCATAAATTAAATATGAATTAATTTGGTGACTAAAAGAGATTAATTAAATAAAGGGGTATAAACTGTCAAATGTATGATAGTTGAGTTTTGGGCTGGGAAAGCTAATGGACTATAGGGGGAACGAAATTATGATGGGGATCCATCATATTTTCGTCCAAGGCCTTATTCCAGAAGGTTCCTTGGGCTGTTTGGTGGCTAAGCTATCTGTTAGGGTTTACACTAAAACCCTAGCAGCCTGCAGTATAAATAAGACCCCTAGGCTATGAAAATTGGCTACACTTGATTCCAAGAGAACCCTAGGGCCAATTTTAGCATCTCTCACCCTCTCTCATATTGCCTTCTTGCTTGTGGGGTTTGTGAACCATTAGAGGAGTTACAATTGTGACTCTAAGCTCAAGATCAAGAAGATTACAAGGATTTCAAGCTACTTGAAAGAGGTAAAACACTTAGATCTGTTTTCATAATGTTAATTTCGAATTATATATGATAGATCAAGGGTTTTAAGTCTTGGATTCAAAGCATGTTCAATAAAGAAACCTAGATCCAAGCATTAGGGTTTGTATGAGCACATATGATTGTTCTTATGCATAAAACCCATCAGTGGTATCAGATCCATGATTGGTTTCAATTGTATGTGATGCTTTAACTGTTTGCTTGCTGAAAATCGTTTTTCTTGCCTCTACCCGACTCTACTCGGCGAGTCAGTATCTGGACTCGGCGAGTTGCCCCTATTCGGCGAGTCCAGGTCTGACTCGGCGAGTCTGTGCGTCAGGCAGAGGATATTTCGAGATTTTGTTGCTGTTTTGTCATGGGATTAATGCCTAAATCGTTTTTTGAAGATAAAATCTGAATTTTATTGTATTTAAATGATTATCCCTGCCAAAACAATAGATAATTTCAAATCTTTTGAATATTAGTTGTTTATATGATAAATATGGATTATTTAAAATTATTTGGTAATTATCTTATGACTAAAATAGGATTAGGTCAAATATAGATAATTATGAAATTAATTGTTTAATATAAATTATTTGTTATTTAAGCCCTTGTGTTTTGAAAAGTTCAAAACTTGCCCTCAAGTTTTGAAATTTAAATTTTGTGATTAAAAGTTTAATTTTGAATAATTTAAATTTTGAACCCTTAGAATTTTACAAGTTTAAAATTCAACCCTATACTATTATATTATTACAAGCTTAATAAATACATATATGTATAATTTAAAATGTCAGTCTTACCGTTAGTAGGCCTCATTCACGAAGCCGGTCTAAAAGGTGGGTATAAGGTTGATGCCTATAAAATGGCGCTTAATGGGTGTACACTCACACCCACCGCTTGCTTGACTGGTGGAGGGTCGTTAGCCGAACGAGTAGGATAGGGCAATCCTCTCCTCATTAAAAGTATAATGTAAGATACAAAGTAACTACATGTTTTTACAAATTCTCAATCTTAGTTACTTTAGGGTAAAATGTGAAAATGATGCTAATCCATGGAATTACACTTTGCATCCTTGTCAAACGTTGATGGAGCGCGTGTGGTTAACCGGCACATCAATTTGGGGATGACATTGGTAGCGAAGGGTGACTTGATGTTTTTCATAGATCAATGTAGCGTGTGTGGTTTACCGACACATTGATTAGATGATAGAGACATTGAGTGCGCCATGTTGGTTCGCATGGTTATTCATAACTTGTTTGCGATGCTTGGTATGCTAGTCGCAAATTTGAAGTGCGTATCGAGATTTAAGCATGACATTGAAAAGTTTAATGAATCTCAAAGATCTAGGAGTTTTCAATACATTTAAAACTTAAATTTTTTTTTCGTTTTTCATGGTGAGAATTAGTGAATCGTCATTCACTTACCTTCAAATTATTTACTTTTAGAGTACGGCATCCCTTTATAAGGTTTAAATAATGTTGTTAGGTCCTAACCCTAATTTCTCATTTGGGTGTTTAATTAGGGACTCATTTCTAATCAAACTGTGTTTCTTTCTTTTTCAGATGTCTGCAAACAACAACAACAACGCTTCTGGGTCATTCTCATTGATGAATCTATGTCAAAAGGTGACATTTGATGGGTCAAACTTCAACGAGTGGATGAGGTATATTTGCATGATCACACGCTACAAGGACAAAGAATATGTCCTCGATGAAAAGCTTGAAAAGATCATCCCAGATGTTGCTACTCCTGAAGAGTTGGCCGCCTTTGAGGCCCACGAGCGTGATGCCATGAAAGTTCATTGCATCATGCTGGCCACCATGAACCTCGAACTCCAAAAGTCCTATGAGGACATGTATCCGTATGAAATGCATCAGGATTTGCTGGACAGGTATCACCAGAGCGCGAGGCAAGAGCGCTATGAGATTGATATTGCCATATTTATACATATTTTTAGGCAATATTTAAGTACATTTTTATATATATTTTGTTCATTTGCATAGAATAATGGTACTTATAAGGTTAAATTATATTTTGCAGCAAAAAAGAAGACATTTTGAAGAAAAGGGACTAAAAGCGTTAAATAATGGAACTTCGGAGGTTGAAAGCTTGAAAGACAAGAAAAACACCCAAAAAAGACGTACTCACGACGTGAACAGGTGATGGTTCACGACGTGAGTAGAAAGAGTTAGAAGACAAGCATCCGAGTGAAGGAATCCTTGCCGATCACGATTACCTCGAGTTCACGACGTGAGTTTTAAATTCTCACGACGTGAACGGTAAATTTGAAGAGAATATAAATATCTTTGCCCATTACGATTGGAGCGACTTTTTGGCTGGCTTAGAAGGGTTCCTGGAGACGAAATTCAGAAGAAAAGAAGATTTGGAAGCTGGTTTTAACACCAAAGAAGAAGAAGTTCATAATTTGGTTTATAGATTGGTACACTTAAACATGTCTTTGATTATAGTTTTTGTTTGTTTAGCTGTTAGTATGTCCAGCTAAATCTCGCTGCTTTTGTTAGCTAGATGAAGCTGGAACTCATGGTTTTAATTCATTAAACTTGACTTTACTTGTTGGTGATACACTTGTGTTGATTGATTTTACCTAGCATGCGTTAATTAATTATTTGATTGCTTTAAATTCTTGTTCTGTGTAGTTAGTGAACACAAATCTGCATGAATTTGAATATCTAATAATATAGTGAACACTAGTTTATTAGAGCTAAGATCAAACCAATCGTAGATAAGTAATTGAATCATTGAATTAAGTTGTGTTAGAGAACTCATATTATGACTGTAATTGTGTTTTGATTAATCAATCTTTCATGGCTCAAATCTTATTTAATAATTGATTCTGTGTTAACTATTGTGTGACCATACACAGATTTACATGAATTGATTAATAATTAGTAGATTTAGAACTAAATTGCTAGTACTTCTTTAATTGGTAACCAACAGTAATAGTCCTAGCTAATGTATAACCATTAAGTAAAAGCGGATTCGAACTAACAGAAGTGTTTTGTTACTGATTGAGTTTTTGTTAAATAATTAAGTTAGTTTGATCTTGTAAAATCAGATAAAAACCCCTTTTTAGCTCATTAGTAATTAGGTTAGTTTAGTAGTAAATAAATTAATTAGTCAACACCGTTCCCTGTGATCGACACCCGACTTACCAGAGATCATTACTAACATGATCACTACTAAGATGGGGAGTGGAGAATCCCTAACCTCTCGTCTGTAGAAAATGCAGAGGTATGTTGATCGTCTTCTCAAACTTAATGTTAAGTTTGATGAGGATTTGGCTATCGACATAATCCTCCACTCCTTGCCCTCCTGTTACAACCAGTTCAGAATGACCTACCACATGAACAAGGAGAAGGTCTCCTTGAGCAAGCTCCAAGGACTGTTAAAGACTGCTAAGAGCAACCTCAAAGACAAATCTGTTGCATCTTCCCCTATTGTGGTTGCTCCTGTGATGGCAATTGGCCAAGGAAAGGGTAAGAAGATGAAGGCTCCATGTAAGAGCCACCATAAGGGTAAGGCCCAAAATGGTTCCTCTTCTAGTGGAACCAAAGTTGGTTTGGTCAAACCCTCTTCCGACCCCAAAGAAGCAGAGTGTTATTACTGCCACCAGAAGGGCCACTGGAAACGAAGTTGCCCTCAGTATCTGCAATACATAAAGGATGGGAAGATTAAGCCCACCTTCGCAGGTATGTATTCTATTAAATCTAATAACTCATCATTTTCTACTTCATGGGTTCTTGATATAGGGTGTGGTTACCACATTTGTTCTGATTTGCAGGGCCTAAAAAGCAGTAGGGAAGTGGAACATGGAAAGATGAACCTGATTATGGGAAACAGAAGATCGTCGCCTGTGACCAAAGTCAGAGTTTATTATTTAGTGTTGAGTAATGGGTTAGGGCTAGATTTAAATAATTGATGTTATTCGCCATATATGGCAAGAAACATTATTTCATTTCATGGATTGTTTAGACAAGGTTTCAGATATTCTTTTGATAATAGAAATGGTTCTATTAATGTTTATTTGAAAGGTGTCTTTTATTTCAATGCATTACCTTGTAATGGTATTTATGAATCTGTGATGGTTGTTGATAATTTAGGAAATGATGTTTTAAATATTCATTCGTCTACTAGTCTAGACAAAACATGAGTGTGGCATTGTCGCCTTGTCCATGTCAACAAGAAACGCATAGCCCAACTCCAAAAGGATGGAGTGTTGGAGTCATTCGACCTTAGGGACGATGACACATGTGAATCTTGTTTACTTGGGAAGATGACCAAGTCACCCTTTACTGGCACTTGTGAAAGGGGTAAGGGTCTGTTATATCTCATACATACCGATGTGTGTGGACCATTTAGATCCACCACAAGGGATGCTTGCCACTTCTACGTGACTTTTACGGATGATTATAGCATATATGGATATATCTACTTAATCAAGCAAAAGTCGGAAACCTTTGAAAAGTTCAAAGATTTTAAGAATGAAGTGGAGAATCAGCTGGTTAGGAAAATCAAGATGCTTCGGTCAGAGCGAGGAGGAGAGTACCTAAGTCTTGAGTTTCACGACTATCTAAAAGAATGCGGAATTGTCTCGCAATTGACGCCTCCGAGAATGCTGCAATTGAATGGTGTGGCTGAGAGACGTAATCGGACCTTGTTGGACATGGTTCATTCTATGATGAGTCGGACATCGTAACCGATAGCTTTCTGGGGGTATGCCTTAAAGACTGCCACCTATATCCTTAACTTAGTTCCCACCAAGAAGGTTGCCAAGACTCCTCACGAGATGTGGACAGGGAAAGCTCCCTCGTTGGTAGGGATGGCAAAAAGCCCCATACCCAATGGGGAACCCGAAACCCGCACCCGTTTTGACTGGGGAATCCCCAGGTTGACCGGGGATGGGGACGGGGATGGGGAATACCAGAATAAAAAAGTGGGGATGGGGATGGGGATGGGGATACCCTTAATCCCCGACCCTGGACCCGCCCCCGACATATATTAATATATAAAAATAATACAAAACATATATTTATTGTATAGTTTATAATACATAAAATTTGATCTAAGTAACTTAACTCATTAGTAATTACTTGGTTGAAATTATATTTTTTGCTTTTTCTTTTATCTAATATAAACTCGTGTATATATATATATATATATATATATATATATATATATATATATATATATATATATATATATATTTTTCTCTTTGGTTGATCTATTTTACCTTAAATATCAATCTGATAATTTTTTTCTACTTGATTTTTCATGGATGTATTTAAATTTGGTAGAAAATTTATTTATATTTTTTTTGCAATTTATGGGTACTTATATATTTTATAAGTACCGGAAGGGATCGGAATGGACGTGGGAGGCTGAGGAGGAGATGAGGGAGCATTACCCAGAGATATTTGCAGATTCAGCCGTAGCAGACTTCGAGGACGAAGTCTGAGATAAGTGGGGGAGAATTGTAACGACCCGTCTCCGGTATGATAATTACTTGGTATTTATTTTGAATTTTTGCAAGAGGGACTCGGCGAGTTCATAGCCTGACTCGCCGAGTAGGGTCGGGATTTCGAGCACGTGATTAGCTGGCGACTCGGCGAGTCTGTCCGTCTGGGAGAAACCCTAAATCCCCGGGTTGCCCACTATTTAAGCCACCTTATAGCCCCCAATCTCGCCTCCTTCACCCTCTAAAGCTGTGAGAAAAACCCTAATTCGATCTTGAGTGTTTTTAGTGATCTTGTGTGCATTTGTGAAGGCTTGAAGAAGGAGAAGAAGAAAGGAGCAAGGAGAAGGATTGTAGAGCAGAGATTCAAGGGAAAGCAAGAGCTCTTTGAGGTATTCTTCAGAATCCCTTCCCTTTTTATGCTTAAAAACCCTTTCTAGATCTAGTTGATGCTTTTCTCAAGCCTTATGTTGATATGGAAGCCCTATTATGCCGAGATATCTTTAGATCTGTTTATTTAGGAGTTGTAGAGCCCAGATCTATTGCCTTTATGGGTCTATTTTGCATATTAACCCTAGATCTACCCCTTTTAAGCATCCTTTAGCCTTTATTCCCTTGTTCATGTGTTTGTACACGTAAAGTTGGAAACTTTACGTGGTAAATCAGCTTATTGGACTCAGATCTATCATTTGTATGTATTGGATTCGAGCAGAATCGAGTGTAGAATAGTTGCATGGCGGTGACTCGGCGAGTCGGAAGAACGACTCGGCGAGTCGAGTCGCGAGTCCCCGATTTCTCCCTTTTGAGCGGTGTCGAGTGGGACCAGTGAGTAGTGGAATGGACTCAACGAGTTTGAGGGTAGACTTAGTGATGGAGGGACTCGGCGAGTTGTTCATACAACTCGACGAGTCCAAGGCAATCTTCTTAAGCTCAAGAACAACTCGTCGAGTTGTTCATATGACTCGGCGAGTCGGATGAAGATTGTCTGAGTTCTTGGATCGAATGAGTACTCGTCGAGTCGATGCCATACTCGACGAGTAGCAGCGAGTAGGGTCGAGGAGTGAGAATAGGGACTCGGCGAGTTGGCGGCCCAACTCGGCGAGTCAGGTCAACTGTGGGTTGACTTTGACCGAGAGTTGACTTTGTCTGAGAGTTGACCTTGACCAACAGTTGACTTTGACCAAGGGTAAAAGAGTCATTTTACCTAGTGCAGTCTTTAGTATTTGATTGAGTGTGTTTATGGACTTGTAGCCGGGGAGATACCGGAGCAGCAGCAGTTAGCCCTCAGAGCTATTCACTCAGCAGCCAGTTCACGAGGTGAGTTTCCTTTCAGTAGGAACGGGTCTAAGGCCACAATGCCGGCCCGTTTAGCTAGCAGTAGTATCCGGATTTCGATCCGATGCAGTAGTTAGCATGTTTGATGCCTTCGTGGCTCAGACAGGATTATGTGTGTTCTTGTTAGTGATATGTTTATGCTATGATCAGTCAGCTTCGGACTTCGGTCCGATGTCAGCTTCGGACTTCGGTTCGATGTAGGGGACAAGGTCCCAGTTAGCTTCGGACTCCGGTCTGATGTGAGCTTCGGACTTCGGTACAATGTAGGGGACAAGGTCCCAGTCAGCTTCGGACTTCGGTCCGATGGAGGGGGCAAGGCCCCAGTCAGTTAGCTTCGGACTTCGGTCCGATGTAGGGGACAAGGTCCCAGTCAGTCAGCTTCGGACTTCGTCCGATGGAGGGGGAAAGGCCTCAGTAAGTGCTTGATATGTTATTGTATGGTATGTGGTAGTTTGGGGGAGCTCACTAAGCTTCGTGCTTACAGTTTCAGTTTTGGTTTCAGGTACTTCCGCAAGCAGAGGGAAGAGCTCGGGATGATGGCATCGCACACACCACAGCTTCATCTTTTATCCTGGGAGTTGATGTAGTTTTTGATTTTTATATGACATGGATAGGATACAGTTTCCGCACAGTGTTGTTTTTATTATGGTTGGGATACATCACGTATGGTTTTTATGATATGACACTCAGATTATGGTTTTTGGTTATATTGAAAAATGAAATTTTTGGGTCGTATTTTTGGGTCGTTTCAAGTTGGTATCAGAGCCCTGGTTTGAGGGATTCGGATGCACCTTCGGGTGTATCTGAACTCAAACTAAGGGGAAATAAAAAGATTTTTCTAAAAAGGAAAATGTTTTTTTTAAAAGAATTTTGAAAGCACTTAGAAGGAAAGAAATTTTTTAAACGAGATAAGGGTGTGGTGCATGCGATCAGCCGAGCTCAAGTAAGTACTCCCAAATTACCCATACAAGTTATTTGTTCAGTTTCAGTTTCAGTAGAACAGCATGCTAGTATAGAACTAAGGATCTAGGAGGATGCCTTATGTGCCTGCTTTATGTGTTACAGCTTTATGAGTATTGCATGCTTGTATCGAGTAGACAGCAGTAGGATAGCCTGTTTAGGTTATGCCTTATAGTATGAGCTTAACATTGTATGCTAGTACAGTTTCTCGTTATGAGAATAGTTTTGCCTGAGTATGTTTCCCTTATCTGAATGTTGCTTGCTTTGTGCTTTGTGGGACTCTGAGTGGTGGGAGTTAGCCATTTAGTGAATACGCCACATCACATGTGATCAGGGTTGAATAATCTCAGAGTGCTGGATTTGGTCCTATTGCGCAGCTCTTGTTTGAGTCCAACCGTTATAGGGACGAGTCTTTTACTTGAAGGATTATCTGAGCCTCGTCACATGTGATGGTGTTCAGGTGGTGGCTAATTAGCATTATAAGGAGGCCTTCAGCAGCTGAGGACTAGTTGTGTTGAGTCTGAGGTTTCCCTAGGGCAAGCCTAGGATGAGAGTGGCAGAGGTCAGCAGTAGTAGAAGTGACTTGGTGGAGTCAAGGCGGTTCTTGAGGAAAGTACGGATAGATGTGGAAGGTAGTATGGGCCCGTACTACTGAAAGCAGAGGATCCGTACTCGAATCAAGGAAGGCCGAGACAAGGCCAGGAAGCTAGTAGTAGTATCAATGATCCCTTGAGATATTTCAGTTTTCTAATATTGCTATGATGTGTTTCAGTATGGTGGTTTTGCGTCCGAGGACAGCAGCCGGCAGTGGAGGTGTCGGGGAGGGATCAGGTTCAGGCTCGGGGAGCGAGCACATGGATGAGCAGACCAGAGAGTTTCTTTCTTCAGAGATTACCCGTATCATTTTAGAGCAGACTCCTGTGATCTTCGGTTCGATCAAGGAGGGGATTCTAGAGCTGATGGATGAGAGATTGGGCACCTTCCGTGCCGAGGTGGCGGCCATGATGGGGTCGCGCACCCTTACTTTCAGGGAGTTCAGGGCATGTGGAGCTCCGGACTATCATGGGGTGCGAGACCCCATAGCGAGTACCAGATGGTTGGCGGATGTGGCCAACGCTTTCCGCACTAGCAGATGTCCCGAGGGGGACAAGGTCAGACTGGCATCCTGTCTTCTGAAGGACAGGGCACGGGATTGGTGGGAGGAGGTCGGACATGCCATTGGAGATGATGCAGCATTGGACGCCATGACCTGGGCTGATTTCTCTACCAGGTTCAGGGCGGAGTTTGCACTGGTTATTGAGGTATAGCAGCTAGCTAGGGAGTTTCAGGACCTCACCCAGACTACAGAGACAGTGGCGGAGATCACCGCCAAGTTCAGGGAGAGGGCTCTTCTCGTTCCTCGGTACGTGGCTGATGAGGAAATGAAGAAGGCCCGTTATCATGAGATGTTGCGGAGCGATATCCGCCAGTTTGTGAGCCGATCCAGCTGTAAAACGCTGGAAGATATGATTGCTAGGGCTCGGGAGAGGGAGATCGATCTCGAGATGGAGAAGAAGAGGAAACCGGAGGCGGTTTCGGGTTCAGGCGGTTCGGGCAAAAAGCCCAGGGTTTCAGATCACAGGTCCAGGGGACAGCCGAGCCACGGTCGATGTGGTAGGTGTGGGAAGATGCACGAGGGGGCGTGCAAGGCAGGGAGTTCCGGATGCTTCAAATGCGGTCGGATTGGACATGTGAGTAGGGATTGTACGGCTCCTGCTACTTTTGTTGCAGCATCAGATCTGATTTGCTTTCAGTGCAATCAGAGGGGACATAAAAAGTCCCAGTGCCCGAGCTTAGCCGCAGCAGGGAAGGTGGTTGCACCTGCCCCTGCTACCTTGAGGATTACAGATGGCGGGCAGGGCCGAGCCGAGACGCCAGTGGCGAAGAGCAGAGCGTTTCAGATGACAGCAGAGGAGGCATGAGCGACTCCTGATGTGGTGACGGGTATGTATCTTCCCTTCATCTCTTTATTATTATTATCGTTTGAGTATTGCTTATGATTGTATGTTTTATTCAGGGTCGTTCTCTGTGAACGGCATTTCTGCTATGGTATTATTCGATTCGGGGGCTACCCGATCTTTCGTATCGCTTGCGCTTAGCAAGAGATTTAGTAGAGCTCCTGGGGAGCTGGATTGTCCACTAGAGGTTGAGATAGCAGCTGATAGGACCGTGAGGGTCGGCAGAGTGCATAGAGGGTGTTCCCTTCAGTTGTTTGATGAGCAGTTTTCAGTGGACCTGGTACCTATTCCCCTGCGAGGGAATAAGGTTATTGTGGGCATGGATTGGCTAAGCCCCAATGGGGCGGTGATTGATTGTGAGCTTCAGCTAGTGAGGGTTCGCACTCCCAGTGGGGGAGAGTTAGTGATTCAGGGCGAGAGGCCACAGCGTGGACCGACCTTTTGTTCCGCCGCAAGGGCGAGACTCTATGTTCAGCAGGGTTGCGCCGGTTTTGTAGCTTACGTCTTGGATGCCCGGGAGAAGGGCAAGACGACAGTTGATGATGTTCCTATCGTTCGAGACTACTCGGATGTGTTTCCCGAGGATTTGCCGGGGATACCTCCTGAGAGACAGGTTGAGTTCAGGATCGACCTCATTCCTGGTGCGGCTCCGATAGCCAAGGCACCGTATCGACTAGCTCCCCCTGAGATGCAGGAGTTGTCTACACAGCTGCAGGAGCTGTTAGACAAGGGTTTCATTCGGCCGAGCAGTTCGCCTTGGGGAGCGCCGATCCTATTTGTGAGGAAGAAGGATGGGTCGCATCGTATGTGTATAGATTATCGGGAGTTGAATAAGGTAACGGTGAAGAACCGTTACCCACTTCCGAGGATAGATGATTTGTTTGATCAGCTTCAGGGAGCGTCTTGGTTCTCCAAGATCGATCTACGCTCCGGTTATCATCAGATGCGGGTTAGAGATGAGGATGTACAGAAGACTGCTTTCAGGACCAGGTATGGTCATTATGAGTTTGTGGTGATGCCATTTGGGCTCACCAATGCTCCAGCCGCGTTCATGGATCTCATGAACCGCGTGTGCAGGCCGATGTTGGATCGGTCAGTGATAGTATTCATAGACGATATCTTGGTATATTCCAAGACGCAGGAGCAGCATGAGGAGCACCTGCGGGAGGTGTTGGAGGCTTTGAGGAGGGATAGACTTTTCGCAAAGTTCTCCAAATGTGAGTTCTGGTTGCGCGAGGTGCAGTTCCTTGGTCACCTCGTCAACCAGAAGGGTATTTTGGTAGATCCGGCCAAGATTGAGGCCGTGATGCAGTGGGAGGTCCCGAAGTCTCCATCTGAGATTCGGAGCTTCCTAGGGTTGGCAGGGTATTATCGGAGATTTATTCAGGATTTCTCCAAGATAGCAGTGCCGCTCACCCGACTGACCAGGAAGTCAGTGGTATTTCGTTGGGGTCCTGAGCAGCAGTCAGCGTTCGAGACCCTCAGGCAGAGATTGTGCAAGGCTCCGATCCTTACCTTGCCAGAGGGAGTAGAGGACTTCGTAGTCTATTGTGATGCCTCGATCACAGGTATGGGAGTAGTTTTGATGCATCGAGGTCATGTGATAGCTTATGCCTCGAGACAGTTGAAGCCTCACGAGGCTAATTATCCTACCCATGATTTGGAGCTGGGGGCAGTTGTGTTTGCCCTCAAGATTTGGAGGCATTACCTTTATGGGGTCCGTTGTACTATATACACGGATCACAAGAGTTTGAGGTACCTTATGGATCAGCCGAGTCTGAACATGAGGCAGAGGAGGTGGTTGGATGTGCTAAAGGATTACGATTGTGAGATCCTTTACCATCCAGGAAAGGCCAACGTGGTGGCCGACGCCCTAAGCCGCAAAGTGTCGGCGGCCCCTATCAGAGATCTATGCTTGAGGATGACAGTGATCACTCCGTTGTTGGAGCGGATCAAGGAGGCTCAGGTGGAGGGCCTCAAGGAGGAGAGACAGAAGTGTGAGAGGATCGTGGGCCGAGTAGCCTCGTTTGATTATGATAGTCGTGGTTTGCTGACGCTTCACGGGAGAGTGTGGGTACCGTACTGGGGTGGAGTACGGCAAGTGTTGATGGATGAGGCTCATAAGTCTCGGTTTTCTATCCACCCAGGGGCGACGAAGATGTATCGAGATCTTCGACCTGATTATTGGTGGCCCTGCATGAAGCGGGAGGTCGCCTGGTACGTCGAGAGATGCCTGACCTGCCGGAAGGTCAAGGCGGAGCACCAGAGACCTCACGGCAGGATGCAACCGTTAGACATTCCCGTGTGGAAATGGGAGGACATCGCCATGGATTTTGTCACCAAGCTTCCCCGGACCGCACGTGGAGTGGATTCGATATGGGTAGTAGTGGATCGGTTGACGAAGAGTGCCCATTTTATCCCGATCCAGGAGAGTATATCGGCGGAGAAGTTAGCCGATATCTATGTGCGAGAGATCGTGGCACGTCATGGAGTGCCGGTATCGGTGGTGTCAGACCGAGATGTCCGTTTCACATCCAGATTCTGGAAGCGGTTTCACGACGAGATGGGTACTCGTCTTCATTTCAGCACCGCTTTCCACCCTCAGACGGACGGGCAGAGCGAGAGGACGATTCAGACTCTCGAGGACATGCTTAGGGCATGTGTTCTCGATTTCGGTGGCATTTGGGATACGTATCTTCCGTTGGCGGAATTTTCGTATAACAACAGTTATCATGCGAGCATTGATCGACCTCCTTTTGAGATGCTGTACGGGAGGAAGTGTAGGACCCCGATTTGTTGGGGCGAGGTCGGTCAGCGGGTCATCGGGAGCACAGAAGTGGTGCTCAAGACGACCGAGTTGATCCAGCAGGTCCGTAGTAGACTGCAGACTGCGCAGAGTCGGCAGAAGAGCTACGCCGATAGGAGGCGTTCGGACTTGGAGTTCCAGGTGGGAGATATGGTCCTTCTGAAGGTCTCACCTTGGAAGGGTGTCATCAGGTTCCGGAAGAGGGGCAAGTTGGGCCCCAGATTTATTGGTCCTTTCAGGGTTTTGGCCCGGGTGGGTCGGGTTGCTTATCGGTTGGATCTTCCTGAGGAGCTTAGTCAGATCCACAACACTTTCCATGTGTCTTAGTTGAGGAAGTGTTTGGTGGATGAGTCAGCAGTCGTTCCCCTAGAGGATATTCAGGTTGATAGCAGCCTGAATTATATTGAGAGGCCGGTCGCGGTTCTGGACCGGAAGACCAAGACCTTGAGGAACAAGGTAATTCAGTTAGTGAAGGTGCAGTGGCAGCACCGGAAGGGATCGGAATGGACGTGGGAGGCTGAGGAGGAGATGAGGGAGCATTACCCAGAGATATTTGCAGATTCAGCCGTAGCAGACTTCGAGGACGAAGTCTGAGATAAGTGGGGGAGAATTGTAACGACCCGTCTCCGGTATGATAATTACTTGGTATTTATTTTGAATTTTTGCAAGAGGGACTCGGCGAGTTCATAGCCTGACTCGCCGAGTAGGGTCGGGATTTCGAGCACGTGATTAGCTGGCGACTCGGCGAGTCTGTCCGTCTGGGAGAAACCCTAAATCCCCGGGTTGCCCACTATTTAAGCCACCTTATAGCCCCCAATCTCGCCTCCTTCACCCTCTAAAGCTGTGAGAAAAACCCTAATTCGATCTTGAGTGTTTTTAGTGATCTTGTGTGCATTTGTGAAGGCTTGAAGAAGGAGAAGAAGAAAGGAGCAAGGAGAAGGATTGTAGAGCAGAGATTCAAGGGAAAGCAAGAGCTCTTTGAGGTATTCTTCAGAATCCCTTCCCTTTTTATGCTTAAAAACCCTTTCTAGATCTAGTTGATGCTTTTCTCAAGCCTTATGTTGATATGGAAGCCCTATTATGCCGAGATATCTTTAGATCTGTTTATTTAGGAGTTGTAGAGCCCAGATCTATTGCCTTTATGGGTCTATTTTGCATATTAACCCTAGATCTACCCTTTTTAAGCATCCTTTAGCCTTTATTCCCTTGTTCATGTGTTTGTACACGTAAAGTTGGAAACTTTACGTGGTAAATCAGCTTATTGGACTCAGATCTATCATTTGTATGTATTGGATTCGAGCAGAATCGAGTGTAGAATAGTTGCATGGCGGTGACTCGGCGAGTCGGAAGAACGACTCGGCGAGTCGAGTCGCGAGTCCCCGATTTCTCCCTTTTGAGCGGTGTCGAGTGGGACCAGTGAGTAGTGGAATGGACTCAACGAGTTTGAGGGTAGACTTAGTGATGGAGGGACTCGGCGAGTTGTTCATACAACTCGACGAGTCCAAGGCAATCTTCTTAAGCTCAAGAACAACTCGTCGAGTTGTTCATATGACTCGGCGAGTCGGATGAAGATTGTCTGAGTTCTTGGATCGAATGAGTACTCGTCGAGTCGATGCCATACTCGACGAGTAGCAGCGAGTAGGGTCGAGGAGTGAGAATAGGGACTCGGCGAGTTGGCGGCCCAACTCGGCGAGTCAGGTCAACTGTGGGTTGACTTTGACCGAGAGTTGACTTTGTCTGAGAGTTGACCTTGACCAACAGTTGACTTTGACCAAGGGTAAAAGAGTCATTTTACCTAGTGCAGTCTTTAGTATTTGATTGAGTGTGTTTATGGACTTGTAGCCGGGGAGATACCGGAGCAGCAGCAGTTAGCCCTCAGAGCTATTCACTCAGCAGCCAGTTCACGAGGTGAGTTTCCTTTCAGTAGGAACGGGTCTAAGGCCACAATGCCGGCCCGTTTAGCTAGCAGTAGTATCCGGATTTCGATCTGATGCAGTAGTTAGCATGTTTGATACCTTCGTGGCTCAGACAGGATTATGTGTATTCATGTCAGTGATATGTTTATGCTATGATCAGTCAGCTTCGGACTTCGGTCCGATGTCAGCTTCGGACTTCGGTTCGATGTAGGGGACAAGGTCCCAGTTAGCTTCGGACTCCGGTCTGATGTGAGCTTCGGACTTCGGTACGATGTAAGGGACAAGGTCCCAGTCAGCTTCGGACTTCGGTCCGATGGAGGGGGCAAGGCCCCAGTCAGTTAGCTTCGGACTTCGGTCCGATGTAGGGGACAAGGTCCCAGTCAGTCAGCTTCGGACTTCGTCCGATGGAGGGGGAAAGGCCTCAGTAAGTGCTTGATATGTTATTGTATGGTATGTGGTAGTTTGGGGGAGCTCACTAAGCTTCGTGCTTACAGTTTCAGTTTTGGTTTCAGGTACTTCCGCAAGCAGAGGGGAGAGCTCGGGATGATGGCATCGCACACACCACAACTTCATCTTTTATCCTGGGAGTTGATGTAGTTTTTGATTTTTATATGACATGGATATGATACAGTTTCCGCACAGTGTTGTTTTTATTATGGTTGGGATACATCACGTATGGTTTTTATGATATGACACTCAGATTATGGTTTTTGGTTATATTGAAAAATGAAATTTTTGGGTCGTTTCACCTGGTAAAGCTCATTGGATTGCAGTTAAGAATATTCTTAAGTACCTACGAAGGACCAAGGAATGGTTTCTAGTCCTCGGTAGGAGTGATGACTTAAGGGTATGAGGGTACAGTGACGCTAGTTTTCAGACGGATCGGGATAATTACCGATCGCAGTCGGGCTGGGTCTTTACCCTAAATGCAGGAGTAGTGACTTGGAAAAGTTCCAAGCAGGAGACCATGGCTGATTCAACGTACGAATCAGAGTACATTGCAGCGAGCGAAGCGTCAAAGGAGGCTATATGGTTTAAGAACTTCATTGGAGACCTTCGAGTTATGACATCCATAAAGGAGCCAATGGAAATTTTATGTGATAATGAAGGAGCGGTTTCCTTAACCAAGGAACCAAGAGATCATGGTAGATCTCGACATATCGACAGAAAATACTATTTTATCAGACATCGGGTAGAAGAGGGACTCCTCGTTGTGAAGAGGGTATCATCAGAAGAAAACCCAGCAGATCTCCTTACGAAGGGACTGAGTAGGGTCAAACACTTGCAGCATGCTAGGAGCATTGGGCTGAAGGATGATATAAGTTTGGATTAGATAGGAAACGTGTAATAGATAGTTTGTACTTGACATTTGATGAATAAATAAAGTTGTGTAATTTATGAGTAAAGCTACTATCTTGTGTTAGTTATTTATCTATTGTTTCAATTTTGCATGTTTTGACTTCCTGAATGATAGGATTATTCGAACAGTCCATAATCGTTCATATTTTGGAAGTAGATGTGAATGAAGACTGTCATGAATTGTTTGTAGATTGTCAAAAAGGTTTTGGGCATAGCAAAGGTATGTTGCAAAGTTCATGAGTGCTTATGAATATGATTTGAGCATTGGAATAAACCCGCGTTTGCTGGTATCACTTCGTGGGGCTTTACATTAAGTGATCGCAAAGCGATAATATCATATAGTCTTAAAACTTAGAGATATGATTATTGTTTGCTGGTTGGTTATGCATTGATGATCTGTAAACACATTAGTAACTTGATGTTATAAAACACATTGTTGTGCATGATTCAATTAGTAAATAATAGATGCATATGAGTCGAAGTTGATCTGTTCCTTTTATTCATTGAGAATAAAAGTGATATCTAGGCCACTTGATGATTGGTTTGACTTATGTGTCGGGCCCGGTCAGAATGAAGTTGATGTGTTCAACTTAATTCTATGTCAAATAAATCGGAAATCAAGGAACAAATGCTGGACAATAAGCATTGTCAGCATGATATCTAGAACAGAGGATTGTACGATCCCTTATCTGAAGGACAAGTTGCTGATCAGAGTTGACAACGAAGTATAAGAGCTACGATTGTTGATCGGATTCTGAGGTCATATGTGAGATATAGTTACTAGACTTATCCAAGTGGAGACTGTTGGATTAATGTCTAAGCCCGTAACTATATTTGGTATGTACTTGACCCGGTTGTGCATGGTCCTTTTGGGTTGCCTTCACCAAAGAAACTTGACAAGGTAATTTAAGGAGAGAGAGAGAGAGAATATTATGGTTTATTAATATATTATAAGAATAATATAATAAAGGAGAAATCATATTTATTTAATTAGTATTGGTCATAAATTAATTAGGAATTAATTTGATGACTAAAAGAGATTAATTAAATAAAAGGGTATAAACTGTCAAATGTATGATAGTTGAGTTTTGGGCTTGGAAACCTAATGGACTATATGGGGAACGAAATTATGATGGGGATCCATCATATTTTCTTCCAATGCCTTATTCCAGAAGGTTCCTTGGGCTGCTTGGTGGCTAAGTTGTCTATTAGGGTTTACACTGAAACTCTAGCACCCTGCAGTATAAATAAGACCCCTAGGCTATGAAAATCGGCTACACTTGATTCCAAGAGAACCCTAGGGCCGATTTTAGCATCTCTCACCCTCTCTCATATTGACTTCTTGCTTGTGGGGTTTGTGAACCATTAGAGGAGTTACAATTATGACTCTAAGCTCAAGATCAAGAAGATTACAAGGATTTCAAGCTACTTGAAAGAGGTAAAACACTTAGATCTGTTTTCATAATGTTAATTTCGAATTATATATGATAGATCTAGGGTTTTAAGTCTTGGATTCAAAGCATTTTCAATAGAGAAACCTAGATCCAATCATTAGGGTTTGTATGAGCACATATGATTGTTCTTATGCATAAAACCCATCAGTTTCAACACATAAGCACAACATTTAACATGGTAAAACACACATAATCATGCTTAAACACATAGATCTACACAAAGCAACTTGAATCCTCCCCCAAAGCATAGTAAAAACCTAAAATAGGGGGTATGAATTCACATTGGGAGATGGATTCGGTTTTTGGAAGGAGATTGGAGGAGTTTTCGGCCTAGCACACCTCTTTGAGGAG
The DNA here is from genome assembly GCF_002870075.4 of Lactuca sativa. Lineage (NCBI taxonomy): Eukaryota > Viridiplantae > Streptophyta > Magnoliopsida > Asterales > Asteraceae > Lactuca > Lactuca sativa. The sequence goes on along the minus strand of NC_056625.2, from coordinate 73,674,687 downwards.
ATCTTCAAAATTACTATGATTCTAGAAGCAGAAACACACGATTGGTGGTGTTTTAATTAATGAATGATCTTTATATATAGATGAAGTAAACCAAATCAAGTGTGAAGTAGCTTACCAAAGGAGATGATTTGATGAAAACTTTGTTGAAACACACTCTAGTTCATGAATTTTCTTGGTGTTATAGAGTGATATGAGAGGATTTGTTAGTGATTGCGAAGTGGAAAATGGGAGTGTTGTGGGTGCTCTCAGCCGAGACTAGAAGAAGAGGAATGGAGAGAATGGTTGGGTGGTTATTGCATGATGGATTATCTCTAATCCTAGAGATTTGTTGGTTAATTAACCTAGATATCCCACATATAATATTGAGGTGTCATGGTCTTGTTCCATCTTAATTTTTATTTTTTTTAAACCGAGAAAGGGAAAGAGAGGGTTAAAGAAAAGAGTGGTTTGCGATTTTATTGAATATTCTTGAAATTACAAAGCCCAATGTGGAAGTTTTCGGCCCATTGGGCCCTCTTATAAGTTTACGGCACCAAAACGGCAAATATATGGGTCTTCGGCCCATTTTGATCAAGAGAGAAAGTTTTCGGCCTAACAAGGCCCACGAAAACCAAAGAGACATTTTAGGCCCAACCAGACCCATGAAAAGTCTTATGGCTCAAAATGCTACAGTTTAATGAATATGGGTCCAATTAGGTCCCATATAAGGATTCTTAGCCCAAAATAATCAAGTTGTGAGTTTATTGGCCCATTAGGCCCAAAAAGTGATTCCTAGCCCAATAGGGGTTTGAACCAGGAAGTTAAGGTTACAAACCCAAAATTGAGTGAATGTAGTATATTGAATTAGGTTTAGGGCTTCATGAGTGAGTTTTGATTTGAATAGTTGTTTTTGAATGAGTAATATGTATATCATCTAACTTTGCATTACAAGATACATTGAGAGTTGATCATCCATGGATAGAATTTCCTAGGCAGAAATGCTAGTTGTGACAATATTAGGGATGAGACGTCGGAGGAACAAGGAGATAGGAGTGATGATTCCATCCAAGAATAATATATGGAAGCGGAGAAAAGGTGTAAGAATATGTGTCATATGCATTCCAAAAAGAAGTTCTACATGAAAATAGATTAGATGAAAAATGTATTAGTGAGGAAAACGTTAATGATATTAGTGGTGATATTGCGTTTAATCAGTTTCGTAAAGGGATGAGCATTTTGTACCAAATCCAGATCCCTTACCGGTATTGTACCGAAAACGGTACCGAACCTTACCAAATTTAAAAATACGGGACGGTACTCGGTACTCCAAAATCAAGAAATTTGGGATTCGTTACCATCGGTACCGGTACTAGTACTGAAAATCAATATCATTCCCGGTACCGGTACCGATAACGTTAATTCGGTACACTACTCGGGATTGACTTTCGATCAAATTCAGTATTCATGAAATCGGGAATGGTACCAGTCGGTGGTGGTTCCATCCTACGTTCATCCCTAGTGTCGTACCAATAGCAGTAGTTTGGGCGATGACCAATAGCCCCAAGGTTATATAGGTCCCCATTTAGATTGTTATTGATATTAGGTGTTTCGGGCCCAAATGTGAAATTTCTTTCTTTCTTACATGCAATTCATAAATCAAAATGTGCCTTGCTGAAGTTCGATTGGTCGACGCTTTGTTTTTCAAGAAGCATTAACAATCAAAGGGCTCCAATGTCCTCGTAAGTTATGCCTTCAGCTTCACGCATAATTTATTTTTGGTTTTCAAATAAGCCATAAATGACTACAACCCCAAATCAGTAAGATTATGTGATCTTGTTTTACTTTTATCTGCTTGTTAATTGATCAATTTTGTAACTAAGATGTTTGCTCAATAAAATCAGTATTATCAATAATTTTTAAAGATTACTATAAGGAATCTATTGTCGATTTCTTAATGTTGTTGAACTCGTCAAGAAAATATAATTATATTCGCTTGTTTTGTTTCGATTAATTTATTCTTTCTTCCAAATTCTCCAATCGTTATTTGTTTCAATGGAATATACATTTCCAAAACCCTAATCTTGTAAATTTGATATGGGTTTAGAGGTTTTGAAATGGGTTTTTGGCTATTTTGATTTTTCAATATATGTATGGCGCTTTTCACTTTTGTAATCATCATTGAAATTGGTAATTGGAAGTAAAAAAAAGCAATGTAATATTCACTATTGGTAAGTGGTATGTAATTTTTACATTTCATAACCTTTTTGTAACCATATTTTTGCATCCCATACATGACCTATAAGTTTGAGTTTAGGGGTGATAGATTACCTTTGTTGTGAACATCATTTCTGAATTTGTTAAAGATGTAAATTTGATAACCCAAGCTCTTGGACAGACTCGGCTGTGAATAAATCCTCTCTTAGAGAATCGACCTTTCATCAATATCATTTAATGTGGTTTGGTTACTGTTATTTATAAGTAAATTTTGTTTCTTCTTTCTTCCCGCAAATGTTGCCATACCTCTTCACAACCACCCATGAATGACGGTTTTCAACAAACTTCTACTTAGAAAACTTCGTATTAAATCGTATGATTTGTTTAACTCTAGTGATTCAAATCACCCCCGAACCAGACGGCGGAAATGTCCGAGGGCTCGCGTGACTTAAATTGAATATCATCACAATGAATATACATGAATCATAACATAAACATCACCATGCATCAATATATTACAATTGGAATTGTTCACATCAAGTACATTGTTTTAACGTTACAAATCCATACATAAACTATTTGATAGTTTTCAATAACAAAGCACACTAACATACTTGGTACTTATTCATCGGCTTACCTGTTACCTGAGAATACAAGTTATTTTGGAAAACGGTCAACATATGGAATGTTGGTGAGTTCATAAGCAATGTTGTGATAAAAATGATTTGTGTAGTTTGTAAAACCCAGACAATCCGATATTTTCTGAAAAGTGCATTGTTTATAAAAAGGTGTGAAGATCCGTAAATATATGCATGATGATTTCAAAACATGTATAATTGAAAAGAAACTTTGTATTAACCGTACAAGTGCAAAATGTTGAACTTCCCCGAAAAACTCGATGTTTTCCAAAAACATAAAATACAGTTATTTCTCGAATGGTGATACTGCCACAATGAATGATTTTTGATTACTCTTCCTTGATTACTCGATGGTGTTGGATTAATTAAGGTTTGTGAGTTGTTATAATCATGCATTAGTAATGACTAGTTATAACTACAGTTTACAAATGATCCTTAGAGGTGTCACCCATTATCACTCACTTAATCCAAACAACCTTGTTTACTATTGATGAACAACCTGAATTTGCTTACTTTGATTACTCATAAGCCTAACAAACGAGAAGAAGAGGAGTACGACATCCTGCTACTTCCATGAGTTATTTTAGGCTATCAGGGATGCGAAAGACACGTTGGCCCAACTCACATTTGATTACTTTGACCTTATGACAATACTAATGGATCACTAGGGCACAATAGCACTTAAAAGTCATTGAAGGTCCCTTTATATGGAATTGGGTCATAAAAGGCCCAATAACATATAATCATTATCCCTTGGGCCCAAAGATCATGTTAATGGACTTGCAAGGTCCAACAAGCATGATTTGAAACTTTTAAGCCCAAGTGTCGAATGTTTACTTGTCTTAGGTATTGCATGTCTACTAGAGAGTTCGATTTAACGATTGTTATTTTGTATCGACTCGAGACCGATCGATTTGTTTATAACGTTATTTTGGAGTTATACGTGTATTTGTCTTTCGATGTTTTTGATTGTAAGCCGTAGAATAGTATTCTTGACTCAATATTCTATAAATAAAATAATTGGTGTACATATATTTTTTTTAACCTTTTTAACCCCTTTCTTTTTTTATAAAATAACAATTTTAGTCTTTTATATAAAACAAAAGTCATTTTAAGCCTTTAAAACATTTTCTTGACACTTTTGCATCATAGACTTGTTGAAATGATATTTTTAATTCAAAACTTATTTTGTTAACAATTTCAGCCCTTCCAGAATCGTAATTTCCGGTTAAAGCCCAACTTTTTACAATTTTTACACTTTTAGCCCAAAATCCAAAAACTTTACATTTTCGATCCTTTTTGGAAATGAAAACCATCTTTAATCCTGGAAATAGTTTTGTTACACTTTCTATCCTCTGTTTTGAAGAGTTTACCACTTCAGCCCTTTAAAATGTCATATTTTTGCAATTTTGGGCTTATTGGGCCGAAAAGCCTAAAATTTAGCCCATTAAGCTAATATTTACATTTTTGGTCCTTTAAAGATCATAATGTTCATAAAAACAATTATTATAACTGTTTTGACTCTTTTGACCTTTAAGAAAATGTGATTGGCAACTTTTAACCCAACTTTTGTATATTTGACAATTTAAGCCCAAAAATGAGTTTTTATAGTGAAATATGTTTATCACAATCTTATAAGTTGTTATTCTTGACTAGTTTAGTGTAAGATAACTTAGATCATGTTTGATTTCCTTCTTATGTCATAGATCTCGAGATTTCTTCCCTTTTTGTTTACATATTCAACACAAAAACACATAAAGTCACACATACATGCATAAAATCATACATAGCATACACATACACATAGATATACTCATTTTACTTGTATTCTCCCCCATAAAACTTATGAAAACCGAAAAGAGAGGGGTATGAAGCTCACCTTGAGTTGTGGTTTCGGTTTTTGAAGGAAGAGATGAAGAAAGTTTCGATCCTAACAAGTCTTCTTGGAAGATTTTTGACTTAGATGAGTTCTAAGGGACAAGATCACGAATTTTGTATGATATAAGGGAGATTGTTGATGAAATGAAGAAGATATGTTATTAACCAAAGAAATAACTTACCAAGGATGTGAACTACTTGATGAAAATCCTTAGATTTCTAGCCAAAATTTAGAGATCTTCAAAGAGGAAAAGGATGATATTGAGAGTGGTTTAGAGAGAATTTTTGTGAGGTGTGTGTGTTTTTGTGTTGGGTTCGGCCGAGAGAAAAAGAGAGAGGAGAAGAGAGAGACCTTGATGAGATGTTTGCTTGGAAACATGAGTTGCATGCATGGAGACCTAACAAATAATAGTGAGGTGGCCATGGAAAGTCAACTCTTCTCTTTTGGTGTAGTTGGGCCGAGAAATGGAAAGGGGAAAGAAGGATTTGGGCCCTTTAATTCTTAAGCCCAAATTACAAACCCATTAGGTGATTTTCGACCCAATTAAATCAAGGAATGATTTTTATGACCCATTATGGCTAATTAAATTTCTTGTGATTCAATGAGGTCCATTAAAATTATCCTAGTTTATTTTAGGCTTATAAAGCCCAAAATATTAAGTTTCAAGCATATGGGTCCAAATTAGGGCCCATCTGAGAGTTCTATGTTCAAGATAGTTAAATTGGAAGGTTATTGGTCCATTAGGCCCAATAAGGAAATTCTAGTCCAAAATGGACTTAAACCGGGATTTCAAGGGTTTCCAATTCTTTGTTGACTATTTGTAGTGCTTGAATGAAGTATTTGATGAAAAATTGGTTGTTATTGAATAAGCATCATACATGCTTTCACATTGTTGGTTCACATTTGTTATCATTGTTCAATGTTCACAAGACATCAAAATTCCTAGTTGTGACATTTTTCATCTCTCTAACTATAGATATGCAAATAAGTTAAAGCTTACACACAATTACAAATGTTAATTTCAATATTGTGCAGTGAAATTGGCGAGTTTAAAAGTAAATGGCATATTTTTTGCTCTATGTGACACTTCTGTAGTGTATCCAACTTGTGAAGGTCATATACATGCTTTTAAAGCTAGAAAGGGAGAGGGAGGGTTATTGGTGGTTAGAGGTGCGAAAAGAATCAGAAATAGAGGTGATTGATGAAGGTATGGGTTCTACTAAAAGAAAAGGGAGAAGGAATGAAAGAGGCTTTATTATTAACAGTAAACCTTTAAAAACAATTTTGTTTGAGATGGAATTCTTTAAAGAAGCATTAAAGAACAAAACATGATAACGGTTGAGAATGACACATATTGTCTTCCTAACATTAGGTGAGACTACAAGTAAGATTTTGGAGGAAGAGATGTTGAAATCCGGTAAAGTAGTTTTTACATTGGATGCATGAGATTCAATGAAGTAGTTTCTGATTTGGAATATTTATTGGAATCTACCAAATTGTAGCATTGTACTTTCATTTTTTTATTAGCTAATTATACTTTGAAAAATATACTCAGTTGCAATAGTGTGAATGACATTTGTTATAACACTACCAAAAAAAAAAAAACTAAAAGAAACTGACCCAGGGCGAAGCCCAAGCTTTTTTACTAGTTTTTATTATGAGAATGGAAAAGAAATTAACTAGATTTTAGGAAATTAAGTGAGTAATAATAATTTTATTCGTTTTTCATGAAAGATCAAACCATTTAAACATACAAATTAATCAAAAGGTCAAACCATTGGTTATTAAAATAGTTTTGAAAAATTAACATTCTTTAACATGATATTAACATGATACTATTGTTGAGCTGTTTGAACTGTTGAAAGAAGAAATTAATAACAGTTAAGGCTAAAAATCAAAATCTACCATCGATGAGGGTAAAACGTAAAAGGAGGAAAAAAAATTATAGGGTTTTTGGTCATTTACAGTTCACAAAACAGTACAAGAATGTGAATATTCTCGATTTACTGTTGGGTAAGATGATTGGGTCAACCAATAAATGGGTAAAGATATAACATAATCAGATTAAAATTTGGCAATTTTCATGGTGATGTAAGATTTTCATAGGTAGATCCTAGGATCTTACAATCTTATGATCAAGATCCCGATCTCGACGACCTTTGTTTAAATACTTAACAATTATAAAATCGATAGTTGTTTTTATAGGAACATACTTTCTTACTTTAATCTTTTATAATAACGTACACTTTTATAATAATGCACTTCTTTTTTTTCATTTTTATATCGTTGAGCTTTCATTTTTTGTATTTTTTTGGTTAACCAATAACCAAAATTATTAAATGAATAAAACTATTAACTATAACCAATACTAGCCGTCACAAATGGCTACAAAAACACATTAACCAATTGTAATGATTTTGGTTTGGTTTTGATCAAGAACCAAACCATCTATATATACCAAAAGAATAGAAAATGAATCAAAAAAAAAAAAAAAGAGTAAGAGGGTAATCCAGGTATTTCACTCTTATATGAATCAGGGGAAATACATGTGTGCGTGTTATTGTTGGCGTGAGAATTGAGGAAAGAAACACATAAAGTGATTAGAAGTATGTGCGAGTGTTCTGGTGTGTGCGTCGATGGCATATCAGAAGGATCGTGATTAACAGAGAGCCACAAGGAGATCCCAAACATCAGTGATGGTTTATGGCTTTTGGTCGACTGATGCTTAGAACAACCTGGAAACTCTCAATGTTACCTAATTGACAAGAAATTGAAGGTAATCTTTTAAACCCTAAGTAGACACTAAAGAAATTGTTTGGGATTATGTGATGCATGATCAAATTGGTGATGGTTTATGGCTTTTGCTGGTAGCAGACTTTGTATGACCAGAAATCAACAGAAGCATCCCCGAACATCCTTATTTCAGATTTGACACAAGCATTAGAAGGTATTCAATCAACCTAAGTTGAAATTAATACTTGGAACACATGAAATTGCTTAGGGTGCTTTGGATTATATTATAAATTTATATGTATTTATGAGTTTTGCTTGGTAATCAACTGAAATTTTGAAAGAACAAAGAATGCAGATTGATGCTTGAAGTTTTGAACAAGTTTGACTTTTTATGAGTCAAATAACTAGTTTGAAATTGAAATTTGAAGATTTATGGAGAAATTGACAATCTAATTGTATTCTTAGAACATGTTATGCAATAGATGAAGTAATTTGGTTATTTACTAGTTGATTCATAATGCAAATTTGGAATGGAAGATGAAATTAGTAAATAGATTAAAAAGATGAAAGCTTGTTTATCGGAATGTAAGTAGGGAAGTATTGGTTTCCAAATAATGACATAAGTGGTCATTTTTTTTAACATGAAAATATAAGTTAGGGAAATGACCCTAAACTTCAATACAATGATGTCTTATGATGAAATTATCCAAAAGATAAATAAATTGAATACATTTTCAGATCATCAATATTGTTATCATGACTTAAACATTTTAACAAAAAAAGTTTGTTGAAATGTGTAGAAAAAATGGATGACGAAATGGTTACACTGCATAATGTAATGCCGGTGGATCTTGCAATAAAAAGAGAAATGGAATATCGACATAAAATGGAGGCCTTAAAAAACCAGCCACTCAATAACTTAAATCCTTTGCTACCTTCCCAAGTGAGACCTTATGAACCTAATTTTTTTAAATTTTTGATCGTTTCACATTTATATACAAAAGCAGATGAGACTGTGTCTAGCTGACGTGGGACATTAACATGTACAAATAAATACACATATAGGTTCATCCCACAAGTCGAACAACATTAAAGAGAAAAGAGCCATCTTCAAGTGGAATAAAACTAAAAAAACAGGCAACCGGGCTTGTTTGCAAGATTTGTGAGATAACATTTTGTACAGTTGGTCAAATGAAGGATCATTCAAATAGTTTGAAGCACAAACACATTGTACAACAGTTGAAGAAAAGGGGACAAAATGTTAGCACTCCATTTTTATGTGAGCTTTGTAACTCATCTTGCTCTAGTGGTATTGTAATGGCGGTTCATCTTAAGGGTACAAAGCATGCTGCTGTTCTTCAGGAGGTTGAGAAAGCTAAAAGGGCTAGACCCAAAGAGGGATTCTCTTCAAGAAGGTATTGAATGTTTGATGTATTGAACAAGAGTAGACTGTTATATATATATATATATATATATATATATATATATATATATATATATATATATATATATATATATATATATATATATATATATATATATATTCGTTATGATGTATGGAAGAATGAGGGTGAATGGTATCGACTGTTTGTAACTTATTTATATCGCAATTAAAGAATATGTGAGGAAGATGACTTTGATCTTAGAGGATTGTAATTTTGGTGATGAGAGCCTAGTTGAGAAGTAAAATTTATACAGGAGGTTCAAATCCTGGCACACTCAAAATATTACCAGTGTTCCACGACTGACCTTTCATGTGGGCCTTGAGATTGGTTGATGTGGGCCGATCAGATGGTTTTGATTTTTTTTTTTGGTTGGTAAAATCAACCTGTCCCAAGCTCTTCCCCACCATCTTTAGTAACATCATTTTTTTGAACTAAAAAGTATATTTCAGTTATATTTTCTTTATAGCTTATTTATATTTTAAAAAATACCCCTTCTATTTAGTAGTTTTCTATAAATTCTGTTACAATAACATTAGAAATTACATTTAAGCAAATATAATCCAACAAATAATTCATGTATAATAATTCTGAATTAGTTTTTATATTATTAAAACAAGCATTTTATTAAATGAGAAAATCACATTTATAGCACATTTCAACAATGTTCAAAACAATATTTTACATTTAAAGTATACATTTGATGATAAGATATAATTGTAATTATTTTTATTGTTGCTTGGGTGTTTTTATATAACTTATAAATATAAATATAGGGTCAAAATCAAACGAGGACATAAAAAAAAAACTAAGAACCTAAAATCATTTTTCCGAGACAAAACTGCGTTTTTGGTCCCTGTGGTTATCCAAAAATTGTGGATAAGGTCCAAAATGTTTTCAAGTTGCATGGTTGGTCCAAAATATGAAATTTCTTGTGGTTTTAGTCCTTGGACTTAACTCCCGTCTATTTTTTTCCGTTTAGTGTAGCACGTGCCCTCCATGTGAGGGTAATTTCGTCTTGTCATCTGTATTGCACATTACCCCCAATTGAAACTTCTACAAATTATTTATGTATATCATCCCTAATTATCAGTTGGCTACTCCTATTCCTTCACCCACCGACGACGTGAAGATAAAAAAAACCCTAATCACAAACCCTTTTCCTGATAAGCTTCAATCTGTTGTTGAAATTGCGCAAATGGTTCTCACAATGTGGTCTATCAGAGCACACGGTGAAGAAATTGATCCCAACCAAATTTATGGTAAGATGCTCTGTATTTGATCACGTTCTTACACTTTTAAAATCTATTTTCTTTTTGTTTTTTTTAAGTTGGACATCCCACCATATTCAGTACTGAACTTCATCATGTTGGGAAGTTCACAATGTTTTCAGGCATCAAGTATACTGAAGGGCTTGTAGCATAAATTGACGTGGTCGATATAGAAGAATTCTCAGTACACGAAATGGACTCCATCATGTTAGATTTAGGGTATGTTGTTCAACCTGTCATCTACTACCATTTCCGTTTGCCCAATGAGGGTTTGGATTTTGGACTAAAAGCTCTAAGTAATGATGATGATGTATGTAACCTATCAAAATATGTGAGTGAGAACAAACTGATAAAAGTGTACACAGAGCATGGAGAAACAACGTTAGTTACCTATTTCATGTCCCCAAATGGTCCTAGAAGGGTTATAATAGAAGAGATAGAAGATGAGGAACCACCTCAGCCCGTATCCCCTACTCTTGGTCTTCACTTAGTGGAATCTGAAGTTTGTAAGGGTAAAGTAGGGTTGACCTTGGCAAGCTATGGGTCTTTCACACCTAAGTTGAGTAGGGGCAGAGGATGGAAACCAATCCAAGGTAGCTTATCATGTAGTAAAAAGCTTTGCTTGGATTGGGTAGACAAATGAGGAATAGGTGTAGTTGAAGGTGATGAAGTTGACCTTGTGACTACTAATGATGATGTAGAAATGGCTGAAAACTCAGTGAATGAGGGTGTAGAGGAGGGACATACTACTGCAAATGAGGTTGTAGAGGAGGGGCATACTATTACAAAACTCAGTGAATGAGAGTCTAAGGCATATCTATGAGAATATGAGAAAATTATGGAGGACTACAAAGTACAAGGAACATTTGTGGAATTGTGCTAAAGCCACCACCATCCCAGAGTTTGAAACACCGATGAGGGAGTTCATATCCACTCATACCTACTGGTGAAAGGCTATTATAGGCAAACATATCAAGTGCATCACAATACACTACAAGATGGAATATAATGAGTAAGTATCAGGTTAGAGGTCCATGGCATGATCAACATGTTGTGGACATGGGGCAAATGACTTGCAGCTGCAGGAAATGGGAATTGACAGGCATGCCCTGCAAGCATGCAATTGCAACAATCAATGCAATGGCAGACAATGGTGAGAAAAGTAGGAGAACTGTACACCTATGTGTATAAGGTATATTGGCTAGAAACATGGAAAAACATGTACTCTTTCATAGTTTATCCTATCAAAGGAAGGAGCATGTGTCCTAAGAGTGATTGTCCAACAACCCTTACCCCTCCACACACCACAAGCAGCCAGGAAGACCAAAAAAGAAAAGGAGGCAGACTGTTGATGAGAAGAGTGTAAGCCAAAGTCAGAAAGAGAACACACAACAAGGTCAATGTGAAAGTCAGAAGCTAACTAGGAAATTTGTGAGTGTGACATGTAGTAAGTGTAAGAACAAGGGCCATAATGCCAGGACATGCAAGGTGCAGAGGGGAAATGGAGGTATCAGTCAAGTAAATGAAGTTTGAAGTGTTGCAAGGGTAGGCTACTATATTTTGTGTTTTATTTGTGGTTGTAAAACTTGGTAATGTTTTAAAACTCTAGTTATTAAGTAATATTTATGCCCTTTTGAACTTGGTTATGTAATAGTTATGCACTTTTCAACATGATTATGCAATAGCTATGTACGTTTGGTAATGCTTAATGGTAATGTTTGCTTTTTGTTTTGTTAAAGCAGGTTTTGGTAATGTACTTTCTGGTATTCTGTTATGGTTAACATCATAGTCAATATATAACATTTTCACTATTACACCATACACCATTATCATTAACCATTTCAACTGAGATAATAACAAAAACTATGGAGACAATTTATAACAAAAACTAACACTTTCATTAAAACAAGTTACCATTGACAACATCATTAACTTAAACCATAAAATTACTACATTCTTAGATTAATCCTTCCAGATCAGCTTACAAAAACCAACACCAAAATACAACATTACAACAGTCTTCCAAAAACTACACCCTAACATGTAAGCCCTAATTCCTATAGTAGATAACCAAAAGAAGTAGAACCCAGCTTATAACTAAATACATCTTTAGTTTTTTTTTTTATTCACGTTGCATATTCCCCAAATCCAGCTCATGCCTGTTGATTGTTCTCAACAATCTTGGTATTAAAGCTGTCGATCGTGGACACAGGGGGGTGTCAACCTACTCAATAAATCCACATTTTGAATCCTACAATTATACAAAAAGTGGATGGATTATTAAATCAAAATCGTTGACCTAATTTTGCACATTGTTACCTCTTTAGAGCATGCAAAGAAACGACGATCAGGGTTTAAATCTGTCCAGGAGGTTCGCATAACAACATCTCTTCCACAAAAACACAGTTGTTGCACCATTGTGAGTAAACAAAGAAATCGATCAAACGAGAAAGAGTAAGAGAGAAAGAGACATTATCTGAATGAGGATGAAAGAGAAGAGAGACGTTGTGGGTTGGTTCTTAAAGGAGTTTTCAAACCACATGGACCAATAAATGAAAAGACGAAATTACCCTCACACAGAGGGCACGTGCTACACTAAACGGAAACAAATAGACAGGAGTTAAGTCCAGTGACTAAAACCACAAGAAATTTCATGTTTTGGACCAACCATGCAACTTGAAAACATTTTGAACCTTATCCATAATTTTTGGATAACCACGGGGACCAAAAACGCAGTTTTGTCTTTTTCCGAAGATTTTTTCCAATCAAAAGACCAAAATTGGCATATGTTTGGATTGAAATTGATAGATGTTTCAAAAAAAATGTATGAATATATGGCATATGTGCATAGGCATGTGCATAATGTATACATATACACTTGCACACTCCCAAAAAGTGAACATATGCATGTTCTCAAACAGCAAAAAAATAAACATATAAACATATACACGTATAACATATGTGATATGTCTATTTCGGTAGGGCTAATGGCACAAAAACCCTCAAATTTGCACAAAATTGACGGATTTGCCCAAAGTTCAAATTTAGGTCCATTTTTGCCTTAAACTTGCATTTATTGTGCCGTTTTTGCCAAGTAGCCGGTTTCCCTTTAATCAATCGGTTACCCACTTGCTTAGGTGGAAGGCTAATTAACGTCATTTGGAAAAATCTCCAATTCTATAACAGCCCGGAACCCCAGGTGTTATTTATTCATGTATTTTTGGTGTTTTGTGAGGGGACTCGGCGAGTTGGAGCTCAAACTCGCCGAGTAGGATCGCGGTTTTGGACGCGGGTTCGCGCCGGGACTCGGCGGGTCCACGCTGTTTAATGAAACCCTAATTTCCCGGTCCTGGGCCCTATTTAAGGGACCTTATGGCCTTCATTGCGGCTACCTTCGACCTTGGGAGCACCAAAGCAGCTAAGAGTTCTTGTGAGTGAGATAAGAGGCCATTAGTCACCATTTTAGTGTGTATTTGCAAGAAAGGAAGAGGAAAGCCAAGCTAAGGGAGTTGGGGAGCTTAGATCTACTCCCATTTCGATAGAGGAAGCTAATTGAGGTAACATTCAGAGCTTATTCTCGTGTTTTTCTTGATATGGCCAAATCTAGGGTTTCTTCATGCCTTGTTTGCCTTGTATTTGGAGTATGAGAGGTCCCATGGGGAAATGGTACCTAGATCTGGACCTTAGTAGGTCCAGAGAGTCCCAAATGCCATGCTTTATGCCCTTCCTTTTGAGTCGGGGACTTAGGTTTCCATTTTAGATGTCATTTCATCAAAAGAAGCCTTGTAGGCGTTGCTTGGTAGCTAAGATTGAGACTTTACGTGATGAATGTGCTTGGGAGGGCTAGATCTATGAGTTGTTGGAGCGGATTTGACCTCAGAAGTGAGATTGAGTCGATGCATGGCACGGACTCCCCGAGTCCGAAGAACAGACTCGGCGAGTAGCATGAAGATTGTCCTAACCACTCAGCGAGTGGTCTTGCCGAGTTAAGGGATGACTCAGTGAGTCAGGGAGAATTAGAGAGGGTTGACAGGTGGACTGAGTCAAGCTGGAACTCGCCGAGTTGCTCTTGAGACTCGGCGAGTTGAGTCGTGGTGGCCCCGCGATTATGCCAGGTGAAACTCGTCGAGTCAGAGAAATACTCGACGTGTCAAGAGAGGATCCAAAGGAGTCAGTGGACACGTGTAGACTCCCGAGTCGCCCTAGTGCACTCGCCGAGTCCTGTCAAAGTTGACCGTTGACTTTTGTTGACTTTTAGGGTTTTGTCAGCGATATGGCCTTTGGGCCAAGAGAGGGGTAAAATGGTCTTTTACCCTTAAGAGGGTGTCAAGAGAGGGTTGATCCTAGACTCGAGAGTTATATTCACGAGAGTATTTGCCTTATGTGTTGGGCAGTGGCAAGTTCGAGATTCAAGTGTGGGGATATCTGCTTTCTGCTTGCCAGGTGAGTCTTCTCACTATACTTTACCTTGAGTAGGTAATCAGAGTTATGTGATAGAGTATTTGTATGTTATATGCCTGTTATGTGTTGTACTGCATTATTTCTATGTGATTGATGTTGTGCATGTTTACAGAGTTGGAACCGGAAGGTTCCCAGAGTTAGAACCGGAGGGTTCACAGAGTTAGAACCAGAGGGTTCATAGAGTAGGGTCCACGGACCCATAGAGTTATAGCCTCGAGTGGCTAATATATGTATGTGTGGTATTTTGGGGAACTCACTAAGCTTCGTGCTTACAGTGTTTTGTGTTATGTGTTTCAAGTTTCTCTCAGGATCACGGGACGGCACTGGCTCGATTGTACACACCAGAGAAAGAGTCATGTTTTGAGGATCCTGGTTTATTATGCAAGTGAAAATAGAGTTATGTTTTGTAATTTGATTATGTATGAGATTTTTAGCAAAGTGTTTTTTTTAATTAAACGATTATTTTAAAATGAAAAATTGTTTTGAAATTTTCGGTGTTACAAGTTGGTATCAGAGCCTTGGTTTGAGGGATTCGGATGCGCCTCCAGGTAAATCTGGACTCAAACTGAGGAAGTAAGAAAGGTTTTCAAAGAAATAATTTTCTAAAGAGAATAAGAGTCCAAAGAGAAAGCGAGAAAGAGCAGTGTGTACAATCAGCCAGAGCCCGAACGGTGATTTCTCAAAATACCCTTACTTTTGTGTTATGAGATATTTATGATGCACTTTATGAGATATTATTGCATGCTAGAGACAGGCTAGGTATTCCATATCTTAGGACTAGAGTGGCCTGATTTGTGATGCCTTAGCCTAGGAATTGTTGTTATATGCGATGTGCTTTTGAGTATGTGATGAGTGAGAATATTTAGTTGGAATCCTTTAGGGGATTTGAGTAGAGGAGTAATCTAGGGGAGATACCTGGATGAGTACTGTGGTACTTAGAGAAAGAATAGTTAGAACCCGCGAGGGGAAGAGTTGCAGAGTTCGGTGGTACTTTCGAGGATGAGCAGAGCAAGCGGAGTTATCACCCAGAGTGAGTCATATATATATATATATATATATATATATATATATATATATATATATATATATATATTCTTCGATGCTCGAATGCTGCTTGCTTCGTGCTTTGTGGAACTCTCGATGATGGGATTCAGCTACCAAGCGAATATGACGATATTCAGGAGGTAGATGGTTGGCATCATTAGGAGCTCTTCAGCAGCTGATGACAGAGAAGTGTGGGAATCTAGGAAGAGCCTAGGGAGTAACCTTAGCCAGATGAGTGCGCTGGAAGAGTAGAGAATTTCGCTGGGGAGCGAGCGTGCGACGGAAATTGGTGAACGAGAAGGTCGAGCAGCTACTTAGGAGCTCCGGGATAGTCCGTGTGGAAAGTATGGGTAGATGTGGCAGGTAGTATGGGCCCGTACTACTGAAAGCAGAGGACCCATACTTGATACAGGGAGTATTCTAAAGGTTCTAACGAGCGTATTGAGGAGTGATGTTATGGTTCGAGTACCATGCATCGGAGCGAATTGAGGAATGATGTTATGGTTCGAGTACCATACATCGGAGCGGATTGAGAAGTGATGTTATGGTTCGAGTACCATACATCGGGGCAGATTGAGGGGTGATGTTATGGTTCGAGTACCATACATCGTAGCGGATTGAGGAATGATGTTATGGTTCGAGTACCATACATCGGAGCGGATTGAGAAGTGATGTTATGGTTCGAGTACCATACATCGGGGCAGATTGAGGAATGATGTTATGGTTCGAGTACCATACATCGGAGCGGATTGAGAAGTGATGTTATGGTTCGAGTACCATACATCGGAGCAGATTGAGGGGTGATGTTATGGTTCGAGTACCATACATCGGAGCGGATTGAGAAGTGATGTTATGGTTCGAGTACCATACATTGGGGCAGATTGAGGGGTGATGTTATGGTTCGAGTACCATACATCGGAGCGGATTGAGGAATGATGTTATGGTTCGAGTACCATACACCGGAGCATATTGAGAAGAGATGTCATGGGATGGGTACCATGGTTCGTAGTGAATGAAGCTTGTGATTCTCCGGTTATCCGGTCACGATTGATGAGGTAGAGATTGGACGCTATGGGTTTTAGGCCTGTAGGCCATGATTGAGTTTGAAGAGGCGTCCCTCGAGAGGGAGGTCGAGAGCCTATCAGAGTATTTTGGGTAAGAAGTTAGAGGGAGGGGAGAATTTCGGTCTGAGTTGAGCAATCAGTCGATAGAGGAGATGTCACCTTCTATGACCTGAGTGGTGCTATTTATGTTTGTGTGCGGAACATGAGAGGCCTAATGTTTAAGTTTCGGGTTTGGGGGTAAAACCCTGCAGGTTGTCATTGATGATGATTTTCCATCAGAGTATCAGGTAGCATGTGTGCTGCGAGGCAGTGATTTACCATGAGCAGATAGTCAGTTGGGACTGAGATAGTCAAGGACCACTGACACCTATTTGAGTATAGTAGGACATATTGTAGAGGTATCAGTGGGGAGTCCAGTCGAGTTAATCAGTGCAGTGGTTTTTCTATCCATGTTGGGTATTGAATATGGGAGTAGGGTCCCTGTTCTTGGGATGATCCATGTGTTGGAACGTTGGTTGATGAGTCGAAGTGGGGAATATGATGATTTCGTGGTCCAGTCTATGAGTCAGTGATGTTATTGGACAGTTGAGTTGTTGGTATTGGATTGGTGCGAGACTTGGAACGACTAGAGGCAGTTATGACGAGAAGTTCTTGAGGATTTCATCTGAGGTTCAGAGTTATGAGATCGATTGATTTCCTTAAAGGAGATTATCGGGCGTTGCGTAGCACCTTCCAGGGGCAGGTGCGTTATTGCTGGTGGAAATAGTTCGTGAGGTTGTTGATGTGTCAGATAGTGATGGTTCGAACCCTAAGTGGGGGAGAACCGGGTGGTTTATTGAGAGAACCAGAGATTTGTGCAAGAGCGGTTAGGGGTTGGATGCAGAAACCTGCGGCTTGAATTCAGGAGATCAGGGTCATTGGTGGTCAAGGAAAGGTGTAGGGCGAGATAATGCATGTGGTGTATGCCTGAGAGAAGGATGGGTGTCTCCACGACGGGTGGTCAATGGTCAGGAATCTGGTGGTGGTCAGAGTCGTTTCAAGTGGAAGACTCGTAATGATGGTATGGGCAGTTGAGAACTTCTGGGTTGAAATATGGGTAGAAGATTATCGAGTAGCCAACTCCCGGGCTGGGATGTGTATTCTTGCTTGAATTTTGAGCAGTAGTGGAAAGGGTTTTGGAGGATCATCAGTGTGTTCTGAAGGGTTAGCGCCTTCCTTGTATTCCAATTGAGTGTTTGGATGCACTGAAGTTGCGCATCGAGTGATATAAGAAATTATTATGGGATTCAGAGGAAATGTATTGTTGTGTGTGTATGGTGTTGGGAGTAAGGGAATCAGTGGTAGAGGCAGGACATTGTGATGCTCTGTTAGGGTGTTCTGTGGTTTCCGCGTATAGCGTCCCGATTTCAGAGTTATTTAGAGTCTTGGGTTAAGATGATTGGGGATGTATCATGTATCCACGGTTCCAGTGGGAGCCCTTTGTGTATTGTCATCAAGAGGGATTATTTAAGGAAGTGGATCTCCGCAGAGGTAGGTTCTGTGTTATGGCGGTTGCCGCCAGAGTCTGTAATGCATATCGGGGCAAGTGTGTGTGTAACTATCTATGATAGTCTTCGGTGCATGAGTTAGTGATCATAGTGTGGCGTTGTAATGAGAATGAGAGTATAGGGTGAAGCTACGGGGAGCCGTAGTATTCACCAGTCAGAGGGTGTTGTGATGCTATGGAGAGCCGTAGTACTCACAAGTCCGAGAGAGAGAGAGAGAGTCGTGATGCTACGGGGAGTCGTAGTATTTGCCAGTAAAAGGGTGTTGTGATGCTACGGGGAGCCGTAGTACTCACAAGTCAGAGGGAAGGAGTCGTGGTACTACGGGGAGCCGTAGTACTCACTAGTTAGTTGGCATTGTGATACTACGGGGAGCCGTAGTACTCACTTGTCAGAGGCTGTCGTAATGTTGTGTGAAGCCATAGTACCCACTAGACGGCAAGAGAGTGTGATGATGGAGTGTTCTCCGATAAGCGCATGATGCAGAAGAGTTTGGGGCTTGAGTAGCCCTAGTGTTGAATTTTTGGAGCCTAGTGGTTAAACCAGGGCGAGACTGGGGTCTCCGTGTCTTTCGGGAGGGTCATCGAGGCGTGCGGGAGAATATGCGCAGCAAACGCCAGAGGTTAGAGCCGAGTCGATCTTCGATTGGATTGTATTTTTATGAGGAAAAGGGAATTTCGTGACTTGCGTGTCACTGGGCCATGATAGTGGTCACGGGGAAGAAGTTAGTGAGATGTTTTGGATCATGTTATGTGTCACCTCTGGGGGTTCAGCTGAGGGGCCAAAAGCTGACCTGGTGCTCGGTATCGAGGATGAATGCGAGAAATGAGGTAGAGTTTATCATGGTGATGTCTGCAGACACTTCAGAGCGAGCGAACGATTCAGATGCTCGAGGATATGTTTCGGGCTTGTGTATTAGATTCCGGGGGGGGGGGGGGGGAATTGTGGCCGTATTTGCCCTTGGCAGAGTTTTCCTACAACAACAGCCATCATTAGTGCATCAGTATGCCGCCCTTTGAGCTTTTTAGGGAAGGGAGTATCGGACCCCATTTGTGGGGAAGAGGTAGAGCAATGTGTGATGGGAAGTAAAAAGATCGTGCTTCAGACGTCAGAGCAGATACAGCAGGTCAGGCAAAGGTTGTTGATCGCTCAGAGTCGCCAGAAGAGTTCTGCGGACAGGTGCCGGTCCGAGCTCGAATTGTTGGTCGGTTACTTTGTACTCCTGAAGGTCTCTCCTTGGAAAGGAGTGATTCGATTCAGGAAGAAGGGCAAGTTGGGGGCCCCGATATATTGGTCCTTTCCGAGTGATCGCGAGGATAGGCTGGATAGCCTATCGTTTGGATTTGCCAGCAGAGTTGGGGCAGATTCACGACACTTTTCATGTGTCGCAACTGAGGAAATGTTTAGCCGATGAGTCGGCAGTGGTTCCAATAAGAGGATATTCAGGTGGATGCGAGCCTCAATTATGCTGAGAGACCAGTGGAGATCGGAGATCGGAGATCGGAAGACCAAGGTTCTGAGGAACAAGGAGGTACCCTTGGTTTTGGTTCAGTGGCAGCATTGTAAGGGATCCGAGATGACCTGGGAGCCGGAGCGTGAGATGCGTGTGCAGCATCCGGAGTTATTTGCAGAACGAGACTTCGAGGGCGAAGTCTAGTTCTAGTGGGGGAGAATTGTAACAGCCCGGAACCCCAGGTGTTATTTATTCATGTATTTTTGGTGTTTTGTGAGGGGACTTGGCGAGTTGGAGCTCAAACTCACCGAGTAGGATCGCGGTTTTGGACGCGGGTTCGCGCCGGGACTCGGCAAGTCCACGCTGTTTAATGAAACCCTAATTTCCCGGTCCTGGGCCCTATTTAAGGGACCTTATGGCCTTCATTGCGGCTACCTTCGACCTTGGGAGCACCAGAGCAGCTGAGAGTTCTTGTGAGTGAGATAAGAGGCCATTAGTCACCATTTTAGTGTGTATTTGCAAGAAAGGAAGAGGAAAGCCAAGCTAAGGGAGTTGGGGAGCTTAGATCTACTCCCATTTCGACAGAGGAAGCTAATTGAGGTAACATTCAGAGCTTATTCTCGTGTTTTTCTTGATATGGCCAAATCTAGGGTTTCTTCATGCCTTGTTTGCCTTGTATTTGGAGTATGAGAGGTCCCATGGGGAAATGGTACCTAGATCTGGACCTTAGTAGGTCCAGAGAGTCCCAAATGCCATGCTTTATGCCCTTCCTTTAGAGTCGGGGACTTAGGTTTCCATTTTAGATGTCATTTCATCAAAAGAAGCCTTGTAGGCGTTGCTTGGTAGCCAAGATTGAGACTTTACGTGATGAATGTGCTTGGGAGGGCTAGATCTATGAGTTGTTGGAGTGGATCTGACCTCAGAAGCGTGATTGAGTCGATGCATGGCATGGACTCGCCGAGTCCGAAGAACAGACTCGGCGAGTAGCATGAAGATTGTCCTAACCACTCAGCGAGTGGTCTTGCCGAGTTAAGGGATGACTCAGTGAGTCAGGGAGAATTAGAGAGGGTTGACAGGTGGACTGATTCAAGCTGGAACTCGCCGAGTTGTTCTTGAGACTCGGCGAGTTGAGTCGTGGTGGCCCCGCGATTATGCCAGGTGAAACTCGTCGAGTCAGAGAAATACTCGACGTGTCAAGAGAGGATCCAAAGGAGTCAGTGGACACGTGTAGACTCGCCGAGTCGCCCTAGTGCACTCACCGAGTCCTGTTAAAGTTGACCGTTGACTTTTGTTGACTTTTAGGGTTTGGTCAGCGATATGGCCTTTGGGCCAAGAGAGGGGTAAAATGGTCTTTTACCCTTAAGAGGGTGTCAAGAGAGGGTTGATCCTAGACTCGAGAGTTATATTCACGAGAGTATTTGCCTTATGTGTTAGGCGGTGGCAAGTTCGAGATTCAAGTACGGGGATATCTGCTTTCTGCTTGCCAGGTGAGTCTTCTCACTATACTTTACCTTGAGTAGGTAATCAGAGTTATGTGATAGAGTATTTGTATGCTATATGCCTGTTATGTGTTGTACTGCATTATTTCTATGTGATTGATGTTGTGCATGTTTACAGAGTTGGAACCGGAAGGTTCCCAGAGTTAGAACCGGAGGGTTCACAGAGTTAGAACCAGAGGGTTCATAGAGTAGGGTCCACGGACCCATAGAGTTATAGCCTCGAGTGGCTAATATATGTATGTGTGGTATTTTGGGGAACTCACTAAGCTTCGTGCTTACAGTGTTTTGTGTTATGTGTTTCAAGTTTCTCTCAGGATCACGGGACGGCACTGGCTCGATTGTACACACCAGAGAAAGAGTTATGTTTTGAGGATCCTGGTTTATTATGCAAGTGAAAATGGAGTTATGTTTTGTAATTCGATTATGTATGAGATTTTCAGCAAAGTGTTTTTTTTAATTAAACGATTATTTTAAAATGAAAAATTGTTTTGAAATTTTCGGTGTTACAAATTCCGTTAGATACGTTAAACTGTCGCATCTCATCTCCATCTATAACCCGATCACTCTTCACCTTTTCCCATTTCATCGACTTTATACACAGAGAAAAAAAGGGTTTTCTTGGAGACGATTAGGTTAAAAGTGTTCTTCAACATTTCTTCGAAAGGTAAGGTTTTTACAGGTTGACTGAAATTACGTTTACATTCAACATTTCTTGAAATGTGTTCCTAAAGTTAGTGTGTTGATGCAGGAGGGTGTAATGGCTTCATCAGACGAAGGGTACGCTGGCCCCTTTGCTGGCATACATGAGCCATTTGATGGCTTGACTGAAATGGATTTTGAACTCCACAGCATTTACATGGACCACGAACCAAAGGAAGAATTTGTGTCCTCACTTGATAAATGTAAGGATATCTTCCTAAATGTTCTATTAAGTGATGAAAATCTACGAAATTCTAGTATGACATATGAAATCAGAGCACAAGTATACCATGCTACTGATTGGCAGAGTGATGAAGATGAACAGGAGGTATTGAAAAACAGCTATAGAATTCATGACCCAACCATCAAGTAGGACAAGATGGTACCAAAGCTTGGTGACATCTTTGAATCCCCTGCCCAACTTAAGTTTTGTGTCACCAATTATGCAGTCTCACATGGCTATAGAATATACTTTGAAAAATGTGATAGTAAAAGAATTGTAGCTAGATGTGGAAATAGGAAGGAAGATAATAAATGCCTTTTCAGAATTTATGCTACATGGATGTACAAAGAAATATCTTTTCAGATCAAAGCTATGAATAGTGACCATAATTGTTCTAGGCAGTTTAAGTTTGGATCCATTGTGTCCCCTGAATGGATTGGAAGACATTATGTGACTGAAATTGCAAATAAGCCAAAGATGAAACTTCAGGAAATGATTGACGACATCAGACAAAGGTATAGGTGTGTGGTATCTATAGGACAAGTTAGAAGGGCAAGGAAATGGGCCAAAAATTTAATAGAAGGTAAACTCACTGAGCATTATGCAAGGATATGGGATTATGCCTATGAATTGTTAAGGTCAAACCTGAGGTCCACATGTCAAGTTGGTGTAACAACCAATCCAGATGGAAAGAATTATTTTCATAGGTTTTACATTTGTTTCAAAGCACTAAGTGTTAGCTGGAAAAGAGGATGTAGGAGAGTAATTGGGCTAGATGGGTGCTTTCTAAAGGGGCAGGTGAAGGGTGAACTGCTAACAGCCATTGGTAGAGATGCCAACAACCAGGTTTATCCAATTGCTTGGGCTGTTGTTGATGTGGAAAATAAGTCCAACTGGACTTGGTTCCTTGAGCTACTCAGTGGTAATCTAGACCTTATTGATGGAAAGGGGTTGGTAGTTATATCAAATCAACATAAAGTAAGTTTCTTTATAACATATTAATCCTTTTTCAGATTACTTATAAATACATACATGTATGCTGGTTTTTGTATAGGGTTTGTTGCAATCTATTAAAGATATATTGCCACATGCGGAGCACAGGCAATGTGCCCCACACATATATGCAAATTTTAGAAAAGCTTACATTGGGTTGGAGTTCAAGAAGCTGTTTTGGGCTGCAGTTATGAGCTGTGTGGTAGGTGATTTCAAGAGACATATGGACAAAATTAAAAAGCTCAATACTAGTGTATATGAGCATCTGATGTCCAAAGAAACCCAAACATGGTGTAGAGCTTACATGAGTATAGGGTATGCATGTGAGGCAGTGGAGAATGGTATATCAGAGTGCTTCAACTCCATCATTGTAGATGCTAGGAAAAAATCATTGATCACAATGCTTGAAGAAATAAGGATATACATCATGGATAGGTTTCCTCACATGATTGAGGAAAGCACTAAATGGAATACCCGTATATGTCCAGCAGTGTTAAAGAAGATGAAGCTTTTTGGGAAGAACATGAGGTAACACTTTAACATGTAACTTTTGTTTTAATTTCATTATGTAACACTTTAACATGTAACTTGTGGATGTAGGTTTTGGTTAATAATTGATAGTCAACAACATGTGTTTAAAGCAAGGAGAGGATGTGATAGCTACATGGTGGATTTAGATGGAAGGCATTGTACCTGCAGGTTATGGGATCTGGCTGGGATCCCATGTGTTCATGCCATTGCAACCATCAACTATATCCATCAAACATCTGAGGAGTATATTGATGACATGTTTTCCAAGGAACAATTCCTTAAGTGTTACTCTGCTAACATTAGTCCAGTGAATGGTTCAAATCTATGGCTTCAAACTGAATACATAAAGCCCTTGCCACCAGTGTCAAGGAGAATGCCTGGTAGGCCAAAGGTCAATAGAAGGAGACATGTAACTGAAAATGATGGAAGAGTACACACCCCAAGAACTGTAAGGTGTGGTAAGTGCTTTGAGTATGCCCATAACCAGAAGGGATGCAAGAATGCAACCAGGGAACCTATCCCTATGCCACCAAAGAAGAAATGAAGGCCAAGGAAGGAACAATATGAACCTATCATGTGATAGGTCTGAGAGGCAGGAACCTGTCCCTATGCCACCAAAGAAGAAAGGAAGGCCTAGGAAGGAACAATTTGAACCCAGTCAAGCATCATGTGATAGGTCTGAGAGGCAGGAAGCAGTTCCTATGCCACTAAAGAAGAAAGGAAGGCCAAGGAAAAAGGTACATTCTGATCCAAATCAAGCATCAGGTTCTAAATCTATTAAAAGCAAAAATGATGGTTTAGATGGTCATGTTGAAGGTAGGGGATGTGAGGAACAAGTGAAAGATTTGTTTGACAATGAAGATATTGATGATGACAGTTTGGTTGATATGATGTGCACTTTTGAAGCTTCTCTTAGCCAACCAAAGGATAATTATCAGAAAAATGATGGATTCCAAGATGCAATGGATGCTATTATTCAAAGTATTCTTCATGCTAATGATGACAAAGGTGTTGAGGAAGTTGAACCTGACCTGACAAAAAAACTTGATGAGGTTGAAGATGCAATGGATGCTATTCTTAAAGGTACAGATGAAAAAAGTTAGTCTAAGAATGAGGGTAATCCTACACCTGAATTCACTGAAGGAAATGCAAGTGATGTTCTCCCAGAGATGGTGATGCTAGATCTAGAAAATGTAGCAGACCTACTTGGGGCAGGATATAGCATGACTGAAATAGAGAGCTTGAGAGGGTTCAAAGTTGAATTGGATGATATGCCAACAGTTAAGATGGTTAGTTTGACTCCATCATTTTATAATTGCTAACATTAGTAACAAACATGTTTATATCTTTTATTAATAAGTATTCTTCAAATTTTTATTAATAGGATGTGAATGAAGTTGAGGATATTCCATATGTTGATGGTGTGATGGAAGGAAATGAAGATGATGGTCTTATAAATGATGTTGTGGAGGAAAATGAGGGTGATGGTGAAGGTGATGATGCTGATGAAGTAGCAGGTGAGGGTGATGGTGAGGTTGATGGTGATGGTGCTGGTGAGGGTGATGGAGAGGGTGATGGTGCTGGTGAGGATGATGGAGAGGGTGATGGTGCTGGTGAGGATGATGCAGCAGATATGGAGGGAAATGATGTTGATGATGAAGGTCATGTACCACCTAGAAGGACAAGAAAGCCCTCAGAAAGGATCATCCTGCAAAAGTTGAAGAAACCTTGTTTTGACAAAGATGGAAGGGGTTCCACATCTAGCTATCCAGTAGATTTGGAGTAGTTACCTAGGTATATGGGGGCAAAAGTGGGGATGGTATCATTGGGCAATTGTATAGGTAGCCCTTTTTGGTTATTTTTTGATATACACCCACTACTTGCAGCATACATCCATTTGTTTAGTGTTACATTATTGCTTGCCTTTTTTGGATATTGTTTAGGCTTTCGGGTACATGTTTTGGTATATAAAATGGATGGCTGCTACATGCTAGTGAAACTTATGTAATGGATGCTTTATATTAAGGTTTATAATGGATGCCCCTTATTATGGTAACCATGATGTTTTTATTTTATTTTCTAGTACATGTTAAGCATTAGCAATGTACTTTCATTAGTGCAATTCCTTTTATGCAAGTTATTGCAATTCCATTCATGCAAAGTTTACTTTCATTGTGAATGTAACCAAGGGTATTTTAGTACAATTCCTTTTATGCAATGTACTTTCATTGTACTTTCATTCATGCAACATATACATGAGATAACAATTAACTACCATTAATAACATTACCATTAATACCCCTAATACATTACAAACATGCAACATTCAACCGTATGCAAGTTAGTGCAATTCCATTCATGCAATTCCATTAATAGCATTCATGCAATTCCATTAATACCATTCATGCAATTCCATTAATACCATTAGTGCAACATTCAGCCATATGCAAAGTAAGATAGCAATTAACTACCATTAATACCCTTAATACATTAGTGCAATTCCATTCATGCAAAGTTTACTTTCATTGGGAATCTAACCAAGGGTATTTTAGTACAATTCCTTCTATGCAATGTACTTTCATTGTATTTCCATTCATGCAACATATACATGAGATAGCAATTAACTACCATTAATAACATTACCATTAATACCCTTAATACATTACAAACATGTAACATTCAGTCGTTCAAAAAAAACATTACAAAGATGTAACAATTCTTGATTATCCTTAATATATTACTAATACAAGAAAACCAACAAAACTACATCTTAATAACCACTATTCCTAGCATCAGCGATATAACCACTAACAACCCTATGATCACTTATAACAATGGCTTGATCTCCTTTGTATGACACATCTCGATATTTTGACCTAGTTCTTCATCCGCCCATTTGAAAAAAACCACAGTTGCCTCCTTCCACCTACAACAAAAAAAAGGGTTCTATTACATACGTTCCTCTTTGGGAAGTTAGAGCAGCCCTAAAACTTTAGGGAGAAATTAGTACAAAAATAAATAGATTTTTACCTGATAATTAGGGCAGCCCCAAAATTTTCGTCCTGGATTATCAGGTGTTCGTGAGACTGATACACCACAAACATCACCACAGTTGCATCTTATTACCTTCTTGTTCCTCATTCTTGTACCACCATTAAAGCTTGATCTTGAAGACGAAGTTGTCATTTTTCCGTTGTAGTCTATGACTAACTATGGGGGTCGAAGGGATCAATTGCATACGAGGATCTCTGTGAAAGAGTTATTAAATGATAAATGCCAAGTATCTTCCACCTAAGCAAGTGGGTAACCGGTTGATTAAAGGGAAACCGGCTACTTGGCAAAAACGGCACAATAAAAGCAAGTTTAAGGCAAAAATGGACCTAAATTTGAACTTTGGGCAAATCCGTCAATTTTGTGCAAATTTGAGGGTTTGTGCCATTAGCCCATTTCGATATGGTATATAGGATTATCTTATCCAATTTGGTTAACGGCTAATTTTGACGGATCCGGGTTTCAAATTGGATGAAATCCATATGTAACGCCCGCGTTTCCAGGCTAGGCATTTTCGTTGATGTAATAGTCTAGGTTAACCCTTGTTACTCTTTTTGAAGTATTAATGATGAAATATTTGAGTATTATGTGAATTATGTGTTTATTTTCTTAATTATTATAATTTATTGAATTAAGAATAAAATGAGCGTCAAAATTTAAGTGTAAAATAAACTCGATATCTATGCATAAGGTTGTAGTGGCCGAAACAAGGTTTTCGAATATATATAGAGCGCCCAAATCTGACTCCGTATGAGGAAGTTATGATTTTCTGAAGTTTTGACTTGGCAGTATGCAGCCCGAATACTCGATTTGAGATCGAGCGGTTTTTAGCCGAAACAATCTAAACGAGAATCGAAGATCTCGTTGTTAGTAGCTGTTGGGTCAATATTATGGTTTATACTTTGCTTTTCTAGGAAATTGTATTTTTATGTAATATCTTATGTGTTTACGGTCAAGTTTACGGCCAGGGAGGTGTTTACGGCCGTAAACCCCATTTACGGCCCATGTTTACCCGGCCCATATTCTCATGTATATATAGGGGTGAGGGGTGTGAGGAAAAGATTGATGAACCCTAGAGAGTTTACGGCCAGAGAGACAGAAGAACTATTGTGTGTTAGTGTGTGTGTGAATCTCTTGTATCCGGATCATCATTCTATTCATTAATACATTGAGATTCATTATCTACTTCTTCTCCTTCTCTTCTATTTGATCTGACATCATCCGTTTGATTGGGATTCCGCACCATCAAACGGATCTGATTGATACACGGGCAAATTAGGGACTTACAATTGGTATCAGAGTCAAGTTGTATCAGTCAATTTTGTCAGATTTGGGGCATTATTTGTTCTTATTTTCGAAATATTTTTGCGTTTTTGGATAGATCTCGCAAAAATAAGGGGGGTTTGTTCTTCGTGTTTCTCATAAAAAAAGGTGTTTGATCGAGTTTTGGGGCTTCAAAGTCGAAAAATCGGTGTTTTTGGTCGTAATCAGCGAGGGGGTGGCGGCCAGCAGCTAGGGTTTCCGAAGTGTTTGCGGCTGGTGTTTGTGGTCCGAGGAGTTCACGGCCTCGGAGTTTACGGCCGGTCCGAGGTTGCGGTCAGCAGCGTGTCCGAAGTTCGCGGCCAGAAGGAATCCTCGCAACAGCAGCCTCGGTCTTCGCTTCGGAGTTGATCGTCGAACCTCCTCGCATCATCTTCCTCGCCTCGCAGCTTCAAATAAAAAGGGGAGAGCGACTTTGGAGAGGCCAGGAATCGAACTCACGACCTCCCATTCATCAACCAACTACTCTAGCATCACCTTTGTTCCTTTCCTCCGTATTATTTACTCAAAAACACTCTATTTCGGTTCCAAGTTTCGCAAAATTGTCACTTTTAGCCCAAAAATTAAATTTCTTTTAATCTTAAATTCCTTTTTCATCCAAAATTTTTAAAAAAATAATAATTTTTTTTTATATAATAATTTTTAAATTCCTTTTTCATCTTAAAATAATAATAATAATACTAAAAAAAATAGTTTTTAATTTTTCACTTTTGTCTTCAAAAATTTACTTTGGCTTTCAAGTTTGACCTTTGACTTTAATTTTTGACTTTCTCATTTGACTTTTAAATTTTCAAATTTAGCTTTTCGGTTTGACTTTTAAGTTTGACTTTTAAGTTTGACTTTTGAGTTTGACTTTTGAGTTTCTTTTTAAATTTGACTTTTAAGGTTGACTTTTGAGGTTTATAATCAAAGGGTTTGACTTTTAAGTTTTATTTTAGCTTCTAGTTGTGATTTTAATTGATTTTAAGGTCTACAAGGGAGTTGAAACATGAAAGAGAGTCGTCAGGATATGTTAAGACAAAGTTTCAATTTTTTCGATTTTATCCCTGGAGAAACGCTCGAAACTCAGTTGCAGCGATTTACTACACTCACTACTGAGATGAATATAGCTAGGATCTTCTTGTCCAAATCTGAACAAAAAGCTATTGAATTCACTTCCGAAATCGTGGGATATGAACGTGGCCATCATCAAGAAGACGAAAGATCTCAATCATCTTAGTCTTGCTGATATAGTTCAAGAACTTGATGCTTTGAAGTGTAGAGAAACAATGAGTTCTGAAAATATTCCGGTCACTGAAGTTACATGTACTTCAGCTTGTGAAGCTACGATTAAATTTCTTCGGGAACAAATTGATATATTTAAAAGAGAAGTTGAGGACCTGAGATATGTAGGATATCAACCCAAGAAAAGACAAAAACCCCTGAAGGATGAGTTAGAAGCAAAAACCAAGGACTTTAGGAAACTTCAGGAAGAGTATAACAACAAGTGTGAAAATTATGATTATGTTAAGAGACAACTTGCTGCTGTAACTGAAGAACTTGACGCTTTAAAAATCAAGTGTGGAAAAACTGATGTCAGTTTCAAAAATTATATCGCGTCAAGTCAGACAGTCGAGTCCTTATATGAAACCCAATTAAAATTCAAAGAAAATCAAAACAAGGGTCTAGGGTATGATAGTGTTCCTCCTCCTTATAATCATAACTACACATCCATCCCTATGACACAGGACAAAACTGACAGGGAGCCACATCTTCGATATGGAAAACGAGCTGGATTTGTGTCAGGAGGAGTTATTAATGTTGAAAATACTAATGTTTTTGCTTCATGTGCAGGTAAAGTAGCAGAATATGAGAACAAGGAGAAAACCATTGAACAAACCAACATCTCCTTGAACTCTGAATCTGTTGCTTCGAACTCAACTGCTTCTTATCAACCTGCCGTTGAGAAATACAGGCCACCAATTCCAACGCAACAGAGTTCTTGTGGCAAGTGTGCATGTGGGAACAACAAGAGAAAAGGCAAAGATACGCCACCAGGGGTAGGAAGAAACAATTTCACAGTGAAGAAAAAGACATGTTTTCATTGTGGAAGACCTGGACACATTGCTAGAAATTGTCCAAATCGTGCATACGTTCCCTACTATGCACAAGGCTGGCAGAACGCGCCAAGAGGGAAATACTTCAAAAGAAACCCCTCAAGATCACGATCAGACATTGACGACTGGAATGCTAAGAAGGCCAAGAATTCAACTCCCAAGGCTAAGAATCAAACTCCAAAGGCCAAGAATCTGAATCCCAAGGGCAAGAAGGGAATGTCGGCCAAGAAGTCCAATCCAAGAGATGCTCCTGTGAAGCCAAAATCAAAGTCATCTCAACGGCCGACATCAAGTTCAAAAGCAAGTACTGAGCCACACATCGGATCGAAAAAGAAATGGGTTAAACCCAACTACAAATGGGTTCCGAAGGCTCAATCTCCCAAATCAACTAAGGATTCTAATATTTCTATGTCTTCTGTTTGTGATAAACAGGACATGTCATGGGAGAGAGTAACGTGTAAGGATGACAAAGGTCGACCTAGTTTTAAAATGGACTCGGTTCCAAAGACCAACTAATCCTGCTCTGTGTCGGAGCAGCTATGGAGGCATATCATCAAACTTCAGTTTGTTGGTAGTGGCTGTTCCAGGCACATGATAGGAGACATCTCTCAACTGTACAACACTCAGAACATTATTTGAGAGTATGTGTCCTTTGCGGGAAAGGAAGAAAGGAAGAGATCACAAATTGGGTTAGTACTTAATGATGTGAAGAGTTTTTGGATCTGTTCTGAGATTATGCTTGCTGTTCTCAGACCTTCTGAATGCAGATTCAATCGGTGAATTACGGTTTGCGTTTTCTTCTCTATACTCCAGTGTTTTTCTTAAGCTGATTCGCTTTAAAGACTAATTTTTGTTTTAGGATAGTTTAAATTTGCGCATTTACTTTCGTTTCTCTCCTATGCACAAATTTAAGGGGAGAAATAAAAACAAAACAAAAATTTAAAAATTTAAAAAAAATGTTGGTTATGAAATGTGCTTGAGGGAGATGTTTTGGGAAGTGATATGATAATGTGATAACAGGCAACTTGAGTCTGCGTAACGTACCCAAAGTTGAAGGGTCTATGCTCTGGTTTGATGCGTCGGTAGGCACGGAATTTTTTAAATGGACTTGACTAGGGAGAGTTGAACTTAGGAAATTTATAGACTTGACAAATCTTGACCTAGTTAGATACGTTCAGCCTGACAATACGACACTCGGATAGGTTGAGCAAGGAGATATATATGGGAATCTACTCGTCACATTAAATGAACCCGTACTTGGAACCGTGGTTTAACTTTTCCTCGATGTGCGGATTATGTCCTTAATTCCGGTTGGATGAGGCAACTGGTAAATTCCAATAAATTAGGTCTGTACAATATCATTTTCTTTCTTTCCATCTGTTAGTCATATGTTGTCTCCTTTGCGTGACTTCCAATCCGACCTGGTACACAACATATGCAACTCTATTTCTCTGCAGGCTATATATATATATATATATATATATATATATATATATATATATGTGTGTGTGTGTGTGTGTGAAATACTTCTTATCTGTTAGCCATATGCTATCTCCTTTGCGCGACTTCTAATCCGACCTGGTACACAACATATGCAACCTTCTTCTTCTCAACCCCTCTGAAGTAGTTAGCAATAGAATTCTGAATCTCTTCTCTCTCTGAATGGTTGTCTGCTCACCCGGTGTAAGGAGTACTCTGAAAGTTCTTGATGGCTGGGGCATATCAGGAAGCGGGAAACATGTTCCAGTACACTAAAAATTGAACTCATACAGATTGTCTGTAGATCTCGCTGCTCAATTTAGGTGGACAACAATATCCATGGTCGTCGTCAGATGAATGGACCTTAAGATATAGTATCTAAGGAATTAGGATCAGATATAAATTTTAAGATTTTAAGTTCACCCTGTCTTGTAACAAATAGTATGTCCTAAATCTGTCATAATTTTTCGTGTTTAAGTGAACCACAATACCGACGATCGACCAGACAAAGATGTGAATATGAAAGGTACCGACAAGTGGATAAAGGCTGTCTAAAAACTTTGATCCCAAATCACTCTTAAAGTTAGATATCATTTTTATTTTTGTTAAATTTATCATAATTTCTTCTAATTTAAATATTAGGGAGAATTAAAAATTAAAAACAATGAAAATAAAAAAAAATTCAAAAATCAAAGAAAAATCAGAAAAATTAAAAATCCAAAAATAGTTTTATTTTTTTTTTATTTCTTGTTCAGAAAAATCAAAAATCCAAAAATATTTTTGTTTCTGTTTTAGTTTGTGTAACATCCCAAAATTCAAGACTAAAAATTTCATTTGATAAAACATTACGTTAAGCAAATTCATCGTTTTCAAACATAAACAAAGTGTTAGTTTCCAAAATACATATTCGTTATCAGAGTAAACATTCCCAGGCTGTCTAAGCTATGGTGTGTGCCATGCGATCATCCCGAGCTCCATCATCCGCTACCGAAGGTACCTGAAACCAAAACTAAAAACTGTAAGCACGAAGCTTAGTGAGTTCCCCACCCTACCACATACCATACATAACCACATACTGCACATACTGGGCCACGCCCGCTATCCTGGGCCTCGCCCCTTACCTCGGGCCTCGCCCGCTACAACGGCCCCGCCTGGCTTCGAGCCCCGCTCGGATACATATCTATTTCACGTAGGCCTCGCCTATCACAGGGCCTCGCCCACTAACATATAATAGCACATAAACATCTCACATAAGCTAAACACATACTAACAGATCTTGTCCTAAGGCCTCGCCTATCTCTGGGCCCCGCCCCTATCCTGCTACTGATGAGTCATGGAACCCCGTCCATGCTCCTACTGGTAGTGAGATACGGGCCCAACCCACACTCACTCCCTTCCTGACTTGGGCCTCGTCCCTGCTCTGCTGCTACTGAGATGTGGAACACCATCCACACTCTGCTATTGGTGAGATACGGGACCTCGCCCACACTCACCTCCCTACCAGGCACATACAAGTATCACACAGACAACAACTATAAACTATCACATAACCATTCCTTGGGCACCCGCCCGCTAACATTGGACCTCGTCTCGAATATCATACTAGCACATTATACCTAGGGCTAACCCCCGAGTCTTCTACTCATATCTACATGGGCCGACATTGTGGCCGTAGACCCATTCACACAAAGGGAAGCTCACCTGATACTGCTGAACTGCTGCTGTTAATCCCTTTGACCGCTACCTGACCACTGACTCCGAACTGCTGCTCCACTAGCTCCCCGAGCTACCAATATCAACATAACACTTAGTCTAACTGACCTTCAAAGGTCAACCAAGTCAACTCTTGCCAAAGTCAAAGTCCTGGTCAAAGTCAACCTTCCAGGTCAACCCAACTCGTCGAGTCCACTTACTGACTCGCCGAGTCCCTATGCTCAAGGTTCTTCCAATCACGACTTGACTCGCCGAGTCAGTCCCTGACTCGCCGAGTCTACTGATTCCCGAATCCTGTCCTGTCCAACTCACTGAGTCCTTGCTCGACTCGCTGACTCGAGTCTTAACTCGAAGGGTTTGGGGACTACGCGACCTGACTCGCCGAGTCTAAGAACAGACTCGCCGAGCACACAGAAATCTTCATCCAACTCGCCGAGTTGTTCATCCAACTCGCCAAGTTCATGCCTATCTTCATCCGACTCGACGAGCTGTTCATCCCACTCGTCGAGTTCCTCCTCATCTTCAAGCTACTCGCCGAGTCCACTCGAAGAACTCGCCGAGTCCACTCGAAGGACTCGCCGAGTCCATTAAGATCTACTTACATGCAGAGGACTTTCGAGTCATGCATGGACTCCAAACTGTAAATCTACCCTTCCCAAGCCTATTCCCCACGTAAAGTTGCAAACTTTATGTGCAAAGATGGAGATCTAAGCAAAATACACCATGAACTAGGGTTTAAGACCAAGAGGCTCTAAAATCCACCCAATGGCTGATACTTTACGGGAGTCTAAACCAAAACAAGCATGGATCTGAGGTAGCAACCTCAGATCTGGACCTCAAGCTCGGAATTGATCTTAGACATGGCTTAAAAGCCCCAAAACTCATAACCAAAGAAGATCTAAAGGAGAGAACGAATTAATACCTTCAAATGCTCTGAAATGTTCCCCAAACTTCAGATCCAAGGCTACTCCTTGATGCTTCAAAGATTCCCACTTCTTCTTCTTCTTCTAAATCACTCAAAAATGGCTAAGAGCTTGAATGAGCACAATGGAGGCTTAGGGTGCGGCGTTCTGGGTGTGAGAGACGGTAAAGGAGCCCTAGGAAGAAGAATGAGGCGATTAAATAGGCTCCAAGCCCCGGATTTAGGGTTTTCCTCGCACAGACCAGACTTGCCGAGTCACCTTGGCCGACTCGCCGAGTCGGTCACTTACTCCTCGACTCGGATCCCGCTCGGACTCGCCGAGTCCCTCCTTGGACTCGCCGAGTCGACCCCTAAACTTAGGGTTTTCTTTCCTTTCTTGGCCTTCAAAACTTTGGGTGTTACAGTTTGTGCGCTAAGTTTTCTTTTAGTTTTGTTTTGTCTTGAAAAGTGATTTCAGGTATAGATAAGACTCATGGAGTTTGTGTTGAAGATTTCTGAGCCAAAGCCTCGTCCGTGAGCATCGAAGAATTCGCATTCGAAGGAGCAAGAAATGAAGATTATTCTTTCAACATTCAATCCTTCAACCCCAGAAGCAAGGTGAAGCTGAAATTGAAGAATATGTGACGGAATGCATTGAAGCATCCTCAATCAGTCTGCTGCTATCTTTGTACCTGCTGAAGTGATCCAGAAGATTTGTTCTCTCTGATGTTCTCTCTGAAGATTCTCAAGCTGAAAGAGCTATCTTTCAAGAATCAGTTCGTCAAGCCTCCTCACCTGACGTGCATTCAAAGCCAAACTCCGAAGAAAAGCCCAACTGCTCAAGATGAAGTCATTCATTGAAGATAAATGCTGAAGCCAAAACTCCCAATGAAGATTATCAACAAAGCCAACTACTTTTTAGGGGGAGCTTGTTGGGTCATTTAAGAAAAGAAAAGAAAGCTATAAACCAAGGGGGAGATTGTTGGGTCAATATTATGGTTTATACTTTGCTTTTCTAGGAAATTGTATTTTTATGTAATATCTTATGTGTTTACGGTCAAGTTTACGGCCAGGGAGGTGTTTACGGCCGTAAACCCCGTTTACGGCTCATGTTTACCCGACCCATATTCTCATGTATATATAGGGTGAGGGGTGTGAGGAAAATATTGATGAACCCTAGAGAGTTTACGGCCAGAGAGATAGAAGAACTATTATGTGTTAGTGTGTGTGTGAATCTCTTGTATCCGGATCATCATTCCATTCATTAATACATTGAGATTCATCATCTACTTCTTCTCCTTCTCTTCTATTTGATCTGACATCATCCGTTTGATTGGGATTCCGCACCATCAAATGGATTTGATTGATACATGGGCAAATTAGGGACTTACAGTAGCGAAATGATGAAAAGTTAGGCGAGAACGGACGTCGGACGAAGAAGTTATGAATTTATAACGAAGTTTTCCTATCCGGGCCTACTAAAAATAAATAATAAAAATAAAGTCAAAATTAGCCGATGGAGTCTAAACGAAAGTTGTAGAGTGTAGTCTCATCTACGCGTGGATATAAAGAATGTCGAAAACGGAGCTCGTATGCAAAAGTTACGCAATTTAGAAGTTTGACGAGTCAAATTACGCCGAGCGTAATTTGAGTACGCCCAACGTACTCAGAAGGGTGCAAGTTGCCTGACCAATACTCGAGTGCCACCAAATGACGCATGAAGTGACGTCGAATTACGCCCAGCGTAATCCCAGACCCAGCTGCCTATAAATAGAAACCGAGATCAGCCATTTTCTCTTGTTCAAACTCTTTCTTCTCTCTAGTTTTTGCCTCGATTTGCGTGCCAATCGTATCTCGAAGCCCCGGTATCGTTCCCGAGCCCCGAAGCAAGATCCGAAGCCCCGAGGATCCCGAAGAGCGTTATTCCCGAGCCGAAGCTCTGCCCGCAAGGAGTCCGATTTTTGTGAAGATCTTCCAGATCTATCAAAGTATACTACTTCTGCAAGTCGTAGTGCTGTCTGATCATCTTCTTATCAAGTGAGTGTATAGTCACTTTCATCTTACACATAGATATGAAGTATTTTATAAAATACATGATATGTGTATATATTTTGTTGTTATATGTGTGAATGTATATTCACTTTCTTCTATCTCATAGATCTGATTTATTCTCTATGAAATACGTGTTATGTGTGTGTGCCTCATCTGTTTTGTGGAATATGTATCGATTAAACATGCTATATTGGTTTTAATCTATGTATAAAAATATATATTTTTATCTACTAATATGTTGGGTAGAACATGGGTAGATAGTTGACGTATGATAAACAGATGAGAGGCCTCGGTGTTGTTTTTGATTCAGTCATCTAGCGGAGTTTAGATGACGACCACAGACTTTTCTAGACAGTCCTGTGGAACACTAGCAGGTTCGCCATGAACTTGGGTGTTCATTCGCTGTACTCCATCCCCCCCATGGTTGCCTTATTTGACATATATTACCGGGAAACCCCCGAATGCATGTGTTGTCGCCCCGATGAAATATTCTAAGACTAGGTCCCTTGTGTTAGTTGTTTCAGGGACGTAAAGTAAGAATAACGGGAATGAGTAATTGAGTTATTGTTGGTTGGTGGAATTAAATATAATTATTTATTGTGGGTTGAAAATCCTATATGCTCACCAGGCTCCCAAGTCTGACCCACTCAGTTTCTTTGTATTACAGGAAGTGGCGCGAGGGCATAAGATGGATAATCATCAAGTTGTTTTGTTTACAAGTCTCTATATGTATATATTTGTTGAATGACTTGTAATGTTATCGTTTATGCTTTATGGTCTGTATCGGAACATGACATCCCGATTTTTTATTATGAAATGAAATTATATTTCTTCATGAAATGTTTTGATAAAAATCTATTTCATCATGTTTTGTTTTTGGGAACAAATTTTGCATCTCTTTTAAAATCAAAATGATTTACTCTGAAAATGTTTAAAAAATATAGATGAAACCGGTTTTTTCTGGCCGACATTTTGGAGATGTCACACCATACAACAATGTAGTTATGGTGTGAATCTCTATTTACAATTGAATGAAAACCTATGATCCAAAATCATAGAAAAAACTCATGACAAGATATTGTTAAATAAACTCCATGAAGAAACCCCTATAATTTCAATTTTCGTGAACTTTTTAAGATTAAAAAATCCAAAAAAAAAAAAAAGAAAACTCTTGTCGTGGACGCTCTCATTATAGGTATCCAATTATTTTGTATATTTATATTTTAAATATATTAAGACAAAATAGATAAACTGGCCATTTCTTTTTATTGTTTCTATTTGTTTCTATCATCTAAAAACATCCATCTTTTTTAATTAGCTGAAAACGACAAAAATAAATCACTTTTTTTTGGTAAATTTTATAGAGAAGCATCTCATCATACTCTTAAGCTAAAAACCTATTGATATTTAACGAAAGTATACAAAACTGCACAAAATGGTGTCTATGTTTAGTTAAAAATTACCACTTTGATTCAAAAAGTTTTGGACTAAAACCACTGGTTTAAACTTTTCATTTTGTTGCGAGTTTGTTCAAAATGTTTTCTTTTTTTAATTTTTTATAAAGTTTATCTCTAAATATTATTAAAAAAGAAACATTATGACATCATCTTAAACAATCAAGATCATTGATTGTATTTCGATCATAGATTCCCCACCCTTAGATCACTGTGCAACATCACCTACCAAAGTTTTGGTAAAAAAAAAAAATTCCATCCATCATTACAATGTCTAAAGGTAACTTACAGTGTTATCTTTAATACTCGTTGAATTTTCATAATAGTTATTATATCAAATCTCATTAAATTAGCGGCTTAATTATACTATCATGGAATCTTTATTCAAGTTTTGTCATATTTAATTGATTATCATATTAATCATTCTAATTGATTCTAATTGATCTTATAGATAGTAAATTGTTTTTCATAAGTCAAATCATATCTCTGCAAAAAATAAACTTATAAGATGTGTTATCTTCTATTTTAAAATTTAATTTTAGAATACATTTCAATTTATTTACTTTCTCTTTTTCATCGTTATATATCTTCTATACATAATACATAATTTTAACATTTTTATTTTTCGATTTATGCAGGAACAATTGACATACTTCCTCTGCAGAAAAATAGAGTAAAAACTTCTCCAGCCTTGTCATCGATGATCAATGGTATGTACTTCTATGCCTTATCATTTTCTATTTCACACTTTCAATTCCTATTATCAAATCTCTTTATACTTTCATGAACTCAAACCTCAATCTTCATATTAATCTAATTAGTTATTTTAATAGATCTGTTCCCAATAAAACTATTTACTTTGATTTTATTCGTTTTCCTCCTACTATTTAGTGTCTCTGTCAATGCTGTTATTATTTTTGTTTAAATTAAAACTTCTTAATTAAAAAGAGTTTCAATTTCACACACTTTTGACTTTATGGAAATTCGATAATGCAACATTCGACACTATTCATGCAAAGGGCAAATCTGGAAAATATTTGTTTATCCCTTCATAGTAGGATATTTTTATTTTCTACAAATGAACATAATACCAATGTACTCCTGAACCATAAATACATTGTTATTATATTCTTATATTTGTATTGTTGTTCTAAATTATTGATTGTTATCAATTTGACATATTTGTCCATACAAAAGAATAGAATTGTACTTCTAAATCATAAATACATTGTTATTCTATTTTTTTTATATTGCTCTTTTAAATTATTGACTACTATCAAATTTTTATATTTGTATTGTTGTTCTAAATTATCGACTGCTATCAGTTTGGCATATTTGTCCCTACAAAAGAATAATAGTGTACTTATGAATCATAAATACAATGTTCTTCTGCTTTTTTATTTATATTGCTCTTCTAAATTATTAACTGCTATCAGTTTGACACATTTGCTATTTACTTACTTCAATTTATTTTTTCTGCTTATTTTTTTATGTTTCTGTTAAATATGTGCAAATGTTCGTTTCCATTTAGTGATTACTACTTTTTTTTTTCTAATCAACACCTCACATTTGACCATTTACCATGACAAGTAATATTATTTTCTCATATTTTTATAATTGATTGGATTTCATGGAATAAAATGATGTAATAAGATGAAATATAATTTTTTGTATTTTAATAGTACGTGATGAATAAAAGAAAAAAAAAAATAGGAGGCTAATGGAACTGTCATCTAAAAGTTTAGTTGATGAATATGTTATATAAGACATGAATATTTTTTTTCTTTGTATTGTGCTATTAATATTTTTTTTAAAATATATTTTCCCCATTTATGATACGAATTTTCATTTCAGAAAATAATTTATCCATACCCCTAATTGTCGAGTTATTCAAAACCTTACTGAATTACCTTTAACATCCCCATCTTATAACAACATACACCCGAATGTGCAATCCACATTAATTTCGTCAAGGTCGTCACTTTCACAAATAACCAAGCAAGGTAAATTATTCTTAATTTTTTTATATTACATTTACCTCCACATCTTAAATCATGTAATGAGGCTTCAGGTTGGTTGTCTAACTAATGATTTGGATGAGACAAAAGCATTTGCTAAATGAATTCTTAAAATTGGTGTAGGTAATATTGGTGGTCCTAATGATGGTGAAGCTGAAGTCGAATTTATAAAAGACGTTATCGTTCGCTCTACAAGTGACCATATTCATTCAGTTGTATCGACCATTTATCCATATTTTGAAAACCATCTTGATGATCTATCATATTTTCACGATAAAGAAATTTTGATCCCAACAAATGAATATAACTACATGTTAGGAATGATGAAATACGAAGGGAACACTTATTTGAGTTTAGATTCTTTATGTGAGACAGAGTCAATAGATTGTTTTGGGGAATCAATTTACTCTCTTGATTTATTGAATGTTTTTAAGGCATATGAAATTCCCAACCATAAACTTACACTAAAAACAGATGTTCCCGTCAGGTTGCTTCGTAATATCGACCAAACCAAAGGTTTATGCATTGATAACAGGTTACAAATTGTTAGGCTTGGAAAACATGCCATTAAGGCACAAATTATAGTTGGTAGATTGTTCAATGAGACTACTTATATACCTCGCATGAAATTAACTCTGTCTGATAAAAGAAGCCCCTTTTGTTTTCAGCGGTGACAATTCCCGTAGATATTTGTTTTGCTATGACCATTAACAAGAATCAAGGACAATCATTATCAACTATTGAATTGTATTTGCGTAGACCCGTCTTCACTCATGGTCAATTATATGTAGCTGTTTCTCGCGTGATAAGTAAAAAACTTGAAGGACTTATATGTGACGAGGAAGGTTGTCCGGCTAATAAAAAAATGTTGTCTACAAAGAGGTTCTTCAATGATTATAGATATTAAGACATTTCATTTTATTTTTTAAGATTTAATATAATCAATAACGAGAAGTGTTTGTATTACACTTTATCATTTTTTTTAATTATTGTGTCGGTTTATATGATTTTATATCTATTTTTTTATACGTTCCCCTGCGCTTTCTTCGGGTCATAGTCTAGTTTAGTAAAATAAATGAAAAAGAAAATGTAAACACCCTTCCCCACTCCTCCATCGTTATCTGCCTTTTTGATTTTGCAAACACTTACTTATAGTCATCGTCGGCCAAAGCACAACCACCATCGCCAGAAGCCGCCAGCGGTAGCACAACCACCACCACCTGAAGCCGGGAGAAGGGAGACATAGATTAGAGCTAGAAAGTCGAGAAGATGAAGGGCTCCCCTTCTCTTTCTCCATCTATCGTTTGAATCTTGGTGAACAGATCTGGGCAACATAGAAGACAAAGGGTGGCGGTTAAGTAAGGAGGTCTCTAATGGGGAAAAGTGACATCATCTTCGTCGTTTTAGAGAGGAGGACGACGCCATTGTTTTCATCATATTAACAAATCTGGATACCACCTTCCTAAAACCTCGACGAAGACAAAGACAAGGGCGACAACGAATGATTCCATAGCTTGATGCCAAAACGGAAACGAGAAGGGCAACGACCTAGGGTTTTGACTGGAAGATTTTCAAATCGGAGACTTCGTCACAACTGCTGTCGAAGATTTGCACCTGTAAAGCTACCTATGTCATTGGAGATCTATTCATCTTTTACCATTCAACTTCACCGGGTTGGACCATGGCCAACGCTGCTAGTGATTAGGGTTTTCAGCAGATCCTCGGAGACACTAGGTTGGTTGTGACGAAGATGACATTGCTAGGGGTTTTGCGAAGATGTGCAGCTCCGCTAAACATAAGGATTTCTTGGAGGAAGAAGATCAGAGAGAAAGAGAGACATCCACAGATGGGAAGAAGATCAGGTGTTCTATTTTTTAGATGTAGTTATTCTTGTGGGTTTAAAACTCTGGTAGTTCTTGATTTTGAGGTTGCAAATCAGGAAAAATGTATTGCTTTATTTTTCAGACCTGGAAAAAATCTGTTTGAATTCATCTGATAGTGATGGTAGTTCTTCAGTTTCAATTTATGCTGTTGTGGTGTTGGTGGTGACTGACAATGGTGGTTGTTGGTAACCAATGATGATGACAGTAGTGACGATGGTGATTAACGATGGTGGGTGTGATGGTGATAGCATAACCGGTAGTGGTATGAGAGAGAGGGGGAAGGTAGGGTAAGGATAAAGGTAGTATTTTTTTTTTGTTTTATTTTTAATTATAAAAATTATAAAATATATTTAAATTGATAAAAAAACTGAAAAAACAAAAAGTAAAAGCAAAATCGTCATTATAAAAAGTTTAAAGCAAATTGGTCCAAATTTTTTTTGGACCGAAGTGTTAATTTTCAGATAACCACAAGAACTACTTGTGGAGTTTTTAACCATAATGAGATAGTTGAAAAAAAAATATTTACCATTTTAGTGTCATTTCAAAAATATTTACAAAAATGATATTTTTCTCATTTTCTTTACTTTTTAGTTTTTTATTTTTAATTTTAAATATCTTATTTTTTTCTCTTTTATTCACCTTTTTATTGATTATATATATATATATATATATATATATATATATATATATATATATATATATATATATATATATATTAAATGTCAGCTTTTATTTTAGCTTTCTAACCTTTTTTTTACTGTTTTTTTTAATAACAATTTTTTTAATCTTTTTTTTTTTTCTGTTTTTTTTTCCTTTTTTTAAATATCTGTTTTTCTTATACAACCTTTTTACCATCAAATTTTCACCATCAAAAATTAAAAATACAATATATTTTAAGGTGCAAAAACTCCAACATTCGCATACAATATTTTTAAGGTAAAAAAACAAACAAAACCTCAACATTGTTTGTTAAAAAAACACCACAAAATAAACTCAAACATTGTTTATTACAAAAAGAAAAAACATCACAATTAGTTTGAATTTGAACCGGTAACAAATCATTACCAGTAAAAAAAGAGGAAATAACCACAACAAATACCATAAAAATATTTTTTTTAAAGTACCTTGACATAGATGAACATTGTTTTAGATTATGT
Organism: Lactuca sativa; assembly: GCF_002870075.4. Taxonomy (NCBI): domain Eukaryota; kingdom Viridiplantae; phylum Streptophyta; class Magnoliopsida; order Asterales; family Asteraceae; genus Lactuca; species Lactuca sativa. The sequence goes on along the minus strand of NC_056625.2, from coordinate 73,631,896 downwards.
CCCAGTTTCCTACAAATTCCACAAAGATTGGCATTTTTTTTTTTTTTTAATATCCATACCGAAAACGATGTTCATCTATGCTAAGGTAGTTAAAAAAAATATTTTTATGGTATTTGTTGTGGTATTTTTTTTTAAGGTAAAGATTTGTTACCGGTTCAAATTTAAGCTAATTGTGATGTTTTTTTCTTTTTGTAATAAACAATGTTGGAGTTTATTTTGTGGTGCTTTTTTTTTGTACTAAACTATGTTGAGGTTTTGTTTGTTTTTTTTACCTTAAAAATATTGTATGTAAATGTTGGAGTTTTTACACCTTAAAATATATTGTATTTTTAATTTTTTATGACGAAAATTTGATGATAAAAAGGCTGTATATGAAAAACATATATTAAAAAAAACAGAAAAAAAAAGATTAAAAAAACTGTTATTTAAAAAAACAATAAAAAAAGTAAAAAAAAAACTAAAATAAAAGCTGTCATTTATATATATATATATATATATATATATATATATATATATATATATATATATATATAAAAAGAAAAAACACTAAAAGGTGGAATAAAAGAGAAAAAAAGATATTTAATAAAAAAACTGAAAAAGAAAATTAAAAAGTGAAGAAAATGAGAAAAATACAATTTTAATAAATATTTTTTAAACGACACTAAACTGATAAAAAAAATTTCAACTACCCTATGGTCAAAAACTCCTATTTGTGCAATTTTGTCATAAAGTCAATAACCAAAATACTCGGCAAAAGCAAATCATATGAATTAACGACATTTTTTAGGGATTGTAAGTTAAGCTTGGGGAGGGATATTGAAATGGTACACCTTGATTCACGCTTAACAATGGTAACGTGACAGTAGCAATTGGTTTAAAAGAATTGTGACTTGGAATGTTAATGTTGAAGTGTAACAGATGAAGGTTTTATATGATGATGGTTGGGCTATGGATAGTATTTGGGTTAAGTCCAAGAGAAATTAAATATTTTTTTTTATTTTTATTTTCCTGTATGTTTTTCTATCAATTTAAAATAATAATAAATATATTAAAATATGATTAATCTTATTTAAGTATAATATATGTTATTTTTTTTATATGGATAGAAAAATAACTAGAAAAAAAGATATAAAAGAATATTTAATTTCTCAAGAGACATTGTTTTTCCTTTTACTTTGGATAATCCTTATAATATTAATTTAAAAAGAATACAAATATATATCAATTCCATAATTCATTATCAAGAAAATCGGGACATTAGGTTGAATCACATGCGTATATGCCTCACCAATAGCATACCAACAACACTAAAGTTAAAAGTTTATTGTCACGAGGATGCTTCATATTTCAGCATTCAACTTTCTTTTCCTTTCTCTCTTTTATTCTCAAATATACAGCAATAAGTGCTTAAAACTTTAAATCATTTTAAATTAGAAAGGATATATATTTTAGCTATTATCTTAATCTCCAAACGAAATAAAAAAAATAAAGTAAAAATATTTAAAGAATATAACGAACGATCTCAATTTCATGTAGCTACTTTTAAAATTAAAATTACAATTATTAAACTTGGGGTTAACAAATTTTAAAATATTTGATACACTAGTTGAAAAACTGGTAGATAAAAATCTAGTTGCTAAGTTGGTAAAAACCGAAATATATAAAATGAAATAAAAGACATTTAAGATAATATGATTTTTATAAATTAATTTACGCAATGTTTTAAAACCGACTTTTTAGTTGAACCAGTATGGTGACCGTTTTCCGTTTCAACCGGTTTTCATAATTTTCATAATTTTTCTATTTTCATACACACATGTAAACATCCACAAGTTTAAACATTAAAAAGACATATAAATAAAAGTTGAAGATAAATCCAAATACATTAAAACATATAACCGTAAGTTTACCTCAATTTACGTACATCAAAAATAAAATAAAGTACAATACAAAGACAAAATATAGTTTAGATAAATACAAACACATTAAAAAAACTACATAACATTTATCATGCGTTTTTATTCAAAGAAATTTAAATAAATGTGAAAAAAAAAAACCAAAGTTTGTTATGAAAATATTCATTTCAATGTGTTTTTATTTAATTTAATTAGTTCCATCAGTTTAATTTAACTGGTTCAACCAGAATTTTATAAAAATCAGTCAGTTTATTCCAGTTTAGAAAAAAATATAAAATCGGTGTTAATTAAACCGCTTCATTCTCTAGTTCCAGTCTAAAACCGGTCGCTTCAAATCAATTTTTAAAACATTATTTTTAGTTTGCCAAACAATAAAACTCAAAAAATATATTAATTTATCAATGTCACTTTGTGGCACCCATGCATTATAATCTTGTACTCTCCGCAACAAACTTTGTACAAGGTTAGAAAAAGGTTTAACACAACACCCAAAATACTCGCTCCCATAAAATACACCTCAATCCAAGTGATACGAGCCAAAAAAAACTGAATATAAAAAGGCATAATGTACTTGGTTAGAAACAATGTCTAAGAGAAATTACCAAATTGACCTTACGTTAGCAATCTCATCAACCCCAATATATTCTGACAAGAAGGTGCCAAAATCACAAATTCAGAGGCTTTTTGAGAATATGATTACTTTAATCACCAGGTCTTAATTATTATACTGAAAAAATCTTAATTATTATATTCATTATTATACTGAATAAAAGATTTCAAGGTGGGTACCTCTCGATTCTCTAATGTGGGTATTTAACAAACGTCGATATGTACATATAAAACCACACCACATAACACTGTTTAGAATTTTTACATTACGATTTATAGTTTTCCAAACTATATATATGGTACATTTTGCACTTTTGACTTTAAATTGCACAGCATCAAACTACAAACACCCTTAATTCTATCTATTTGTGTAGGTTATGTAAAATAACTTTTTATGGGGAAAAACAATTTAAAAACGAAAAAATGAGGTGAAATTTTTTACACATCCACTAATAAAGGATTTTTTATACTTAATAATTTTTTTTTTTATAATTAATAAATAGTATATTTGAAAGAATTATAATAAAATTTTATAAAACCAGTTATAACATATAGCTTCTAATAACCTAGTTTATAAGAAGTAAGAACCTTTTAATTTGTAAACATAACAATCCAGAATAAAAAATAAGCTAAACGTGGCAGGATAACCTAAAGAAAAAAGAAAGATAACCAAAGTAATGATGAAGAGAATTATTGTTCTTATTGTACAAAATATAAATAATTGTAACAGAAGTATTGTTGCTGAAGGTTAACAGGAAAAGGAGTTATCCGAATTTGAGTGAATCCAAAAGCATAGCAAGATGAACAGCTGCTGCATATGCCAGTGACCTGTGTTTCACATGATTTGCCCATGACAAAAGAGTATTATAATTTCCAACAAAAAGTCAAAAAGGAAACAAGATATTACGATAAAGAAAGAGTAACATTTAATTTGATAAACAATGGAATAAAAATATTAAGTTTTAAATAAATATCAAAATATTATGTAATGAAAATAAAATAAAGACGAGCCATTCCCTAAAACGACCACTTTTGGAGGCAACATATCACATAAAACCCATCATTTTACCATTTATTCACAAATACTCGTTTAACTCGTTAAAAAGTCATCGGTCATGATTCATGCATGGGTCTAGGCCAACCGTATCCTTTCCAAACAAATTGATTATCATGTATTGACTCACTTTTCAATTCTCCAAGCAAATCGATTCTATCATTTGCTAGTATTGAAACAAATATGGTCAAATAGGTAGAATTTTAAATTTAGAGCTGTTCTATATGAAAATCATCAAAGATGGTCATCTCCGGTCCTCATCTGCTACCACCGTGGTCACGCCTCCAACAACGTCGGTGGCAGACATTATTTATGTCTTTTTCACGGTCCACCTTACTCTTTATCTCTCTTTTCCTGTCATGTAGTTCCTTGACTTTTCAATCCCTTAATTGACTTTCATCTCTTTCTCGGTTTTTCTAATTTTCCATTATTTTTCAATATCTGAAATAATAACACTCTATATCCTTCATAGCCTCCCTCTCTTTCTCGGTTTTGTCACTCTTTTCCCGTTTTACAAATATAAGATATAAGAAATAAGAGCAAGAACAAATACATATCAAGCTTCCCCTAAAAATTTTCATTTCGTTTATTGGTCATTCAGTTGAAAATAAACTTAGTTTATAGAACAATTGCAAAAATATCATGTAAAAATCATGAGTTTAACTGCACTCAAGAATTTTTATTTAAATTTAACAAGTTTTATTTTTGCCAAAAAGGTAAACTCGTGTATTGACAGGTCCTATTTTCACGATTTTGATGTTTAGTTTGTGTTAAAATAACAAAAAAAGTTAATGATTAACTTAATAAATACTTATAATTCATATTGAAGTCGTAATACATCTTTTTATATGTTGTGAACCAGCTTACCAGGTCGGGTAAGGATTGGTTGTTAGGCAGACCTTTTCATGACTTTGATTAGGTTAGCAACACTTATATGGGTGGATTCGTATATGATGCATCTTTGGATGCGGTTTATATGACAACTATTTGGGTTCATTGAAACTTATATAATTTGGTATTCAACTATGAAAAATATCTTAAAGATAGTATTTTTTTTAGAACATTGTTACTTTCCAATTGGTTTAGTTATAGAAACTCTAAGATTAAAGTAAGTGGTTTCACAGTTACAAAATTTTATCATGGCTATAAATTTGTGATTGTTTTGTTGGTTTGCTAGCTTCTTGCTAGTTTTGTTTATATATAAAAATTCAATTATTAAAAAAGAAACAAGCTTATAACAAAAGTATATTTTATAAAATTCCGTTTATTAATTATTGATTTTCGATGAGTATTATGCTTTTTATAAACAATCATAGAAAGAAAAATCTAGCATCATTGTTTAACACACACAAAGAGCATCCATAACCATTAACTAAATTTCGAACTTTTTTTTATTTGTCATTATCATTTTTCCGTTACGTTTATAAAACAAAAAAACCTATTTAATTAAAATCACTCCAAGAATTCATAAATTTTAAAGTTCTTTCTTAAAAATTAATTAATTGACCATCATCCTTGTGAAATATTTAATAAAGCCTCGTTATCAAATTTATTATTAATCAATCCCGTGTAATATTTATAAAGAAAAAAAAAAAAAAAAACTTAACACCAATATACATACAGTTTCCTTACTTTTTCTATATATTTATTTATTTTCATTGTTTCATTCCTTTTTTTTTCTTCACCAAAACTTGTAAACTAGGTGTAAGTTTTTCTGTTTTATATATAGTTTTTTTTAGTAAAAAATATATGGCCAATATAGTTTAAAAAAAAAATAAAAACTCATGAACCATTATTAAAGTTATTAATTTTTAGTAATTAAACCTACAATAAAGCTAATAAATTACAATTTTACCTTTTACTTTTCTTTGTCTGGAGGATTTTCCTTTTTTGGTCGGAATGAAGTGTAATTGTGTAAAAGGTGACAGTCCTTACTACTGTTCCTTGAACCCCTCCCTCCCCTCTTCCCCAAAACTCAAGAAAACCTCCCTCTACTTCTACTCTCTCACTACAATTGGGCCAAAATAGACAAACATTTGCAGCGGAATTTCCATCTTTCCAAGAATACCCCGCATCTCAAAATCCAATATTTCTTAGATTTTTTTTTTTCTTCACATTTTTGAGGTCATGAGATTCAAAAACCCCATTTTTGAGTAATGGAATGAGGGGAAGTGATTTTTAGCAGATTTCTCATTCACCCCATCAACAGTTTAAAACCGTTCTTGCTACAAAGATGAGGAAACATGGTTGGCAACTTCCGTATCATCCTCTTCAGGTGCGTTTCATCTTATCCATGTGCCATTGTTGAAGTTTTTTGTAATAAGGTTAATGAAAATTTCGATTTTTGTTGCTTGATTTCGCAGCAATGTTTTACATCTCTTATGTCTGCCATTGTTTTAGGGTTTATGAAGATTTATCTTCTCGGTGTTTGGTTTCACAGCAATGTTTTAACATCCTAGCTATGACATTGCTGATATTCTTAGGTTTTTATAGCATCTGGGAGTTTAGTTTTGACAGAATTTATTGCATATAGTACACAGTTGAAATTTTCTGGCGGGTTTTCGAAATTTGGTATCTGGGTTTTTTATTTCACAAGAATGTGTTCATCTACTACCATCTCATTTTTAAATTTGTTAAAAGGTTTTTAAAAACTTTAGCCTCAGGGTGTTTGATTTACACCACAGTTTCTTATATAATTTTGAAAATTTATCTTGGTTTTTCCAAATTTAACAACAATGTTTTCATCTACTCCCATGTCGTTATCGAAGTTCCTGAAGATCTTGAATTATTACCTTTTGGGAGGTTTATTTCACAAAACGTTTCTCCTCTAGCATCCACATCCACATCGAAATGGAATTTTTTTTAGGGTTTCTGAAAACAACAACTTCTGGGTGTTTGACTTGTCAACAATTTCTTCACCCTTTGAGAAACTTAACTTACGGGAGCTGAATTCATTCGTTGTTTTTGAAAATTTTGCTAAAAGGTGTTTAATTTTTCATCGATTTGTGTAGGTGGCTGCTGTTTCTGTGTTTATAGCATTGGGATTCGCTTTCTATGTGTTCTTCGCCCCTTTTGTGGGCAAAAAGATGTATCAATATATTGTAATGGGAATCTACACTCCTCTAGTAAGCTCTTTTTATCTCCATTTCTCAATTATTTCATATATATTTATTTCCATAACCATTTTCAAGAATTTTCCATTTCTTAATCTTACCAGATTATATCTGCATTTGGCCTGTATATTTGGTGCGCTGGTGCTGATCCAGCAGATACAGGAGTTTTCAAATCAAGAAAATATTGTAAAACAACAAACAACAAAACAGGTGTTAAAAAAGAAGGATCGATAATAGAAGATACAAAAGATTATAAATCTGAAACTGAAAAAGCCACGTCACAACCTTCTTGTTTTATGCCCCTTTTGGCTCTTATTCCTTGTGCTGCCATGTGTCATCAACACCAAGACTCTTCTGAACATCAAACAAGTGACGATGGCATGTTCTACTGCAGTCTCTGTGAAGTTGAGGTGTGTTGACTTTTAAAGTCAAACCAACAAGTTTTCAAAGTTCAAATTCAATATGATTTTTCCAAAATTTGACATAGATCGAAGAACTAAACTGAACTTCATGATATGTAGTTTACTCCATGAACAGGATGATGAAATTTCATAACAAAATTCCTACGAATTTTGGATTTCAGAATAAATAATTTGACCAAGAAAGTGAAAGTCAGCAATTCTAAAAAGGTTGTTTTTTGTTTTTCTTGCAGGTTTTCAAGTATAGCAAACACTGTCGAGTCTGTGATAAATGTGTTGACCGATTTGACCACCATTGCAGGGTATAAAATTACACAAAGATTCAAACACATTCCCTTTATTTATAAAAACAAATTCTAACGACTTCTTTTATATCTGTGTAGTGGCTTAATAACTGTATTGGGAAAAAGAATTATGCAAGATTCTTTGCTCTTATGGTTTCTGCTCTTCTTCTGGTAAAGTCAAACCTTCATTGTTTGACCTCGTTGACTGTAAAGTCATATTTTACCACATCTATCTAACACAGGTTTTTAATTGGGCTTGAGAATTGAAGCTTATACTTCAATGGTCAACTGGAATCGTTGTTTTGATAAATTGTATCCTGGATCACAAAAGATTTGATGGGGAAATAGCATCCAAATTAGGAAGCAGTTTCACTTTAGCCCCTTATGTTTCAGTTGTGGTAAGTACTCTAATTCTTCCCAATTTTTATAAAAGTTGGCTTCATATTTTTATAGTTTGACTAAAAAAATTCTAGTCTAATTCTTGACAGGTGGTATGTACTATTTTGGCAATGATCGCAACATTGCCACTCATTCAGCTTTTCTTCTTTCACATTCTTCTCATAAAGAAGGTGAGGTTATTCTTCTTTCACATTCTTCTCAAAATATATAACATTTTTTTTAATTGTAATTTGGGTATTTTATAAATGTAAAAAAAGTTTAGACCTTTTAATGTGATGAAGATTGTGGATTAAGGATATGTTTGTGACATTGTGATGATAGGGAATTAGCACATACGATTATATCATAGCATTAAGGGAACAAGAGAATCAAGGATATGGGGGCCCACAGAGTCCACAAATGTCACCGGCTACCTCAATCACCGGATTAAGCAGCGTCAGCTCCTTCAATACTTTCCGGCAAGGAGCGTGGTGTACACCTCCACGACTCTTTGTTGAAGATCAGGTATGTATTAATTGATTGATCAAATATCGTAATTTATCTAGAAAATATTTATGGGATTTTGTTTTGATTTTGTAGTACGATGTAGTTCCACCAGAAACCAGTTCAGTGAGCTCGTTAGGTAAAAAAACGATCGAAGATCGAGATCCAATCAAGAAAAAGAACCCGACAAGCGTGAAAATCAGCCCATGGACCCTGGCCCGTTTGAATGGTGATGACGTGTCAAAAGCAGCTGCAGAGGCACGAAAAAGGTCAAAGATTTTGCAGCCGGTGTCAAAGTCGAACAGAATCGAAAGGGAAAGGGACAGAAGCTTCGGAAGAAGCAATAGGGAAGGTTCTAGAAAAATTGGGAACGATAGAGTGAGAGAGGAGAGTAGTTCGGGAAATTTGGTGCCTTTGCAGCTTGAAGCTCGTAGTGTGTACAGAGCCATGTCAATGTCATCTCCTGATAATAGTAGTTTGGATATGGAGTCGCCTGATATTCAGCCGTTTATGGGAAGAGGAGGAGATAATGATGTAGGAGTAGGGTTGTCTGGTGTGGTTGAAAACCAGGGGATTCTGGCACTCATGAGATCCATGAGTGATGGGTATGATGCATCTGGTGGTGAAGATAGTGATAGGATTCCATCCAAATTTGAAAGAAAGATTTGAATTTTGAATTTTTCTTCTTTTTAAATATTTTTGAATCATGGAAAAAGTTAAACTATCGCAAGGAAAAATCAGATTCTTGAACCTATGGCCATGTTTGTGTAAGCGGGTAAAGAATGAAAACTGTTGGGCCGAAAAAAAAAATGAAAATGTGGACAACCTGTTAGATTGGGCGTGTTCATTCTACCTTTTTGCTTTTAAGCTTAAAATCGCTCGAGAAAAAAAAATCATTCGGTAAAAAATTCAAAATTCAAAAGCTAGTTCAAGTCCTTCAATAAAAATCTTTTTTATAATTTTACCAATTGACTTAATTACTTTTTATAAAAATCAATGGCATGTCTACCAGGTGCTCTGCCGAGCCGTTTACATGTTTTATAAGCCAAACATTCAAATACAAATGAAAGCTAAGTTACCGAACACTTAAATACAAATAAAAGCTATAATTCTTGAACTTATGAAATACTTACAAGTTTTATGTTGTATGCTGCTATTACTAGTAAAAAAGATACCTTTGCTATGATTGGCAAGTTATTGTAAGTATGTTGGTATTGTGGATAAGAATTACAAGTATGGTGCTATTATATGTTAAAATATTACGAATAAGATAATATCATAGACGAAAATCAACATACATTTTACGAGTTTTAGGTCACATATTGTTATGATTAAAAAAAATAGAGTTCCTTAGCATTATAGATAAAAAAAAAATAAGCATATTGTTAATGTATAATATAACATATAGGATTATTGTGACGGTTGCCCAACAAACTATAAGTTTTAGAGGCTGTTTAGCATGATGTGAATTTTTAAGTGGTTCAGAATTTTTAAGAGGTCGGAAACGCAGTGGGAAGAAAAAATGAGGCGTTTGTGTGAAATAGAATGAGAAGGAAAAATATTTGCTGAAAAATTAGGATATTCTTAGAATACGTCATCTTATCTCATTCAAATACAACTCATTCTCTTAAAAGTTAAAAGTCCGCTCAATAAGTAAAACTTAAGAGGCTTTTAAACATTATGAATCTGAATATTTTAAAATCTGCCTCTTAATTTAAAAATTAAAAGGCTACCAAACAATCTTTTCGGTCTTATTTGGCATTAGTTCTTTTTTTTTTTTTTTTTTTTTTTTTTAAAATCCCTAAACCAACAAATTGCATGTTAAAGAGTGTATACCCATTATTTATGGGTTTCACCTATGATGTTGGGAGTGGGTAGGTCCACATTGATACAGCATGGATATATTTCTTATTTTTAATTTTCTTAAATTGAAAAAAAATAAATAAATAATGAACTATATTCGACTTTATATGTAGAGTTGATGACGGTGTCAACTGAGTGTGGTGGTGGTCGCAGGAGATGGATGATAAATCAAATTTAAGTTGGCGAACATGGTGCTTCAATCTTCATTTTCATTGTGCTTTTGCTTCATTTTCCTACGTTCTTCAAAATCAATGCTTCAAGAACACAGACAAAAAATTTCAAATTTGTTGGGGTGATATATCGACATTGTGGGATAAAACCCCGAAAAATAGAAAAAAAAAAAAAAAAAACCATTTGGAGGCCATGTCAGCGACACTTGGACAAGTTTGCCAACAAAATGCCACGTGACGTGCCATAACACCTTTATAAACGGGTCACCGCTTCATTCTTTACACAATCAATGGTTTAAATGACATAAATTTCTTGATTTTAATGGTAACAATCACAAAAAAAAAAAAAAAAAAAAAAAAAAAATGCATGTAAGTAACAACACAGAGAACAGCAATTTATAATCATATTATATACAACATATAAAGCTACAAAAGTTACTTTCCCAGAAACACAGTTGTTCATTTCAGACATTAAAAGGTCCTTAGAGAACCGATACCCTTAGATATATATATATATCACTAATACAAGGTTAACAACAGTTACAAAGAGGTAAGTTGATAAAAGCAAGAACCTAATTTGTGGAGTAGAATCCACTAACCTCGATCATCATTCATCAAGCTGGGACAACACTAACAACATGAGGGATTTTCCCATCATCAAAAGGCAAGCTGACATACTCACGAGCAAACTCTTCAACAATTTCAATGGCCAATTCACCATGTAAAGCCTTACAGTACATATACAACACAGTATTGGCTGCTGTATTCTGAAGCAGTAACACAGTCAAGAGACTAGTACCAATAACCACCTGCAATCCAAAAGGCCAGCTCTTCCATCCATCAACAGCATCGAAATGCATCACATCATTCGAATTCATCCACACCCAAAACCCAATCAGAATCCCAAACAACAACAGCAGAGATAACGAAACGGATCTCATCCCTTTCACTAAGTAAGAACTCCGCCACAGTGGTTCAAACCCCCATTTTGATTCCGCCACAACCACCACACAAGCTAGTGACCAGTTCACTTGGAAATAGATTAGGGAAAAAGCTAGCGCTGCACCCATCAGGACGAATGACGTCATAAAGTAATTCGAGTCGTAATCGATTACAAACCCTAGGTTTTCCCCCATCTTGATGATTACCAAAAAGAGCAGGAGGAACGTTAGCGAGACTAGAGATAGGATAAGCTGAGCTGCGATTGTGGTCGAAACGAGTGGGAAGAAGGAGAAGATTAGGGATTTCATGGCGGGGAAAAACTTGACTGGTCTTCCATAGAAGCCATGGTAGGTGCTGTAGGTGATTGTGGCTATGGCACCGAGGAAGAAGATGTAAACAAAAACTGAATAGAGGAGATGAATTGTCAGGTTTTGACGAAGATCCGGCGGATCGACTACGAAAAACTTTGTAGAAACGACGTAGGATCGAGTGAGGGAGAGCTGGAGAGTAGGGAAAATGATGAGTGAGAAAGAGAGGGGGAGGAGGAAGATGACGGATAAGGCGAGAAAGTGACGGGAGTGTGCATTAACGATTCTCTTTGCCTCCGATAGAACGCCGCAAAGGTTCAGTGTATGCGCAGGTGCGGTGGACATGGTGGTAGTACGACGGCGATACTGTGGTATTGCTTTGCACAATGGGGAAGAGTGAAGACAGATTTTTGATTGAAGAATCAAGGAACCCCGGGGGAATGGGGGTTCGAGTTGATTTTGCATTAATATAGTCAGGGTGTCAGTATGGGATGCCCACGTGGAACGATAAAGGCCACGTCATACGTTGTTCGAATGAGTGTCATTGTCCATACTCCATAGATAAAGTTTTCGACTAAACCCAGTCTTTTTATTTTATATATTAGGTTGTAACTGGTGGACATTAAAAGAAAAAAAATTATAAATAATTCATAAGCTAATTATTGATTAATGATAATAAAATATTTATTAATTTATAAAGATATGTGTTTTGAATATCTGATCCTTGTTTTGTATTTGTATATATTTTATAAAATTTGACTTTTGTATAATACAATATAAATCTGAATAGAGTAAAAAACAATAGAATAAATATAAAAAATCAATTCAATGAAAAACTTTCGTCTTTGTCGTTATAGAACGATTTAAGGGTCCATAAGTTGATGACACATATTTTCAAAATGAAATCATCCGTTAAAAATCTAGTTCACTTAGGGTGGAGGGAGTCCTATCCTCCCAACCCACTCAACCTACTGCCATATCAGTGCCACATTATCATTTCTTTCTTATTTTTCTTCCATCTTTCTCAACCCACAACACATGGAAATCCTATCTTTCCCAACTCATTCAACTCACTTAATTTTTTATTTTAAAATAAACACAAACTAATAAAAATTATACAAAACTAATTTACAAAATATTAAAAATATACAAACTAATTTAGAAAATAATTAAAAAACATATAAAATTGTTTTGATAAAAGTTTTGATGCATAATACACAAATGATTATTGCTTGAATTGTAATATATGCATGCTATGCTTTTTTTTCTTCGAAAATTAAATAAAAATTAAATGAAAAAGGAGATGCGTGACCCTACAAAGCAAATTGATAAAGTTTCTTGCGGTTTCTAAAAGCCACTCAAACTAATTTTTCCAAACCCACTTAAACCACTTGCTTGGAAGGAATGGTAATCCGCCGATACCACCCAAAAATTTTGCAACCCGCCTTTCCATTCCGTTCACCCTTATTAGAGTCACTTTTAGTGAAGCTTTTACTCTTAAAAAAAAGTTTAGTTGAATTATAATGAATTAAATAGATAAAAAGAATGATAATGAAAAATAAAAAGTATATTAAGAAGATCTATCCAAAAAAAATATCATTAAATGAAAAATATTGTAAACAATTGAAAAATATTATAAACAATACTAATTGTGCATTATTTCCTAATTGATCAACACCTATGGATGTAAAGGAAATAAGCATAAATGTCCCTGTTTATTTCATAAAGTAAAATAAAAATCAGCAACAATACATGTTTAAAAAATTGAGCAATGTTTATTATTTAAAAAACAACCTAAAATGATATTGTTTACTACGAGAAGTGAAATGAAACTGTAGAAATACCCCATGTTAAAAAATATATAACATAAATGACCACTTTATTAAAAAAGCTAACACAAATGGTATACATTTTCTGCATAATACGTTATAGTCCATTTTTCAGAAAAAATGACAGATTGTTTCTTATCGGAAAAATGGTCCTTGTATATTTTGTAATGTACCTAGAATGAAGTTTGAAGAAGATCCAAAACATATACAACAACTATATGAATATTTTAAGCAACAACAATCAGTAAATTTAATAATTGTTACATCTGTGGAAAACTAAAATTAAGAAAATATTTGAGATTAATTTTGACCGATTGAAGGAGTAGTGAAAGCAGGAGATACTCTAATTACCCATTGATGTCTGATATTTTACACGCATATTTGGTAACAATAATCTCCAAAACTCCAAATCGATTAAAAAAATACATTTTTCATCACCTACATCTGATAAACAATAAAATTATGTTATTAAAGCAATTAAAATGGAATGAAGTGGAAAGGCCATCATCATACCCTTTAAAATCATTTAAAATGCATAATGTCCATCATTTATTTTTAATTTTTTTAGAAAATAAGCAAACTCTAAGAGCAACATAGCCTACCATGTTAAAGCTGTGAGAATCTCTTTGAATTTGATGACATTGCTATAATTGTGTGGTTTTTCCAACACCTATCATTACATATGCATAGGGGATTCATTTATAGAGGGGGTGTGTGGTGTTATGGCGTTTTCAAACACTGCATAGACCATAAATCTTTAACATTTTTCCATAAAAGGCAACCAAGTTTATACCTTTTGAATGACAGTTGTAAGCTTGGAAGTTAAGTATAATCCTGTTGCAACAGATGGAAAGATACATCCATATTGTATAGAAAGAACCGATACCAAAAAAATATATAACATTGAGTGAAATAAGAAAAAACACAAAACTCATGAGGGCAAAAAAGTAATTGATACATACGGGTTACCTGTTTCCAATAATTATGATCTCTCGTGTTCTTGTAGTACATTAAAAGTAGAAACTTGAAGACCATCACGCATGTCTTGCCATTGAATTTGGGGTGAAGATATATTAGTTAGAAAAATACAAAATACAAATAAATATCAACATTAAGGAGGTTTAATGTTGAATGCATTTCAATAAACTTTGTCCGTTTAGATATCTTTTTTCTAAGTTTACCAGTTTGAGATAAAATGTAACCAAAAATGACATATTTACATTTAAATGGGTGAAATAAAAAGACGTTTTAAAATTTAAGACTTACATTTCTTCCTCTTCTCCACGCTTCAGGGCATTCTTAGCAATTACTTGAAAAGCTTCTTCAACATTGATTCCCTTGTTGACTAATGTCTCAAAATACAAAATGTTTCCTTTTGAGGCACACCAAGCATGTGCCTTTTACTCTGAAACATGACACCCATTATTTTAAATTAATAATCTATTCTTAATAAAACAACCAACAAATCAATTTCTTATTTTTTTGTTCAAAATTTTAAATCCCCACTGAAAACACATATCACTCTATTGTTGCCACCAACCACATCAACTTTAAATATGCTTCGGTGTCCATCAATATTAAACGTTTTGAATGGTTGATGGTTACATCAGTGCTAATTATTTTTACTTAACTTGGGTACGTGCAGAATCAGCATGGAAAGGACTTACAATTTATTCATTTAGATGAAGTTGGTTGCAACCTCATTGAATTTATGTTTCGAAACTTGACCCGAATGTTTTCACTAATTGGTGAATATGAGTTCTTTTTCACGACTTTAAAAATTCTTGGCCATGACAACCAGTTTCGCCATAATTATCAACATCCATATTTCCTAAATAATTCTTTTATCAACCATTGAACTCAAACTCTATTATCAAGATTTCAAATTGAAAAACAACAACGATCAACTTAACACTAGTAAACTAAAAAAACAAAACCTTTTTCACATACAACATAAGACATTTGAACATCAACACAACAATCATCTCCACATGGGCATCTAAGTATTTGAAGTTATCTGTAACCAACATTTCCTACACAAAAGTAAGCCATTGAGAATAATAATATTAAATTAAAGTAATTCTTGTTACGCAACTTGATGGTGATATATTGTCTAAATGAAAATCAAAAGTGCTAAGTGGTTAAGTGCTAACCTGGTTTTTAATTTATTTTCAACTTGCTTCCTGATATGGTTGAGTTCTTACTGATTCTTGGGTTGCGATGAATTTCTTGATTGGGTAAAGCGAGAGAAAAATGCCTAGGGCTTTTACCTTAAGCCTTTTGTCCTTTATCCTGTAGAAATCAAATCAACGTATAAAAACACCGACTAAGAACAAAGGATGTTACGACTGTGGTAGTGAGGGAAGAAAGACGGTGGATCAAGTCTCAATTGAGCAATGATGTGATGGTAGTGAGTCGTGTAGGGTGCAGCGTTGGAGAGGATAAGCAACGATGAGTAAAATTGGTCCGATTTATGTATATTTTCTTGAAATCAGAGCAACCCTGATGTGTTTACTGTAAAAAATCATAACCGATAACATCAATGAAAAGAGGCGTGAATCAAAGAAGCAAAACAACAACAACATGAAAAGTTGAGAAGGGATCAAGATTCTTCAAACCTCCGTGGATTCAAACCTACTTAACTAACTGATCGAGAAAATAACGCCATTAGGTTTCAATCAATGTATACTTAGAAAAAAATCAATCTATTTATCTCGTCATTTTGCAACGATAGAGGAATCATCGTGCGCAAATTAAGGCCATGATTTTGGGAAGGGTTTAAATTTTGATTTTGATTTAGGGAGAGGAAGAAAACGTGGGTGAACATTATCGTCTGATTTTAAGGCCTGATTTTCTGGATTTATAGGGTATGAAGGTCGAATACAACAATTAGCAACTGGCCGGCAAAATCAGTGAGTAAAATGTTGAAGGACTGACATGTGGCAAGGTAACGATGTATAATGAGGACACGTGGCAGTTTAAGGTTTCTTTTATTAAGAATAGATTTTAAGACAAAATTGTAAAGATTATGGTATGTATTTTTTTGGTTTCGGTATATAGATTTTTTTGGATTTATGGTCTTTTTTTGCCTAGTTTGTATATAAAATTGGTCTCCCAACTTAATTTTCGTTAAGTTGTTGTTAAACTCCTCATATGTCTCACACAAGAGGGTATATTTGTCTTTTCATTTCTAAGACTATTTTTACACTTGAAAAAAATATATCTTTTAAAAAAAATTAATACCTATTTATTTATTTTAATGAATTTTTTTGGTTGAAATTTCTACTTGCAGTGTTATTCCATTTGGCTTTGAAACATATGTTTCATTTACTTGTTTGTTATTAAATAGTAATAACTAATAATAATCACCAGATATGTACATCCTTTTTGGAAATAATTAACCAAAACAGGAATGTTTGTTATGTGTTTAATCTAATATTCTAAAGTTTAGTATGTGTTTGAAATGCATAATGCTTGATTCTTTAGTTTTGGAATCATGAACTGAGTTTCTGATTCCTTCGATTTGTTTTTCTAACAAGTCATGTAGATCAAGATCAAAGTCACCGACAATGTCCATATGTGGAGACATATCTGAGTCACTTGAGTTACTCAGCTGCACTGCATCTATGAATGCTGAAATTATTGGATGATGATTGATGCTTTTGTTAGCTAATCTCATTACTAAAGGAGAAGGAACTGTTAAACTTCCATCATTGACATCTCTGTTCAGCCATTTAATCATGAAAGTACATCTACATTTCGTCCTCTTTGAATGTCTCACCCGTATCACCTGTTAATGGTGCAAATGATTAGATCATGGATGGATGATAACGAAGGATCAAATACTTTAAAAATGGAAATTCAAGTGCAAGAAAATATACCTTTTCTACCTTTGCATCAAAGAGCCCTCCTTCAGATTCCGAGTCTCGATTGACAAGAACAGTCTCACCTGGTTTGATGTGAGCACATTCATCATCTTGGAGAGGAAAAGAACGAGCTCGAATTCGCATCAAAGCTTCTTTTTCACTCATTAATGTATCTTAGGAATCATTGTCCTCATATTTTACAACAAGACCACCGCCTGTTGGGCTGCAGATGATAACAAAAGTCACAAAACTTATCATAATCAGACAATATAAACAAATGCTGAAATGAAAGATCAAAATTCAACAACTAAATTCTATTAATGTTGTTAGTTCTTCTGATTTCATACGATTGCACTCAATGTGGAAACCCCCCTGTTCGTTCCAAAAAAGATGTCATCTGGAATTTGAAAATAATAATATCTCTAGGGAACTTTCCCCATTTTAGCAGCGAAACTCGGATTTAGTTTGCTTGATTCCAAACTTGAGTAGATTTGGATTATCCATGTCAATGTAACGTCCCAAAAATACGAGCCAAAAATTTCATTTTTAAAACATATACATAACAAATATTAGAAACAAAACGTTCACCGATCATATCATTTTGTAAAAAGTTATCGCATGTCTTGAAAAACATTTTATAAAAACATAATAATGTCAGGGTACAAATTCTATGGAGGATCTCATAGTGCGGAATACAAGGCATGTGTGTGATGGGCCGCTACCGCGCCAGCTCCTTCCCCTTCGAAGAAGAGGTACCTGAAACCAAAACTGAAAACTGTAAGCACGAAGCTTAGTGAGTTCCCCCATCATACCACATACCAAACAATCACATATCATACATACTGCCGGGCAATTCTGGGGTGCCCGACCTACCTGGTACGACCATTCTGGGGTGCCGACCTACCCGTGTCAAGCCGTTCTGGGGTGCTGACTACCCATGTCAAGCCATTCTGGGGTGTTGACTACCCACCGGTCCTAACGACCGATCCTTGGGGACTATTTCACCCCTATTGCTACTATCACATATATCATAACATAACATATTATCAGACATATCTGGGGTGTCCGATCTACCCTTCGGTCCTAACGACCGAACTTGGGGACTATTCCCCTCCTACTACCACTATCGCATATAGCACATCATGCCAGCATATAAACATATCAAGTAGTAGCCAACCTAGATGATATCACAAAGACAATCATCTAACATACAACTCCTACTGGTGGGCCGACATTGTGGCCGTAGACCCACTGCTACTGGAAGGTAACTCACCTCAAAGTAGCTGCTGATCGGTGTGGGAACTGACTGTCTTCTGTTGCTGCTGCTCCGGAAATCCTCCGGCTATAATTCCCACAAAACACTCAGTCAAATACTGCTAACCAACCTCAGGGTAAAATGACCATTTACCCCTAACCAAACCAAGAGTCAAAGTCAAAGTCAACTGCCAGTTGACCCAACTCGCCGAGTTGGCAAGCCAACTCGCCGAGTCCCTATCCTTTTGTCTGACCATAATCTCGTCTCTACTCGTCGAGTTAGGCATTGACTCGACGAGTTTTCCTTCTAAACCAAAGTCCAATAGTCCTTCATCCTACTCGCCGAGTTGTATGAACAACTTGTTGATTTCATCTTCATCCGAAGAACACTTTACGCTGAGACTCGTCGAGTTGTATGAACAACTCGCCGAGTATGTTCTTGAGGCAAGAAGATTGCCTTGAACTCGCCGAGTCATGGCATTGACTCGCCGAGTTACTTCATGAGTGAGTCTGGCTTCCGACCCACTGAGTCACACCCCATGACTCACTAATCCAACCCGTAAACAAGAAAAGGGGGAAAACTTGGGGACTCGCAACTCGACTCGCCGAGTCTGTCGCATGCAAATACTATATACTCGATTTTGCTTGAATCCAGCTCATGTCATTCATAGATCTGGGTTCCTAGGGCTTGATTAACGCGTAAAGTTTTTAACTTTACGTGTAAATAAACACCAATGAAGGTTTTAGGGCTCAAAATGCACTAAAAGGGGTAGATCTAGGGCTTTCATGCAATATGGCTGCATAAAGGCAGTAGATCCGAGCTCCTGGAGCTCAATCATGCCTAGATCTAAAGGTTAATCGACTTATTACAGATCCTAAATCATACCCAAGCTTGGAAATGGCTCAAAGAGGACTTTAATGGAGCTATAAGGGACTACAAGCATGAAAACAGAGGGAAACTGAGTTATACCTCAAGGGAATCACTTGAGATAACACCAAGATGTCTGGCCTCCTTCTTCTCTTCTTGGTCTACTCTTCTCTTCTCTCAAAATCTTCAAGAAACACACCAAAACACTTCAATCTCACAAGGAATAAGGGTTGGACGATATAGGGAGCTCTGAGGGTGAAGGGCGCTAGGTTGGGGCGCATAAGATGGCTTAAATAGGGTGCAAACCCTTGAAATTTAGGGTTTCATCAGACAACGGGGACTCGCCGAGTCGCCAACTTAAACGTGTTCCAAATCCCGTCTCTACTCGGCGAGTCGGGCCTACAACTCGCCGAGTCCAAGGCTGAAAATGCAAAACACTTAGATAATTTTTACATACCAGGAACCAGGTGCTACAAATCTCCCCTACTTATTTTAGACTTCGTCCTTGAAGTCTGCTGCTCAATCCTGAAACAGCTCGGGGTAATGCTCCATCATTTCTTCCACCGGCTCCCAAGTCCATACCGAACCCTTTCGATGCTGCCATTGCACCTTCACTAATTCCACCCTCTTGTTCCTCAGATATAACGCCTGTGTTTCCGGGCTTGCCATTTTTAGTAATGTAATAGTCTAGGTTAACCTTTGTAACCCGTTTTGAAATAATAAGAATGTATTATTTGAGCATTATGTGTTTTGTGCTTAATTGCTTAATTTTGTGATCTGATTAACTAAGAATAAAAATAAGCGTCAAAATTTAAGTGTAAAATAAACTTAATATCTTTGGATAATGTTGTAGTAGTTGAAACGAGGTTTCCGAATATGTATAGAACGCCCAAATCTGACTTCGTATGAGGAAGTTATGATTTATCGAAGTTTCGACTTAGCGGTATGCAGCCTGAAATACTCGATTTGAGATCGAGCGGTTTTTAGTCGAAGCATTCTAAACGAGGATCGAAGGTCTCGTTGTTGGTATCGAAGCGATAAAAAGTTAGGCGAGAACGGACGTCAAACGAAGAAGTTATGAATTTATAATGAAAGTTTCTGTCGCGGCCTATTAAAAATAAATAATAAAAATAAAGTCGAAATTAGCCGACGGAGTCTAAATGAAAGTTGTAGATCGTAGTCTCACCATCACGTGGATATAAAGAACGTCGAAAACGGAGTTCGTATGAAGAAGATATGAATTTCCGAAGTTTATTAATTATTTTGTATTTATTTTTAATCTTAAATTCCGGCCTTATCCGAAGGGGAGTCACCAGTCCGATCCGACGTACGCCCCGCGTACTCCGAAGAGTGTCGACACTTCGGATGACGCATGCAGTGATGATTTCAGAGGCCAGTACGCCCCGCGTACAGGCGTACGCCCCACGTACTCCGAGGCTCCAGCCTCTATAAAAGGAATCCGAAGGCAGCCGAGTATTTTGCCAATTTCTTATCTTCTCTCTCCCGTTTTGCATCGTTTTGCGTGCCAGAAATACCCCGAAGCCCTGGTATTATTCTCGAGCCCCGAGGCAAGTCCCGAGATCCCGAGAAGTGCGGTTCCCGAGTCGAAGCTCTGCCAGCGAGAAGTTCGATTTTTGTGAAGATCTTCCAGATCTGCTGAGGATTACTACTTCCGCAAGTCGTAGTGCTGTCCGATCGTCTTCTGATCAAGTGAGTGTATACTACCTTTCATAAACACGATAATAATACAAGAATGGTTTGAGTGTATTAAGTAAATTGTGGTTTATATGTGTGAGGGTGTAGTTACTTTCTTCTAACAAGTAACTATGAAGTATTTTATGCGATATACTTGTTATGTGTATATTTTGTGATTGTATGCGCGAATGGATATTCACTTTATTCCATCTCATAGATCTGAATTGCTTTCTATGAAATACGTGTTACGTGGGTATGTCTCATCTGTTATGTGGAATATATATTGAATGAAAATGATATACAGGTTTTAAACTATGTATGAAAATATATATTTTATCTACTAATATGTTGGGTAGAACATGGGTAGATAGTTGGTGTGTAATAAACAGATGAGAGGCCTCGATGTTGTTGTTGTTGTTGATCTAGTTATTCAGCGGAGTATGGATAACGACCACGGACTCTTTCTAGACAGTCTAGTGGAACGCTAGCAGGTTCATAACCTGTAGGTGTTGTGAACGATGTGTTCACCGGTGTACTCTATCCCCCTCATGGTTGCCTTTAGGATATCTATTGTTGAGGAAACCCCTTCGCAGTGATGTCCGTCCCGATGAAAATCATAAACTAGGTCCCTTGAGATAGATGTTATTTTAGGGACGTAAAGTGAGGATAACGGGAATGGGTAATCGGGATAGTGATTGGTTGGTGAAATTAAATATAACTTATTTATTGTGGGTTGAAAACCCTATATGCTCACCAGGCTCCCAAGCCTGACCCACTCAGTTTTATTTGTATTACAGGTAGTGGCGCGAGGGCATAAGATGGTTGAATCATCAAGTTGTTTTGTTTACAAGTCTGTATATGTATATATTTGTTGAATGACTTGTAATGTTATCGTTTATGCTTTATGGTCTGTATCGGAACATGACATCCCGAGTTTTGATTATATAATGAAAATGCATCTCTTGATAAAATGCTTTGATAAATATTATTTTATCATGTTTTGTTTTGGGAACAAATTCCGCAACTCTTTTAAATCAAAAGGATTTACTCTGAAATTATTTTAAAAAGCATAAATGAAAAATCGGTCTTTTCTGGCCGAGATTTTGGGGATGTCACAGTTGGTATCAGAGCATTAGTTTAAGCAAACTAGGAATCTGTTGGTATTTCTAGACTTAAACTTAGAATGCTAAGTGGAATTGCGAGTTGTGTGTCTGTTGGATTTTAGACACGAGCACTAGTTCATTTTAGGAAAGTTGCCTAAAATGCTTTTATGTGCTAAATGTTGTATGTTGCCATATATGATATTAATTGTTCGGATCTACGGTCTGTTGCCGACCGGATCTGGAAACCTTATGTGTGTAGGATTCTAAGCGTATGTTTACGGTATTAGAACTAGCATGTAAACGTTTCAGAGTAATAAGGATGATTTGAATATCTATCGTGAATGAAGATCTAAATTTCACCTTATTCGGTGTATAGATCAAAAATGGTGAGAACGAGGAGTGACGTTGGAAACGCGGATGAAAACAGGAATCAACCGCCAGTGATTGAGCAAATACCTGTTGTAGCAGCAACACCAGAACCAATAACAATGGCTGCGGTGCAAGCCATGATTCGGGCTATGCTAGCCGAACAAAGGGAGGAGATGCGACAAATGTTGCATGATAATAGGGATGAACCTATCATAACTATTGAGGAACCCGAATTGGTTCCCGAGCAATCGGAGGAAGGGAACAATAGTCGCATGATGAGTCAAGTTGGGACTCAAGGAGAACGAAGGAACGATCCGAAAAGGAGAAACAACAAGGATGGGCGAATGTACAAGAACTTCTTGGGCGCCAAGCCGCCAAGTCTTTCTGGAAGCCCAAAGCCTGTTGAGATAATGGATTAGATCTCCGAAATGGAGATGGTATTTGAAAGTTGCGACTGTAGCAACAAACAGAAGACTGTCTTTGTAGTTAGACAACTGAAGACTGGAGTCTTGAGTTGGTGGAAGTTGTTGGCAGATACTATGCCACGAGGAGAAGCCCTGAAAATGTCATGGGAGGAGTTCTTGGAGCAACTAAGGGTGCAGTATTGTTCAGAGATAAATCTGATTGATCTGAACAATGAGTTCCAAAACTTGAAGAAAGGGAAGATGAGCATAGACGACTATGCTACTGCATTTACTGAGAAAATGAAGTTGTTTCCGTACCTAGTGCTGACGGAACTCTCCAAGATAGAGAGGTTTGCTAATGGACTGCCTGCCGACTTTGGTCCGACAGTCAAGATGGCAACTACTCTGAAAACGGTTGTTCCTGCAGCTAAGAATGTGGAGGCCCAGCAGAAGGAAAAGGGTCTGGAAAGAATAGATGTTGGAGAAAAGAGGAAGTTCGATGGAACTTCAGGGTCCAACAAGAAAAACAAGTTCTCGAAGTCTGGTTCGAGGGGAAGTGGAGGTGAAGCGAAATGGTGCGACAAATGTAAGAAGAAGCATCATGGAAGATGTGAGGTGGCGAACACATGCTACAAGTGTGGAAAGCCAGGACACTATGCCAATGAATGTACCCTCACTAAGAAAGTTTGCTATGGTTGTGGTGAGGAGGGACACATGTCGAGGGACTGCCCGAAGAAGAAGGAGACAGCTAGACCCAACATTCCACCAAAGCCAAAGGCGAGAGCATTCCAGATGACACTGGAAGCTGCTAAAGATGAAGCTGATGTCGCTTCAGGTACCTTTCTCGTTAACGAATTGCCTGCCCAAATTTTATTTGATTCTGGAGCCAACTACTCCTTTATATCGCATGAATTTGGTAGAAAGCTAGCTTTGCCTGTTGTTAGACTAGATGATGCCTTATTAGTCGAAGTTGCTAGTGGCAAGTTTGTACCTGTTAGCCATCGTATGAAAAACATCTTAATTGATCTGAATGGGAATAAGTTACACGAGGAATTATTGCCTATAGAACTTAACGGTTTCGACATCGTTTTGAGAATGGATTGGCTTAGCGCCAACGACGCCGAAATTTTATGCAAGAAGAAAATAGTCAAAGTAAACCCGCCTGGGAAAGATTCGTTTATGGTGTATGGGGACAAACGCAGAGTGAAGTCTGGAATCATTTCATTAATGAAAGCCAGAAGATGTTTGACCAAGGGGTGTACATCATATCTAGCATTCGTGATTGATGCTAAGAAGGAAAAGAAGGTGATGCAGAATATTCCAGTTGTGTGTGATTATCCAGAAGTATTTCCCGAAGATCTTCCTGGATTACCGCCTGATCGACAAGTTGAATTTCGTATCGACTTGTTACCTGGAACAACGCCAATTGTGAAAGCACCTTATCGATTAGCACCGACGGAGATGAAGGAGCTAATGATGCAACTTCAGGAGTTATTGGACAAAGGTTTCATAAGGCCTAGTTCATCACCCTGGGGAGCTCCGGTGTTATTCGTAAAGAAGAAAGATGGAAGCATGAGAATGTGCATTGATTACCGAGAGCTGAACAAGGCAACAATAAAGAATAGATATCCGTTGCCGAGGATTGATGACCTGTTTGATCAATTGCAAGGCTCGAGCTATTTCTCGAAGATCGACCTAAGGTCAGGATATCATCAGCTGAAAGTAAGAGAGCAGGATATAGAGAAGACTGCATTCAGAACTAGATATGGACACTACGAGTTCTTGGTTATGTCGTTTGGACTAACCAATGCTCCTGCAACATTCATGGATTTAATGAATAGGGTTTGTAATCCTTTCCTTGATAAATCCGTGATAGTGTTCATAGATGACATTCTGATTTACTCGAAAAGCCAAGAGGAGCATGGCAGACACTTGCGAGAAGTGTTAGAAGTCTTGAAGAAGGAGAAGTTGTATGCTAAGTTCTCTAAATGTGATTTTTGGATTCGTGAAGTCCAATTCTTGGGTCACGTGGTCAACCAAGAAGGGATAATGGTTGATCCAGCAAAGATTGAAGCTGTGACAAAGTGGGAACAACCGAAAAGTCTCACAGAGATTCGAAGCTTTTTAGGATTAGCCGAATATTACCGAAGGTTTATCCAAGGCTTTTCTTCGATTGCTAGTCCATTGTCAGCTTTGACCCACAAAGGAGCTACTTATGCTTGGAGTGATAAGCATAAAGAAGCATTCGAGAAGCTAAAGAAGAAACTATGCGAGGCACCGATACTTTCTCTACCCGATGGAGTTGAAGACTTCGCCGTTTATAGCGATGCGTCTGGGGTTGGATTGGGTTGTGTTTTGACCCAAAAAGAAAAGGTGATATCATATGCGTCTCGACAGCTGAAAGAGCATGAAAAGAATTACCCGACTCATGATTTGGAGTTGGCAGCGGTAGTTTTCGCTCTGAAAATATGGAGGCATTACCTCTATGGCACGAAGTGCAAACTTTTCACTGATCATAAGAGTCTCCAATATCTCTTTAATCAGAAGGAATTGAATATGAGGCAACGACGCTGGCTAGAATTACTTAAAGACTACGACTGTGAGATACTTTACCACCGCCGTAAAGCTAATGTTGTTGCTGATGCTCTCAGTCGGAAAGTCAATCTTGAAAGGAAAAGGCCAAGAGCGTTGAGAATTGAAGTTGTCTCGACCATTTTGGAAAGTATAAAGAAAGCTCAAAGCGAAGCTTCTGAGAAGAATGACCGAAAGGAGGAACCTTTGGGCAAAACGTTGGTGTTCGGTGTAAACAGTCACGGACTGAAGGTGTTCCAAGATCGGATTTGGATACCTAAGACAGGAGGAGTCAGAGATCTTCTAATGGAAGAAGCTCACAAGACCATGTACTCGATTCATCCCGGTAGCACTAAAATGTATAGGGACCTGAAACCCTACTACTGGTGGCCGACGATGAAGCTTGATGTTGCAAAGTATGTGGCTGAGTGTGTGACTTGCGCGAGAGTAAAGACACAACATCAGAAACCGTATGGGAGTTTAGAACCTTTGCCTGTGCCAATGGGTAAGTGGGAAGACATTGCTATGGATTTTGTCACTAAACTGCCCAGAACAAAGAGTGGTCACGACATGATTTGGGTGGTCGTTGATCGATTCACTAAGAGTGCGCATTTCATAGCGGCCAAGGAGAAATGGTCTATGGAAAAGCTTGCAAATTCTTACGTGAAGGAGATTGTGAGGCTTCACGGTGTTCCGTTAACGATTGTATCGGATCGTGATAGCCGTTTCACCTCGAGGTTTTGGAAAAGTCTAAAAGAGGAATTGG
This sequence comes from Lactuca sativa, assembly GCF_002870075.4. Lineage (NCBI taxonomy): Eukaryota > Viridiplantae > Streptophyta > Magnoliopsida > Asterales > Asteraceae > Lactuca > Lactuca sativa. The sequence continues at coordinate 73,605,611 of NC_056625.2, read as the reverse complement.
GTACCAAGTTGTGTTTAACTACAGCTTACCATCCGCAGACTGATGGTCGGAGTGAACTAACGATACAAACACTTGAAGATATGCTGAGAGCATGTACCTTGGAATTCCTAGGTAATTGGGATGAACATTTACCATTGGTAGAATTTTCCTACAATAATAGTTTCCACTCGAGCATTAAGATGGCACCTTACCAAGCTTTGTATGGACAGAAGTGTCGTACGCCGTCTTGTTGGCTTGAGGCTGGGGAAAAGCAGTTTATGGGACCTGAGTTGGTTCATCAAACTGCTGAAAAGTTGAAAATAATTAGGGAAAGAATGTTAGCAGCTTAGGATCGTCAAAAGAGCTATGCTGACAAGAAGCGAAGACCGATGACTTTTGAGGTTGGGGATTCGGTTTTGCTTAAAGTCTCTCCGTGGAAGGGACTTATAAGGTTTGGTAAAAGGGGAAAGTTGAGTCCAAGGTTTATTGGACCGTTTAAAGTTCTTCAGAGGATTGGGAACCAAGCTTACAAGCTCGAACTACCAGAAGAACTGAATGGAATTCATAACACTTTTCATGTGTGTTATTTGAGGAAGTTCACGGGAGAAGTTCCCGACATAATTCTGATTTCTGAATTGAGAATTGATGAGAACAAAAGGTTGATTGAGGAACCAGAGGCAATTGTTGACCGAAAGACTAAGAAATTGCGATGCAAGATGGTTGGGTTAGTGCTTGTCCGATGGAAACACACGAATGGGCCGAATCTCACCTGGGAGACGGAGAGTGACATGATGGGTCGCTATCCGCATTTGTTTGTTGATGTGTGATTCCGGGGACGGAATCATTCTAAGGTGGAGAGAATTGTAACGCCTGTGTTTCCGGGCTTGCCATTTTTAGCAATGTAATAGTCTAGGTTAACCTTTGTAACCCGTTTTGAAATAATAAGAATGTATTATTTGAGCATTATGTGTTTTGTGCTTAATTGCTTAATTTTGTGATCTGATTAACTAAGAATAAAAATAAGCATCAAAATTTAAGTGTAAAATAAACTTAATATCTTTGGATAATCTTGTAGTAGTTGAAACGAGGTTTCCGAATATGTATAGAACGCCAAAATCTGACTTCGTATGAGGAAGTTATGATTTATCGAAGTTTCGACTTAGCGGTATGCAGCCTGAAATACTCGATTTGAGATCGAGCGCTTTTTAGCCGAAGCATTCTAAACGAGGATCGAAGGTCTCGTTGTTGGTATCGAAGCGATAAAAAGTTAGGCGAGAACGGACGTCAAACGAAGAAGTTATGAATTTATAACGAAAGTTTCTGTCGCGGCCTATTAAAAATAAATAATAAAAATATATTCGAAGTTAGCCGACGGAGTCTAAACGAAAGTTGTAGAGCGTAGTCTCACCATCGCGTGGATATAAAGAACGTCGAAAACGGAGTTCATATGAAGAAGATATGAATTTCCGAAGTTTATTAATTATTTTGTATTTATTTTTAATCTTAAATTCCAGCCTTATTGAAGGGGAGTCACCAGTCCGATCCGATGTACGCCCCGCGTACTCCGAAGAGTGTCGACACTTCGGATGACGCATGCAGTGACGATTTCGGAGGCCAGTACGCCCCGCGTACTCCGAGGCTCCAGCCTCTATAAAAGGAATCCGAAGGCAGCCGAGTATTTTGCCAATTTCTTCTCTTCTCTCTCCCGTTTTGCATCGTTTTGCGTGCCAGAAATACCCCGAAGCCTTGGTATTATTCTCGAGCCCCGAGGCAAGTCCCGAGATCCCAAAGATCCCGAGAAGTGCGGTTCCCGAGTCGAAGCTCTGCCTGCGAGAAGTTCGATTTTTGTGAAGATCTTCCAGATCTGCTGAGGATTACTACTTCTGCAAGTCGTAGTGCTGTCCGATCGTCTTCTGATCAAGTGAGTGTATACTACCTTTCATAAACACGATAATAATACAAGAATGGTTTGAGTGTATTAAGTAAATTGTGGTTTATATGTGTGAGGGTGTAGTTACTTTCTTCTAACAAGTAACTATGAAGTATTTTATGCGATATACTTGTTATGTGTATATTTTGTGATTGTATGCGTGAATGGATATTCACTTTATTCCATCTCATAGATCTGAATTGCTTTCTATGAAATACGTGTTACGTGGGTATGCCTCATCTGTTATGTGGAATATATATTGAATGAAAATGATATACATGTTTTAAACTATGTATGAAAATATATATTTTATCTACTAATATGTTGGGTAGAACATGGGTAGATAGTTGGTGTGTAATAAACAGATGAGAGGCCTCGATGTTGTTGTTGTTGTTGATCTAGTTATTCAGCGGAGTATGGATAACGACCACGGACTCTTTCTAGACAGGCCAGTGGAACGCTAGCAGGTTCATAACCTGTAGGTGTTGTGAACGATGTGTTCACCGGTGTACTCTATCCCCCTCATGGTTGCCTTTAGGATATCTATTGTTGAGGAAACCCCTTCGCAGTGATGTCCGTCCCGATGAAAATCATAAACTAGGTCCCTTGAGATAGATGTTATTTTAGGGACGTAAAGTGAGGATAACGGGAATGGGTAATCGGGATAGTGATTGGTTGGTGAAATTAAATATAACTTATTTATTGTGGGTTGAAAACCCTATATGCTCACCAGGCTCCCAAGCCTGACCCACTCAGTTTTATTTGTATTACAGGTAGTGGCGCGAGGGCATAAGATGGTTGAATCATCAAGTTGTTTTGTTTACAAGTCTGTATATGTATATATTTGTTGAATGACTTGTAATGTTATCGTTTATGCTTTATGGTCTGTATCGGAACATGACATCCCGAGTTTTGATTATATAATGAAAATGCATCTCTTGATGAAATGATTTGATAAATATTATTTTATCATGTTTTGTTTTGGGAACAATTTCCGCAACTCTTTTAAATCAAAAGGATTTACTCTGAAATTATTTTAAAAAGCATAAATGAAAAATCGGTCTTTTCTGGCCGAGATTTTGGGGATGTCACATTAGATCCTTCGACTTCCGGTCGAGGATCGCGACTGGACGCTCAATGTAATTCAGACTGTCATCAACCTGTATATCCTCTAGCGGCACCACCGCTGAATCATCCACTAGGCACTTCCGCAGCTGGTAGACATGGAAGGTGCTGTGGATCTGACTGAGCTCGGCTGGCAGATCCAGCCTATATGCCACCTTGTCCACCCGGGCTACAACCCTGAACGAACCAATGAATCTCGAGCCCAACTTGCCCCGCTTCCTGAATCGAATGACGCCCTTCCAAGGCGACACTTTCAGAAGAACCATATCCCCGACCTGGAATTCCAGGTTTGGTCGACGCTTGTCGGTGTAACTTTTCTGTCGACTCTGCGCAGTCTGAAGCTTGCTTCGAAGCTGCTGGATTCTCTCGGTCGTCTTGAGCACCACCTCGGTGCTCCCCATGACCCTCTGGCCAACTTCACTCTAACATATCGGGGTCCTGCACCTCTGACCGTACAACATCTCGAATGGAGGACAGTCAATACTCGCGTGGTAGCTGTTGTTGTACAAGAACTCAGCCAAGGGAAGATAAGTATCCCAGCTACCACCGAAATCTAGCACGCATGCCCGCAACATATCCTCCAAGGTCTGGATGGTCTGCTCACTCTGACCATCCGTCTGCGGGTGAAAGGCGGCGCTAAAATGCAGACGAGTGCCCAACTCATCATGAAACTTCTTCCAAAACCTGGAAGTGAACCGCACATCTCGGTCTGATATCACTGACACTGGCACCCCGTGCCGCGCCACTATCTACCTGATATAGATATCGACCAACTTTTCGGCCGAGATACTCTCATGGATCGGAATAAAATGGGCGCTCTTGGTCAATCGATCCACGATGACCCAAATTGAATCTACTTCTCGCGCAGTCCTGGGAAGCTTTGTGATAAAATCCATCGTAATATCTTTCCATTTCCACAATGGGATATACAACGGATGCATCTTGATGTGCGGTATCTGATGCTCAGTCTTGACCTTCCTGCAGGTCAAACACCGCTCGACATACCACGCCACATCCCGCTTCATGCAGGGCCACCAATAGTCTAGACGAAGATCCCTATACATCTTCATCACCCCTGGATGAATAGAGAATCGGGATTTGTGCACCTCCTCCATCAAGATCTGGTACACGCCTCCGTGATACAGCACCCACACCTTACGGTGTAGTGTCAATAGTCCTCGGCTATCATAATCGAAGGAGGTGTCTTGACCCACTATTCGCTCACTCTTCCGATGTTCCTCCTTCATAGCCTCCTGCTGAGCTTCCCGAATCTGCTCTAACAGTGGAGTCACCACCGTCATCCTCATACACACATCCCTGATCGGTGCCGCTTTACGGCTAAGCACATCAGCCACCACGTTGGCCTTCCCTGGGTGATAAAGGATCTCGCAGTCGTAATCCTTCACCACGTCCAACCACCGACGCTGCCTCATGTTCAGATTCGGCTGATCCATGAGGTACCTCAAACTCTTGTGGTCCGTGTAAATGGTACATCGAACCCCGTAGAGGTAATGCCGCCAAATCTTGAGGGCGAAGACCACCGCCCCCAACTCTAAATCATGTGTCGGGTAGTTCGCCTCGTGAGGCTTCAGATGCCTCGAGGCATAAGCAATGACATGCTCCCTCTGCATCAAAACTGCGCCTAAGCCCGAGATAGACGCATCACCGTATACCACAAAATCCTCTACACCCTCATGCAGGGCTAAGATTGGCGCTTCGCACAATCTCTGCCTCAGAATCTCGAACGCGTCCTGCTGCTCAGGCCCCCATCGAAAGACCACGACCTTCCTAGTCAACCGTGTTAGGGGTACGACTATCTTGGAGAAATCCTGAATGAATCTCCGATAGTAGCCTGCTAATCCTAGGAAACTCCGAATCTCGGATGGAGATTTCAGAACCTCCCATCTCATCACGGCCTCCACCTTGGCCGGGTCTACTGAAATCCCGTTCTGGTTGACGAGGTGCCCAAGAAACTGCACCTCGCGCAACCAAAACTAACATTTGGAGAACTTGGCGTACAAGCTTTCCCTCCTCAAGGTCTCCAAAACCTCTCTTAGATGCTCCTCGTGCTCCTCCTACGTCTTGGAATAAACCAAGATGTCATCAATGAAAACTATCATAGACCGATCCATCATGGGTCTACACACACGGTTCATGAGGTCCATGAACGCGGCAGGAGCATTGGTGAGCCCAAACGGCATCACCACGAACTCATAATAGCCATAACGCGTCCGAAACACGGTCTTCTGTACATCCTCCTCTCTGAACCTCATTTGATGATAACCTGAACACAAATCGATCTTGGAGAACCAAGATGCTCCCTGTAACTGATCAAAGAGGTCATCAATCCTCGGGAGTGGGTAACAGTTCTTCACTGTTACCTTATTCAGCTCCCGGTAATCTATACACATCCGATGTGACCGGTCCTTCTTCTTCACAAACAGGATCGGGGCTCCCCAGGGTGAACTGCTCGGTTGAATAAATCCCTTGTCTAGCAGCTCCTGCAGCTGCGTAGACAACTTCTGCATCTTGGGAGGAGCCAACCGATAGGGTGCCTTGGCTATCGGAGCCGCACCAGAAACTAGGTTGATCCTGAACTCTACTTGACGCTCCAGAGGTATTCCAGGAAGCTCCTCCAGGAACACATCAGCGTAGTCTCGTACCATTGGAACCTCACTCACCGTCGCCTTACCCGCCTCCCGGGTATCCATAACGTACGCGACATATCCCGCGCAACCCTGCTGAAGGTAGCGTCTAGCTCTCGCTGCTGAATATACTGTGGGTCCACACTGTGGCCTCTCGCCGTGGATCACCAACTCTCCCCCACTTGGGGTCCTGATCCGCACTAGCTGTTGTGCGCAATCTATCACCGCTCCATTAGGGCTCAACCAGTCCATGCCTATAATCACCTTGTTCCCTCGCAACGGAATGGGAACCAAATCCACCAAGTAGCGCTCCTCAAATAACCTTAGAACACAATCCATGAATATTGCTGATGCTCGCACCGATCGATCATCGGCAATCTCTACCTCTAAAGGGCAATCCAACATGCCCGAAGTCTCAGCAAACCTCTTGCTAAGCGCAAGGGAAACAAATGATCGGGTGGCACCCGAGTCAAACAACACCTGAACAGGGATACCGTTCACATGGAACGATCTAACGCATACACACATAGCACATATCAATATCATAACATCATAAAAATAAGATAGAGGGAAAGAATCATACCCGTCACCACATCGGGTGCGACACGTGCCTCCTCAGTAGTCAGCTGAAATGCTCGGCTCCTCACCACTGGAGCCTCTGCCTTGCCCTGCCGGCCATCTATAATCCGCAGGGTAGCTGGAGCTGGCGCCTTAACCGGCGCTGATGCTGTCAACTGGGGGCAATTGGCTTTCTTGTGGCCCCTCTAGTTCCAGTGGAAACACAACAACTCCAATGTCTGAATCATAGGTGCAGGGGCGGTACAATCCCTGCTGAAATGCCCCGGCTTGCCACACTTATAGCAGCCCGACGATCTCAGCCTACATGCCCCCTCATGAGGCATGCTGCATTTCTTGCAGCGGCTCGGTCCTGACTGTCCTTTCGGCCTACCACCTGGTACCTTGGGCTTCTTCCCCGAAGCCCCTTCTGCCTGTCCCTCCTCTGTCTTCCTCTTCCGGATGTCCTCCACATCTATCTCCCTCTCCCTTGCCCTGGCAATCATAGAGTCCAGGGTAGGGCAAGCTGAAAAACTGACATGCTCTCGAATATCAGCTTGTAGCATATCATGATAGCGGGTCCTCCTCATATCCTCATCACCCATATACTGGGGCACCAGCAACGCCCTCTCCCGGAACTTGGCGGTGATCTCCGCCACAGTCTCCGTCATTTGTCTCATGTCTAGGAACTCCATGGCCAGCTGCTGAAGCTCGACAGCCGGCGCAAACTCTGCCCTGAACCTGGTCACGAAGTCCGACCAGGTCATAGCCTCGACAGTCGAGGCTCTGAACGAGTCACCCATGGACTCCCAACAATCCCTAGCTCGATCTCGTGAACACCCTGCTGCAAACCTCACCTTCGACCCCTCAGGGCAGAAGCTAATCATCTGTCCAGACTCAATGTCCGCAATCCATCTCCTGGCAGCTATGGGGTCCTTCGCCCTGTGAAAATCCGGCGCACCATTGCCCCTGAAGTACTTGAAGGACAATGTGCGAGATCCCGACTAGCCAGATGCCATGTCGCTCCTGAATGCCCTGAGGCGCTCCTCCATCAACTCAACTATCCCTTCCTTGATCGACCCGAAGATAATGGGGGTCGACTCAAGGATGCCTTCGGTGATCTTTGACGCGATGAACTCGCGTAGCCCTTCATCTACTGGCTCGAAACATGATCCCGAACCCGATCCCTCTCCTGAACTGCCAGGTGATGGCCTCGAGCGTAGTACCACCATTCTGAAATACATAAACAATAATCGTTAGCGATACTGATACCTCTGGAGGGATCACACCTACTACAAGTTCCCTGGTCTTATCTTGGTCTTCCTCGGTTCGGGTACAGATCCTCTACTTTCAGTAATATGGGCCCATACTACCTTCCACATCTATCCGTACCTTCTCCAAGGACTGCCTTGACTCCACCAGGTCCCTTTCACTACCGCTGATCACTACTATACTCATCCTAGGCTTTCCCCAGGAAAATCTCTAACTCCACCCTACCCGGTTCTCAGCTGCTGAAAGCCTCCTTGTAATGCCAATTAGTCATTACCTGAATACCGTCACATGTGGCGAGGCTCATATAATCCTTCGAGTAATAGACTCGTCCCTACAACAGTTAGACTCAAACGAGAGCTGCGCAGTAGGGCCAAATCTAGTACTCTGAGATTATTCAACCCTGATCATATGTGATGTGACGTATTCACCTAATGGCTAACTCCCATTACTCGGAGTCCCACAAAGCACATAGCAAGTAGCATTCGGACACAGGAAACTACTCAAGCAATTCTACCCTCATAACGAGAAACTGCACTAGCATATAATGCTAAGCTCATACTACCAGGCATAACCTAAACAGGCTATCCTATTGTTGTCTACTCAATACTAGCATGCAGTTTTTATACACTGAAGCACATAAAGCAGGCACATAAGGCATCACTCCTGGATCCTTAGTCTTATTCTAGCATGTTGTTCTACTGAAACTGATAAACATAACATAAGCTTATATGGGTATTTTGGGGAATACTTACTTGAGCTCGGCCGGTCGCGCACATCACACACTTCGTTCCTTCTTAAAACTCTTACTTAGCTTTTTAGAAAATATTTTCTTCTTTAAAATCTTTTAATCCCTCGATTTGAGTTCAGACACCCCGAGGGTGTGTCCAAATCCCTCAAACCAGGGCTCTGATACCAACTTGTAACGTCCTAAAAATACGAGCCAAAAATTTCATTTTTAAAGCATATACTTAGCAAATATTAGAAATAAAACGTTCACCAATCATATCATTTCGTAAAAAGTTATCGCATGTCTTGAAAAACATTTTATAAAAACATAATAATGTCAGAGTACAAATTCCTAGGAGGATCTCGTAGTGCGGAATACAAGGCATGTGTGTGATGGGCCGCTACCGAGCCAGCTCCTTCCCCTTCAAAGAAGAGGTACCTGAAACCAAAACTGAAAACTGTAAGCACGAAGCTTAGTGAGTTCCCCCATCATACCACATACCAAACAATCACATATCATACACACTGCGGGGCAATTCTGGGGTGTCCGACCTACCCGGTACGACCATTCTGGGGTGCCAACCTACCCGTGTCAAGCCGTTCTGGGGTGCTGACTACCCATGTCAAGCCATTCTGGGTGCTGACTACCCACCGGTCCTAACGACCGATCCTTGGGGACTATTTCACCCCTATTGCTACTATCACATATATCATAACATAACATATTATCAGACATATCTGGGGTGTCCGATCTACCCTTCGGTCCTAACGACCGAACTTGGGGACTATTCCCCTCCTACTACCACTATCGCATATAGCACATCATGCCAGCATATAAACATATCAAGTAGTAGCCAACCTAGATGATATCACAAAGACAATCATCTAACATACAACTCCTACTGGTGGGTCGACATTGTGGTCGTAGACCCACCGCTACTGGAAGGTAACTCACCTCAAAGTAGCTGCTGATCGGTGTGGGAACTGACTGTCTTCTGTTGCTGCTGCTCCGGAAATCCTCCGGCTATAATTCCCACAAAACACTCAGTCAAATACTGCTAACCAACCTCAGGGTAAAATGACCATTTACCCCTAACCAAACCAAGAGTCAAAGTCAAAGTCAACTGCCAGTTTACCCGACTCGCCGAGTCCCTATCCCTTTGTCTGACCATAATCCCGTCTCTACTCGTCGAGTTAGGCATTGAATCGACGAGTTTTCATTCTAAACCAAAGTCCAATAGTCCTTCATCCTACTCGCCGAGTTGTATGAACAACTTGTCGAGTTCATCTTCATCCGAAGAACACTCTACGCTGAGACTCGCCGAGTTGTATGAACAACTCGCCGAGTCTGTTCTTGAGGCAAGAAGATTGCCTTGAACTCGTCGAGTCATGGTATTGACTCGTCGAGTTACTTCATGAGTGAGTCTGGCTTCCCACCCACCGAGTCACACCCCATGACTCATTACTCCAACCCGCAAACACGAAAATAGGGAAAACTCAGGGACTCACGACTCGACTCGCCGAGTCTGTCGCATGCAAATACTATATACTCGATTTTGCTTGAATCCAGCTCATGCTATTCATAGATCTGGGTTCCTAGGGCTTGATTAACACGTAAAGTTTCCAACTTTACGTGTAAATAAACACCAATGAAGGTTTTAGGGCTCAAAATGCACTAAAAGGGGTAGATCTAGGGCTTTCATGCAATATGGCTCCATAAAGGCAGTAGATCCGAGCTCCTGGAGCTCAATCATGCCTAGATCTAAAGGTTAATCGACTTATTACAGATCCTAAATCATACCCAAGCTTGGAAATGGCTCAAAGAGGACTTTAATGGAGCTATAAGGGACTACAAGCATGAAAACAGAGGGAAACTGAGTTATACCTCAAGGGAATCACTTGAAATAACACCAAGATGTCTGGCCTCCTTCTTCTCTTCTTGATCTACTCTTCTCTTCTCTCAAAATCTTCAAGAAACACACCAAAACACTTCAATATCACAAGGAACAAGGGTTGGACGATATAGGGAGCTCTAAGGGTGAAGGGGGCGAGGTTGGGGCGCATAAGATGGCTTAAATAGGGTGCAAACCCTTGAAATTTAGGGTTTCATCAGACAACGGGGACTCGCCGAGTTTCCAACTTAAACATGTTCCAAATCCCGTCTCTACTCGGCGAGTCGGGCCTACAACTCGCCGAGTCCAAGGCTGAAAATGCAAAACACTTAGATAAATTTTACATACCAGGAACCAGGTGCAATAACAGGTAAAGATATTGTGTATAATACAAGTGTATATACTATCCTTATGTAGTGATTGTGTGGATCCGGTGATATATGTGTCCCTTATACATCCCCGCAAGATGGTGGATCTATCGGATACACCAATCTTGGATCGATTTCGAAAATATGGAGATTTCGACGATGGTTTAGTGAGCATATCAACAAGCTGGTCATGAGAGTTGATATGACGAACACGACGAACCCAAATGAGACCTGAGACTTGTTCTCGTACAAAATGATAGTCCATAACAACGTGGTGAAGTGGATTAGCACACACATATGTAGCGCCAGTAAAGGTTAATCGACTTATTACAGATCCTAAATCATGCAATATGGCTCCATAAAGGCAGTAGATCCGAGCTCCTGGAGCTCAATCATGCCTAGATCTAAAGGTTAATCGACTTATTACAGATCCTAAATCATACCCAAGCTTGGAAATGGCTCAAAGAGGACTTTAATGGAGTTATAAGGGACTACAAGCATGAAAACAGAGGGAAACTGAGTTATACCTCAAGGGAATCACTTGAAATAACACCAAGATGTCTGGCCTCCTTCTTCTCTTCTTGATCTACTCTTCTCTTCTCTCAAAATCTTCAAGATACACACCAAAACACTTCAATCTCACAAGGAACAAGGGTTGGACAATATAGGGAGCTCTGAGGGTGAAGGGCACTAGGTTGGGGCGCATAAGATGGCTTAAATAGGGTGCAAACCCTTGAAATTTAGGGTTTCATCAGACAGCAGGGACTCGCCGAGTCCAGATTATGGACTCACTGAGTCGCCAACTTAAACGTGTTCCAAATCCCGTCTCTACTCGGCGAGTCGGGCCTACAACTCGCCGAGTCCAAGGCTGAAAATGCAAAACACTTAGATAAATTTTACCTACTAGGAACCAGGTGCTACAAATCTCCCCCACTTATTTTAGACTTCGTCCTTGAAGTCTGCTGCTCACACATTCTCACGACACATGACATGTTTTTGCAGTGGATCAACGTGGACCCCTTCTAGAAGCATGCGTCTCGCATATGCGTGCGTGACACAAAACATGAATTTTGTAAATTCCGTAACTTCTTCATACTACATCCTTTTTTAATGTTCTTTATATTCGTGTGTACCTATTGACGAGATCTACAAATTTCATTTAGTGTTGGCTAATTCTCACTTTATTTTTAAAGTTATATTTTTTAAGGACTTAGACTGTTAAAACTTATATAAAAATCATAACTTTTCCATACATCATCCGTTGTAGGCTGTCTTTCTATCAACGAGATTGTATCTATGAGATCTTCAACTCTCGTTTAGATTGTTTCGGCTAAAAATCAACTGATTTCTATTTTGATTTTTGTGTCACACACTGCTGCACTGAAACTTCTAAAAATCATAACTTCCTCATACGAAGTTAGATTTAGACGTTCTTTATATGCACACTCTCGCTTTTACGACTACTACAATTTTCGTTTAGATTACTTAGGCTAATAAGCAATTTATCTCTAATTCATATTTTGCTACGCACTTTTACATATAAGGATGAATGCAAAACTTTGAATAATCATAAATTCTTTATACGAAGTCAAATTCAAGTGTTATATATATATATATATATATATATATATATATATATATATATATATATATACACACACACACACACACACATAAATCATATTGATGTCTTCTATATGTTTTTGATGATTATTTCAGCTCAAAAGTAATATATTTCTACTTCGTATTTCATAATAATTGCTTAATATTATAATCTATGGAAGTAGTAAAAATGGGGTGTTACAAAGAGCTTGAGAACTTTGATTGAAGGATGTCCAAACTTGTGATGCCAGAGGAGAAGAGGCTCAGTGGAATGTTTAGTGGGGTTTATTTGTGAAAAATAATGAAAGGAGTTGATAGCGACATAATAGACGTCATTGACATTTATTCCCCGCATTAGATGCGTCGTTGTGCGAACATCCTTAACCACAAAATGATAGGAAAAAAATTCAACTGAAACATTGTTATATCGAGAAAGTTTTGCTACGGAGATGAGATTATTTCGTAATTGAAGAACATCACGAATATTATCTAGACTTAGGGATCGATAATGAGTTGAGAGGGAAGTGTGACCAGTGTGAGAGATAGGTAAATGTTTAGCATTTCCTAACATGATTTTATATGGACCTATAAACTCTGATAGGGTGTGGAATTAAGACCGGGCGAATGTTATATGGTGAGAGGCTCCACTATCAAACATCCATGGTGGGTTTGGCAAATATCAAGCAGCCATTGAGTAGTTGACCACTAAATTGGATTGTGAAGTGGATGAAATTGTGATGTTGTTTTGACGAAGGAATCAGACCAATTTTCTACAGTCTTTAGTCTCGTGTCCTAGAATATTACAAAACTGAAAAAATAAAGAGTTACGGGTATCACAGGAATTTGAATTGGAGTTAAACCCATTGAATTGGGTTTTGTTATTGCTTCGCCCAAAGGAAGTGGGCCGATTGTTGTTTCGTACGTCATGACCCAAGCATCCGGTGAAGCGAGACGACTATTTCTGTGTGAAATTGACAGTAATGATGGTGGGTGCTGAAGGAATTTCATTCAAGGACAGTTTATAGTCAACAAGCTTAATGAAGAGATTTGAAAATGTGAGCGTTGTGTCTCTGACTTTGAGAGCAGCAGTGATGTGTTTGTAATAATCCCCTAATTAGGTTAGGATGTAGACGATTAGGCCTTGTTCGTCAATTGGAGCTTGTGCAAAGGCTAATTCATCAACAAGACCTTTCATCTCATGGAGAAATCCGACCATCGATTTTGAGCCTTTAGGGTTCTTTCCAAGTTTTAACTTTAGAGAGATGACGCGAGATCAAGAAACCCTAGCATAAATTGCGGTTAAACATTTAGAAGTCTGATACGCAGTCTCTGCGGAGGAGACAATCAGTTGAATTGTGTCAGAGCAGCTTCCTAGGAGAGCACTAAGAAGAATTTGATCCTAGCGTGATACCATGTTTGATAGAGTGGATCGGGTTTTCCATTAATGGGTTTTGGTGGTGGTTCAACTAAATCCTTGATGTATTTGTCAAGGTCAAGACATATGAGTATGGATATGACCTGTTTTCTCCAGACATGGAATTTTGATGATGTGTGCTTGATGGGGAAATAGGCATGTGTGGTAATTTCGACTATAAACATGTTTGAGAGATGGTTGCAAAATTTTGGATTGTGAAGGCTTAGAGGAGTAAGAAGGATCTGATACCATATAAAGGTTAGAGAGATTGTTGATTTTGAGTACACATTATTACATTCTCTGTGAAGCTATTTATAGGCAAAGTACATCAAGGTAATAGAGATATTACATGAATTAACATAGTGATTATAGGAACTATAACAGGTAAAGATAGTGTGTACACTATAAGTCTATATATTTTCCTTATGTAGTGATTGTGCGGACCCGATGATATATGTGTCCCTTATACAAGCCTATAGTTACTTCAGTGCATACGTTGTTGTCAAATATTACTGATTTTCAACAACTTGTTGGTAAGTTGATTTACTTGACAAGAAAAAAGACCTAATGTATCTTTTTCTATACAAAAAATAAGCTAATCCATGCATAGTCCTAGGAGTTCTTATTTAAATTTGGCTCTTCGTATGCTGAGATATCTTAAAGGAAATCCAGAAAAAGGGATTTGTATTTCAAAAGTGGGTGATTTGCGTCTTAAAGCATTTGTTGATGTGACTCGTGTAAATATCTTAGCTCTTGAATATTGTGGTTTTCTTTGAATTAAATAGTTTCTTTGAAAAGTAAAAAACAAAGTATTGATTTAGGGTTTATGAGTTGTTGTGAGATACATTGGATCATCAAAAATTATTTGGTGATTTAAAGTTTAAAAATGTTAAACATGCTGAAATATTTTGTGATAATAGCTAGCGTTGCTATTAAATTGACATTAAATCTTCTTTATTTTGTGATAATAGCTAGCGTTGCTATTAAATTGACATTAAATCTTCTTTTTTATGAACGAACAAAACATTTAAAAATTGATCTTCATTTTGTTACATGTGAAGATACTTTGTGTCATCAAGTTACTTGGTGATATAAAGTTTAAAAATGTTAAACACCTATTGAAATGTTTTGAGACAATAACTCATGGTAGTAAATGGGTATTAAATCCTCTTTTTAATGAGCAAACAAAAATATTTGGAAATTGATCTTCATTTGTTCAAGAAAAAGTTGTAAAATGATCGGTTAAACTTCTTAAAATTGAAGTTTGGAGCAACGAGTTGTATATTTTTACTAAACCTTTGTTACAAAAGCAACGCAATTAATTGATCCGTTCCAAAGTTAGGATTACGGAACATGTTAAAATTGTTAAATATATCTTAATAGTTCCATATCCTAACTTTAAAAAGTATGAATTTAATTACATCGGTATTTAACTTGGCTTGTTTGCATGAAGGGGTAATCTGCGACTTTGGATATCTTTAGATCAAAGAGGTTACACTGGTCTAAAGTGGAAAGATGTAGGTCGTAGGAGGGTAGAAACTCACATGTTGGTGAAGTTGAAGGTTCAATGTGGAAATGTCCCAGGTATAAAAAACAATGTATTAAATAGTATGCTTATTGTTCAAAAGAGTTTTACAAGCTTAAATAACACATCTCAAACGCATATCATTTACTTGATTTATAGCAGAAACAATGTTTGGTATGGATCGGTATTTGGAGATCTAGTGATCATCATTTCAAGCGCTCAACGACTAATATTGTTTCGTGTTGCTAGTTGTATTAAAAAATATCATGACAATGTCAAAACTGTAATAATCTGGATTCTGTCAAACGTGAGTTATATGTGGAAAAAGTGAAAAATAAATTTGAATTATTTAGTATACAAAAGAATAAAAGTTAAAGCTATCACCAATCACTTTTGTAAATGGGAAAATAAATAGAACTGGAGAAGCTCATAATAGCAATTAGCAGCCAAGCAAAAGCCTGCTTTTATAAGCACGAAAATATACAAAATAAAAAATTAACGGTTTAAACGTAATGCTAATTAAAAAAACGCCGTTGCCGGGGATCGAACCCGGGTCACCCGCGTGACAGGCGGGAATACTTACCACTATACTACAACGACATCTTGTCTACGTTTTTCTAATTATGTTATACAAAGGCAAGTTAGTCTTAATATTAAGTTATGAACTGCAAAAGACACAGAACTGTTCAGAAATTCGTGTTTCAAACGATGTAACAATAAAATATGAAGATGGCGGTTAAGAATAAATGAGTTTTTGGTTTCTCAAGAGTGCGAATGTAGGAAATTTTATATATTTCACTTATCACTAACATCTTTTTAGTTTTTTATATTTATGAGGGAGGAGGGAGTCGTTCCATTGAACCCACCGAACCCACTGAACCCACTGCCACATTAGCTTTTCTCTTTGATTTTTCTTCATCTTTCCGAACCCAC
Organism: Lactuca sativa; assembly: GCF_002870075.4. NCBI lineage: Eukaryota > Viridiplantae > Streptophyta > Magnoliopsida > Asterales > Asteraceae > Lactuca > Lactuca sativa. Next base: position 73,589,645 of record NC_056625.2, on the reverse strand, counting down.
AACACACGGAAATCCTATCTTTTTCAACCCACTCAATTAAAAAAATATATAAAATAATCAAGGTAAAATCTTAATTAGCAATAGAGTTACCGCCGGTACCACTTCCTCTTCGACGGGTTGTTTAATTGGTTTCACGAACCCACTTCATCCTCTCTCTCTACTTTCCCTCTCTCATTTTCTCTTGTACCATATGTTTTAAGACTTGTACTTTAATTGTTTAGTATTTTTTTTATTATTGAGTTGGTTGAAAAAGATAGGATTTCCGTGTGTTGTGGGTTCAGAAAGATGAAGAAAAAATCAAATAGAAAAACTGATGTGACAGTGGGTTCAGTGGGTTCAGTGGGAACGACTCCCTCCTCCCTGATGGGATTTATAGAAATTTAGAAACTGTACCTTGTTTTTGTGATATTATCATTTATATATAGTGTACTGTTTTGCATCAATTGATAATACTAGCTTTCCAGTTAATATGATATGTTTTTAGGAAGTGGCGAATCTAGAACCCAAAACCACGTGGTTTCTTATGTAAGTGAAACCGAAAAAATAAGAGAGTAAATAATACTAGTGACAGGCTAGTGCCTGGAGGAGGGGCGGTGTTGGGCCGGTAGTGATGGTCGGACAGCGAACGACAGATGAGTGGAAGCGATCATCAGGATGACATCGTATGATGCTTCAAGGATGTTGATCAATATTGCCTCAACCTAAGCGACGTTTCATTATTCAAGCATTTTTTTTGCTATTTTATCCTTTTTTGTTTAATTTTAAATGGACTGGACTTCTGTCTAGTTATTACATTGTAAGTGGATCGAAGCATTGAGCTATTTTAAGTGGATTGAAATATAAAATATAGGGTTTATATACTTTGATTCATTTTTCTTTTTAGCAAAATTTATAAGGTAGGTCCTTGAAAATTTATTAGATAGTTCCCCATTTTTTATGCACAATTTATACTATTTTTAAAAAAAAAATAGGTAGGTCCTAAGACCACCTTCACAAAGCATAGATACGCCTCTATAATTTTAGGTAAATACTAATGGTTCTTTCTTGATTCCACAATTAAGTGGGTGTTTAGGTTACTAATTCAAACAACTTGTCTTTTTTTTTTTTTTTTTTAATGTTTTCATTGCAAGAATCAAGAGTGTTTTTTAGGTTGTGTTGAATAAAAACAAAATGTAGAAAAAATTGTTTTAATTAGTTTACATGGTATCAAAATGCAAAAACCAGTAAGTTGTTTTTAATGTTTAATAAATTCTGATTATACATATAAAATAAAATGACAAAATATGACAACAGTCAAAAGGTAAATTAATATGTATGTCGCCGGTTATGAAAAAGAAAACGGGATTAGATCGATATGGTTTCTTAGGGTTAAAACGATTGTAAAAATATAATCTAGTTTCTATGTGCAATAAACATGTTCAATTAAGTTAATAATAAACAACTTATCAAAAAAGCTTTATCAAGTCAATATACAATTTATTTTATTTTGATCAAAATATTTATTATATTATCAAACTGTAGTATGTTAATAAACGTCTTAACTCATATTGTGGAATCATATTATCTTCATGTATACTAGACGTATACCTACACGTTGCGTAGGAAATCAACTATATGCTTAAAATTTGTTATAATTTATAATTTTATATATATGTTGTTTTAGCCATTTTGCATATATAAGCTTAGTGAAACTGGAACCAACGGTTCCTAGAATGTTAAAACCGGTCCCAAAACAGGTTACATGTTTAATAATTCAAAACCGCTTTCGAAATCGTTGGTACTAGTTTCGGTTCTAGATATCGGGCCCATAATAGTCTTCAGAATCTTGGGTGTGTTTGGTTTTAGAACCGGAACCGAAATAACCAAGAACCAAAAATGAAAATTTCTGGTTCAACTTTCGGTACGGAACTGGTTATATTGAGTTTGAAAGCGGTTAGGACCGAAAAATCTGTCATCAATCAGAAATGGAAATAATCGTCAATCGAGTTTGGAACCGAAAATAACCAAAAAAAAAGAGTTTTTTGCTACAAAAAATTATGTAAAGGGGCTGTTTGATACTTTTTTTTAAACTCCAGAGATTATTTATGTAAAATTTGAATGCAGAGGAAGTAAATTGCAATGGGTTATTAGTCAATACTCTATACCCATTTCCTTAAAACAAATGACTTCAAATGTAGAAGAAGCAAATTGTAGTTATTAGTCAATACTCGATACATATTTTCCTTAAAACAAATGACTTCAAATGCAGAGGAAGTAAATTGTACTGTATTATTGGTTATCGATGATCATATCATCATCCTTAGGATAAATAGAAAATGATACATCTACGAAATGAAGAACCTATTTACTCAATGCTCCAACTAATTATATGATTATATAATCTTTTAGATTACAACAATGTAAATATAAATGCAGTCAAATACATGCATGCATATTTGTATTTGGAACATTAAAATGTCACCCAAAAAAGAAACCACTTGAAAAGAAATGGTTATAAGTAACAAATACATATTGCCAACAAAATCTTAGAGAATTTATCTCAAAATATAGGACACAAATAAAATCCAAACTATTGGCCAAGTTATGTTTTGTAAGTTTGTTAACTTACCAATGCCTATGTTAAAAATAAGAAATCGTTCATTGTACAATAATTTTATAAGTCTTTAGTAATAGAGCTTTGTAAGGTTGCTAACTTTTGAACTTCGAGTTCTGATTCTTGAAAATGGTATACATGATACCTGGTAAGACTGAAACCGACAACGAAATAGAGGGGTATTTAAAATTGATAACCGGACCATTTAAGCCTATTTTGTACCAACCCGTTCCGATTCGTTTTTCAGTCAAAATGCTCATCTCTTCACCATATTGTCATGCCATAAGGAGTTAAATATTAACAAAAATAATAATAACAAATTAACAATTGATGTGTAACATCCTGTTTTAAGAAGTTTTTTAATTTTGGATTTTCGGGCTATAAATGGATTGAGTAAAGGCCTTGGGCTTCAATGGAATGGGCTTTACACCTTGATGGATGATGATAATGTTGGTTAAGTGATTGAAGTCTTCGATTTGTGCTTGGAAGAAAAAGGGTAAAAAGGGAAAAGTTAATTGTTGGGCGTCTTGCATGGATTATGGTTTTTGGATCGACATGTTTGAAGCCAAAAGTAACTAGATAGAAGTGTGAGGCTCGTCAATACCTTTTCGTGGATATAAAGATCGTTGAGAACAAGTTGAAACGAAGAAGTTATGGTTGTTTTAAGTAGAGGTGGGTTTGGGTGAAGAGTCGTGGCCACAGCGTGGGGATCAGTCAGACCCAAGCCCGTGATTTTTAGGGTTTTCAACGTATTTAAGCTTAATGTTCCACATTTTGGGCATTTTATCAGCCGCTATCACCTTTAAAACCCCTTGGGAGAAACTCTAGCCTCCACCTTCAAGATTTGAGATTATCTCCTCTCATCCCTCCTCTTTTGGATGCTTTTTATGCTATTTTTGATGGAGCTTAAAGATCAAGAAGGTTATTTTGATTGTAAGGATTGATGCTTCAAGTTTAGATCCATCAAAGGAATTACATTTCTAGGTTATTGTAGGTATAAAGTTCCAATCTTGCTATCTATTTAATTTAGATCTTGTCATTTGGGGTTTTTTGGCACTTTTGGTCCATTTTGTGAGTGATCTTGGAGTTGAGTGGAATCCAACATCTTTTGATCATATTAGAATGCTTCTTGGACCTCATGGACTAGGAAAGTTATGGTCTTTTGCCTTCCCTTATAGCCATGCTAGTTATCTTGGCCCTTTAGGCCATTTTGGCGTATTAAAGTTTAGATCTTAAATATTTGCGGCATCACTATGGATAAAGTTGGAAACTTTATCCCTCTAGACATCTTATTGATTCAAATATGAAAGTGGGAGACTTGGACTTAATGGATTAAGGTGAGAAAGATGCCTTTTTGGATCTCTTTGAGACTTAAAGTCTAGATCTTGGTGGTTTAGCCCTTCCTAATGGATAAAGTTAGAAACTTTATCCATTAAGACCTTGGAAAGAATTAGATTTGAGCTTTGGAGCTCTTGAAATCGAGAGAAAATGGATTAAGCTCGTTTGAGTTGTTAAGACTAGTCCCCACAGCGTGGCCTTAGGCTGCCACAATGTGGCGATTGGGGAGTCAGTGACTATTTTGGCGTTTAGTGCCCAAGATATGGCCAAGGAAGGCCACAACTTGGAGGGTTGCTGATTGACTATTTTTGACTTTGACTATGACCGTTGACTTTTTGACCAGTTTGACTTTTTGTCAAACTTGGGTAGAATTAAATATTTGGCTAAGGATTGGTCTCGACATGATTTTAGGAAGCTTGGGTTGGCTGTATTGTTGCTGAGGTAGTTGTTGGGCTTCTGTTGAGTTGTTCAGGTGAGTTTTCCTCACTATATTTGTGGGTCGAAGGCACTAATGCCGACACACTGAATTATGTATCGTGGTATATTGGATTGATGTTATGCTGAGTACGTGTTAGACTGGTAGATTTGTATCATTACCTGAGTTCACTGAGTATTTGTTAGACTGGTAGATCTTTATGATTGCCTATACTTTTTGGTTATTGATTGTTATTGTATATGTCGACATGTTATGGTTTATTGGGTTGAGGTGGTTATGCTCTGTGCTGAAGGCCAAGATACGCAAGGCGGTCCGGATAGGCTATAGTGTAGCAACCCAAAAACTCGTATTGGTCAACACGGTTAGTTTCTGTTACTTGAATATTAATTTTCGTTAGTGATTTCGATGTTTGAGTTTATAAATTTAATAAATTAAAATAAAATGGGTGTTATTTTATACCTAAAAGTTTATTATGGGGGGTATCTAAGATGACTTTTAGGCATTAAAAGGTTTAATATTAATTGAAGGGCCAAGGTGTCATAAAAGGAAACTTTAATTGTCTTTTTATTAGGGTTAGAGTTGTTTGGAACTTTCTCATGATTCTTGAGCGACCGATTAGTAAAATAGTGTCACACCCCCGAACCAGACGGCGGAAACGTCCGGGGGCTGTCGTGACTTCATTGAATACCATAACATTGAATATATATGAAACATAACATCATTCGTCACCATGCATTAATATAGTACAACTGATAAAGTTTACACTGAGTACATTGTCTTAGCATTACATTCCCAAAAATTAAATTGTTCGGTTCATAGATAAACTGCAAGCCATCACTGAGTACATTTTTCCTTCGGTTTACTTGTTACCTGAGAATACAAGTATTTTGAAAAACGTCAACTTATGAAATGTTGGTGAGTTCATAAGCGGTATTTGAAAAACAACGTTTTGTATTGCTTTGAAAAACTACCAGAAAATCCGATATTTTCTTAAAAGAGTTTATGAAAAAGTTTGTGAAGATCCATAAGTATGCTTGTTTGTTTCTATAGTTGTAAAAAAAATTGTTCATTAAACTTGTGTGACATCCCCAAAATCTCGGCCAAAAAAGACCGATTTTCATTTATGCTTTTAAAATATTTTCAGAGTAAATCCTTTTGATTTGAAAGAGTTGCGGAATTTGTTCCCAAAAACAAAACATGATAAAACAATGTTTACCAAAGCATTTCATAAAAGAAATGTATTTTTCATTATATAATCAAAACTCGGGGTGTCATGTTCCGATACAGACCAATAAGCATAAACGATAACATTACAAGTCATTCAACAAATATATACATATACAGACTTGTAAACAAAACAACTGATGGTTCATCCATCTCATGCCCTCACGCCACTTCCTGTAATACAAATAAAACTGAGTGGGTCAGGCTTGGGAGCCTGGTGAGCATATAGGGTTTTCAACCCACAATAAATAATCATATTTAATTTTTCACCAACCAACAATAACCCAATTACCCATTTCCGTTATTCTCACTTTATGTCCCTAAAACAACTAACACAAGGGACCTAGTCTAAGAATATTTCATCGGGGCGACAACACATGCTTCGGGGGTACCTCAGCAATATAAGTCAAATAAGGCAACCATGAGGGGGATGGAGTACAGCAAATGAACACCCGAGTTCATTAACACCTACAGGTGGCGAACCTGCTAATGTTCCCACAAGACTGTCTAGAATAGCCAGTGGTCGTCATCTAAACTCCGCTAGATGACTCAATCAAACAACAACGAGGCCTCTCATCTGTTTATTACACACCAACTATCTACCCATGTTCTACCCAACATATTAGTAGATAAAATATACATTTTTATACATAGTTTTGAAAACCTGTATAGCATGCTTTAACCAACACATAATCCACATAACAGATGAGGCACACACACACATAGCACATATCTCATAGAGAATAAATCATATCTATGAGATAGAAGAGAGTGAATACACATTCACACATATAAACAACAATATACTATACACATAGCACGTATTTTATAGAAAATACTTAATATTTATGTGTTAGAAGAAGGTAACTACACACTCACACTTATAAACAACAATATACTTAGTACACTCGAACCAAACTTGTATTATTATCGTGTTTATGAAAGTTAGTATACACTCACTTGATCAGAAGATGATCGGACAACACTACGACTTGCAGAAGTAGTAATCCTCAGCAGATCTGAAAGATCTTCACAAAAATCGAACTTCTCGCGGGCAGAGCTTCGACTCGGAAACCGCACTTCTTGGGATCTTCGGGATCTCGGGACTTGCCTCGGGGCTCGGGAATATTACCGAGGCTTCGGGATGGCTTCGGGGGTTTACGCGCAGAGCTTCGGCACAAAAACGAGAGGGAATTAGCAAATGAACCCGGAACCCTCGCATCCTATTTATAGGAGGCTGGAAGCCTCAATTACGCGGGGCGTACTGCTCCAAGTTCGTAAGCGCATGCGTCATCCGAAGCCACTTGCTCCGATGTCGACACCTTCGGAGTACGCGGGGCGTACTCGAGTATGCGGCGCGTACCTCGGATCAGATCGATGACTCGCCTTCGGATAAGGCTTCCGAATTTTGATTTAAATTTAAATACAAAATGATTAATAAACTTCTGAAATTCATAACTTCTTCATACGAACTCCGTTTTCGACGTTCTTTATATCCACGGAAAGGTGAGACTACGCTCTACGACTTTCGTTTAGACTCCGTCGGCTAATTTTGACTTTATTTTTATTATTTATTTTTAATAGGCCGCGACAGACAAACTTCGTTATAAATTCATAACTTCTTCGTTTGACGTCCGTTCTCGCCTAAATTTTTATCGCTTCGACACCAACAATGAGATCTTCGATTATCATTTAGATTGCTTCGGCTAAAAACCCCTCGATCTCAAATCGAGTAAAACAGGTTGCATACTGCTAAGCCGAAACTTCGCTAAATCATAACTTCCTCATACGAAGTCAGATTTGGTCGTTCTATATATATTCGGAAACCTCGTTTCAACTACTACAACATAAATCAAAGTTATTAAGTTTATTTTACACTTAAATTTTGACGCTTATTTTTATTCTTAATTAATCAAACCACATAATTAAGCAATTAAGCACAAAACACAAAATACTCAAATAATACGATCTTATTACTTCAAAATGGGTTACAAAGGTTAACCTAGACTATTACATTGCTAAAAGTGACAAGCCCGGAAACACAGGCGTTACAATTCTCTCCACCTTAGCATGATTCTGTCCCCGGAATCACACATCAACAAACAAATGCGGATAGCGACTCAACATGTCACTCTCCGTCTCCCATGTGAGATTCGGCCGATTCGTGTGTTTCCATCGGACAAGCACTAACCCAACCATTTTGCGTCGCAACTTCTTAGTCTTTCGGTCAACAATTGCCTCTGGTTCTTCAATCAACCTTTTGTTCTCATCAATTCTCAATTCAGAAATTGGAATTATATCGGGAACTTCTCCCGTGAACTTCCTCAAATAACACACATGAAAAGTGTTGTGAATTTCATTCAGTTCTTCGGGTAATTCGAGCTTGTAAGCTTGGTTCCCTATCCTCTGAAGAACTTTAAACGGTCCAATAAGCCTTGGACTCAACTTTCCCCTTTTACCAAATCTTATAAGTCCCTTCCACGGCGAGACTTTAAGCAAAACCGAATCTCCAACCTCAAAAGTCATCGGTCTTCGCTTCTTGTCAGCATAGCTCTTTTGACGATCTTGAGCTGCTAACATTCTTTCCCTAATTATTTTCAACTTTTCAGCAGTTTGATGAACCAACTCGGGTCCCATAAACTGCTTTTCCCCAGCCTCAAGCCAACAAGACGGCGTACGACACTTCTGTCCATAAACAGCTTGATAAGGTGCCATCTTAATGCTCGAGTGAAAACTATTATTATAGGAAAATTCTACCAAAGGTAAATGTTCATCCCAATTACCTAGGAATTCCAAGGTACATGCTCTCAGCATATCTTCAAGTGTTTGTATTGTTCTTTCACTCTGACCATCAGTCTGCGGATGGTAAGCTGTGCTTAAACATAACTTGGTACCCATTTCATCTTGTAGACATTTCCAAAACCTTGAGGTGAAATGGCTATCACGATCCGATACAATCGTTAACGGAACACCGTGAAGCCTCACAATTTCCTTCACGTAAGAATTCGCAAGCTTTTCCATAGACATTTTCTCCTTGGCCGCTATGAAATGCGCACTCTTAGTGAATCGATCAACGACCACCCAAATCATGTCGTGACCATTCTTTGTTCTGGGCAGTTTAGTGACAAAATCCATAGTAATGTCTTCCCACTTACCCATAGGCACATGTAATGGTTCTAAACTCCCATAAGGTTTCTGATGTTGTGTCTTTACTCTCGCACAAGTCACACACTCAGCCACATACTTTGCAACATCAAGCTTCATCGTCGGCCACCAGTAGTAGGGTTTCAGGTCCCTATACATTTTAGTGCTGCCCGGATGAATTGAGTACATGGTTTTGTGAGCTTCTTCCATCAGAAGATCCCTAATTCCTCCTGACTTAGGTACCCAAATACGATCTTGGAATACCTTCAGTCCATGACCATTAGTACCAAACACCAACGTTTTACCCAAATGTTCCTCCCTTCGGTCATTTTTCTCAGAAGCTTCCTCTTGAGCTTTCTTTATACTTTCCACAATGGTCGAGACAACTTCAATTTTCAACGCTCTTGACCTCTTCCTTTCAAGATTGACTTTCCGACTGAGAGCATCAGCAACAACATTAGCTTTACCGGGGTGGTAAAGTATCTCACAGTCGTAGTCTTTAAGTAATTCTAGCCTGCGTCGTTGCCTCATATTTAATTCCTTCTGATTAAAGAGATATTGGAGACTCTTATGATCAGTGAAAAGTTTGCACTTCGTGCCATAGAGGTAATGCCTCCATATTTTCAGAGCGAAAACTACCGCTGCCAACTCTAAATCATGAGTCGGGTAATTCTTTTCATGCTCTTTCAGCTGTCGAGACGCATATGCTATCACCTTTTCTCTTTGGGTCAAAACACAACCCAATCCAACACCAGACGCATCGCTATAAACAGCGAAGTCTTCAACTCCATCAGGTAAAGAAAGTATCGGTGCCTCGCATAGCTTCTTCTTTAACTTCTCGAATGCTTCTCTATGCTTATCACTCCAAGCATAAGTAGCTCCTTTGTGGGTCAAAGCTGTCAATGGGCTAGTGATCGAAGAAAAGCCTTGGATAAACCTTCGGTAATATCCGGCTAATCCTAAAAAGCTTCGAATCTCCGTGGGACTTTTTGGTTGCTCCCACTTCATCACAGCTCCGATCTTCGCTGGATCAACCATTATCCCTTCTTGGTTGACCACGTGACCCAAGAATTGGACTTCACGAATCCAAAAATCACATTTGGAGAACTTTGCATAAAGCTTCTCCTTCTTCAAAACTTCTAACACTTCTCGCAAGTGCCTGCCATGCTCCTCCTGGCTTTTCTAGTAAATCAGAATGTCGTCTATGAACACTATCACGGATTTATCAAGGAAAGGATTACAAACCCTATTCATTAAATCCGTGAATGCTGCCGGAGCATTGGTTAGTCCAAACGACATAACCAAGAACTCGTAGTGTCCATATCTAGTTCTGAATGCAGTCTTCTCGATATCTTGTTCTCTTACTTTTAGCTGATGATATCCTGACCTTAGATCGATCTTCGAGAAATAGCTCGAACCTTGCAATTGATCAAATAGGTCATCAACCCTTGGCAACGGATATCTATTCTTTATTGTTGCCTTATTCAGCTCTCTGTAATCGATGCACATTCTCATACTTCCATCTTTGTTCTTCACAAATAACACCGGAGCTCCCCAGGGCGATGAACTAGGTCTAATGAAACCTTTGTCCAATAACTCCTGAAGTTGCATCATCAGCTCCTTCATCTCCGTCGGTGCTAATCGATAAGGTGCTTTTGCTATTGGCGTGGTTCCTGGTAACAGGTCTATTCTGAACTCCACTTGTCTATCAGGTGGTAATCCAGAAAGATCCTCGGGGAATACTTCCGGAAAATCACACACCACTGGAATGCTCTACATCACCTTCTTTTCTTTCTTAGCATCAATCACAAATGCTAAATATGATGTACATCCCTTGGTCAAACACTTTCTGGCTTTCATTAGGGAAATGATTCCAGAATTCACTCTGCGTTTGTCCCCATACACCATAAATGACTCTTTCCCAGGCGGGTTTACTTTAACTATCTTCTTCTTGCATAAAATTTCGGCATCATTGGCGCTAAGCCAATCCATTCCCAAGACGATGTCGAAACCATTAAGATCGATGGGCAATAATTCCTCGTGAAACTTATTCCCATTGAGGTCAATTAAGATGTCTTTCATACAATGACTAACAGGTACAAACTTGCCACTAGCTACTTCGACTAATAAAACATCATCTAGTCTATCAAGAGGCAAAGCTAGCTTTCTACCAAACTCATGCAAAATAAAGGAGTAGTTGGCTCCAGAATCAAACAATATATGAGCAGGTAATTCATTTACAAGAAAGGTACCTGAAGCGACATCAGCTTCATCTTTAGCAGCCTCAAGTGTCATCTGGAAGGCTCTCGCCTTCGGCTTTGGTGGAATGTTGGGCCTAGCTGCCTCCTTCTTCTTCGGACAGTCTTTCAAAATATGCCCCTCTTCATTGCAACCAAAACACATCCTTTTATTGTTCGGACATTCATTGGCAAAATGTCCGACCTTTCCACACTTGTAGCAGGTTACATCCTCGCTACATTTCCCAAAGTGCATTTTCTTACACTTATCACACCACTTCGCTTCACCTCCCTTTCCTCCAAACTTTTTCGAATCAGATTTCGAAAATTTGCCTTTCTTTCCGGAACCAGATGTTCCCTCAAACTTCCTTTTCTCACCAACATCAACCTTGTCGGTGGTTCTCCCCTTGATCATGTTCTCCACAGACTTGGCAGCCCAGATAGCTGCCTCTAGAGTAAGTGCCTGACGTACTGGCACCTCGTACTCCCATGGGAGTCCCTTCGCATACCGGTCCACCTTTGTCAGCTCATCTGGAATGATGTGTAAAGCAAACTCCATCTTATCGGTGAAGCTATTGGTGTATTCATCAACTGACATGCTGCCTTTCGTCAATGTCAAAAACTTATTCTCCAACTCCAACAGATTTTGAGCCGAGCAGAACTTGCACTTGAACTGCACCAAGAACTCTGCCCATGACAATTGCAGTGGCTCATTAGGGCTTAAAGTCTTCCCTAGAGTGTTCCACCAACGAACGGCTCCACCTCGGAATTGACGCACGGCATAGATAGTCTGCAATTTACCTTTGCAACCACAAGTCATGAAGGCTAGCTCCATTTCGGAGATCCAATCCATAACCCCAATCGGATCCTCCTTTCCATTGAAGGTCGATGGTTTGCAAGTCAAAAAGTCCTTGTACTTGCATCCCATTCCATCATTCCTTCCTTCACGGTTATCTTGCCTAACTATCGGTGGGTTGGCTGGACCAACAGACCCACTGAAGTTTCCAACTTCCGAGTGCCCTTCATTTAATTCAGGCTCCTCCACACGAATTGACAGTTCTTCACGATTCTGTTGAAGCAACCGTCTAGTTTCATCCATCTGACGATCCAACATCGTCTGAATCATCAATTGCACACCAGCCATGGTTATTGGCTCAGGTGCTGCTGCTACGACAGGTATTGGCTCAATCACTGGTGGTTGATTCCTGTTTTCGTCTGCATTTCCAACTCCACTTCTTGTTCTCACCATTTTGATCTACACATCGAATAAGGTGAAATTAGATCCTCAATCATGATAGATATTCAAATCATCCTTATCACTCCGAAACGTTTACATGCTAGTTCTAATATCGTAGACGTACGCTTAGAATCCTACACACATAAGGTTTCTAGATCCGGTCGGCAACAGACCATAGATCCGAACAAATAATATCATATATGGCAATCGTTCAGCGTCCTGAAGTCGAGACTCCCACCTTACCTGCCTCATGTGAAACTCCCGAAGGACGTCACGTGTCTCCTGTTCCGCACGCTCGACCCTAGTCCACAGCTGGCGTACCTGATCAGCAGTGCCCTGAGCAAGATCGCCGGTGTCCCGTAATCGTCTCACCATGACCGGTAGGGCTCGGTCGGCCGGTCCTCCGTCCCTCAGGTCGAAGAACTCACGTGACATGCCGAACGGAGGTCGCTGTCCTTGATGTCTGCTCCGTCTCCAAAGATCAATACCCCAAGGAGGGGTAGGACCAGTGGGACCCACACGGTAGGCAGGCACCCTGATCGGGTAAGGGGGGTTGATGACTTCGGACTCTGCGTCCGAATCACCCCCTTCACTGTCATCGGGTTCCTCTTCGAAGTTCTCTTCGTCCTCTTTGGGTTCGGCAGGCTCGTCTTCATCTCCAGCCTCCGGTTCCCCGTCAGATTCCTCTTCGGGGTCTTCCTCAGGCTCTTCCTCTAACCATCCGTTATTTCCCTGATTAGGGAAATAAGGGTCTCCAGGGTGATGAAAACCAGCCATGCTGTCTGCGCGAGTATGTAAATATGCTAACATTATTCCTAGGAGGCTACAACTATTGTACAGACTAAACAAGCGTTCTCTTTTTGGTGATAAAGGGTATAGTTTTAGGTTCCCTAGCTATTTCGATCTCATCAAAACGTGTGTTAGTTGTACTTTGGAGAGAATGTAGTTGATCTGGCTACATCCACTCCTTGGTACCACTAAGAACAGTCCTGAATTAACCGAGATACTAGCATTAATTTGTTTGGTTCGGCGTTATGTTCTTATTCCTAATGCAAGCAAGGGTGTTTTATTTACTCGTTTTTGTTCAGAGTTATGTTAGTCCTTCTTTTTGGTTTATAGTTGCATATCAATATGTGGCTAGATATGCTAGTTCACTATACACAAAGCTCTGATACCAACCTATCACACCCCCGAACCAGACGGCGGAAACGTCCGGGGGCTGTCGTGACTTCATTGAATACCATAACATTGAATATATATGAAACATAACATCATTCGTCACCATGCATTAATATAGTACAACTGATAAAGTTTACACTGAGTACATTGTCTTAGCATTACATTCCCAAAAATTAAATTGTTCGGTTCATAGATAAACTGCAAGCCATCACTGAGTACATTTTTCCTTCGGTTTACTTGTTACCTGAGAATACAAGTATTTTGAAAAACGTCAACTTATGAAATGTTGGTGAGTTCATAAGCGGTATTTGAAAAACAGCGTTTTGTATTGCTTTGAAAAACTACTAGAAAATCCGATATTTTCTGAAAAGAGTTTATGAAAAAGTTTGTGAAGATCCATAAGTATGCTTGTTTGTTTCTATAGTTGTAAAAAAAATTGTTCATTAAACTTGTATACATTTCAAAACCGTATGTATTGAAAAACCCTAGGAAAACCCGATGTTTTCCTAACACTTTGAATTCCATGAAGTTGTTGTACCATCGCGGCGTGTGAAGTCATTGATTCGAGGCGACGTCGGATTATTGCGCATGGTGAATTGCTATAAACACGCGTTACGCAAACGACCAGTTTACAACTATACTAACGATCCCGTAGGCGTCGTCCGTACTATTCACGTAATCCAACCGCCCTGACTTCTTGTAGTCCCACATCCGAAGAGAAAGAGGGCACGAAGACCTCGATAACTCCGTTAGTCGGTTGGGGATAAAAAGAGTGCGAAGGGCCCTTGACCCGACTCACATTAGAATAACCGACTTTACTAGCAGTACCAAAGGACCCTTGGGGACCAATAGTATAAAAGCCATTGAAAGTCCTTTTACGCTGTGTTGGATCATGTAAGACCCAACAACTCGTAAGGTTGAAGTCTTCGGGCCTAAAGATCAGGTCATTGGGCTAGCTAGGCCCAACAAACAAGATTTTAAACTTTGGGGCCCAAAGATGGTGCGTCGACGTCTGTGCACTCTCACGTGTGTATTGAATTCCCAAAGGTTACTTGTATGAATCGAGTTATCGTCGTGTTAGTAGTTTCGGGTTGTTATTGATTCGAGACCGAATCAATTCGTTTAACAACGATTTTTGGTATTGTTGTGTATTGTATTTCGTCGGTAGTCGCGGTGCCAATATTTGATCACGATGGGTGTATTGAATTAGCATTGAAAATTTTCTGTTTACAGCCCCTCTTTAATTTGTAAATTTACTTTTTCGACCCTTTAAATAAATAAATTTCCGGTTTAGTCCTTAAACCATTTTTCTTGACATTTTAACACTAAAACTTACTGAAATTGATATTTTTCAGCCTATTTTTAGTTGAAAACAGTTTTGTTCCCTGAAAATACAGTTTTCTCGGTTGTAACCCCTCTTTTTCGCAGTTTTTACAATTTTGGCCCAAATTGGAAATTTTTTGCAACTTTGGTCCTTTTTAATTTTGAAAAGCATTTTAAACCTTAGAAAAGGACTTGGAACACTAGTAGTCCACTGTTTTACAGAAAAACACAGTTTTAGCCCTTCAAAACAGAAAATTTCGCATATTGGGCCCTATTGGGCCAAAAATGCCATTTTTAGCCCATTAAGCTTGAAATTTATATTTTTAATCCTCCAAAAGAATGTATTTCCAGAAAACACTTTATTGAAACTGTTTTGACTCATCTCACCCATCAGAATTCGTAATATGTCATTTTGGGCCCTTTAACTTTATATTTTTAACATTTTGTGTCCAAAAATTGAGTTTTTAGCCCAAAGAAGATGTTATTAAGCCATTTAGCTATTTTTCTTGAAATACTTTGTATGTAGAAATATAATTGATGCTAGTATCATTTAACATAAAGTATATCTTGATTTTTAGGGGCTTATGACTAGATCCAACATCATAATCACACAAAAACACACATATAAGCATAGAAATCATACAAGGCATACAAATACATATAGATCTACACATTTGCTTGTATTCCCCCCCCCCCCACAAAACTTATAAAACAGAAAAATAGGGAGTATGAAGCTCACCTTAGGGTGTGGTTTCGGTTTTTGAAGAAAAGATGGAAGAAAACTTGGTGATTTTTGGCCCTAGCTCCCCTTGATGAAGATCTCGAGTTTATGGAGTTTTCTAGGAGTATGATTACCAAAGAAACTTGTTTAGAATAATTGATCTTATAGGAGAAGGGAGTTTTGTAACTTAGACATGGAAAAACTTACCAAAGGATGATGATTATCTTGTAAAATCCTCTTGAAACACAAGCAAAATTTCGAGATTTTGAATGGAGAGAAAGAGAGAAGTCTTGAGTGATTTAGAGAGATTTTTGTGAGATGTGTGTGTGTGTAAACTCTCGGCCAAAGGAAAGGAAAGAGAGAAAAGAGAAGTGAGTGAAGTGATATGTGCATGGAAACATGTGTTTGTGCATGGAGATCCATGAGAGAATAAAGAGGTGGCAATGAAAGTCAAACCTTCTTCCTTTCTTCTTGGATTTGGGCCTTGGGCCGAGAATTTTGAAGGAAAAGGAAAATTTAGGCTTTTATGCCCTCTAGCCCATGTAGAAGTTAGGTTGGATGAGTTTTAACCTAAAAGAAATATAATATGATTTTTTTTACACTTTGTTGGACTAGTTTAGGTTATTCATGGTTCAACACTCTTAATTTATTTCATTCTAGGCCCAATATGGCACATAATGTTGAAATAAATTAATGTGGGTCCAATTAGAGCCCAATTAAGGGTTCTAACCACATGATAGTCAAATTGGAAGCTTATTGGTCCATTGAGTCCAATAAGGAAGTCCTAGTCCAAAATGGACCTAACAAGAACTTCTAGGATTTCCAATTGCTTGTTGACTATTTGCAGTATTTGTATGATGTATTTGATTGAAGTTTTTGATGTCATAATAATAGGTATCACACATGCTCTTAAGTTTTTGATTCAACATTTTACTTAAGTATTGTGATTACAAGACACAAAATTTCTAGTTGTGACAAATAGGGTATAACTCCCAAGGAGAATGATCGATCCTTCTCCTACGTCCTTTCCTACCATCGTTCATAAAAAAAGTCGTTCTCCTTTGTTGCGTCGATAGGAGATAGAACAAAAAAGATTGATTCCTATTGTGTGAGTATGTGTGACGTTAGCAAAAAAGAAAAAGAAAAAATGAGAATGAGAATGAGAACTGGTCGTGAAACGGGGAGGCAACAACGTTGTTTCTTTTCAAGCAAGGGACGAGGCCAATGTTTTGGGTGAAAAATTGTGATGTTAAATGTCAGAATCTGATGTAGCCCACGTTTGCAGCTAATAGAACTCTAAGACTCGCATCGAACTTGGACCCATTGCGAGAATCGCATACAAGAATGAGAATCGCAATTGTAACCAAAAAAATTTCGCATCTACCAGTCGTTCGCATCCAGTAATACTCCTTGGTTCGCATTGTGTCTCATTCCAAGGTATGCATCGAATAACCATGAGTGACTGTGATGGATTGCGATCGATCACATCAAGTCGCATCCAATCGCAACGTGACCTCCTTTCGCTCTCATCAGCCTGTTCGTATCTAACATCTAGTAATGGCAGGTGCTTGAGTTGCAGGAACAGCATCGGGAGTGGTAGCAGCATGAACTGCCACTATTTGTTGTTTCTTGGAGGGCTCATGCGAAGACTTGCCTTTACGCTTGTTCCAGAATTTTTCTTCTCACCACTCGCCTTTGGCGGTTCGGGAACGACTGCTACAGTTTCATGATCAACCCCGTGATCTATCAGAGTCTGTTCCAGACATTTGGCGCTATCAAAAGTGATAGGTTTAGCATCCAAGATGTTTCCTTGAGTTAGGGTGTCAATCCCCATATGTACCTCTCGATTTTCTTGCTTTCCATGGTGACCATCTCGGGACACAAAAGAGCCAGGTCGCAGAACCTAGCTGTGTACGCAGCAATGTCGAAACCCTTTATCTTCAGGTTCCAGAGCTCGTGCTCCAGCTTTTGCATCTTTCCCCTTGGGTAATACTGTGCAAGCATTAACTCTTTCAAACTCTCCCAACCCATGGCATTGGCTAGCGGCAGAGTTAGGGATTTGACTTGGCTATTCCACCAAGTCAGTGCTCTATCGATGAAGGTGCAGGTGGAAAACTTCACCTTGTTTGCCTCGGAACACGCACATATCTCAAAAATTGATTCGATCTTCTCGAACCAACGAGCTAGGGCAATGACACCTCCATTTCGTCAAAGAATTTGGGTTTCGAGTTTATAAAGTCTTTGTAGGAACACTCCTTCTGGTGTCCTTGACCACCATCAAGATTAAGGGGATGGGAACCACTTCCCGATCCACTAGAGCCGCCAGAATTGATCTGCGACATTGCGGCAACCACAACGGCTGTAACTGTTGCTTGAAACATAGCTGGATCGAACTGAGGAGGTGGTGGCGGTGGATCTGTTGGAGGATCGTCGTTCTTTCTGTTGGGTCTCTTCTTGGGAGGCATCTTTCTCTAAAAGATACAAGGGGAAAATGACGATAAGCCTTATATTGATCATGAATCGGATATTTTCGAGCAAGATATATCTTAATCCCACATCGATAACAAAGATCTACAATAAAAGTTTACTAACATAAACAAGGAATTGCAGGTCTTTCATTTGTGAGGATTAGTACTACTTGTAACAATTATGTGCAGTGTTATAGAACCATAAAATACTCCTATAGTATTTTAACTATGTGCTTCATTAGTATAGGATTTGGTGAGTTTTAGACTTGTCGCAATACCACAGTCACTCCCAAACACATGTTGGTCATATCTCGGACAAATATAGTAGATCGGGTTATATTGGCCCCATATATGACTACATAACTATTCAGGTTTAATTGTAGTTTCCAAACTCGCCCTAAATACTTTTATGTAATTCTTACTATGTTACAGCTTCTTGTACGTATGTATACTTGTATACTTCTTGTAAAATACTTATATTTTAAAGTATACTTTTCGTTTTAGAGCGCTTCGGCGCCTTTAGTGTTTATAGTTGTATACCATGTAAGGTTCGATATACTTAGTTCACTATAAAAAATAGCTCTGATACCAATCTGTCACCCCCCCAAACCGAAACGGCGAAAACGTTCGGGGATGGAGGACGTCATGTATAGTATCACAACAATTGCATCATAGTAATCAAAGTAAACACAACCATTACATTGAATAAGTAAAATATTTACATCTCTTTGATACATATTTGTATACACCAAAAGTATAGAAAAATATAAAAAGACGTGACTCTATACGCTCCGTCTTCTCAAAAGTTGTGGAAGTATATCTACTGCTTTTCTGAGAATACAAGCGGTTTTGAAAAGAGTATCAACATTAAGCTGGTGAGTTTATAAGCATGTTTTTGTAGTGAAAACCTGTTGATGAATCTGTGAAATGTTTGTATGTTTCCAAGAAAATCCAATATTTCTAACATGTGAGTTCGTTACGGTGTTCCATAATGTATTAGTTCATATATCTGGTTACCAATATATGTATTGTATAATATTGTTTTGAATGAAAACCCTTTTTTATGAAGACCCTGGCTATCACCAGTATGTATAGAATATTCTGTTTGAAAACCCTGGATAGCACCAATATGTATAGTAGTTTCATTAATTAAAATAAAATCATGCGTTGAAATCCCTGGAATCCTCTAGTTGTAGTATGTAGTAGTTCTATTAATGAAAATAAAACTAATGAAGAATGAAATTCCGTAAACAAAAGGTTAGTTTATACTGTTGTGAGTTCGTATAACCATGTTTGATATGACCTAGTGACCTCTATGATGTTCTTCAGACGTCGTGCATTATGAAATTTGTCACCCCAGTCGTGTCTGCCTAACTGTAGCTAGCAGTTCAGGTGTGGGATAGTCAATCCCGAATAGATTTATTCACAAATGTCATGCTCTTCCTCCAAGAGACTCTGGCTATACTATGATATGATTCAGCCCGCACCCCGAAGGGTACAATTAAAGTGATGTCTCACAACACTGTATTAACTAGTTTACGTGCATTGTTATGTTCTCTCGTACTTGAATCTGAATGTATGTCTTGTAGAGTAGAAATAATTATACTTAAATAATTATTTAGTAATGTACCCTTGTTATCCGAAAGATAGTAATGTATACCATAAACTAGTTCTACCATAGTTTATATGTTTGTTAATGTATAAACTCTAAAATTGTGAAATTGTGTATTGAAGTCCCAAACTATACCTATTATAGTTTGCATGTATGTTAAGTACTCGGTTCATGTATAGTTCTGAAAACTATGCAATTATAATTGTGAGTTGAAAACTTCACTTATGCTCAGCATGTTACAAAAGTGATAAGATATTTAAATATTTCATAAAATGTGGTGATCTTTTGGTTGTGTTAATTGCATCAGTTTTAATCTTGTTTGAAATTTTGTGTATAAAGTTCACAAAAACTATTTGTGATTGGCTTGTATCCCCCCTGAAAACGTTAAAATAATAAAAGCGTAGGGGTATGAACTCACTGTTGATTGCGTGAATGCCGGACAACGAGGTTGGAATGAGGACCCTCGAGTTGTTGTACGCTAAGTTAACGGAATCCTAATAATAATTAAGCACATATTTGCGTATTATTAGTGAAACCATTAATTATAGTGTTGGAAAACACTTGCTTTCGGTTTAGGAATGTTACCGAGACTAATGAAGTGAATGGAGGGTTTTTGATTTCCAAAGTGTTCACTGCTGGAAAGTGTTCACGGCCGTAAACAGTTCTTGGTGAGGATTTGAAGGGTTCATGGTCCTTGAATGGTTTGCAGCCGTGAACATGATTTCGGCCCTTGAAGATTTGAAGGGTTCACGGCCGTACACCCTTCAACAGGGGTTTGCTGATTCGATGAAAAACACGTTTTAGAGGTTCCACAACAGCACCCAAAGGTGATTTTTGATGATTTTCAGAAGAAAATGAGGATATCTTGAGTTTGCGGTTGGGAGATTAGAGAGAAGATAGATGAGTTTTCGGCCAGAAAAGTGTAAATGAGGGTAGAACACACATATATATAGGCTGGGTTCATGGTCGGTGGTGGGGTCCACCATCCATGAACGGTTTACGACCGTGATCGGGTTCACGGCCGTGAACACCAGTCTGACCGGATTTTGCTGATTTTTGAAGAAAAACTTGGGTTTTCACGTGATTTTTGGTTCTGACTCTTATATAAAATTTAATTATATAAATTAATGATTTTCCAAGATATAAGAATTTGACGGAACAAAATAAAATTCAAAATTTATTTGACGGAATCGGGCTAACGTTAACCGAAAAAGTTTCGGGTTGTCACAGTATCTGCGAAGGACTAAGGATTAGGTCCTAGTACTTGGTGGCAGTGATAGATTGAAAGTAAATGGGTATAGTGATGCCAATTTTCAGAAAGATAGAGACAACTTCCATTCTCAATCTGGTTGGGTGCTTACTTTAGATGGAGGAGCAATTACTTGGAAAAGTTGCAAGCAAGAGACAGTAGATGAATCTACCTGTGAATCAGAGTACGTAGCAGAAAAGTGAAACATCAAAGGAAGCCATTTGGTTGAAGAACTTCATCGGAGATCTTGGAGTTGTTCCAACCATTAAGGAGTCGATGGAACTTTTCTGTGACAATGAAGGAGCGTTTGCTTGACAAAGGAACCAAGAGATCATGGAAGATCAAGACATTTTGACAAAAAATACCATTTCATCAGACATATAGTGGAAGAAGGTCACCTCACTATGAAGAGAATTTCATCTGAAGAGAATCCTGCCGATCCACTTACGAAGGGTCTGAGTAGGGCCAAACACATTCAGCATGCCAGGAGTATAGGTCTGAGAGATGATATTAGTTTTAGTAGTTAGATAGTTAGTTTGAAACTTGTAAAAAAATAAATGTAATTGACTTTTGGTGATTAAATAATAGAGAATTATTTATGAGTTTCTTTACTACCTTTTGTCAATTGTTTATTCTTATGTTTCATTTTTGCATGTTTTACTTCCCAAATAATTCAATTATTCAAATTCCACAGTCGATCATACTTTTGGAAGTAGGTAGTGAATTAAGATTGTCATGAATGGAATCGTAGATTGTCTAAAGATTTTTATACATAGCAATGATATTGCTGCTATGTTCATGAGTACTTAGAAATGGATATTTAAGTATTTGTTTAACACACACCCAGAGACAATAATATGTAAATGCATCAGGAAATTGATGTTATAAAACATATTGTCATGCATGATCTGATGAGTAAATGGTGAAAGCATATAAGTCAAAGTTTATTTGTTCATTTTTCCCTAACGGGAAAAGCGATATCTTTGGGCCCCTCGGTGATTTTGTGTTGACTTATTTGTTCATTTTTCCCTAACGGGAAAAACGATATCTTCCGACCATGACTAAATTGATGTGTTCAATTAGAAGTTATATGTCATTACAAATCAAAAATCAGGAAACGAAATCTTGGACAATGAGATTGATTATATTCCATGTCTTATGTTCGAATGATATCTTGCAGAACGGAGGATTATATGATAACTTATCTTAGGACACGTAACTGACATGGCCAAAATTTGACATCGACTTTTGGAAGCTACAATTTGCTGATCGATTCAAAAGTTATATTAGCAATTATAGTTATAGGTTTATCCAAGTGGGAGACTGTTGGATTAGGTGTTTAAGCCCATAACTAAAATTGATATATACTTGAATTGATAGTATCACAGTCCTTTTGGGTTGCGCACAAACCTGACAATTGGATAGGATGATTTTTTTATAGAGAGAGATTAATTTATTATGTGAATAATAAATTAAATATATAGTTTATTAATACGTTATAAAAATAATATATTAATTAGAAATCATATTATTTAATTAATAATTAATCATAAATTAATTGGAATTAATTTTGGGATTAATTGGACTAATTAAAAGTACAGTGACTGTTTGGTTATTTAATGATAGTTGAGAAAGGAAAGCTCTAGAACCTCATGGAATGAGGTGGATGAAAATCTCTACGTCAAGCCTAATATTTTTTCGTCCAAGACCCTTGGGTAAAGGGATTGGGCTGCTTGGTCACCAATCAAATGGATCTCAGACATATCCCTTAAACCCTAGCTTTGACACCAAATTTCCTCAACAATATAAGGAACCCTTAGGTCCCATATTTCAGTCGCTACTTTTCTTCCCAATCTTGGACGGAATCTTTCCTCCCTTCTCCTCTCTATTATATTATCCTCTTGCTTGCTTTGGGTCTGATTCCATTAGAGGCACGACACTTGTGGTGCTTGCTTTGAAGAGATCAACAAAGATGAATTCTAGTTTTTGCTATAACAACTAAAAGGTATGTAATCCTAAAACCTTCTTATATTAATTTCGAAAATATCCTAGGGTTTCCAGGTTTTCTTTTTGATGTTCTTAGTTATAGGTTCAATAGAGAAAACATAGATCTTATTTGGGTTGCATGCAAACTTAAGGGTTTTAATTTTGTTCATTTACTTAAATCCCATCAAATGAACCATACATTGGCAGACCGCAACCTATAGGTGTAAATGACCTATACGTTCAAACAGTGTACTCTATCCACCTATGGTTACCTTATTGACATATTGATATTGCCATATTTATATACATATTTGTGTGTTATTTCAACACATTTAAGCTATAATTTGGTTAAAAATAAAGATATTAGGTGCTTAAAAGTTTAATTTCTATTTTATAGCCCAATAAAGACATTTTCGAGGAAAATAGTTGAAACTGAGCAAAGTTGGAAACTTGGAGGTTAGATTTTGCATGGAAGAGGAGAGAAAGGAGAAGAACGTGTTTTCTGAGGACTCCATGGTGTGGTTAACTCTGGTCCACGCTATGGCAATAATGAAGCTTCTTGATTAATTTGAAGACTTGCTGATTATGCAAATTAAGTGATTCCCCAGGCATGGCGACCATATTTCCACGATGTGGAAGACATAATTAGGCTAGTATAAATACTAGTTTTTAGGTCATAATTAATGGCCATGCATTGAGAGCTGCTGGGATTCTCGACAAAAAGCAACCAAGGAACCCTTGGAGACCATATTTTGTTTGGAGAAAGAGATTTAAGGAGATTGGAGTAAGGATCTACAATATGCGCGGGAAGTATCTTTGAAGAGGAGTCAAGAAAGATTCGTATGTGCGTGGTAAAACGCATAGCCACTATTAGAGCGCCCAATAGAGTCTTTTTGGACATGTGCTTATTTGGACACATTTGTATGTGTTAAATTGCTTTTTGGTTATTATGTATAGAAGTGAGTTGGGTACTGCAAGACAGTTCTTGGGAAGAGTATGTATATGTCTGAAAGGTAGTATATGCATGTACTACCGGATGCACAGGATCCGTACTTAAATCAGGAAGAAACACGAGGTTACCAAGGCACTACTAGTTTAGTTTGTTTTGTATGTATCATCATTACCTGAGTTCTAGTGATGATTAGGAAGATGATTTTGTTAAGACCCTATTAGTCATAAAGAATCAATTTTGATTAAATTGCGAAGTGATTTGATTGATTTAATGAACCATTTCTGGCGTAGAGATCGACTTTAGTCAAAGATTGGAGAAGGAGATGATCGAAGTGATCAACAAAAGAATTGCAATTATCGTTAGGATTAAGCAACCAATACCTAAAAATGTGACCTGCTAAGATGTGACTATACCATATTAGAATATGAAGGAAGGTATCTTCCATGTTATATGTTGGACTCGTGAAGACAAGAGTCAAGTTCGTTGCATTGTGAATGGAAGGTCGTTAGAACGTGATCATTCAGTCTGATATTATAGCCAAAGGAAAATACCTTATCTTTGGATTCAGCCTATGACCCAACTTGAGAAGGAGTAGGATCCTTCGATGAAAAATTACGTTAGTAAGTCAAAGTTTAGGAGTGAAGGTCCAACAAAGAATAAAGACCGGGTGCAAGTTTGAGTACCACCAATAGCTAAGAAGTCCAAGAGTTTGACACTCATTTGAAAAGAACTACGGTTATTGTAGAAAGGATGGCATAGAACCGATGTGACATGAGTTATAGTTGACCAAGTAATAAATGTATATTTTTTGGGCGTCAAGCCGATGGGGATAATTTTTAATTGGCCATAAAATTAGGAATGTAAAAAGTTACTACTAACCCCTAACTTATCAAAACTCCTAATAACTTATAGTTGTCCAACATTTCTAGAAGGTTTTTTTGTCATTTTGCCAAACACTAAAAATGACTTATCAACTTATGGCATTTTGACACCAGATAAGCTAATCCAAACACTTTTTTAAAAACTTAATTTTGGTACCGTTGATAATCTATAAGTTAAAAAGTGCTTATCATTTTAAATAAGCTTAGCCAAACACCCTCTCAGATAAATGATATTGAAGAATTCTAACAAGTTCAACGGTTAAGTGTGTACAAAAAAACTGCCAAAATTTAAAGAAAACAAATAGATAATTACATAATCATTTTTTCTATTTTAATTTGTCATGTAAATAGCACATGTACGACAAATAAGCTATAACTTAAGATATACGGTCATAATAATAATATTTAAATACTTTTAACAAGTTAATCCGTCAACCGCATATAAAATCAGTTTATTAAATATGAAAAAAAAAGAATAAATATTACTCCTCTCGTCTCATATTTATTGTCCACTTTTAACTTTTGAGGTTTTTTATCCTTGAGTAAATTACACGATTCGTGACTCGTCCAAGTGTCAAATTTTACGTTTAATTTCTATTTTCAAAAATTAACTCGGACCGTCCCTACAATGTTTTTTTTTTCACTCGAACCATCCCTGATGAACATAAAATGACTATTTGACCCTTACAATATTAAAAAATTAAAAAATAAAGAAAAACAAAAAAGGGTCCACCACTACAAACACTTATGCTTTACATTAACCCCAACCATACCCTTTAATCCTCTATCATCATTTTATCTTCTTCGGTTCAGCTTCTACTGCCGGACCACCACACAACAACACTAGACCACCACCTCTTTTTCTCTCAAAAACATCGTCGACAACCCCTTCTTTCCTCGTTCTTCTTCCCAGTTAGTCCTTAAGCCACCAGCGTCGACTACCAGGTCTTGTAGAAACACCAGGCGGAGCAGGGAAACACAAACAAACATTTTTGTGTTTACTAATGCGATACAGAGAAAGAGAGAGCAAGAGAGATAAAGATGGAGCCACCATCGCCACTTGTTTGCAGATCTACACTGTAGGTTGTGGTTGTCGGAGGTGGCTTCGTCTTCTTCACCCAAACTCATCTTTGCTAATGTACAACCTAACGTATCCGGTGGTAAGCCAACATATCTGACGGAAATGGAGGACTGTTTCACGTGGTTTCAACATATCCGATTACTTGCAAATCTGAGGCGGTGTTCAGTGATGATATAAGTGATAATATAGGTGAAGGAGACCGGAGGCGGTATCGCCGACGTTCAGGGGTGAAGTAGGCCGAAGAGGAAGGTCGGCGGGGGAGTTGGTTAGCTAGGGTTTTAGGTTCCTATCGGTAGTGGGTGATAAAGATGGAGATGACACCGAATGATGTCTTTATTGGGTACGGAGCAGCATCGATGTGGTTATGGTGGAGCACCGACGGTGATGTAGCGGTGGTGAAGCAC
The DNA here is from genome assembly GCF_002870075.4 of Lactuca sativa. Taxonomy (NCBI): domain Eukaryota; kingdom Viridiplantae; phylum Streptophyta; class Magnoliopsida; order Asterales; family Asteraceae; genus Lactuca; species Lactuca sativa. Next base: position 73,563,580 of record NC_056625.2, on the reverse strand, counting down.
CGACGACAATCTCACCGGAGATGCTGATGAGGAAGATTAAAGTAAGAATATGTAGGTGGGTGGTGGTTTATGAAAGAAAAAAAGGAAGAAGAAGAATATATGAAGATGGGGCCCAATTATTTAATGATTTCTTTAAAATTATAATTAATAATAATAACAATCAAAAATAAATCAAAAATAAAGGAATAAGGACAAAATAGACATTTTATGTCTGGTAAGTGATTTAAGTGATGAAACATGTAATTTTTAACGATATAAGGGACGGTCCGAGTTAGTTTTTGAAAATATGGACTAAACGTGCAATTTGACACTTGAACAAGGGATGAATCGTGTAATTTACTCTTTATTCTTCGACTTTGACCTTAAATATTTGGGTAAATTACACGAATGGTCCTTGTGCTTTGGGTAATTTGCACGCTTGGTCCCTAATAACTTTTTTTTTTTAACTTGGACCATCCCTAAAGTGTTTTTTTTTTATTTTTTTATTTTTAGTTTCGAGTTTGGTACCTAACCCACATTAAATGACTATTTTGCCCACTTTCTAATAATTTTTTATTTTTTATTCTTATTATTATTAATTTTACATTTTAATACAAAAATTGAAATTTTCCCACTACCCCACCCTTACATACCTTGCTCCTCCCACCCCATTTCATCTTCTCTGGTGAGACCATCGCTCCCCTTTGCCAGAATTTTTGTTTTCTTGAACCCAATGTCGTTAATGGCATAACAAAAGCCCTCTTCCATCTACACTAGCAGGGAACATACATTTCTCTTTTCCTTGCACAAAATAAAACTCAAAAGAAACATACGAGAGGTGTTTTCCCTTTTATTTTATCAGAATTTAAAGAAACAAACCCTTATTCAATCACTTCCATCTTTCTTTTCCCGGCACAAAAATACTTCAAAAGAAACAGATCTGGTGTTCATTCCAATCGGTTTGATCAGATTTCAAAGAAACATGCCATCATCAGATCTGGTGATAAGAAACGAGCCATTTATTTTCTTCCCAACCGTAACAACATTGCCACAACGAGCCCCAATAGTAGCACACAATTTCATCCTCTTAACATCATCGCCGTCCATCATCAAATCTGGTTTGTAGAGAAATAGAAAAATTTTGTTTATTTTGATCAGTTTTTGGTGGTGATTAAATGGTCTGAGTAGGTATAACAGGTAAAAGGAGATGACAAGGTGGAGGGTGGAACTTAAGGCAGGAAGAAATTTCATGGGCATGGTTTGAAGATGGAGGAGTCGATGGTGTTTTAAAGGAGTGTGATAGCCCAGTGACGACCGACGACAGAGTGGCGGTGTTATGGGTTCTTCAGCGAGAAGACGAGACAAACGAGGATGTGGCAGTGTAGGCAAGGAAGTGGAGGTTGTGATTCTGTCTCGTGCGGTCTTTTGACTAAGTACATTGAGTAGTGACGACCGACGAGATGCGGCAACAGTATGGATTTTTCTGGCGAGAGTATGAGACAAAGAGGAGGCCATGTGGCTTTTTCATGCAAGAAAGTGAATGTCTTCTCTTTTGGTATTAGGCAAAAATGAGGAGTTAGGTGCTGTCTGTTTTTTGGAAAAAACTTCTTCAAACTTCTTATTGCTGCGCGGCGTAGCACCCACACAACACTTTTAATCTCGCAGTTGTTTGTTTTTTAGAAGTCTTCTGAGTCAAAAACCTCTGCGCGTGCTCTATTTGGCGCAACACTTGTACGGCCTCTTCCAACCTCTTCTTCTTCATTTTTTATTGCTGAAATTTTGATTATATGTTATTAAAATTTTATTTCACATTTTTTTTTATTTTTTTCGTTTATTTTTGTTGAGTTTATTTTTCGTTTTTTGATATTCAATAATGATAATTTCTTGATGAATTATCATTATTTTTTACTAAAATATCTTTATTTTTTTTTTTGTTGAAATATCATTATTTTTTATTGAAATATCATTAATTTTTACCGAAATGTTATACATTATTAAATTTTACGTATTAAAAAGCTATTTTCGGTTTATAAAATTAGTTTATTTTAATTTGTAATATTTGCAGCAGTATGCAAATGTTAAAAAAACAAACACGTTTCTTATTACAGTCTGCAGCCGTTTGGTCCACCTCTTCTACTGCAGAGGGTTGCAGAGGTGGTCCGCAGACTTCATTAATTTGTTTCAGAAAATCAAACAACGCCTTAGTAATAAAAGGGATATATTTTATTAACCTTTTTTTAATAAATTAATAAACAATAAATTGTAAAATAAATCAGTAAGGGCAATTGTGTCTTTTCATATCATTTAGGGACCAAATTCGAAACAAAAAAAACCTTTGGGATGGTCCGAATTAAAAAAAAAATTGTTTGGAACTGCAAATTATCCCAAACCACAAGGGCCATTCATGTAATTTATCCAAAATATTTTTGTTTTTAATATATAATAATTATATTTTAAATGTCTTTTTGTTATTATAAGTTTTATCAAGTAATTTATAACACAAATAAAATATTTAAAATGAATGCTAAATAATAAAATCAAAATTAAACGATAAAAATAAAACGTACCAAAAAAAAAAAAAGATGAAAGGTAGTATTTCCTTAAATTTATTTAAAAAAAATTGGGAAAAAAATTAGCTTTATTATTTGCTGATAATAAATACGTGGCTAAGGACAAGGACCGAAGGAGTATTAATAACGTGACGGTTGAAAACGTGAAGACATTTCGATCCACTTCATCAATTTCTAACTGTAGCACCACCGACGACCGATTTCAATCTCCCCAAAACCAACAGGATTTCGAACAACAATCAATCTGATTGTCATATCGATCGACTAATTGGATGAGCGGGAGTGAAGGAAGCTCAGGCCACTCCGGTGGTGCTCCGGCGAAGAAGAAGGACAAAGCTAAAGTGAGCCGGACCTCGCTTATACTTTGGCACGCTCACCAGAACGATGCCGCTGCAGTGAAGAAGCTTTTGGACGAAGATCGCTCTTTGGTTAATGCTAGGGATTACGATAATCGAACTCCGCTTCACGTTGCTTCACTTCATGGATGGGTCGATGTTGCTAAATGTTTGATCGAGTATGGCGCTGATGTTAATGCTCAAGATCGATGGAAGAACACGGTAACACAAAATTACCTCTATGCTAACTGTTTTGCTAGTTTAATTTTGTCGAATTGGTGATTACTGCGGTTCGGTTGAAATTGGTGAACTTTGGAATCAATATGTTAGGGTTCAGTTCATTGAATTATTGCTTTAAATTTAGTGAGAGTTCCTTGTTGATTTGGACTGGCATGATCCTGATGCTGCCCTTGTTGTTGGTTCTTTGTAATTTCTTACTGTTATTTGTAATCAGAATCTTCAGCACACGCCCTTGCTGTTCTGCAGACAAAATTCATGAAAAATTTAACATAAATAGCTGCAGAAACTTACATGATTAATGAGAAGAGAATGCCGAGTAGGCTTCTTCGGTGATGATCAGGATTTTAGTTCTTATAAGCACAAAGCATAGGAGTTTATGTGAAGGACACTGATCATATCAACACATTTACTATTATATCAACACTGATTGTGCTCTTCATCTTTTCAAATCAAATATTACAGTTAAAGGCAGTGGAACAACAAATTGCTTCCCTTTTCCAATCTGCTTCTAGTTTCTAATCAGTTGATGCTTATTTTATTTTTGGCTTCTGTTGTGAATCTGCATCTACCATTTAACTTTCAACTTACCATAATACTCTTCTCTCAAGTTAATACTCCTCATGACAGCCTCTAGCAGATGCAGAAGGAGCTAAAAAACATAACATGATTGAGTTACTGAAGTTACACGATGGCAAGTCATTGGTAAGTTGAATACCTAATTTCTACTGTAAGCATGTTACATATATCACATTAGTTTAATTCCTATTCTCCATTATACAACCTTGATTCTTTACTTGTTATGTTTCAAGAATCTTATTTTTGATCTTATACTTTTATTGGCTTCAAAATTAAGCATTTTTTTTTTTTTTTTTTTAATTTCAGGGCCAAAATGGAAGCCACTCTGAACCAAAACCTGTGCTACCCCCTCTTTCAAATAAGTGTGACTGGGAAATTGACCCTGTGGAGCTTGATTTCACAAGCTCACACATTGTAGGCAAGGTCTGTTTTTATTTATTTATTCCAGAAAAATTATTAATTATGTTTTTCTTCTGTAAATAATAAATTTGACTGATAATAATAGGGTTCCTTTGGTGAGATTATAAAAGCATCTTGGCGTGGAACACCTGTAGCTGTGAAACGTATACTTCCAAGTCTCTCAGATGACAGATTCGTGATGTGAGTCATAACATTAAATCCATCTCATTTATTTTTCAGTTGTCATTGACTGAAATACCCTTCATAAGTCTATCAAAATAAGTAATTGTCATCTGATGAATTTTCTTTCATTTATTAACACAGTCAGGACTTTAGACACGAGGTCAACTTACTGGTCAAACTTCGCCACCCTAACATAGTACAATTCCTTGGAGCTGTTACTGAAAAGAAACCCTTAATGCTAGTCACCGAGTTTTTACGAGGGGTAACTTTTTTCACTTTTTTAACTCAAAACAAAAAAAAGAAAATCATATTTTTAAAATATAAACATCGATGTTTAAATGCAGGGTGATCTTCATCAGTGTCTGAAGGAAAAGGGTGCTCTTAATCCAACAACAGCTATAAACTTTGCTCTAGACATTGCAAGGTACTTTTTTTTTTTTTTTTAAATATTTTATAATACATATTTTGTTACATATATATTAAAATTTTGTTTTTTGTACAGAGGCATGGCTTATATGCATACTGAGCCAAATGTGATAATTCATAGAGACTTAAAACCAAGGAATGTTCTTTTAGTCAACTCCAATGCTGACCATCTTAAAGTTGGAGACTTTGGACTAAGCAAACTTATTAGAGTTCAAAATTCTCATGATGTCTACAAAATGACTGGAGAAACAGGAAGCTGTATGTTTATGTATTTTATAATTTGTTAATAATAAAATTTACTCACATAATATTTATACTTCTTTTTATCTTTTTATGAAATAAAAAAATCAAAAAGATCGTTACATGGCTCCTGAAGTCTTCAAGCACCGTAGATATGATAAGAAAGTTGATGTCTACTCTTTCGCAATGATTCTCTACCAGGTAATTCTTTTTTGTTTTTATAAAAAAAAAATAGATTTTGAATTTATATTTATATTTAAATAAATGTTATGAATTATGATACAGATGATTGAAGGGGATCCACCGTTGTCAAATTATGAACCTTATGAAGCAGCAAAATGTGCAGCAGAAGGGCTGCGGCCTGTTTTTAGGGCAAAAAGTTACAGTCCTGACCTCAGAGAGTATGTTTTTTTTTTTTTTTTTTTTTACTTATTTAGGTAACAAGTCTTTTATTTTATTTTGATAATTTATTTTTTTATTTTGGGAAATAATAGATTGACAGAGAACTGCTGGGATGCGGATATGAACAAGAGACCTTCGTTCTTGGAGATTTTGAAAAGGCTTGAAAAAATTAAGGAAAAAATGGGGACAGATCACCATTGGCACATTTTTACATCTTGAAATATATATATATGTCATCAAGAACAACAAACATTGCAAATCTCTCTTCTTGTTGTGACTTGTGAGTGAGTATATTATATCATGTTGAAAAATGATTGTATTTGTGGAGTTGATAAACATGTACACAATGAGCACGTCGTAGGTCTTTCCTTTTGTTTTCCCTTCACTTCGATGACACTTTTGTTGTAAATGCTAAATTATCAACTTTTTTTTTTTCTTTTTTCTTTTTCTGAAAGATTTGTTTGATGATTGTGTGGAAGTAGCTAATCAATCACACGATTTACAAAGCGGAATAATTTGGAAAATGTATGAAATTTGGGAGAGATTTGAATCTTGATGCCAATATGGCGTTTGCCACAATCATCGTCCCATGGAGAGGTTTTCCTTAGATTTGACAAACATGCCGTTTCAAGACAGTTAAGGGGTTGAGAGAATTTGACATTAACCCGATCTGTTTAATTATTGTGTCGACTGTTGTGTCAACCTGCTTATTTGTTTAATTATTGTGTCGACTGTTGTGTCAACCTGCTTATTTGTTTAATTATTGTGTCGACTGTTGTGTCAACCTGCTTATTTTTGTGTCTGGTTTTGGTGTTAGATCTTGAAATGTATGTTGTGTCATGTGAGGTTAAAACACTAAACATGTCCAAAGAGTAAGAATTGGATAGACGAAAAAGAAAATATAAAAATTGGAAAAGGTAGTAGTTGGGAGATGGAAAGACTAAATTTTTAGTAAGTTTGGAGTGCTAAATGGAAAGATTATAAGTTGGGAAGATGAAGGGGCGGGATCATGAGGAGCGGTCAATGGCATTGTGTAGTTATGATAGAGCAGAAATCGGAGAACAGAAAAACTGAAAATGAAATCTTGACTTGATTCGGACAGCTAAGTCATTTCCACGTTATAAAATGACTTAATCTAAAAAATTTCTTTTTTCATATGATTTTGGTTTTGGTTTAGGGTTTTCTAGTTTATCTAAAGATTTCAAAAAACTTGCATATAAATATACGAGTTATTTTTCGAGTTTAAATTCTCAATTCTAATATTACCCGTTTAATTATCGTGTTGTGCAAACTCGTTTAATTAAACGAGTTGAAATATCTTACCTAAACTCGTTTATTTATGTCGAGTTCATGTTGGGTTAGCGTGTTGTGTAAGTTTTTGCCATCTCTATTTAGCATTTGTATAAGGTGGATCCGTAACCCATTAGCGCTAAGGGCAAATATCATATTACCCATTGAACTTTTCGTGTTTATTTTAAAAGGTCAACAAACTTTTTTTTGTACATTTAGGGCATAAACTATCGTTCGACCTGTTCACTTGACCCACTATAATAGGTTTTAATTTCAATTGTAACGTCATCACCTCCAACCTCCTCCCACTATAACAGGTTTTCCCTCTCCAAAAGAGCTAGTTTGTGAGAAGCCTAAAAGAAATAGTCCATCCCAAATATAATATTGCAAACCATTTGATGAAATGGGTCCGTTTCTCTTTTTGTTTTTGTTTGGAATTGAATGTATTGGAGAGCGAACACAAAAAAGAGATCAACGACTGTAGGTCAATGCTCCTAGAGAAGACTTGTTTTTTTTTGTTTGGTTCTTTGTTGGAGCTCACCACATGTAGCATGATATCGGAGCGGAGGCAGGAGGTGAATATTGAAGGCATCGATCCGGTGGGTTGTTGCTTGAAGGAAGATGATGGGTGTCGGCACTGACAAGTGATCCGGTTCTAATGATGGTGGTCGGATGACAATGAAGATCAGAGCAGTGAGAGAGACCGATATTAAAACATGGTCGAGTTGCAGGTGGTTCCGATGGAAGAGAAAACAGAGATCGAGAACGGATTTGATGAAAAACCCGATTTAGTGAGATTCTGTACAAATTTCTATCCCTGAGGGCTTGAAATCGAATGAAAACCCAGTTTTGTCAAGATTTTGTTTAATGCCCAACTGATATCATGTATTCAATTGAATAGGTTGTCAAGAACATAATTAGTTTTCCCTTTAATCATTCTTCTTTTCTCCTCATGTTCATAGATAATTACTGTTAAAATTAAGTTGTTATTGTTAATGGGTTTGTGGTAAAGGTTTAACAGTCAATGGGGGAAATAAGAAATGCACAAAGGTGTTAGAAAAAAAAAAAGAGATATAATAATTGCATAGAATGTGTTCGACAAAATGCTTGAAAGAATAAGTTGGCCTACATCAAACATTTTAAGTGTCAAGCATACATCACCACATTCTACCTGGATACCCGGTATCATGTCAAATAAGGACCTTTTAAAACAGTAAATTTGTACTTCATTCCCTTAATGTATAAAAAATATTAATTGAGTGACATTTTAAAACAAACACAATAAGTTTGATGGGCTAATATGCCATTTGCCCTTAGCCCTAACTTATGAAGATTAATGCATGTTTGAGGTTCCATTTCATGTTGCTCTCTTTTTGTATATCTCTCAACAATAACATCAACCCTACAAATACTTTTGGAATGGGGTAGGATGGAGTAAATGTTGACAGTTGTGCTTCTATATGGGGTAAAACGATTACTTCTCAAGATGACTTTCAACATGAACAACTTATATCCTGCAAAAGAAGAAAACAAGAAAAATACATTAGAGTGAGTCGTAAGACTTAAAACTGAATAAATCAAATTAAAAGCAGTTAAATCCGATAACCCGCAAAAAGAAGTAAGTAGAATAAAATATGGATAACCAGATACAACTCCAAGGTTGGTAATAAGATGTTTGTTTATTGATACATAAAGATAAAGATTTTGGGATATAACACCAACATTTTATATTGTCAAATATCAAGTAATTAGTGGACGTAGCCACGACTTTTGCGGTATATGAAATACAAGCCCACTTTATAAGCCCAATAGACCCAAAAAAACGTGATACCAACAAAATAAAAAAGCGCCGTTGCCGGGGATCGAACCCGGGTCACCCGCGTGACAGGCGGGAATACTTACCACTATACTACAACGACACATGTCAAGCTTTTGCAACTAACCTTTAAATACTAAGAGAACACGGTTGTTTAGAAAAGAGTAAGATAGTATTTCACTAATCTTTAATACATTTTTATGTATATTTGTTGGGATTACTAAAATTTAGAAGAATATATCTTGTTTTATCAATCGAATTACATTATCTAGATAAGATCTATATTAAAGTTACTTTTAAATTTTCAGGTTTTATCCTTACAAAATACTTAATTACTTATTGTTTTTAATAGTATAAAAATATAATAATTTCTTGAAAAAATTTCAAATCAAATATGTTTTTTTCCCTCTACTAGTAAACATATTTTGAGATATTGACATCAACAATTCAATTTAATATAACAGAATTTAGATATTTTATATGATATATTGTTCCAGTGATAAAACTGTAAAATAATATAATAAATTAATTGAGTGAAATATTTTCTTTTATTCTTAGTAAAACCCACCATTTGATATTGTCTTCAAAAAAGTTTTGTAAATTAGGAGGCCTTGAACAGTTGAACTATAAGTGCAATATCAGTTTTTGGAAAACTTATGCAAATGTTCTTAGACTATGATGTATAAGCGCAACAACAATTTTTTAATTATGTTATCTATTTTTTTTAGAACAGCAAGAAATGTTGCGATTATCTATTAGTTTTTATAATTACTTTTATTAGTGTAATATCAACAAAAATAACCATTAAAAACAAGGTTAACAAAAATACCAAGGGTTTTTGGTTTTTGTAAAAATGACTCCTTTATTCAAAATATCACATTTCAAAGTACCATTTTGGATTCGGAACTTGAACTTTTCGGACCTTAGACTCAAATAACATGTTTTTTCTCTCATGAATCTAATGTTGTAAATCCAATCATCAACTACTAATATTGTATTTTCTGAAAACATATCTAACAATCTAACAGTAAAGTTTATGAATATATCATCATCCACCTACCACTTTATTATCACACCAACACCTACCTAACTTTTTATAAATTCATTAGATGTCACACCTATCATAACAAACTCATACTGAATTTATTATCACACCACCATGCTGAAAAATATACCAGGAAGATATCAGATATTACATATAACAAGACTTCCTTGCTACGTGTATGGGTCATGTGCTTTCAGTAGTACGGGCTCATACTACCTTCCACACTTACCCATATTTGTCTCAAGTATTATCACAACGCCCTAAAACTATACGTAAGCATGGCATGCACTCAATCCTCACTCCTAGAGGAAGGCTAAATATCTCATAACTGGCAGACTCATCCCAAACAACCCATCCATGAAACTTCCACCAACCTTGCAACACTCGTGTATGCTAACCATACATAACGCTGGACCCTATAAACTTTCGAATACCTGATCCTACCCTAAGCCCTTCATCAAACAAGAACATGAAATAAGGCCAAACAAAACATTCTTAGGCTATAAGATCTTAATTATGTACGGTCGTGATGCATACACTAAGCAACTACAATAATGACGTCAATTTCATATACGGAAAAACCCTAGGCTATCATGCATCATATAATCAGGCAATTCTATCATGAAATTCTTGAAGATCCCTAGCCTAGTAATAGCATGTTGTTCTAACATATAACATAGATCAAATAATCAGTAAGGTATTTTGGGGTCTATCCGCGAGCTCCGACTGATCGTACACTTGCATCCTCCTTTATTATTTTGAAAACATTTTAAGAAAATCATTTTAAAATCTTATCCTCATTTTGAGGCTGGAGACACGCGAGTGTTTCCTCCAATTCACTCAAACCAAAGCTCTGATACAAACATGTAACATCCATAAAAATCATGCCAAATTTAAACTTTTTAAAACATTTCAAAACCAATGATTATTACAAAACTTGTTTTCAAAATAATATAATGTCAGAGTATCCTAGAATCAAATCATAAAATCATGAAATATGAAGAGTTGTACGATCACGCCTTCGCCTTCCTGCGATCATCAGAAGTAGCTGAAACAATAATCGATAAATGTGAGCTCAAAGGCTTAGTGAGTTACCCCCAAAATACCAACGCCATACAGATATAATCATATCATATAAACAAATACAGCATGCATAATGAGCCATCAGTCTGACTGGACCGCCTCACATGACATCAGTCTATCTGGACCGCTCTCCGAGCCTTCGGCACGTTTGGACCGCCTCTCAGGGCCTTTAGCCTATCCGTACCGCTCGTCGGGCCTTCAGCCTGACTATATGCCCTCCCGAGTCTATAGTCTATCCAGTCTGCCCTGGGTATTGTAACAACTCAAATTTTCAAACAAATTTTTCTTTTTATAAATAGAGTAATTTCATTCAAAACAATGCATAAATAGTTTAAGTATTCTGTCAAATACAAATAGTCAAAATCCCAAGATCATAAAAGTATTCTCCAGTGTGTATCAATCACGTCGGCGCCTTCCCACGGTCCGCACTAGTACCTGAAACACATACATAGCAACTGTAAGCATAAATGCTTAGTGAGTTCCCCAATATACAACTTACGCACATACGCCTTTCCAGGCCCTGACCTTCCGGTCCATGTGTCTCAGGGGACTTCCGTCCCTGCTGGGTAAACCTTCCGGTCCTACCCACGCCGACCTTCCGGTCCATCACACAACATATTGCCTTCCGGCCCATAACATATTGCCTTCCGGCCCATAACATAAACGCCTTCCGGCCCATAACATATATAGCACATATAACAATAACTTACCACATATATCATACATATCACATATCATATCCGACCTTCCGGTCACACAGTCAAACCCTTCCGGGTACAGTATAGTGAGAAGACTCACCTCGTAAATGCTGAAAGCTAGCAACTCCTGAAATCTCTCGTGCACAATCCGACGAGCTACAACCTTCCTATAACATCACATATCTCTCATTAACACTTATATCTTCTAAGTGTGACTATCCCTAAGAAGTCAGACTTAGGTCAACTCTGGTCAACGGTCAACGGTCAACGGTCAACTCGACCGGACTCGGCGAGTGTCATGGCGACTCGGCGAGTCTAGACGTTCTCCAACTCTCTGAGAGTCCCTACCTACTCATCGAGTATCCTCCTTGACCCGACGAGTTACTCCTGGAAGAATCGCGGGGCCACCCCGACTCCACTCGCCGAGTCTGAAGAACAGCTCGACGAGTTCCAGACAATCTCCAAGCTACTCGCCGAGTCTGTTCATCGGACTCGGCGAGTCCACGCCATGCAGTCGATCAAACTGCTTCCTGAGATAAGTCTCGTCCCGAAATACACAAGCATGGGACCTTCTGGACCTCTAAAGGTCCTAATACAGGATTATAGACGTTGGGTAACAAGGTACTAGTTCATTTAATCACCAAATGGGTTCCATAAACCCTAAATCCATGCACACATCAATATAACAGAAGGAATCCGAATTATTACCTGAAATATGCACTCTCTGTGTCCCCAAACCGCAGAACTCGAATCTCTTGCTGTTCCTTTAGCCCAAAGCTCTTCCCCTCTTTGTACAACAATTCTTCAAAGCCCTAATATCCTTCAATCTTGCTCTAGATGCCCACAGCCGATTAGGGTTCTTCTCAGTCGACTAAAGACGGACAATGACAGCCTATAAGTGCATTATATACGACCTAAACCTGAACGGTTAGGGTTTTCGCTAAACAGCGTAGACTCGCCGAGTCCATATCGGACTCGTCGAGTCCAGTCGCGAACCCGCGACCAAGTCTGCGACCCTACTCGGCGAGTCTAGGCTCCAACTCGCCGAGTCCCCTCTTAAATCACCCCAAAACATAATTTTAACAATACCTGAGATTCCGGGCTGTTACAGGTATCTTGGCCTACAGCACAAAGCAGGACCTGCCTCAACCCAATCCCCCAATCCAACTAACATGTACACATAAATATCATACGCTAGCTAGCATGTACAGATAATCATAAGGATCTAACAGATCACTAACATGGCAACCATCCTATAACCAGGATACAGATCTAACTGATCACTAACATAGCAACCATCCTATAAATCAAGATACCGACCTACCAGGTCACTAAGCATATCACCATCCTAACTACCAAGATGTAAATCGATAAGCATATCATGCAATAAACCTGAATACAAATCCGATAAGGGCCGGCGTTAGTGCCTTAGACCCTGTTGATATAGTGATGAGAACTCACCTCACGAGTAGCTCAAAGTGATAAAGTCAAACTCCACCAAATGCAACTCCAAGTCCAACAGCTACATCTAGCGATGATCCACTTTCATAAATTCCCAAATTACCAAAATACCCCTAGAAGTCAAACTGGTCAAGCCTTGGTCATAGTTAAAGTCAACGGTCAAAGTCAACAGTCCATGTTGACCCAACTCGTCGAGTTCCTTGAGAACTCAGAAAGTCATAAAACCATAACCGACTCACCGAGTTTCCAACCAACTCGTCAAGTCCAAGAGTGTCCAGAAGTCGGGAAAACCCTATCTAACTCGTCGAGTCCTCTTACTGCCTCGCCAAGTTCATGCAGAATCAAATACGAGAAACCATCATCCGACTTACCGAGTCGGCTGAGCGACTGTTGGGCGTGTCAAACCCAACAAATAAAGGGGTACGATATACTCCAAAAGAATCCCACTATATTGCACTAAAAGGTAGTACAAGGCAAGTAGGGTTAATCAAAGAGCTTGCTTTGGTTAATTAATGTGGTGAATGGGAAGTGTTAGAGCTTATTAGCACTTTCAAGTACCAACTTAGATAGAACTGAACGAATATTGTGTCATCTGTGAGTCACATTGCTAAGTTGTCATACATGAAGTTGGAGTCCTTACAAAATCTGAATTTAATTCACTCATTTAGCTGATTGCGTGTGTTTAATTTGTTTGTTTAGTCATTGCACTCTAAAACCCCCCCTTTTTACTGTTGGTGACCATAGTACCTTGTGCAAAGAGGTATAGACTAATTATCCCGTGTCTCTGCAATTTGTTAGGCGTGTCAAACCCAACAAATAAAGGGGTACGATAGACTCCAAAAGAATCCCACTATATTGCACTAAAAGGTAGTACAAGGCAAGCAAGGTCGATCCACAGAGACACGGGATAATTAGTATATACCTCTTTGCACAAGGTACTATGGTCACTAACAGTAAAAAGGGGGGGGGGGGGTAGAGTGCAATGGCAAAACAAACAAATTAAAAACACACGCAATCAGCGAAATGAGTGAATTAAATTCAGATTTTGTAAGGGCTCCAACTTCATGTATGACAACTTAGCAATGTGACTCAAAGATGACACAATATTCGTTCAATTCTATCTAAGTTGGTACTTGAAAGTGCTAATTAGCTCTAACACTTCCCATTCACCACATTAATTCACCAAAACAAGCTCTTTGATTAACCCTAATCTTATTAACCTAATCTAAACAAGCTCTTAGAATTAGATTATAAGATTGTATGAAGCTTTATGTGAATGTTCCCAACAACACCCAATACTCCTCATAAGCTCGGGAGTGTAAAAGTGTATGAATAATATTTACACTAAATTCATTCAATAGAGATCAATTTAATGCTTGTTACTTGTTCAATTTCACAAAACAATTACGGATTTGGTAAAAGAGATAACTTGAATGACCTAACCCTAATTCAAATGGCCAATACGAATCATAATTAGAATCAAACATTCGATTGAAGCAAAATCAAATTCATTAGATAGAAATTAAGAACAAACATCATGTCATATGATTGAAGTCACTACCAACAAGTCAAAACATGAAATTGGAGAAACTAGGGTTCTAGCCACACATGGCTAGAACAAGATCACAAGAATAAAAGATGGAAATAATGTGCAATTACAACTTACAAATAAGAGAAATAATGTTTCCAAATGATAAATGATCAAATCCTTGCAAAAACCTTCGAAATCCCCTCTCAAAATGTGCTCTGATATCTTGTGTTTTTCCCAAAATGACCCAATTTTCCGTAATATGAAAAATAGAAAAACTGCCAAAAGTTAGTTTTCTTGGGCCGAACACAACCCGTGTTCAGCATAAGGCAAAAAGGGCACGACCCGTGTTCAGCTTGGTCAACAACTTTCATTTTTGGTCAACACGGCCCGTGTTGATTTTGCAGTGTAAATCCAACACGGCCCGTTTACCCTTCTGACTCCGACTCCCAACTTGATTTTTTTCAACTTTTTCGTTCTTCGCCCGATCACCCCGAAATCTTTACCAATGCTTCCCGGCACCTCCCAAAGCGCATTCCAAGCTCCGGTTTACCTGAAAAAGACATGAAAGTGTGCAAATAAGGTTGTTCTAGAGACTAACATGAATATGATGAAATGCAAGAAAAAGGAAAGAACAATTATGCTAAATAGATGCATGAAATGGGACTAAAAGGCGTGCAAAAAGGTGCACAAATTGCACCTAACAGCGACTCGTGAAGTTTACGCAGTCCATCACTTATACAAATGTTTTTAAGCCACCCCAAAGCTCCATATTGCAGATCCAACTTCCCAGGGCATGTTTTCCACGTAAAGTTACAAACTTTACGTACATGCATGGTCCTAAATGCCAAAACTAGACTGAAGGAAAGGTTAAGTCAAAGGGAAAGGCCCAAGCTTGCCAAATCTCATGACTTTATAGCTATAGGGACCAACAGGAGTCCAGATCTGAAGTTACAACTTCAAATCTTGCCCCAATACTCGAAATAACTCCCAAATGTGCTAAAGATGGCCCTAAACCCAAATATGAAGAGATTTAGCAAAAGGTAAGCCAAGGTAACGACTTGTTACCTTTAAAATGATGCTAAGATGAAGTAGAGTCAGATCCACAAGCTCCTTTTTGCTCCAAGCTTCTTATACTTTACACCTTCTTCACACAAAGCACCAAAATCACTCTTTAAACCTCGCAAACACTCAAGAGCAAGGTAATATCGATTATGGTTTCTCTCAGCCGTCAAAGGGGTGGTAAAGGACTGGAGGAAGGGACTTAAGGCCCTTTAAATAGGGTGCAAACCCTAAAAATTAGGGTTTCATCTCCCAGCTCCTACTCGTCGAGTCCGGGTCCTCCGACTTGTCGAGTAGATCCGTAATCTACGTGGGCTAACCCGCCTCTACACGACGAGTTGGGGGCAACCAACTCGTCAAGTAGGTCCATAAATATGTCATATAATGCTTAAAACTTGTACCTGGGAGTCGGGGTGTTACAAAGGCCTTTACTCGATCCAATTCTTGTCCACAATCCCGAAATAAGAAACTTTTCGAAACAAGATGTTACAATAAACACATAATATAAAATATGTACATATGCATCATGTGAGGAACCCACATTAATTTTGTTTTACAGATGACCAAATAAAATCAAAGCCAACAATTTGTTAGTCACTAATAAGCTTAACCCGTTTGTTTTAAATACATTAATACTATTGGCCATTATAAGTAAAACCGTTTTTTGGTGACGTCTCCGACAACCAAGGCACCTCCAACGATATCTTTGGTCATCTTCTCCAACCAATATGATTTTCCCGATAAGTTTATCAGGATCAGAAGATCAAGTTTTTGAAGCTTGAGATTTGTGTTTCAACGTCAAATTGATTTAGAAAAGGTTTTTAATTGATTCAATAGTTTTTTTTTTTTTACATTAATTTTCAAAAACTAGATGGAACATATTTTGGAGATGAATAAAAATTCTGTAAATTAACTTGAAATGATTTATAAAAACCAAATTGGTTTTGTCTGGTACATGCAAGTTGTTACCTGAAGGCTTCTAGTCCAACAATATTTGGTGATGTTTCCCTCTTTGAGGTTGAGGGTCCAAACACTTCCGTGTACATAGATAAAATCAGGAGTTAGATTAAAAGTAGATTAGATTTGCTTCTTAAAAAAATAAAATAAATAAAATAAAATAAAAAATGCAAGGTGTTGCCCTCTTTGATTTCCTTTTTAGGATGATTTTAATTGTATTCTCATGCCAAGTTGAAGGTAGACCTGGAAATGGAGCGGGTTTGGAGCGAATCGACATTGATCCAAACTCTTTTAACAAATTTCAAAATCCGATCCAAACCCGCTCCGTAACCTGCAGGGTTTTGAATAATCAAACTCGTACCCTTATCCACCGAATCAACAAATATCCAAACCCGCCCCGTAACTCGTAGGTTTTTTGAATAATCAAACACATTTACTTAAATCATAAAATCACATTTATTAAAATAAAACTAAGTTTTGATTTAGAAAACACATTATGTACTCGAGGACTTTCTATTGGAATTAAAATCATTATTTTAGTTACTTCCGATTGGTTTTGATCGTCAATTGCATTAATAGAGAATAGTAATTACAAACTTTCTTCCGGTTGATAAATGACCTTATTGATTTATAAATGAAATTAGTAATTACATGATGAAATATAAATGAAATGAAATGATGACTCTTGGGAGAAGACCGGAAGTCTTGAAGCTGAGCCCTCGAGTCCTATGTAAAAACAATTTAATCTTTGGCCTTTTCTCTTTGGACTTCTGATTGGAATTTAATGTAAACTTTAGACAATATAAAATATAAATTTATATTTCTAAAATTTATATGGGACGGGTTATAAACGGAGTGGATCGGTGATGATCCATACCCGACCCTTTTAATAAAATAGTTAGCGGGTATATGTCGTTAACGGGTAAACAGATCAAAAACTATACTCCAAACTCATATAATTGTTAAGGGTTTGGATCGGATCAGGGTCAAAACTCGCTCCATTGACAGACCTAGTTGAAGGTTTCATCAAGAACAAATATGATGAAAATAGGAAGGAACCATCCTATCGAAAAACATGTTTTTCGGGTCCAGAAACAATGCAAGTTCAAGAAATATAAAAACATGTTCAACCAAAAAATCGAAATATAGATATTCTTTGTCAGCGAACCGGAAAATTGATTTTGGCCAAAAAAAAATGACGAGAGATCTTAGAGTCACCAAAAACCAACTAAACTTTCAATAACCGAACACAACTAAAAAATAACCAAACACAATTATATATTTTTGACAGAATTAAGAGAGTTTAATGGTAATTCGGATGAAAAACTTTGATGACTAAATGTATGTACCCGACAAAATACGCCATAATGCCATCTAAGTTTTATATATTTTTTCTTTAAACTTTCATCATCCATGTTGTGAACAAAACCCATACATGATACCCGAACCCAACATTCTCAAAATATTTTATTTAAAAAAAAAAATCAAATAATCTTCCTCTTTTCAAAAAACGTCTTCAAGTGCCATAGCTGCAATCCTGCAACAGACAAACACATAAACAACGAAACCAAACTGAACGAACCCAACTTAGTGTTCGTCTTCCTGTTTAGCTCTTCCATTTCTCGTTCTCTGTAACAATCACACCATACAATACCCACATTACAATTTATAAACACACAATTCATTCGTATAACCATTTTCATCAACCAATTAACCTTTTCCGAAGATACAACATCTCCTCATGAATCCCAGCAACCATCTCCTCAATTTTCTTTAGTTCTAATTGCATCGCCTGCAAATTGAAGCGCATACAAAAAGATCTATCATTTATCGAAGCTAAGTATGTATATAATTGCAACTGTTTCTATGAGTATGGACGAAAAATTAGATACTTACATCTACTGAACCTTTCTTCGCGACATTAGACCAACCTTTAGCAGCCACACCGGATCTCCAATTGAATTCCACAGAGATGTTAACGGCCGGTTGGTGATCAATGGCGGAGAAGCAAACTAAATGATCGCCATCTTCAACAACGCGAAGCGCGAATTCTCCTGATTCTACCGCTTCCGCATAGTGTTGGCGGTTTCCGTTCTCGGAAAACAACTGGATTTAGAAGATTCAAATAAACCCCAACTCAATTTGCAAAATGAAGATTTCGTATCAAGTTAACCACAGTCGATAACATGATAGAGATCAAAAGATGTATTCATCTCATGCAGATAATAACGATTAAACAAAATTTCAGTTACGAATTCATGGAATTAAAAATGGAAAGCTGTTTCGGATTTACCCTGACAGTGATCTTGTGATGTTCAGGCAATGGAATTCCTTCATTTGGATTAACAATGGAGTAATGACCGACTGTCATGGAATTGATTTTGATGTCTTCTCCTATGCATTTTGTGTGACCCGATTCGAGCTCGAAACGGATTGAATGAGCAATGATGGATAGAAATGCTAAAGCTAGGATGAAGATGGCGAGCCCAAGCTCCATTGTTGAGCGAGCTCTATTTGGATTTTGGGGAAGACGAATTAGAATGTAGGGATTATGAAAATTTTGAAATGAGAAAAACGTCAATGGCATTTCCTTCTCATTAATGCTCTTGTTTATTGAATTTAATTATTTACCATATTTTGTATCTATATGAAAAAATATTTAATAAACAAGTCCACCTAATTTTCATTTAATTTTTATTTTGGTCAATAGATTTCAGATTTTGTTAATCATACCACAGACTTTTTCGATGTGTAGAAAAACACCCGAAATCTTAAAGCCGATAATTGTATTGATTTTAAGGTTAATTGAATCAAATATTAATAAAAAATGCCAAAATGGAGAAAAAAGGTTTGCATTTTTTATTTCTGTTTAAAATTCATAACTTTAGTGCAAATCCAATAATGGAAAGACTTGCTTTGGACAAAATAAATTGGATGCACTGTTAGTGATAATCACTAACAAAGTTGGCATATGAGGTCGAAGGGTGTGGGTATGTAAATGTTACGATTTGTCAACTCAGTCGTGACAAACACTACGAAGGGTGTGGTTCCTCACTCTCTCTCTCTCTCTCTCTCTCTCTCTCTCTCTCTCTTATGTGGCAAAGATAATAGTAAAATAAGGTGAAGAGTCTTTGTCACAATAGAACCATGGCATGACACCCTTCAACCTAAAATTTCATGTCAGGGTAATATACATGTTTATATCTTATTTGATTCATTGTGTTTAATCAATATTTAGTTATTGTTTAAACATAGCTTATGGCTACACCCTAATACCAAAATTATAAGTGGTTACTATGCAGGGCCGGCTCAAGTGTTTACCAAACTAAGCAAAGACTTAGGGCCCCAAATTCTAAAGGGCCTCAAATTTTAAATCTTATTCGTTAATTCTAGTAAAAACTCGATCATTCGATTATTACAAATGTCTGAGGGAAGCGGTGATTCGATTTCCAAAGAAAGGTAGAAAAAACACGTAGAAAAAACGCAACCTTCTGTTAATTGATCGGTTCAAGTGTTCTTCTAAGTCCTGTTCTTCTTCCTTCTCGGATCGGCGACTTCTTCTCCTGTCCTTTACTCCTCCGGTCTCTAATATTAAATATAGTCTGAAAGTGAAACAAAGAAACACAACAGCCTTCTCTATTCTTTCTTCCGTTCTCTAATTCAGAGATTGTGATTCTCCACTGTTCAGAGGCATCAAAAGGACAAGACTGATGGTTTACTAAAAGTATTCCAATTCCATTATCTGATAATCTGATTAATGATTATCTTACACTTCTAGTTCTAGTTTTGAGTTTTCTTATTTTCCAATTTCCATTATCTATTCTAACGTGCTGTATAATTAACAGTTCATGTCTTTTTAACCTACAATTATAATGATTTTTATGAGTTTGGATTATAGAATTAGTCTATCTATATGCTTTTATGGTATACTATTTAACGAGGTAATCAAAAGCTTCTAAAAGTCTATAAGTCATATTGATTATAAGCTAGAATCATAACTCAATCACATCCAAATTTAACTGGATGCCTTTTGAACTCGTGTACCAAATAGAAGATAGATAATAGTTAGTATCAATAGGGGCAAGGACACATCATCTTGACCATTATAATAGAATGTCAAGCAACTGTCGGTTAAAAAAATAAGGGCTCGTTTGATTTCCTTTCTAACTGGATCCAAAGTAAGGACCCGGTCCTCAGTCCAAAATAGCTTGTTTGTTTTTCCCTTCTCCATCCTTGGACTCGGTCCAAATGAAGGACTCGGTCCCTAATTTTGTGATGATTCGGTCCTTCATTGAAACTCTCATGACTGGGTCTATCTCCTTTATGCTCTTTGCCGTTTCCCTTGACATATCGTTCTTCCCTTACATATCGCTCAAGAACCCTTCTCTCACGTGGTTTCAACTCTCTCCCAAATCGGTTCCCCTCATCAATTTCAACTAACAGGCGTCTCTTTTTCGTTCAAGGTAGCATTTTATCTGCCATATTATTCGATATTTTGATTGTCTGATTATGTTTCATATATGTGAGTAAAGGAATATGGGATCAAGAAATCCTAGCATTAAGAGATCATTATCAAGCAAAACATTAAAGCTGATCTAGATTGGTTGATTAAGGAACCTGTTTAGCTGCTGATTTATCTACTTGGGGTTTAAAGGATGGAACAATTTTGATGATCTATAATAACGAAGACAAATTGTTGGCATGCTCTCCACAGATAAGAACAATTGACTACACTGATGATTTAGTAGATCTTAATAATGTTTTATTAGCCTGTCTTATGTGATTGATTATTGTGTATTGCTTATAAATATAAAATTTTGATTGCTTTTAAATGATTATGGTTTTCATTTTCAGAGGTTTTAACTTGCAACATACTATTGTTCATTATCTACAGTTTTGTTTCAATTGTATGATTACATGAGTATTTTGAAGTATTGAAATTTGATAGTAAAATTTTAACTAAGAAAAGCTAATACAAGTGTTGGCGAGTCAATGCATAGCTTTATTTCTCAGATAAATGATAAGGTGTATTTTGATGTTTTTATCATTACATTCCACTTTTATTTGATAAGGTGTATTTTGATGTTTTTATCATTACATTCCACTTTTATTTTTAATTTTGTATTTATGGTTACAACTCTCAAGTAAATGAAACTATATCGCTATTAATACTGGTTATGGAGTTTGATGTTAATTCCAATATGTATTGTGTTTTAGATGCTACAAGGGTAAAATAGTTATTTTGCACAATCAGTTAGATGCAAAAATCAAACAACAAATTTCAGTCAAAGGTAACTCAGTCAGAACTTCCAACTCAGTCAGCTTCTAACTCAGTCAGCTCTAACCCAATTAGCCACTATCAAACGACCCCTAACTCTGTTTATAAACTTTTTAGTTTATTATTGCCGGTCCTAAATCCGGATAAATGATGAAAGTTTATAACATTAAGTATAGTAAATGCCAAAGGGCCCTAAATTTTTTGTTTGCTTAGAGCCCTCAAAATGGTTGAGTCGCCCCTGCTACTATGCTCCCATGTGAATACCATTAGAAAGGAGCTATTAGTGAAGTTGTGTAATTTATAGGAGGATTGAGTTTAGATTGATATATTTGTTTCATGTTATTGGTGAAATTTTGTAATTTATCGGAGGATTGAGTTTAAATTGATATCATGTAAGGGTTTTAGAATATCACCATACAAGTGAATAAACAATTTTTCATAGACAATATAAAGATTATAATGTATAATAAAATAGGAATCAATAAATTTTTATTATGTATTTAATGCTAAAATGTATAGATAAGGCTATGGAAAGTGGTACAACACCTCCACAATTGTTGAGGTGTGTTCGGCACCAGGGTCGGCTCTATGCTTTACAAAAGTAAGCAAGGGCTTAGGGCCCCCAATTCTAAAGGGCCTCCAATTTTAAAACTTATTATGTTAATTATATCTATATATATACATATTTCCTGGGTTGCAAAGACAAGTTGGAGCTTGGCCTAGTGGTAAAAGTGGTGGTTTAGCAAACCAAGGGTCTTAGGTTCGAATCTATTTGCTTTCCTAAAGGGCCCCAATTTTTTTGTTTTCTTAGAGCCTCTAAAATGGTTGAGCCGCCCTTGTTCGGCACAAACACCACCCTTTGGCCTCAACATGGGTGTTTGGCAACCTCTCGTGGCAATGCCTACATATGAGAGTAAAAGTTCAAAAACAATATTTGTTCATATTTTTCTCTTTTCAATAACTAAAAAAATGAATTTGAAAATGCCATGGTGACCTATCTTCTTTAAATGGTAAGAAGTTAGTGTTATGTAACAAAAATGAAATGGCGCCTACATGGTAATAAAAACAGTATGACAAGTATGACACCACTTCCTCTAACATATAAATTTAGTTGTATTAAACTCCAATGTTGGTATCGAGGGTAGATCATATTTTTGTGACAATTTTTGATAAAGATCCTAAGACCTATTAACGATGACACTTCACTTTGCATTGAAATAATCAGTTATGTAATGACCCATGTAATAGATTTTCAAACTTGAAAAGGAATAGGTTTATATATAAGCCAATGAAGCTTATAGAACCGAGTCACATTGTATTTGGACTGGTTTTCATAAATTTATATATGTTTAATTCAACTTTACACCCATGACATGACATGATGACAAGAGTAGAATAATCAAATAATCTTCTTTTTCTCGAAAAATGACTTAAGATGCCATACTTGTATTCCCGCCACAGACAAGCAAATAAACAACGAAACCAAACCCAAATAACCCATTATCGAGTTTGTATGCCTCATTAACTCTTGCATATCTTCTTCTCTGTCAAAATCGTACAACACATGTATGTATCATGAGTTTCACTTCAAATTCTATAATGTAATATTATAATAACATATTTTGATAATATTTCGTTACAAAAATATCACTACACTATCAATTATATTTTATAAATTGATGTTTAAAGCATATAATTATGCATCCAATCACGTTGAAGATAAATCTTATTCAAAATGATACAATTTTGCAGAAGACCATTCAAAACCTGTATATGAGAGTAAAAGTCCAAACATTTTATTAACCAACCTGTCTCGAAAGTCAAACATCTCCTCCATAATCACAGAAATTGTGTCCTCCATTTTCTTCAGCTCTAATTCCATCGTCTGTTCATTAAACAAAACCGATCATTATATCCAATCAATCTATATAAGAATACATGTTGCAAATTCTGTATGAATGAGTCAATCTCATAGAATAAAAATGTATTTTTATAAAGAAAAAGATACTTACATCTACAGTCTCTTTCTTGGCGACATTAGACCAACCTGTAGCAGCAATCCCAGACCTCCAATTTAACTCCACAGTCGTGTTTAGAATTGGCTCGTGAGCGTCGGTCAAAAAGCAAAGCAGATGCTTCCCATTTTCTTCAACCTGAAGCGTGAATTGTCCTGATTCTATTAATTCCCCATGATGAAGTCGCTTTTCCTTTGGTGTAAACAGCTGCATTTGCAAACAGCACTTATAATTGTGAATCGTCAACACATCTTTAAATCAATCATGAGAAAAAGCAAAACCTAATTCACCAAGCTTTCAAACGAATGGTTAGGGATTAGGATACGACACGGGTTTTGATTTTTGAACCCGAATTGAAATCAGAGTTCAACAGGAAGCGAATCCGATGCAATAGGAATAAATAATCAAATCAAAGCTACAGAATCGTGATAGGAGAAGTTGAATCATGGATCAGAAAGATCAAAACATCAAACGAGGTTGCAGAAGGACGAAATTGAAACTCGGAGGTTGTTTGAAATTTACCGCGACACTGATCTTGTGATGTTCAGGCAAGGGATGTCCTTCGTTTGGATTAACAACGGAGTACTCAGCGACTGTCATAGAATTGATTTTGAGTTCATCGTGTATGCATTTTGCCACACCTGATTCGATCTGGAAACGGACTGATTGAGCGATGGTGGATAGAAGTGGTAGGGTTAGGATGAAGACAGCGAGTCTAAGCTCCATGGTTAATTAAGCAAGCTGTTTGGACTTTGGATTTGGGAGAGATGAATCACAACTCAGAAGTTGGGTTTTAGGGTCTCATACATGGATTATCGATGGAGAAATTGGAGAAGAAAGAAGTTTTGAAAAATATAAACAGGCGCCAATGGCATTTCCTTTTCATTTATGTTTGTTAAAACAGCACATTTATAGAAATAAACTTGAAACTTGACAGAAATTTATTGAAAACGATTAAAAAAACGATTATAGACAAATCAATTAAACAAGTTTTTGTCTCAAATGTATTTTTTTTTTTTTTTTTTTTTTGTAAATTGTTAAATAAATTTTTATTTGAGAATGTCTGTGAAGATATATATTTTTAAATTAAAAAGACTATATAAAATATATACCTAAGGTTAATAATATGGCATGTCATTGTTATTGTGTGTCCATGTTTTTTCGGAATTCAAGATATAAAATAGCAAGTCATTGTTATTGTATGCATGTATGCAGAGGCAGTTTGTTATTGAAAGAATTATTATGAAATTGCTATTATAAAGAACAATTAAATGAATATATTGTATCAATTACTAAGAGTAAAATCAATATAATATTTATAATAGGTATATAATGAATATCTTTTACATAAATACGGAGTATATGATTAGATGATTAGAAGTTAGAACCTTCAACTTAAATATATAAGCTCTAACTGATAAATTGAAACTTTGATCGAGTTTAACTCTTTTTTTTATACAAATGCGATTATTATAAACCCGTATAACTAACAGAAATTTCGATGAAATAAAAGTTATACATTCCTCCGAATTTATAAATAATATTCCAATCTAAACAACTCATTTTGGCTCCCAAAAAATTATGTCTCCTTGTTCTCCAACTAAACCAAGATCTCTAAGCCTCCTTTCTTGATAATATTCATATTCATCCAACTCCTTTTCCCTCTCTTCGAAAATCCCATCTATATGTCCCAACACCTTCTTCTCTCCCTCTCGTATCGCGATCGCAATCTCAACCCTCCGATTAATATCCCCTCCCTTCAACTTTTCATCCTGCAAACCAAAATTCCAATAAGTGACCGTGACAGTAACAGCGACAGTCTGACATGACAGAAAGTGTTACCGACAATGACAATGACAGTGACAGTGTGACATGACAGACAGTATCATTGATAGTGACAATGACAGTGACAGTGTACCTCTTCAATGGTGGTTCGATAGCTAGAAAGAGCAGAGCGGCAAGCGGTGCGTACAACTTGGCATATGACCTCCTCGTTGTCACGGCTAACAGGTAATTCAAGGTGGTCCCACACAGAGTTTCTAAAAATAGATTCAAGTAGGAAGGAATCGGTGCCACCAAGTGCTACAAGCCTTAAATAAGGTAGCATTTTTGGTGGAAG
Organism: Lactuca sativa; assembly: GCF_002870075.4. Lineage (NCBI taxonomy): Eukaryota > Viridiplantae > Streptophyta > Magnoliopsida > Asterales > Asteraceae > Lactuca > Lactuca sativa. The sequence goes on along the minus strand of NC_056625.2, from coordinate 73,537,878 downwards.
TGGTCTTCCTAAAGTGATGTCAAAATATTGAACTGCTTTTGTGCCATTAGTTTCAGCTATATCTAACTTATCATCAAAATAAGGGTCTGAATCCGAGATCTGTAGTGTTAAAGTGTATGTATTTCTGTCTACTGTCGATTCTATAAATCCATAGTCTAGTGCCAATTCCGCATTGCTTTTGTTCAAATCATATTGGATCAACACCTGCATAAATGCAACAAAAAGGATACAATTTGTTAAAAAAAATATGGGAAAACTTGATATAAACTTGAATTTTGAATGTAATAGGTTTGACTCACCTGTTGACCAGCTTTGACTGGTATAGGACTTCTCAAAGAGAATATTTGATCCCTGGAGAATAGGCCAGCCCCTTTGATCTCATATGCATAATCTTCTTTGGTTATACTAGGGCTATGATTGATCTGACATTCATTTATATATACTTCAGGAAAGAAAGCGTTGAAGGGCATTTTCGGAAATTAACCATATTGTGAAAAAGAACAGTTTTAGAGCTTACCAAGTCTGCTATTGGAATCAAGACAAGATTTTGACCACGAAGTCGTGAGAATGCTCTTGATCTGAGTATCCCAAAAGCCCAGATGAAATCATCTAGTGTAATTGGAGAAGGGAAAAGTTTTGTGTTTGGAAGAATCACTTGCTCTTGGACTTGAAGAAACTCATTCTTCACATACTCTTTGACACTCAATGTTGTGCTCAATAGTTGGGTTCCTGAGAAAACTCATTCTAATCAAGATTTATCTTTGGTTAAGTAGTAAGAAGTGATTATAAAGTATATGGAGAGCTGAATAAAGCTATAACATAATTTAACCAACCTTCAATCTCACTGAGCTCCTCTTCTGACCTGTTCTGGAAAAGCATCAGAAAATCAGCAACTTATCAGTTATCATCAACAAAGTACTTCCGAATGCAAAGTGGAAGAAAATCCCCAAAATTCAGAAAACAACTAGAGAAAGAAAAAGGTAGACTCACCAGAAGATTGTGGAATCAGTAGACTCAGGAAGAATATTAATGTAATTTCTCCAAGGAGAATAGTCATCATCTTCTCTCAGCTTCTCCTTAATCAGAAACAGAGCGACCGAAATCCATGGCTTTAATCCATCACACACCCTTCCGATTTCAGAAGCTGAAACTGTATCTGGATTAATCCAAAACTTCTTCGGGACCTCCAGAACGACTTCATTTCGACCTATGTCTCTCTGAGCAACCAATCCTAGACCTTCCGCGACGATTCCGGGCTTCGCTGGAGAGTTGGAGGATACTACCTTTTCGTCACTTAGCCATTTCCAAAATGTCTGGACCGCCGGAGGAAGTGGTGGAGGCGGTGCTGCGTTGCATTTGACGGTGAACCGTTTGTTGTAATGGAGAAGTAGTGATTTGGATCTGAAACTGAGAGGGTTTGGAGTAGAGAAGGTAGGGAGGAAAGTAGCCATGGCTGGCTCTCCTGTTCTCGTTATTGGTGGTTAAAAAGTGATGCACTTATCCTTCCCGAGAACTTGTTTATGTTTATGTTTATCAGTTTATGTTGGTTTAAGTCTTTAAGATCATCGTTAATAAAATATTGTTTATCAATTTATCAATCGGAAGTTTTTGCAAATCAATAATATAGTGTATAGAATATTTTCTATTATTAGAGATAGATTTTTAGGTCAATATTATCTTAACTGTTTTTGATTTTTATGAGTGGTTTATTTTAAGAATTTTGTATTTGTTATAATGGATATTATATTTCTATTTATTCAATAATATTTTATTTTACATTTTAGATACAAATTATTGTTAAATTTTAATTATTTATTGACAAATTAATGTATTTTATTTTAATTTTCAATTTTTAAATATTAAATTTGTAATAATTATTATTGTTTTATTTTTTATAATTATATCGTTTTTATTTTCAAAAATAAGGAAAAATATATTTTAAAGATTTTTAATCTTAAATAACAAATCTAATTAGATTTATCTAACATCCCAAAATTTTCAACAAACTTAAACCTTTCAAAACTACATATTTACTAATAAAAGTGTTTACAAAATCATTGTTTTTAAAACATTATTTAAAATTAGAGTCTCCCAAGATCCAATCAATTGTAAACCAAGGATGTGTATGGTCACACATTCGCCTTGTCACAGTCCTCCAAAGTACCTGAAACCATAAACCAAATCTGTAAGCATGAAACTTAGTGAGTTCCCCCAAAATACCACCACACAAACAAATCACATGCACAAACACTCATACCTGACCCAATCAGTCTCGGCCTGGAATATCAGGCATGTCTACGATGGGCACAATCATCCTCGGGATGGAATACCCTCGTATCATAAGCATGTTTGATCCAATCAACCATCGGGTTAAAATACCAAAACATGTCGGGTTTAGTCAACCATCGGGTTGGAATACCCTTGACCTGTTGACTGATGTACAAAGCAATCCAGTCTCACCATATAGCATAACAAGCATGTTAGGTTCAATTAACTATCGGTTTGGAATACCCTCAGGCCCAATCAACCTCCAGGTCCAGTCATCCATCGAGATGGAATACCCCATGTTGGAATGTCAATATATATAACGGGTCCAGCCATCATCGGGATGGAATACCCTCGGCCCAATCAACCATCGGGTTAGAATGCCCCCGGTCTGTTGGCTTACGTACATAGCAATAAAGCCTCAACCACCCACAATTTTACAATATCATAGATGTCATATGTATATATATATATATATATATATATATATATATATATATATATATATATATATATATATATATATATATATATCCTTCAATTTTACAATATCATAGATGTCATATGCCAAAAAATTTTGTTATTTTCTTTTAAAGCAATGTTATTTTAATTGTCAAATCATCATTTATCACATGACATCATCATTTTAGAGAGACGATTTGCAATTTCATAGATATGGTCTATAAAATTGATGTTATTTTGGTGATTGAGCTATTTTTTGAATTTCTTGAAAAATAGTTCATTTTATCTTTTCTTTTCTCTTTATTAGTTATCCTTTATAGGTTTATTTATTTATTTTGCCGTGGTGATGCGAGGAAAAAAAATGATGAGAAAGTTCACAGATCACCGTTTTTATTTCATGTTTTGTAAATTAACTGATCTTATCTCTAATAATCATCTAGGCCCAGTACATAATACTATTTTTCAAACTTTAGACTAATGATGCCAATATAGATCAGATGATAGAAAAAATATAATTTTGTTACCACTACAAAATTATATTTGTGTGGAATATCCAATTTACTTTTTTCAAATGGTACTTTTCTTGAGCTACTATTAGTATATATTGTTAGTTTTGAATTTCGACCACACGTTTAAATCCAATATGATATCATTCATATTCATAAACCTCTACAAAATTTCACAGGTAAAAAAGATTATTAATTTTGTTGAAAGACGAAATTTCAGTCATCCTTGTCATCTTCCTCATCTTCTTCTTCATAGTAACTAAAAGGAAGTGGGACAGATTTAAACGCTCTATACTTTCCCACATTGTTCAAATGCTCATTCTCCAATCTGCCCACACATAAATCACATCATCACTCATCATATCTATAAATCTATATATCTATATCTATACATACAAACTTAGCGAATGGAATAATATTTTGTACATACCTGAAAAACATCCACACCCCTCGCCTGAATATTTCTAAACAGGAAAAAAGACTTGATATAGCAGTTCCTTTGAGGTAATGTAGGTTAAATTTCAATATCAATTGAAGCCACGTAAGCCTCAACATAACATCCAACACCTGTAACACAATAATTATAAGAAAAACGGAGACAAACAACAACTAATGATAAGGATTAAGGAAAAATTAGGACTTTTGTTTTTATACCATTACTACAAAGTAGACACTTGTATGCCTTACTGAAAGCTTATCTCTAAGGAACAAGTTGTTTGACTTCCTTTGTAAAAGTCCCCAATCCACAACTATATCCCAATACGTGTTGAACATAATTGAAGCGATTGAAGTCATAAGAGCCAAAACCTTCCATGTCTTCTTCATCTTCAATTCAAACACAGTTCTAAATACCACTGCAATAATCGTCAACAAATATCTCGAACCATTTATCAAATGCACCCAATCTTTTTCTTCAACCAATCTCCGAACACACTACAATCACGACACACAAAAATTAATATCCTAAAATCGTTTATATATATCATTTTATTATTAATCACCTGGAGGAATCGAATCCAATATGGTATAATCGCTACAATAATGTAGAACACGTTGTAGAGATCCATCGTATGACATTTTTGCTCCTTTTGATACCATCTCATACCATAGTAGCATATGTAAAATTCTAAACACCTCATCGCTTGAATCTGACTAGTCAACTGATCTGCTAAAAAAAAGTCTGCAAGTGAAACCTGAAATCATACAAAAAAATAAATAAAATTAATCTGTGTGTAAGTTGGAAGATTGTTTACTTTTAATATATACCTTGTAGAGAGGAGCGCAAATGCAATGGAAAAGAGATTTGATGAGAAAGAAACGACTGGATTTGTACAAGATATTGAAAGGGCAAAAGAATATGAGAAGAAGTAGAATGAGTAAGATTAATGGAATTAATTCTACGTATTTTTCATATATGGAGTGAACAGAATCGAGTTTCATGTGAACATGAAGAAGAAAGGTGGAGAGTGTGACAACTGTAACACCAGTGCTGACTAGAAACACATCTTGGTAGCTTAATTCGGTTCCTTGCTTGAATCCGAATATAAACGGGTAGTTGATTCTGCAACGCTTCCAGAAATATATATTTGCAGCGTATAAAAGCATGTGTAGGATTATATACGCATATAAACTGCAACCAAAATCAACAATTCGTTAATTCTTTGTAGATAATAATAATAAGAATTAGTTGATTACAATTTTCATGATTAAATTTAAATCACCTGTAAAGAGGGAAAACATTTTCCATGTACATGGTGTGCTCCTGTTTAGACATTACTTTCCTTGCTTGTATAAGTAATATGGCAGCAATCAGAAGTGCAATCGAGCAACCAGAAAAGAATCCTAAAAATTAAATAAAAACGTAAGCATGATGATATATTTTTTAGAATTTTAATTATTGGTTATTATATTTATGTACCTGAAAAAAATGTTACCCTGTGCTTTTCTTTCTTTCTTTTTGGTCTTAATAGTTTCATACCTTCTCTACGATTGGAGTTTGCAAAGTACTTTATGAAGGTGCCCTCTACACGATCCAGAAGAAGAGTAACCTAAAACATTTTTCTAAAAAAAATTACATTTTAGATTCCAAAAAGTCAAAGATTTTGTCAACACTAACCTCATCACAGCTCCCGATGTAAGAGTCATCCACAATTTTCATGTATGACCTTGCTGCCCTTCTTATTGCAATCTGCATATATACACAATAAGATGATTAGAAAATAGAAAAAAGTCAAAAAGAAAAGACCATAGTTTCCTGACCTTTTCATATTTCTTCATGATCTTTGAGAATGCTAGGATATTTACATAGCTGTTTTTCATTCATGAACAAAGAGAGAAAAGTCATGGCTCAATTTTCAATATATGGTTTTAAAGTTCATGATTATTTTATAATTTATATTCACGACCTGTAATGCTTGAGAAGATGAAGCTTGCGATAGAATTCAATAAACACAACTTTCATTCTGCCTTCTGCTTCTTTGAGCTCCTCTTTCTTAAACCTTAAATCTTTGTCTTTTGAGTCATTAAGAACACTTCTGATGGTTGACATTGGGCTTTCAAGGGTATTGTTGATCTTTACACGATCAAGAACATCCAAAAGATCTGATTTATGTTTATCAGATTTGGAATCAATATGTCTGTTTTCTGCAAAATAGAATCCCATCTTCAACTTCATGGAAAGATCATACTGAATAACATGCAATTATAAATTTATAATAATTATTATATGATTCAAAGTGAACTTTCTCACCACTAGGATTAGTGACACAAGAACTTCTCATTTGATTCCAATCATTCATCTCACTCTGTTGTTCCTCATCTACCAATTATGGACTCATCATACATAACAAAAGTTAGAACACAATAATTAACCTTTTGTGGACATTTATACATCTTACTTTTTTAAAGATTTAGGATATGGGATATGGGATATGGGATATACCTAGTGAAACTCTGCTTGGAGAATTTATATTTGAGGATTCTATGGAACCACTATCTGTAGAAATGATTCTCTGTATATGACATTTATTTATATCTGGTTGTTCCACTTTGATCCTTAATGCAATCAAAGCATTCATTTGCTTGTTTATTGAAGTTGCTTCTTCAATCACTTCCTCCACTTTATCCCTATAAAAGGTATTAACCTTGTTAAGCTCTTCATCAAGCTTCTCAAAGAATGTAACCTCACTTTGTCTTGGTGACATGAGAAAATTGGTGTTGTATACTTCTCTAGTATCATCTTGCCTCACAGTTTCAACAGCTATAACTTGGTCTTCAACATCATCTGTGCTTTCATCATCAGAGCTTGATCTTACATTTAGACCACTAAAAGGTCTGTATAGTGATAACCTCTGCTGTGAAATTCTAGAAGGTGTTTGAGGTTCTTCTTGTAGTTTACTTTGTTTGATTTCATGTAATATTCTTTTGAGTCCATTATAGTCCATGTAGGCTTCAATCCATTCTGGCACCTTTTGTTGCTTGAACTCCTTTCCAAACTTCATTTTTGAGTATCACTTTCCTTCTTAGAAAAAAGAAAACCTTCAAGTTATTCAACAAGTCAAAACTTGAAAGCATCAAATTTATGGAATTCCATCAAACAATCGAACAGGTAAAGGGTGCTTATTACAATTTACACACTGAACAGTCTTAAATAACAAAGCATTGATCTAGAACTTACAGAGAAAATGTGTGTTCTCTTGAACTGATTGATTTAGGTTACTATGTAACAGAAATCTAGGAAAGTATAATCCTAATTCTACCTATACAGTAACAATTGATATACCATGTGATGCATCAAAATTCAGGGGATATTCTATCTTAAATAAGATAAACCTTAATCACTATTAAATACTGATTAAAGTATAGATAGTAGCCCCTCGATTTCCAAAACATTAAAACAGTTCTATTTTGTGTTTTGATTCCAAAATAGGACCAAAACGAAATTCAAATACACAAGTGCTCAATGGATGAAAAAACTCATCTGTACAAATTTTTTACGCCAAAGTACACGAATACATGAGTTTCTGGAGGGAGGGAGCATCATTCAAGTTCTACATAAACCCTATCAACTCCAAAATAGAATTTTCTCGTATAATCATTACACAACCAAATTATGTAGTGAAAACACACATTAAAACAAATTTCAGCTGTATGAACACAAAATAAAGGCAAGTTAAACAAAAGTGTGCGTAGATTGCTAGAAAGGGATATAGATACATGATGAACTCACCAAAATCATAAACACATATAGAGAATTTGCAGCGAGAACTGAGAAGGGGAGAAAACCTTATCAGAGAGTGAAAGGAGGCGTCTCTGTGGTGTGAGCTGAATGTGAGAGAGGTGTCGTTATAGAGTTGAATGGCGATGGCGGTTTACTTGATTTCTTCAATTTTACCCCACGCCATGACTATTGACTGGCCTCTGAAAATCAGGTGTGCATGCTTAAATGGTGTTGACACGTATATTGAAGAGAAACAAAGGAAATAAATATATATACTCTGTTACTAATGACGTGAGCATTTTCTCATTCACCTATGAGAAAAGTGATTTATTTATTTATTTATCTTTAAGTTGCCCGGGTTTTTTCCATAAAAAAACCTTATTTACTTTCTGTCCAGACCAAAAACTTTTTTTTTTTCTTTCAAAGAGAATCCAAATTTTTACCAATAACTTGTTATTTTAGTTCAAAATTTTGTTCGTGAATTATTCGGCAAGAAAATCGTTTATGTTCATTTATGTGAACTCTTTACTAATAAAGTTTTTTTTCCAAGTTAATTGGTTTTTTTTCATAAAAAACCTGAGTTTTTTTACTTTGTTCCAAAACCCTTTTTTTCAAAAGAATCCAAATTTTACGAATAACTTATTATTTCAGTTTCTAACAGATAGAACCATAAAAACGAATCAAACATTCAACAATTTGATCGTGAATTATTCGATCGAAAGTCCATGTATATATACTTTGTTATTAATGATGTAAGCATCTTCTCATTGAGAAATGATATTTTCTAATAAAAAAATGGTATGTCTAAGTTAACGGGTTTTTTCCATTAAAAAAAAAAACTTAGATTTTTTTTCAAAAGAATCCAAATTTTACCTATAACTTTGTTATTTCAATCCCTAGCAGGTAGGGCTATAAACGAACTAAACATTCAACAATTTGTTCGTGAATTATTCGGTGAGAAATTTGTTTATCTAATTTATTTAATAAACAAACGAACATAAACAAAATATCTCGTATTCGTTTATTTAAATTCGTGAACACTCGTTTATGTTCATTTACGTTCATTCGATTAAGTTCATTCATTTACTTTATAAAAAATAAATTTTATATATATACAAATGTTTGTATATCTTTGTTCATTTAAGTTTATTTGCGTTTATTTAAGTTCACATCTATTTATTATTTTTTGTTCATTTAAGTTTGTTTTCATTGGCTTGTTTATGTTTTTTAATGTTCATTTATGTCTATTTAAGTTTATTATCTCCCTTCTCTCTATTTTAATAAAAGAATAGGTTTAATCTCATATTGACAAGTGTCATGCAATTAGAATCCTCATTAATGTTATATATCATTTATCATGTCACTTATCAACCTATTAATTATTCATTTCAAACTTCAAATTTTAAATTTCTCACTTTAACTTTATTAAATTAATAACTGATTCATTTTAAATTTCAAATTATAAAATTTCTTTCTTTAATTATATTAAATTAATAACATTAGATTAAAAAATTAAATAAAATTAATATAAATTATAAAATGATATAACTCCACGTATTTATTTAAATCAACGATTATAATTTTATATAACTAAAAAAATATCTCTTAAGTAATAATTTATTTAAAATAATTAATTAATAATTTTGCTTTTTAATACGAAAATTTAATTAATTTTATAACCGTGGTTATCACGGGTTATAAACTAGTTGTTTATATTCATTTATATTAATTTATGTTCGTTTATCAGTTAAACGAATGAACATAAACGAACATGAACACACAAATTTTTTTAACGAACGAACACGAACATAAAATTTTGTCCGTTTAATTGTTCGTGTTAGTTGTTTACCATTTGAAGTAAATTGAGTTTTTTTCCATAAAAGACATTACATATAGTATTTTTTTTCGTTTTACACCTTTTTTTCAAAAATAAACAAAACTTTAACATATTCATCATTATTTCACTAATAGGGCTTCGATAACCTAAAAGAATAATCGATTATAGAGCCAGGTTCAAATGTTTTTAGCAAGTATTGTGTGCCTAAATGCATCAATGAGAATTCAAGAAATAATAAACAATTAAATAAATCATTTAAGGGTATTCTGGACATTTTGTACTTTTTAATTAAGGAATCATTCAATTAAAATCCTGCAATTAAGGAAATAAAATCAATATTTTTTTTACCTAGTCTCTCTTGCATCGTGTATTATATTCAAGGAATCAATATTTTTCTGGTCCGGTAATCCACATACCCTTGCCCTCGGTTAGGGTTCTTTCCCCTTCCATCTTCAATTCTCAGTCGTCCTTCAAACTCTCTGATTCTGATTTCAAGTTCAGGTATCTGATATTGGATTCTGATTTCCAAAAACCAAACAACAATCAACACAACAGAAATGGTATATACACACACTCGATCGTCAATCGTTAATTGATATTTTCAAAGCTCGAAGATAAGTTCTTGATCGTTTTATTTCTCTTTCTGTTTTGATTTCTCAGGAATTGGTAAGTTGTGAAGAGAAATTCTGCATTGATTACAAAACCTCCAAAACATTGTTGTGGAGAAGCGGTCGTGCTGGTCGAAAGGTCCGATTAATTGAATCAGTCTTTGATTTCAATTGTTCTTTATTCTTCAAATCACAATCTAATCAAGTTGCATAAACAATTTTGTTTTTGTTTCTGTTTTTGTTACACATTGGTTGTGTATTTGTACTCTGATGAGGAAGCAGTTGAGCATAAGGGTGGTGGCGGTCGGAAAAGAGGTGGTGGTGTTGCATCCATGGCCAACAGGTGATCTTCTTCTTCATCTTATTTTGATTTGAATCCATATAAATTTGGATGTTTGGGTTTTCCTGAAAAAATTTATGATAATGGATGGGATATAACTCATGGTTGTTTGGATTTGTTTCTTGAATTCAAGAAACTGAATTGATAAGACTATCATAATTTTTTTGAAGAAACTGAAGAAGCACACCACGTGTTTGATAAAATGCATAGTTGAAATCTAGGTATTTGTAACAGGAAAACAAAAGATTATTTACCTCAATCCTGAAAATAGATTTTACATCCAATTGTTTTTTGATTTTGAAAATAGATTTTACAAATACAAATGCATCTTACATGTATTTTTTTTTTTGTGTCTCTATCTGTGTATGCTTTTGTAAATGCCCAAAATGAGACTAGATGAGCGTGAAGGTACATCTGATATAAACTACATCTTTGTAGTTATTAATTCAAGACACATATTTGTGTTAACATGATCTTTTCCTGCATTTATATTTCAAATGTTTTGTTCGTTGGGTATATTCTTGATAATACAAATTCTTTAATAATATTCAAAACCATTCTGCAAGAATAATTTATTCTGTAAGAATATTATTGTTGTATTCTGATAAAATTGTAGTTAATTAGTTATATGTTTAATGTGCAGTTGTTACAAGTGTATCACTACAAAATATTCAGCAATGAATTTGTGATAGAATGACTTGAACACCTTATGGGAAATGCTCCTTGTATAAAATCATTCTCATGCAATACAATTCTGACAGAATGTCAATCTCACAAAATGTCAATCTCATACAATGCTAGCATATTTTGAAGTGGCTTAGAGGTCAAACATATACAAGACATATAGAAACGAAACAATAAAGTGAATGAGGATTCTTTCAAGAATGCTGATTTTTTTTTGCAAAATATTTCAAGAATGAATGTAGTTTATGTTCATAGTTGAATTCGTTAAGAATGAATTTAATTACTTATTCTAGATTATGTATGAATTTGTATTTAGGTTCGGATGTATAAGAATATATTAGAATGTTTGTTATTTTCCAACATCTAATTCAAGAATTTTGTTTTTCTTCAATGATATTCTATTAGAGTAAACTTCTGAAAGAGCATCATTCTAACAAAATAATATTTTATTATAATAAAATTCTGAAAAAGCATCATTCTAACAAAAAAAATATTCTGACAGAATATAATCGGTAAAAATTGAAATTGAATTAATTAAAAAATTCAAATTTTTTTAAATTGGGAGAATTAATCATCCCTAAAAATCCGAAAATTTCCTTTTATAAATGTAGTTAATTGTCCAAAATACCCTTTTGCTAAAAATTGTGTTATTATATGGTATATGTTACCCCATTGTAATATCATACACTCTCAAGTCATGTTCATTGATTAATTTCATCCGTTGGTCCAGATCTGTGCATTCTGGCACATAATACTTAGTAAAAACAAAATAACTTAACCCATCGATTATAAAACCATATGTTATATTTATTCTTCTTCTTGTTCTTGTATACAATATTGCGACCCATGGAATGACTTCTTCCTCAAGTTAGAAACATAAACTTAATAAAAAACAATGAAATGAAATTAAATTATTATGAGGATGAAACCTCTCTATTTACCTTATGTCTCAAGGTTATTTTCACAACAACTAAGTATGTTTTCAAATGTTGTCTTAAAGTTATTTCACAAGGTCTAATGATATGTTTATTTTAACAATGTATTAGGACATTTTGCAAGTAAGTTGTTATTTTTTATCTTTAAACTCATTTTGTCTCAAGTATTTATCAATGTTTTACAATGAGCACTAATATATTTGACACTGTATGTATCAAGGATTTCAAACATAAGCTATTTTTAACATTTGTAACCATGAAGCCTTGCAGCAGCGGCTACGCTACGTCACCTTCACAACTCACAAGACACAGGGACAGTGTTCATACGTAAAGTTTGGTGTCACATCACACCTGTATGGGTGTCCCGTAATACCCATATTGGATGACTAAGATAAGTGATGAAAAAATTGTGACGACGTAACATTGAAATGGCGAAAACTTTTGAGATGGTGAAGTGACACGCCATGCCCTTATAGTGGGGAGTTATGAGTTATGACTTCGAGACTTGCTTCTTAGTTCTTAGTCAAAGCTTCTCACGTACATTTTCAAGGCCATATAAGGGGGAATTATAAGTTATGACTTTGACTCTTTGAGACTTGCATCTTAGTTCTTAGTCAAACCTTATCACGTACATTTTCGAATTTATCTCGGCCAAATGCCACATTTTAAGGAAGACCAACATTCACTTTTCTATTTTTCTTTTTTAAAGTTTAGCTTATTTAGTTTTAAATACATCTTAAATCATAGAAAAAAAAACTACGACTATTAGGAAGACGGTATTTAAATATTATGTGATATATATGTATACATAAATAACTCGATCTGTGTGTAATACATGCTATTATACAACTATAACTTTTGTTCCTAAATTTGTGATTTTCTTTTCTTGTTCTTATTCTACTTTTTTGTTTTATGTCGTTTGTATTATGATTAAATATAATCAAGCATCGTAATAACTAATAAGATTTTTTTGTCATGACTAAATCTAGTACGTACCCCCGACTGAAAGTCCTTGTCTTTTGTGTGCCGTACCTATTTCCTAGAATACTTCGAACGAAATCTTAGCCCGAAAGAAATTCCAAATTGTTATGGAATGGACCGTTGGTAAGACCCGAATGTTTGTATAGGAAGCATCTTTCACTTTTTGAGTGTCATACCATCTTTTCCTTCAGTTTTTTCCCTTCACTGAAATGCTGAAAAATTATCATCTTTCAGTACCTTTCACTACATTTTATTTTTTTATTTTTTAAAAAAATATACTTTATACAAATATTATACTCATTTTGTAGGGAATTAAATATAATGAATTTTGATATATTTTTTATAATTTTCTAGTAGTTATATAATTTAATAAATACTAAAAAATATACTTTATGTAAATATTATACTCATTTTGTAGGGAATTAAAAACTATAAATTTTGATATATTTTTTATAATTTCCTAGTATTTATATAATTTAAAAAATATTTAAAAAAAAAACTCTGACCAATCAAAGGAGGAAAGAGAATGCGGGGAGCATTCCCCTCACCCCCTTCCCACACCACCTTTCTTGCACCCTCGATGTAGTGTTCTGAGGTGCGGGATCGTTTCCTGTTGTCCCTTCCCGTTATGCTCCTTCCAGCCTAAGGGTGTTGGAAATACATCACAGGTAGGTGTTAGAGGTATACAATAATATTTTTTTTATCTAATTAGTTAAAAAAACAGTTAACAAATTCAATTTTTTTCTTCTACCATGTCTAATAAGAAAATACATAGTTTTGTTATCCCACGTGACGTAAGATATTTTTCCACCACTCAAGGTCTTTTTTAAGGAGATCAAAATGACATTTTTGAATTTTTTTTAGAATGACGACAATTTTGTAATTTTAGTTTTATAAAAACTTTTTGTCAACCATCCGACAAGATCTTGCTTGGAAAGTCTTCAAATCCTTGTATGAGCAATTATATATAACAAAGTGGTGGAAGATAATGACAAATCCAGTTACTAGTTTGGTTAAAATTCAATCCCTATTAAAAAACTGGATTATGTAATTTGGATAGTTGTAATCCCTTTTTTACAACCAACTAAAATTTTTAGAGTTCAAATGCATATACACACGAAAACTATTCTATAATGCATTGAATTCATTTCATCCACTAACTTTAAGATATTCCACATTAGCATCAAGGATGTCGAAGATTGAATGCAAGCTAATAGCCTTGCAATGTGTAGGCGTTAATTTTATTTTGTTGTTTTGCTCCAAAACTTCCCTACAAAAGGTTTTCAACCTTCCACGCAGCACACGCGCAACACTTGGCCCTTTGCAGCTGGTTGTTTTTCAGAAGACTTCTGACTTAAAAACTGTTGCGCGTGTGCTACATAGCGCAACACTAAACCAGTTGCTTCAAACATCTTCACGTATTACTTTAACTCACTGCAACAGTCTGCATACATTAAAAAACAAACATACTTTTTTTTAAATGTTGCAGCCGTTTGTTTCACCTCTTCTGCTACAGAGGATTCCAGAGGTGGTCCGCAGACTTCAGACATTTTCGCTTCGAAAAAACAAACAGCACCTTAGTTCTTATGTTATAACAAGACAAATTACACATAAGACACTAACTTTTCAAAAAAGTTCGATTTTGACATTGTATTCTTTTTTCAAATAAGTAATCATAGTATTTTTTTTTCAAATTTAACACTTAGAAAGGGATATCGCCAAAACTTGTCACATCATCATGTCATCTTTGTGTCATATCATTACAGACTGACACATCACCATGTCATGTCAGTTGTCAGTTAACTTGTTAGATCAAATGGTCAACATTGAAACAAATTGAAAAATATAATATTAAAATTGAATTTTGTAAAAATTTAGAATATTAACTATAAGAAAAAAAATAATGAGATGTCAAAATCAAACATTTCTAAAATCTAGTGTTTTATGTGCAACTTGTCCCAAAAAAAAACATGTAAAAAAATATTTTCTACAAACCAAAATATATTTTCATATATAGTTAAACTTTTTATCTTCCCAATAGAAATTTTCGATAGCATAACAGGATAATGCATTTAGTGTAAATGAAAGGGTATTGATTTTGCCAATGAAAAAATTAATCCATCCACTGAAAATTTAATTTAATAATTGTACCCTTAATTTAAATTTATAGATATTAAATAGAGAGAGAGAGAGAGATCCTTGAAAATTTGGGATATTTTACCAAACTACGAACGACACACCGTCTTCTTTGTTCCTCATTCAGTGCTCTTCTTCTGCTGGCGCATGATCATACGATTATGGATCACTATATTTACACTCTCGGTAAGTTATTCATTCATTAATATATGTAATCAAGAAAAAATAATTATAGTTAGAGTGTATTATGTCGCTTCGCTTCAATTAGCTTCAAAATGTAAATTTTGATCGCTTAAAATTCTTATTCCAATAACAAAGACATTTATACAATCATGGTGCAAACGAATTTGTTGAGTTGCTTAGGGAATTATCTTCAAGATACCAAAGGTGGCATTTAAGTATGAAAGAGTTTGTTGCCTCTATGATTACTAAACTTTTGATTGAATCCGATACATTCTTTGAGCCTATGATTCTTCGACCAAATAGTAGACCTCAAAAAGCAACAACAATAATAATAATAATTAAAAAAAAATGAATAAATTCCACCGCGAGTCCTTTCAAGATTTCCTTTCAAAATTTGAGCTTGTTGAATCATTATAAACACCAAAAACTTCAAATTATATTCGTATCTTTTAAATGGGTAATGAAATATCCAATAACATTAGTTATGTAAATCATTAAAACAAACTTATTTGATTTTAGTGCATATCTAATATTTCCAAGTGATGATATGTCATAAGATATATACTAGTTTAAAGTTAAATTGTTTTTGTTGTTTTAAATGGTTGATTTTTAATAATTTGTATGTGTTCGAACTCATCTAAAAAAATAATAGAGTTGATGGTATAAAAATTTCTAGAGAAAAAAAAATGAAGTGTGACAATGAAGGATAAAAATATTAAAAAAACAAATCGTAGAAAAAAAACCATTTGGTTAAAGGAACAAAGAAAAAAAGTTCAATCGTAGTTCATAAACTTTTGGAAGGAATATTTAGGGTTGTAAACAAACCAAACGAATACAGACAAGGCCTTGTTCATGTTCGTTCGTTCGTTTAAGTTAGCCGAACAACAAAATAACACGAACAGATAAACGAACGGGATTTTCTTGTTCATGTTCGTTCGTTTAACAAATTACTTTGTTTATGTTCGTGAACATGTTAAACGAACAAATATATATATATATATATATATATATATATATATATATATATATATATATATATATATATAAATAAAAAAAATAAATAAAAAACCACAATTGAACATATATAAACATAAACGAACATATAATACATATAATACAGAAATATAATAAAAAATTGGAATATAAATAAACTTAAATGAACGTAAACGAACATCATAAACGAACGTTCAAGAACATAAATGAATGAACGAGATCATTGTTCATGTTCGTTCATTTAACTAAACAAACGATAATTTTTGTTCATGTTCGTTCATTTATTAAATAAACGAACTTCCCGCCGAACAGTTCACTAACGGTTCGCCGAACGTTCAGTTCGTTTACAACCCTAGAAATATTTAACATGAGTATACAGGAGTTACTAACAAGGTGCTAATAAGAAGGTTTTGAGTTTTATCCTAATCATATACTAACCTACGATTCTAAAACAAATCAAGATTTTTTGTTTTTCCTTTAATGATTATAACTAAAACAATGGTATAATTGTCCATATGTCACTAGATGAATAGATGAATAAAATTTGGTGTGAAAGAATCAATTCCCTAAATAAAAAGACAACCTTTTATTTGTATTTTGTGTTTACTACTTAAATGCTCTTTTCATTTTATGCTTATCTTATGGTAAATTGTTCGACATAAATGTATTATCAATAATAATGCATTAAACGTTTAAATGTGTTTAATTTTTTTTTAGCGGGTGTAACTCTTAGTCTCTTTAGAATTAAAGTAATTCTAAAATATTTTTATTGTTATATAGAACATGTACAAGACCATGATCCGCGTAAAACGCGGGGAACGTATAAAAAATACATTTAAAATTATAAAAAAAACCGGCACAATAAGTAAATAAATAAAGATAAAGTAACATAAAGAGAGTTCACATTATTGGTTATATTGAAATGTCTAAAAAAATACAATCAAATGCATGAATATTTATAATCGTTGAATGACCTCTTTGAAAACAAAATTTTTTGTTTTATTAGTTGGACGATCTTTCTCGTCACATAAGTTGTCTTTTTAGTTGAATTATCTGTCATTTTTCATTTTCATTTAAGTTTTTTTTTTCATAATTAAATGTAAGATTTTGGGTCTTAGAATATCAATTAACTTGGATAATGTCTAGGATCGTGATTGCAATCATTTTTCAAAATCTGTGATTTCGACCCTTATTCCTGGGATATCACGAAATCCAATTTGGGATAATCCAAGAAATGCAATTTTGAAAATCAATCCACTTCCAAAATCAAAACACAAAAATATATCTTGTTGTTTTGTTGTTTTATGACGGTTGCCTCCAGATTTGGCGCTAAAACCGATAGTTATTAGACATAACTAACGCTTACATCATCAAGATTGTTGTGCAAAGAGAAATCAATAAAGGGCAAGATGATGCTAGAATGATTCGATATTTATTAAAAGACTAATAGGCTTTATATAGCCTTTACAGGAAACAGAAAGTACTGAAAAGAAGGACTTGATAAAACAAAATAGGACCTATTCTACTGGCTAATTATTCGTGGACCAAGTCCCATGAAAAGCACGTGACTTAGTAAATTAAAGTCTGATAAACTAAAGCATTATCTCATCATTCCCTCCTTTAAACTGATTTCAGTAGCAAACTAGTTTAATTTTGATGCGTCACTCATTCGAAGCATCTCTCATAGCTTCACAAACTGTTCCACCTTTATTGGTTTTGTCATAATGTCTGCAATTTGGTCATACGTCCTGCAATACTTTAGTAACACTATACTCTTGTTCACAATGTCTCTTAAGAAATGAAACCTCACATCTATGTGTCGACTCCTTGCGTGAAACACAGATTTCTTAGAGAGTTGGATTGTTGAGTTGTTATCATAGTTGATTATGGTTCCTCCTCTTGAGCTAATGCCAAGCTCTCTAAGCACGTTTCTGAACCAGATGCACTGACTTGCACATAAAGAAGCAGATATGTACTCAACTTATGTTGAAGATAGTGATACCACAGGCTGTTTCTTTGAAGACCACGACACCACACCCATTGCAAGCAAGAAGACGTACCTATATGTGCTTTTCCTGTCATCAAGATCTCCGGAAAAATCACTATATGAGTATGTATTTAGAACTGTAGTGTCTCTTGTGCTATATAAGATTCCAAACTCAGTCGTTCCTTTAAGATATCTTAGTATCCTTTTTCCTGCACTCCAATGATCTTCTGTGGGAGAGGACATGAACCTGCTGATAAGGTTAACTGCATACATCAGATCTGGATGAGTTGTAGTTAAGTACATGAGGCAACCTACTAGTTGTTTGAACATTGTAGGATCGACTTTTGGTCCTTTTTCATCCTTGAAAAGTCTTGTTCCAGGCACAATAGGATTTCCCACTGCATTATTATTTTCTATCCTAAACCTAGTAAGTAGTTCCCGAGCATATTTGCATTGACAAATGAAGATTCTTTTCTCACTTTGAATACTCTTATCGTTCTTTGTGGCGGACTTGACCTAGTGCACAACAATGCGTACTAGATCCTTTATTCCTTCACTTGACTCACATACTTATGTGAACAATTGAAACTTGGGTGATGAGAATCTTCCTTACTTGTAAATTTTTGACACTGCCACAAACAACATAACTAAGAATCACATCCATTTTCAATATTCCTAACAATAGAAACACACAAACATCAATTTTCACAAAGCCATTGCAAGGATATATAAATAAATATGACAACACAAAATTTATTTTATTTATAAAAGTGCGGAAAAAATTGTCATTACAATGCAATTACAAATGAAAACTATGTTACTAAACATTTCTAAGAAATTATCCTAACTCTCAAACAGCAGCTCAAAAATCCGATCTTCGAACCATGCGATTGAAATCCATTTCTTCGTGATCAGACTCAGCTCACTCTTCCTTTAAGCTTCCTTTCTTTTCTTCGATCCTACAAAACATCAAAATGCAATCTTATCACATCATGTATTAAGAATCTACAAATAGGAACTTAATATAGTTAGATAGTGAATTTTACCTGAAGCTGAGTCATACATCTTGACTCTCCCATCTTCGCGATCCTTCAGGTAGATAAGGCAGTTTCGCATCCAACGCCCCTTCTCTTGGTAGTAGAAACAAACAGACTCTTTTAGAATAGCACACAGGACAATCTCAGATTCAGCCTTTCTCTTTACCATTCGATCAAACGGATTGACTTTGGCCAATCCCTTTCCATTGGGAAGAGAAGACTTTTATGGACTGAGAATGTTGTCATCGTCGATATCGATGGAAGTTTGGGAAGTTGACTTACCAGTCAAATTTGCTTTACCAGTACGCCAAATCATTGCTGATTCAACAGCAATAAGCAAATAGGTAAGATCAATGAGGGTCACGTCACGGTACATCATATAGTAATCTTTAATTAACTCGATATATGAGTCATGAAGTGATTGAAGAACTAAGTCAACAACCAACTTCCTTGTGTAACACCCCTAATCTAACAACATCAAGAAAGGAAAGGAAACCATTAGTCAAAAGGGGTCAACTCGTCGAGTCCATGGATGAACTAGACGAGTCGGAGCGGGTCCCGTGTTGAGGATTTAATGACCGACTCGGTGAGTCTGGTCTGGGTTGGGAAGCCCTAATTTTGGGACTCAGCACCCTATTTAAAGAAAATTTCAGGCCTCCAACCCAGCCTCCATCTCCCTCCTCACCTACTCTCGAAACCCTAATCATCATTGAGAGGTTTTGAGCTAGTTTCTTGCCTTGTGAGTGATTTAAAGCTTGGAGAAGGAAGGAGATTCATTGTGGTGTAAGGAGGAAGTTATAGATCCAGTGTTGGTGTGGAATTTAAGGCCATCTCAAGGTATGAGGCTTAAACCTTGTCTATTGTTCATCTAGGTCCTCTTCTTAGCTTAGATTTTGTCCCTTTTGTGCCATTTCCATGGTTATTTCAAGATACAGGCCTTGTGGATGTGATGGACTCCAGATCTGATCATTTCTGAGCTTTAGGAGCTCTGAGTGAGAAGCATTTTCAGCTATAGCTTCATTCTATGTTTTGGACCTCCATTTTAACTTAGATTTGATGTTCAAGCTTCATAACTCCTTGCATGCACGTAAAGTTGGCAACTTTACGTGTAATGCTAGCCCTAGGAGTCCAGATCTACGGTTGGAAAGCAATGGATTGGACTGAAATCGGCAGAATGGAAATGATGAAGGTGAACTCCGCGAGTCTGTTCTTGGACTCGGTGAGTCGGGTCGAAACCCTAACCTCTTCTAGATGCGAGTCGAATCAGTAAGTTAAGGTGGTGACTCAGTGGGTTGGTCAGGACCAGGACTAGGACACGGAGGTTGAAGGACTCGACGAGTCGCGGGGTGACTCGGCGAGTCAAGTCGCGAATTATGGGGATTTCTGAGTTGTGAACTCAACGAGTCAATAGGCAGACTCGGCGAGTAGGGTCAACCTGGAAGGTTGACTTTGACCAGGACTTTGACTTTGACCATAGTTGACTTAGTTTGACTTCTAGAGTTCAGTTTGGGGTTAAGTGTTATATTGATATTAGTAGCTCTGAGAGCTATAGGAGTAGCGGTTCGGGGAGGTTGTTAGTCAGCAGCCAGAAGTGTAGCAGTCAAAGGGGCATTAGTCAGAACTTCAGCAGTGTGAGGTGAGTTTCCCTTTGTGTGAATGGATCTACGACCACAATTCCGGCCCATGTAGTTATGAGTAGGAAGACCCGGGGGTTAGCCCTAGGCACTGGTTGCCAGTATTATATTCAGGACCAAGGTCCAATGTCGGGCGGGTGCTGTTTAGTGGTCAAACCAACAAATGATGGGATAAAATAATATTAATAAAACTCAAATCACTTTTATTTCTAATACTAAAAATAGTATAGAGTAAGCAGGGTCGGTCCACAGGAATACAGGACTTCTTATCTTGCCATATTTTCACACATAATACAAATAATATTAAAATGGGGGATTGTGTTTGAGCTTGAATTAAACTTCATAAATAAGAAAGATTGATAACAAACGCAATAAAAGAAGTGCATTTCCGATTCTGACTCTTATACATGTATGATGTTGAAAGATGTAATATGATTATAACTCAAGTTCAATCTAGGTTGGTAAGTTGGATATTAACAAACTCTAATATCCAAATTGGCAAAAGTATTTTATTCAAAACAAGCTCTTCAAATAAAACTTCATTTAATTGATTCAATTCAAATAAGCTCTTGCATCAAATCATTAAATGACATTAAGTTCTTGCACTAATTACCAACAATGTTTAACATTCCTCTTAAGCTTGGGAATATAAACATTTAATCTTTGATTACACTAATTTTGATCTAATTACAACCAAGTAAGTGTGTGTTACTAACATCAAATCATAAAACATATACGAATTTCATAATTTGATTAACTAGATTGACTAGAACCCTAATTCATTGATCAAGTGAAAAAGAGAACCAACCAAACATATAATTAAGATCAAATCAAAGATTACTAGATGTTAAACACAAGTAAAATTCAAGTTACAACCTAACAACACATACGTAAGAATTCAGATTCGGAAATGATAATGAAATCAACCACACATATCTAGGTTGAACTACAAATCAAACAAGTTTAAACTTCAAATTGACTTACAAGAAGGAAATTAAAGTGTTTCCAAGTGTTAATCTACTTGCAAAAGTTCTGAAAATCGCCTTCCTTTCTCCCAAAATCCGACCTAACTCCTCACAAAACCGATTGTCTGAATTATAAGAAGACAAAACCACTTTAAAACTGTCGAGACGTTTACACGGCCCATGTAAATTAAAGGGTGCCATTTACACGGCCGTGTAAACAATAGAAGTAGAATGTTTAATCTTTCAAGGTCATCGAAGTAGACTGCCCTTGCATGTACGTTTACACGGCCCGTGTAAATTAAAGGGGAGAATTTACACGGCCGTGTAAACTTCTGAGAAGCCAAATTCTACATTCTCCTTCTTCTGAGCTCCAAAACTTCTGTAACTCTGTTTCCAGTTCTTTTAAACTTCCTCCAGCGATTTCCAACCTTCAAAAAGTCCCTAAAATATCATAAAAGTGTGTGAATGGAATTGCATCATGAAAAATCCCGAAAAATATGCAAAATGCATGAGTTTAAACCTAAATGCAATGCACTTTTATGAACTAAAACTACAAAATGAATGCATGAAATGCACCTAACAAATCTCCCCAAGCTTGAACCTTTCTTGTCCTCAAGAAAGAGCAAGGAATTTAAACCGGAGAAAATAAAATAAAATAGAAGAAAAGAAATTAAAGTTAAAACTATTTGAAACTTAATGCATGAAATTAAAAAAAACATGAAAAGATCCAACCCAATTACCTGTTTTGTACCATAGTTGAGAATGTACCTGTCATGCCTTGAGTTAACTTGGCTTTAATCTCAAAATATTATATGATAATAGAGACAAGACTTTAGCCACTCCCTAGTACAACTCAACAGAATTAAAGATCACAACACTTATTCCTTTTCGATATCATCAAGTCAGTTCTTGGAACAAATTATGGTCTTACTCTCGTGAAATTATATGTGACAAAACATGCTCAACCATCTTTGTTTCATAAAATATAACCATGTCCGATTCCAGCTATTTGTTGGTTAACAACAATCTTTTTCTGAAAAATATTTTCTAAAAATTCCCTAATATTTATCCAGATTGGTTACAAACTTCAAACCACTTACATCAGTCGAAGTAATTAACATTCAGTCCAATGTCATAAATTCAAATCCAAGTCCAAGGGAATCTTTTGATGGCCAAGTATTTTTCCTAAACACAACATCTAATTAAACTATAAATACAACTATGTACAAACTTTCTAATTACATTTTTTTTTACAAATAAAGCTCATGACTTTCTTTGAAATCCGTGTAGCAGGCTTTCAACCAACACATCCAAATCAAATGACCTTAGTGTGCTAGATTTAAAGAGATCCCTCGGGTTTACTTGCCCGAACCTCAAAGGCCACAGATTAGCTTTATTTGCTATTATTAAGTTCATGACTTTCTATGGAACCCGTATAGCAAACTTTCAACCCAATCAATCCCAAACAATTTAGCTTTAGGTGATTAGGTGTAGAACACCCCTCAGAGTTTACTTGTTCGAATCCCAAAGGTCACAGATTAACTTAATAATAGTTTTTTTTTAAGATCTATTATTATTATTTAAATACAAATAACTAAATTAACACATAACACTTAATTAATTTATTTATTTGGCCAATTTCTTTATATTTTCGTTCTTGACTTTTCTGTTATGGGACATCTCACGGTCTATTACCGTGAGTGACTTCTAGACATTTTTCGGGAGACTAAATGTTAACATGCAAAAACCCGTAAGTATAGTTGAAAGCTATGTCCTCAAGCAGAGTATATAAAAGGGAATAAGTAGAAAGGACTTTTAAGTGCGCTGGAAGGCGGGACATTGAGATTTTGCATTCTTTTTATGAACTTTTGAATTTGGCATTTTAAGTTCAATTGAGCATTACTACTCATAAGACCGGTCATATGTCCCAAAGAATCGACTCATACCTGCTGTTATGCTCCAGTGTTGACAATCTTCTCACTTTCTGTTTTGCACAAGTAGCTTCGGGAGATGTGCTCGTGTGTGATTAACTTGCTTTTAGATTTTTCAATAAAAAGAGCAAGTAAAATCTCAAGGCACACTACTCACTTACCATCTCAACTGTTTTGAGAAGATTTGGCTGCTTGGAATTGGATCAAGAAAAATTTTACTTTTATTTTTTTTTAATTTTTTTTAAAGAAAATGCAAAAAATTTGATGCAAAATGCAAAAAGTATAATAAAAATAGAGAAGAAAGAAAATCTTTTTGGTTTTTTTTTTTTAAAATGACAGAGAAAAATAATGCAATGCAATGCAATATGTACAAAATTTACATGCAACCTACATGCAACGGGATAATGCATGGATGGATGCCCCTCCCCAAGCTTAAAATAAGCATCGTCCTCGATGCTTGGAGAGAGGCATAGCTGTCCTATTGAGGACCGGGCGGTTAAGATGGAGGGAACTGTGAAGGATAATATGCAGGATAGTAGGGCGGCCATTGGGGTTGAGATGTTGATGGTGGTTGCGGCTGTGTGGGGAGGACAAGAACTCTATGGATATCGCTCAGCAGGTGATGAATGTTGCGGTTGTTCTGCTCTTGAGCGGCCCATCTTTGATCCTGTTCAGCCCACCGCAACTCTTGTTGGGCCCAATGCTCTTCTTGCAAGTTACGGTAGTCTTGAAAATCAGAAGTGATTTCAGCGACACCCGTATAAATTTCTCCGACTTCCTGCTGTATACTGGTGTAACGGTGGTTCAAACATGCAAACTCACCCATATAAAGATTGTGTTCAGAAGAAGAAGTGGGGCGAGATGAACTAGAGGCACCAGCAGTAGGAGCGGGAGGAGGAGAGGGTGGAGGACTATGATCTACTATAACACCTAAATTGGATCTAAGCTTCCAAGTGGTTGATGGAATGTCATTGGCTAAATTGAGTATCTTCTTGTTTCTGCTGTCTATGCATAGATACTCTTTCCCATCTACTGTCCAATGAACATCCCCAGTGGGAAGGCGGTGGAAGAGATGCATTGTTTCCATAACATCAATGGATAGACGAGTACGGCCCATGACTATGTTTGTTGGGTTGTTGGGTAAATCGAGGCCAAGATGCTCAGCAATAACAGAAACCATGCCTCCACAATGTAGCTGCCCACCATGGCTCGTAGCACTTCTGAGCATTTTTTGAATAACCCAACACCCAAAATGAGGGACTTCAGCAGGCTTATGAATCATACACCACAAGACTTTTAGCTCTTTCTTATTAGCCTTGCTAATCTCTTCTTGAGGGAATAAGAGAGAAGCAATGATCCGGTGGGCGACTTTCAAGACCGGATGGATAATGCTAGAAGCTTTGGCTGTGCCTGACTAATAATCATACTCACAAGAAATGCTTCTCCAAAAATTTGTACAGTTTTGCTCAAAAATGATATTTTTTCTTCCCTTTGCGGTGTATACATCCCTTTTTTCTTTGAGAGCACCAATCATATCACAGAGAATGTCAGCATGAAACTGATGGGTTTGATTGAGCAAACAGAAAGTCAGGAGATGAGTTTGATAGTCAAAGGTAATGGAAGACAAAAGTTCCAACATCGGTGTTTGGTAACTAACTGCATGAAGATTCAAAAGACCCTCCCATCCTATGTTTTTAAAGAGTTTGTGGACACCCTTATAGATATGTAAATCTTTGAGGGCTTGGATGTCCACAAATTTTTGAGCACCCATTGTTCTTGTAACAAGATTTGCATACAATATCTCCTGTCTATTGGTCTAAAAAATTAGACCAAGTTCATAAGGGTTGTCCATGGGGTGTGGGTCTTGTTCATCTTGTGAAGTTCCAATTCTAGGTCTTTTACCCCGGGAAGCCATTACCCAAATGAATCAACAAAGAATTGCACACAATTAAGGCAATTGAAGCACAAGAACTAGCAAGTCTCTCCAAAAAAATCACCCAAAAAAGAAATGTGGTTCTATCTAAATGCACAAAGTAAGAGTTTGGAACAATTATACCAATTTGTGCTTGATAATGGTGGTAAGATGATATCCAATGCTTCCCCAAGCTATCCCCAAGCTTATCCTACAACAAATTTCAAGCATTAGGTCGAAATTTTGAAGTTCAAAAATTCTAGGGTTTTGCATGAGAGGTTGAAATAGATGTGAAAGATAAAGAAGATGAAGAAAAGAGAAGAATTTCATACCTTGGAGCTTGATTTTTGATGCAAAATTGAGGAAGATTGAGTATTTGGAAGGGTTTTTTCGAAGGGGGCAGTAAGGAAAGAGGGAATCGCAGGTATTGAGTGAAGAATGAGTTAGAAAAATCGAGATTTGACCTTAAAATCGTTCAGCCCTGTTTTTGCGTTTACACGGCCCGTGTAAATCAAAGGGGATAATTTACACGGCCGTGTAAATCCCTGAATCATACAAACCGTGTTTAATCGTTTACACGGCCCGTGTAAATGAAAGGCATAAGTTTACACGACCGTGTAAACCTCTGAGAAGGCCAAAAAATTTGATTTTTTTTCACTTTTTGAAATTTCAACCCGCTAAACCTCTACTGCCCGAAAAATGATTTTTAACCCTCTTTTAGCATGAAAAACAACTTGGAAGATTGAAAACAAAGAAAATACAATGAAAATATACGAAATGACAAAAATACCCCTGGGTTGCCTCCCGGTTAGCCGCCCCTTTTTAATGTCGTTGGCTCGACTTGGACCCCAACTATTTGTCAATTTTCATACTTTGGATCCATTACTTCCTCCACCTCTTCATTCTTGACTTGAAATCCTTCATAATAAGGCTTCAAACGGTGACCATTTACCTTAAAAATCTTCCCGGTTTTCTCACTTGTGATTTCTATTGCACCATGCTCAAAAACATTAGTGACAACAAATGGTCCCACCCAACGGGACCTTAATTTACCAGGAATCAATTTAAAATGCGAATGGTAAAGTAGTACCTTTTGACCTTTGTGAAATACCTTGCGTGTAATCATCTTGTCATGGAATGCTCTGGTCTTTTCCTTATAAAGAACCTCATTCTCATACGCTTCATTGCAGATTTCCTCAAGTTCTTGTATGTCCAACTTCCTCTTCTTTCCCGATTCACTTAAATCCATGTTGAACTGTTTGATCGCCCAATAGACCCTATGTTCCAACTCAACGGGTAATCGACACGGCTTTCCAAAAACAATACGGTATGGAGACATTCCAATTGGAGTTTTGTATGCAGTGCGGTACGCCCACAAAACATCATCAAGGCGTGTACTCCAATCTTTCCTTGTTGTATTCACGGTTTTCTCCAAAATGCCCTTGATTTGTCGATTGCTCACCTCAGCTTGTCCATTTGTTTGTGGGTGGTATGATGTGGAAACTTTATGAGTGACACCATATTTCTTCAAAACACTACCGAGTATACGATTACAAAAATGTGTACCACGATCACTGATCAAGGCCTTTGGAACACCAAATCTGGAAAAAATGTTAGCCTTCAAGAAATCTATCACAACTTTTGAATCGTTAGTACGGGTAGCCTTTGCTTCCACCCACTTGGAAACATAGTCCACAGCCAAAAGAATATATAAATAAAACCCGAAGATGATGGAAAAGGTCCCATAAAATCAATGCCCCAAACAGCAAAAATTTCACAAACTAATATGAGGTTTAGGGGTATTTGATTCTTTGAGCTTAAAGAGCCCATTCGTTGACATTTATCACAGCTTGAACAAAAAACATAAGAGTCATGGAAAATACTTGGCTAGTAAAATCCACTCTGTAAAACTTTTCTTGCAGTCCTTTGAGTACCAAAATGTCCTCCACAAGCATAAGAGTGACAAAATGTTAAGATAGAAGATACCTCATATTGATCCACACATCGTCTAATCATTTGGTCAGCACAATATTTCCACAAATATGGCTCATCCCAAACATACCTCTTGGCTTCTTTCTTGATCTTGTCTTTTTGCCATCGAGTCAAATCTGGTGGAAATTGATTTGTGACAATGTAGTTCACAATATCGGCATACCACGGGGCAACTTTTGCTGAAAACAAGTTTTCATCGGGAAATGCATCATGAATGGGAGTTGAGTCATCGGGAGAAACAATCCTGCTAAGATGATCAGCTACAAGATTTGACTTTCTGCTCTTGTCTTTGATTTCAATGTCAAACTCTTGCAAGAGTAATACCCATCGAATGAGTCTAGGCTTCGAATCCTTCTTTGCAAGTAAATACCTAATAGCTGCATGATCAGAATAAACAATGACTTTAGAACCTAGCAGATATTGACGAAATTTGTCTAAAGCAAAGACAATAGATAGCAATTCTTTTTCAGTTGTTGAATAGTTGGCTTGTGCACTATCAAGTGTTTTTGAGGCATAGTAAATGACATTAGGAACACGGTCTTTTCTTTGCCCTAACATTGCACCAACTGCATGATTACTAGCATCACACATGATTTCAAAAGGCAAACTCCAATCCGGTGATTGAAGTATTGGTGCTGTTATCAACAACTCTTTCAACTGATCAAAAGCTTGCTTGCACTGTTTGGAAAACTCGAATTCTGCATCTTTTTGTAGGAGCTCACACATGGGACGATATATCTTGGAAAAATCTTTGATAAACCTTCTATAAAATCCTGCATGACCAAGAAATGAGCGCACCTCACGAACACAAGTGGGATAAGGTAAAGATTTTATGACATCTATTTTTGCTTTGTCCACTTCTAGACCCTTAGAAGACACAATATGACCTAGTATGAGACCTTTGTCAACCATAAAGTGACACTTTTCATAATTCAAAACAAGATTGGTCTCAATACATCTTTGCAAAATCTTTTTCAAATTACCCAAACACTCATGAAAAGAATTACCATAAACTGTGAAGTCGTCCATAAAAACTTCAATGATTTCCTCAACAAATTCCGAAAAAATACTTACCATGCACCTTTGAAAAGTGGCTGGAGCATTGCAAAGCCCAAAAGGCATTCGCCTATATGCAAATGTTCCGAAGGGACATGTGAAAGTAGTTTTTTCTTGGTCCTCAGGTGCAACGGGTATTTGATGGAAATCGGAATATCCATCCAAGCAACAATAATGTGTTTTTCTCGCTAACCTTTTCCAACATTTGATCAATGAAGGGAAGTGGGAAATGGTCTTTCCGGGTTGAGGAATTGAGCTGTCTATAATCAATGCAAACTCTCCACTCGTTTTGCACACGGGTAGGGACTAACTCACCTTGGTCATTCTTTGTAACGGTAATACATGTCTTCTTTGGCACAACTTGGACCGGACTTACCCACTTACTATCTGATATAGGGTAAATCATTCCCGCATTCAACAACTTCAAAATCTCCTTTTTCACAACCTCCATCATTGGAGGATTCAGACGCCTTTGAGCTTCTCAGGAAGGCTTGTAATCTTCTTCTATAAGGATTTTGTGCATGCAAAGCGAAGGACTTAGCCCTTTGATGTCGGCTATAGTCCACCCAATTGCTTCCTTATATTCCTTCAAAGTGGTGACAAGTTCTTCCTCTTCTTTTGTTGACAACTTGGTGGAAATGATCACTGGCAAAGTTTCCTTGTCTCCAAGATATGCATACTTGAGATGCTCGGGTAAAGTTTTTAGCTCCAATTCCGGTGCCTGCACAATAGAAGGAACAAGTTTCTCATTAGACATTGGTATTTTCAGCTTTTGAACATCAAACCTCATTTTCTTCTTCTCATCCATGCAAGACACAACCTCCATAATCTCTTTATCAATTGTAAATTGATTGGCAAGTTTTTCCACTCTTTCCTTTTGAAGATTCGTCTAAAATGAGAGCTAACACATCAAGATTAGACAGATCAAAACACCCCTCTGTCAATGGTTCAATGACATCCACAAAATTCAAAGATGAAATATCACTTGGATATCTCATAGCATCATAAATATTGAAATTTATCACCTCCCCATCAAATTCCATGGACAATGTACCATCATAAACATCAATTTTCGTCCTAGCTGTTTTCAAAAAGGGTCTTCCTAGAAGAATTGAACTCAAATTTGGTGAGTCATCATCATCCATATCAAGGACATAAAAATCTGCTGGAAACACTAGTTCATTCACTTGGACTAACACATCTTCTAGCACACCTTTTGGATGTACTAAAGATTTATTAGCCAATTGAATGATTACCCCGGTCTTCTTCAATGTGCCAATATTTAAAGTTTTAAAGATGGAAAATGGAAAAACATTGATAGAAGCTCCAAGGTCTAGCATAGCTCGTGGAACATGAAGATTACCTAATTTGCAAGGAACCGTGAAAACACCCGGATCCTTACATTTTTGAGGTAATCGTTTTTGTAACACTGCAGACACATTTTCTCCTACTTTGACAGTTTCATTCTCTTTCAGTTTTTTCTTAGATGTACATAATTCCTTAAGGAATTTTGCATACCTAGGGACTTGTTTGATGGCATCAATAAGAGGAATATTTACCTCTACCTTCCTGAACATCTCCATGATTTCATTGTCTTCACTTTCACGCTTTGACTTGTTTAATCTTGAAGGAAATGGAGGAGGAGTGACTTTTGCTTCAATAGGAACTTGCTTGGAAGGTGTTTTTGACTTCTCTTCTTCTTTCTCTAGCTCCATCTTTTCTTCTTCTTCAACCATCTTTGGACCTTCATATTCTTTGCCATTCCTCAAAGTGATGACACATGCACTATGTTTTGGATTCTTCTCGGTTTGCGCGGGTAGTCTGCCTTGTGACTCCAGTTTACTCACAGAAGTGGCGAGTTGAGTCATTTGTTGCTCCAAAGTCTTGATGCTCGCTTTGGTCTCATTTTGAAAGGTTTGAGTACTTGTGGCTAAACTCTTAACAATGTCTTCCAAAGACATTCCCGATCCGCTTGAACTACTTCCTTGATGCATGTTTTGAGGTTGATATTGAGATTGACGAGGAGGTTGAGTTGGCTGGAAATGTGGTTGATAATTTTGTTGGTGATGCATTTGATTTTGAAATGGGGGTCTTGGTTGATAAGGTGGTGGTCTAGGATGAAAATTGGTATTAGGTTGATGCCAATTTGGATTGCTTCTTGGCTGGAAGTTTCCTTGTTGTTGACTTGAAAATCCCATAGCTTGAATTGGCTCTACATCTTCTTGTAACATGGGGCACATGTCAGTGGGATGTCCAACTTGTGTACAAATGCCACAAGGTCTAACTATTGGTGGTTGCACGCCCTTGTCTTTTGCAAGCATCATTACTACCTTAGTCAACTCAGAAAGTTGACTTTCAATTTTTGGAGTAGAAATTTCTTTCACCCCCCTTGGTGCATCATTGTACCACTCTTCTTCTTGGACTGTATGCTTGGACTCTTCTGCCATGTTTTTTATAAGAACTCTGATTTCTGTTGGAGTCTTATCAGCTATAGATCCACCACTTGATGCATTGAGTAATCTCCTATCCCAAGATGACATTCCTTCACAGAAATACTGCAGCAACTGATATTCTGTAATCCCATGTTGTGGACATCTTGAGCACAATTTCTTGAACCGTTCCCAATAAGTATGCAAGGCTTCTCTCTTTTGTTGCTTGATGCCAATTATCTCTATACGTAAAGTTGAAGCTCTCATTTCGGGAAAATATTTATCCAGAAACATCCTTGCAAGTTCATTCCATGTTGTGACTGACCCCGGTGGTAAGTCATACAACCACTCCTTGGTTGAATCTTGTAAAGCAAAGGGAAATGCCCTTAACTTGATTTGATCTTCTGTGACTTCATGTGGCTTCATACCCACACAAACAACATGAAATTCCTTAAGGAATTTATGTGGGTCTTCATTCTCAAGACCACTGAATGAGGGTAACAAATGGATGAGTCCAGACTTGAGTTCAAAGTTGATTGTTGCAGGGTAATTTATGCACAAAGGTTGTTGGGTGACATCTTGAGTGGCCCATTGTCTAAAGGTTTGTTCAGGTGGTGGATGTGGAGGATTTTGATTTCCTCCATGGTTGTCTGCCATGGTAGGAGTAGGTGAAGATGGTGGGGTGATACTTTTGGATGTTGGAGAGGATGTAGTTGATAGATTTGATGAAGAAGCTCCGGATTGTTGTTGTTTCTTTAAAAGTCTGGCTTGCTTCCTTCTCTGTTTAGCAGATTTTTCTATCTCCAAATCAACTGGTAAAGGTGTACCTGTGCGAAAAGATCTTGGCATAAACAATTAGTACTACCGTATCCCCGGAAACGGCGCCGATTTGTTTAGTGGTCAAACCAACAAATGATGGGATAAAATAATATTAATAAAACTCAAATCACTGCTATTTCTAATACTAAAAATAGTATAGAGTAAGCAGGGTTGGTCCACAGGAATACAGGACTTCTTAGCTTGCCATATTTTCACACATAATACAAATAATATTAAAATGGGGGATTGTGTTTGAGCTTGAATTAAACTTCATAAATAAGAAAGATTGATAACAAACGCAATAAAAGAAGTACATTTCCGATTCTGACTCTTATACATGTATTATGTTGAAAGATGTAATATGATTATAACTCATGTTCAATCTAGGTTGGTAAGTTGGATATTAATAAACTCTAATATCCAAATTGGCAAAAGTATTTTATTCAAAACAAGCTCTTCAAATAAAACTTCATTTAATTGATTCAATTCAAATAAGCTCTTGCATCAAATCATTAAATGACATTAAGTTCTTGCACTAATTACCAACAATGTTTAACATTCCTCTTAAGCTTGGGAATATAAACATTTAATCTTTGATTACACTAATTTTGATCTAATTACAACCAAGTAAGTGTGTGTTACTAACATCAAATCATAAAACATATACGAATTTCATAATTTGATTAACTAGATTGACTAGAACCCTAATTC
The DNA here is from genome assembly GCF_002870075.4 of Lactuca sativa. Classification (NCBI taxonomy): domain Eukaryota; kingdom Viridiplantae; phylum Streptophyta; class Magnoliopsida; order Asterales; family Asteraceae; genus Lactuca; species Lactuca sativa. The sequence continues at coordinate 73,505,256 of NC_056625.2, read as the reverse complement.
ATTGATCAAGTGAAAAAGAGAACCAACCAAACATATAATTAAGATCAAATCAAAGATTACTAGATGTTAAACACAAGTAAAATTCAAGTTACAACCTAACAACACATACGTAAGAATTCAGATTCGGAAATGATAATGAAATCAACCACACATATCTAGGTTGAACTACAAATCAAACAAGTTTAAACTTCAAATTGACTTACAAAAAGGAAATCAAAGTGTTTCCAAGTGTTAATCTACTTGCAAAAGTTCTGAAAATCGCCTTCCTTTCTCCCAAAATCCGACCTAACTCCTCACAAAACCGATTGTCTGAATTATAAGAAGACAACCACTTTAAAACTGTCGAGACGTTTACACGGCCCGTGTAAATTAAAGGGTGCCATTTACACGGCCGTGTAAACAATAGAAGTAGAATGCTTAATCTTTCAAGGTCATCGAAGTAGACTGCCCTTGCATGTACGTTTACACGGCCCGTGTAAATTAAAGGGGAGAATTTACACGGCCGTGTAAACTTCTGAGAAGCCAAATTCTACATTCTCCTTCTTCTGAGCTCCAAAACTTCTGTAACTCTGTCTCCAGTTCTTTTAAACTTCCTCCAGCGATTTCCAACCTTCAAAAAGTCCCTGAAATATCATAAAAGTGTGTGAATGGAATTACATCATGAAAAATACCGAAAAATATGCAAAATGCATGAGTTTAAACCTAAATGCAATGCACTTTTATGAACTAAAACTACAAAATGAATGCATGAAATGCACCTAACAGGTGCCCAAGGAATGGTTTGCATGATAGAGTATACTTGTTGTTTGTGTGATACTTGTATGTGCCTGGTAGGGAGGTGAGCGTGGGCGAGGTCCCGTATCTCACCATTAGCAGAGTGTGGATGGGGTTCTGTATCTCATCAGTAGTCGAGCAAGGGCGAGGCCCAAAGTTAGGAATGAAGTGAGTGTGGGCTGGGCCCGTATCTCACTATCAGCAGGAGTGTGGACGAGTTTCCATGACTCATCAGTAGTAGGATAGGGGTGGGGCCTAAGAGAAACATATATGTATCCGAGTGGGGCTCGAAACTAGGTGGGACCTGGAGCGGCGGGGCCGTTGTAGCGGGCGAGGCCCGAAGTAGTGGGCGTGGCCCAGTATATGCAGGGTATGTGGTAGGTTGGGGAACTCACTAAGCTTCGTGCTTACAGTTTTCAGTTTTGGTTTCAGGTACTTCCGATAGCGGAGGGAAGATTTCGGGATGATCGCATGGCACACACCATAGTTAGTCAGTTTGGGATGTTTTACTCTGATAATAAGAACATGTTTTGAATCGATACTCCGAACTTATGTTATGACTTATAATATGGTTTTAGTAATGTTTTAAAGGAAATTTTTAGTCGTGATTTTTGGGTTGTTACACCTTGAGACATCAACACCTGACATTCCCAAATTGTCAATATGTAACTTTATCTCCAAGACTTGAACACATATAGACTTTCCATCTTCGTGTTTGCTTGCCAATAGGGCTTGAGTGACCTTGAACTTTTCAAGTCGATAAACACGTGGGCCAGGAAGAATTATTGGAAGAGGTGGAGGAAGTGAAGCATGATTTCCATTTCCATGATCCAATCGTGGAACATCATCTTCATGTGGAAATCTTTTTCCATAGGGTTCAGGAAGACCATAATTGTTAGATTTCGACATCTACAAAACGGGAGAAATTCAAGTTAGTTGATTAAATACTTAATATAACACCAAATGAAATATTAAGGATGGGACCCAACACAATATTCTACAACTCGGAAGAGGGATGCCGTAATCCAGCTGCAGAATATTTGAAGGTAGGTAGATGACAATTTACCAATTTCCACCATGAAAAACAAAAATGAAGATTAGGTTTTAAATGAATTGAAACTCCTAGATCTTTTTGAGATTCATTGAACTTTTCACTAGCATGTTTAAATCTCGATATGCCCTTTAAGTTTGTGACTGGGATACCGAGGATCACAAACAAGGTGTGAATAACTATGCAAATATAATTGGTACTCTTAATGTTATAAATCACCTAATCAACGTGTCGGTTAGCCACACACGCTCCATTGATCTATGATAAACATCAAGCTACCCTTTGCCACCTTTGCTAGTCCCAAATTAGTGTGCCGGTTAACCACACACGCTCCACTAACGACTTGGCAGGGTGCAAAGTGTAATTCCATGGAATAACATTATTTTCATATTTTTCCTAAAGTAACTAAGATTGAGAATTTTATAAAAACATTTAGTTACTTCATTAATCAATATACTTTTAATGAGGAATTAGTTGCCCTATCATACCTGTTTGGCTCATGACCCTCCACCAATCAAGGAAGCCGTGGGTGAGAGTGGACATCCATTAAACTGTCATTTTATAGGCAACAACCTTATACCCCCTTATAGACCGACTTTGTGAATGAGGCCTACTAACAGTAAGACTAGCTCAATCTTATACATATATATAATTATTAATCTTATAATATTATATTAGTATAAGAGTGTATTTTAAACATTTCAAATTTCTATGGTTTTAATCAAATTTAAAATTTTCAAAAATTAATACCTTTTAATTTTAAAATCTTAAATATTAAACTTTGATTTAGTAACTATCCAAAATTAAACAATTAATTTAAATTATTAAATCTTGAAGGATTATCCATTAAATTAAACAATTATTTTAACCTAATCCCTTTATCCCCTAGATTTCGAAAATTTGGGAAGGGATATTTCAAAATCTTTAATTATCCATTTAACAATTAATAAGATAATTACCAAAGATAACATTATCCTAATCCCTAAAATTTTGAAATCTAATCTTAGGGAGGAAGGTATTTTCAAAAACCCTAGGGTTTACCAACCCTAAATCGAAAATATGGGGCCAAAGGAGAAAGGTTCAAGAAACCCTAACAAAATTCGAAAACTAGGGTTTTAGAACCCTAATTTCGAAAATTCAAGCCCTACGGTTTATTAGTCATAAACCCTAATTTGTCAAATTCATACTTTTGTATCAAATATAATTGAAAACAACAACCAAAAGCTCTGATAGCACTGATAGGTTTTATACATAGCAAACAATCATATGTGTGCATGCAACCCTAATTTGAGGATCTATGTTTTCACTATTAGACATACAAGCATTGAACACAAAAACTAGAAACCCTAGGAGGCACATGTAATTTTCGAAATTAACTTATAATTAGGGCTAGGATACATACCTTTATTGTTATATTGTAATAACAATCAAATCCTTGAAGATCTTGAAATTTGGTAGCAAGCGCCACAAGCGTCGCACCTCTAATGACCCATAAACAAACCTAGAAACCAAGGATTACTATGGAGAGAGAGAGAAGTAGAGTAGAATTTCGGCCCTTAACCTTTCTTGGAGTGCATGGGATGAAATTCAACCCTATAGGGGTTTATATAGGTGTTAAGGAAGGTTTAGGATAAGGCAGGTGTATCTTAGATAACCCTAATCCCTTAGCTTCCTCCATAAGGCTTCCAAGGCACCCTTAGAGCCCAAGGAAACCATAGGACACTCTAGATTTCGTTCCTCACCTCTAAGGGAGGTTTTAGAATGCTCAACTTTTGAACATTGTCACCTTTAGTCCCTACAGTTTCAATTGATTCCTTTAATCCTAAAATTAATTCCAAATTAATTTATGATTAAATATTAATTAAACAATATGATTTCTAATTAATATATTATATACATAATACATTAGTATATCATTTATCTTTATTTCAAATTAATTTATTAACCAGGTAATAAATTAATAAATCATTCTTCTCCATCCAACAGTTATCATATTCAATTGCGAGGTTTGAAGGCAACCCAAAAGAACATTGCTACTATCAATTCAAGTACATACCAATTATAGTTATGGACTTAGACACCTAATTTGACAAAAATGTTCAGATCTGTAGTTATAACTTCATGACATGCTCAAACCAAGAACAAACCCAAAAGGAGTAAAAAATGACAATAAACTTCCAAGGAAGAGATCTAAGCAAAAGATGAGCAAGATTTCGACTTTTTACCTCAAAAGAGTAGCTAAACTTAAGAAGATTCTGGATCTAAAGCTTCAACCTTCAAACTATGCACCACAAACTCCAAGCTTCTTCAAGAGAACACCAAGGAAACACTCTTTAAGCTCACACACACTCAAAAATAGAAGAGAAAACACGAGGATAGGGTTTCTGGACAGAGGAGGCGATTAGGGAGGCCAACAATGAGACTTAAGGCCTTTAAATAGGGTGCACCACCCTAAAAATTAGGGTTTCATATTCAGCCACCAACTCGTCGAGTTTCCCTTCTCCAACTCGTTGAGTTTTACTTCTTCAACACGACAAGTTGAGGCCATCAACTCGACATTCCAATGAAAAAAAATGAATTTTTAAATAAAATTCTCATACATGGGAATCGGGATGTTACAATAATGATTTAATATACTTATATTTATTACTTATAATGCATAATCAAATTCATAGGATAAGTAATTAAGTAATATATTGTTTTGTAATTACTTTCACTTGTGATGGATAAGTTGGGGCATCGGTTCTGAAGGCTAAATAATGAGAATATCAATTTAGAACTTTAGAACTAACATACGTTTTATTATCAATCAAAAAATTTCAAATCTCAACTAATTGTATAAACTTGGAAATAGACAAATGTCACAAACTTATGAGTTGTGGGATGGATGTAGGTCCTTTAAATTTTATATGGTAGTTTCTAATTTTTTTCTAGGTATAATTTATAATATAAGTTGCAAAATAAGGTGGGTCTTAGGGCCTACCTTAGCACTATGTACATACACCCCTAATAATTATTTGGAGTTAGATAGAATAAGTATTATTCTATCAATATAATTATATATACACAATTATTCACTTTTTATAACGATAGACTGTGTTTTTAAATTTTTATAGAAATATTTTTATTTTTATATCATCTTGGACCATTTTAGTTATCCGATATAAACCATAAACCATAACCATTAACCAACTAAAACCATTAACCAAAACCAATATTAACCGCTACCCAATGGTTATCAAAATACATTAACCAATTGTAATGGTCATGGTTCGGTTTTGACCAATAATCGAATCAAACCGCCTCATACACGCCCATACAATTGAATCTCCGATTCCGTCTGAGATCATAGGACACATCTCTTGGTTAAGACAAAATTTTCAGACGAAGGAAACACAAAGACAATCATGGGATGGTCCAAAAAGCTTACTAGTAATGATGATGATTTATTGATATGAAAATCCCGACATGGAAGGAAGAATCTTGAAAGAAAGAGCAGAATTAGGATTTTGTTCATCAAATTTGAAACATAAACACAATATTATGAGATTGGCAGGAAGGAAAGAAGCTTCAACAACTCGGACAACTCGGGTTGGAGGATTACGATACTTTCGTGTGTGTTGATGAGAAGAAAAGTTTGGAGGAGTGCTGATGAGAAAGAACATGACTGAATTAGGACACTTCCGTCTTATACATTTTATTTTTGGTGAGTTTTAATTATCTTTATTAGGTTTCCTAATTTTAAACCTTTTATTTTTGGTGAGTTTTAATTGTTTTTATTAGGTTTCCTAATTTTAAACCTAAGATATGTTTTATAAAATTGGTGGACAAAAAATAAAAAGGTTTGAACAAAATGATGATGTCAGCAAAATGATAAAAATATGCAAAATCTAAAAATAAAATGCAATCAATGAGTCTGATAGTTAAAGATAACCTAATAAGATTTATCTTTTAATATATATAGAGATATATCAAATAAACTAACACTCATTCTCCTCATTTATATATCCATATAAGAAGGTTATACATTCAAAGAAACTCTTAAAAATGTTACTTTTATTGATTTTAGTGGTAAAACAATAAAAAAAGGTTCAATTTATATATTTTATAAAATTATATAATAGAAAACGTTTAAAATATTAGTTTTATTGGTTTAGTAATTAAAATGAAAAATAGACGGAACAAACATAAATCCTCGTTAAAGTTTGATGACATTAACCCAAAACTGAAAGCAAAGGGGCCAAAAATGCAGGTTAATTTAGTCTAGGGACTATACTTGTAACTCACTCTGATAACCACCACCCATTGTGGCAATGAACATTCACAGTCGTCTCAAGAGGAAGGAAGAGAAGTCTAGGAACGTCGCCAAATCAACTCGCCGGAGTTCCGCCGCAGGTAATATGATATTGTGATGAAGTTCTATTTTAAATAATTGTTTTGATTTGCGTTTTAAAACAACTTACAGCTTCTTGAGATAAAATGATTTTCATAACCTAATACCCTCTCGTTCTCATCTTCACCGACCGCCATTTTCTCTATTCTTCCCTCTAATTCTCTTTTTCTTCTTCTTCTCCATTGATCTTAACCACCATTGACCATCAGCTCTTTCCGTCGACATTGCTTTTTCGCCATCGACCATCGACGCTGCTTTCTCCTCCTCTGTTCCTCTTTTCGTAACCAGTCCGCTGCTTCTCCCTCGGTATTCACCACCATCTTCATCACTTGCGATTGCTCATTGGCTCAAACCTACAGAAGGTTTGATTCATTTTTTCCTTGCCCTAGTTTGTTTCGACAAGAATTTAATAGCTTAATTTGAGAAAAACTTGAACGGAATTAGGTTCGAAATGGGGGAATTCGTTTACTGGAATGCTGTTCTCAATTTGACTTCTTTTTCTTCAAAATTTTTAATCAAATGTTAAAGTGACTTAGTTTTTAATGATGAGATCCCTGTCCCTGTCTGATAACATCTTGATGGAATTTGTGATATGACTCTATACCGCTTTTTATCACCTTCATTGTTTGATTTTGTATAATCTGATTCAAAATATGCACACGAGTTGCTATTTGACGGGTTACAAGTATACGTTTTTTTTATGAAGATTGTGGGGTAATTGCTTCAGGGGTGATTTGGGTTTATTTTTTAGTGTGACTTGGTTCTTCTTTTTGGTTGTGGATTTGATCATGTTTTCCTGTGTGATGGCATGAACTCTGGCTAGTTTTTTGGTTAATAAGAGGTTAATACCTGCAGATCATGATTGGATGAAATATCTTATGGAATACCACTGTGGCTCTAAAAGAAAAACTACATTATGGTATTTGTTGATGCATTTCGACTGTGGATGTGATTTTAATGAACTTTAAATTCAAGAAAACAGTGGATATGATGCAATGCTTCAAACTTTTTCGTTTTAATGAAACAATTAACTACATTCAAGAAAAACAAGTGTGTTTCTAAAAGTAAAAACTGCATTATGTTTTGTTTGATTCAATGCCACTGTGGATATGATTGTAATGAACTTCACTACTTTCACCAAAATAGGTAACATAATATGTTATTTTTATTGGTTATCTTATGTGAATTTTTGTCAAAAAGATCATTATAATTTATTAAAAATAAAATATTAAATAGGCCTAAATATGTAAGCATATCCTTTTTGGTCATTTCACATATATGATAAAAGTGCTTATTGAGTTAAATAAGCAAAATCCCAAACGCCCCCTAAATGAATTGTCAAAATTAGTTCATTTTGTTGCATTTTCAATCAAGATGCTGTTGCATTTTTCTTATAGCTGCATTTCCCCTTTCTTATGAAGTACTTCCAAAAACTCTTTATATTTCCATCCAATCTCTCATAACCCATGACACCCTCTCATGGAACAAGTTAAGGATTACTTCCACAAGTTAAAAAAAACAGTTCAGATGAAGTTTAACTATAGATTTCCGTTAAACTTGTTTTGGTGAATCATGTTCTTGCTTGAAATCATTTTGATTTGGGATTCTTTTCAACACTGAAACAATCAACATTTCTTTGTGAATTTATCCAAAGTTAACATTTTGAAGTTGTTGATGCAGAAGTAAAAAAGGTATGTCATTTACAAAAGGTGACTTGCTTACAAAAACAAGAAAGCTAGTAAATGGTTTGGCCAAAGTGAAGCCTGTTTGGCTCAAGGCTATGGAAAAGTATGTATCCTATTGAATTCTTCAAATCTTTAAATTATTTGAATTAAATATTTCTGATTTTGTAAAATGAATTTTGTAGGTCTCCCCCTGCAGTGTTTCCACGTGCTGAAAAGAAAGTGGAACGGATCTGCCTCCCCGAGGATGTTTATGTGAATAAGTTCTATAAGAAGCATCCTGAATCATTGCATGAAGATCCCATCAAGTACTTATTTCTTCATATTTCTTGCATTTATTTATTCGTTTTTTTTTATCTTCATGAGAATTAATCAAGTTTTGATGTTATGGAAAAAAGGATCCGTGATTTTGACCCGACCCCATCTCGTATATTTGGTTGTCGGGTGCTTGAGTTAAAGGAGGAAGGTGTAACTGAAGAGGATGCTATAGATGTAGCTGATGTAAGTAATTATCTAAAATTTTAATTCAATTGTTTCAATTTCAAACAAATATAGCAATAATAGATAAACCAACTCTGTTAGTAGCTTTAGCAACCCCTGATTAATATGTACAAGATGTTTATTATTTTTTTTATAGACGGAGTATAAGCTACAAAAGAAGGCGAAAAAGAAGGCGTATAAACGATTGAAAGAAATTGCAAAAATTAGAGGGACAAAATTGCCCCCGAATCCATATCCAAGTGCTGTGAAGGAGATACAAGCTGAGGAAAAGAAATATGTTCATGACCGTTTTTTCAATCCAAGAATCTTGGAGATTGTTGACAAGCTTAAGGAACAGCAGGCGGCTGACATGCTGGATAGAGGCAGGCCAGCTGGCACCTATTAATAATTACTCCATGCTTTTAAAAAAAAAAAATAAACTTGTTTTATGCATAATTGAGGTGTAATAAAACACTATAATTGGTTCATGTTGTTCCAAAGGACTTAGGAGCTCTTTCTTTTTGACTTGATCTGGATAGAATGACTTATATGCCCTCAATTTGTTTGTTGGAATGTAAGAGTCAAATGGTCATTTAGTTTCATTGCGATGGTTTTTATTCAAATCTAGAAAAGAATACATACAAAGATTTTATATAGACAGTCAGTCACTTTATTCACTTTCTTATTTCCATGTTATGTAGAATGCTTTATTCTGGAATCGTTTTTCTTAGCTATAAATTGTTTGATACTTTTGTTAATGAAATCTAGAGGGCTGTAATTCCTTTTTTCTTTAAGGTGATGGTGCCCTAAACCAAATAAGAAAGTGAATGATACCTTTGCTTCTTCTATGGCATTGGTATCCATCCATATGTGTATGACCTAATTCCTTTTGCTTTTACACTATACTTGTTGATTATGTGGTATCATTCATATTGATATCAAGTTCATTATGTGACTCATTTGATGCTCTCAATCATGTTGCATTTAGGTGATGTTTTGATACTAAAAGATATTTCAAAACCTTAAGATGATTTTCACTTTTCACTCCTTATTTGTGTTTTTGATCTTCTCTTTTTTGCTATATTAGACACACAATAGCCACAAGTAAAACTAAAATATCAAAAGACACATACAATGCTTTCTATTACTCAAAAGTCAAAAGAAAGGAAATCGTAACAAAATTTCAAATAACTTGTTATCAAATTATAAAATCTTGCTGAGATTTGCTTTAGCTTACTTTATATTTTCATTTAAGATTTATCTGTTTGCTCTCTTATTCTCATGTCTTTTGTTCTCAGTCTATAAATATCAAACCCTTGGATAAAACAAAATAGAAGGACAAGAAAACAGAATGCAAAAACCATGCACGTGTCATCATTTTATTGGTAAACAGTCTGCCAACTCTTCTTTCAATATGATCTTTTCATATTTTCTCACAAACACTCATCTCCCCATGGAACTCACAGCCACAACCACCACCATTAACAGCCTCCTATTTCCCACCACTCCAAGATCAAGAAACCAAATCAACACATCTTTCAAAAGATCAAATCTGTCCGATCTTTACCCTGCTTCTTCATCTTTCCTCAGTCCCCAAATCATTCTCTCATCAAACCCTAGAAATCCCCATCAAAATCCAGTATTTCTAACCCACTGTTCCACAAAACCAACAATTTCAGATGACAAAGACAACATAATAGAGGATCAAGATTCAATTATTTCATCCGATTCAAATCTCAATATCCAAAACTCACAAAAACCCAACTCAAATCAAGAAAAATCCCCTTCAAACACTTTGGTTTCCAGAGGCTTGGTTCTCGATTTGGGTTTAGAGAGTTCTTGGGATAGCTTTCAAATTGGTTCTCCTGTAGTAAAGAGATTCCTGAGCGACGAAGAAGAGAGGTGGTACATGTGGTATCATGGAAGATCCGGAGGGAATTTGGATACGCCTTCAATCGGGTTAGCGGTTTCAAGCAATGGGATCCACTGGGAAAGAGGCAAAGGAGCTGTTCAATCTGGTAGCGATGTGGGTTTAGTCTTGAAATCGAGTACTGATTGGTGGGCTTTTGATACAAACGGTGTTATGCCAGGTGAATCCATGGTCATGTCTAGCTCCAAGATTCGAGCAAGCAATGCTGTCTATTGGCTCTATTATACTGGTTTTAGTAACGAAAAGATTGAATTCCTAGACAATCCTCTCGACTTCAGCTTAGAAAACCCTGAAAATGGTGGCAAAACATTTGGCAAGATTTGCAGGTCATTACCTGGTTTAGCAATGAGTCAAGATGGTAGACATTGGGCGAGGATTGAAGGGGAACACCATAGTGGAGCTTTATTCGATTTAGGATCCGAAGGGGAATGGGATTCCATGTTTATCGCATCCCCACGAGTTGTTTTCCATTCCAGTGGTGATCTTAGGATGTATTACCACTCGTTCGATTCCGAAAAGGGACATTTTGGAATCGGAATGGCAAGATCACGCGATGGGATGAGGTGGGTGAAGCTCGGGAAGATCATGGGGGGAGGGCAAGTTGGTAATTTTGACGAGTGTGGGGTCATGAATCCTTGTGTTGTGAAGAACAAGAAAGATGGGGGTTATTTGATGGTGTATGAAGGGGTGGGTGTTGATGGGAAGAGGTCGATTGGGTTGGCTAGGTCTTCTGATGGGCTAAAAGATTGGAGGAGAGTTGGTGGTGAGCCCATTTTGGAGCATGCAGAAGGGTGTTGGGATGATGGAGGTGTTGGGTCGCCTTATCTTGTTCATATGGAAGGCGAAGAAGATGAATGGAGATTGTACTATAAAGGAATAGGGAGAATCGGGCACACCGGAATCGGAATGGCAGTTTCCGATGGCAAAGATGTCAAGAATTTTCGAAGATGGACTGGTTTTCATCTATAGAATTTACCCTTATTCGGTTCTATTAGCTTTGGTATGTAAATCCACGATACATAATTATTTATTTGTAATTATATGGTTAATGGTTATATACTTCCATACGTGCTCTTTATGTTGTGTTTGTTACATGGGACTAGACAAGGACATTCATGTCTTTTGTCTTAGATGAGAGATCAAGATTGATTATGTGTCTCATCGTGTTTCAATTTTTTTAAGTCCTGTTCATGCCAAACACAATACAAGATCTTTTGTCATGTTATGTGTAATGAATGTGGATGCGTTTTAAAGAAATTATTGGTAGATAATGCAATCACTAACGCAGCTTCAAGTGATAACAAAGAAAACCGAATGCAAAGTTCAAGGAATTCGTATTCTTCTCAAATCATTTAAAAAACATTTGTATCAATCGTGTTTCAATGTATCATAATCGAACATAAAAATCTGGATTCTTAATATTTCATACACAAATTAATCAAGGAAAAACATATAAAAAATCACAATCGTTTTTAAACTCAAATCAAAGCGAGTGCTTCCTTTGTCGCGATAATGCTATGGCGGCAAGCAAGATTAATAGTATAAACACAACTATCCCGCCAAACGATCCAATTAGTGATCCTGATGCCCGTTGACAGAAGTTGTTAAACTGTTGGCAGACTGGCAGCCAGTTTGCAGAGCTGTTACCATTATGAGCCAAATACACAATTGATGTTGCCGTAGATGCTCCGGCGGTTAAAAGAGCCAACATCACCTTCAAAACCATGTTATTTTGCAACTTTAATATCAAGAAAAAAAATACATCTACATTTATGACCTTCAAAACCCGGGTTATTTATAGAATTTCTTACCGTGTCAAGAATTACCAAAAGAATTCTACTGCCTCTTGCCGCACTCCTCATGACGTGAACGATGGACAACGGAATTGTGAGGACAAAATAGGTACATACTATTGCATTCACAATCACAAACAACCTATTTTGTAAAATACCAAATCAATAACGGTTTTAGAAACCCTAATGATATGAATGGTAACCAACTTTATCATTTATCCGACATATGTCACTAAAGATACTTAAACTCGTTATTTTTGTTATAAAAAAATCACCCATGTGACATACAAATGTTCGTGGGGGTCTTAAAATTCGATTATATTGAGAATTATGTATGGGTTTGCAAGACATTTGTCGTGTCTCAAAATTTGTTCATGCAAAATGCAAAGTGTATTTGATATTTGTGTTGGATGGAGACAAACTTACCTGAAAGACGGAAAATCATCATATTGAGCATTGAAACGAACAAAACGTGTGAAAAAAGGTAAAGTTTGTTCTGTGGTTCCCATGGCAATGGAACTAGCTAACGTACCCACGACACCAACAATGCGTAGAACGAGGTCCATTGCAGAAATCCCTTTGTTTGACCCAACTCGGGTTGAGACCTTAGATGTAGCTCCTCCTACTTCGAGTTGCTCGGCTTTCATCATCTTGTATTATGAATTTTCAATTAGAAGATAAGATGACTCTAAGAGTTTGTATTTGAAATTGTTCAAGAAATTAGGGGATTTATACAAATCAAGATAGTTGAGTTAGTATTGTATGTAAGGTTTTGGTTGTATATTTTTATTTCTTAAGAACTTTAAAAAAAGTCTTGGACTCTTACCCACTCAAATATTAAAGAAATTGTCATTTGTCAACATCCAACTCCATTATATGGTCTATTTTTGGTAGTTGTTGTTTGGGATCCATAAATAACATTATGCTTTTTCTGTTTTCAGGTGTTGATTAAAGAAATGCTTATATAGATTTAAAACAAGGATATGCTTCTTTAATGATTTTATGTTTATTTATACGTAAATACATATACACACATTTATGTTTATTTATACGTAGATACGCAATGGGTCTATAACCCCTCCCAACCCCTCCCAAGAACCCTAATCAAAATCTTTCTACCGCATATTATACTAAAAAAGAAAATAATTTCTGCCTAGTTTGATAAATTAACTTTAATCTTAGATTGAATGAAATATAATATTTAATTCATTTTAAAGAAAGTGCCTTATTTAAAGATGAAATATAATTGATGTTTTGTCCCGTTGAAATTTGTTATATTAAGATTCTTTTTAGAACGCTGTTAAATTTAGATGACATTGCTTTAAGACTTTAGGAATTAGGTGTGTCCCACAAAATCCTCCTATTGGAGCAGAATGATGATTCTTTGATTCTAACTTTTGTTGGCAAGTAGTGAAATTGTAACTATATAATATATATTAATATATATGCTCAAAAAACATTTATAAATTATGCGAATAAAATGCTTGCAATTTCTAAATTAGTATGTGTGCTATCAGTAAATATAGAAAATTATACAAACACAAGATGTTTTAAAAATTTTAGGAGATGAACGTAACGATGGTTTTGAAACATCTTTATATTAATAAAAGAGTAGTCATTTTGTCATGTGTTACTATATTAGACATCTTAATTAATATGATGTTACTTGTCAATCTATTAGTTCTCCCTTTTAAATTTATTAGACCTCCTAATTAATGTGATGTTATTTGTCAATGTAAGTATTCTTCATTTTCAATTTTAAATTTTATATTATTGTTTTCATTAATTCACAAATAAAAAATGTCTAATATATATTAAAAATTATTTTTATATATTTATTTAAATCAACGATTATAATTTTACATAACTAATAAAAATATCTCGTAATTAATAATTTATTTAAAATAATTAATTAATAATTTTAAAATTTTATTATAAAAAATTAATTAATTTTATACCTGTGGTCTCCACAGGTTATAAACTAGTAAGTCTTATATTTAAATCAAAATAAGATAACTAATTAAATGCATTTTTTATAATTAATAATTAACTAAACTTCTATATTTTTTAAGTAATTAATGTTAATTAAAAATTAAAAATTATAAAAAAAATTCTGGTCCTTGTAAATGGAACGCAACAGCCTCTGAATTACGCAGAACACTCTGCCGGATTCTCTCCCTTTTCTTCCCAACACAAATCTTGATTTCCCTTCGCAACTTCCTTGCTGATTATCGCATCAGGTACAATTTCTACTCTTCTTCTTCATCTTCAAATCTACCATACTTTTTAAGATTTTCTGAACTCAGTATTAGTTATTAATTAAAATACCTTTTCATGTTTGATTAATATTAGCTCTTGAGTTGTATTACTTGCGATTCTGTAATGCATGTTTCTTATAGAATCGATGGATTTATGTTCTGTAAAACTTTGCTAATGATACACGTTGGTTCCATTTTGCGCGTGTGTTCTTCCTTACATATTACAAACTTGAGGTGAGAAGATCACCTATTGAATTTAGACCAGTTGAATTTCACTAAAAATGTTTAAGATTTGGGATTTTTATACGCTTTTACTGTGTGGGAATTTGATTATATGAACATACGCTACTCAAAATTTGCGTAAATCTTGCCATTTATGGGATATGACTGAAGTTTTCACTTAAAGTAATTGATTAGGCATTCAATTTTGCTGTTGAATTTGTGTTCTATAACTAAAACCTAAGGCTCATAGATTGATATGATCAATAGGGTATGCAGATTCAGTTTGGGTTCTCCATTTTTCTTGATGTTCATGAAATGCATCCCAATTCCTATGCGTTAAATTATGTGATTTTTGTTACAAAAACCACAATTTTGGACCCAAGATGTTGTTTATTGCTTTTTTTTTTTTGAGAAAAGATAACATGAATGCTTTCGTTCATTTTAGAGTATGATAAAATAAAGAAGGTTATTGAGTGAGATAGAAAACAGTAAACTTAGTTTTATAAGATGACAATTAAGCCTATCATCGATATATGGGACTAAATGTTTTTCCATGAAAAGTTTGAAAAACTGTATCATTATGAAAATTATCCCACTCTTGTGTTATTGGCAGGTTTTTCTGTAAATACGTGCAAAATGTCCGAGACAAATGTGGGTTCCAAAGACCTTAATCTTGTGGATAATGATCAAAAAGTTGAAGTAAACAATGACTCATCTTCACAAGAAATCCCAAAGGATTTAGAAAAAGCAGAGGACAATCCCATGCCCACACCAGCCCAAGAGGTACTTCCTTTCTTTTGTAGATATTATCCTAATTTACTTATTTGCCCTTTATCACTATTACAAGGGATTTAGTTAAAAGTCTTAAATCATGTGCTTATTTGATCTTTAAAATTGAAATTTCACAAAGTTCATTGTTTGCAGGAAGCTGTAATCAAGAAAAAATATGGTGGATTACTACCAAGAAAAACCCCTTTAATCTCAAAGGTAATTCAATTTCCATTCTTTTTTTTTTCTCTAATTATGGAAGAAGAATACTAACAACTAATTTGTTCCCCAATCATACAGGATCATGATCGTGCTTTCTTTGATTCTGCAGATTGGGCACTAGGAAAGGTACTTAAAATGATTTTTTTTTTTTTTTTAAAACTCTTGATCTATTTTAATAAAGTTTTGATGCTTCATGTTATTCTTGTCTTTTTTACAACAGGGGTCACAAAAGAGCAAAGGACCTTTAGAGGCACTACGCCCAAAATTGCAGGTATTATATATATATATATATATATATATATATATATATATATATATATATATATATATATATATATATATATAATTTTGCATTATGTTATGACTCACTTCTGTTTGACTTGATGTTTTCTGTCAGCCTACGCCACATCAGCAAGTTCGTTCAAGACGATCATCCTACGCTCCTGCAGATGAAGGAGAAGGTGTGTTTTACAAAAAATTTGTCATTATTAAATATTTGATAATTGTAATGAGTGTTAATTGAGAGGGACATTTTTGTCTTTATAAAGTCTATAAAACCTTTCTCTCTCTTCTGGTCACAGTAGATGATGGTAGCTTAAATCTAACTGCTTCAGAGGATCAAGGGCAAGAATTGGAATTAAGTATGGATGACAAATCTCATTCTGAAGATCAAAACCATATGATCTGATTTTTTTTTTTGAAGTTTTGAAGGAACAAAAACCATCACTGGTATTAATAACATTTGCATGAATTTTGCAGCTATTGTTTCATAACCAAGAAACACATACATGTCTCGTGATATTATATCCTCTGTTGTATGATGGGAAAAATAAACTTATGTTACTTTTTTACTTGTATTATTTCCTCTATTGATGTTGTATCAGTGTTATCTTTTTGATGTTGTGCAACAAAATGGATCAATTTTTGGTTCAAGTGGGTCCTTGGATTGATTCTCACTCATTTACACACGATACTTGTTCATCATCTAATGATCATGTGGTCATATCCTTGGGATCATTTGATTGTTGTTTGTCACAGGGTTTTCACCCTTTTAGGTGCTATAAGTTTATCATCTTAATAAATTGTTTAGAAGATTTGATTTTGGTTCATAAAGAATTCACCTATTTTGTACAATTGAAAAAGATTTTAGATGGTAAACTGATACTTAGATAATTATATATAGCCATGTACAAAAACGTTATGGAGGAAAATAAAGTATGATGAGCTTGTTTTGTACAATCTAGAAGGAGCAGCTTATTAAATGTTTGTTGTGTCAAAAAATTAAGATAAGGATAGGATTGTTAAGGATGGTATGAAAGTAAAAGAAATGTGTATGGGAGATGTTGCAAAATGGCAACACCATCCACACCATCCGTCTCCACCAACAAACACCACCTTCTATCCACCATTTGCCACCACAATCACCCATTTCCACCATTTACCACCACCTCTGCCAAGAAACTAATATAAAATCCTTGATCGAAGGTGGGTATTCGTGGTTTTAACAAAAGTTAGCAGGAGAGAGATAAGAGTAGTGAAATGATTGAGCGACAACAGAAGTAAGGTATGTAAAACTAGTGTTATTTATTTATTATTTTTTTTTTGAGTTGTGTTGGTCGGAAAAGATGGCCAAAAAATTAATGATGTGTGAAAATGATTAAATATATACAAAAGTTACTTTAATAGTAAATTGTGTAGATATATATTGGTTGGTTTAATAATATTTCTTAAACAATCAATATGAGTTTAATGATGTTTTTTGAACGGGTAAACCATTTAGACCGACATGCAATAATTGATCAAAATGATATTATGGGCAACAAACGTCAGTTTAATGATAAATTATGAGAAATTAAATATTTTTCTACTTTTTCATCCTCCTCATATCAAAAGGTGACAAGTGTAACATTTTGGTAAAAATAATAATATTTTAAAATAATCGTCATTATTTTATACGGATAAAAAGATAAATATAAAGAAACGTAGAAGGATATTTAATTTTTTATTGATTATAGTATATAAAAAATAAGAAAGTGATTTGTTTTACATATCAACTTAAAAAAATAATGAAATTCAATTGAAAAATATTACATCTAACATTCGAAATGTAGATACTATTTCATCTCTAATCTACAATTCTAGTTGCACCAATAAAATTCGGTACATTTTTTTTAGGTTTTCAAAATATATGTTTTCTAAACTTCAAGCTATCAAATGTCACTTTTTGTTTCATTTTAATACAATTTAAGATTCAAAAAAAAAACTTTAAACATAAAATAATATAATGTTTTAAAGTCGAAAAAATTATTTTGTTATTTATCAAATTTACATTATATTATTTAAATCCAGTAGTAGCAAGATTCAAGAATAAGGTTGAGCCATGTTTCTTGGAATCTCTTCTTCGTTCCTTTCTTCTCCTCTCATCCAAACTTCACACACGTCCACGCCCTTCCATCATCTCAACATCAAATTGAATTTGAATCTTTCGCGCCGTAATTCTACCCCCAAATCGATCCAAAACATTACGAATTCGCCATCGACATCATCATGTAGCAGTAGCAGCAGCAGCAGCAACAAGATTTGCTTATGTGGGAGAAGGGCATTTTTAGCAACAATCTCCACAGCTCTCATCCCAATTCGCTATTCCAATGGCTTCGATTCGCTTTCTGATGATCCCATGGTACCTAACTTTGATTTTAATGTTCGCCCGAAACGTCGACCAAGCAATTGTTTTATTTAACGAGTTTCAAGTGGGTCATCGAACATGTTTGCAAAAATTCAGAATGTTCATATTCATTTTTGAAGTTGATTTTGCTACTAATATACTGTCAATTGTTTGGGAATTTGAGGGTTTTTGTTGATTGTTTTGCAATTATAACCAACATCGAAGATATACTAATTACTGGTTCAATTTTCACTTAAAAACATCAATTTAAAGGGATTCAATGTTCTATGAAGGCTGTGCTGAACAGGGTTCACCCTCCAAGACCAGATTGGTACGAGGAATTTTACGCTACAGCCATGGATACAACAATGAAATCTTACGAGACTGAGGTTCGTATTCAACTAAATTTTGTATCGTAAACCAAAAATCTTATAGAAAACCCCCTTCCCTTTTACTCCTTTTGTGTAAACGACATATTATTTGACAAGATTGCAGGTTATAAGTCGCAACTTTTTGCAAATCTAACAGGGAAGCCTGCAAATATACTGGAAATAGGCATAGGAACGGGTCCTAATCTCAAATACTATGCTAGTGCGACTTCTGATGCAAATGTAATCGGTGTAGATCCGAATAAAAAGATGGAAAAGTACGCTCAAGCTGCAGCAGAAGCTTCTGGTTTACCTCAAAAGAATTTCAAGTTTATTCATGCCGTATGATCTTCACTTTCTTAATGATACACCAAGTTTAACTAAATCGATTTAACATTTATAAAAACTTGTTATATAACACCCACAAGTTTATGCAGGTTGCAGAAGCATTACCTGTAAGTGATGCTTCCATGGATGCAGTGGTGGGCACTTTGGTGCTATGCTCTGTTAAAGATGTTAACAAGACCCTTCAGGGTATTTGATCCATTGATTATGAGTTGTTTTTCTTTAATCAAAATCTGATTTTAAAGAAAAGTAAAGGGTCATATTTTTTTTATTTTGTGCAGAGATCAAAAGGGTTCTTAAACCAGGTGGGCTTTACATATTTGTGGAGCATGTAGCTGCCAAAGGTACTCCACTGAATAAAATGTTAGGACTTAATGTAGTTAGACACCAACATATTGTTGAAATGTAAGGGTAAAATGGTCATTTGGCTTCATTCAGATGATCTATTTTTGGTTTCATTTTTTTGAGCAGATGGTTCGCTTCTGAAAGTTATGCAGAGTTTTTTAGATCCATTGCAGCAGGTGGTTGCAGATGGATGTCATCTTACTAGAGAAACAGGAGAGACTATTTCTAAAGCTGGCTTCTCAAATGTTGACATGAAAACAGCTTTTCTTTCTTCTGCATCATTAATAAACCCTCATGCATATGGAATTGCTTGCAAGTAATTAAGTAATATGTATGCACATATGTACCATTTATCTATGTTCTATTGGTTAAATTCATCGTGTTTATGTGATGGCGAGTTTGATAATTGATATAAGAAGAAATGAAGATAAGATTTTTGCAAAGAAAGACCATGAATAAGAACAAGTATAATAATTGACTGTAATTATTGCTCAAAGTATAATAGTTGATTCTAATTATTACTCAAATAGTTAGTAATTGGTTTATTTATATTTTTTATGGTTGGAGTGTTCTTGGACAAAATTCGAATGAATTAGTGGAAGTACCAATGAATATGTAGAGGTATATTAATGGTTTAGTTTCAAATAAATAGTTATTTTTCTAGAAAAAAAATAAGGTGAAAAATGTTATAATAATTGATCAGAGTGTGGTCATGATGAATGAAACAAGCAAGTGGATGATAAATTCTCAACTATTATATCAAATATATAAGTGATTTTTCTTACTGATTTGATTGTATATAAATAAGATATTTTATAGGGATAATGAAATAAAAAAGGAACATATTTTTCGTTTTGTACACGTTTAGTCATGATGAGATTTTTTTCTTGTTCATATTCACCCATTAAACGTGTTTTTTGTCCATATCTTACCCTTATGACTTGTTGGTTTTCGGTGTTCGTTGCAACTCCGGCGAGACTCTAGGCATCTTCTCCAACAAGTCTTCGGTCAAAATGATTATTCCGACGAGTCTCCCTAAAACATAACACCTCTCACTGGTGGTCAACACCACCCATGCCACCACCAGTGCACCATTTCATTGTACATCCATCTCCTTCAGGTTCTTCACCTCCACCGCTCCCTTTTCATCTACCATCACACTAACCACTATCATTACCATTAAATCTGATGACTTCTCCGCTACCAGGTAACTTTTGACGTTTTCTATCACCGCCACCAAGCCCATTCACAACAACAACCACCGCCGCCTTCACCTCGTTTACAACAGCCACCACCACCATCATAATCCGCATCCATTATCTCTTTCTCTCTCAACCAAGATTTGAACCAGAGGTGTTAGTGCTTGCAGATCGGAGTTAGGGTACGAGATCGGCGGGTGCTTTAGGGGGTCGAGTGGTGCAATAAGGGAAGGTGATGAGGTCAGGCAAAGTTCTAAAAATTTGACAATGTCATCGAAAAAACATGTTGGCTGGAGAAGATGATTGAAAGCTCACCGGAAGAAAACATTGTTGGCCGGAGACCCGTCGAAGAAGATGACTGAAATCTCGTCAAAGTTGCAAACATCGTTAGAGCTATCAAATATATTGGAAACCTACTATAGTAGGTCATAAGCATGGTTTTTGAACAATTCAAACAAGTTTAATGGAAAATTATGGGGAAAAAAACTAGGTGACTAAATGTGTACAAATAAAAAAATTGGTTACTATTTTAAATCATTATCCATATTTTATATATTTTATAATATGACAATTGGCGTGAAAATAACATATTTTTATTGATCGATAATTTTTTTTAATGTAACGATAAAAATAGATATTTAAATACATTTTTTTATAACCGATCAAATTCTCATATTAAGTATAATTTATAATATCATTTACATGTTAGGTAAATCATAAGTTTTATATTAGAGGGTAATATATGGTTATTTATAATATCATGAACTTTTTGTATTGGCATCTTTTACATGTTTTGTAAATCTTAAAAAAATTAATTATATGGGGAACATGGCATAAATATCCTTAAGTTTTTTCAAATAGAAAATGAGTTTACCCTAAATCACTTGTAGCTTGTAGGTGCATTGTAACATGAAGTTTTCAAGATTTTAAACAGTTAGTAGGTTTTATACTCTCTAGTCGGTTACCATGCCACATGACTGTCATGTTTGCAGCCGAATGAGCTTAACGACCGATGTAGGTTGTCATACCAACTTCTTGCCTCTTTATAGTTAAACCACCACCCTCAAGATTAATATTAATGGGTCCCACCCCTTCTCCATCACCACCACTACCATCAGTGATCACTACCGTCGACAATCAACACCACAACCGTCATCAACAACCATTGCGATTGACCACAACCAAAATGTCATTGACAACCATTACCACCATCATAACCTCAAATCAAAACCAAATCCTACAAGAAACATTGAAACTAAAATTAAATTCTAACCTTAAATCAAAACCAATACTATACAAAAAAACTCATTAATGTGATATCAAAACCTTAACACATAATGGAATAAGGGGGAAGGTGAGTTCGTCTGGTTTCATCATCTTTCATCGAACATCAAAACCTTAAACCATCACTATCACTATCACTGACAACCACCAACATCACTTCCGTCTACAAAATAAATAAATAAAATAAAAAACTTATCAAACTTGATGGAGCCATTTGCTTTCATTCTCTTTCACCAAACATAAATTATTGGTTTGAGAATGAAAGAAGGAAGAATGTGGGTTTGAGATCCACATATGGCTTGATAGAGGTGGTGGTGTTAGAACTTTTTGCCAAAAAATGAGAGTAGGAACCGCAAATGGTTATAATTCATGTTGTAGGTGATTAGGAACCACAAATAGTTCTAATTTTCGTCGGAGAATGAAACAATGGTCGGGGGTGATTGTGGGGTGGCTAGAGATTTTCACCGAAGAAGGTAGTGGTTGGAGAAAGATAGTGACGGAGGATGATGTCGGAGAATGATATGATGGGTTTTGGCCATATGAACATTCCTATGTGCACATGCAAACCCTAATGCTTGGATCTAGGTTTCTCTAATTGAACATGCATTCAATCCAAGACTTCTAGTGGCTAATAGACTATAATAACAATATGAAATCAGAATTAGAAGTATACCTTGAATCACTTGCTTGATCTTCTTGTCCTTGGAGCTTTAGAGTCACAATTATCACTCCTCTAATGGCTTACAAACACCAACTAGCAAGAGGATGATTTGAGAGAGAGGAGAGGGCATCAAAATCGGCCAGGGTTTCTTTCTAAAGCACAAGTGCCGATTTCCTTAACCCTTGGGGTCTATTTATACCTGTACGGCTCCTAGGGTTTCACCCTTAAACCCTAATTGGATAACTTAGGCCCTAAGCAATCCAATACCCTAATTGATAAGCCTTGGACGAAATCTAAGCCTATCCAAAACCCTAGAAATCGTCCACCATTATCCATAAGGGATTTATAGCCCAAAGTATAACTATCAATCAATTGACAGTTTATGCCCCTTTATTCAATTAATCTCTTTAAGTCACCAAATTAATTCCTAATTAATTTATGACTTATATTAATCAAATAATAATAATATTATTCCTTATATTATTCTTATAATATATTAATAATAAATCATCCTGTCAAGTTGCTATGGTGAAGGCAACCCAAAAGGACCATGCACAACCGGGTCAAATACTTGCCTAATATAGTTGCAGCCTTAGACATTATTCCAACAGTCTCCCACTTGGACAAGTCTAGTAACTATATGTACAAGTACAATCCGATTAGCAATCGTAGCTCTCAAAGACGCTGTCAAACTCTGATCTAATCAATCTTGTCCTTTAGATAAGGGATCGTACAGTCCTCTGTTTAGATATCATGCTGACAATTCTATGGAACTAATTTGTCTAGCATTTGGTTTCTCGATCTCCGATTTATTTGACATAGAACTTAATCGAACACATCAATTCAGTTATGACCGGGCCCGACACATAAGTCAAATCAAATCATCGAGCGGCCGAGATATCGCTTTTACCCTCTTAGGATAAAGTAACAGATAAACTTCGACTTACATGCATTTACTTATCCATTAATCAACTATACACAACAATGCGTTTTATAACATCAAGTTACTGATGCGGTTTCGCATTATCAATGTACAACCAATTAACAAATAACAAACCATATATCTTGGTTTTAAGACCATATGATATTATCGTCTTGCGATCACCCTTTTTATTACATTCCATAAGGTGATTCCAGCAAGCGCGGGTTTGTTCCGTTGCTCAAAACTAGTTCATAAGCACTCATGAACGTTGCAACAAACTTTTGCTATGTCTAATACAATTTAGACAATCTACACACCAATTCATGACAATCTTCATTCATATCTACTTCCAACATATGAACGATTGTGGACAATTTGAATAATTCGATTATTCTTAATAAACTCAATTATTCTGGAAGTTAAAACATGCAAAGAGAAACAATAGTTAAACAATTAACATAAGACAATAACATTACTCATAAATAATACTCTTTTATTTAATCATCAAATGTTAATTACATTTATCTATTACACGTTTCTAATACTATCTAATCTATACTAATATCATCCTTCAGCCCAATACTCCTAGCGTGCTGCAAGTGCTTAACCCTACTCAGTCCCTTCGTAAGCGGATCTGCTGGGTTATCTTCTGATGATATCCTCTTCACTACGAGTTGTCCTTCTTTTACACGATGTCTAATAAAATGATATTTTCTGTCGATATGTCGAGATCTACCATGATCCCTCGGTTCCTTGGTCAAGGCAACCGCTCCTTCATTATCACAGAAAATCTCCATGGGCTCCTTTATGGCAGGTACAACTCCAATATCACCAATGAAGTTCTTCAACCATATTGCCTCCTTTGACGCTTCGCTCGCTGCAATGTACTCTGATTCACACGTTGAATCAGCTACAGTTTCCTGCTTGGAACTTTTCCAAGTTACTGCTCCTCCATTCAGGGTAAAGACCCAGCCCGACTGCGAACGGTAGTTGTCCTTGTCGGTCTGAAAACTGGCATCACTATACCCCCGCACCTTCAAGTCATCACTCCCTCCGAGGACTAAGAACCATTCCTTCGTCCTACGAAGGTACTAAAGGATATTCTTGACCGTAATCCAATGGGCTCTGCCAGGGCTCCCTTGATATCTACTAACCATGCTCAAAGCAAAGGCTACATCAGGGCGAATACAAGTCATAGCATACATGATTAAGCCAACTGCGGAAGCGTATGGAACTCGGCTCATTTCTGCTATCTCAGCTTCGGTACTCGGACTTTGAGTCTTACTCAACTTGGCATTACTTTGTATCGGTAATTCTCCCTTCTTCGAGTTTTCCATACTAAAACGTTTCAGTACTTTATCTAAGTAAGTGTTTAGACTAAGTCCTATTAGTCTCTTACTTCGTTCTCTCACTATCCTTATTCCCAAAATATAGGAAGCCTCTCTGAGGTCCTTCATAGCGAAGCACTTCCCGAGCCAGGACTTAACCTCCTGCAGAGTCTGGACGTCGTTTCCTATGAGTAGTATGTCATCGACATACAGAACGAGGAAGCTTACTATACTCCCACTGGCTTTGACATATACACATGATTTATCTTCGCTTCGTACAAATCCAAACTCTTTGACTTTCTCATCGAAGCAAAGATTCCATCTGTGAGACGCTTGCTTAAGTCCATAAATGGACTTCTCAAGCTTACACACTCTATTTGGATGCTTCGGATCGACAAAACCCTCTGGCTGAGCCATGTAAACATCCTCAACCAACTTTCCATTAAGGAAAGCGGTTTTGACAATCATTTGCCAAATCTCATAATCATGAAATGCGGCAATAGCTAGCATCACTCTAAGAGACTTTATCTTTGCAACTGGTGAGAAGGTCTCATCATAGTCAACTCCGGGAGTTTGAGTAAAGCCTTTCGCAACCAATCACGCCTTATATGTGTGTACGTTTCCATCCACGTCGGTCTTCTTCTTGAAGATCCATTTGCACCCAACGGTCTTACGTTCGGGCACATTATCAACCAAATTCCAAACTTGGTTGTCATACATGGACTGGATCTTGCTGTCCATTGCCTCTTTCCATTTCGCAGACTCCGGGCCTGCCATGGCTTCCTTATAGCTATTAGGTTCATCTAGATTTATTAGTGTACCATCACTAATCTATGTGTCCCCTTCGGTAGTAATATGAAAACCATAAAATTGGGGTTGAACTCTAACTCTTTCGGAACGTCTAAGAGGTAATGACTCGTCAATCGGTTCAACCGGAGTTTCCTCCTCGGGTTGAGTGCCAGCGGTAGAGGTTCCTTCATCTATCGACTCTTGAATCTCTTCAAGCTCGATTTGCCTCCCACTGTCTCCTTGGCTTATGAGTTCTCGCTCTCGGAAAGCTCCTCTCCTCGCAACAAAGACAACATTATCCTTCGGTTTATAGAAGAGATATCCAAAGGATTTTTGCGGGTAGCTGATGAAAATACATCGCTCACTACGAGGTTCGATCTTGCCGTGAGTATCTCTTGTTACGAAAGCCTCGCAACCCGAAACCTTGATATGTGCTAACGAGGGAGCTTTCCCTGTCCACATCTCGTGAAGTGTTTTGGCAACCTTCTTAGTAGGGACTCAGTTAAGGATATAGGCGGCAGTCTTTAAGGCATACCCCCAAAAAGAGATAGGGAGTGAAGCACGACTCATCATAGAGCGAACCATGTCTAACAAGGTTCGATTACGCCTTTCTGCCACATCGTTCAACTGCGGTGTCCTAGGTGGCGTCAATTGTGAAACTATTCCACACTCCTTGAGATAGTCGTGGAATTCAAGACTTAGGTACTCTCCTCCTCGATCGGATCGAAGCATCTTGATTTTCCTGCCCAATTGATTCTCCACTTCATTCTTGAACTCTTTGAACTTTTCAAACGTTTCTGACTTTTGCTTGATTAAGTAGATGTACCCCTATCTACTATAGTCATCGGTAAAAGTCACATAGAAGCGGTTTCCATCCTTCGTGGTTGATCTAAACGGTCCACATACATCGGTATGTATGAGGTCCAATAGACCCTCACCCTCTCACATGTACTAGTGAAGGGTGACTTAGTCATCTTTCCAAGCAAACAAGACTCGCATGTGTCATCTTCCCTAAGGTCGAATGACTCCAACACTCCATCCTTTTGGAGTTGGGCTATGCGCTTCTTGTTGACATGTCCAAGACGACAATGCCACAAGGATGCTCTATCCATACCATTGGAAGAATCCATGCATAAAACATCATTTCCTAAGTTATCTATAATCATAACAGTTTCATAAATTCCATTACATGGTATTGCTTCAAAATATAAGACACCATTTAGATAAGCAAGAATAGAACCATTCTCATTATTAAAAGAAAATCTAAAACCTTGTCTAAACAAACCATGAAATGAAATGATGTTTCTTGCCATTTCTGGCGAATAGCAACAATTGTTAAAATCTAAACATAAACCATTCCTAAGCACTAAAGAATACACTCCAATCTTGGTCACATGCGATGATCTTCTGTTCCCCATGATTAGATTTATTCATCCATGCTCCACATCCCTATTTCTTCTTAGTCTCTGCAATTCAGAACACATGTGGTAACCACAACCGGTATCAAGGACCCAAGAAATAGCATGAGATGAATCGTTAGATTTAATTGTGTATATACCTGCGAAAGACGGCTTGATCTTTCCTTCCCTTATGGCTTGCAGGTAGTCTGGGCAGCTTCTCTTCCAATGCCCTATTTTATGGCAATGATGGCACTCTGCCTCCTTTGGGTTAGGGTTAGGCTTAGCGGAATCAACTTTGGTCCCACTAGAAGAGGAACCATCTCGGGACTTTCCCTTGCGGTGGATCTTAGACGGAGCCTTCCTCTTCTTGCCTCCTCTTTGCCCAATGGCCAAAACAGGAGCAACGGGTGGATTGGGAGTGGGTGCAACAGACTTGTCCTTGAGGTTGCTTTCAGCAACCCTAAGGAGACCTTGGAGCTTGCTTAGGGTGACCTCTTCTTTGTTCATGTGGTAGGTCATCCTAAATTGATTGTAACACGAAGGCAAAGAGTGAAGCACCATGTTGATCACCAAGTCTTCCCCAAAGTCAGCATTCAACTTGCGAAGACGATCGACATACCTTTGCATCTTTTGCAGGTGCACGGTAAGAGATTCTCCATGACCCATTTTGGTGGAGATCATGTTAGTGAAAATCTCGTAACGCTCCTGCCTCGCGTTCTGGTGGTATCTCTCCAACAAGTCTTGGTGCATTTCGTATGGATACATGTCCTCATAGGACTTTTCGAATTCGGCGTTCATTGTGGCTATCATGATGCAATGAACCTTCGTTGCATCACGTTCATGAGTCTCAAAAGCAGTCATTTCAGCCGGAGTAGCGATTTTTGGGTTGATCTTCTCGAGCTTCTCATCGAGGACATACTCCTTGTCCTCGTAGCGAGCAATTGTGCGAATGTATCTTATCCATTCGCTAAAGTTCGCCCCATCGAAAGTCACCTTTTGACAAAGGCTCATCAATGTAAACGAACCAGTAGCAGCGTTGTTCGCGTTCGACATCTACAAATAGAAAGGACAAAGATAGATTAGAATTTGAATCCCTAATTATCACCCAACAAGAAAAATTAGGGCTAGGATCCAACACCAATATTTACATATTAGAAAAGGGATGGCGTAATCTAACATGCAAACAATTTGAAGGTAAGTGAATGACGATTCACTAATTCTCCACCATGAAAACATAACTTTAAGTTCTAAATGTATTGAGAATTCCTAGGTTTGGATGAGATTCATTGAAACCTTTCAATGGCATGTTTAAATCTCGATATGCACCTCTCGTTTGTGACTGAGATACTGAGGATCACAAAGTGGGTGTGAATTACCATGCAAATTCACATGGTGCCTTCATTGTAACAATCACCTATTCAATGTGCCGGTAAACCACACACGCTCCATCGAACTATGATAAACAATGAATCACCCTTTGCCACCTTTGCTTAGAACCAATTAGTGTGCCGGTAAACCACACACGCTCCACTAACTTCTTAGCAAGGGTGCAAAGTGCAATTTCATGGGATTGCATCAATTCACTTTTCCTAAAGTAACTAGGATTGGGAATTTTTGAAAAACATGTAGTTACTTTGTATTTCATATTATAGTTTTAATGAAGAGATGAGGTTGCTCTATCGTACCCGTTCGGCTAACGACCCTCCACCGATCAAGCAAGCGGTGGGTGTGAGTGTACACCCATTAAGCGCCATTTTATAGGCCGCAACCTTATACCCACCTTATAGGGTTTGAAATTTAAATTGTCTAAATTAAACTTTTAATCACAAAACATAAATTTCAAAACTTGAGGGCAAGTTTTAAACTTTTCAAAACATAGGGGATCAAATAACAAATAATCTAAATTAACATTTAATCACATAATTATCCATATTTGATTTATTTAATAATTTCTTGCAAAACAATTTACCAATTTAATTAAAATAATTAATCAATTATCACATAAGGAAATAATATTTTATTAATTGATAAATATCTTCAATTAGATCAAGAATATACTCATATATATCATAAAATCGGATTTATATTGATCTAATATGATTAAGGCAAGTATCTCAAAGATAAACAACAAGAAATCCCGAAATTAGCTCTTTCTGACGCTTGGACTCGCCGAGTACCACAATGGACTCGCCGAGTCTAGCCTACTCGCCGAGTCCACTATGGGACCCGCCGAGTGCATCAGGTAGAAACACAAAATTCGAATTTTGAAGGCATCAAACAAGCAACCAAGGCATCAATTCAATAGAAACCAATCTAGGCTCTGATACCACTGATGGGTTTTGGCCATATGAACATTCCTATATGCACATGCAAACCCTAATGCTTGGATCTAGGTTTCTCTAATTGAACATTCATTCAATCCAAGACTTCTAATGACTAATAGACTATAATAACAATATGAAATCAGAATTAGAAGTATACCTTGAATCACTTGCTTGATCTTCTTGTCCTTGGAGCTTTAGAGTCACAATTGTCACTCCTCTAATGGCTTACAAACACCAACTAGCAAGAGGATGATTTAAGAGAAAGGAGAGGGCATCAAAATCGGCCAGGGGTTCTTTCTAAAGCACAAGTGCCGATTTCCTTAACCTTTGGGGTCTATTTATACCTGTAAGGCTCCTAGGGTTTCACCCTTAAACCCTAATTGGATAACTTAGGCCCTAAGCAATCCAATACCCTAATTGATAAGCCTTGGACGAAATCTAAGCCTATCCAAAACCCTAGAAATCGTCCACCATTATCCATAAGGGATTTATAGCCCAAATTATAACTATCAATCAATTGACAGTTTATGCCCCTTTATTCAATTTAAGTCACCAAATTAATTCCTAATTAATTTATGACTTATATTAATCAAATAATAATATTATTATTCCTTATATTATTCTTATAATATATTAATAATAAATCATCCTGTCAAGTTGCTATGGTGAAGGCAACCCAAAAGGACCATGCACAACCGGGTCAAATACTTGCCTAATATAGTTGCAGCCTTAGACACTATTCCAACATGATAGTTGTGACCAATTACAAGATAATGATGACAACTGGAAAAAGAACTAGGATGTCCAATTGTTTTTGAGTGACGGGAATTTTGTGGGGTTTTGAACTACGCTGACATGACAAACCACGTCAGCCAATAAGACTCGTTAGCTTGTCAAAGTAAGGATAAACATGTAAACGAATTACAAACTTAAGGTTTTTTTTTCAAGATAACATGTAAAACCGATAACATGGTAAAAGTAGACGCAGCAAAGTGACGTTATAATAGAATCGTCTTTATTTTGAAAACTTAAGGATTTTAATGTTATTTTTCATATATATAAAAGTTATTATATTATGACTATTTTTATGGTTTAATCAATATATTTTATTTTGGTAAAAAAAACATCTATTTTTAAAGAAAATTCATTGTGGCCTATATTTTTGCTTTAGCTTATATTTTTTTTATGTACATACTATATAAATAAATTTAAAAAAGTTATATATGCTATTTTATAAAGTATATATAATGTTATGTAGGTATATAAGAAATGATATATGTTCTATTGGAGTTTAATAAATAATAATTTTTATTGACCAAAATAAAATATATCGATTAAAAAAAGAAAATTATATGACTTTTATTTTATGTATATTTTCTAATATAAAAAAAAATGGAAATTTAAACAATTATATATGTAACTGTAGTGAAATTACCAGCAGACGATCCAAAAGGTAATTTGAAAGTTGAAGAAAGCAGGAGCGCATGAAGCAAAAATGGGGGGCAAGTAAAACAATGGCGCACTCTCCGTTTTATTAGGGTTTTTCTCCGTCGACAGCGCCACCAAAATTCATCATCCCCATCGCTTCGCTCGAAACCCCGTAATCATAGCAGTAAGTACACCCACGAGCTCTCTCTCACACTTTTTCTTGTCTCTTTGTGTTTATGCTGTTTCCCCTTTTTGCTTATCGATAAAGCTTCTTAGGGTTTTCTACACTGTTTATTTGGCATCCTGAATCATTTTCATTGTTAATAGATGTACACACACAGTATCATCCGTTTTCATAACTTCCCTGACCCTTTTCTATGAATTTTGACCCTAGTATGTCCCTTCTAACGAATGTTTACTTTCGATTGAGTAGCAAAGCATCATAAAGTCACTAAATTGAAGTTATTAAAAGGGTAACAACCCTGCGATACTCATTTTGCTAAATTTCATGGTCAAAGTGTCAATTGAAATGAATCCGATTTGTTCTAAGTAATGTGATATCTGTAATCATTGCGAGATTTATTTTTCTCATATAGACGCCATAATCCATATACTAATTTGTGAATTAGTGCTCTTCAGTTCTTAATCACAAAAGTCAAATATGATTCTTTGGTTTGACTTTCAGATAATCGAATAATGAAAGACGTTCCTTATTCCTTAATCCTTAAGTTCTTTGTTTGTTTTGACTTGAATTATTATATATTCTTTTTCATTTGTACAGATGGTTGATGTTTGATATATGGGTTGACATTATTAAAGATTGAAGAAAGCATAAAAAAGAATAATTTAGGCGTGTGACAAAAGATAGCTAAAACGGGGTCTCTTTGTTGTGTGGCTGCTAGGCCACATGGGTCGAATGCGGTTAGCCAGGACTGGTCCATGGGCCCACACGAACCCTACTGGCGAACCAACACCAGCTTCTCTCCTCCACCACCAAGATGGGATTTCCGATTCCATTCCGAAGTTGAATCATTCGATTCCCAAGAAGGAAACGGTTTATACGGATCATCTACCTCTTCAAACAGTAGAGAAAGTCGAAACTGGTTGAGAACAAATTACTTACCAAATCATCGGCATTCTAATTCCGATGGAATTGGGGCTTTTTTTAGTACCCCATCTGACTTATCTCCAGCTCAGCAATGGACTCCTCCAGCTATACAAGAAATCAACCTCCATGAAAGAGTTTTGGTGCCATTATCATTTTCTCCAACTTCTGAGGTATTATTATCTTTACATTCTGGTACCCTCAACTTACGACTTGTTGTCAGTTTTTACACCCGACTAAAAACAATTAAACTTTTTTTAGGGACTATCTGTTCCCCATGAAAACAGAGCTTCTATTTCTTCCGATTCAGACAGTAGTGATTTCGCTGGTCGGGGATGTTTCATGTCCAAACCGGTCCATCCAGTCAACTCCGGAATTCATGATTCCGATGACAGACACCGTTCCAGTTGTGAGTTTGAGTTTTCAGATGTTTCAGAACCAATTGAATCTGATTCTCTTGACAGATTAAGTGGTAGTTTTGATAAATGTGGCTTCTGTGAGAGGCTTCTTTCACAGAGATCACCATGGAGTTCCCGCCAGATTATCAGAAGCGGAGATTTTCCGGTGACCGGAGTTCTCTCCTGCCGCCATGTCTACCATGTAGAATGTTTGGACCAAACAACACCAAAAACACACAAAGGTGATCCTCCTTGTCCCATTTGTTCTAAATCTGAATCTAAAAAAGATTCTCCTGAACAACGGGTTTTGTCAAAATTGAAAAACGGGGTCCCATGTAATGCTATGTTGTTGATTAACCAAAATCGGATAAAAAAGGGGGTGTTGATGAAGGGCAGCTCCAGCAAGGAGTTCGCCGGAAAATTCAAGGGTTTTTCACAATGGGGTGGTGGTGGTGGTGGTGATGGGGTTGGATCATCAAAGTCAGCATCAAGTTCAAGAAAGAAGTTATGACGTGGTAATGGTATTTTGTGTGTATATAACTACAAGCACAAAGGTTGGTGGTTTTGATTTTTAACTTGTAGCAAGAGACCCAAATTGTTCATCTTGGGTTAAAATTTTCCTTCTTGTGTAATAGTATGTAAAATATGATATCTAATTTGCTGATTTTTGGTAGTCAAGATCGCATAGGTTTTGTTGTATGTGATAGGGAGTAAAATTGATTTGATATTGATCATACTTGTATCTACATTTGCTTGTGCTTAATGTGGATACGCAAATATATGTTTTAAATTGTGACTTTACTTTTACAAACCAGTCGAACAACCCCAAACTATAAGGGTTACTAAGAAAAGAAAGAAAAAGAACACACATTGTCTATTTGTCTTGACTATTGGGTTATGATGAATGGGAGGGAATATACTACATGTTAGTAGTTATGTTGTATGGATTGTTGGCTGATAAAAAGGCATATGAGAGGAAGATGGAAGTTGCGAAAATAATAATGTTACGTTAGACATGTGACAGAGAGATGTTAGATATGATACAAAATGTAGAAAATATAAATAAGTCATGGAGATGTGATGTTATTGGACATGTTAGGCAACCGACGGCTAACGTTCACATTAAATAACGTTTTGTTTGTTGTGTTTGGTTGATTCAATTGGCCTTAGTGGTTATCGGTTTTGTGTTTGCTTTAAACGATCAATTATGGAACCTTAGTTCCAATAGGGGTTCAAGACTCCAGAAGATTAATGGAAAGTCCAGATGTGACCCTAGACATTCAAGAATTGTTGTGATAGAGATAAGATTGAGTAAGAAGCCAAACAATGGACATTTATTTGCCACAATATGGATAAGAAGAGATAATTAATGGGATGATCAAAGTAGAAGTGTCAAGAAGACATGTCACGTATACAAGAATGTCCTATATAAATATGAGCTTGGAGAGAGAGAGTAAGAGTAAGATTTATTAATATATTATAATATTAATATATTATTTGGAAATCATATTATTAATTAGTGATTAATCATAAATTAATTTAATATTAATTTTGGGATTAAAGAAACTGATTAATAATGGCGGTACTCGTTTTGCAAATCATTGATAGTTGCAAAACTGGGCTGATGGACTCCATAGAGTGGAGTGGATGAAATCATATAGGGAATCCCTATAGATTTCATGCAAGGGCTCTAAAGAGGGGGTCAATGGGCTGCTTAAGCCTTAAGCAAGGAATTAGGGTTTCCACCTAAAAACCTTAGCAACCACAGCTATATACAGAACCCCTCCATATGGAATTTTTGCCCCTAAGCTTTATGAAACCCTAGAGTAGCCGATTTTCACCTCTCTTCTAAGTCATTCTTTGCATTGACTGTTTGTGACTCCATTAGAGGCGCAACACTTGGAGCACTAGGCTTTCAGAAGTCAAGATCAAACAAGGATTGTTGTTGTTATTACAATATAACAAGTGAGGTAATCTTCTAACCCTAATATATATATATATATATATATATATATATATATATATATATATATATATATATATATATATATATATATATATATGTGTGTGTGTGTGTGTGTGTGTGTGTGTGTGAATTTCGAGTTGTATATGCTAGATCTAGGGTTATTGCTTTGGAGTTTGTATTTGCATGTTTAATAGAGAAAAACTTAGATCCAAAACAATTAGGGTTGCATGTGCACCATATGAATGTTGTAATGCTCAAAACCCATCAAATTCTTCATATTTCCTTACTCCATTCCTCTAAACTCTCTCTAAGAATCCTTTTTTCTTTCTTGTTCGATTTCTCCTAGTTTTGGGGTGCGATAGAGAACCTCTTAGTCGTCAAAAAGCCGATAAAAGAAGTTTTTAGGGTCGAAGTACTGTCAGTGTAATTTCTCGGTTTTCGTTAATAGCTCGATAAGTTAATCTACACTATTCTGTTTTCAGTAACTTATATTTATAGTCATAAGTCGTTACTATGAAACTATAAAGAATACATGTGCTAAGTATTATAAATTATATGAAACGTTATTATAATACCTTTTAACTGCTCGCGGTACGGAGAATATGGTTTGAAGGGCCACATAGGGTTAATGCCAAAATGGTCCTGCCCTCCGATGTTTCATGTCTGGCCCCTATCTGTATATAGTAGTTAAAAAGTATTGTTTAGCACTTATATAATACAAGAAAAACAATATTGCTCATAGACCTTGAGTTAATGATAAATCTAGACTAATAATTAGTTGCAATAAATATTAGACTAAAATCTGGTGATAATGATACTAGGTTTCGTCGAAAAAAATAGAATTGTTAGAAGCGAAGCACTGCCCGAGTTGGGAATCATCACTTTAACAAGTGAGTGCATAGTTTCTTTCATCTTACACATAGATATGAATTATTTAATATAAACTATGTGCTATGTGTGCATATTATTTGTGTACTTGATATTTATGCTAGATGAACAAAATAGACATGTTTAACTTGATTTAAACTGTATATGTATTTTATACCTATGAATATGATGGGTAAAGATGGGTAGATGAAATAGATGATGAAAGAGGAAATAAAATTGATGAAAGGGCTCGATGTTTAAGATGATCCAGTCATCTAGCAAAGTATAGATGACGACCACAAACTATTTTAGACAGTCTAGTGGAACGCTAACATGATCACAACCTGTAGGTGTTTTTGAACTAAGTGTTCAACAGGTGTACTCCATCCCACTTATGGTTGCCTTTTTGACATATATTGCTGAGGAATCCCTTAAGCAGTGTTGTCACCCAAATGAAAAATCCTTAGGTTAGGTCCCTTAATTTAGATGCTTTAGGGACAAAAGGTGAGGATAATAGGAACGAGTAACCGAGTTGATTGATTGATGAAATTAATAAACATAATTTTATGGGTTGAAAACCCTATGTGCTCACCAGGCTCCCAAGCCTGATCCACTCAGTTTCTTGTATACAGGTATTGGTAAGAGGGCACAATAATGATGATTTGATGAGAGATCAATGGATTATAGGTCATTAGAATAATAGATGTTGTAGGGCATGTATTGTTTATGTTTATGCTTTTGATATGTATTGACAATGACCTCCCGATGTTTTAATATAATGAAAATACATTTCTTCGGAAATGCTTTGATAAATTCTTTATCATATTTTTGGGAACAAATTCCGCAAATATTTCTTCAAAAGTATACTCTGATTTTCAAATAAAGCATAAACAAATCGGTCTTTTCTGGACGTGAAATTGGGGATGTCACACGTTAGGCGTACGCTAAGTAGGGGCAAGCCCAAATTTGTAGGGTTTGTGCCCTGTTTAAGCAACTTATGTTGCCTTGGTTGTATCCTTTGGTCAGCCTCCACTCCTTAATACCCTAAGATCAAAACCTTAGCCTCCCTTAGTGTGTTTTTAGCTTTGGAAGTGATTTTGTGTTGTTTTGGTGTGCATTGAAGAAGGTGGTGCTTGGTGACCAAGCTTTGGTTGGACTTGAAGTTGTAGATCCAGAATCTTCATCAAGTTTGCTAGATCAAGAGACATAAAGTTCTTATCTTGGAACCTCTTTGTGTTAGTATGAGATTAGGGATTGTTTTTGAGTTTAGTATGGTATTTTGGTTCTCTTTGGGGGTTGGAGTCCCTCCAAGGGCTAGGACGCTAGATCTTAGCCCCTATGACGTTCCTTGTGTAAAAATGTCCCATCTTGATGAAGCATATTTGGTCCATGCATGAGTTTGAGCCCTTATTATGGGTCTTAACGGACAAAATCAGGTTGTAGGGCCCCATTAAGTCATGCAAGATGATAAAGTTGCAAACTTTATGCATTGATGCCTTGAAATGAAGTAGATCTGAGGTTTTGACGTTAAGAGCTTAAGTGGTTAAGACAAAGTTGGCCAAATAGGACTCTAGACAGTACGCGAGATGTAACCCCTAGTACACTGCGCGTATTGGGTAGCTACCCGATTCCGAGTCAATACTCGTACGCCGAGCGTACTCAGTGCAGTGGACTTCTCCGTTTCGACCTTTAGACTCGGGACTATTTTGGACTTTTAGGGCGTGGGCCTTTTTGGGCCATAAGACTTCTTAATTTGGGCCATAAATGGATATTGGGCCTTCATTGGGAGTAGGTCCATGATGATTTTTGGGCCTAATTTGGAAGTTGGGACTTGTGATGCCATTTAAGGAATTTGAGCCTTTTGAGTAGTTGGGTTGGACATTGGTTTTGGGCTAAGTAAGGAAAAGGGTAAAATGGTCTTTTACCCTGGAAATTGGTCAAGTAGCTTAGATTCTTGAATATGGGTCGAGATCCAATTATTAATTGGATATTATTGATGATGATAGCACGAGGGTTTTCCGGACGAGCAGACCGAGATTTATTTGAGAGATTCAACAGCTAGAGGTGAGTTTCCTCATTGTGTTTAGCGGGTCTTGCATTTGTTATGTGTTTATATGTTTACCGGGTGGGGCCCGATGACTATCATGTATGCTATTTATCTTTGTGATTATTACATGTTTTTATATGTTTATATGTTTATATGTATATCGGGCGGGGCCCAATGCCAGGCGGGCCTGATGACTGACAGATCTGTTTACCGGGGGGGGGGGGGGATGAATTGCGGGGCCTATTATATATATATATGGTATCTGATATTTTGTGGGAACTCACTAAGCTTTGTGGTTATGGTTTTCAGTTTATGTTTTCAGGTACTTCTAGTTTGAAGGGGAAGAGCTCGAGATGATTGCAGTGCACACACCACCTCGTTCCGCATTTTATATCACTCTGATGTATTGGGA
This sequence comes from Lactuca sativa, assembly GCF_002870075.4. Lineage (NCBI taxonomy): Eukaryota > Viridiplantae > Streptophyta > Magnoliopsida > Asterales > Asteraceae > Lactuca > Lactuca sativa. The sequence continues at coordinate 73,467,830 of NC_056625.2, read as the reverse complement.
TGTTATTGATACACTTTGATTCACCATGATTTCTATGATGATGTTTTGGATAATAGTTTTATTAATTTAAAAACAAAAATTTTGTCTTAATTTTTGGTGTTTGAACTCAATAGCATAAGAAATCTAGGCTTAATCCTTGAGTTTTTGGTTTCTGAACTCAAGAACACACACTCATGAGCACGTGCGCGCACACACACATGAATGTGAAATCATGTTCTTGATTTCATGTGTGTATCTTCATGGTGTGTTGATTTTAGTTTTTGAAGTCAAGAACACAAGAAATATGGGGTTAGCCATTGAGTTTTTGGTGTTTACACATGAAATGATAAACTAAAAAACAAGTGTTCATAAAATCAGAAAACCCAAAAATAGATATTTTAAAAACTCAACAAAATCCTTTAAAGCCTAATAAGGATCTCAAACAAAAAAATAAAACAAAAATATGAGTGTATGTGTTCAAGAACCTGAAATGTTTGTGTCCATGTAAAAATAGTCAGAAAAGTCATGTTATCTCAAAGGCTCGACGGAGGTGAAAAAAATATGTTTTATCTGCAATACATGATCATAATGATATATTTTGAACGTCATAAACAAGGTTAATGGTAAAATATGTATAAAAAATTAAATGAAAAATGTTCTTTCTGTTTTTATAGAAAAAAGGTTTGGATGACCTATTACGTCTGAGGCCAAACATACATTAAAGAAAATGGTTGTTTGCTTTTTTATTACCACAAGTATAAAAAAAGGTTTGCGTGAACTTTATTTTTTCAGAAAACAAAAAATAACTTCTGATTTTTTAAAACGTCTTCTAAGTTCTAACCTTAATATAATGTTTCTTTTTCCATCACCGCCATCCACCACCACTACTTCTGCCACCTCCGCCACAACCAAGACTGCCCCTATTACTACCACCACCACCCCTGCCACCTCCAACATTGCCACCACCACTATGCCATTAGTTCGACCACCACAACCATCACATCTGCCATCATCGACAACATCGTCACTCTACTACTACTTCTTTTGCCAACATTGCTACCACCACCTTTGCCATCACCATCGCCGCCACCACCACCTACGACACCGCTACAAACACCACCGCCACCATAACCATCATCGTCTTCACTATCATCTAAAAATCAATATGATTAACATGTGTATGTAAATATAGGTTGTTTGTTTCGTATAATCTATGGTCAATATGTTTTGATATCAAAAAACAAACATTTTTTTAAATTAAAAGGTTTTTGTCCACATTTATTAGGGTAATTACCTTTTCGTTTTGTTCACATATAGGTAACTTCTTATTTTTTTGTACACATCTAGGTAAAGAATATAAAATTCAATAATTTGGTATGTTTCCTTTAACCCCCATAATGCAAAATTCATCACATTATAGTCCCACACTAGTACGCGGGACATACTTTATGAGTACGCTTAGCATACTAGCCCGCTTCCAGATCGCGCAGACACCTACGTACGTTGGGCGTATGTGGGAGTACGCACGACGTATGCAATGCAAGGAAAAACCCTAAATTTTAAGGTTTGTACCCTATTTAAACAACTTATAACACCTTTGGATATTTTATTGATCAGCCTCCATCCATCTATGCCCTAATATCGAAACCCTAAGTATCTTTTGTGAGTTTTGAGCTTGAAAGTGAGTTTTGGTGGTGCTTTTGGTAAAGAAGAAGAAGAATACTTGGAGGTTGCTTGGGAGTAGCTTGACCTTGTTGATCCAGAGTTATCTTCATCTTAATAAGTCATTTGAGGTAAAAAAAAATCTCCCATCTTGATGATTCATTATGCTAGATCCAACTTAGGGTGTTATTTATGCATTTTTGGGTCTTTTGAGACAAAGTTGTGATTTTGATCTACTCCACAAGCCATGGATGTTAATCTTAGCTCCATTGAGGTCCTTTGTCCATAAAAATGTGGTCTTTATGAGAGATATTGGTCCATGCAAGTGTTAAGATTCTTATTAAGCTTCTTTTTGAGTGTTGGGTCCCGTTAAGTCATGCATGGGTGTAAAGTTGCCAACTTTACGTGTTAAGTCACCTTCTAGAATCAGATATGAGAGTTTGGCATGGTTTCTTAACCAAATAAGTGCTCAATGAGTTGGCTTGGCAGTTTGCTGAGTATGTTGGGTGTACTCATCTCGTACGATGAGCGTACTGGTCCTGGAAGGAGTATGCCAAATGTAAGTCTGAGTATGCCCAACATACTCAGTTGTTTGACTTTTGGGTTGAATTCCTCGGGTTTGGGTCTTGTTAGGTCATTGGACTTCTAAATTTAGGTCCATGATAGTTTTTGGGCCAAATTAGGAATTTGGGCCATATCGGGCCTTGGAATGCCATTTAGGAAATTGGGCTTTTTGAGCAAATGGGTTGAGCCTTGGTTATAGGCCAAGTAAGAAAAATGGTAAAATGGTCTTTTACCCAGGATATTGGACAAGTAACTTCGATTCTTAATTATGGGTCGAGATCCAATTATTAATTGTATATTATTTGATGATGTTAGCGTGGAGATTTTCCGGACCAGTAGACTGAGATTTTATCTGAGAGATTCTGCAACTTGAGGTGAGTTTCCTCACTGTGCTTAGCGGGTCCAAGGCACCAATGCCGACACATGGTTTATTATGTTTAGGATGCTAGTTATCTGCATGACTCTTGCATGTTTCATGTGTTTATATATATACCGGGCGGGGCCGAATGATTATATTGTATGTTATTTATCTTTGTGATTTTTATGCATGCGTTTATATGTTGTATGTATACCGGGCGGGGCCTGATGAATGACAGATCTGTTTCGAGCGGGGCCCATTATATGTTTGATATGTATGGTATGTGGTATTTTGGGAAACTCACTAAGCTTTGTGCTTACAGTTTTCAGTTTATGTTTCAGGTAATTCTGGTTTGAAGGGGAAGAGCCCGAGATGATTGTAGTGCACACACCATATCGTTTCGCATTTTATATTACTCTGATGTACTTGGATGTTTATTGATACACTTTGATTTACCATGGTTTCTATGACGGTGTTTTAGATAATGATTTTATTAAGTTAAAAATCGAAATTTTAGTTTTAATTTTTGGGAGATTAAACGAATTTGTTGGAAGTATTCAAATATGACCATTATAACCGGTTGTAGCAAGTTAGAGCCGATTATATTAGTCATATGTGAATACTTCCAACAAGTTCGTTACCTAAATGTGTACAAAAAAGTTACCTAAATGTAAACAAAATGAAAAGATAATTACCCTGATAATTCAATTTCCCTCCTTTTTTTTTACCTTCTAATTTTGATTAGGTATAAACTTTAACCCAAATGGTAAATATTTTTAAACCTACACCATTTTGGTAAATATCTTTTTAAATTCCACTACTTCAGTAAAAAACCCTATATATGACCGGGAAAAAACATATCATCATTATATAAAATTTTATTGTTTAAGATAATATATATAAAAATTAAAATTTACTAGAGACTAAAAGTACCGGAGATGAAAACTAATGACATAAGGAAGAACACCATCTTCAATGAAGTTTGCTCTATGTATTAAAAATCTAAATCGATAACATTGCTCTTGTATCGTATGTATATATAGAGCTATTTGATAATTACGCTACCAAAAGCAGCTCCCAACATGTCGTGATCAATATAAATGTTCATATATCATCATAAATATTGTTTAAAGAAAATTTAACTAAATCGATTAATATTGTAAACATTATGATCAACACCTTTATTCAAATAGGAAATGGACTTATCAGAATAATTATTTTTTTGTTTTGTTTACATCTATGTAGTGTTTTTTACACATTTAAGTAACAAACTTATTGTAAGTATTAACATATGACCATTATTACTGACTGTAACAACCAATCATAATAGTCCTATGTGAACACTTTCAAAAAATCCGTTACCTAGTATACTAAAAATAAAAAATTATCTAGACGTAAACAAAACAAAAAGATAATTACAAATAAATTTTCAATATAAAAAATAATATAAATATACGCTAAGCAAAATTTGCTATGTTTACATGGGACTAAGAAATATATGTTGGTTACATTTTTTTTTTGGGATAATGACTTGAAAGGGTAACGAACTTTCGACTTTGTTCATATTTAGTCACTAAACTTTTTTTCGTTATCTATTTGTCATTGAACTATTGAAACTGTTCACATTTTACCCTTATGACCGGTTGTTACTGGTCATAAGGGTAAAATGTGAACAATTTCAATAGTTCAGTGACAAATAGATGAAGAGGCCTTTAGATTAATCAATTTATCAAACAATGACAGTAAATAAGAATAAGAAGAATTCACGAAGAAAAACTTTCACTAAGAAAGATAATCTCACAAAGAGATTATTGTGTGCACAAAGCATCGATTAGGGTTTGTGAAAGGCGTGACCATTCACAAACCTATACAAGAGATTATATACTGCTATTCTAGACAATCCCTACAAATCAGGGATATGCCAGCTAACTAATTTACGCTAACTATGAAACAAGATAAATACAAAATCTGTTACAATGCACTGAATAAACTAAACACGTTGAGCTGCTCAAACGCTGATGCTGATACTGAGATATACGCTGATGCTGAGATGTATTTCAAACATCATCATATTTCAAGGTTTGACCTTACAATCTCCCCCAATATGATGATGTTCAAAACTAACTAAGTTAAAACACCTCTAGACAAGAACTCTTCATACTCAGCTTCAGCCTCTATTTTTACTGGCCAGTAAGGACTATCCAACAACTCCTGTCTTCTATTCAGCAGCTCCATAGCAATAAGAATGTGAAACTTGTTGGATAAGGTGTCTAAGTCCATAACTTATTTGGTATATACTTGACCCGACCGGCATGGTCCATTTGGGTTGCATCTCATCCAAACTATTTATGGATAATTTTCTGAGAGTTATACACATATGTTTATTAATATATTATAAGTTATAATATATTAATATGAAGTTATGTTATTTAATTAGTATTAGTCTTAAATTAATTATGAATTAATTTAGAGATTAAAAGGAAGACTAATTAGATTATGGGCTATTGGTTTTATATGGTGTGGGCTAACACTCATTTGTTAATGGGCTAGGCTTATATGGAAGTCCATGGATGATCCATGGAGCTTTTAACCCATGGATCCTTGGAAAGGAAAAGTCATGGGTTATTAGGGTTTCACCCTAATCATGTACACTATATAAGCATGCTTATGTTGCATGAAATGGCACCTAAGGGAAACTAGTGAACTAGTGTGTGTGAGCTTGTGTGTGGCCGAAATATACAAGTGTGTATACTCTCTCAAAGTTTTCCAAGAGTTTGTGGTGTTTTGTGATTCCATTTGAGGCATTCACACTATTGGTGCTTGGCCCTCAAACTCCTAAGAACCAAACTCATCAAAAAGGTATGTAATCTCTTCTAACTATTTTATATTGAAATGTTCCCCATGCCATGTTAGATAGGTTATAAACCTTGGAAAATTATTATTTTGCATGTATTTAGACAAACATAGATCCAAGGTTTATTAGGGTTGCATGCACACTTAGGAAGTGTTAGATTGCTCAAAACCCAACAAAACTCTCCTGAGAGATCTTGATGACTCATGCACATTTGCCTTAAGCCAACGAGATGAGTGGTTGGAGCCTTTGGGATCTCAGCAGTTCGCTGAAAACACATCTTTCTGTTTTTATCAAGATAGAACATCCCGTGTTCAGGAACTGAGATAAATTTATGCTGAACCGGGTCAACACTGATAGGAAGAGAATTGTTTATTCCACCAGCACCAAAGTCCAGAACCAACACTTCCTCACTATCAACTTGAAATTTGGTTCTTCAAGTTCTCGGAACAGATGACCTTTGGCCTTGATACTGAGGTCGTTCTTTAGGAACAAGATCCAAATGCTGAACTTTCTTGATCAGCAGATGAAGAGCACACATCAGTTCAGAGGAGTGAGCTGAGGTTTGCTTGGATGCTAATTCGAGTAATTCCATCCATTCAGAATATCCATATTTGATCAGCTCATCCCTCTTGACAACTTCAGTGTATGTATGCTGAGGACCTTGACGAGTGATCAGCAACGTAAGAATTTTCTCATTGCGTGGTTTGGAAGCTTTAACTTTGATGATCTTATCACCACACACTCGTCGATTAAGAACATCTTCAAACCTCTTTCGATCAATCCTGTCAAGAACACTGTCAGTCTTAGGCTTACTGCTGCTAGAAGGAGGCTGAGAAGATTGAGATTTGGACTGAAATTCCAAGAATTTCAACATTTGAGCTTCAAAAGATCCTTTGGCCTGAAGTTTATGCTGAATCAGAGATTCATCAGCTTGAGCAATATTCTTTAGAAGCTAAGCTTGATTAGCTTCATCAAGAATTTGTTTAACTTGATCAGGAGACATATTCCATTCAGCCGCCAAATTTGATATACTGACTATGGACTTGGGCTTCTTGCTAGGCAGAGAAGTATCAGTTTGAGAATGAGCCAAGTCAGTATCTGCTACCTTACGCTTTCGAGATAGCGGATGAGAATCTTCACTGGCAACATCTGAATCTTCTCCTTGGACCGGAATAATGGGATCAACAACATGATCGACTAATTTCATGTCTGGCCTTTGAAATTCATTATCAAGATCATTTGAATTTTCTTCTTGAACTGGAATAAGGGGATTAATGAAGTTCATATCCAGTATTTGACATTCATCATCTGGTTTATCATCATGCTCACTATCTTCAACCAGCTTTTCAGTGGCTGCTGGACTATTAGGCCCCGCAGAGTCAGACTCATGCATCGACTTTGGTGATTTAGGCTGAACAATGGTGTTGTCAACAGGTTCGGTGTCTCTCTCATTTGGTTCATCATCAGCATTATCATCAGCATCAGCATCATCATCAGTATCTCCCCCTTTTTGAGCATCATCAAATTGGGGACTAGAGGGAGACGTATGTAGAAGAACTTCCTTTAGCCGATTAACATCAGCCTCAATGCGTAGAAGACGCTGATTCATGTCCCGAGTCAGTGTTAGAAGTTCAGTAAATGCTGAGGTCGGAATTTGAATAAATGAAGTGGCTGGAGCTGCTGGTGAGCTAGGTGGCATCCCCGAAGAATATTGGTCCCCTTGGGGTGGATTCTCCCCCTGTGAGGGATGCTCCCCCTGAGATTGGTGCTCCCCCTGAAATTGTTGCTCCCCCTGACTCAGTGAATCCTTTTGAGCTGAGGGAACTTTCTCAGCAACAGAGACGATATGATGAGAAATTTGAGGAGAGAAATGACCACCATCATGTGGTTCATCCTCTTGACCGACATGATCTTCATGGATACCATCAGCGCCTCCTTCATCAGTATCAGTGGTGAGAGAAGGAACAGTGTATGGATTTTCAATCCATTCTCTCATCCTATCAGAGATTCCGATGTCAGTATCCAGGGGATCATCTTGATACATTCGAATAGACATGCGAGGGCATTGGATGGGATTTCCAGGGTGTGAGAAGTAGTCTGCAGCGAAAAATTTATCGAGCACAAGAGCAATCCAGCGTGGAAAGGGAACGTGATCAGCACGTACATTTGCATGAAGAAGCTGAACAAGTTGATCAAAGAATAGGGCCCCATAATCAAGTCTTTTGTTGAGAAGAAGTGAGCAGACGACTTGTTGCTCATAATTACTCAGTTGATCACCACTTCGAGACTTGTGACCCACACACTTGCACAGAGCACCGGTGAAAAATTTCCATCCTAGGGTCATACATTGACGCAGAATAAGAGCCGATCGAGCACCAGCCTTTGAGTGATCATATCCCAGTTGATCGAATAGACGTCTACACCGTTCAATAGAAGGAAGTTCAGAGAAAGGTTCAAAGATAGGTAACCTGAGTGCAACACTGAGGAGTTCTGCGGTGATAAAGATAGAATGTCTTCCACGACCAATGGTCCCGGTGATGACATTGTTTTCATCATTGACTGTTGCTGTGTAGTAGAACTCACAGACTTGTTCAGGGAAGAACTCTGATGGAATGTCACTGATGGCGTAACGAAGACAGCAGGAGGCTAAGAAGTTAACAAAATCATCGAGTCCAAGACCTCTATGAACATCTGGAATATCAGGGTTAAATACAACGTTTGTGGCTTTGATGTATATTGGGAGAGGAGGAGAGTTTGGGGCAGGGATTAACCTTCGTGAAGTAGAGGAGAAGGTGAACAAAGAAGCAGCCATTAGAGAGTTTTTGGGTTTTAGGGTTTTGAGTGTAAGTGAAAGAAGTTTGGATTGTGGAAGGAAAATTTGAATTAAGGGTAAGAAGAGGTTTAAATATGAAATTAAACGGGCCTTTAAAAAGTTAATGATTATCTTCTTCAAAAATAATGGCGTATCGTAACAACCTGTCAGATAAAAAATAGCCGTTGGGTAAAAGATCCGTTGACTGAAGATGAAGCGTCAATCAGTGTTTGCCGAAGTGCTAAGATCAGTGTCACAGAAGTTACATGCTGAAAATATTTCTCCGTCAATTCAAGGTACAAATTGCTCAATTGGGGCTAGCAAGGAGATTGGTGTGTGTGATAGATACTAGTTGCATTATCTAACCATCGGCACAGAGTGTTGTGACTTTATCAGTGAGTGGTTTATCTTACTGAATCATTAGACACTTAATGAGAAGAAGGTAAAGAAAGGATTGTTGCGTGTGATAAACCTTGGTGTTTTGGTCTAACCATCGGCAAAGATTTTAGATTCTCATCAGCGTGTGTTTTGTCACACTGAATCACGGAATCAGTGTAGGATTGGTAAGAAGAGATAGTTGCGTGTGATAGATCTTGGTGTTTTGATCTAACCATCGGCAAAGAGTTTCAAGTTGTTATCAGTGTATGGTTTTTAGTACAGTGAATCAGCAAAATGTACATCAGCAAAATGTACTCAGTATGCAAATATCACCAGCATGTCATCATCAGCACAATGTACATCAGCTTATAAGACAATACCAAACATTAGCAAAATGAATCAGCAAAATTAATTACAAAGTAATCATTCCAAGCTCTCCAATAATGTAAGCAGTTGTTTGAGAATCCAGTGCCTTGGTGAAGATGTCAGCAAGTTGCTCTGAAGTCTTGACATGTTCGAGAACGACTTTTCCCTTCTCAACATTATCTCTGATGAAATGATGTCTGATTTCGATATGCTTCGTCTTTGAGTGCTGAATAGGGTTTTGTGTGATTTGAATGGCACTGGTGTTATCACAATATATGGGAGTCTTTGAGAACTTAATCTAATCTAGAAGCTGATTTTGAATCCATAAGAGTTGAGCACAACATCTTCCAGCTGCAACATACTCAGCTTCAGCAGTCGAGATGGCTACTGATGTTTGCTTCTTGCTAGACCAGTTGATGAGACGATTTCCAAGGAAATGACATCCACCAGACGTACTCTTTTTATCTAAGTTGCATCCTGCATAGTCTGAATTAGTGTATCCAAAAAGTTCAAATGTTGAGTCGCAATGATACCACAGTGCTAAGTTTTGAGTCCCTTTCAAGTATCGAAAGATACGTTTGACGGCCATGAGATGGGATTCCTTGGGATTAGCTTGGAATCGAGCACAAAGAATGGTTCCAAACATGATATCAGGACGAATTGCCATGAGATATAAAAGAGATCCAATCATTCCTCGATACAAAGAGTGATTGACATCAGTTCCAGTTGGATCAGCGTGCATCTTATCAGTCTTGGACACTGGAGTAGAGGTTGGTTTGCAGTCACTGAGAGAATACTTAACTAGCAAGTCAGAAATATATTTACTTTGGCAAATAGAAATACCTGATTTTTGTTGCTGAACTTCAAGACCTAAGAAAAAGGTCATCTTCCCCATCATGCTCATTTCGAACCTTTGAGACATGATCTCTGCAAATTCCTTGCTCAGTTTCTCGTTTGGAGAGCCAAAAATGATGTCATCGACATAGATTTGAACAAGAACCATGTCTGAGCCTTTGTTTTTGATGAAGAGAGTATTGTCGATTGCTCCTCGTCTGTATCCATTTTCAAGAAGATACGATGTCAGCGTTTCATACCAAGCCCTGGGTGCTTGCTTCAGTCCATAAACAACTTTGTCTAATCGGTACACATAATCAGGGTGATCTTTGTCAACAAAGCCTGGGGGCTGATTGAGGAATACTTCTTCTTCTAACACACCATGAAGAAATGCTGTTTTCACATCCATCTGATAGACAGTGAAATTCATGTAGGATGCGTATGCGAGAAATAGTCTGATTGCTTCAATGCGAGCAACTGGAGCAAAGGTTTCCCCGTAGTCGATGGATTCAATTTGAGTAAACCCTTGAGCGACAAGCCTTGCCTTGTTGAGAGTAATGATTCCATCTTTATCAACCTTGTTACGATAGACCTAGCGAGTTTCGGTGATAGTCTTTCCTGATGGTCTTGGGACAAGAGTCCAAACTTTGTGCCTTTCAAACTCATTCAGTTCTTCTTGCATGGCTTTAATCCAGTCAGCATCTTGAAGAGCTGTGTGTATATTGTCAGGTAAGATCATTGAAACGAAATTAACATACATGCAAAAGTTATTAGATACACGAGATCTGGTTCGGACACCATCATGAATATCCCCAATAATTTGATCAACAGGATGATATCGATGTTTAGAAACTGATGCTGATTCCTGAGAGTTTGACACTGACAGGTTATCAGTTGCAGGAGAGTCTTCAGCTTCAAGGATTTCATCAGCACCTGATGAATTATTTGATGATCTGGCTGCAGTATCTTGATTCAAGGAACATGGAACTGGAACGATAGAATCAGAAGTACCAGCTTCATCTCCAGCAGGAGAAACTTTGTCAAATGGACAAGAGAGAAGCTCTTGAAAAATAGAAGAGGAATGAGTGACTTTTTCATCAGTGTATGATTCCTCATCAAACTTCACATGAATGGATTCTTCAATGCATTGCATGTTCACATGAAAAACACGAAAAGCCTTTGAAATAGATGAGTACCCAACAAAAATACCTTTGTCAGCCTTAGGTTCAAATTTAGATCTTGGGTTACGCTGATTTAGAATATAACAAATACATCCGAACACGTGAAAGAAGGATACGTTTGGCTTTCGATTTTTCAGCAATTCATATGGTGTCTTCTTGTGAATCCTGTGAATTAGAGATCGATTCTGAGTAAAGCACGCTGTATTGACAGCTTCAGCCCAAAATGACATGGGAAGACCAGCATGAATCATCAGGGTCCTTCCTGCCTCAATCAGTGTTCTATTTCTTCGTTCAGCAACTCCATTTTGTTGAGGAGTATGAGGAGTTGAGAAGTTTTGCCCAATGCATTTATGATCACAAAATTCTTCAAGAGTTAAATTCCGGAACTCAGTATCATGATCACTTCTTAGTTGTTTAACCTTGAGACCTGTCAGTGTCTCATTCTTACGAATCAGTGAGATAATTTCCTGTGCAGCATGACTTTTCTTCTTCAGGAAAACCACCCATGTAAATCGAGTGAACTCATCCACAATCACTAGAGTATACTTATTTCCACCTAGAGAGCGGACGGGAATAGGTCCAAACAAGTCCATGTGGAGCAAATGTAGAGGGACATATATACTGGAACATGACTTTGGTTTGAAAGATGACTTGGTTTGTTTTCCTTGTTCACAAGCTGAGCACATCTTGTCTTTAACAACGTTGAATTTTGGGAGTCCTCTAACTAGATCTTGATTGGATATTTTGGATAGGTTCTTGAAGTTCAGATGAGAGAACCTTTTGTGCCAAATCCAGCTGAGATTGGTCTGAGACTTTGTAAAGAAGCATTGCATCAACGCCTTGTCACATGAGAACATATCAAGAACATATATATCATCCTTTCTACTTGCTGAAAGTACGATGTTCTTGTCAGTGTTGACAACTCTACCTTCCTTCTTTGTAAAGTGAACTTCATAGTCAGCATCACACAGTTGGCTGATGGAGATAAGGTTGTGTTTGAGACCCTTTACATATGAAACGTTTTGAAAAACCACATTATTGCATTTGATATTTCCATATCCTTTAGTGAACCCTTTTCCATTGTCTCCATAAGTTACTGTAGGACCAGTTTTCTTGACATAGTCTTCCAGGAGAGACTTGGATCCTGTCATATGCCTTGAGCAACCACTATCTAAGTACCAAAGATGCTCCTGACCCTGCAGTGCTGAGAAACTAGTTAGAACACACTGACCCATTCGAGGATGGGTCATTCACAAACTTATTTGATAATAGATTATAACACTCCTTAGGAAGACAGTTTAAAGAATTTGACTTAAGAGTCCATTTTTCATTTCTAACTTTAATATTATCAGCTCTTAAGGATGATTTATCAAATGAACATTCACTGATCTTGTGAGAGGTATCACCATATCTGTAACAAACTCTAGTACCAAAGTTCCTCTTGGTGAGCAAATTTTTGGAATTGACACATTTTGACATGTAAGATTCACCAAGAGAGCTTTGAATCCTTTTGTTTATCATTGAGTCACAACTGAATTCAGTGTCAGAAAGAATTTGATCAGTGATAGATGATGAGCTATTAGTGTCTGATTTGGACTTATTCACAGATGCATTGCAATCAGGAAAATGCTTAAGTTGTTCATGAACTGCATGAAACACTCCGTTTGAGATAGGGAAGGCAATACTATTCTTAGTGAGGGGAGTTGGTCTTACAAGATGTGCAGGGTAAGAGGTTGGATCAATTCCGGTAATTTCAACATTACACTCAGTAACACCATTAGAGTTAGTAACACAGTATTCATCAATTAGACTCTGATTAATAAAAGAGTTACTGACAAACTTATTTTTGAAATTGTTTTTCATCTCATTCATGGAATAAAATTCAGATTCTTTTTGTTGTGATTTAAAAACCTTTTCAGCTTCTGCAAAATTACCCCCAAGAATTTTCTCACATGAATGTGGAATTTGAACAGAAATAATATAATTAGCATTTTTGTGAGATTTTGCCCAAGTATGAAGCACAGTTTGTTCTTTGATCAAAAGATCTTTAACATTGTCAATTTCAGTAGACAAAAATGAGTTTGACAAACTAGTGATTCTAAGATTTTCCTGAGTGGACTCAATAATGTTATTTTTCATGGATATATCAGTTTCAAGAAGATTAATTTGATTTTGCAAATTTCTTATTGTTTGATTCTTCTTAGAATTAATAACACCCAAATACTCAAACATTTTGATTTTTTCATTCATTGAATAGGAAACAAAGTTTTTAACCTGATACATTGAAGAAGAGTCAGTGTTGTGCTTCCTGGAATTTTCAACAGCATCAGACATATCAACATCAAATGTACTTGTGCCTTTTTCAGGAACATCTGTGTCTTCTATCTTTACCATTAGACACTTGACTTCATCATCTGATGACTCCTCATCAGTCTTCCATTTTTCTTCTTCAGCAACAAGAACTTTATGTTCCAAGTTCTCTGCTTTCAGCTTCTCAATCAACTTGTTGTACTTCTGCTTCCATTATTCATCCGAGCCTTGTTTTTTTGTTTACATTCCTTTGCAAAATGATCAGTGCTCTCACAGTTAAAGCACTGATCCTTCTCTTTCTTATCAATACCATGCCTTTTATCAGCTTCTGATCTTTTTGAAAACTTTCCACCCATCTTCTTCTGAAACCTTGAGAAGTTTCGGCCTGAATTCTCAAAGGTCTTTACAATTAAAGCTGCACTAGCCACAACCTTTTCAAGATCATCAGTGTCAGTTTTAGAGGAATCAGTGTCTGAATGACTTTCAGTGTCTGAATCTGACACTAACTTTTTGTTTGAGAACAAGGCTACAGATGATTCACGCTGAGAATCTTTCATCAGCTCCTTTCTTTGAAGCTTGGATTCCTCATAGTATCGAAGATTTCCATATAGACTTTGTAAGTCCATAGTGTTGATCTTCTCACTATTTTTTAGCACATCAACATGGTTCTCCCAACTTGCACTCAGAGAATCCAAAAACTTCTGCACTAGAACAGTTCTATGCTTCAACTGATCTAATCTTCGTAGATCATTAACAAGAGTATTGAATCTGTTAAAGGTTTGAGTCAAGGTTTCACCTTTCTTAGCAAAAAAATGTTCATGCCTTCGGTTAAGATCATTTATTTGAGTAGCTTTGACTTCTTCAGTGCCTTCAAAAGATATAGTCAGAGTATCCATCATCTCTTTTGCTGAGATACAATTTTGAACTAGCCCAAAAATATTGTATGGCAGAGCGTAGCTGATTGCGACACGAACACGAACATCTAGACCATTTTTTCTTTTGTCATCTGCCGTCCAGTTTTCTCTAAGTGTTTTCTTCATAGCACCATCAGGAACGTTGTTTTTCAGAGGCTGATACATTGGGACATATGGACCCTTTTCGACAATGTCCAACATGTCTTCATCTACTGACTCTAAAGCATATAGAGCCTTTATTTTCCACATGGCAAAATTTGTTTCATCAAAAGGAGGAATTTTAGCGGAGGGATGATTTGATGAGTTCGATGAAGAAGAAGATGAAGCCATTTGTTTGATAAGAGAAACCTGCTCTGATACCAATTGAAGAGGCCTTTAGATCAATCAATTTATCAAACAATGACAGTAAATAAGAATAAGAAGAATTCACGAAGAAAAACTTTCACTAAGAAAGATAATCTCACAAAGAGATTATTGTGTGCACAAAGCAGCGATTAGGGTTTGTGAAAGGCGTGACCATTCACAAACCTATACAAGAGATTATATACTGCTATTCTAGACAATCCCTACAAATCAGGGATATGCCAGCTAACTAATTTACACTAACTATGGAAACAAGATAAATACAAAATCTGTTACAATGCACTGAATAAACTAAACACGCTGAGCTGCTCAAACGCTGATGCTGATACTGAGATATACGTTGATGCTGAGATGTATTTCAAACATCATCATATTCAAGGTTCGACCTTACAATAGATGACGAAAAAAAGTTTAGTGACTAAATGTGAACAAAATTGAAAGTTCGTTTTCCCTCTAAAAAAGTTCAATGACTAAATGTAAACAAACTTCCTCTTGTATTATGTTTTAGCAAATTATTTATTTTTATTAAACTGTAGCAATATTTGTTGATGAAGAAATCTATGAAAAATAAGCCCATAAAAATATATTAAAAAAACAAAAAACCGAAAACGAAATAAAAAACCAATGGTTTGGTATTTTCCAAAATAAAAAATCACAATTTTCCAATCTGAATTTTGTTTTACAAAAACTCAACTTTCGGATTTTCATATCTAATTCTCTCCCCTTTTTATAATCGAAAAATGATTATAAAACCAAAAAGGGAATGAGAAAGCGCTCAATTCGGAAATTTTCTATCCAAAACTCTCCCTTGTGACATGAGAGAGAGAGAGAGAGACATGTAAATACCTCTATATAAGGTGAGTTCATACCACATGCAGATGTGTGCTTGAGAGATGTAACATTGAGTGTGTTAGTGTGTGTTAATTATGTAGATTTAGATCTAGATAATTTTTTGTAAATACCTTTCATAATCGAATGCATCTCTTAAACACCTAAATCACCGTGTTCTTTGTGGGTTTTTAATTCCACATGTCAAACCATTCACATCAGTAAGAATGATTCATTTTTTTGTAAAACCAAAATTAGATCAGAAATTTTGATTTTTTTTTTGGAAAATGCCAAACCATTGGTTTTTTATTTCGGTTTCAGTTTTTTGTTTTTTCTAATATATTTTCGGGGTTTTGTTTTTTTATTTCATAGATTTCTTCATCAATAAATGTTGCTAGAATTTAACAAAAATAAATGATTTGTTAAAACATAATACACGAGGAAGTTTGTTCACATTTAGTCATTGAACTTTTATAGAGGGAAACGAACTTTCGATTTTGTTCATATTAGTTAATATATATATTTTTTTATTATCTATTTGCCACTGAACTGTTGAAACTGTTCACATTTTACCCTTATGACCGGTAACAACCGGTCATAAGGGTAAAATGTGAATAATTTCAATAGATTGTTACCGGTCATAAGGGTAAAATATGAACAATTTTAATAGATCAGTGGCAAATAGATAATGGAAAAAAATTTAGTTACCAAATGTGAACAAAGTCGAAAGTTTGTTACCCTTTTAAGTCTTTATCCCTTTTTTTTTTTTTTTTTTTTTTTTTTTTTTTTTTTTTTTTTTTGTTAAAATAAAACATATAGCTTAGAATTAGGTAAGTAAAAAAAGAGAAGAAAGTCCAAGACAGGAGAAAGGAGATGAAGCAAAAACGGGGGTAAAGTAAAAGTGTAAAACAATGGCGCACTGTCCGTTTTATTAGGGTTTTTCTCCGCAGACTACGCCATCAAAGTTCCATCATCATCTCCATCGCCTTGCTCGAAACCCCATAATCATAACAGCAAGTACACGCACAAGCTATCACACTTTCTCTCGTCTCTTTGCGTTTATGCTGTTTCCCCTTTTGCATACCGGTAAATCTTCTTAGGGTTTCTATACTGTTCATATGGTATCCTGAACCTTTTTGCGGTTTAATAGAATGTATGCTCATCATATTTTCGTATCTATAGTTATTCTTTTTCATCCTTTTTCTCTGAATTTTAACCCTGTTGTGGTCGTTTTAGTTAACGTTTACTTTCGATTGAATCGCAAAGCATCATAAAGTTCTAACTTTGAAGTTATTAGATGAACTATGACCTACTCTTTTGGTTACAGAGAAGAAAAAAAAGTTACAAAATAGTAATTTACTTCATGGTCAAAAATCATCTCTGGACTGAAATGAATTCAATTACGTGAATAGCTGTGGTCATGGCGAGGTTTTTTTCCCCTCATACACCTTCCATTTTCTAGTTTGGGAATTGTTGCTCTTAAATTCTTAAATCACAAAAGTCAAACTTGACTCTTTGGTAGTTGAATTGAATCCGGATATTTTTTGATAAACGAGTTCACATTATATATTCTTTACATATGTTCTTTGTTTGACCTTTGGTAGTTGAATCTTGAATCTTGATATTGTCCTTCTTGCTTATTTACCTTTCTAAAGTAGTTAATTTAGCACGTATATGTTTTTTTTTTCTTGTGTACGTCTGGTTCATGTGATGCTATATCTTGTTTGATCTAAATGACTTCACATCATGACATCACTTTCTTCTTCTTCTTCAATACTCCAAAAATTACATAAATAACCTTATCTCTCTTTAATTCCAGGGCTTCTACTCTGAAATCAAACAAAGATTTGATTTCAACAAAGATTGATGATGATATATTTAGTGGGATTGCATCGATACATATAAAGCAGCTTCCTTTTACTGTTCTTTGTTGGAGGTTGTTGAAGAAAGCATACAAAAGACTAATTTACCCGTGTGACAAAAGATAGCTAAAACGGGGTCTCTCTGTTGTGTGGCTGCCAGGCCACATGATGGGTCCAATGCGGTTAGCCAGGACTGGTCCATGGGCCCACACGAGCCCTACTGGCGAACCAACACCAGCTTCTCTCCTCCACCACCAAGATGGGATTTCCGATTCCATTCCGAAGTTCAATCATTCGGTTCCCAAGAAGGAAACCGTTTATACAACGGTTCTTCTACATCTTCAAACAGTAGAGAAAGTCGAAACTGGTTAAGAACAAATCACTTACCAAATCATCGGCATTCTGTTTCTGATGGAATTGGAGCACTTTTTAGTACCCCATCCGACTTATCCCCAAACCAACAGTGGACCCCACCTACTATCCAAGAAATCAGCCTTGATGAATATTCTAATTCATCAAAAAGAGGTAATATTAATTATTAAATATACTACTATATGCTTATTCACTTATTAAACATGATTTGCTAAAAAGACTACATTTTGCAGTTTTGGGGCCGTTGTCATTTTCGCCAAATTCTGAGGTATAATTACATTTTGGTGCCCTCAACTTTCGAGTCATTGTCGGATTACACCCAAACTAAAAATGTCAGAATTTTTTATAGGGAATTTCGGCTCCTAATGAAGGAAGAGCTTCGATTTCATCTCATTCAGATAGTAGTGATTTTGAGACAATTGTAAAATCACTATCCTCTCAATCCCATCATGGCCGGCGTTGCTTCATGTCAAAGCCAGTCCACCCGTTGTCCATTCCAGTTGAAAGAACCAACTCTGGAATCGGAATCGGAATCAACGATTCCGATGCTGCTAGTTGTGAATTTGAGCATTCCGATGTTTCCGAACCAATTGAATCTGATGTTATTAATCGATCAAGTGGAGATAAATGTGGTCTCTGTGACCGGTTTTTGTCCCAGAGATCACCATGGAGCTCCCGCCAGATCATCAGAAGTGGAGATTTTCCGGTGACCGGAGTTCTCTCCTGCCGCCATGTCTTCCATGTAGAATGTTTGGATCAAACAACACCAAAAACACACAAAGGTGATCCTCCGTGTCCCATTTGTGTTAAATCTGAACCTAGAAATTCTCCTGAACAACGGGTTTTGTCAAAATTGAAAAACTCGGGGGTCCCACGCCTCAAAACCTTTCGTGAGGATGGACCATCTCGCCCCTGGCGGTGTGCTCAGGCGGGGAATTGTGTTGAAGGGGCTTTGAGTGCACCATCACGCAATGGCATGATGGTAATTAACCGGAATCGGATCAAAAAAGGTCTTTCCTTGAAGGGGAACTCCGGTAAGGAGTTCGCCGGAAAACTAAAGAATGGTGGTGGTGGTGGTGATGGGGTCGGGTGTTCAAAGTCAGCATCAAGTTCAAGAAAGAGGTGATGAAAATGGTATGGGGTGTGTGTGTGTGTATATAAGAAGTGCAAGGACTAAAATTGATTTTGATTATTAACTTGTAACAAGAGCCCCAAAATTGTTTTGATTAATGTTATTGTTAGGTATATGTAAAATATTGTAATTTTGGAAGTTGGGATTCTGTAGGTTGTGTGTGTGTTTGCGATAGAGGTGTAAACTAATGGGATACATAAATATCTGCTTCTAATTTATCATGGATTATTACTAATTTTTGCATCAAGTTGAATTTTTAATGCCAAAATGATAATACCAAGTTTAAAATCTGAAAAATATATAGATTTGTTTTTGGAAAAACAAACATGATGTTACTTGGTAGGAAAAACGAAATTGCAATCGACTCATTTGCAAAAAAATTGATTAGTAAATTACCAAAAAAAGAAAAAAAGAAAAAACAGTTTCAACCATTATAAGCTTATTAGATCCAAGTTTCATCCATTATAAGCTTAATAGATCTATTTGAGATTCAATTTTTTCACCATTAATAGCCATATCTATAATAACAAGCTCAACAAATTCTTTATACAATATTGTATTGTTATATATTTTCAAATCAACAGACGTAGTAAACGTAGAACCTTTGATCTTCAAATTAGCAAATTCCGAACCTGCAATCTCCAAAATAAAATATTAACATAGTTGTGATATTTTCTTGATAGGACACAAAAGATTTCTATAGATTTCCCACTTTCCAAAAGGGGGAAACAGTAATAACGTCCAAAAGTGAAAGGACTAATCGTTGCAATTACATAAAATCAGGACACAGTAGTCGTTGAACTTTAAATCTACAGAACGTCACCGCCGGCGGCGACGGTTTAAACCGCCCATCAACCGCCTTTCCAAAATTTGAATTTACATTAACCGCAATAATCACCATAAAAACCATGCACCAAATCCAAAATTTCAGACCATCTCCCGATTAAACTTAAAAAATGGAACAGTCCAACGACAATGGCATCAAAATCTACACCATCTCCTCGTCAGCCAACTTCGACCACCAACCACCGTCACCACCACCCATGCCACCGCCAGACTTCACTACAACCACCGGTGGCCGGAGACGGCGGGCAATGGCAAACGGGGTCCAGAAAACACTCTCAAAGACTTCAATGCTCGTAAACTTCCTCCCGACAGGAACCCTTCTCACATTCGAGATGCTGCTTCCCTCCGTCTACGGGAAAGGTGAATGCACCACCGTGACCACCCTGATGATCAACGTCCTCCTCGGAATCTGCACTATGTCGTGTTTCTTCTTTCACTTTACAGACAGTTTTCGTGGGTCCGATGGGAAGATTTACTATGGGTTTGTGAGTCCATGGGGGTTAAAAGTGTTTAAATCGGACATAGGTGTAGAGGTGCCTGACGACGAAAGGTATAAACTTGGTTTCACTGATTTTGTTCATGCGATGATGTCATCAATGGTGTTTGTAGCGATTGCTTTCTCGGATCATAGGGTTACGAACTGTTTGTTTCCAAGGCATACTAAAGAAATGGATGAAGTTATGCAGAGTTTTCCGTTGATGGTTGGGGTTGTGTGTAGTGGTTTATTTTTGGTGTTTCCAAACACTCGATATGGGATTGGATGTTTGTCTGCTTAATTAGTTTTCTTGTTTGTTTTTTCATGATTTATCGAAAATGTGTGTAGTTTGATGATGATTAATGTACGTAGTAAATTGGGTTCTGTATCATATTTCTATTTAACAAACGAAAGATAGTATAAAGTCGATGGAATTTGAATTCCACAGGAATTTGTCATTCCTTCACACACTTATGTCTTTCCATGAGTAATTGGAATGTAAGAAATCTAATGATGGTAGGAATCACAATAGGATTAGGGTGTTTTGTATATTCTTGGTGTTACATTATATAACAAGCCCCAACGTAAAATCTCACTTCTTTTGGGAAATATTCCTCCACATTCTTGACATCAAGAATTTTAATTCGGCTTTCACACAAGCCCAAAATTTTGCAAACTGAAAAAAGGGTTTAACTTGGAGACTAAAGTTTATAATCCGTGTTACGCTACAAAATAAAGAAAAGAATCAATATTTAAAGTAAGACAAAACTGCAAAAATGGTCCCTGTGGTATGCATTTTTTTGGGGTTTTGATCCAAACCCCGACTTTTTTGGATTGACAGTCCTTTTGAGCTACTTTGTTTGTGGTTTTGGTCCCTCGTAAAATTAAAAAGACAAAAATACCCTTCTGATGCTATGTTTTTTTCTATTTAATATAAAATTTTATTAATAAAAGTTGTGAGACCCACCTCTCTCTCTCTCTCTCTCTCTCTCTCTCTCTCCATTTGAAGAAAGAAAGCACGGTGATTGTAACACCGGTCTAGGCTGCTCACCACCACGACTGCCGCCATAGACCACCATAACCCCACCGAAAACCATCCTCGTCTGTCTTGGTCGAGCCCCACCATCATTCCTTACTGTTTCTGTCGAGCAAGCTGCCAGGCACCACCCTACACCACCATGTTCTTCCCCCTTCTTGCTACTGATCGGAGGAAACAACCACCACCATGTTAACCCACTTAATTTTTCGAACACCTCCTCCACCTCCCCATGTCGTGACCCACCACCAGCAAACACCCTTCCCAAATACCTCCGGACCATAACCTTGCTCCTCCCAGCCCTCTCTCTCGTTGAGCTCTTCTGAAAAGAAAGGAAACAAAGGTAGTGAAGCTTGTATTTGAGTAACATATCGGTGTAAATGCAAAGGAAAAACCTCATTAATCGGCATAAGGTACAATAAGCTTTTCTCGATTTTCTTGATACAAATCTTTCAAATTACTCGTTGTTATTGGAACTGATCTTAAGAACCCCAAATAGAGATATATTTAGATGTTCGATTTCAAATTTTGTGGTCTAAATTTCAAATCTTGAATCAGGGACAGGAGACATCGGATCAAGAAAACACCTGATTATTTTTGTTCTTTCAAATTACTCGTTGTGACTGTTGGCAAAACCCACCAAACGCCTCCATCTTGTCGTAACCCAGCACCACCAAACGCCATCGTCGTTTCTGCTTCGTCTTGGTCCCTCGTCGAGCATCCACCAACAGAAATTAAGCAGCAAGGCTGCCCACATCCACCAACTACAGCCACCTGTCGTTGCCCTTCCACCGTCGGATCAGGTAGAAGAAGAAGAGAAAATGGGGTTAGGATCTTTTCTTCTCATCCTGACGCAGACTAAGTCGGAGGAGGAGCGGTCATCGTCTGAAATCTTCGAGCTTCCTTTCGATGCGTTGTTGAATGAAATCGATGGTGGGAGGATCGAGCGGAGTCATTGAAGGCTAACAAGTGGCGACTGCTTGTATATGTCGAGTGTGTGTATGTATATGTGTGTAGATTCTTTATGGTGATCTGAGAGAGAGAGAGAGAGAGAGAGAGAGAGAGAGAGAGAGAGAGAGAGGCCTAGTTTTATATTTAATAATAATAATAATTTTAAAAAGTGAAAGAAAAATAAAAATTAAATTCATTAAGGGTATAATAGTCTTTTTAGTTTGGACAGGGACCAAAACTGCATGTAAACTAGCTCAAAAGGACCACCAATCCAAAAAAGTCGAGGTTTGGACTAAAACCCCAAAAAAATGCATACCACAGGAACCATTTTTGCAATTTTGTCTTAAAGTAAACATAGATTTGTTTAAGTTCATGCATAGACATGATCGTTCTTTCATGCGACTATTCTTTTATGAAAATGTCAAATATTATGTATTAGATACTCATCGCCGTCTACTGAGTGCCTATGATGTCTAGTTATGAGAAAGCATAAGATGTAATCTTGTCTCCATTATTGCATCAGTTGATGACTCTTAGAGCATCCACAGTGCAAGTAGTATAAGAGTTGAATAAGGTCATGACTAGGATTGAATAGAGTGTGAGTTATGACATGACGAGTTGAATAAGGTCATCACCAGGATTGAATAGAGTGTGAATTATGACATGACGTAGAGTTGAATAATCATTTAATGGTTCAATAGAAGGAATAAAATTGTGATTATGATTGAATATGTGTTTAATGAGTTGTGGTTGATGTTGTATAGAGTTCAATGGATTGTGAAAACAACTATAATCCCATCTTCTTTCTTTCATGTGAATACTGTTGGAAAATTGTGCCAAATACCAATGATATATAATAAAGAGATAATAACAACAAAGTATACGTGGAAAACTCCAAAATCAAATAAAAAAATCATTGAAAAGGAAAATCCATTATACAATAAATTGAGTAAACTACTATTTTTGGTCCTTATGGTATGCAATAAACTGTAAATACGATTAAAAAAAGTTTCCAACTTGCATCGCTAGTTTAAAATACGTTTTCTGGATTTGGTCCCTAATTTGTTTGAAAGGACTAGTATACCCTTTTAATTCTATTTTTAAAATTTTCGCAATTCTCTTAATTTATTGATTTTGAATTTAAATTACTATTAAGGGAAAATTTCATCTATATCTTTGAAAACTTTCATAATTATGCATATATCATTGTAAAACTTCAGATTACATATGTATCCTAAATAAAACCTATAAAATCACATATATAACCAAGTACATAATTTAATCATAAATAATCTATGACAAAAGAGCAAAAATGGTCATTGTGATATGTATTATTTCAGAAAAAATGTCCAAACCATTAAAAAATTGGATTGGTGGTCCTTTTTTTTTTTTTTTTTTTTTTTTTTTTTTTTTTTGCGTGTTTGATTCTTCGAAAAACTGAAAAGACTAATATACCGTTTGTAAGAACCTAAAATTTGGAGAGATTTGGTTTTTAGTTAAATATTGACCTAGAAAGCAAAATGGTCATTTAGAAAGTTTATGAAGTTGTTATTTCATTCAGGCCGGTCCAAACGTATATGGTGCCCATGGCGAAAAGAATAAAAAGGGTCCTCAAAGACAAATATAATAAAAATTCACAAAAATATCATTTATTCTTCACTATAGATGTGTTCAATTCGCAATAACAGGCAAGCAAAATTGTTTATGTTTTGAGCTAGTTAGAGTTTGAACCAACTTTATGTCCTAAAAATCATTTAGGTAATAAGTTTATATATATATATATATATATATATATATATATATATATATATATATACACACACACACACACACACACACATTGCATAGCCAAGAAATTTTGGGCCCTGGGCAGTCACCCGGGTTGCCCACCGTCTGGACCGACCCTAATTTTATTAAAATGATCAAGATAAGTTTAAGTCACTTAGATGAGATTAGATAAGTGAGCTCCAGAGAAGAAATGCATGAGAAGATGCATTTTGGCCTGCAGACCCGATTCATCAAATCCATAAACACAGTAGGCGCATTGGTGAGCCAAAATGGCATCGCCACGAACTTGTAATGCCCATAACGAGTCCGGAACGCGGTCTTCTCCACATCCTTCTCTCTCACTCTTACCTGATGATACTCAGACCTCAAATCTATCTTGGAGAACCATGATGCAACCTGCAACTGATCAAATAGGTCATCAATCTGCGGAAGGGGATAACATTTCTTCACTGTTAACTTGTTCAACTCCCGGTAATCAATGCACATCTGGTGCGAACCATCCTTATTCTTGACAAACAGTATCAACACTCCCCACAGAGAACTACTCGGTCTGATGAACTGCTTGCCTAGCAGCTCCTACAACTGAGATGACAAATCCCGCATCTCAGACGGTGCCAAGCGGTACAGTGCCTTGGCGATCAGGGCCGCACCTGGCACAAGGTCAATCCTGACCTCGACCTGCCTCTCGGGAGGCACACCGAGTAACTCCTCTGGAAATACATCAGCAAACTCCCTAACTACTGGAACCTCAAAAACTGAAATCTGATCCCCAACTTGAGTGTCAACCACATAAGCCAAATAACATGCACACCCGTGCTGAATATACTGACGAGCCCTGGCTGCCGAACAAAACCTTGAACCGATCCTGGTGCCCTCTCCATAAATAGCCAATTCTCCCCCGCTTGGGTTCGAACTACTACTCGCTGGCCCTCACAATCAATCATGACACCAAATCTGCTCAGCCAGTCCATACCTACTATCACGCATACATCCCCCATGGGAATAAGGATCAGATTAATTAGATAAGGCACCCTGAAGATCTCTAGCACATAACCCTTATATATCAAAGATGCAGAAACCCCGTGTTCGTTGGCGATAGAAACCCGCAACAGACATTCTAACTCCCCAATAGGCATATCAAACTCCATACTGAAAGATCGAGATACAAAAGAATGACTTGCACCCGAGTCAAACAACACACGAGCAGACAAAGATTTCACTAGGAACGTACCTATTAAATGCATATAAATATAAGCATAACATAAAGCATAATCCATAGAATAATGAAAATATACATACCAGTCACAACATCTGGAGCTGCTCTGGCCTCCTCGACAGTGAGCTGAAAAGTGCGACCTCGAGCCCTCGGGGGCTCCACCCTACCCTGAATACCATTTGTGATCCTCATAGTAGCCGGCGTTGGAGCCTGCACTGGCCTAGCAGCAAGCAAGGGACACTGAGCCTTCATATGACCCACTTGATCACAATGATAATAAAGTCTAATGCCGGAAGCTGGAGCTTGCTGCCAGTAGTCCCTCGCGATGTGACCCTGCTTGCCACATTTAAGGCATCTCGAAGCAGATCGACAAGCTCTATCATGAACCTTGCCGCACTTCCCACAAGTACAACCCCTCTGACTCCCTGACCTCGAATCAGTGGCCCTAAACCACTTTGGCGCAGGCTGCGACTGCACCAGGGCCGGTCTCTACTCTCTCGTCTGGAGCTTTATCTCAATCTCATGCTGCCTGGCGGCCTCTTGCAACTCTGACAATAAACCATACCGCTGGGTGGATATAAACTACCTAATATTCGTCTTGATCATGCTCAAGTAACGAGTCATATGAGCCTGCTCAAAAGCAGCAAACTTAGGACAAAACATGTCTCTCTCCGTGAACATCTTGGTAATCTCCGTCGTCCCCCGCCTCAGATCCAAATACTCATGGGCCAACATCTCACGCTTCACTAGCGGCACATATCTAGAACAGAACATCTCCAAGAATTTCTCCTAAGACACAACAACTCCCTTTAACTATTTTTCATCCATATCTCGCTTCAGGACTGAGCAGTTGATTGTGTCATGCCTTCTGATTTTTTGGTATTCACAGTAGCATGTCTTTGTTCCTTTGGCTGCTTGTTTATCGGTGACAGTGTATACTTCTGCCCGCCACCCCCGTCTGTAATCTCTTACAATGGGTCTGAAACCTCTGTCTCGCCTGTGGTATCTATTTCCCCCTCGATTATCATTATGGGGAGTTGGGTGGTGGTGTTTCGTGGCCGGGGCCGCCATGACGTTATGGTATACTTGTTTCGAGGCTTCTCCTTCTTCTTTTCGTATGTATCGTTCCACCTTTTCTTTCAATTTCTCTCGCATTTGAGGCTTCTTTCCCATGAGTTTATAGGAAAGTGGGCCAGAAAGAAGGCCCCATGTGAACGATCCTGCTACTAGTTCTTCATTATGTCCCGGGATGCTTAGTGTTGCATTAGTGAATTGAGCAAAGTAGTCCTTGATTGTTTCTCCTTCTATTTGTTTAACCTCGATGATGGAGTGGGAATCCCCTTTGTATTTGCACAATTGCATGAAGTTGGTCAAGAAAAGGTACTTTAGCTGGCCAAACCTGTCAATACTCCCTGTCCGGAGTGTCTTGAACCATGTCGCTACGTTTCCATCAAGGGTTATGGGGAAATACGTGCACCAGAAACGTTCGTTGAGTTTTAGGGATGTTGTGGTCCACTCGTAGGTGTCGATGTGGCTGTCTGGGTCTATGGTACCATTGTAAGTTATTAGGTGAGGCAACTTTATGGATGGAATGGAACAGTGAGTTGCTGAGTTATGGAGGGCTATTGGTATTGTGGTAATGGTGGTGGCAACATAGTTCCCTATGTGAATGTCGGGTAGGTTGATGTATGGGACACGATATTTGGGCCGTTTGTGGCGTTGTTCATCGGGGGTGCCAATGTTTGAAAAATAGGTGGTGGTCCCTTAATAGTTTGTGGTGTTAGTACCGGTGTTGCTTGTGTAATCTGTTATGGGCTGCTTATTTTTTGGAAAATCGGTTGTAATGGGGTTTGGGTAAAAACATTTGGTCTACTGACGGCGTGGAGGAATGATGGTGTCGTACTACTGAGGGTGGGTGTTAAGTGTTTGTTGTGGAGTGTGTTTTGGGGTGGTACTGATGGGTTATGTGTTGGATAAGGTGTTTAAGTCCATAACTTATTTGGTATATACTTGACCCGACCCGACATGGTCCATTTGGGTTGCATTTCATCCAAACTATTTATGGATAATTTTATGAGAGTTATACACATATGATTATTAATATATTATAAGTTATAATATATTAATATGAAGTTATTTAATTAGTGTTAGTCTTAAATTAATTATGAATTAATTTAGAGATTAAAAGGAAGACTAATTAGATTATGGGCTATTGGTTTTATATGGTGTGGGCTAACACTCATTTGTTAATGGGCTAGGCTTATATGGAAGTCCATGGATGATCCATGGAGCTTTTTACCCATGGATCCTTGGAAAAGGAAAGGTCATGGGTTATTAGGGTTTCACCCTAATCATGTACACTATATAAGCATGCTTATGTTGCATGAAATAGCCACTAGTGTGACTAGTGTTACTAGAGTATGTGTTTTTGTGTGTGACCGATTTCTATGTGTGTAAACACTCTCTCAAAGTTTTCCAAGAGTTTGTGGTGATTTGTGATTCCATTTGAGGCATTCACACTATTGGTGCTTGGCCCTCAAACTCCTTAGGAATTGAACTCATCATCAAAAGGTATGTAATCTCATCTAATTCTTTTATGTTTAAAAGTATCCCATGCCATGTTAGATAGGTTATGAACCTTGGAAAATTATTATTTTGCATGTATTTAGACAAACATAGATCCAAGGTTTATTAGGGTTGCATGCACACTTAGGAAGTGTTAGATTACTCAAAACCCAACATTATGAGCATAACATCATTCCTATGGTGTTCATGCAACCCTAATTGCTTTGATCTAGGTTTTTCTAATTAAACATACAACATTGAATACCAAAGCAATAAACCCTAATTGACTAGCATACAAATATGAAAATCACATATGATTAGGGTTAGAAAGTTTACCTTGTTTGTCATGTAGCAATAACAATCACAATCCTTCTTGATCTTGACTTCTGAAAGCCTAGTGCCTCAAATGTTGCACCTCTAATGGAATCACAAACACTCAATGCAACAAGATGACTTGGAGAGGGAAGGATTTTGACTAGGGTTTCTCATAAAACTCATGGGGCTGAAAATCCTATGTAAAGGGTTCCTTATATAGTGTGTGGGCTGCTAGGGTTTCAGAGGGAAATCCTAATTCCTGCTTAAGGCCTAAGCAACCCATGGATTCCTTCCTTAGAGCCCTTGGACGAAATCTTATGGGCTTCCCCATAAATTTCGTCCACTCCACTATATGGAGTCTATCAACCCAACTAGCAACTAACAGTTACTTGTAATATCAGTCTCCTTTATTTATGTAACACCGGAAATTTTCAAACAAAATTTTCGTTTAAAAATCACATAATTCTCGTATCACATTTCACAAAAATCCCATTTAATTTATTTGCAAAACACAACTCTATATTTATTTAATAATAATCTAGGATCCTCAAATCATAACTCCTTCTCTGGTGTGTACAATCGAGCCGATGCCTTCCCGCGATTCTAAGAAAAACCTAAAACACATAACACATAACATGGTAAACATGAAGCTTAGTGAGTTCCCAAAAATACCACATACAACACATTAGCCACTCGAGGCTATAACTCTGTAAGACCCTCCGGTCAATGTGTCTTAGTGGGACCCTCCAGTCCCACAACTATGATGGACCCTCTGGTCCTAACTCTATAGACCCTCCAGTCCTAACTCTGTAAACTCTGAGTAATACACAACATGCAGGATATCAAGATACACAGATAAGCACATAATATATCTCTGTCACATAAATACCACTCATGGTAAAGTATAGTGAGAATACTCACCTCAGATGATGAACAACCCCTATAACGATGCTGCTACGCACTGGCCTTTAACTCTGTGCCAAACCCACAATTAACTCAATTAGGAACTAAGTCCAAACTCTCACTCATTAGGTAAAAAGGAAATCCACTAACTAGCCCATTAACACCCTGAAACTCATTTGGCCCAACAAGGCCCAATAATGAATGGGCTCTCTCGAGGCCCAACTCTCAAGTCCAAGTGACCAGCCCTACTCAAGGGCCCAATACATAATTATAATATTTTCCCTGCTCATAGTCTCCAACACCCAAGCCCAAAGATTCAGGCCCACCGTTAAGGCCCAACATATGCTCTAACCCAAACGCCCACAGAGGAGTTACGCGGGGCGTACCTCTCTTGGTACGCTCAGCATACTCACGCATGCATGAAACTGATCGGGACATCAACCCAGTATGCGGGGCGTACTAGATCTTACGCCGGGCATACGCTCAGTTTGCTTTAGGCCATTCCCTTAGTCTTAACCCGTTAAGTCCTTAGGTCATTTCTCAGATTTGGACTCCCTAATGTCTCTTAATCCATAAAGTTAGTGACTTTACGCCTTTGCATGGCTGATTAGGTCACAAACACTCAAAACACCCATCCTCTTTCCTCATGTAGCTCATAACTCATGCATGGCCTACTCCTAACGTCCAAGATTGGATTTTTATGACTCTACTCCACAAAATACACTGAAAAGGGGGTAGATCAAGGTCTCTGGAGCTTCTTATCTTGTAAAGTCTCCATATTTTGGGACAAACCCTAAAAATACGCCGTATAAATGCACAAATCAAAGGGTGAGAAAACTTGAAGCTTTATACCTTTATGTGAAGCTTTCTACATAGCTAAGCTCAGATCCAAACTTCTGGGCTCTCACTCCTTCTCTTCCAAAGCTTCTTCTCTACTTCAAGAGCCCAAGATTACATTCATAAGCTCTCAAATTCACTCTCCTGCTCTAAGAACGAAGTAGGGTTAGGAGGGTTTGGTTTCTGGGAATGGAGGCCAAAAATGAGGCCATCTCATTCTTTATATAGGGACACTCCTGAATTAGGGTTTTTTCCTTCTGTGCCCAGTACGTCCAGCGTACCATCTGGTACGCACAACGTACTACATGGCTCTGCTTAAAAGTCACGCGCATGAGTACACTAAGCGTACACACACGTACGACTAACGTACTCTGCTGCCATCATTTTCAACTAAAGGACTTATCTTGCTAAATCATAAAACTGTCATCGCTTCCTCGATATAACCCTGATTCCCACGAACCTCAAACCACATATAGGTGATGAGATTCCCTAAGCTCCTAACAACTCGTCGCAACCCCGAGACCCCCTCATGCCTGGTTTAGAGCCCATGAACCCTGATCACAGATCGACGATCCGAAACAAGATGTTACAATTTAATCAGTCTCTTTTGATCACCAAATTAATATCAAATTAATTTATGATCAATACTAATTAAATAATATGATTTCCAAATAATATATTAAACTTGTAATATATTAATAAAACCATTTTTGAGTACCAGTTTATTATTCATATAATAAATTCTACTCTCTCTTCTCTTGTCATCCTATCAAGTTGCATGAGTGAAGGCAATCCAAAAGGACCATGCTCATAATCGGGTCAAGTACATACCAAAATAGTTATGGGCTTAGACACCTAATCCAACAGTCTCCCACTTGTATAAGTCTAATAACTATTTTGCAAGTACGACTTAAGAACCTGATGAGCAATCGTAGCTTTCAAAAGCCGCTGTCAACTTTGATCTTATCAGTAACGCGTCCTTTAGATAAGGGATCAAATATTCCTCCATTCTAGATATCATATGAACTGAGAAATGGATTTTAATCATACTCTCTGTTCATGTGTTGTTTCCCGATTTCCGATTTATGACGACTGACAACAGACTACAATTGAACACATCAACTTAGTCTCGGCTGGGCCAAGCGCTTAGGGTGTCATCTCTACATCATCGAGGGGCCCACAAATATCGCTTTTATCCTACTTGGGCAAAAGGAACGGATAAACTTCGACTCAAATGCTCGCTTGTACCTACTCATCAAATCACACACAACAATATGTTTTATAACACCAAGTTACTGGTGCATTTACATATTATCAATATGCAACCGACTTTTAAATTACAACTCACACGTCTCCGTTTCAAGAATATAAGATATTATCATCTCACTAATCACCCGTGATAAAATCTATGAAGTGATTCAAGTGAACGTGGGTTTAATCGAATACTCAAATCTTATTTCAGGAGTAATCATGAACACTGCAACAGACTTCTGCTCTGTCTAAAACGCTTCAGACAATCTACAGTCGGATTCATTACAGTCTAGCTTCAATACCTACTTCCAAAGTATTTATCGACTGTGGATGGTTTGAATAATCTTATTATTCGGGAAGTCAAAACATGCAAAGTGAAACACAAGAATAATCGAATCCAATATGGCCCCAAACTTTTGAGTATAAATAAAACACCTTTATTTAATCATCATATTGATTACTCATTATTCATTGTATAATGTTTCGGATAATCAACTTTTTACTTGAATTATAACAACAGTTGTCCCATGGTCCAAGCATGCACACTCTGTTTTCCTATGGTCCATACTTTGTAAAATAGATCAATTGAAAACATTTCCAATGATGCTCATTTCACAACTTCTAATCCTTATTGTTAGTGTAAGAATAGAAGATTCTCGCCACTACTAGAATATGTTAGATTATAACATTTTATGCAACGATCCTTTCGTAATGTCACAGCATCAAAGCCATCAAGACTTTGCCAATGATATTACAAAATGCTCTATTGGAGATTGCTACAAGGCAATTCCATAGATATGAAGTCTCATATTCAAAGTACATTACTTTGAACATCCTTCTTGCATAAAAGTTTCTAAACTAGACATAGATTCTTGATATCCAACTCGCAATATGGAAACATTTCCATATTTTCCATATGACAACTCGTTATTAATAGAATCATATCTAATCATAATAATGTCATTATGGTCCATTCGTTACTATACTTCCAACTACCCACAAGTGACCAATCCTTGGCGAACCTTAGATTGTCCTTGACAATTGTTTAATTAATTTAGTCAAATCCAGTTCTAGTCCTTTTTCCCTCTTAATGCCCTAGGCATTTGGAAAATTTAGAACGTTCGAATATTACAGCATATGCAATCGATCCTATACCTGAAGCGTATGGGACACGATTCATAATGAAAAACGTGATACTTTACCAGTTTCTTGATATAATACTGCCATATATAGAATGCCCCTATGTTAAACCTTTTCAACATAACATTCATATATGTCTTTTGACTAAATTCAATTAAAATTTCTCGATCTAAGATTTTAGATTTGAAATGAAATATAATATTCTCTCCCTTAATTATAACAAAACAACTTTTTAACCCCTGCAACTTTGCAAAGCGAAAGTTTTTTTTCTATAATTAATATTGCTAACTTGCATCACTTAAAATAATAATAATGCTCCCACTAACATGATAATTATATCCATACCAGCATAAGATTTATGCTCCCACTAGGTTTGACACGTATTCAAAAAACAGTTGGACTTCTAGAAATCAATACTTATTGACTTCCAAAGTTCATATTTCTAATACGATATGCTTCGATAAGCCTTTATCTAAGCTTTTCAAACTCATACACCTTTTCTTAGATAGCTCACATGTGTGTCTAAATTATTTCAGAACCTACAATAGTAAGTCCCGAATATTCAGACTTATTTCCATTTCTCACAATTCGAACTATGAAGAGGGATGCCGTAATCATAATCGAATTTGAAAATGCAAATATCACAATTTCTATCTCCTTAAAATCTCTCTTAGTGAAAACGTTTCCTCACAATCATTTTCATGAAGCGGAGAGAAACCTTATCACTTAGATTTTATGGTGTATGTGTTCCTATACATGTGATTTGTAATAACCATAATCGTAAGACGAGGTTTAAGACCAATCCAAACTCATATGGACTGAACTTGTTCATTCTTAATTTCTTGCCATCAAGGGTCCCACCATTGCCTCCAAGTTATTTAGCAGCTCACCTATACTAGTCAATGTACTTTCATTGAACAAGGTGCTTGCCTTTATGTAGTCTATTGAGAACCCGTAGAACTCATATGCATAAGTAACTTTACTGGAATGGCACAAAAACAAGAATATGTCAACATGATGGGTTACAAACCTCAGTTCGTGTGCTAGTGTCAAATAGGTCTACTCTTGATTAGTTCTTGAACCTTTTCAAGATCATTTAGACTCCCACTGACCCCTTGACATATGCGATTCTCTTGTCAAGAAACATTTCTTGACAAACAAATAGTGAAGATTCTTATCAAGACAAACACTACACACAATTGGTCTTAGCTGGTCTTTGTGTTATCCAAGACATCACAACTTACCAATTTCAAACATGCAAGAGTAAGAAAAAACATTTTTCTACTCCAAATTTGATGAGTGTGTAAAAAATTCTTAAGATGTGTCACTCAAGTCACAATCTTGGAGTATGACTCTAAGACTTGATTTTTGAACGAAGTATGATTCACCTTTTGATTTCACCATTTCAACAATTTCCTATTCCATTTCTTAGCCACACTAGTGCACTAAGGTGTCCTTAGAGGATCAATTGTGATATGGTTTCATAATCAATAAGATGATCCTAAAACATGATACTAAAGTGTTGGATTATGTTTCTCAGTTCATAACTATTTCTGGAATGTACTTGACCCGATTAGCATGGTCCATTTGGGTTGCATGGCATTGCAATATTTGGATAGACTAAATGATAGAAAGGACACTTAAGGATTATTAATATATTATAAGTTCTAATATATTAATAATATTATTTAATTAGTATTGATCAAAGAATTAATTTGGAATTAATTAAGTGATCAAAAAGAGACTAATTAAATTTATGGGGTTGATTGTGTAAATCATCTATTCTTGTATAGTGGGCTAATGATCCATGGTTTGTATGGATTGGGTTAAAACCCATAAGGTGCTCCATGGATAGTCCATGGAGTTTACAAACCCATGGATCATGGAATATGGAAAGCCATGGCAATTAGGGTTTACATGGTGTAACCCTACTTGTGCCACAACTATATAAAGACCCCTAGTCTAGCAAAACGGGCACTACAAGCAAGTAATAGAGGGCTAGCCAATTTTTGAGTGTTAGTGAACTTCTCTCAAGGTTATTCCAAGTGTTGTGGTGTTGTGTGATACATTTGAGGCATCACACTTGAGGTGCTAGGCTCACAAGGTTCTCAAGGAATCCAAGCAACAAGAAATGTATGTTTTTCTTACTAGCTTTATGATTGAAGTTCCAATGCCATGCTAGATAGTTGAAGAACCTTGGAAAATCAAATTTGTATGTATCTTTGTCAAACATAGATCCAAGGTTCCTAGGGTTGCATGTACACCTTAGGATTGTTAGAATGCTCAAAAACCCTTCAATGGTATCAGAGCCTAGGCTTGTTTACTTGATACTTGATGAAAACTTGTTTTTTAGAAGCCAAAAACTGCCCAGACAAGAAAACTCGACAAGTTATGGCCAAAAACTCGCAGAGTTCATGTGTTATTGCACGAACTCGACGAGTTTGTCATTCATTGAGCAGTTTTTTGAGCTTTGCTATTGGAAATGGACTAGAAACATTACCCTAAATTGTTTTGGTGTTATAAAACTTGTTTTAGTTGGTGTAATGGTTATGCTAATCCATTTTCAATAGCCATTATCAAAATTTCAAGTCTTATGTGGTTTATTTATGATTCTTGAAATTGTTGATATGCATGTTCATGAACTTATGAGTTTAGAAGATCATATGGATTATTTGTAACCTGATTGTTAGTTTAATTCTTGATCATTATGTGTTTTAATGGAATCCATAATTTGTCCTCAAGTTATGGATTACCAAAAGTCACTCTTTTAAAGTCCATTAAAGAAACACATAGGTTATATAAAATGAAAAGTCTCATTTTAATAAACCATTTAACTCATAAGTTATGAAAGATGAAAAGTTTTGAAAGTTACAAAACTTGCCCTCGTGTTTTGGAACATGTAAAGTCACTTTAAAAACCTTAGTTCCAACCCTTAGAATTTTAAAAGTTAAAATTCAACCCTTATACATTATAATATTATAAGTTAGTGTATATATATATATATATATATATATATATATATATATATGTATGTATGTATAAGAACAAGTTATTTTACCGTTAGTAGGCCTCATTCGCGAAGCTGGTCTATAAGGAGGGGGGGGGGGTATAAGGTTGCTGCCTATAAAATGACAGCTTAATGGGTGTCCACTCTCACCCACCGCTTCCTTGACCGGTGGAGGGTTGTTAGCCGAACGGGTAGGACAAGGACTTTAAATCTTCATTAAAAGTATGATGAATGTAAAGTAACTAAATGTTTTTATAAATTCCCAATCTTAGTTACTTTAGGAAAATGTGAATAAGGTGCTAACCCATGAAATTACACTTTGCACTTTGATTAAGTCGTTAGTGGAGCGTGTGTGGTTAACCGACACACTAACCTGGACTTAACAAGGTAGGCAAAGGGTGGCTTAAGGTTTATCATAGGTCGGTGGAGCGCATGTGGTTAACCAGCACATCGATTGAGTGGTAAACATTAAGGGTACCAAGTAATTTTTATGGTTACTTCACACCTTGTTTTGTGATCCTCGGCTTCCTAGTCACAAAACATGAAGGGCACACTCGAGATTGAAACATGCCATTGAAAAGTTCAAGAATCTCAAAGAATCTAAGAGTTTCAAAACCAATTAAAACCTAATAATTTATTTTGTTTTTATGGTGTAAATTGGTGAATCGTCATTCACCTACCTTCAAATATTTTATAGCTTAGATTACGACATCCCTCTTCTAAGTTATAAAATATTGTGTTGGGTCCTATCCTTAATATTACATTTGGGTGTTTTATTAAGGACTATCTTTATATCTAATCTAAACTTGTCTTTCTTCCTTTTTTAGATGTCTTCCAACAATGTTGCTTCTGGCTCAAACCCTAATGGCTCCTTCTCTCTCAAGAATCTTTGTGGGAGAGTAGTCATCTTTGATGGATCCAACTTTATGGATTGGATCAGGAACATCAGGATGGTCACTCGTATGAGGACAAGGAATATGTCCTCGACAAGGAGCTTAAGGAGCTTGAGTTGTCTGCTATTCCTGAGGAGATCGCTGAATACCAGGCACATGAAAGAGATGCTACCAAAGTGGCATGTATCATGTTGGCCACAATGACAGCAGAGCTCCAAAAGTCCTATGAGGACTACTACCCTTTTGAGATGCACCATGACTTGATGGACCACTACCATCAGAGTACTCGTTAAGAGCGGTATGAAATCATCTCCTCCATGATAACAACCCGGATGAAGGATGGTGAACCCATCACGGGCCACATGCAGAAAATGCAAAGGTATGTGGACCGATTGCTGAAGCTAAATGTGAACTTGCCTGAGGAGTTGGCAATTGACATCATTTTTCACTCGTTACCTTCGTGTTATGATCAATTCCGTATGATATACCACATGAACAAGGAGGAAGTTACACTCATCAAACTTCAAGGACTTTTGAAGACCGCGGAAAGTGGTCTTAAAGGTAAGTTGGCTGTTACTACTCCTACTCCTACCGCGGCCCCTGTCTTGGCAATCAGGCAAGGCAAAGGAAGGAAGAGGAAGAGCCCTTCGAAGGGTACCAGGGGAAAGTCCCTTGATGGATCCTCTTCAAGTGGAACCAAGAAAGGTTTCATCGTTCCTTCTGCCAACCCTAAAGAGGCTGAATGCTTCTATTACCATGAAAGTCGCCCTGGAAGCGAAACTGCCCAAAGTACCTGCAAGATGTAAGGGATGGGAAAGTAAAACCCAACCATGAAGGTATATACACTATACTGTCTAATAACTCACCCATTCTAATTCTTGATTCCTTGATACAGGTTGTGGTATTCACATATGTACTGATTTGCAGGGACTAAGAAGAAGTGAGAATGTGGAGCATGGGAAGATAAACTTGATCATGGGGAATAGGAAAGCTTCACCTATCACCAAGATTGGAGTTTATACTTTGTTGCTAAGTATTAGGTTAGTGTTAGAATTGAATAAATGTTGTTACTCATCGTAAACAATCATATATTCGATGTTTTTTTTCAACAAAAGTGCGGCCTGGCCAAAAAAATAAAACTAAAAATAGGAAGTGAATTTTTGGTATAATCCGGTAACTACACTTCAAATGTACAAATCTACAACCCTTTTGTTGACCATCGATTGCTTTAAATTCAGACGCTGTGGATTGGTTCATTGACGCTTTGGATTAGTTCATTAGTTCCTGATTAATAATGATTGTCCATTGAATATATATATATATATATATATATATATATATATATATATATATATATATATATATATATATATATAGGGCCGGTCATGAGGAATTAAATTTCCTCAAAGGCCCAGTACGAACAAGGAAAAAAGGCCCTTGTCGTTATTATAATTTGTTATTTTTAAATAAAAGTATATAATAAAATGAGCATACTCATGAAATTTGAAAAAAAATATATTTCTTTTATTTTTTAATTTTTATAAAACAAACCCAGAAAAAAAAATTCTTCAAAAATATTGAAAATTTAAGGAATATTTCTACTAATTATATTAGTGACTTTGTAAAAGGAATTTATCAAAAACAACTTTTTGAAGTGTTTATTTTTAATTTTAAGAAATATTAGTTTTTTTTTTTTTTTTTTTTTTTTTTTTTTTTTTTTTAAATTAAAAATGTTGAACATAATATGATCCAAAATGTGATGATTAAAAATATTTATGATTCAAAAAACTTTTAGTTCAATTTGTTTATGATCTTTAATTTGTTACGATCTAAAATTGTTTAAACTCAAATATTTTATAATCCTTAATTATAAATTTTATGATTCAAAATATATAATGATCCATAATTTTTGTCGAACAAAAAATTTATTTAATTGAATATATATTGATGCAAAATCATATGATTCAAAAATAATTTAATTCAAAATACTACAATTCAAAAGAATTTGATTCAAAATTTTATAATAAAAAAATATGAACGAAAAATATTATGATCTTTAATATTTTTCTTATTTAAAATTTTGTAATATTTAAACACCAAAAACTCAAACCGATATTTAATTTAAAAAAAAAAATAAATAAAAAAAACAAAAAAATCAAAAAATAAAAACAAAAATAAACAAAAACACTATTATCTTCTAGTTTGTATTAAAGATATTAAAAACATAAAAAAATGAAAAGAAACGAAAAAAAGGAAAACGATATTTAAAAAAAAACAAAAAAACGAAAAAATAAAAAAAATCATAAAAAATAGATAACATGAAAACCGAGTGTATAGCTGTGTAATTTTTTTTTAATTTCTTTTTTTCTAAAAAATATAAAAAACGAAAATAAATAATAAAACTCGCTTAAATGAAGTTCTATGGACATTCGTCGCACGCGATTAAATTCTCGACTCCGTATAATTACCACAGACATAGTCGCATGCGAACGCACCACGACTAAGTTTTGAGTTTGACATTAATGCCCTTGATGAAATGGGTGGTGGAGAATTATCCTCGCATTCCTCTCCATTTTTGAGTCCTCACCAGACCACACCTTATATATAAAATTCTTTTTACAAAGTCACAGGTCAGTAATAACTCACTATATTATATTCCTAAAAGAAATTAATAGCAAAAATATATAATTAATTAATTATATACCAAATTACTAATCGTACATCTGTTGGGAAAGGGATAATGATTTAAAAGGGTAATGTATTTTTTGATTTATATACATTTAGTCACTAATTTTTTTCGTCCACATTTACCCCTTCAACTTATTAAATTGTACACATTTAGTCCTTATGACCGGCTACTCTAGGTTAGCAGGTAAAAGTGACTTAATAGGGTAATATATTTCTCACTCTGTACACATTTAGTCCTTACTATTTTTGTACACATTTAGTCCTTAATTTTTTTTTTGGTTGCAAAATAAGTCATTTTTGTTTTTGTACTCATTCAGTACTTATGAATGATTTCTTTAGTTTTTTCTTACGACATCTTACGTGGGATAGCCATATGGTGGTGGGATAGGATGAGGTGGTCTTACTATATGCTGTAGGCCAAGATACCTGGTGTGGGCCGGCTGTAAGCCATAGGCACGGAGGCTCGAGAAGAGTTGTTGGTTTAAGACGGCATGCCGAAAAACCCTAGGTATTCTAGTCTGATGACTGATTGGACCTGTTGCATCTTAACATTCCAGTCTGATGACTGATTGGGCAAAGGTATTCCAATCTGACGAGTGTGGCCTCGTTATGCATGATAATACGTTTGTTGTATCGAGTATTTTGGGGTAAACTCACTAAAGTTTGTGCTTACCCATTTGTTTATGTTTTTAGGTTCTATCGTTGATCGTGGGAAGACCAATGCATGACTGTACACACTCATTAACAATAGTGAGGATTCCACGTGTTTTATATTACTCTGATTTTCGATAAATATATTTTGGAATAAATGTTTTTTTTCTTAATAATGAATTTATAATTAAGGACTTTTGCCTTATTTAAAAATGAAAATTTTTTGTAGTGAAAATGAGACGTTACACATAAACATCAACACCCGCACACACTTCATCAATGATTGTCCCATGTAAGATGTCGTGAGAAAAAACCTAAAGAAACCATTCATAAGTAGTTAGTGAGTACAAAAACAAAAATGACTTATTTTGAAACAAAAAATATTAGGGACTAAATGTGTACAAAAATATTAAGGACTAAATGTGTACAAAATGAGAAATATATTACCCTATTAAGTCATTTTTCTTGGCTAACCTGGAGTAATCGATCATAATGACTGAATGTACAGTTTAACAAGTTGAAGGCCAGGGTAAATGTGGACAAAAAAAAAACTCAGTGACCAAATATGTACAAATCGAAAAATATATTACCCTTTAAAGTCATTATCCCATTAGGAAAAGTCAAAAGCTAATATACTTTTTAGCTTCTAGTGTTTAATAGAAAAGACAATAGATACGCAGATACACAAACACATGCAATGTGCTGTACTCTTTCACGCATTTTATAACACTATACCAAAAAAAGGGTATCACTATATAAATAGGCTGAAAAAGAGGGGAGGCCATGGCCCCTCTATCCCTTTCTAGTCGTTGGATAAAGACAGTGTAAACGACGAAGATGCGTACAATTGTGAATCAATCGTCATGCTTTATTGATGGAGAGGACCGACACCCGAACAAAGCAAGAAACAGATGTCAAAGTAGGGGACTGACGATTGGCAAGGGCATAGAAAGGTTGAAGGTGACAAGGGAGTCCGATGATCCAAAAAATGTAAATTTTGATTTTTTTTTCGAGTTTTTTCCTTTTCAGTTTTGTTTCCTTTCGTGGTAGTTGATTTTTTATTAATTGAAAACTTAAATATATCTTCTCATATTTATAGAAAAGATTTTTTGCTAACAATCTCCTATCTCCTAATACACCAGTGATCTTTTTCAAAGACTAGAAGCATTTAATGACTTTTTTTTTATTTTATTTTATTTTATAAGTTTTGAAAGATTAAAAATTATGTATCATTTTCAGTTTTTATTTAGCCTATCAGATCCTTTTGTATTAGTATAATGATAAATTTTCCGTTAGAATCCAAATATTTTCGGTCAAGTTTACGGTTTTATTCTTATTTTTTTTTGCCAAATTAACCCTTATTGTTTTTCAACATAAAATGAAAGATTATCGTATAAAATTAGATAATCTAGATTTTTTTTGTTTAAAAAAATAAAATTTTAAATTAAATCGTAAATTATCTCGAAATGACAAGATTTTATCGAAGATTTTTTTTTTGTTATAATTATTAAAATAACATTTATTATTATACCAAATATTGTATTACTATTCGGGTCACTTCAAAAATAGTGTTGCTTGTAAGATTTGAAAAGAGTTTTGACCGGTATGGTTGAAAAAGGCATCCACCATTTCCACCTACATTCCGTCTCTCTTTCTCTGTAACTTAACTATAGTCACCACATCAATCTTGAACCAACATCTTATCCTTCCTTACTTTGACAACACAAGGTTGAGGGCTGAGGCGTTAAAGGGAAGAAAACGGGGCCACCGTTATGTTGTAAGCACCATCCACCGTCGACGCCATCAACGGTCGGAAACCCCAAATCACACATCTCACTCACTCACTCTCTCTCTCTCTCTCTCTCTCTCTCTCTCTATATATATATATATATATATATATATATATATATATATATATATATATATATATATATATATATATATATATATATATATATATATATATATATATATATATATATATATATACACGCATCACTCCCTTACACGTCTCTTAAAACGGTTTCATGATTTTGCTAATGTAAATGATCTTGATAAAAATATTAAGCTTATTCATGGAGTTTGATTTCATCTCTCTCTCTCTCTCTCTCTCTCTCTCTCTCTCTCTCTCTCTCTCGACAATCTAGGAACAAGGAAATAATGGATTTGTTGCTTGATTTACAGAATTGTTCTTAAGGAAGTCATTAATGATTAGAACCTATCATATTGAAAAGTTGTGGATCAAGTGAGCCAGGGCTCAAACTGATTCATTTAGATGAGTGCTTTGTAAGTTTTTCTTATTTTCTTTGGATTAATGAATGGTCTCCACCTTCATCAAGCCTAAATGTCTAAACTTTAATGTTTATTTATTTGTTTATTTATTTTTAATCATTGTTTAGAGGGTGTTTGACATTCCTTTTCAAATGATTTTTTTGGGCTTTTGACTTTTTCAAAAAGCCAAAAGTTTAAGAAGTTGTTTGATAACTTCAAAAGTTCTTTTATATTAACTTTATGAAAAGAAGAAAAAGAAGGTGTTTAAGAGGTCACAAATTTGTGATTTTTTGTAACTTTTGGATTTTTTTCTCTTTGCATCCTCAAAAATTCATACAAACACATTTTAAAAGTTTCTTTTGGAAAAAGACATAAATCAAAAAGTCCTTAATTTTCTAAAAAGGACTTTTAGTTTAAAAAGCAATCTCAAACACCTCCTTAGTTTTGTTTTTACCTATTCTTTAAGAGGAATGCTTGAGACCGCATATATCCTTATAGAGTTAATTACATGAATGGTCCCTATGGATTGGGGTAATTTACGCGTTTGGTCCCTAACTTATTTTTTTTAACTCGGGAAGTCCCTATTTTTTGTTTTTGTTTCGCGCTTGGTCAAATTTTACAAACCTCTATGTAAAGGAGATTGTCAATGGTAATAGAATCAACTTTGGGTACATATGCCTTAAAATCAATGGTGTTCCCATGGATCGTGAACATCCCATGTACCGAAGAACTTTATAAATTGTTAGTTTCATTTATCTTATTGTAAAAACCCATTTTTCTTTGAAAATCTACCAATTATAGCATTATACTTGCAATTTTCATATTATCACATTGCATTTTCAAAAATCAACCCATTTTTAGCATTCTACTTTGAGTTTTCTTTCTGTTACATTATCGAACCATCCAATTTTTTTCCTTAACAATGCATTTTCCTTTGAAAATCTACCATTTATTGCATTATACTTACAATTTTTTTTATTAGTAGCATATATTGCTATTTCAAAAATCAACTTATTTAGCAAGCTACTTTGAGTTTTCTTAAAATTAGCACATTTCGTTTTAAAAAATTAACCCATTTTTAGCATTCTACTTTGTGTCCTCTTAATATCAACACATTGCATTTTTAAAAACTCATCCTAGTTTTCTTAATATCAGCACTAGCATATTGCATTTTAAAAAAAAAACAATCTACGTTGAGTTTAATTATTATTAGCACATTTTATTTTCAAAATCATTTTACTTTGAGTTTTCTTATTATGAGCACGTTGCATTTTAAAAAACAACACGTTTTTAGCATTCCACATTCATAGGTTATTGCATTTTATTATTAATAGGTTATTGCATTTTCAAAATTCAACCTACTTTTAGTGTTCCACTTTCACTTTCTTTCTTTCACGTCATTGAAACATCCAACTTTTTTTTTCTTAAGGAAACATTTTTCTTTGAAAAATTACGAATGATAGCATTTTAATTATAGTTTTTTATTACTAGCAAATTGTATTTTAAAAAATTAACCCATTTTAGCTTTTTACTTTCAATTTTCTTATTTTTAGCAATTTAAAATTTCAGAAATCAACCATCTTTAACATTCTACTTTAGTTTTGTTATTATTAACACAATGAGTTTTAAAATATTAACCAATTTTTAGCATTCTACTATGATTTTCTGGTTATTCATAAACTTCTTTTTTCTTAACAAAGCATTTTTTTTTAAAACTACCAATTATAGCATTGTACTTATAGTTTTCTTATTAACAACACATTTTATTTTAAAAAATCCACTACTTTTTAAGCATTAAACTTCGAGTATTTTTATTACTAGAATATTGCACTTTCAAGAACCAACCAATTTTCAGCGTTCTTTCATTTTTTTGTCACATCATTGAAACATCCAACTTTTTTTTCTTAACAAAACAATTTACTTGAAAGTCTACCAATTATAAGATTGTATTTGTAGTTTTCTTAATACAAGCGTATTGCATTTTAAAAAATCAACTCATTTTTAGCATAAGTTTTCTTCATATTAGCTTATTTCATTTTAAAAATCAACTCATTTTAAGCATTCTACTTTGAGTTTTCTTATTAATAACATATTTCATTTTCAAAATTCAAATTTATTCTACTTTCAATTTTCTTTCTGTCACGTCATGAAACATCAACTTCTTTTCTTAATAAAACAATTTTCATTGAAAATCTATGGATTATAACATTGTAGTTACAATTTTTTATTACTATTATATCGAATTTTCAAAAATTAACAATTTTTTTTAGCATTTTACTTAGAAATTTCTTATTATTAACGAATTACATT
Organism: Lactuca sativa; assembly: GCF_002870075.4. NCBI lineage: Eukaryota > Viridiplantae > Streptophyta > Magnoliopsida > Asterales > Asteraceae > Lactuca > Lactuca sativa. Next base: position 73,423,918 of record NC_056625.2, on the reverse strand, counting down.
TAAAAGTAAACCCAATTTTAACATTATACTTTCAGTCTTTTTCTTTTTATCAAATTATTGAACATCCAACTTTTTTTTTTCGTATAAAAGCATTTTTATTTCAAAATCTACCAGCTATATGGAAAAGTCGGCTGAGAACTTGACGACGGGTTACTTAGACTCGACCCTCTACCAGTTCAGCTAATTGGTAAAAAAAAAGTCAGAAAATGTTTAAAATCATTAAAAATTAGTCAAACTCAGTCAAAATGGGTCAAACTTGGACCAACTCAGAGTGGGTTAACCACAAAAACCGAGTGACTCATAAAACCAGGCGGTTTAATGAAACTAATCAGCTTAATGGAACTTGTCAGCTCTGTACAAAACCGCACATCTTTTGCCTTTCCAATCGGTGAACCACCACCTTGAGCCCTAGACACAACTTCTCTGATCACCGCCATAAGCGGGGAATCTCAATCATCTGTCTACTCCATTGCCTACAAACCGCATATGGTTACATAGTATCACCAAACTGGAGCTTCCATGAACTCATAAGAAGTGGAGAAATCTATAAACTAATACACGATTATAAAGTAATCGAGTATTAGGTTTACTTTTATTGGCATTTCGCGAATATGGGAAGCTTTTGAGCCAACTTACAAAAAATGGATGAAACTCCTAATGATCGGCGCCAACTATCGCTTCTAGTTTTACGATAAGGAATCCATAGATGTCGGCACCCAACTACTACTTCTTGGCGGAGATGTAACGGACCATGTGACTTATATATACATTAACAAATTCATGGCCGTTAGGTCAGAAAATGAACAAAACCAGATGTTTATTCTGATCTACAAGTCTCGGCCAGACAACAATCTTTGAAGGCGTTAATCAAACAGGAGAGATCGTGAATACGATGGAGCTTTACGATAGTAGTTTGGGGAATTAGGAGATGCTTCGGAACATGATTAGACCAAGAAAAACGCATTATGAGGTTTATATGGATGAAAAGTTTTATTTAAATGGAAGAGCAGGGAATGGAAGGAAGTCGTTGACATGTGGTGAAAGAGTATGATTTGGATGCGAAAAAGTGGACGGAAATACCCAACATGTTTCCGGTGGATGCTAATGTTGGTTGTAGTGTACCACCGTTGGTGGCGATGGTAGGTAATGAGTTATATGTTTCTTATTGGGATAAAATGGGATTGAAAAGATATGATAAAAAGAGGAAGAAATGAGAGGTTACAGGGTGCTTGTCAGAAAGGGCATAGTCGTTAATGGGCGGGGGTGGTATTTATAGGATGTAGGAATCGTATTATTTTTATTGGACTTGAAGAAATGATAATAGTGTAATATTATTAGATTTCGAGTAAACGGAATCCCTTTACTAAGAGTCTTAGAATATATTTCCACAAACATTATTATCATTTTGCACTAAAAATCCAATGATTCCTACATCCTATAAATGCCACCCCCGCTCATTAATGACAATGCCCTTTCCGACAACCGCCCTATAACCTCTCATTTCTTCCTCTTTTTATCATATCCTTTTTAATTCCATTTCATCCCAATGAGAAACATATAACTCATTACCTACCATCGCCACCAACGGTGGTGCACTACAACCAACATTAGCATCCACCGGAGACATGTTGGGTATTTCCGTCCACTTTTTCGCATCCAAATCATACTCTTTCACCACATGTCAACGACTTCCTTCCATTCCCTGCTCTTCCATTTAAATAAAACTTTTCATCCATATAAACCTCATAATGCGTTTTTCTTGGTCTAATCATGTTCCAAACCATCTCCTAATTCCCCAAACTACTATCGTAAAGCTCCATCGTATTCACGATCTCTCCTGTTTGATTAATGCCTTCAAAGATTGTTGTCTGGCCGAGACTTGTAGACCCGAATAAACATCTGGTTTTGTTCATTTTCTGACCTAACGGCCATGAATTTGTTAATGTATATATAAGTCGCATGGCCCGTTACATCTCTGCCAAGAAGTAGTAGTTGGGTGCCGACATCTATGGATTCCTTATCGTAAAACCGGAAGCGATAGTTGGCGCCGATCATTAGGAGTTTCATCCATTTTTCGTTAGTTGGATCAAAAACTTACCATTTCGTGAAACATCAATAAAAGTAAACCCAATACTCGGTTACTTTGTAATCGTGTATTAGTTTATAAATTTCTCCACTTCTAATGAGTTCATGGAAGCTCCGGTTTTGTAATACTACTGAATCATTAGTGGTTTGTAGGCAACAAAGTAGAAAAGTGAATGAGATTCCCGGCCTATGGCGTTGATCAGAGAAGTCTTGTCCAAACAAGGCTCGAGGTGGTGGTTAATTGGTTGGAAAGGCAATACATGCACGGTTTTCCATTGAGTTGACAAGTTACATTGAACCATATGGATTCTTTAAACCGTCTGGTTTCATTGAGTTGCTCGGTTTTTGTGCTTAACCTGTTCCGAGTTAGTCTGATTTTGACCTACTTGGACTGAGTTTTAATGAGTTTAAGAATTTTCTGATGTTTTTGGCTGAGTAGGACTGAACTTGACTCGATATAGGGTCTAGTATGAGTTACCCGCTGCTGAGTTGTCGGAGTTTTTACAGCTCTACCTATAGTTGGTAGATTTTTTAAGAAAAATTATTTGATATGAAAAAAGTTGAATGTTTCAAATTTCAATGATTTGTCAAAAAAAATCTGAAAGTGAAATGTTAAAATTGGGTTGATTTTTGAAAATGCAATAATAAGAAAACTTTAAGTAAAATGCTAAAAATGGGTTGATTTTTGAAAATGGTATCTACTAGTAATAAAAAAATTGATTTTTGAAAATGAAATCCATAGATTTTCAATGAAAAATGTTTTATTAAGAAAAAAGTTGATGTTTAAATGATGTTACAAAAAGAAAACTAAAATTAGAATGCTAAAAACAGATTGAACTTTGAAAATACAGTATGTTATTAATAAGAAAACTATAAGTAGAATGCTTAAAATATGTTGATTTATGAAAATAAAATATGTTAATATTAAGAAAATTCATGCTAAAAATGGGTTGATTTTTTAAAATGCAATATAATAATAAAAAAACTTTGTTATAATTACGAGTGGCAATTCGAACAATCGTGTCGTGTTTTTGTTTGACATGACACGACATGACAAAGTTTTATGTAACTCGAACATGACACGACACGATTTTGTGTTTTTTTAACTAACTTGAAAACGAACCAATTAAAAAACAACAAACACGACACGACACGACAAAGATAACATAAAATAATAATTAGTTTATTTAATTAATATTTAGTCATACATAAAACGACAAACATGAAAACAGGGAAAACACGACAAACAAATGTGAAATCATGTTAATTTTGTGTCAAATGCTAATAAATAAGAAAACTTTGTTATAATTATGGGTGGCAAGTCGGCCAATCGTGTCGTTTTTTGTTTGACACGACATGTTAAAGTTTTATGTAACACGAACACAACATGATGTCGTGTTTTGACATAACACGAAAACGAACCAATAAAAAAATGACAATCACGACACGACCAAGATAACATAAAATAACAAATAGTTTATTTAATTAATACTTAATTATAAATAACACGACACACACGAAAAACATGACATACAAATGTGAAATTGTGTCAATTTCGTATCAAATGCTAACAAATAAGAAAACTCTGTTATAATTATAATTAGGGGTGGCAAATCAGACAATTGTTTCATGTTTTTGTCTGAAAAGGAAAAGTTTTATGTAACACGAACACGACACGACACATTGTGTTTTTTTACTAACACGAAAACGAGCCAATTAAAAAACGACAAACACAAAACAAAATGACAAAGATAACATAAAATAGATATTTGCTTATTTAATTAATACTTAATCATACATAACACGACAGATTAATGTGAAATCGTGTCAATTTTGTGTTGAAGTTTGAACATGAACACAAATTCGGATTTCATGTCGTGTTTTTTTGTTGTTTTGTGTCATCAGTTGTCATGATAGTTATAATTGATAGACTATTAAAGTAAAATGTTTTGTTAAGAAAAAAAAGTTGGATGCGTCGATGATGTGACAGAAAAAAAAATGAAAGAATGCTAACAATTGGTTAATTTTTGAAAATGCAATATGCTAGAAATAAAAATACTCAAAGTAGAATGCTTAAAAGTAGTCGATTTTTGAAAATAAAAAATGCTATTAATATTAAAATTTCAAGTACAATGCTATAATTGATATGTGTGATATTTATAACTTTCTTTTATTATGCCTAACATCTTGATCTTACATTAATATCTTGAATGAACCAAGATCTTGAACAAGCAAACATCTTGGGATCGCCATTGTTTATCCTGTATTATCTAATACAAGACTAAAGGCTTATCTCACAAAGCACGAGGTCTATAAGAAAAGACGTTGAGTCTTCCCGAAAAACCCGATTAAGGAAAATTAGGGGAATATCCCATATTTTTAACATAGTATGTTATCTTATCTGTGTATATAAAGACAAGCCGGAAAAAATGAATCACCTTATTCACGATCAGCTTCTACTTGTAATTTTATTTTTCAGTAATAAAAATTCTAAGGCTGTGTGACATCGTCACCTCCCGAGGTTTTATTCCGAAGATCCTAATGGATTAAGGGCTTTCTTCGTATATCTTCGTATCCTTGCATTTATTTTTATTTCTACGATTTATTTTAATTCATATATATGTTTTCGGGAACATTTACTTAGTTGCATATATCTTGATTGCTTATTAACAACCATAGAATACTCTTCAATATTTTGACATTTTTTAACATCTTAAAACCTTTTTGAACATTCTTTATTGTTCGACAATTTTAACACTATTTTTGTCCCAATTTTGGGCGTATGCATAATTATATCATCGATCAAATTAATATTTTAAACACTATTTTATTCGTATTCTATACAACAAATATCAAAATTACTTGTTTTATTCTTAAAATCTGGACCAACATTCAAGATCCTCAGCATATCTTAAGATCTTCAGTACTTTACAATTTTCTTCCTTAAAGGTTTCAAATTATACATGACATCAGACTTACTAATCTCATTGCAAAGTTATTTAATTAATTTTTGACCAAAATGAAAACACTGAAACATGTAACCTTTTTTTTAACAATTCATTTTTCTTTGAAAGTCTATAATTTATAGCATTGTACTTAGAGTTTTCTTATTACTAGCATACTGTATATTAAAAATGAACCTGTTTTTAGCATTTTAATTTGAGTTTCTTATTATTAATTAGCACATTGCATTTTCAAAAATCAATGCATATTTAGAATTATATTTTCAGTTTTCTTACTTTGAGCACTTTGAATTTTCAAAAATCAACCAATTTTTAGCATTCTACTTTAATTTTCTTATTATTACCACATTTCATTTTCAAATATAACCATTTTTAGCATTCTCGTTTGTGTTTTTGTATTATTATCTCATTACATTTAAAAAAAATAACCAACTTTTAGCATTCTACGTTGAGTTTGCACATTTCATTTTCAAAACTCAACCCATTTTATGGATTTTACTTTGAGTTTTTATATTACTAGCATATTGTATTCTAAAAAATCGATCCACTATTAGCATTCTACATTCAATTTTCTTTCTATCTCATCATTGAAACATCGTTTTTTGTCTTTTAAAATGCATTTTTCTATGAAAATCTATGAATTAAGAATTAGGAGAGATTGAAAGGGAAAGAGAACTTAGTCTGACGCAATCAGTAGTAGTGAGGGAGCAGATGGGGGTTGCCTTGACAACTCTTGACTTCTTCTCTTTTGGTTCTGGCTTTATGTACAAAGGGAGGAGGATGGTTGGCCTGATGGAACAAGGCAAGCAAAAGTAACAACATTGGTGGGTTTTTGGTTGTGGTTGTTGTGGAGTCTGCAAAAGATAGTGAAAACGAGAGGAATGTAAGGGGTCTTTTAGTCATCGAGGATAGAGAGAGAGAGAGAGTGAGAGAGAGAGAGAGAGAGAGAGAGCTTCAATGTTGTGGGACCTTTTAATTTTTTTATTTATTAAAATATAAAAATAAGTGAGCTGGCAAAAGGGGTAACCGAGTTACCCCTTCGTTTTCTCAAAATTGACATATTGGACCCGACAAAACCAAATTTGTTCCCTTAAAAAGCCATTTAAAAAGTTAAGTGACTAAAAGAGTAAACCCTAAAAACTTCATAGGGCGTATGTGTCATTTTCCCTTTCTCATAGTTAGCACACTGCATGCATTCAATTTTCTTTCTATCTCATCATTGAAACATGTTTTTTTTTCTCTTAAAATGCATTTTTCTATGAAAATCTATGAATTAAGAATTGTACATAAAGTTTTCTTATTACTAGCATATTGCCTTTTTAAAAATCAACAAATATTTAGCATTCTACTTTGAGTTTTCTTATAATTAGCACGTTGCATGTATTTTAAAATATCAACCTTTTTTTAGCATGCTACTTTTAATTTTCTTTCTGTTACATAATTGAAACATCTAACTTTTTTTCTTAAAAACAATTTTCTTTGAAAATCTACCAATTATAGCCTTGTACTTTCTGTTTTCTTAATATTAGTATATTGCATTTTCATAAATCAACCCATTTTTATCATTCTTCTACAAGTCTTCCTATTATTTGCACACCGCATTTCAAAAGTCCAACCCATTTTTACCATTCTACTTTTAGTTTATATGTCACATCGTTGAAACATCTAACTTTTTTTTTCATATCAAAGCATTGTGTTTTGAAAATATACAAATTATAGCATTGTCTTTTTACAATTTCCTTATTATTAGCACATTGCATTTTCAAAAATCAGCCCATTTTTAACATATTATCTTCCGTTTTCTTATTATTAGCACTTTGAATTTTCAAAAATTAACTCATTTTTAGTGTTCTACTTTAAGTTTTCTTTCCATTACATCATTGAAACATCTAACTTCTTTTTTCCTGACCAAAATTTTTTATTTGAAAATATACCAAATATAGCATTGTACTTACAGTTTTCTTTATTTTAAACTAATAAAAGAATTAACTTTTCTTTATTTTATAACTTATGGAATTAATTAAGGTTACACATTCTATTACTTAATGAAGTGACTCTTGAACTTCCATGTTTGAAGACAAGTTATAGAGTCATAAAACCATTCAATGAGACAAGACTCTTCATTTTTGTAACATTTGCCAACTTTTATGAGTTTTATGAAACTTAAATGTGACTTTTGATATAACTTGAGGACAAGTTACATAAACACATTTTAGAATCAACTCTTAGATTAATTTGGATTTAAAACAACAATTTCACATAACTTTCTATTAATCTAAGCAACTCATAAGAACAAGATCATTCAAATCAAATTTTTTCATGTAATTAGTCTAAACCTTAAACTAATACAAAACATGAATCTATTGATAATTATCTTTGAAATTGGATTAGCATGAACATTACCACATCAAAAACAAGTTTATAAGTCCAAAAACATCTTAGGGTAATGTTCCTAGTCCAATTCCAGCCAAAAAAGTCGAAAATATGTTGTCTGGGGGTCCAATTCGTCGAGTGCACGAACCAACTCTGCGAGTTGGATGCATTTTGCCTTGGACTCGGCGAGTCTGCTGAGCAAAAAACATCAAAATTCGATTTTTAAGCCAATTTTGCAAGAATAACAAGAAAACAAGCCTAGGCTCTGATACCACTATTGGGTTTTGAGCATTCTAACACTCCTATGGTGTACATGCAACCCTATAAACCTTGGATCTATGTTTTCTCTATTATACATGCAAATATGAACTTTCCAAGGCTTTAATCCTAACTAGCATATTATGAAGCAACTATACTACAAAGACTAGTTAGATGACATACCTTTTGGTGTAGCTTGATGTCTTCAAGCTTTAAGAGCTTAGCCCCAATAGTGTTGAAGCCTCAATTGGAATCAAAAATCACCAAAACACCTTGGAAGACTTTGAGAATAAGAATACTTTGGTTCTCTCTAGTGCCAATTTCACCAACCAATGACATCTTTATATAGTATGGAGACTAGGGTTAAACCCATGACCTTTCATTTCATATGATCCATGGGTTAAACACTCCATGGACTATCCATGAAAGCTTAGGCCAACCTAAATGAACTTGGCCCATTCCATATATACAAGAGTCCGTATTTAATTAGTTCATTTTGATCACTTAATTAATTCTAAATTATGTCTTGATCAATACTAATTAAATAATATGATTCCATATTAATATATTAGAACTTATAATATATTAATATAAATCATAAATATACTATTCTCAAAAGACTATCCATATAAATTGTGTCGGTGAAGTGCTACCCAAATGGACCATGCCGGGTCGGGTCAAGTACATACCAAATATAGTTATGGACTTAGACATTAATCCAACACGGATCTAGATGAGAATGTGCATGAGTTTAAGGTCGAGTCCGTTCTCAAGGAGGGTCTTAGAGTGTTATTTGTTGAAGAAAAATGAAGAAAACACACTGAGTTATCATACCCCAACCATATCAGAAACGGAACCCAAAAGCAGAATATTTATATTTCTCACTCAACGATGGACTCGCCGAGTGCACATTACCTACTCGACAAGTTCGAGTTCAATTCCATGATTTTTATGCTTGATACGTTGCTACTCGTCGAGTTTCCGTATAGACTCGACGAGTTTATCACTTTTTCATTCTCAAGGCTTATATTCTGCTCATATTCACTACGGGTCTCGCTCATATTCTTTAGAGTTTGATTTCTGAAGATTTCCGAGTATCTTTCCTGCATTTTTGGAGCTTTCCCACACAACATATGACACTCAAGGCATAGATGAGCTGTTCTCGTGTCTAAAGTCATTTGAAGTGGAGTTAAAAGAGAAGAAATATAAACCTCGCCACTACTACCCCAAGGGAGTTTGTTCAAATCCTGTCTTTATTCTCTTATTATATTTATCATGCATAATATGCAATGGGGACATAGCATAAATTAAGTGTCGGGTAGGGGGTTGGTTGCATTAGTTAAAATTTTAGTTAAATTTTGAAAAAAATTTGAAATTTTGCACAAAAATTGCTAGGATTAATTTAGAAAATTTTGGTAAAGCAATTAGGAATCATGCTAGTTGCATGAAGATCCAAATGTTTATTTGAGCTTATACACGTTTTAATGCATTTGTGGTCTCCCTTATTCTAGTGAAATCATGGGACAGAAACACAACCTCGCTTAGTTTGAGGGATGCAATAAGTTTAGCACCGTGTACTTGAAATGTATCCAGGAAAATTATTATCCTTAATCAATAAAGGTTGAAGTTGAGCGCCCTTGCTTAAGCATGTAGGTATTGAGTGAAAAAAAAAGTGAGTTACATGTAAAAAAATGAGAGAGAATTACAAGCAAAGTTGTAAGAATTTTGGAGCAGTTAAAGTGAAGATCAAAAGATCAAAATTCTAAAAGTTCAAAAGTTGAAGATACCCAAAAATCAAAGAAAATAAAAAAGGTGGCAAATTTGAAGAATTCAAAGAAATCAAAGTTCAAATTATCAAGAAAGTGAAGAATTCCAAAAAAAAGCTCAATAGTGGTATCGAAGAATTGTAATTTTTAGAATATGTATGCTTGGGTTGCTCAACCAAAAACACCTTGAGACTAGGAGGTTTTCTGCGGATGGATTCGGAGGGATGCATAAAATGAGCATTGTTCGGAAAAAGTGGGTGGGTGTTTATGAGGATTGTGAGTATTTAGAATTAAGGGCGGTCCTTAGGAAAATTATTTAGACACAAATGCATGCGTTGCGGTCTTGACGTAATGTCTGGGTTGGATTGGGATTGTCTATGTAATATTAGTGTGCTTAATTTCCATTTTGCTTGGGGGCAAGCAAAAGTCAAGTGTGGGGTATTTTGATATTTGCATATTTAGCTATATTTTTATGTTGGATTTTTATCATTTATTGTCTAATTAATTGCATATTATGAACAAAAGATACTTAATATTGTTCAAATTATATTTTCAGTCCAAAAAAGAAGCTCATAAGCAAAAGGAAGCAGGAGATATAATATCTGGGTTGGATTGGGATTGTCTATGTAATATTAGTGTGCTTAATTTCCATTTTGCTTGGGGGCAAGCAAAAGTCAAGTGTGGGGCATTTTGATATTTGCATATTTAGCTATATTTTTATGTTGGATTTTTATCATTTATTGTCTAATTAATTGCATATTATGAACAAAAGATACTTAATATTGTTCAAATTATATTTTCAGTCCAAAAAAGAAGCTCATAAGCAAAAGGAAGCAGGAGATATAAACGTAAGCTCGGGAACGAAAGAAAGAAGAAAAAGGCTTAATTCTGAAGCTACTCGGCGAGTAGGATCGTCTACTCGATGAGTAGACACGAAGGTTCGCGAAGCAATACGTGGAGTCCTTGTCGTATACGGATTCCTCAAGGGGGACTTGGCGAGTCAGTTGTCTACTCGACGAGTAGCCCCTGTTTTGAGAAAACTATAAATAAACTTCACAAACCCGACTTGAGGACTCTCTGGATTTTTGGTGGAAACACTTGGCGATCAAGGAAGCCCTTGGAGCTCTGGAAAATGTTGAAGAACCCTAATCCTTCATTATTAAGAGATTAAGGCACTTTATGTTTAATTTTCCACTTTACCTTTGAATAGAATTATGTTAGGTTTATTTGAATTCGTTTTTAAGCTTTCATACATTGAAATCATGAACTAATTTCATTAGTTTCTGTTTGGGGAAGAAAATTTTGCTTCTATGGTTTAATTTACTCTTTTGATTAATTGTTAGTTGGTAATATTGTTAAATTAAGCTTGTTAAAGACCCTTATGCATTAACGATAACTATTTTCTGTTAATTTCTAAGTGATTAAGCTGCATGAACATCTCTTCATTGCTTATCCCATACAATTTATGTCAACACAATAATATATGCCTAGGAATAATGAACATGAAACTAGGATTAATTAGAGAATGGGTAAATTAATGTGTAAGCTTGTGTGATACACCATCAACAGGAGGTTAACTGAATCACCAATTAATTAGCTAACTACAAGTCTTATTTAACCTGAATAATTAACGTAGGAAATCTATTAGTTTAATCAACTGGCCACTGCTTGAATTTGTAGCACCTAGTTCCTGGTACGTAAATCTTATTTGGATATTCTTTTTTCTTTTAGCCTTGGACTCGGTGAGTCATAGGTCCGACTCGCCGAGTAGATACGGGACCCGGGACACGTTTAAGTTGGCGACTCGGCGAGTCCATATCCTGGACTCGGCGAGTCACCGCTGTTGGATGAAACCCTAAGTTTCAGGGGTTTGCACCCTATTTAAACACCATATCCGCCCCAGGACAACCCCCATTCACCCTCAGAGCTCCCAACCCTCGTTCTAAGCTTGTTCATAGAGAGTTTGAAGAAATTGTTGTGTGTTCTTGAAGGTTTTGAAGCAAAAGGGGAGTGGATCAAGAGGAAGGGAAGGAATCCAAGCATCTTTTTGCTCTCTCAGCAGTTCCTTTGAGGTATAACCCATTTTCCCCTTGTTTCTATGCTTATTACTTCATTTAAGTCATTCTTGAGCCAATCCCCAAGCTTGTATGTGCATTATAAGTCGTAATAAGTTGATTGGCCTTTAGATCTAGGCAAGATTGAGCTCCATGAGCTCAGATCTGTTACCTTTATGGACCCATGTTGCTTGTTCACCCTAGATCTACCCTTTTGAGGCATTTTGAGCCCTAAATCCCTCATTGGTGAGTATCTACACGTAAAGTTGGAAACTTTACGTGTCATTCATGCTCTAGGAACCCAGATCTGTAAATGGAATGGACTGGAATCGAGCAAAATCGCATATATGGGGAATGCATGGCGACGACTCGGCGAGTCGTTCATCAGACTCGGCGAGTCTGCTCGCGAGTCTCCAAGTTGTCCCCTTTTCGTTGTGTTGAGTGGGTGTAGTGAGTCACGGGGTGTGACTCAGTGAGTTGGAAGCCAAACTCATCCATGGAGGAACTCGGCGAGTCCATGCCCTGACTCGGCGAGTTCAAGGCAATCTCCTTAGATCAAGAACAGACTCGGCGAGTTGTTCATACAACTTGGCGAGTCACAGCATAAAGTGTTCTTCGGTTGAAGATGAACTCGGGGAGTTGTTCATACAACTCGGCGAGTAGGATGAAGGACTTGAACCTCAGTTAAGAAGAAGAACTCATCGAGGCAACGCCTAACTCGACGAGTAGGGTCGGGATCCAGGACAGTTGTTTGGTTAGGGACTCGGCGAGTCGGGTCAACTGAAAGTTGACTCTGACTTTGACTTATGACATGAACAAGGGTAAAATGGTCATTTTACCCAATGGACAGTTAGCAGTGATTGACTGAGTATGTTGTGGGATTTGCAGCCGGAGGATTTCTGGAGCAACAGTAGGCAGTCAGTTCTCGACCAGATTAGCAGCTATTTCGAGGTGAGTTTCCTTTTCAGTAGAAACGGGTCTAAGGCACCAAGGCCAACCCGTGTAGACGAGATGTTAGTACGAGAGTGTGGGCCGAGCCCGTATCTCTGGGTTTAGTCGAGTATGATATATGTTTCAATATGATAGAGTTGCTTATACTTGTTGTCTGTGTGATACTTGTATATTATGGGTTAGCGGTTCAGTGTGGGCAGGGCCTGTATCTCTCCGAGGTTGGAGTGTGGGCTAGGCCCGTATCTCCCAGATAGTAGAGTGTGGGCGAGGCCTGTATCTCCCGGCTAGCGAAGTGTGGGCAGGGCCCGTATCTTCACAAGTGTGGGTGAGGCCCGTATCTCTCGGCTAGCGAAGTGTGGGCAGGGCCCGTATCTTCCCAAGTGTGGGCGAGGCCCATAACTCCTAGCTGAACGTTGTTTGTTATATGCTTGCATGGTATGAGGTATTATGGGGGGAACTCACTAAGCTTCGTGCTTACGGTTTTCAGTTTTGGTTTCAGGTACCTCCTCAGCTAGGGGAAAGGAGCCGGCACGGTAGCAGCATGTCACACACACACACACTCTTTGATTCCGCACTTATGAGTTTACTCTGGGATTTATACTCTGATATTTCGATTGGATGTATGATTTGGATTTTAGACATGGTTTACGTTATGATATGGTTTGATCAAACAATGTTTTTAATTATTAATGTTTTCTAAAGTAATGTTTTAAAATGAAATTTTTGGACGTGAAAATTGGGTCGTTACAAGTTGGTATCAGAGCCCTGGTTTAAGGGATTCAGACACACCTTCGGGGGTGTCTAAACTCAAATCGAGGCATTAAAAGATTTTCTAAAAGAAAATGTTTTCAAAAATTGAGAAAAGAGTTTTGAGAAAGAACGAAGTGTGTGATGTGCATGACCGGCCGAGCTCAAGTAAGTATTCCCCAAAGTACCCATACAAGTTTATGTTATGTTTATCAGCTTTTGTAGAACAACATGCTAGAATAGGACTAAGGATGTAGGAGTGATGCCTTATGTGCCTGCTTTATGTGTTTCTGCTGTATGAGAATTGCATGCTAGTATTGAGTAGACAGCAAGTAGGATAGCCTGATTAGGTTATGCCTGATGGTATGAGCTTAGCATTATATGCTAGTATAGTTCTTGTAAGCCGATAGAGTTGAATGAGATTGTTCCCTTAGTTCGAATGCTGCTTGCTTTGTGCTTTGTGGGACTCTGAGTGGTGGGAGTTAGCCATTAGGTGAATACGTCACGTCACATGTGATCAGGGTTGAATAATCTTAGAGTGCTGGATTTGGCCCTATTGCGCAACTCTCGTTTGAGTCTAACCGTTGTAAGAGTGAACCTGTTACTCGAAGGATTATCCGAGCCTCACCGCATGTGATGGTGTTCAGGTAATGGTTAATTGGCACTACTAAGAGGCCTTCAGCAGCTGAGGACCTGGTAGGGTGGAGTCTGAGATTTCCCTAGGGCAAGCCTAGGATGAGTATAGTAGTGATCAGCCGCAGTGGAAGGGATCTGGTGGAGTCGAGGTAGTCCTTGAAGAAGGTACGAATAGATGTGGAAGGTAGTATGGGCCCGTACTACTGAAAGCATAGGATCCGTACCCGAACCAAGGAAGGCTAAGATAAGACCAGGGAACTTGTAAGTAGTTGTGATCCCTCAGGAAATATCAGTATCACTAATGTGTGTTATTATGTATTGCAGAATGGTGGTACTTCGATTGAGGCCGGTAGATGGCGGTTCAGGAGAGGGTTCAGGTTCGGGATTAGGTTCCGAGCCGTTAGATGAGGGACTACGCGAGTTCATCGCGTCAGAGATCACCAGGGGTATCCTTGAGTCGACTCCCATTATCTTCAGGTCGATCAAGGAAGGGATCATCGAGTTGATGGAGGATCGCCTCAGGGAGTTCGGGAGCGACATGGCATCTGGCCAGTCAGGATCTCGCACACTGTCCTTTAAGGACTTCAGGGGCAGTGGTGCGTCGGATTTCCACGGGGTGAAAGACCCCATTGCTGCCAGACGATGGATTGCAGACATCGAGTCTGCACAGTTGACTAGCTTCTGCCCCGAGGGGTCGAAGGTGAGGTATGCAGCAGGGTGATTACGAGACCGAGCCCGAGATTGGTGGGAGTCAGTGGGTGACTTGTTGGGAGCCTCAGCTATCGAGGCTATGACCTGGTCGGACTTTGTGACCAGGTTCAGGGCAGAGTTTGCGCCGGCTGTCGAGCTTAAGCAGCTGGCCAGGGAGTTTTTGGACATGAGACAGACGACGGAGACTGTGGCGGAGATCACCGCCAAGTTCCGGGAAAGGGCCTTGTTGGTACCCCAGTATGTGGGTGACGAGGATATGAGGAGGACCCGTTATCATGATATGCTACGGGCTGACATCCGGGAGCATGTCAGCTTTTCAGCTTGCCCTACCCTGGAGTCCATGATCGCCAGGGCGAGGGAAAGGGAGATTGATTTAGAGCACATTCGGAAGAGGAAGGCAGAGGCGGGGCAGGTGGTTGGGGCTTCAGGAAAGAAGCCCAGAGGATCAGATGGGAGGCCGAAAGACCAAGGAGGACCCGGCCGCTGCGGGAAATGCGGCAGGACGCATGAGGGAGCATGCAGGATGAGATCAGCAGGCTGCTACAAGTGCGGCAAGGTGTGGCACTTTAGCAGGGATTGTACTACTCCAGTTTCGGCTATTCAGACGTCTGAGTTGCTGTGTTTCCACTGCAACCAGAGGGGCCACAAGAAGGCCAATTGCCCCCAGTTGACAGTCTCAGCATCGGTGAAGGCGCCAGCTCCAGCGACCCTGCGGATCACGGATGGCCGGCAGGGCAAGGCAGAGGCTCCAGTGGTGAGGAGCCGAGCATTTCAGTTGACTACCGAGGAGGCACGCGCCGCACCCGATGTGGTGACGGGTATGATTCTTTCCCTATATTTTTATTTTATGATGTTATGATATTGATATGTGCTCGATATATATATATATATATATATGTTTTAGGATCGTTCCATGTGAATGGTATCCCAGTTCAGGTGTTATTCGACTCGGGTGCATCGCGATCATTTATGTCCCTTGCGCTTAGCAAGAAGTTTTATGAGTCTTTGAGCATGTTGGATTGCCCTTTGGAGGTAGAGATTGCTGATGATTGATTGGTGCGAGAATCGATGGTGTTTCGGGATTGCGTATTGCGTATGTTTGAGGAGCGTTTCTTAGCAGACCTGGTTCCTATTCCGCTGCGTGGGAACAAGGTGATTATAGGCATGGATTGGTTGAGCCCTAATGGGGCGGTGATAGATTGCGCGCAGCAGCTAGTGCGGGTCAGGACCCCAGGCGGGGGAGAGTTAGTGATTCATGGCGAGAGGCCGCAGTATGGACCCGCAATATGTTCAGCAGCGAGGGCGAGGCGCTACCTTCAGTAGGGATGCGCAGGATATGTCGCGTATGTGATGGATACCCAGGAGGTGGGTAAGGCGACAGTGAGCGAGGTTCCGGTGGTGCGAGATTTCGCAGATGTTTTCCCAGAGGAGCTTCCTGGGATACCTCCGGAGCGGCAGGTGGAGTTCAGGATTGACCTCGTTCCTGGTGCGGCTCCGATAGCCAAGGCACCGTATCGGTTGGCTCCTCCCGAGATGCAGGAGTTGTCTACGCAGCTGCAGGAGCTGCTAGACAAGGGATTTATTCGTCCGAGTAGTTCACCCTGGGGAGCCCCAATCCTGTTTGTAAAGAAGAAGGATGGGTCGCACCGGATGTGCATAGATTATTGGGAGCTGAATAAGGTAACGGTGAAGAACCGTTACGCACTCCCGAGGATTGATGATCTCTTTGACCAACTTCAGGGAGCGTCTTGGTTTTCCAAGATCGATTTGCGTTCGGGATACCATCAGATGAGGGCCAAGGAGGAGGATACACAGAAGACCGCGTTTCGGACGCGCTATGGCCATTATGAGTTCGTGGTGATGCCGTTTGGGCTCACCAATGCTCCTGCTGCGTTCATGGACCTCATGAACCGCGTATGCAGACCGATGCTGGATCGGTCTGTGATAGTCTTTATCGATGACATCTTGGTTTATTCCAAGACTCAGGAGGAGCATGAGGAACATCTGAGGGAGGTGTTGGAGACCCCGAGGAGGGAGAGCTTGTATGCCAAGTTCTCCAAGTGTGAGTTCTGGTTGCGCGAGGTGCAATTTCTTGGACACCTCGTCAACCAGAATGGGATTCTGGTCGATCCGGCCAAGGTCGAGGCCGTGATGAGATGGGAGGTTCCGAAGTCTCCATCTGAGATTCGGAGTTTCCTAGGATTAGCAGGCTACTATCGGAGATTTATTCAGGATTTCTCCAAGATAGTCGTACCCCTGACGTGGCTAACGAAGAAAGCCGTGGTCTTTCGGTGGGGACCCGAGCAGCAGGCTGCATTTAAGACACTGAGACAGAGATTGTGCGAGGCGCCGATCTTAGCCCTGCCAGAGGGCGTAGAGGATTTTGTGGTTTATTGTGACGCGTCCATTTCAGGGTTGGGCGCGGTATTGATGCAGAGGGGGCATGTCATTGCCTACGCCTCGAGGCAGCTCAAGCCTCATGAGGCGAACTACCCGACGCATGATTTGGAGTTGGGGGCGGTGGTTTTTGCCCTCAAGATTTGGCGACATTACCTCTACGGGGTTCGATGTACCATTTACACGAACCACAAGAGTTTGAGGTACCTCATGCATCAGCTGAATCTGAACATGAGGCAGTGTCGGTGGTTGGACGTGGTGAAGGATTATGATTGCGAGATCCTCTACCGCCCAGGGAAGGCCAACGTGGTGGCCGATGCGCTTAGCTGCAAGGCAGCACCGATCAGGGATATGTGCATGAGGATGACTGTAGTGACTCCCTTGTTGGAACAGATTCGGGAGGCCCAACGGGAGGCTATCAAGGAGGAACATCGGAAGAGTGAGCGTGTGGTGGGTCAGGTTTCCTCCTTTGATTATGATAGCCGAGGACTATTGACACTACACCGTAGGGTGTGGGTGCCGTATCGCGGAGGCGTGCGCCAGATTTTGATGGAGGAGGCGCACAAGTCCCGATTCTCTATTCATCCCGGGGCGACGAAGATGTATAGGGATCTTCGTCTAGATTATTGGTGGCCCTGCATGAAGCGGGATGTGGCATGGTACGTTGAGCGATGCTTGACCTGCAGGAAGGTCAAGGCCGAACATTAGAGACCGCATGGCAAGATGCAGCCGTTGGATATTCCACTGTGGAAATGGGAAGATATCACGATGGATTTTATCACGAAGCTTCCCAGGACCGCGCGTGGAGTGGATTCGATTTGGGTCATCGTGGATCGATTGACCAAGAGTGCTCACTTTATCCCGATTCAGGAGAGCATATCGGCCGAGAAATTGGCCGACATCTATATCAGGGAGATCGTGGCGCGGCACGGGGTGCCAGTATCGGTTATCTCGGACAGGGATGTGCGTTTTACTTCCAGGTTTTGGAAGAGATTTCATGACGAGTTGGGCACTCGTTTGCATTTTAGCACCGCCTTTCACCCGCAGACGGATGGTCAGAGCGAGCGGACCATCCAGACTCTGGAGGATATGTTGCGGGCGTGCGTGCTAGATTTCGGTGGTAGCTGGGATAGTTATCTTCCCTTGGCCGAGTTCTCCTACAACAACAACTACCACGCGAGTATTGACCGTCCCCCATTCGAGATGTTGTACGGTCGGAGGTGCAGGACCCCGATATGTTGGGGTGAAGTAGGCCAGAGAGTCATGGGGAGCACCGAAGTGGTGCTCAAGACGACCGAGAGGATCCAACAGGTTCGGAGCAGGCTTCAGACTGCTCAGAGTCGGCAGAAAAGTTACGCCGACAAGCGCCGATCCGACCTGGAGTTCCATGTTGGGGATATGGTACTCCTGAAGGTATCGCCTTGGAAGGGCGTCATTCGATTCAGGAAGCGGGGCAAGTTGGGCCCGAGATTCATCGGACTGTTCAGGGTTGTAGCCCGGGTGGGCAAGGTGGCGTATAGACTGGATCTGCCAGCCGAGCTCAGCCAGATCCACAACACTTTCCATGTTTCTCAGTTGCGGAAGTGCCTAGTGGACGATTCAGCGGTGGTGCCGCTGTAGGATATACAGGTTGATGACAGCCTGAATTACATTGAGCGTCCACTCGCAATCCTCGATAGGAAGTCGAGGGATTTGAGGAACAAGAAGGTGGAGCTAGTGAAGGTGCAATGGCAGCACCACAAGGGTTCGTAATGGACTTGGGAGCTGGTGGACGAGATGATGGAGCATTACCCCGAGCTGTTTCAGAATCGAGCAGCAGACTTCGAGGACGAAGTCTAAAATAAGTGGGGGAGATTTGTAGCACCTAGTTCCTGGTACGTAAATCTTATTTGGGTATTCTTTTTTCTTTTAGCCTTGGACTCGGCGAGTCATAGGTCCGACTCGCCGAGTAGATATGGGACCCGGGACACGTTTAAGTTGGCGACTCGGCGAGTCCATATCCTGGACTCGGCGAGTCACCGCTGTTGGATGAAACCCTAAGTTTCAGGGGTTTGCACCCTATTTAAACACCATATCCGCCCCAGGCCAGCCCCCATTCACCCTCAGAGCTCCCAACCCTCGTTCTAAGCTTGTTCATAGAGAGTTTGAAGAAATTGTTGTGTGTTCTTGAAGGTTTTGAAGCAAAAGGGGAGTGGATCAAGAGGAAGGGAAGGAATCCAAGCATCTTTTTGCTCTCTCAGCAGTTCCTTTGAGGTATAACCCATTTTCCCCTTGTTTCTATGCTTATTACTTCATTTAAGTCATTCTTGAGCCAATCCCCAAGCTTGTATGTGCATTATAAGTCGTAATAAGTTGATTGGCCTTTAGATCTAGGCAAGATTGAGCTCCAGGAGCTCAGATCTGTTACCTTTATGGACCCATGTTGCTTGTTCACCCTATATCTACCCTTTTGAGGCATTTTGAGCCCTAAATCCCTCATTGGTGAGTATCTACACATAAAGTTGGAAACTTTACATGTCATTCATGCTCTAGGAACCCAGATCTGTAAATGGAATGGACTGGAATCGAGCAAAATCGCATATATGGGGAATGCATGGCGACGATTCGGCGAGTCGTTCATCAGACTCGGCGAGTTTGCTCGCGAGTCTCCAAGTTGTCCCCTTTTCGTTGTGTTGAGTGGGTGTAGTGAGTCACGGGGTGTGACTCAGTGAGTTGGAAGCCAAACTCATCCATGGAGGAACTCGGCGAGTCCATGCCCTGACTCGGCGAGTTCAAGGCAATCTCCTTAGATCAAGAACAGACTCGGCGAGTTGTTCATACAACTTGGCGAGTCACAGCATAAAGTGTTCTTCGGTTAAAGATGAACTCGGGGAGTTGTTCATACAACTCGGCGAGTAGGATGAAGGACTTGAACCTCAGTTAAGAAGAAGAACTCGTCGAGGCAACGCCTAACTCGACGAGTAGGGTCGGGATCCAGGACAGTTGTTTGGTTAGGGACTCGGCGAGTCGGGTTAACTGAAAGTTGACTCTGACTTTGACTTATGACATGAACAGGGGTAAAATGGTCATTTTACCCAATGGACAGTTAGCAGTGATTGACTGAGTATGTTGTGGGATTTGCAGCCGGAGGATTTCCGGAGCAGCAGTAGGCAGTCAGTTCTCAACCAGATTAGCAGCTATTTCGAGGTGAGTTTCCTTTTCAGTAGAAACGGGTGTAAGGCACCAAGGCCGACCCGTGTAGACGAGATGTTAGTACGAGAGTGTGGGCCGAGCCCGTATCTCTGGGTTTAGTCGAGTATGATATATGTGTCAATATGATAGAGTTGCTTATACTTGTTGTCTGTGTGATACTTGTATATTATGGGTTAGCGGTTGAGTGTGGGCAGGGCCCGTATCTCTCCGAGGTTGGAGTGTGGGCTAGACCTGTATCTCCCAGATAGTAGAGTGTGGGCGATGCCCGTATCTCCCGGCTAGCGAAGTGTGGGCAGGGCCCGTATCTTCACAAGTGTGGGCGAGGCCCGTATCTCCCGACTAGCGAAGTGTGGGCAGGGCCCGTATCTTCCCAAGTGTGGGCGAGGCCCGTAACTCCTAGCTGAACGTTTTTTGTTATATGCTTGCATGGTATGAGGTATTATGGGGGGGGGGGGGGGGGGAACTCACTAAGCTTCGTGCTTACGGTTTTCAGTTTTGGTTTCAGGTACCTCCTCAGCTAGGGGAAAGGAGCCGGCGCGGTAGCAGCTTGTCACACACACACACACACTCTTTGATTCCGCACTTATGAGTTTACTCTGGGATTTATACTCTGATATTTCGATTGGATGTATGATTTGGATTTTAGACATGGTTTACGTTATGATATGGTTTGATCAAACAATGTTTTTAATTATTAATGTTTTAAAATGAAATTTTTGGACGTGAAAATTGGGTCGTTACAGAATTGGTAGGTTTTCTAAGGATTAGTAATAGCGAATGTGAATCTAATCACCAGAGTCGATAACCAATAACAATTAATCTATTATATTATTATAAAAATTAACCATAGGAGTAAAAGAGTTGAACCTAAATAGAAACCCTTTTTAATCATTGAATTTAGTTTGTTTTTACGTGTTTTCAGCTTTTAGTTGAGTAGTTAAGTTTCTAGTCTTGCAAAAGTAGAGAAACCCTTATTTTCTATTACTTGTTTTTAGTTAATTCTAGTTTTTAGTTTTAATTTTCCGTTCCCTGAGTTCGATACCCTACTTATTTAGCTACACCACAATTGATAGGTCCAATGCCTTTGTGTGTCAATTTTATAATTAAAAGTAGGATTAAAACTAGTTGATATTACACACATCAAGTTTTTGGCGCCGTTGCCGGGAAACGGTTGAAAATTAGCACTAATTTCTAGTTTTATCGATCCTTTGTGTGAGATTTATCTTGCACAAAGTTATTTTTAGGTAATTTAGTTATTAGGATTAGTTTGAATAGTTTTTTGTTTTAGAAATTTAATTAGAATTTTTTTCTTTTTCTGCCTTGAACTCGCCGTGTGCAGTCGAAGCTACTCGGCGAGTCCATCGCTATTTCACAATTTTCGTATTTTATTTTATTTTTGTTCTTTTTATGCGTTTTTCTTGTTTTGTTTGCAAGAATTACATGACCAGAGGATCCAACACACCCTTGGTTCCTCCATTTGAAGACCCATAGTCCGCTTTAAGGAAAAACAAAGGCAAGGAGGTTGAAAGCTCTAATACGCCTAAGAAGTCACCTTTGACGAGCTTGAAGACTGTTTTTGGAAAGAAAAAGAACAAGAAGCCTGGAGAGACCAGCAGTTAAAAGAGCGAAGAAAGCAAGTTAGAGAACATTGAAAATAATCCAAAAGAAGCCGAATTCGAATACGACTACGAAACCGAATACGAAGAAGAAAGCAACTTTGAAGGCGAACTAGCTAATCCCATGGCTAACATCGGTGAAGTTCCCATGGGAGAAAGGAAGAACAGAATACGAGACGATACCGGCCCGGGACTTGTGTAACCCGCAATTCCCGCGACTGCCACTTTTGAGCTTAAGGGTCACATACTTGCTCAACTCAAGGAGATCCCCTTCTATGGAAAATACCACGAAGATGCCGATAAGCACTTGGATAAAGTCAACGATGTAGCTGATTATTTTAATGTTCCAAATGTGCCTCGCGAAACTCATCTGCTTCACATGCTTCCAATTACATTCAA
Source organism: Lactuca sativa (assembly GCF_002870075.4). Classification (NCBI taxonomy): domain Eukaryota; kingdom Viridiplantae; phylum Streptophyta; class Magnoliopsida; order Asterales; family Asteraceae; genus Lactuca; species Lactuca sativa. Next base: position 73,401,770 of record NC_056625.2, on the reverse strand, counting down.
GGGTGATGCAAATGATTGGCTCAAGTCATTCCTTCCCAGATCCATCGCTACATGGGCCAAGATGAAAGAAGAATTTATTGATCAGTTTTGCCCTCCTTCGAAAATAGCCAAGTTGAAGAAATCCATTGCCAACTTTGAACAACAAGCTGGAGAGTCCCTTTATGAGGCATGGGAAAGATACAAAAGTCTATTAAGGAATTGCCCACATCATGATCTTAATAGCCAACAAGAAGTCTCCATTTTTTATGATGGGGTCAATGTGACTACAAGGCAGCTTCTTGACTCGCAAGGACCGCTCACCAAGAAGCCACCTCCGGTGATCAAGGAAATAAGTGAGGAGTTCTCTAAACACTCTAGAGAATATCATAACCCACGAAATGAAGTAAGTATGGGGTGGTGAACACTGTTAACGATAGCATGGAGGAAATGACGGCTAAACTAGATAATTTAGATAGGATAATGGCTAAGATGGATCAAACAATCCATGCTATTCGAGTTGGATGTGAGAATTGTAACGGGCCACATATTACTAAAGATTATGATTTGGATGAGAATGGAAACAACAAAGCTCAAGTATTCTATTCAAGTGGCGACCGATTTGATGATAATTGGCGAAAACCGAAGAAGGAATGGCTCCCGTATGATGAGTATAAAAAGGCAAGGGAGGAGAAATTCATGCAAAAAGAATGGGGTTTCTATTAAAAGGAGGAATCGGTTATGGAAAAGAGAACTAATTTGGAAGAGATGTTCACAAGGTTTGTAGCTGTGTATGAAAAGAGGCACAATGATACCGACAATGAATTAAAGGAGGAACGAGTAATGCTTAAAGATCATCAAGCTATGATGAAAGATCAACAAAATTTGCTTAGGAATCAGCAGGCCTCCATTCATAACATTGAAAAGCAGATAGGACAGCTTGCAGAACAAATCAATCAAAGAACACTTGGTGAACTTCCTAGCAACACCGAACAAAATCCAAAAATGGCGCATCTAAATGTGATAACCACTAATTCTGACAAAATTTTCACGCCTTTGACCTCTATTCAGAAGAAACCCAGTAAGGTGCAGACAAAAGAGGAATTTGAAGGGAATTCGAGCAAACTCGATTTGACTCGTTGAGTCGAGGTGATGGACTCGACGAGTCCAAGAGCTGATGAGAAAAATTGTTCTCTTTTGAAATCTTACAGGCCCCCTTTGCCATTTCTAACCCGAGCCATACCAGATGAGCAGATTCAACGGTATAGAAGATTTATGGAGCAAGTGAGGACCCTCCAAGTGAACATTCCATTTGTTGAAACAATACTTCATGCACCCAAGTATGCAACTTTGCTTAAGAACCTCTTCACTACAAGACAAAATATGGAAGAAGTTGCTGAAGTATTGCTAAACGAACTGCCAGAAAAGAGGGGTGATTCGGGAAGCATCTCCATACCTTGTCAATTTATGAATATAACTTCTACTCATGAGTTAACTGACTCGGGTGCAAGTATTAATCTAATGCCATATTCTTTCTTCAAGAAGTTAAATTTGTCGGAGCCAAAGCCGATTCATATGAAGATCCATCTAGCTGGTAAGACAATAATACATCCAAAAGGAGTGCGTGAAGATCTTCTCATCAAAGTCGATAAATTTGTGTTCCCCATGGACTTTGTAGTTCTTGACATGGAAGAAGACCCTAAAGTTCCAATCATTGTCGGAAGACCATTTTTGAATATCGTTGGTGCATTAGTCGATATGTGCGAATCTACACTAACACTAAGGGTGGGGAACGATTAAGTGGTGTTTAAAGCAGAACAAGAGAAAGAGAATGAAGGGACAAAAGACGGAAAAGTTTCCTCAAGGGATTTTGATGATGAAGTGTTAGAAAGAGAGCTTGCGCTTTTACAAGAAGAAAATGCAAATAAATTTCTATTACCTTCTGGAGGGAATTTCTATGTTGAAAAAGATTTAAAGGAGATAGCAAGGTTGTTAGAGGAAGCTGATTCAAAAGGAGCAATAAAAATTGTGGAAACCTCACCGACTCGCAGAGTAGCATCGACTGACTCGACGAGTCCAATCCAGAATTTCAAAAATGATGAACACCTTACCTTGCTTCTTACAAGTTCCCTTTCTGACCTTGACATGCACACTTCTCCTGATCCTTTGGAAAGTCCAACAGAAGAGGCTGAAATTGTTGAAAACTTTAACTTCCAACAAGCACAATTGGCTTACCTTGACACGATGATAAAAGAAGAAGCAATTCAACTTGACGAGAGGGTAAGTTTGGGAGAAAAAGAGAATGTAAGGGCTTGGAATGGTGATATGAATAACTCATCCATTGAATCACTCATGGCTAATCGAGATATCGAGTCAAATACAATCAAGAGAACCAAGCCTCGAGCCCGAGTTTCTACTAATTATGAAGTATTTGCATTTGAACCACCGGATTGTTTAGAAGGTAAGGAGGAATCCTTAATTTCAAGTGACGATAAGGTGGCAGCTGTACGGGAAATCGAGATTGACAAAGAGGGAGTACAAAATATGGGTCCATAGAACGGGGTAAAGAAGAAGAAGGTTGGGAAACGGATCAGTTATGTTATAGAAGAGGATGTCATAAGGAAAAGGAAAGAGGAATTGCGCCGGGCATATAAGAGAAAGATACACGCTTACAAGACAAAGTATAAACCACAAAAGATTAAGCGTGAATTCTCGATGAAGGAAAACGAGGAAACGTAGAGCGGAAAGAAGTCTAGCTAATGACTCCTTAAAAAGAAGCACTTCCGGGAGGCAACCCACGTTTAGATTTTACTTTCTTTTTCTTATCTTTTTGTTTTTTTATTTTGCTTAGAATTTGTTTTTATCAATCTTCTTCTGTGTTTAAAATGATTGCTTGAGGGCAAAGCCATGCTCAAGTGTGGGTGGCATACATTTTATTTTGCAAACTCAATTTTTTCACAGAATGAAAAACTCGATGAGTCTCTAAGTCTACTCGGCGAGTCCATCTCAGAAATCCTGAAAAATCGCTAAATCAGGCATCTACTCGTCGAGTAGGTCCGACTACTCGACGAGTCCATATATTACCCAAAAAAAATTATTTTTTATTACATTCTGTAAAAGAGGGGTTTTTACCCTAAATTGCAAACACTTTCAGCCATTCATACGAGCCGCCCCCCATACTCGACGTGCACTCTCTCAAGCCTTCATCTTGAATCTTCTCTTGTTTTGCGAATTCAACCAACAAGGTAACAACTTTAGCTCTTAATCCTTTACAAGTTTCGATCTTTGGTGAAATATCACCCTTAATTTCTGGAAAACCCCGATTTTGGGAAGACTTGGATTTTAGGGTTTTGATTTTTGAAAAATTAGGACGTTTTAGACGTAATTTTTTACAATCATATGCTCCTGGTACATACCGAAGCAAACCCCAAAAATAATTTATGGATTTGGATGGTTAATTTCATCAGAACAGATCTGGACTCCCGCAGTTCATCCTACTCACCGAGTCGGTTCGTGGACTCGGCGAGTCCATGCTGCTGATGCCCAGTATTTTGCCATTTTTAATACTTTCAGTATTTTGCTTGTGGTTTTCTTGTTTCTTTGCTGTGCATGAACCATGTCTAGGAGAGGTCAAAGTTCACGAGGAGGCGGTTATGGTGACATCCCATGGTTGACTTTTCCAAGCATCACCAACAAGTCTTTACTCACACGTACAAAAAGCAAGCTGGAGGATTTGAAGCAAAAGGAAATATATGTTCCTAATGAGTTGGACTGGTCATGGATAAAGCAAGCTAGGTTGGAAGAAGCGTTGAACCATTTTTCGGTCAAGTCTTGTGAAGTTAATGGGGTACAAATAATCTGTGACGGGTGGAGTCGGTTGTTCAAGCTTCAAGAACCCGTGTATCAGGAGCTTTGCTGGGAGTTCTTTGCCACCATCTCTTTTCGTGGTGGTGATGAATACTATAGTCCAAATATTATTTCATTCTGCCTTGGAGGAGAGTTTCGCCTGTGCAGCATTGCAGAGCTGGGAGGCTTGGTATTTATGATCAGAATGAGATCATGTCCGAGACTTTTGAGTCATTCTTGGAGTAGTGCCATAAAGACTTACCCGAGGATGTGGTTGCCTCTACTTGGTGGACCACCATTACCAACCGAGTTTACATTACTTCATCCGCCCAAGAGGGGAGCATCCGTTCCCCAATTCATTGCTTAATACATCTTCTGATCACGAGCTCTATAAACATGCGAAAGGATGACGATAAAGTCCCCACTCTCGACATCTTTTACATGTGGAGTATTATCACTCCTAATGTATTTTGCAATTTGCCATATTGCATGACAAAATACTTGGCAGAGGGGGCAGTCAAAGAGAGGGTGACTTCAAAAATCAATGGTGGCATGTTTGTTACAAGGCTTGCGAGAACTTATGGTATTTTGGACCGACAAGAGGCACGAGCATTGACTATGATTCCTAGTCCTCCCTTCAGCACAAAATTATTCAGGAGGGCTAGGATCATTGAGGATTATGGAGGGGGGGGGGGCATGTTAGTATTGTTGGATAAGGTGTCTAAGTCAATAACTATTTCTGGTAAGTATTTGACTCGACCCGGCATGGTCCATTTGGGTTGCATGGCACCATGCAATTGGATAAACTAAATGAGAGAAATAACACATATGGTTTATTAATATATTATAAGTTCTAATATATAATAATATTATTTAATTAGTTTTGATCAAGAATTAATTTAGAATTAATTAAGTGATCAAAAGATAACTAATTAGATATATGGGTAGATTAAGTAAATCCTTCATATCTTATTTAGTGGACTAAGATGCTCCATGGATTATCAAGTTGGGTTTCACCCATAGGATGCTCCATGGAGTTAACCCATGGATCAAGAAATGAAGAGTCATGGAACATTAGGGTTTACCTAATGCAACACACTATATACGCAATGTAACTCTCCCCAAAATCGGCTACACTAAGAAACAAAAGGGCTTGGCCGATTTTGCATGTGTTAGAGTATTCTCTCAAGTTTATTCTTTGCATTTGGTGTTGTGTGAAGCATTTGAGACATCACACTTGAGGTGCTAGGCTCACAAGGTTTCAAGGAACACTTTCAACAACAAGGTATATAGTTCTATCTTTTATACAAAGAAAATTGTTCCCCATGTATGCTAGATAGGTTCATAACCTTGGAAAACAACTTTGCATGATTATTAGACAAACATAGATCCAAGGTTATTAGGGTTGCATGTACACTTAGGAAGTGTTAGAATGCTCAAAGCCCATCAGTGGTATCAGAGCCTTGCTTGCTTGTTTGATTTTTGTGCAAACTGCTTGAAAAAATCGAGTTTTCTGCTTTCTGCCCGTATGAACTCGCCGAGTCCGTGGGGGGACTCGACGAGTCCATGACCAAATGCAAGCTACTCGTCGAGTCAGTTCATGCACTGGACGAGTAGAGGCTGCAATTTTCATAATTTCGATTTTTGTTGATGGAAATGGACTAGAAACATTACCCTAAATTGTTTTGGTACTTGAAAACATGTTTTAGATGGTGTAATGTTTATGCTAATCCATTTACAATGACAATTATCAAAATTACAAGTTTTTTAAGTGTAATTTTTTTATTCATGAAAGTGTTCATATTCATGTTCTTGATCTTATGATGTTTAGATGATCATGGAAATTGTTTGTAACCTATGTGGTAGATTAATTCATGATCATTATGTGTTTTAATGGAGTCCATAACTTGTCCTCAAGTTATGGAAAACCAAAAGTCACTTTGTTTTTAAAACCATTAAAAGAACACATGGGTTATAAAATTGAAGAGTCTTCATTTTTAATACTCTAATTAACTCATAAGTTACAAGAAATGAAAAGTTTTGAAAGTTTACAAAACTTGCCCTCAAGTTTTAGAACAAGTAAAGTCTTGATTAAAACTTTAGTTTCAACCCTTAGAATTTTAAAAGTTAAAATTCAACCCTTATACTTTATAATATTATAAGTTAATATATATATATATATATATATATATATATATATATATATATATATATATATATATATATATATGTATAAGATCAAGTCGTCTTACCGCTAGTACGCCTCATTCACGAAGTTGATCTATAAGGGGGGGGGGTATAAGGTTGTTGCCTATAAAATGGCAACTTAATGGGTGTCCACTCTCACCCACCGCTTCCTTGATCGGTGGAGGGTCGTTAGCCGAACGGGTAGGATAAGGACTTATAAATTCTCATTAATAGTATAATGATAATTATAAAGTAACTAAATGTTTTATTAAATTCCCAATCTTAGTTACTTTAGGAAAATGTGAATAAGGTGCTAATCCATGAAATTACACTTTACACTTTGTTTAAGTCGTTAGTGGAGCGTGTGTGGTTAACCAACACACTAACTTGAACATAACAAGGTAGGTAAAGGGTGACTTAATGTTTATCATAGTATCGATGGAGCGTGTGTGGTTAACCGACACATCGATTGAGGGGTAATACTTTAAGGGTACCAAGTGATTTGCATGGTTACTTCACACCTCGTTTTGTGATCCTCGGCATCCCAGTCACAAAACTTGGAGGGCACACTTGAGATTGAAACATGCCATTGAAAAGTTCAATGAATCTCAAAGAATCTAGGAATTTCTAAGAACCAATTAAAAACCTAAAATCAGTATTTCGTTTTTCATGGTGGAAATTGGTGAATCGTCATTCAGTTACCTTTCAAATATGTTATTACTTAGATTACGACATACCTCTTCTAAGTATAATATATTGTGATTGGGTCCTAGCCTTAATATTACATTTGGGTGTTTTATTAAGGACTATCTCTATTTCTAAACTAAACTTTTCTTCTTTTCAGATGTCTACAAACACTGCTGCTTCTGGCTCTAATCCTAATGGCTCATTTTCTGTAATGAACTTGTGTGGGAAAGTCACTTTTGATGGATCCAACTTTAATGAATGGATAAGAAACGTCCAAATGATTACCCGCTACGAGGACAAAGAATATGTCCTCGATAAGGAGCTTAAGGAGATTGATGAGACAGTTGCTACTCCTCAAGAGATCGCCGACTTTAGGGCACATGAAAGGGATGCCACCAAGGTGGCATGCATCATGATGGCCACTATGACAGCCGACCTCCAAAAGTCCTACGATGACTTCTACCCTTTTGAAATGCACTAAGATTTGATGGAAAGATACCATCAAAGTGCAATACAAGAGAGGTATGAAATACTCTCCTCCATGATAACAACCCGAATGAAGGATGGTGATCCCATCACGGGCCACATGCAGAAAATGCAAAGGTTTGTGGACCGCTTGCTGAAGCTTAATGTGAACTTCCCCGAGGAGCTTGCAATAGATATCATTTTGCACTCCTTACCTTCATGTTATGATCAATTCCGCATGACATACCACATGAACAAGGAAGAGTCCACTCTCAAAAAACTTCAAGGAATCTTAAAGACCGCGGAAAGTGGTCTTAAGGGTAAGGCGGTTGTTACTACTCCTACTCATACCAAGTCCGCCCCTATCTTGGCAATCGGGAAAGGACGAGGGAAGAAGAGAAATAGTTCTTCGAAGGGTACCAAGGCTAGGACTCTTGATGGCTCTTCTTCAAGTGGAACCAAGAAAGGTTTCATCACTCCTTCTTCTGACCCAAAAGAGGCTGAATGCTTCTATTGCCATGAAAAGGCACATTGGAAGCGGAACTGCCCAAAGTACCAGAAAGATGTGAAGGATGGGAAAGTCAAACCTAACCATGAAGGTATTTACACTATCTTATCTAATAACTCACCCCATTCCAACTCATGGGTCCTTGTTATCGGTTGTGGTATTCATATATGTTCTGATTTGCAGGGACTAAGAAGAAGTGAGAATGTGGAGCAAGGAAGAATAAACTTGATCATGGGAAACAGGAAAGCCTCACCTGTCTCCAAGATTGGAGTTTATACTTTATCGCTAAGTAGTGGGTTTAGTTTAGATTTCAATAAATGTTGTTATTCGCCAGAAATGGCAAGAAATATTATTTCCTTTCATGCATTATATAAACAAGGTTTTAACTTTTCATTTGATAATGAATCTGGTTCGATTAATGCTTTCTTTAATAATATTCTTTATTTTAAAGCATTACCTTGTGATGGTGTGTATGAAACTGTATCTGTGGTTGATAACTTAGGAAATAATGTTTTGTGTATTGATTCTCTTAATAATAATAACTTGGATAAAGCATCATTATGGCATTGTCGTCTTGGACATATAAGCAAGAAACGTATAGGCCAACTCCAAAAGGATGGAGTCTTGGAGTCATTTGACCTAAAGTCAGATGACAGTTGCGATTCATACTTACTTGGAAAAATGACAAAGTATCCCTTCACAGGTTCTTGTGAGAGGGGTGAAGGTTTGTTGGATCTTGTACACACGGATGTGTGTGGACCCTTCAAACATGCCATAAGGGATGCTAATCATTATTATTTGACTTTTACTGATGATTATAGTAGATATGGGTATGCCTACTTAATCAAGCATAAGTCAGAGACTTTCGAAAGGTTTAAGGAATTTAAACAGGAAGTCGAGAATCAATTGGGCAAGAACATTAAGATGCTTCGATCCGATCGAGGTGGTGAGTATCTTAGTTCATAGTTCCTCGACTATCTTAGGGAATGTGGAATTGTCTCACAATTGACACCTCCCAGAACACCGCAGTTGAATGGTGTAGCTGAGAGGAATAACCGAACCTTGTTGGACATGGTTCGTTCCATGATGAGTCGAGCTTCGCTACCAATCTCATTCTAGGGGTATGCCTTAGAGACTGCCGCCCATATCCTTAATCTAGTCCCTACAAAGAAAGTTGCCAAAACTCCTCACGAGATGTGGACTGGTAAAGTACCCAAACTAGACCACATCAAGATTTGGGCTTGCGAGGCTTTTGTGAGGTGCGAGTCTCATGATAAGCTAGAACCCCGAAGTGAGAGGTGTATTTTCATCGGCTACCCACAAAGATCCTTTGGTTACCTCTTCTACAGACCTAGTGATAATGTGGTCTTTGTAGCAAGAAGAGGTGTCTTGAGAGAGAGAGAGAGAGAGAAAGAGAGAGAGAGAGAGAGAGAGAGAGAGAAAGAAAGAAATAGAGAGAGAGAGAGAGAGAGAGAGAGATTATAAGCCAAGGAGACAGTGGGAGGAAAATTGACCTTGAAGAACTTCAAGAGTCAAGTGGTGAAGGAACTTCAAACCCTAGCCCTCAACTTGAGGAGGAAACTCCTGTTGAGCCAATTGATGAGTTTGTATCTTTGAGGCGCTCCACGAGAGTTAGGAATGCACCTGAGCATTACTATGGTTTCCATATTACTGCGGAAGGTGAGACACTTATTAGTGATGAGACACTAGTAGGTCTGGATGAACCTAACAGTTACGCGGAAGCCATGGTAGGCCCTGAGTTTGCTAAATGGAAAGAGGCTATGGATAGTGAGATACAATCCATTTATGACAATCAAGTTTGGAACTTGGTTGAGAATGTACCAGGTCGTAAGACTGTAGGGTGCAAATGGATCTTCAAGAAGAAGACCGACATGGATGGTAATGTACACACTTATAAGGCTCGACTGGTTGCAAAGGGCTTCTCTTAAGCTCCTGGAGTGGATTATGATGAGACTTTTTCTCCAGTAGCCAAGATTAAGTCTATTAGGGTTATGTTAGCCATAGTCGCATTTCATGAATATGAAATATGGCAAATGGATGTCAAAACCGCTTTCCTTAATGGAAAGTTGACTGAAGATGTTTACATGAGTCACCCAGAAGGTTTTGTCAGTAACGAGTATCCTAATAGAGTGTGTAAGCTTGAGAAATCCATTTATGGATTAAAGCAAGCACCTCGCAGATGGAACCTTTGCTTTGATGAGAATGTCAAGGAATTTGGCTTTTCTAGGAGTGAAGATGAATCTTGTGTGTATGTCAAGGCTAGTGGGAGTATAGTTAGCTTTTTGGTATTGTATGTGGATGACATACTACTCATAGGAAATAACATCCCAACTCTGTAGGAAGTTAAGTCCTGGCTTGGGAAGTGTTTCTCTATGAAGGACCTAGGAGAAGCTGCCTATATTATAGGGATAAGGATTTTGAGAGACCGGAGTAAAAGACTAACTGGACGTAGTCAAAGTACCTACTTGGAAAAGGTGTTGAAGAGATTCAGCATGCAGAACTCCAAGAAAGGAGAGTTACCCCTCCAGAGTAACGCCAGATTGAGTAAGACACAAAGCCCTAGTATTGAGGCTGAGATAGCAGAAATGAGTCGAGTGCCTTATGCTTCGGCAGTAGGCTCGATCATGTATGCTATGACTTGTACTCGACCTGATGTAGCCTTTGCCTTGAGCATGGTTAGCAGGTATCAGGGGAACCCTAGCAAGGCTCACCGGACTGCGGTAAAGAATATTCTTAATTACCTGTGGAGGACTAAGGACTAGGTCCTTACCCTCAGTGGGAGTGATGACTTGAGAGTTGTAGGGTATTGTGATGCTAGCTTCCAGACTGATATGGATAATTTCCGCTCTCAGTTGGGTTGGTCCTTTACCCTAAACGGATGAGCAATCACTTGGAAGAGTTCCAAGCAAGAGAAAGGGGCTTATTCCACTTGTGAATCAGAGTATATAGTAGCGAGCGAGGCAGCAAAGGAGGCTATATGGCTGAAGAACTTCATCGGAGACCTTGGAGTAGTACCAGCTATAAAGGAGCCCATGGAAATTTTATGTGATAGTGAAAGTGATGTTGCCTTAGCCAAGGAACCAAGGGATCACGGGAGATCCAGACACATCGACATCAAATATCATTTTATCAGACATCGCATAGAAGAAGGAATCCTCGTGGCAAAGAGGGTATCATCGGATGAGAACCCAGCAGATCCCCTCCCAAAGGGACTGAGTAGGGTTAACCACCTCGAGCATGCTCGGAGCATAAGGCTGAAGGATGATATAAGTTTTAGTAGTTAGATAAATTATGAAATTTGTAAAGTGTAATTGACATTTGATGATGAATAAAAGTTGTGTTTATTTATGAGTAAAGTGTTACTATCTTTTGTTAATCGTTTACTATAATTTCTTTTGCGTGTTTTGACTTCCAGAATAGTATGTTATGGTTTTACATATTATTCAAATTTTTCACAGTCAGTCATATGTTGGAAGTAGATATGAAGTAAGACTGTCATGAAGTTGGTTGTAGGTGTCAGGATATAAGACAACACTTCATGAGTGCTCATAAGTTCTGAGTATTGGAATCAACCAACACTCACTGGAATCACTTCATGGAATTTTCTCGAGTGATCGTGAGACGGTAATATCATATAAGTCTTCAAACCTAGAGATATGATTTGTTGCCTATGAATTGATTGTACGGAAACACATTGGTAACTCGATGTTGTAAAACGTGATTTTGTGTATAATTCAACTAGTAGTAGAACAAACATATGAGTCGAAGTTTATCTGTTCCTCCTTGGATTAGAAGATGATATATGGGCCTCTCGATGATTTTGTTTTGACCTATGTACCAGGCCCGGTCAGAACTAAGATGATGTGTTCAATTAAGTTCTTTGTCAAACAAATCGGAAATCGGGAAACAAACTGCTGGACAATAAGTAAGACATTGTTCCATGTAATTGTCCGGCTGATATCTAGAACAGAGGATTATATGATCACTTATCTTAAATGGCGTATCAACATCTTCTCAGTTCCGAGTGGCCTTGAAAGAGCTACGATTTCCGATCGGTTCCTGAAGTATTGCAGTTATAGTTATTAGACTTATCCAAGTGGGAGACTGTTGGATAAGGTGTCTAAGTCCATAACTATTTCTGGTAAGTACTTGACCCGACCCGACATGGTCCATTTGGGTTGCATGGCACCATGCAATTGGATAAACTAAATGAGAGAAATAACACATATGGTTTATTAATATATTATAAGTTCTAATATATTAATAATATTATTTAATTAGTTTTGATCAAGAATTAATTTAGAATTAATTAAGTGATCAAAAGATAACTAATTAGATATATGGGTAGATTAAGTAAATCTACCATATCTTATATAATGGACTAAGATGCTCCATGGATTATCAAGTTGGGTTTCACCCATAGGATGCTCCATGGAGTTAACCCATGGATCAAGAAATGAAGAGTCATGGAACATTAGGATTTACCTAATGCAACACACTATATAAGCAATGTAACTCTTCCCAAAATCGGCTACACTAAGAAACAAGAGGGCTTGGCCGATTTTTCATGTGTTAGAGTATTCTCTCAATTTTATTCTTTGCATTTGGTGTTGTGTGGAGCATTTGAGGCATCACACTTGAGGTGCTAGGCTCACAAGGTTTCAAGGAACACTATCAACAACAAGGTATGTAGTTCTATCTTTTATTCAAAGAAAATTGTTCCCCATGTATGCTAGATATGTTCATAACCTTCGAAAACAACTTTGCATGATTATTAGACAAACATAGATCCAAGGTTATTAGGGTTGCATGTACACTTAGGAAGTGTTAGAATGCTCAAAACCCATCAAGTATTTCAAATGATGATGAACCGTTAGTGCCGGAGGAACCGGGAAGGAGGGTGAGACAAAGGAGAGAGCGGGTGCCATAAGACCCACTGGTTATTCCGGTAGATGAGGAGCTACCTATGGATTGGTATAATGTTGAGCTGCGAAGATACCAAGACGACCTCGGGCGGGGCATGAACTATGTCAATGTGTCATTTGCTTATTTATTTGAACAAACGCATTTTGAACCAAGGCCCAGGCCCGGATTCCCGTATGTGTCAAGTTGGGATGAAAGGGTGCAAGCGAGAAGAAACCAAGCGGACGGAAGTGGAGCCGGAGGAGATGAAGACGAGGAGGAAGATTGATGCTTTATTTTATTGTGTTTTTTATGTTTAAGACTATTTACTTTCCTTTGTTTTGGGTGTTGAACTTGTAGGAAGTTTAAGTAGGAATTTGGTTTTTTTATCACTTGTGGTTGTTTTCTTTTCAGATTGAAGGATTGGATGCATGCAAGAGTCTCAATTGTCAAGGTTAGAGTGAGGATCAGATCTAGATGAGAATGTGCATGAGTTTAGGGTTGAGTCCGTTCTCAAGGAGGGTCTTAGAGTGTTATTTGTTGAGGAAAAATGAAGAAAACACACTGATTTATCATACCCGTCCATATCAGAAACAAAACCCAAAAGCAGAATATTTATATTTCTCACTTAGCGATGGACTCGCCGAGTGCACATTACCTACTCGACAAGTCCGAGTTCAATTCCATGATTTTTCTGCTTGATACGTTGCTACTCGTCGAGTTTTCGTATAGACTCGACAAGTTTTTCACTTTTTCATTCTCAAGGCTTATATTCTGCTCATATTCACTACGGGTCTCGCTCATATTCTTTAGAGTTTGATTTCTGATGATTTCCGAGTATCATTCCTGCATTTTTGGAGCTTTCCTACACAACATATGACACCCAAGGCATGGATGAGCTGTTCCTGTGTCTAAAGTCATTTGAAGTGGAGTTAAAAGAGAAGAAATACCGACCTCGCCACTACTACCCCAAGGGAGTTTGTTCAAATTCTCTCTTTATTTTCTTATTATATTTATCATGCATAATATGCAATGGGGACATTGCATAAATTAAGTGTCGGGTAGGGGGTTGGTTGCATTAGTTAAAATTTTAGTTAAATTTTGAAAAACATTTGAAATTTTGCATAAAAATTGCTAGGATTAATTTAGAAAAATTTGGTAAAGCAATTAGGAATCATGCTAGTTGCATGAAGATCCAAATGTTTAGTCGAGCTTATACACGTTTTAATGCATTTCTGGTCTCCCTTATTCTAATGAAATCATGGGACAAAAACACAACCTCGCTTAGTTTGAGGGATGCAATAAGTTTAGCACCGTGTACTTGAAATGTATACAGGAAAATTATTATCCTTAATCAATAAAGTTTGAAGTTGAGCGCCCTTGATTAAGCATGTAGGTATTGAGTGAAAAAAAAGTGAGTTACATGTAAAAAAAAGAGAGAGAATTACAAGCAAAGTTGTAAGAATTTTGGAGCAGTTAAAGTGAAGATCAAAAGATCAAATTTCCAAAAGTTCAAAAGTTGAAGATACCCAAAAATCAAAGAAAATCAAAAAGGTGGAAAATTTGAAGAATTCAAAGAAATCAAAGTTCAAATTATCTAGAAAGTGAAGAATTCCAAAAAAGATCCATAGTGGTATCGAAGAATTGTAATTTTTAGAATATGTATGCTTGGGTTTCTCAACCAAAAACACCTTGAGACTATGACGTTTTCTGCGGATGGACTCGGAGAGATGCATAAAATGAGCATTGTTCGGAAAAAGTGGGCGAGTGTTTATGAGGATTGTGAGTATTTAGAATTAAGGGGGGCCCTTAAGAAAATTATTTAGACACAAATGCATGCGTTGCGGTCTTGACGTAATAGCTGGGTTGGATTGGGATTGTCTATGTAATATTAGTGTGCTTAATTTCAATTTTGCTTGGGGGCAAGTAAAAGTCAAGTGTGGGGTATTTTGATATTCGCATATTTAGCTATATTTTTATGTTGGATTTTTATCATTTATTGGCTAATTAATTGCATATTATGGACAAAAGATACTTAATATTGTTCAAATTATATTTTCAGTCCAAAAAAGAAGCTCAGAAGCAAAAGGAAGCAGGAGATATGAACGAAAGCTCGGGAACGAAAGAAAGAAGAAAAAGGCTTAATTCTAAAGCTACTCGGCGAGTAGGGTCGTCTACTCGATGAGTAGACACGAAGGTTAGCGAAGCAATACATGGAGTTCTTGTCATATACGGATTCCTCAAGGGGGACTTGGCGAGTCAGTTGTCTACTCGACGAGTAGCCCCTGTTTTGAGAAAACTATAAATAAACTTCACAAACCCGACTTGAGGCCTCTCTGGATTTTTAATGGAAACACTTGGTGATCAAGGAAGCCCTTGGAGCTCTGGAAAACGTTGAAGAACCCTAATCCTTCATTATTAAGAGATTAAGGCACTTTAGGTTTAATTTTTCACTTTACCTTTGAATAGAATTATGTTAGGTTTATTTGAATTCATTTTTAAGCTTTCATACATTGAAATCATGAACTAATTTCGTTAGTTTCTGTTTGGGGAAGACAATTTTGCTTCTATGGTTTAATTTACTCTTTTGATTTATTGTTAGTTGGTAATATTGTTAAATTAAGCTTGTTAAAGACCCTTATGCATTAACCATAACTATTTTATGTTAATTTCTAAGTGATTAAGCTGCATGAACATCTCTTCATTGCTTATCCCATACAATTTATGTGAACACAATACTATATGCCTAGGAATAATGAACATGAAACTAGGATTAATTAGAGAATGGGTAAATTAATGTGTAAGCTTGTGTGATACACCATAAACAGGAGGTTAATTGAATCACCAAATTTAATTAGCTAACTACAAGTCTTATTTAACCCGAATAATTAACGTAGGAAATCTATTAGTTTAATCAACTGGCCACTGCTTGAATTGGTATGTTTTCTAAGGATTAGTAATAGCGAATGTGAATCTAATCACCAGAGTCGATAACCAATAACAATTAATCTATTATATTATTATAAAAATTAACCATAGGAGTAAAAGAGTTGAGCCTAAATAGAAACCCTTTTTGATCATTGAATTTAGTTTGTTTTTACGTGTTTTCAGCTTTTAGTTGAGTAGTTAAGTTTTAGTTAAGTTTCTAGTCTTGCAAAACTAGAGAAACCCCTATTTTCTATTACTTGTTTTTAGTTAATTCTAGTTTTTAGTTTTAATTTTCCGTTCCCTGAGTTCGATACCCTACTTATTTAGCTACACAACAATTGATAGGTCCAATGCCTTTGTGTGTCAATTTTATAATTAAAAGTAGGATTAAAACTATTTGAGTTTACACACATCAAGTAGGAAAAGAAACACGAATTGACAACAAAAACTCCTCTGGTGCGAAATCGAGTTGCAGATGGAGGGAATCGGAAGGAACAACCATGCTCAAGACATAATTTGTGAAGGAGAGAAAGTGACTGCCGATCTAAGGAGCAAACAAGTTGCGATGGCAGCCATGGCGAGTTTCTCGGTAGTGATTGTTCGACATGAGTAGGAGAGATTCAAAGGGAAAGAGAACATGGTACGACCCAATCAGCAATAGTGAGTGAGTGGATAGGGGGCTACCTCGATAGCTCTCGAATTATTCTCTTTTGGTTCTGGCTTTGTGTACAAAGGGAGGAGGATGGTTGGCCTGATGGAACAAGGCAAGCAAAAGTAACAACATAGGTGGGTTTTTGGTTGATGTGGAGTCTGCAAAAGATATTGAAAACGAGAGGGATGCAAGGGGTCTTTTAGTCATCGAGGATCGAGGATCGAGGATCGAGGATCGAGGATCGAGAGAGAGAGAGAGAGATTCAATGTTGTGGGACCTTTTAATTTTTCTTAATTTATTAAAATATAAAAATAAGTGAGCTGGCATAAGGGTTAATCGGGTTACCCCTTCGTTTTCTCAAAAAGAAAATATTGGACCCGACAAAACCAAATTTGCTCCCTTAAAAAGCCATTTAAAAAGTTAAGTGACTAAAAGAGTAAACCCTAAAAACTTCATAGGGTGTATGTGTCATTTTCCCTTTCTCATAGTTATCACATTGCGTACATTCAATTTTCCGCCTCCTAACTCTAATGTTTCACTTTTTCCTAAATACTTCATAGGGTGTATGTGTCATTTTCTGCCTCGTCAACTCTAATGTTTAACGTTTTCCTTATCACCTCCCCATTTCCTACTTTCCAACCTTTAATTTTTTCAATTTGATATGACACAACATATTTACAAGGTCTAAACCATAACCCTAAACATGACACGAAAATAAACAGGTTGAAACGACATGACATGATAATTAACTGGGTCGGGTTAGGGTCGAGCCCTCTCAAAACCGTTTAATGTCTTGACATGAAACAAACCCGACATGACATGAAATGTTTTGTAGTTCTACATACTAGGGCTTTGAGAAATTGACAGGCTATAGCAGATCCTGGTTTCATGTTATGATTCTTTTCAATCTCGTTCTTGAATACCCTTGCAATTGCGAAGATTTTTAACGGTTTATGAAGAAGAAGTCTGCTTGAGTGTAGTGGTATTCCTTCTTGAAGCGAGAGAGAATGTATTGATGGAAGGTTGCATTTTTGAATGATTGAGACTTGAACGTTTTGACTGCTTCAGGAGCATCATTTGACCATATTTCTTTGATTTTCTCTCCATGCTTGTTATGAAAAGCATCTAGTCTCTCAAACTCCATGGGAAGTGTACGTTCATCAGGGATGCGAACATCAAACAACTCAAAGACCGGAAAGTACTATGTGTTTGGGGACAAAGAAAGATCCCAAAAGCCAATGGTGGGAGACTTAGCATACATCAGATGAGGGACGTAGTCTGAATCTAGGAGCCTTCGTGTAGGATTCACCCAAGAATGGACTAATGTTTTGTCCATTCGAATATCAAATCCCTAAGTTTGGCAGATATAGTCAACCTTTTTAGCTGCTCTCCAATCATCCTTTTTTTGCGTGGTGATGGGAGAGTCATATGTTTGGTATGATGACATAGAGGGCTCTGGACTTGTTTCTTTGATTGGAGAGGTCTTCGGAGGAGATTAGATTACAGTTGGAGCTACTTATTTTGGCGGAGATTGCGGTGGAGTTTTGTCTTTTGGAGGAGTTTGATGTCTTTGTGGTGAAGGAGAATTTGAGGTTTTGGTCTGGGAGTTGACTTCGACTATTGATGAATTTCCCGCTTTTGAGGAAGACGGCACCCTTTCCCTGAAATAGAGCTTTAACTTCTTCAAGTTATTGGTAGGTTCAGTAGAACCTGCTCAACATTTGTAAGCTTAAGTCATTAGTGGTCATCAAGTTTGGGTTTTTGATGTTGTCTTTAATAGCTTTGGTGACTAGTTTGATTTCATCATGTGTTTTCTTATCATGACTGTTCCGCATAGACCTCTGATTGTTGATTAGCGTTTAGAATACCCAGCTTCATAAGCATTTTTGAAGGTTTGTTTTTTATCGTATACACCTCAAGTATGAATAAGAAAAGTACAACTAATCAAAGCAAAATAATCAACAGAGAGTAAATAACAAAGGAGTTCTCCTAATTGTTCCTTTCACTAATAAAATAGGTTTTGTCTTCACCAAGAAGATGGGTTCGTTACAAAGACAATTGACACAAAGCCCCAATCACTAACCTGGCAACATTAGGGTTTTCCCTAATGTTGTATATATACAAATCAATAAATGTATATCCCTCGATTAAAGGGATTGCATATAATCTATACTAATGATTAGATCCTTATCACAAAGATTATGAATCTAATATCGATTTTATATTTATCTATAATAACCGTTTAATATACAAAAGATTACAATCGAACAACTATACTATAAGCTGAGGCTGTTGACTTGTATAAACTGGCGCTGATAGATCAGTGTGTCATGTGTTTGACTCATCAGATTAGAAGGCGTGACCTTACAATCTCCCGCTATCTGATGATGTCAAAACTAAACGTATTTTGATATATAAGCGGAATGCATAAGTCTTTTGGCTTGTGCTCCCCCCGAAAATAATAATGAAGTCTTGATTCTTGCAGTTCTAACAAATGCTCCCCCTGAGAAGGTGAATGACTCATCAAACATTTATGAATGCTTGAGCTGAGGTGAGAGCATTGATATCATCCTGACTCGACACCCCCTTAGAATGTGAGTTTGTAGTAGTGAGATTTCTTTCTTCAACGAGCTTTTCAGTTTTACCAAGATTCTCTCCCCCTTTTTGACATCTGCAGCTAACTTTGAGTAGAATAGAGTTTCAACTTGTGGTCTAGTGAGATTGTTATATCTCTTGATAGCGTGGGTTTAAACCACCATTCATTGACATAGTATTTTGAGATCTTATTAGCGTATGGTTTCATACGCTGAATCATAAATCTCTTTATTTGATTTTGAATTTAAATTACTATTAAGGGAAAATTTCGTCTATATCTTTGAAAACTTTCATAATTATGCATATATCATTGTAAAACTTCAAATTACATATGTATCCTTATAAAACCTATAAAATCACATGTAACCAAATACATAATTTAATCATAAATAATCCAGACAAAAGAGCAAAAATGGTCATTGCGATATGTATTATTTTAGGAAAAATGTCCAAACCATTAAAAAATTGGATTGGTGATTCTTTTGAGCATCTTTTTTTGCATGTTTGATCCCTTGAAAAGCTAAAAAGACTAATACACCATTTGTAAGAACCAAAATTTGGAGAGATTTGAATTTTAGTCAAATATTGACCAAAAGAGCAAAATGGTCATTTAGAAAGTTTATGAAGTTGTGATTTCATTAAAATGGTCAAGATAAGTTTAAGTAACTTAGATGAGATTAGATAAGTGAGCTCAATAGAAGAAATGTATGAGAAGATGCATTTTGGCTTGCAGACCCAATTCATCAAATCCATAAACACAGTAGGCGCATTGGTGAGCCCAAATGGCATCACTACGAACTCGTAATGCCCATAACGAGTCGGGAACGCAATCTTCTCTACGTCCTTCTCTCTCACTCTCACCTGATGATATTCAGATATCATATCTATCTTGGAGAACCAAGATGCACCCTACAACTGATCAAAGAGGTCATCAATCTGCGGAAGGGGATAACGGTTCTTCACCGTTAAGTTGTTCTAATCCCGGTAATCAATGCACATCCGGTGTGATCCATCCTTCTTGTCACACCCCGAAACCGATGGCGGAAACGTTCCGGGGTGGAGGACGTCATGAAGTATCACAACCAATGTACATAGTAAGCGTAGTAAACACAACCATTACATTACATAAAAGTATTTACATTTTTTTGAAAACAAAGTTATACATGTTTATATTTATATCCAAAATGAACAAAAGTAAAGACGAGACTGCTAAAATGCTCCATCTTCTCCAAAAGATCGTCGGGTACCTGTCTAATGTGGACCTGACAATACAAGCAGTTTTGAAAAATCAGCATAAAGCTAGTGAGTTTATAAGCGGTTTGTTTCTGAAAATGAACAAGTTTCCTTTGGTTTTTGTAAAAGTTATTATCCAATAAAATCCCATATTTTCTTATAAGTAATGTTTAGTTATCGATTTGTTACATGGTCTAGTTAAGAACAGTTCAATTATCCCAGGAAAAACCCTTATTTTCCTTAAAAGTTTGTGGCTGGTTATTGATTCAGAACGCAGTGTACACGTATCTACCATACTTAAAGTATTTGTATGTAGTCTCCTGAAAGTATGGTTATCCTTGAAAAGTACATTAGTTTTAACACACATGTAAAACTAATAAGTATGTAGAACAGTTTTCCTAATCTAGATTGTGAGTTCCATAACCATACATTAGACTAGATAAGGCTCGAAACGGGGCCAATATCGTTTTATGACTTTTTTCACCCTTGGACCTTTCGGTCCGACTATAGCTAACAGCCAGGTGCGGGGTAGTCAATCCCGTATAGATCTATACACTCAAGTCACGTTCTCCCTCCAGGAGATTCTGGTTACAGGGCTAGTCCTCCACTCTCGTATCTAAGGGGAGTGTTACAAAGGACGTGTCTCCAATCTTAAGATTAATAAATTTAAAAGTAATCATATAGAAAATCCTGTTTTATTAGTCCTTCACTCTCGTATCTAGGGGGAGTGTTATCAAGGACGTGCCAAAAGTTCTAAGATTAATGTTATCGGTCCTTCACTCTCGTATCTAGGGGGAGTGTTATTAAGGACATAACAAAGTTCTATGATTTTAACAGTAATGATGTGAACAATTATTTGTGAAATATAAAATATAACATTTCATAATAAGTTTCACAAATTAATCTGAAAAGTTAAATCTACAAGTTAAACGGTTGGTAAAACGATTTCCTGTGTTAAAAGCATATTGAATATGAAACATATCATACGAAATAATAAGTTTGAGTACAAGACTTCCTTTTACTTTTGCTTGTATTCCCCCCCTGAAAACATTGACAAACACGGAAAAAGGTGTAGGGGTATGAACTCACCAGTCGAGAAATGCCAGATAAGGTGCTAAGTGTCAGTTCGGGGCTTGAAAACACGCGAGGTTCCTATGTAATATGAAGAGATACATAATTGTATCTAATTAGACTTTGAACTACCAAATAAGTAATACAATACACTCCAAGATGCGAAAACACTTTATTTCAAGTGTTAGGAGTGATCTGGGAAGCATCTAAGGGTGTGTAGGGCTTAGATATGGAGTTTGCTCTTCAAGAGTAAACTCCTAAAGGAGATTACGGCCCATAGACCATATCCCCATGAGTTTACGGACGTAAACTCATGGGTGGTGTGTTCTTGATTTCTTTATGGCCTTACAACACTTGAGGGATGATGCTAGGTTTAGTTCTGGGGCAAGGGAAGTGAATTGACCAACACATGGACCATTTCAAGGAGTTTACGGCTGTAAACAAGGAGTTTACCACCGTAAACTCTCATGTACCCTTTCCTTATGTGTTTTGGTGGTCCTAGGTTAAGCACAAGTGGTTCTAGTCCAAAGTACAAGCCATGGAAGGAAGTTAGGGCACCATTTGATCACTATAGAGGAGTTTACGCCCAGGAACCATTTCTTGGGGGGTTATGGCCGTAATCTCCTAAGGGGGGTGGTTTCTTTCATGTTTAAGGTCCCTAACACAATGGTGGTTGATTCTAGACATTATTCCAAGGCTCAGGAGGTGTTTAAGGGGCATTTTAACACCTTAAATGGTGTTTACGGCCTTAGAAGGGGTGTTTACGGTCCAAGCATGTTCTTGGGCCGTAAAATCATGTTTACTCCCCAAATTTTAAGTTTTTGGTGTTCCAAGTCCATTCATACAAGCCCTTAAGTCATATCTAAGCTCTAGAAGTGGTTTGGAAGGGTTTTAGGGCTCCAAAACCCCATTTAAGTGTGTTTACGGTTTGGGATAGTTCTTGGGCCGTAAACACATGTTCTTGGTCCTTTTGGATGATTTTGACATGAATTTGTAAGCTAAACATGCTAAACTATGAGCTAGGATGGATCACATACCAAATTGGAGCTTGAAATGGGGTGTTTTTGGATCAAAAACTTGGATTTGTAGAGAGAGAGAGAGAGTAGTAAGAGAGTCAAAAAGCTTCAAATGAAGTTCTTTCAACTTTATATAGGGTTTGAGTTTGAGTCTCGGTGGAAATCTAACCGATACTGACGTTAAACGAGGCTTATGGTTGTACCCGATTAATTTGTTTGTAACCCGACGTGGTCGTAACTAAAAGTTTTCCAATTGAATATCGAAGATGTTTTCACGTTTTTATAATGTGTTTGGACACACATGACGTCATAATAAAAGTCTTAATTTTAATAACTTAATCCAAAAACGTAAACGAAACAATTCGATAAAGACGAGTTTTATTGACAATACGGGTTACAGCGACGAAATAAACATCGGGTTATCACATTATCCCCCCGTTAGAGGGCATTTTGTCCCGAAATTTAGAATGAAGATACAAATCATGGATTTGGAAAGAGATGCAGATACTTCTGCTTCATCGAGTCTTCGCTCTCCCAAGTGAATTCGGGTCCCCGCTTAGCATTCCAGCGAACCTTCACTATCGGGATGCGGCTTTGTTTCGTACGTTTGATCTCTCGATCCATGCTTTCGATTGGTTCTTACACAAAGTTTAGGTTTTCATTAATTTCGATCTCGTTAAGAGGTATTACTAGGGTTTCATCAGATAGGCACTTCTTAAGATTCGAGACGTGGAAGACAAGATGGATGTTGCCAAGCTCTTGTGGTAATTGGAGTTTATAGGCTACGGGACCGATCCTAACGAGGATCTCGAAAGGTCCAATGTATCTCGGGTTAAGTTTTCCGCGCTTTCCAAAGCGTATCATGCCTTTCCAGGGCAAGACCTTCAACAGGACACGATCTCCAACCTGGAATTCCAGAGGTTTCCGTCGTTTATCGGCGTGACTCTTCTGTCTGTCTCGTGAAGCTTTCATTCGATCTCGGATTTGGATGATTTTCTCAATGGTTTCACGGATGATTTCAGGACCAGTGAGAGCACTGTCGGGGACTCGACTCTTGGCTAGCTGCGTGTCCCCTACCTCGGCCAAGCACAGGGGGGATCTGCACTTGCGACCGTAGAGGGCTTCGAACGGGGCAGTCTTGATGCTGGTGTGGTAGCTGTTGTTATACGATAACTCGATCAAGAGTAAATGGGTGTCCCACGACTTTCTGAAAACGATGAAACATGCTCACAGCATGTCTTCTAGGGTCTGGATAGTTCTCTCACTCTGTCCATCTGTCTGAGGATGATAAGCTGTACTCATGTCCAACTTAGTTCCAAGAGTTTTCTGAAGGGACTGCCAAAACCTTGAGGTAAACTTGCTATCTCGATCGGAGATAATGGACACAGGTACAGCGTGCATTCAGACTATCACTTGAATTTAGACTCGCGTGAGTCTTTCCATCTTGAACGATTCCTTAATCGGAAGGAAGTGAGCGGATTTTGTCAAACGATCGATAATCACCCAAATGGTATCGTACCCACTCGGAGATTTGGGTAACTTGGTGATGAAATCCATGGTAATCATCTCCCATTTCCACTCGGGTATCTCGGGCTGCTGGAGAAAACCCGAGGGCTTCTGATACTTGACTTTTACCTTGGCGCAAGTCAGACACTTGCCCACGAAGGTAGCGATCTCAGCTTTCATGTTTTGCCACTAGTATTGTTTCTTGAGATCCTGGTACATCTTATCCGAACCTGGGTGAACAGAGTATTTGGTCTTATGAGTTTCGTTCATGACAACTTCCCTGAAACCTCCGAACTTTGGGGTCCAGATTCGGTCCATGAAACAGTAGACTCCATCACCTCTGATCTCAAGTTTCTTATCCATTCCCCTCAAGGCTTCATTCAACACGTTTTCTGGTTTGAGGGCTTTTAACTGGGCTTCTCGAATCTATACATATAAATGGGAATGGATGGTCATCGTCAACGTCTTCACTTTGTGGTTTGAACTCTCCTTTCAGCCATGGGCATTTGCTACCACATTGGCCATACCGGGATGGTAGCGGATTTCGCACTCGTAATCACTGAGTAACTCTACCCATCGTCGTTGCCTCATATTTAAGTCTTTCTGATTGAAGATGTACTGCAAGCTTTTATGGTCAGTGAAGATTGTGCACTTAGTTCCATAAAGATAATGTCTCCAAATCTTCAGTGCGAAGACCACTGCTCCTAAATCCAAGTCGTGAGTTTTGTAGTTAACTTCATGTGCCTTCAGCTGTCTCGAAGCATAAGCAATAACTTTTCCTCTTTGCATAAGCACACAGCCTAAGCCCTGATTGGACGCATCACAATAGACAACGAAGTCCTCCATCCCTTCAGGCCGGGACAGGATAGGTGCGCTGCACAAGGCTTTCTTTAACGTTTGGAACGCAGTTTCTTGCTTTTCACTCCAACAAAAGGGTAAACCTTTCTGTGTCAGAGTAGTTAAGGGTTTGACGATTCTGGAAAAATTCTGGATGAATCTCCGATAATAGCCGGCGAGACCCAAGAATTGACGGATTTATGTGGGTGTCTTCGGTGCCGACCAATTCTCTATTGCTTTGATCTTGTAAGGGTCCACGTGTATAACCTCCTCACTTACAACGTCACCAAGGAAAGTTACCTTCCGAATCTAGAATTCACACTTGGAGAATTTCGCGTACAACTTTTCGAATATAAGGGTTTCCAATACTAATCTCAAGTGTTGTTTGTGATCTTCTTCGCCTTTGGAATAGACAAGTATGTCATCAATGAACACGATGATGAACTTGTCCAGAAAAGGACGACACACCCGGTTCATCAGGTCCATGAACACTGCCGGTGCGTTAGTTAGACCAAAGGGCATCACTACGAACTCGTAGTGACCATATCGAGTCCTGAATGCTGTCTTGGAAACATCATTCTCATGAACTCATAGCTGATGGTACCCTGACCTAAGGTCTATCTTCGAGAAGTAACTAGCTCCCTGAAGTTGATCAAAGAGGTCGTCTATTCGAGGAAGAGGATATCGGTTCTTGATGGTCAATTTGTTTAGCTCACGGTAGTCGATACACATCCAGAAAGATCCATCTTTCTTCTTAACAAACAATACCATGGCTCCCCAGGGTGAGGAACTCGGTCTGATTAACCCTTTATCGAGCAATTCATTGAGCTGGCTAGATAACTCCTGCATTTCTGCTGGAGCTAAAGCGATATGGAGACTTGGCTACAGGGTTAGCTCCAGGGATTAAATCGATCCAAAACTCGACTTGACGTTCAGGAGGAATTCCCGGGAGCTCTTCAAGAAAGACATCAGGAAAGTTGCAGACTTCGGGGATGCTCTCGAGGTCTTTAACTTCCTGTTTCTCATTGATTACATGGGTTAGGAATGTATGACACTCTTTTCGCAGAAGCTTTTGAGCTTTAATACAGGAAATGATGCGAAGGTTGGAACTAAGTTTATCGCCGTAGATCATGAGAGTTTGACCAGCAGGAAGATTGAGACGGATGACTTTTTCATAACAAAGAATATCAGCACGATTGGGGCTCAACCAATCCATGCCAATGATAACATCAAAGCTCTTTATGGAAACTGGCATTAAGTCAATGGGAAAAGAATGATTATTCAGGGTAAGGGTACAGTCTATGAATATATTGTTGGCGTTCTCTTTCTCACTGTTAGCCATTTCGACGGTAAACGTTTCAGTTAATGGTTGGGGATTATGCTTAAGGAGATGTTTGAATGAATGGTTAACAAAACTTCATTCCGCACCAGAATCAAAAAGGATACTAGCATAAAAATTGTCGAGAAGGAAAGTACCCAAGACAACGGTGGGATCAACGACTGCTTCCTCTCGCCCCATAGCTAGGACTCTCCCGGTGTTACCAGTTGTTGCCGCCTTGGGGCAGTTCCTCTTGAAATGCCCTACTTCACCACAACCATAGCAGGCCTGACTGACACCCGCTCCGGAAGATTGATTGGTTGATTGGGTTGGGGTTTTGCAGTTTCACGCCAGGTGACCTTTCTTGCCACAGCTGTTGCAAAGTACCTCACGACATGGGCTGGAAGTGAGGTGATTATATTCGCTCTTGTTGCATATAGGGAGGGTACCAGCATACCTACTGGTAGGTGTTTGAGCTATGGATCCGACGGTAGAAACAACAGCAGGGATAGTAGCGCGTGGACTGCCACAGTTTGCTGCTTCTTCGAGGACTCCTGCAAAGACTTACTCTTGTTCTTTTTCCAAAATTTCCTTTTCTCACCACTCCTCTTTCTCGGCTCAGGAGTGGTGGCTGCTTCCTCAATTTCATCACTATGGTCAATCAGAGTTTGCTCTAGGCATTTAGCGCTGTCGTAGGTATCTGGCTTCGCAGCTAAGACATTACCCTTGGTTGGCTGGGTCAACCCCTAGATGAACCTCTCAATCTTTTTACTCTGCGGGGTAACCATTCCCGGGCAGAGAAGTGCCAAGTCATCAAATCTTGAAGTGTAAGCAGCGATATCGGAACCCTTCATCTTCAGGTTCCAGAGTTCATGCTCTAGCTTCTGCATCTCACCCTGAGGGCAGTACTCCGCAAGTAGAAGTTCCTTCATGACCTCCCAACCCATAGCATTGGCTACATGTAGGGTTAGGGATTTGACTCGGTCGTTCCACCAAGTCAGGGCTTTATCGGTGAAGGTGCATGCAGCGAACTTCACCTTATCAGATTCGGAGCAGGCACAGATTTCGAAAATAGATTCGGTTTTCTCGAACCACCGAGTTAGGGCGATAACACCTCCAGTGCCATCGAAAGATGTATGTTTCGCATTAATAAAATCTTTGTAGGAACACTCCTTCCGGTGTCCCTGGCTACCTTCCTAGTTTTGGGGCTAAGTACCACCTCCTGGCCCGCCTGAACCACCGGGGTTCATTTGTGACATATCAGCAGCCACAACAACAGTAATAGCTGCTTGGAACATGGCAGGATCAAATGGAAAGGGAGGTGGTGGTGGAGAAGGATTGTTGTTCTTTGAACTGGGTCTCTTTCTTGGAGGCATCTTGATCTAAAATGATCAGGAAGAGAGGATGGTAAGTCCTCTGAATTGAATCAAGAGATATCTCATTATGACAGATATATAATTCTATTAAGCGATAAAGCAGGAAAGAGTTATCAAAGCAGATAAACTATCGCTAAGGAAGGAGTGAGTAGCAACAATCGGAATGAATTTCTAGAACGTATTCGGTTTTGGCTAAAATACTCCCATTGTATTTCATGTTTCACTGCGACGACGACTCATTGTTTGGATATTGGGTAAGTTGTAGGCATGTTGTATACCATAGTCACTCCCAAGCACATGCTGGTCGTGTCTCGAATGAATATAGTTGATCAAGCTATATCAAACCTAAACACGACTACATAACTGCCTAGGTTTAACCACAACGTACAACACCCAATTACTTATGTTTTGTTCAACTCGTAGTTACGGATTCCTGCGGTTAGGTGTTCTTGTATACTTTTGAAAGATACTTATATTTTAAAGTATACTTTTAGTTCAGAGCACTTTGTCCCATTAGTGTTTATAGTTATATACCATGTAAGGTTTGGTATACTTAGTTCACTATAAACAAGGGCTCTGATACCAATCTGTCACACCCCGAAACCGATGGCGGAAACGTTCTGGGGCGGAGGGCGTCATGAAGTATCACAACCAATGTACATAATAAGCGTAGTAAACACAACCATTACATTACATAAAAGTATTTATATTTGTTTGAAAACAAAGTTATACATGTTTATATTTATATCCAAAATGAACAAAAGTAAAGACGAGACTGCTAAAATACTCCATCTTCTCCAAAAGATCCCGGGGTACCTGTTTAATGTGGACCTGAGAATACAAGCAGTTTTGAAAAATCAGCATAAAGCTGGTGAGTTCATAAGCGGTTTGTTTCTGAAAATGAACAAGTTTCCTTTGGTTTTCTGTAAAATTTATTATCCAAGAAAATCCCATATTTTCTTATAAGTAAAGTTTAGTCATCGATTTGTTACACGGTCTAGTTAAGAACAGTTCAGTTATCCCAGGAAAAACCCTTATTTTCCTTAAAAGTTTGTGGTTGGTTATTGATT
Organism: Lactuca sativa; assembly: GCF_002870075.4. NCBI lineage: Eukaryota > Viridiplantae > Streptophyta > Magnoliopsida > Asterales > Asteraceae > Lactuca > Lactuca sativa. Next base: position 73,373,576 of record NC_056625.2, on the reverse strand, counting down.
CAGAACGCAGTGTATAAGTATCTACCATACTTAAAGTATTTGTATGAAGTTTCCTGAAAGTCTGGTTATCCTTAAAAAGTACATTAGTTTTAACACGTACGTAAAACTAATAAGTAAGTAGAACAGTTTTCCTAATCTAGATTGCCAGTTCCATAACCATACATTAGACTAGATAAGGCTTGGAACGGGGCCAATATCGTTTTATGACTTTTTTCACCCTTGGACCTTTTGGTTTGACTGTAGCTAGTAGCCAGGTGCGGGGTAGTCAATCCCGTATAGATCTATACACTCAAGTCACATTCTCCCTCCAGGATATTCTGGTTACAGGGCTAGTCCTCCACTCTCATATCTAGGGGAGTGTTACAAAGGACGTGTCTCCAATCTTAAGATTAATAAATTTAAAAGTAATAATATAACAATCTTGTTTTATTAGTCCTTCTCTTTTGTATCTAGGGGGAGTGTTATCAAGGACGTGCCAAAAGTTCTAAGATTAATGTTATCGGTCCTTCACTCTCGTATCTAGGGGGAGTGTTATCAAGGACATAACAAAGTTCTATGATTTTAACAGTAATGATGTGAACAATTATTTGTGAAATATAAAATATAACATTTCATAATAAGTTTCACAAATTAATCTGAAAAGTTAAATCTACAAGTTAAACGGCTGGTAAAACGATTTCCTGTGTTAAAAGCATACTGAATATGAAACATATCATACGAAATAATAAGTTTGAGTACAAGACTTCCTTTTACTTTTGCTTGTATTCCCCCTGAAAACATTGAAAAACACGAAAAAAGGTGTAGGGGTATGAACTCACCAGTTGAGAAATGCCAGATAAGGTGCTAAGTGTCAGTTCGGGGCTTGAAAACACACGAGGTTCCTATGTAATATGAAGAGATACATAATTGTATCTAATTAGACTTTGAACTACCAAATAAGTAATACAATACACTCCAAGACGCGAAAACACTTTATTTCAAGTGTTAGGAGTGATCCGGGAAGCATCTAAGGGTGTGTAGGGCTTAGATATGGAGTTTGCTCTTCAAGAGTAAACTCCTAAAGGAGATTACGACCCATAGACCATATCCCCATGAGTTTACGGCCATAAACTCATGGGTGGTGTGTTCTTGATTGCTTTATGGCCTTCCAACACTTGAGGGATGATGTTAGGTTTAGTTCTGGGGCAAGGGAAGTGAATTGACCAGCACATGGACCATTTCAAGGAGTTTACGGCTGTAAACAAGGATTTTATGGACGTAAACTCTCATTTACCCATTCCTTATGTGTTTTGGTGGTCCTAGGTTAAGCACAAGTGGTTCTCGTCCAAAGTACAAGCCATGGAAGGAAGTTAGGGCACCATTTGACCACTATAGAGGAGTTTACGGCCCAGGAACCATTTCTTGGAGGTTTTACGGCCGAAATCTCCTAAGGGGGGTGGTTTCTTTCATGTTTAAGGTCCCTAACACAATGGTGGTTGATTCTAGACATTATTCCAAGGCTCAGGAGGTGTTTAAGGGGCATTTTAACACCTTAAATGGTGTTTACGGCCTTAGAAGGGGTGTTTACGGTCCAAGCATGTTCTTGGGCCGTAAACTCATGTTTACTCCCCAAATGTTAAGTTTTTGGTGTTCCAAGTCCATTCATACAAGCCCTTAGGTCATATCTAAGCTCTAGAAGTGGTTTGGAAGGGTTTTGGGGCTCCAAAACCCCATTTAAGTGTGTTTACGGTTTGGGATAGTTCTTGGGCTGTAAACACATGTTCTTGGTCCTTTTGGATGATTTTGACATGAAATTGTAAGCTAAACATGCTAAACTATGAGCTAGGATGGATCACTTACCAAATTGGAGCTTGAAATGGGGTGTTTTTGGATCAAAAACTTGGATTTGTAGAGAGAGAGAGTAGTGAGAGAGTGAAAAAGCTTCAAAGGAAGTTCTTTCAACTTTATATAGGGTTTGAGTTTGAGGCTCGGTGGAAATCTAGCCGATACCGACGTTAAACGAGGCTTATGCTCATACCTGATTAAGTTGTTTGTAACCCGACGTGGTCGTAACTAAAAGTTTTCGAATTGAATATTGAAGATGTTTTCACGTGTTTATAATGTGTTTGGACACACATGAAGTCATAATAAAAGTCTTAATTTAAATGACTTAATCCAAAAACGTAAACGAAACAATTCGATAAAGACGAGTTTTATTGACAATACGGGTTACAGTGACGAAATAAACTTCGGGTTGTCACATTTCTTCTTGACGAACAATATCGACACTCCCCATGGAGAACTGATCGGTCTGATGAACTGCTTGCCTAGCAGATCCTACAACTGAGATGAGAACTCCTGCATCTACGATGGTGCCAAGCAGTATGATGCCTTGGCGATCGGGGCCGTACCTGGCACAAAGTCAATCCTGAGCTCGACCTGTCTCTTGGGAGGCACACCGGGTAACTCCTCCTGAAATACATCAGCAAACTTTCTGACCCATGGAACCTCTAAAACTAAAAATGTGATCCCCAACTCGAGTGTTAACCACATAAGCCAAATAACTTGCACACCCGTGCTGAATATACTGATGAGCCTTGGCTTCTAACAAAACCATGAACTAATCCTAGTGCCCTTTCCATAAATAGCCAATTCTCCCCCACTTGGGTTTGAACTACTACTCACTCACCCTTACAATCAATCATGACACCAAATCTGCTTAGCCAATCTATAACCACTATCACACACACATCCCCCATGGGAATAAGGATCGGATCAATCGGATAAGGCACCCTGAAGATCTCTAGCACGCAACCCTTATATATTAAAGAAACAGAAACCCCGTGTTCGTTGGCGATAGAAACCCACAATAGACATTCTAACTCCCCAATAGGTATATCAAACTCCATTCTGAAAGATCGAGATACAAAAGAACGAATCGCACCTGAGTCAAACAACACAAGAGCAGGCAAAGATTTCACTAGGAACATACCTATCAAAGGCATATAAATATAAGCATAACATCAAAAATAATCCAGAGAATAATGAACATATACATACCATTCACAACATCTAGAGTTGCTCTGATCTCCTGGGTAGTGAGCTGAAAAGCGCGACCTCACGCCCGCAGGGGCTCCACCCTACACTGACTACCATCTGTGATCCTAAAAGTAGCCGGTGCTGGAGCCTACACCGGCCTAACAGCAAGCAAGGGACACTGGGCCTTCGTATGCTATGCAAAAAACTATAAATACGATACAAAAAAGTTTCCAACTTGCATCACTAGTCAAAAATACGATTTTTGGATCTGGTCCCTAATTTATTTGAATGTACTATTATACCCTTTTAATTCGGTTTTTACAAATTTTGCAATTCTCTTTATTTGATTTTGAATTTAAATTACTATTACGGGAAAAATTCGTTTATATCTTTGTAAACTTTCATAATTATGCATATATCATTCTAAAACTTCAAATTAAATATGTGTCCTTATAAAACCAATAAATTCATATATATATATAACCAAGTACATAATTTAAACATAAATAATCCAGACAAAAGAGCAAAAATGGTCATTGTGATATGTATTATTTCAGGAAAAATGTCCAAACCATTAAAAAACTGGATTGGTGGTCCTTTTGAGCGTCTTTTTTTTGCGTGTTTAATTTTTAGAAAAATTGAAAAGACTAATATACCGTTTGTAAGAACATAATATTTGGAGAGATTTGACTTTTAGTTAAATATTGACCAAAAGAGCAAAATGGTCATTTAGAAAGTTTATGAAGTTGTGATTTCATTAAAATGATCAAGATAAGTTTAAGTCACTTGGATGAGATTAGATAAGTGAGCTCAAGAGAAGAAACGATTAAGAAGATGCATTTTGTCCTGCAGACTTGATTCATCAAATCCATAAACACAGTAGGTGCATTGGTGAGCCCAAATGGCATCATCACGAACTTGTAATGCCCATAACGAGTCCAGAACACAGTCTTCTCCACGTCTTCCTCTTTCACTCTCACCTGATGATACTCAAACCTTAGATCTATCTTGGAGAACCAAGATGCACCCTGCAACTGATCAAAGAGGTCATCAATCTGCGGAAGGGGATAACGGTTCTTCGCCTTTAACTTGTTCAACTCCCGGTAATCGATGCACATCCGGTGTGAACCATCATTCTTCTTGACGAACAGTATCTCGTTCTGACGAATTGCTTGCCTAATAGCTCCTATAATTGAGATGACAACTCATACATCTCAGATAGTGCCAAGCGGAATGACGCCTTGGCGATCTGGGCTGCACCTGGCACTAGGTCAATTCTGACCTCGACCTGCCTCTCAGGAGGTATACCGGGTAACACCTCTGGAAATACATCAACAAACTCCTTGACCACTAGAACCTCAGAAACTAAAATCTGATCCCCAACTTGAGTCTCAACCACATAAGCCAAATAACCTGCACACCCGTGCTGAATATACTGACGAGCACTAGCTGCCAAACAAAACCCTGAATCGATCCTGGTGCCCTCTCCATAAATAGCTAGTTCTCCCTCATCTGGGTTCGAACTACTACTCGCTGGCCCTCACAATCAATCATGACACCAAATCTGCTCAGCCAGTCCATACCCACTATCACGCACACATCCCCCATGGGAATAAGGATCAAATCAATCAGATAAGGCACCCTGAAGATCTCTAGCACACAACCCTTATATATCAAAGATGTAGAAACCCCGTGTTTGTTGACGATGGAAACCCGCAACATATAGTCTAGCTCCCCAATAGGCATATCAAACTCAATATTGTTAGATCGAGATACAAAAGAATGACTCACACCTGAGTCAAACAACACAAGAGCAGGCAAAGATTTCACTAGGAACGTACCTATCAAAGGCATATAAATATAAGCATCACATAAAACATAATCCATTGAATAATGAACATATACTAGTCACAACATCTAGAGCTGCTCTGGTCTCCTTGGCAATGAGCTGAAAAATGTGACCTCATGCCCTCGGGGGCTCCACCCTACCCTGACTACCATATGTGATCCTCAAAGTAGCCGAAGATGGAGCCTGCACTGGCCTAGCAGCAAGCAAGGGACATTGGGCCTTCATATGGCCCACCAGATCACAATGATAACAAAGTCTAAATCCGGAAGCGGGAGCCTGCTGCAGGTAGTCCCTTGTGATGTGACCCTACTTGCCACATATGTGGCATCCCAAAGCATATCGACAAGCTCCATCATGAACTTTTCTGCACTTCCCGCAAGTGCGGCCCCTCTGACTCCCTGACCTCGAATTAGCGGCCCTAACCCGCTTCGGCGCGGGCTGCGACTGCACCAGGGCTGGTCTCTGCTCTCTCGCCTGGAGTTCTATCTCAATCTCATGTCAGCTGGTGGCCTTTTGCAACTCTAACAATAAACCATAACGCCGGGTGGATACAAACTACCTAATAACCATCTTGAGTATGCTCAAGTAATGAGTCATATGAGCCTGCTAAAAAGCAGCAAACTTAGGAAGAAACATGTCCCTCTCCGTGAACATGTTGGTGATCTCCGTCGTCCCTTGTCTCAGATCCAAATACTCATGGGCCAACATCTAACGCTCCACCAGCGACACATATCTAGAACAGAACATTTCTGAGAATTGCTCCTAAGACACAACAGCTCCCTTTAACTGTTTTTCATCCATCTCTCTCTCTCTCTCTCTCTCTCTCTCTCTCTTCAAGACTAACAGTTGGTTGTGTCATGCCTTCTGATTTTGTGGATTTCATAGTAGTATGTATTTGTTCCTTTAGCCACTGGTTTACTAGTGACAGTGTATACTTCTGCCCGTTGCCCCTGTCTGTCATCTCTTACGAAGGATCAGAAACGCCTATCTCTCCCGTGGTATCTATTTCCCCATCGATTGTCATGATGAGGATTTGGGTGGTGGTATTTCTTGGCGGGAGCCACCATGAAGTTTAGGTATGCTTGTTTTGAGACTTCTCCTTCTTCTTTTCGTAGGTATCATTCCACCTTTTATTTCAATTTTGCCCACATCTGAGGCTTTTTTCCCACGAGTTTCTAGGAAAGTGGGCAGGGAAGGAGGCCCCATGTGACCGTTCCTACTATCAGTCTTTCATCGTGTCCTGGGATGCCTAGAGTTGCATTAGTGAATCGAGCAAAGTAGTCCTTGATTGTTTTTCCTTTTCTTTGTTTAAATATGATGATGGAGTAAGAATCCCCTTTGTATTTGCGCAGCTTCATGAAGTTGGTCAAGAAAAGGTACTTTAGCTGGAAAAAGTTGTAAATACTCCCTGACCGAAGTGTCTTGAACCACGTCCCTGCATTGCCATCAAAGCTTATGGGGAAATATGTGCACTAGAAACATTCGTCGAGTTTTAGGGATGTCATGGTCCACTTGTACGTGTCGATGTGGCTGTCCGGGTCCATGGTATTGTTGTAGGTTATAAGGTGAGGCAACTTTGCGGTGTTAGGGATCTCATACTCTAGGTGTTCTTTCACAAATGGAGAGGTGACACTTCGTGAGAGGCAGTCTTGGTTTGGGGTTTTTTCACACCTCAAAACCGGAATGACGGAAACGTTCTGGGGCAGCGGACGTTATGTACAGTATCACAAAAATGCATAATAGTAAACAAACAACAACACTATCCATTGCATTAATAGTATAATTTAATACAAGTGTGTTCTGTGTATAGTTTATAAGACACCAAAAATGAGTAATCAAAATAAAGACGAGTCTTGAAAGCTCTGTCTTCTCAAAACCTGGTGGTCGGTACCTGTCTACTGGTGACCTGAGAATACAAGTTATTTTGAAAGAGTAGATCAGCATTAAAGCTGGTGAGATCATAAGTATTCTAGTGTTATTGTTTGTATGAATGTGTTTGAAAATGTTTGATGTAATTTTTGTAAGTGTTTGTAGTAAATGTTTGTATCTCCTAGAAAATCCTATATTTCTACTAAAAATGTAGCCTTCTACCAAGGCCCGAATGTTCTGTATGTTTTTTGTTTGTAAAAGTATATAATTTTCCCAAGTATGACTATCATTACCAAAATATAGTTTACATTACCGTTTATGTGACAAGATGACAATGTGAATGCAATGGGAAAATAAAGATGTACTGTAGTATTGTATATAAGTAACTACCAATGTACTAACTACCTTAAACCAATTGTTAATTAAGGTAAAATGTGATATGATTGTAACCATACTTGATTGAACAGTAAAACACGATACTCAAAGACGTCGAAATGGTATGACAATCGTCACCCGTAGACCTGCAGGTCCCACTACAGCTAGCAGCAAGGTGTAGGACGGTCAGTCTCGTATAGATCTATACACATATTCACGCTCTCCCTCCAGGAGACTCTGGTTACAAAACATGACACAACAGTAGATTGCCATGCCATGAAGTAGTGGCTCACATTAATGTTATAGTATTCTAGTGTTTGTATAGTATGTCCTAGTGTATTGTATGTTCTCTTTGTTCTAGTGTATAGTATGTTCTCTTTGTATAGCGTAGTGTATGTTCTCTTAGTTTCTCATCATAGTATGTTCTTTCTGTTTCTCATAATAGTAAGTTTGTATTGACTCATGAATGAACTGACTCTTTTATGTTTCATTGTACTAGAAGTAGTGAGTAGTAAACCTTTAAACTATACCTATTATAGTTTACTAGTAATGTTGTTTGAATGACTGACTATGTTTGTACGCCTTTGCTACCCAAAGGTGCTTAACAGATGTAAAAACTTTTATATCTATACATATTTACATAATATATAACTAAGATTCAAATGACACTCGGACAAACAACTGGATACCCTAAGTCCACAACCAAACAAGGAACATGAAATAAAGTGAGTTATCAGTCCTAAGCCCTTTCAACCTTACTTATATAACTATATCTATATAGACATGATTTTGACAATATATGTTTAAAAGAGTTTAATAGTTTGCTTGATAAAATAGTTTGAAGTATAAGAAAATCCACTTGTTTGATAGTTATTAATCACATGTGATTGATATAATAACTACAATAGTTCTACTTGTATTCCCCCCCCCCCCCCCCAATAAAAGCATTTAAAATCATTTAAAAGATAAATTAAGGGGTATGAACTCACCTGTAGTGAGTTATACGAATGTAAGTTCGATATAGGATGCTAAGTGTCAAGTGAAGCCTTGAGCACAAACGGATCCTATTAAGCATATAATGACACATATATGTATATAATTAGTGTATATACAACTAACTATGCAAGGAAACCACCTTAGGGACTAGGAAACACTTGGATTGAAGTGTTTAAATCACATATGATTGCATTAAGGTGGTTTATGGACACACTATGGTGTGTACGGCCAATGGAGTGTACGGCCATACACTCATTGAAGAACATGCAAATGAGGTGTTTATGGCCTTATCTAGCATCCTTTAAGTGTTCATGATCCTATATTGGGACATAAAGGGATTTTGAGGCCAAATCATGCATTTTAAACAAGGGTTTACGGCCATATGAGTTGTGTACGGCTGTACACCCTTGAAGTTCATGCATTTTATGATGATTAAGGCTAGGAATCAAGTGTTTATCATGCTTAACTAAAATATGGAAGAGGTACTCACACTTTTGAAGGTTCCTATGGAGTTCACGGCCCAAGAACTAGTAGGTGTTCTTGGTGAAAGTGATGAATACTTGAAGATCTACCCAAAAAGATGAATTTCATGGATGAGATCAAAGGGTGATACTAGGTCAAGAAGGATAACAACTAATCAAATGGAAGAATAGCTTATATTTTTGAAGATCAAGGTGAAATGCTTGATGATAGTTGAGAGAGAATTGCCTTTTCTTGACTTGGAAGTATAAGAAATGACTAGAAATGAAGGCATAAATCATATATGGGCATGAGTTCACGGCCATATTGAGTGTATGGCCGTACACTCCTCTTGAAGGAGTATTTGGCTTGAATGCAACTCAAAGAACTTAAGTAATTGAATCATAAACCCTAAACCTTGAAGATACTAGGCTTAGAACACTCAAACAGACTCTAAACAATGCTAAAAGATAGCGGAAATGAGTATGACTTTGATTGAATTGAATGGTTATACAAGATAGAAATTTCGGGTAGTCATAGGTTTGTTGGATATAGTGGTAGTTGTGTTGCTGCATTGTCAAGTATGGTTGAACCAGCATGTTGTTGTCGTCGCCATGTTTGGTGGTGTTGGGCCATATAAGTTTTGTGGATGGAATGGAACAATGAGTTGTTGAGTTATGGAGGGCTATTGGTATTGTGGTAATGGTGGTGGCAACATACTTCCCATTGTGAACTTTGGGTAGGTTGACGTCTAGGACACAGTATTTGGGCCGTTGGTGGCGTTGTTCATCGGGGGTACCAATGTTTGCAAAAGAGGTGCTGGTCCATTAATAGTTTGTGGTGTTAGTAGCGGTGTTGCTTGTGTAATCTATTGTGGGCTGCTTATTGTTTGGAAAATCGGTGGTAATGGCGTTTGGGTAAAAACATTTGGTCCACCGACGGTGTGGAGGAACGATGGTTTCGTACTACTGAGGGTGGGTATTAGGTGTTGGTTATGAAGTGTGTTTTGGGGTGGAAACACCATGAACAAGGGTGTTGGATTGTCGGATGACGATGTGTCACTGATGGTTGTAACCACTTGCTCTGATGGTGGCATGGGAGTGACAGTTGTCTCCACTGATACCATCGATCGTACCGGGCTTCTTGGTTGTTATGAGGTTTCACCAACAGTTGCGTTCGTCATTTTGAAGGTGACTTGGAATGTGTTTTTGTGTATCGTTAGTCACACAAACAGACGGATCCAAATGATGTGAACTTGGCTCCGACCACCCAATCTAAGGATGTGCTCTTACGCCGGAAGGAATCTATAAGGTCACAACATACAAGGCCGTCATCTGTTTTCCAGGAGGACGTCCCAGGAAAACACTCTAACAGTCAAGTTAGTGGGAGATATATGTGTGTGTGTGAGAGAGAGAGAGAGAGAGAGAGTAGTGAGTTTCGGGAGAGCTAGCTTACCTCTCAAAGCAAGTCAGAGGTCATTTTATACTGAGGACCCTTGGTGGTCCGTACTAGGTACATGGACTGTGGCTCCGACATGATTTGCCGTCCTAATTGGTTGATGGTGTTCCTCGTTGTCTCTGGGCCAACAATTGGTTTAGGCAGTAATGCTCTGAGCATACTCCTTGTCATATGGAGCCGTTACGTTTGTCGTGTAGTGGAATTCGTCCTTGGCGGGGCCGGACCTTTCGTATGGACGTCCCGCCTTGAAGGAACGCCCGGGGGGATGGAGGCCTGCTGCGGCGGCAATATTGACCTAGCTAAGCCAGCCGAGGGGTCGTCCAACCCGAGGGATCTCCACTCTTGGTCCACGCTAAAGGGCACATTATCACCGTTTAACAAAAAAACTCTTATACTTTTTGTTTATTAGTCTGTTTTTCTAAGAATTACCAACTAGATTTTTGAATCTAAATTATGTACCAATTAACTATTGACAACTACATTGATAAATCTTTGTTTTTCTAAGAATTACCAACAAGATTTTTGAATCTAAATTATCTAACAAGTGACAATTGACAACTACGTTTATGAATCTTTAATAAACTTTTAGCATCATCATTTTCCAAAAAAGACCTTTATGGTATATATTTTTCTTGAAAGGGTTTCCTAATGAAAGGTTTCTTTATATCTCATGAAATCTAACTTATATACTTAAATGGTAAAACAAAATATAGATGCAAAAGTAAAAACGAACATGACAGATGGTTTGTTCATTAGTTAATAAAAACTCCATATATTATATTCCTGGAAAAAATTAATAGCAAATATATATAATTAATTAATTATATACCAAATTACTAATCATTGATCTATTAGAAAAAGTCAAAAGCTAATATACTTTTTAGCTTCTAGTGTTTAGCAGCAAATACAATGCATATGCAGATACACAAACACATGCAATGCGGTATACTCTTTCATGCATTTTATAACACTATACGAAAAAAAAGAGTGTTACTATCCATACATACCTCTCTATCACATGCAACATGTTGTACTCTTTAACACATATCAGCTTCTAGTGTTTAATAGAAAAGACAATTCGTAAATTAGTTTTGTAAAACCAACAAGTGAATTTATTCACAATATGAATATTAGTGTTTATAATTCACAATGTGAATCTAAGCTAAAGTTTTAAGCATTCACAGCGTGAATCTAAGTTAAAACTTTGAATTGTTTTTACATCAATATGAATCTATATTTTCAAAGTACCAAAAAAAATATGAATTTTGATATATATATATATATATATATATATATATATATATATATATATATATATATATATATATATATATATATATATATATATATATATAATTTTGGATAACAAAAATAGACCTTAACTTTTCAAAAAACAAAGAAAATGAAGTATGATTTTTTTTTCACTTTATTATATATATATATATATATATATATATATATATATATATATATATATATTTAAAGATGTCGAAAAATCATGAACAATCGTATTTTCAGTGTTTTTTTTCGACAAAAGTGCAGCCCAAAAAAATAAAACTAAAAATAGGAAGAGAATTTTTGGTATAATCCGGTGCCTGCATTTCAAATGTACAAATCTACAACCCTTTTATTGACCATCAATCGCTTTAAATTCAGACGTTTTGGATTGGTTCATTGGTTCCTTGATTAATAATGGTTCTCCATTGAATTTCTCTCTCTCTCTCTCTCTCTCTCTCTCTATATATATATATATATATATATATATATATATATATATATATATATATACATGGGTTCAATTGAGAAAAAAAAGTTGAGAATGGAGGAATCATTCACAGTCATATGTGTTTTCCAACCAAACATCTTTCCTTAAACTAAGCTAATCATTACCTTAATATAGAAAAAACAACACTTTTTTTTAGAAAACTATTTTTATCGAAAAATGATTTTAAATATATCAAAATTCATAATTTTTTTATTCTCTATAAATAGACATCCATATTTGTATAGTTTTAAGTTAAAATAAAAAATTTATTTTTTTTAGAGTTTTAGCTATCGTTATTTATAAGTGAATAAAAATGCATGAGATTTTTATTATAGTACATTCGTTATCCACTTATTAATAAAGCGTTTGCTTAACTTTTTTTACAGTTTAAGTATCATTCATATATGAATATAACGTGTAATAATTTTTTTTACCTAAAGTATATTTTTGACATCATATTTCGTTACACGTTATATTTTATATATGAATAAAACTTGTATTAGTTTTCGTCATATGTTATATTAATTTATGAATAAAACATTTGTCAAAATATTGTTACAGTTTATTTGTTATTTATATATGAATAAGTATTATGTTAATAAAAGAGGTAGTGTTTTGAAAATTTGAACTACTTATTCATATATGAATAACAAATGAACTGTAACAAAATTATGATAAATGTGTTCTTCGTACATAAATATAATTTATGAGGAAAGCTAATACACGTTTTATTCGTATGTAAATATAACATGTGACTAGAGTTGATGCAGACTGTGAAGAGTTTATTATATGCTATATTCATATATGAATGATACTTAAACTGTAAAAAAACTTAATCATACTTTTTATTCTTAAGTGAATAACGAATGTACTGTAGTAAAAATCTGATGTATTTTTATTCACTTATGAATAACGATAGTGGAAACTATAAAAAAAAATTATTTTATCTTAAAACTATATCAATATGGACGTCTATTTATAGAGAATAAAAAATTATGAATTTTGATATATTTAATATCATTTTTCAATAAAAATAGCTCCATAAAAAAACAAAAAAAACTATGTTTTTGTATATATATTAAGGTAATGATTAGTATAATTTAAGGAAATATGTTTTGTTGGAAAACACATGTGTATTCGTTTTCCATTTCCGTTGGTACGACTTTTGCGGCAAAAATAAATGAGGGACTGAGAATGATTCCCCCCTCTTAGCCTTTTTTATTTTCTCAATTAAACTTCTCTCTCTCGATGTGTGTGTGTGTGTGTGTATATATATATATATATATATATATATATATATATATATATATATATGCTTAGGTTATTTTATTTTTACTAAGTATTGTGTGTCAGAATGCACAGATCTGGACCAACGGATGAAATTAATCAATGAACATGATTTGAGAGTGTATGATATTACAATGGGGTAACATGTACCATATAATCACACAATTTTTAGCAAAAGGGTATTTTGGACAAATAACTACATTTATAAAAGAAAATTTTCGGATTTTTAGGGATGATTAATTCTCCTAATTTAAAAAAAAATCTGAATTTTTTAATTAATTCAATTTAAATTTTACCAATTTTATTCTACCAGAATATTTTTTGTTAGAATGATACTCTTTCAGAATTTTATTGTAATAGAATATTATTGATGAAAAACAAAATTCTTGAATCATATGTTGAAAAATAACAAACATTCTAATATATTCTTATACATCCAAACTTAAATACAAATTCATACATATTCTTACAGACTAAAAGTCTTATACATTTTAATATATTATAAATATTCTAAAAGAATATCAACAAAAATGAATAACATTCTTAAAAAATAACAACATTCTGTAAGAATACTTTCGTTCTCCATGTTTTCTTTATTTTCCACATCAATGGCAGCCCCTTCAAAGCATAAATCCAAAAAAAAACATAATCAATTTTAAAATAGTATAACTTTCAGTATATTCTAACAAAATAAAACTATAATTCTAACAGAATGTGTTAGACATTAAAGACTTTTAATTTATTCTAACATAATGTACTCGAGTCACTTGATCAAGTATTCCCCGAGTCATCTGATCCAAATTATCGACTTAATCTAATTACAATGACTACATTGTAGCTAGCACAGAGGACAATACTTTGGAAAAAGGTCAACTTATTACAAGTTAGAATGTGGTAAATATGACAGTTCAAAGATCACAAATGTTTCTGAACAAAGAGTGCTAAAAATACAGCTGTAACATTGCATGTTCGAAGGACTATAACTAAACTAATATTAATCAAATTTAAATGACTTCTGAACCTAACTTGGAGCTAACACAAACGAAAATATGCAGAAACAAATTTCATATCATTCCAAGCTAGTATGAGAGAGATATGATAGCTCAAATATTAAAAAAAAAATGGCTGAAATATTTGATTCAAGTATTTTAACAAACATTTGGCGGGCAAATCAGATGCACAAATCTTTATTTAAATCATCGTAGTCATAACTCAAATCAAGAATCAATTAGTTGTAACTTGTACGAATTCTGAGAAGTTAACAACCATTACCAAACGCTCGTTCATGTGCTTCGTAGATTCAACTTCATAAAAAGCCCAAAAGCTTAAAAAAAATAAAAAGTAGGAAGATTGATTACATATGATTACCATTACAGACTGTTATTACCTGAGAAGATGGGGAATTAAGCTTCAAAAGGGATGATGAAGGGAGAACAATTCTTCCATGACTTCTGGGACGATCAACCGAAGATGACGATGGAGAACTCGAAGATGAAGTGAACCGATTTGAATAGCTCCTTAGTTTCGTTTTAATTTCTGCTTCTGGGACGATCAACCGAAGACCACAACTTTAAACCCTAGAAAAATCAATTGCCTTGCTGCTACTAATCCAGAGAGTCAGGCGGGTGTAGACGATGATTTTTAGAGAAAAGGGGGAATCGGTGGTCTAATTTAAGGGATTTGATCCATGAATCAAGGGATTTAATTTTGGTTATTATTTACTTTATATGCAAAATTACATATCTAGCCTTATCTTGACTATTTAAGAATTAAATTTTTCCTGAATTCCTATTGGTGCATTTATGCACACAATAATTGTCAAAAACATTTGAACCTATATCTCTCTCTCTCTCTCTCTCTCTCTCTCTATATATATATATATATATATATATATATATATATATATATATATATATATATATATATATATATATATATATATATATATATATATATATATATATATATACCCATTACAAAAATAGACGCGACAATAGTTATGAACTCAAATAATTTGAAAGCAAACGATACAAATGATGAGTCTAATCTTGAAATCAATCATTACTTTCGGACTCCAAAACAACGGATTCAATGTCACCTAACAAATACGGTATCAATTGGACCGGTGGTTCCTCCAAATCAACGTAGTCCTCTAACTGTGGTCCACCTAATTTAGCTAGTTGATCAGCACAATGACTGCCTTTGTTCTATCATAATCTTTTTCATAGCCCCGATAACAGATTTAAGTCAGTGATGCTCATGATCTTTAAATTTATCGAATCCTTGCACCCCAAGCATTAGAACCCCTTGGCAATCTGTCTCGATCAACACCTTTGAAATATTCTTCTTTTTTATTAGACACAACCCTTTGAAAATGCTCCAAACTTCAGCCTCCAAACTTGTATATGATCTACCCTTCATTTTCCCGATGTATCCGCACAACCACCTTCCATTACTATCTCTTATTAAACCCCCAAAGCTTGATGGACCTGGATTCCCTTTTGAACTCCCGTCGGTGTTTAACTTGAGCAGATTATACCGTGGGGGTGTCCAGGTGAATTTCATCGCCATGATTTCTCTGTATAGACTACGATTGTAATTTTCTTGTTTTTGAAGTAGAAACTCATGATAACAGTGTGGGCATGATGGAGGTCGGAGACGAGGGGGGTGTAGATGGATACGACCAACTTTAATCATCGGCATGAATACGAAAAGCATTGCTGTTTGCATCTGAGATTTAATGATTTGCAATTGAACAAGAAATGGGTGTATGATGAGACTAGGGTTCAGACTTCAGAGCCTTTAAATAGGACTATTTGCCTTCGCTCCCAAGTTTCATGCAAAAATCCGAATTTATATATACTTTTTGAATTACATGTTGAACAGTTGTGGCTTCTAATTGGTTCAAAGATTTTATTTTTTATTTATTTTTTGTTTCCTCTTTAATATTTTTTTGAGATGCGCTTTACACCTGTATTTGGTTTAAAAACGTTGATTTACACGTGGTGCCACCGCTTCCAATGAGATACGGACAACAGATACCCACCGCTTCGATTATTGTTCACCGTCTCTCTTAATTCACTGCTTATCCTTTAATCGAATAAGTTGGTGACCCAACTACAGACGGAATGAGAGAGAGAGAGAGAGAGAGACGACGACGACGACGAAGAGGGTGAGGTCGATCTATTCGACTGATACCCATTCTGCCGCTTCACCGTTCTCTCTCAGTTTACCATCCACCTCCACCGGGGTTAGTTAATCCATTTGATCAGGTGATACGTTCTTTCTACAACCCTCTTTATCTCCCACCGTTTACTCTTCCCACCGCCTCCAACCCCTTTTATCGTCGCTGTACCCGTTGTTACTTTCCTCAATTTCTCTAAAGTTGGAGTTGAAGACGATGTCAAAATTGCCTGTTCAATGCTTTCAATGACATTCGAACCCTAGCTGATTGCCTTCAAAATTTCGATTATTTCACTTGCAGATTCATTTCAAACACCGATTTTGTTGTTCTTATTTCTTGGTGCGACAACGCTAATTTTGGCTAACAACCGACGTTGATTTTAAACTTTTTTTTTAATTCTTTTTCAGTGAACATTCTAACTTTTACTTTTGAACTTTTAGCTTCCATTAGATCAAGGTGGTGGCGAGGGGATGAAGCAGGTAAGCTTTTAATTCAAATATGTGAAAAAATGTTCTTTTTCAAGAATAATATAGTTATCAGCTTTCAAATATATTCAGTGCAATTCCGATCTTTCTGATGGAATTGCCTACAAGGAATTTGTGTAGTTATACGCTCTGTATTAGATACTTCTGATAGTTTTTTACTAATAACAATCTGATAGAAACAAAAATTAAATAAGTTTGCCTATTAGTTGTTACTTTCTTACTGTTTCCATCCTCATTAAGGAAATTTCTTGAAATATTGACTTCTGAATGATGCAACACAATGGAGAATTTTGGTGTTCAGAACTTAAAAGTTGGTCAATTGGCAGAATTTACAACATTTGAGAGAGGATTCCGATGTGCTTGGTTTAGATGCAAGGTAGTTGTTGATAGTAGCCAAATAGTTCCCATTTCTAAAACTGATATTGGTCGCACACATATGTGGTTAAAAAGTACAGTTCCTCTAGGGTAAGACTCACCTCTTTTAACTTTTTATTTTTTTATTTTTATTTTTTTAATGGATTTGGGATTTTGTATTTGGAAGCAGGTGTGTTGTTGGTCGATCCATAGTGAGTGTTAAGCTGGAGCTACTTCCATTGACTGGTGGCATTATTACTCTAGATTCTTTACAGGTTAACGGTTGAAAAAGGTAAATACGCATTCTGATTCTAAACTTTTTTTTACTACATGATTATACTATAGAATGCCAAAGGGCTAAGTGCGCATCTATGCAAATTTTTTAAATTGTTGTTTTACCCTTTCTGATTGCTAGCTTAATAACACCGCAGGTACAAAAACGATCCAGAAATCTTGGCTATGACAAACTCAGGCTGTTGGAGCGTGGTGACAGGTAAAATTTTATATCTATAGCAATAGTTACTATTCCTGATTCCATTCCAATCTTGTGTTTGACTCTGGAATTGGAATGATGGCAGGTCAAAGGGAAAAAAAATACACTGCTGTGGAGAAATGAAACACACAACTTAGGTATATTGACAAATTTTGGAAACCTTTTCAATGTTTCATTATTCATCAATCCTATGGAGGAGTAGGTGAGTTGGTAAATGATAATTCAATTTACTAATGCTCATATCCGTTAAATATAAAAGTTAGTAGTTTCGCTCTATTTATTTATTTATTTATTTTTTTTTTTTAAATTTTATCGTTATTGATTGATTGAAATTGGTTTTTCCTTTCCTAATAACTTTAGGTGTATCTGAAAACTATAATCATGTGTGTGTTTGGCGTGGAGTTTTTAATGTTTGAAAAAAATAACTTACTTTGGCATTGAATCAAGAAACAATTTCATGTAGTTTTTATGTGTGTTTTCTTCTGGAGTGGTTTTAGTGTTTTCAACTGGTATTGATGAAATCAGGTGAAGTTTTCTTTCTCACTTTTCTGTAAGGGGCATATTTGTAAATTTAACTTATTTTGATGCAAGTTATTACCAGATCTTAAGTGGTGGCAGAAACTTCTCTAATGTCTCTTCTTAGATGGAACTATAGAACTAAAATGGAGAACACAACGAGTTCTTTCGGTAATGACCATATTTCAATGGTTAGTATTTTTACTCATCTAATTTTTATTACCTTTTATTCTTAATTGTTTCTTCATTTTTGTTTAAATTTGGTCACTTTTAACTTTTGCTTCTATTTTTTCTGAAAAGAGAAAAGACTTGGACTGCTGAAATCATTGCTAGGAGAAATTCAAGATTGGCGCAACAAAACTGTTGAAATTCCATCTTTTACATTGTAATTTCCTCTGAAGCAAAATCGTGATGCTTTGCTTTATTCTATTTTGCATCTAAAAAAAGTAATTTCAAGATTTTAGATTTCAGTTCATTTTCAGATTCTTGGTCATTCACTTGGTGGTTTCCATTTCTTTGGCGTTTCCAACCCCGCAAAACGGGTTCTTCCCTAGTTATTATACTAATATTATACTAATAATTAAAAAACACTTTTTAATATTTCTACTTTATGAATTATTTAAATATAATATGCTTTTTTATATAAATTGTTTCCTCTCCTTACTAAATTTTTTTAAAATCTAAATGTTTTGTTCATAAAAATTATTCTTTTCAAACGTAACCATATGAATAATAAGAGGGATCCCTGATAAGAAATACAAAATCTAAAATACCATCAATTTATCGTTATCATACACGTACGTTTCTTATAATAAATTTTCAATATATTTATTTCGAATCTTATTAATAAACTAGGTGTGAGATCCGTGTATTATACCGGTTGATTTAAAAAAAAGATTAAACATTAAATTAAAATTTAAACATAAAATATTTTTTAATGTACAATTTTAAAATAAGAAAGGAAGAAATGTATTTATTATAATTATATATATATATATATATATATATATATATATATATAATTTTAAAAATTGAAACAAATCAAAAATTAACAAATGGATAATATTTATTTCAAAAATACCATAAAATAACAAGTGTCAAACTAATGAGAGATTGACATGTGTCATAAAAACCTCAATTTATTAAAAAAGATTAATGATTTGGTTTAAACATTTATTTAGATTATAATACGTATTTATCAAAAGTAAAAAAAGTTGCGGTGCATTTTCATGAAATGAATTATTAATAAAAACTAATACTGTTACTAAAAAACTAGTATTATGATATTAAAAAACTGTTATCCAAAATCTTTGCTTTTATAAATTTTATCACATTTCACAAAATTTTCATTTATATTAATATGTTTACGTTTTGAAGTTTATTTAATAAGCATTCAAATTAGAAAAAACAAATATTTTTAAAAATTAATAAAATAAAGAAAAAAAATAATCAACAAAAAAGAGCTGAAAATATATAATAACAACAAAAAGGATAATAATAAATAAAAAAAATAAATTTGTAATTAATATTTAGCTTAATTTAATAAATATAATTAATAATTTGCTTCAGTTCACGGAATACAAAGCTAAGAATAGTCAACCCCTTTATTTAGTCGCACCCTACCAAGATTAGCAGTTATATGGACTCCTCCGATGCCTGTAATAATTTATTAATTTCTGATATCTTTCTTCCTTTGGAAGGTGGTGGTTGGTACTTGTCTACTTGAAGTTTCTTTGTTTTCTTTTTCGATAATCTAAAGATCATATTACCATTTTCCTTCACAAAGAACTAATGTCGTCTTAAATGTCTTTAAATTGATGCCTATATTTGGGCTTAAGGCTGGCTACACGGACCTGACCTAGAATGTCGTCACAAACAACTTCTCTTGTTTCGAAGTAAATATCTGAATAACATTTTTTAATTAAATAAAAGTTAATGACTTGCTTGCTATCTAATTTTTAACTAGGTATAGATTTTACTAATGTAATTATTATAATTTTATATAGTTTTCTAATTTGAAAAACCACTAACTAGTCATCATTTTATTTTCTTTGATATCACTACCAAAGGAACATAAATGACATTCAACAGCCATCCTATACCGAAAAATGACTACAAAAGGTTGGTCATGCATAAGCCCTACCCTCTAACCTGCTTAGATGTATTTTATGATATTTCTATATATAATTTTAGGAAATTTAAGAAAATCATTACCTTTTTCTTGAACAGTAGATCACCTCGAGAAAATCATTATATTTGGTACCAAATAAATAGTTTTAGACAAATTTAAAAGTCATTATATAACAAATGTTAATTTATTTATTTCAAATAAATCATTCAAATTCAATAGTTTTTTTTTTAAATTAAACACTTTTATCCGCTATGTTCATCGGGTTTACCAATTTCCATTTTCCTACAAAAAGAAGAAAAAACATATGACAAGTTTAAAACAAATATTAAAAAAAAAAAAAGAAACAAAACATATAAATGCCATTATGTAAAACGGATGGTTACTTCTATGAAAGAGTTGAAAACTATGAAGTCATAACTACAAAACAACTATTTAATGACACGCATTATTATGTGTCATAAAAGGGTACATATGACACGTTCATATGTGTCATTAAAGTCCTTACATACGTTTTTGTTTGTTAGAAGCTTAAATGTTTTTTTTAATATTATTTTTAGATTCAATAATTTTTCGATTAAATTAAAATACATATCTCATAAAACAAAATAAAATATCAAGCACAAGAAAAAAAAACAATCCGTTTCAAATATATAGTATGTCAACTACAAATAATCATTTTGATGCCAAATAAATACAATACAAGCCTCCTCAAAAGAGCGATTGACATGTTGAAGAAGGGATTTGCCAAGTTCTTGCTAATATTGGTTGGATACTAAGATCATGTTTGGATGTAGTGGCATTAGTGCTGTAGCTGCTTCATCATCATCTTCTTCATCAGCTACATTTGTTCATGCATTATCAAAGAAAGGAAAAATGTCACAGTTTGAAAAACAACTTGGTGAGTTTTTTATACACCAAATTAAAACAGATACATTTGTAGCTTATGGATATGGATTTAGAGAAGGTAATAAGGTTGTGTTTAAGTATGGGCGCAAAAGCGCTCTGGAACATATTAAACTTACTTAAGATTTCATTGCTAATCAACTGGAAAGTCAATGGTTTTCAGAATTAAAAGAAAAAAAAAAGATTAGTAAAGAAGTAAAGAAGTGTTCCAATGATTCCATGAATGGTTCCAACTTCCAACCCTATTTGGAAAGTGGCATTACAGGATTTTTGGTTCTTTACTTTCTACAACTTTTAATATATATGTTAAAAAAACTGAAATATGATCATATAGAATGACATGTGTTTCTTTTATACGAGACCTCAGTTTAGCCTTTTCTGCTTTCTATGAAGCAGCCTAAGGTTTTGTTGTTTTACTATATGTAAATCTTTCTTAGGGATAGAAATGGGTCGGGGATGGCCATCCCCATCCCAGTCCCCGAGTCTCTTACTCCGCCCCATCCTCATCCCCGTCCCCAGTGGGTGTGAGTTATTGAATCCTCTCCCATCTGTATTTTGGACCGATCTCCGGCCCATCCTCAGTCCATCCCCGTTCTATCGCCAACCTATCTTTGATCAATTAACATAAAAAAACTCAACTTGTTGTTAGGCCTGGAATTAGATAGATTGCTCTAATTATATATAATATCTACTTTTAACACACACACACACACACACACACACACACACACACACACACATATATATATATATATATATATATATATATATATATATATATATATATATATATATATATATATATATATATACTAGCAGTGTACCTGCGCAAAACGACGGGGCCGACAAATAGATCATTCCTACGATAGGTTTAGGCCAACAACTTGTTGTGATTAATTCTTTTCCACGTACATCGAATATTCTCGTTTTGTCTAGTTGTTTCTTTTCATTGATTACGATTGCATATACCTTAAAAACAACTACTTGGTTTCCTTTCATTTTTTGGTTAAAATTAAAAATATTTATGTTGTTTTAGGTTAAATGTAAATGTGTTTAGTCGTTTTGGTTTAAAAAGTACCATTTTTCGGGTTTAAAATAAAAAAGTTATGTTGTTTTGGAATAAATTAAAATATAATAATATAAGAAATTTATCATGTACAATAAGTTATGTTGTTTTGGAATAAATCAATATGTTATATGTACAATAATATAAGAAGTTTATCATGTACTACTACACATACATCAAACATAAATTGTCTTATTTATTTTGTCATTTACTGATACACCTGCCAAAACAAAACATATGCTTAATCTTTTGAATTTATCATTTTCACAATGTACTTGAATACATTATTTTAACAAATGGTTTTATGGAAAATCTCATTGGCTAGATGTACATAGAACATATTGATTCTCGGTCTCTTTCGAAAAACATATTGATTCTCGGCTATTGCATCACATGATGTTCTTCTAAATTAATTTGTGCATCTACATGTGGTAGATTATGAACACTAATTTTTGGAAGTTAGATAAGATCAGCTTGCCCCTTTTCATCTTACACTACAAGGTCAAATACTTTTTCCTGAAAATACTTATTTTGAAATTCCTGATAAAAACCGAAGAAAATTAAATTGACAATTTTACCCTTCAAAAGTGGAAATTTGCAAGATTGGATGAAAAAAAATTATGAAAATGCTAATAACTTACCAAAATTGTTGGCATTGGATAAACTCAAGAAGCAAACAACTTAACATATTTCATCGTGAGGTACACCTGCAAAGGCAACTAAATAGATGGGGTATTGGTCTTTTTCCTTTTAACCATTAAACAACAGGAAGAGAGGGGGGGGGGGGGGGGGGGGGGGGGAAGAAATAGCCATATTAAAAAGAAAAAGAAGTTAATCTTAAAATTCTGATTTATGACAGATTGCTTCCAATTTTAGCAAGAAAGTATTCATGTAAAGTAGAGGTGCACAAAGCGAACTGATTTTTTTTAACATGGCGGAAAAAAAACCAAACCAGTTATGTTGAGAATCGGTTTTGAGAAACTGAAAACCGGTGCACCGAACATGCCGTTTTTAAACCGAAAAAAATGATTCTTGAACAAACATTCAATTCCAAAAAAAACTAAAAAACCAAATCGATTTTTTATTAAAAAAAAACCGTGACCAGATTAAAACTGGTGTTGGTGCATCTCTTGTTGGATTAGTGTCTAAGTCCGTAACTATTTTGGTATGTACTTGACCCGATGGTGCATGGTCTTTTGGGTTGCCTTCACCAAAGCAACTTGATAGGATGAATTGTGGAGAGAAAGGATTAAATATGATTTATTAATATATTATGGGAATAATATATTAAAGGAGAAATCATATTGTTTAATTAATATTAGTCAAGAATTAATTGGTAATTAGTTTTGTGACTAAAAGAGATTAATTAAACTTAAGGGACCGGAATTGTAATTATAAGATAATTGCAATTTGAGCTATGGATTGCCTTATATTAAGGAATGGACGGATTCTATGGGGAAGCCCATAAGAAATCGTCCAAGGCCTTAATTAAAGGAGTTCATGGGTTGCTTAGGGCTTAAGCATCCAAATTAGGGTTTCCTTGTTAGATAACCCTAATAGCCTCACTATATATAGATCCCTTTTGGACCAAAAACGTGGCTAAGACTTGTTCTAGGGTTTCACACGTTTTTTGGCAGCCTCCATCCTCTCTCCTCTTCATCCTCTTGCTTATGGTGTTTGTGAACCATTAGAGGAGTGACATTTGTGACTCTAAGCTTTCTAAAGTCATTACAAGGAGATTTGGGATTGTTATTGCTACATAAAAATCAAGGTAATATCTTAAACCTATTCTCATGTTAATATGATTACTTGAATGCTAGAATTAGGTTTTATAGTCTTGGATAACTTGCATGTACAATAGAGAAACCTAGATCCAAGCATTAGGGTTTGTATGAGCACATAGGATTTTCTTATGACCAAAATCCATCAGTGGTATCAGAGCCTTGATTGGTTTCTATTGTATTGATGCCTTGTGTGTTTATTCAAGTTGCAAAATAGATTTTTGGGCTCCCTGGCTGATGAACTCTGCGAGTACCACAATGTACTCGGCGAGTACAGTGTGGTACTCGGCGAGTTCGAGCGTCAGATGGAGCTATTTTCGGGATTTCTTGTTGTTTATCTTTGAAATACTTGCCTTTATCATATTAGATCAATATAAATCCGATTTTATGATATATATGACTATATTCTTGATCTAATTGAAGATATTTATCAATTAATAAAATATTTGTTTCCTTATGTGATAATTGACTAAGTATTTTGATTAAATTGGTAAATTGTTTTGCAAGAAATCATTAAATAAATCAAATATGGATAATTATGTGATTAAATGTTAATTTAGGTTATTTGTTATTTGAACCTTGTGTTATGAAATGTTTTATATTTTCCCCCCTTAGGTTTTATAGTTTAAATTTGAACCCAAAAGTTTTGTTGTTTTGAAATTTAAATAGTTGAAGCCCTAATGTTTTGAAAAGGTTTCAAAACTTGCCCTCAAGTTTTGGAATTTAAATTTTGATTAATAGTTTAATTTTGATGTATATTTAAATTCTAAACCCTAATGTTTTGAAATGTTTCAAAACTTTCCCTCAAGTATTGGAATTTAAAAGTTGATTAAAAGTTTAATTAGGAATGTTAAATTCTAAAACCCTAGTATTGTTTTGAAAAAGTTCAAATAACACCCTTATGGTTTTATTAATTAATTAAGGTGTATAATTAAAAGAGGTTTAATAAATCCATAAAGTTTTTGGTTTAAAATTTAATTGAATTAAAAGTATAATTGTTAAATTTGACCACCTAATATTTTAAAAGTGTAAAATACACCTTATATTATATATAACATTAAAAGTCTAACATTATATATGTATGAGTAAAAGTCAGTCTTACCGTTAGTAGGCCTCATTCACGAAACTGGTCTATAAGGGGTGTTTAAGGAAATTGCCTATAAAATGGCGATTGAATGGGTATCCACTCTTACCCACCGCACTCTTGACTAGTGGAGGGTCGTTAGCCGAACGGGTAGGATAGGACGAAACCTTCCATTATAAGTATAATGAATTACTAAAGTAACTAAATGTTTTTCAAATTCCCAATCTTAGTTACTTAGGCAAAGTGAATTGATGCAATTCCATGAAATTACACTTTGTACCCTTGCGAAGACGTTAGTGGAGCGTGTGTGGTTTACCGGTACACTAAATGGTTCTAAGAAAAGGTAGAAAAGGGTGACTCAATGTCTGTCATAGTTTGGTGGAACGTGTGTGGTTTACCGACACATCGAATAGGTGACTGTAACATGTGGGGGCACCATGTAGTTGGCATGGTTATTCACACCTGCTTTGTGATCCTCGGCATCCCAGTCACAAACAAGAGGGGCATATCGAGATTTAAACATGCCATTGAAATGTTCAATGAATCTCATAGGATCTAGGAGTTTTCATAGATTTAAAACTTAAATTTCTTTTTCGTTTTTCATGGTGGAAATTAGTGAATCGTCATTCACTTACCTTCAAATGTTCTGCAATTTGGGTTACGGCATCCCTCTCCCGAGCTGTAGAATGTTGTGTTGGGTCCTAGCCTTAGTATCTCATTTGGGTGATTTACTAAGGACTCAATCAATCAACTAACTTGAATTCGTTTTCTTCCGTTTTGTAGATGTCAAAGTTCGACAACTATGGTCTTCCCAAATCCCGTGGAACAAGCATTCTACATGAAGAAGATATTCCACGATTCGATCGAGGAACAAGAAATCAAGCTTCACTTCCTCCTCCTCCTCCTCCAATTATTCTCCCTACCCACAAGTTCAAAGGCTTGAAAAGTTCAAGATCACTCAAGCCCTTTTGGCAAGTAAACATAAAGAAGGAAAGTCGGTGTGTGCACACATCCTAGGGATGAAGTCACACATTGATAGGTTAAGAATGTTGGGATCCGTTGTCCGTGAGGAAATGGCTGTTGATTGGGTTCTTCAGTCACTTCCTAACTCATATAGTGAGTTCATAAGAGAGTACTATATGATGAACCGCGACGTGACCCTTATAGATCTCACCTATATGCTTATTGCTGCTGAATCAGAAATGGTTTGGCGCAATAGAAAAGCAAAGTTGATTGGTGAATCTACCTTCAAAACCTCTATGGATATAGACAATGGCAACGAAAGACATGCTATGATCGAAAAGTTTGATCATAAGAGAAAGACAATGTCTGAAGTAGTTCCATGTCATGTTCCAAAAGAGTCAATTTGCTTTTATTGCCAAAAGAAAGGGCATTGGAGACCAAGCTGCCCCATTTACCTAAGAAATCTAATAGATGGGAGAGTCGAAACGTATGGCTCTAATATAGGTAAAATCCATTAACTAACTCTTTTAAGCTTCTATTCTAGATTCTTAATACATAATGTGATAAGATTACAATTGATGTTTTGTAGGATCGAAGAAAAGAAAGGAAGCTTAAGGGAAGAAGTGAGCAGAATCTAACCGTGAAGGAATGGATTTCGATCGCATTTCTCGAAGATTAGATTCTTGAGCTACTACTTAGAGTTAGAATAAGATTGCTAAGAAAGATGTATTAACATAGTTTTTCAATGAATTGCATTGTAAGGACAAATTTTTTCCGCAATAAAATAAATTTTGATTTTATATTATTTATTTATCCTTGCAATGGCATGCATGAAAAATTGATGTTTGAAGGTTTCTAATATTAGCAATAATGGATTTGATTCTTAATTATGTTGTTTATGGAAATGTCGAGAATTTACCAAATAGGGAGAGTTTCTCATCGCCCAAGTTTCAATTGGACAGAAACTTGGAATCATGCAACTTGGTTGCACGATGAATGAGAAATTTCATATTTGGAAGTTAGACTAATTCATTGACAAAGTGTCAACTGAAGGACTAAGAGATCGAGCACACAAAGTTGCGTGTTGATCAAGTCCACCATAAGAGTAACAATGATATTCGTCATGATTCACTAAAGGTTTAGTAAATATGATTATACTTGCAAGATTAAGTGTAATTATAAATTGATTGAAAAAGTTTAAATCAATAGCAGAACGAATAAAAGGAATCAAGTAAGCAGAAAGATAAAAGTTTCTCCATTCTAAGAAGAAGGGAGAGTACCTTTTATGCTCTATGATAGGTCTTAATGATTAAGAACCATATCTCAATTGATCCTCTAAGTGAGTCTTAGTACAATTGAATGTCTAAGAAGAGGAATCAAGAATTGAAGAAATGGTTAAATCAAGAAGTCAATCATGCTTCGTTCCAAAACAAGTCTTAGAGTTAAGATTGTGACATTGAGTGGAAAAATATTAAGAAGGTTTATAACATTCATCAAATGTGGAGAGTTGTGATGTCTTGGATAAGACAAAGACCAACTAGGACCCATTTATGAAGTGTTTTGATAAAAGCTACACTAACTCTTGAATATTTGTTTGTCAAGAAATGGTTGTTGACAAGAGATTCTTATATGTCAAGGAGTCAGTAGGAGTCTTATTGGTCTTGAAAGGTTTCAAGAACAAATCAAATAGACCTTATCGATCATCACTAGCACACGAGTTGAGGTTTACAACATATCGTGTTGACATTATTTTGTTTATGTGTCGTTCCAATTAAGTTAATTACGCATGTGAGTCCTATGAGTTCTCATTTGAATGCATAAAAGGCAAGGACCTTAATCAATGGAAAGTACATTGATAAGAAAAGGTGAGCTGCTTAACTACTTGGAAGACATGGTGGGCAGCTGTGCTACAATAAAGGCATGAAATTGAGATCAAGAAAGTTCGATCCATAGGAGTTTGAATTTGTCGTAAACTTTGGTTTTGACAAATTCACATGGATAGGAACAAATACACCGTTTAAATCTAAGTGTCATAAGATTTCCTCCTTCATGAAAATGATTGTGAGGAAATGCTTTCACTAAGAAAGATTTTAAGAAGATAGTGATTGTAAAATTGCATTCTCGAATTCGATTATGGTTATGGTATCCCTTTCCATAATTTGAATTGTGAGGTTTGGCAATTGTTTACACACACATATGAACTATCTAAGGCAAAGGTGTATAAGTTCAAGAAGCCTTGATAAAAGATTATCAAAGCACTAAGTATTAGAAACATGAACTTAAGAAATTCAATAAGCATTGTTTTTCTGAAAGTTAAGTTGTTTCTGAATACATGTCAAAGCTAGTGGGAGCATAAGTGTTATGTTTTATAATAATCATCATGATAGTGGGAGCATAAATGTTATGATTGTATGATTATTAAGGCACGTATTGCAAGTTGGCAATATTAATTATAGAAAAGAAGAGTTATACCTTGCAAAGTCGTAACGGTTGTAAAATTGTTTTGCTATAATTAAGGGAGAGAATATTATGCTTCATTTCAAATCTAAAGGATTAGGTTGAGAAATGTTAATGAATTTAGTCAAGGGTACATAGTGTGTTCTTAAAATTTCGATTATTATTACGGCATTCCTCTTCACAATTCGAATTTTGAGAACATAGCAAATAAAACATTATGTGTCGTGTCCCATACGCTTCGGGTATAGGATCGATTGCAAATGCTTTAATGTCTGACCATTCTAAAATTTTCCGATTGTCGAGCGCATTTAGAGGGAAAAGGGATTAGAATTGGTTTTGACTAAAATAATTAAACAACTATCAAAGGACAATCCAAAGTTTGACGAGGATTGGTCGCTTATGAGTAGTTGGAAGCATGGTATTGGATGAACCATATCGATATTATTATGAATAGAAAAGATTCTATTAAGAATGAGTTGTCATATGGAAATTATGGAAATGTTTCCATATTGTATGGACCATATCGACATCATTACGAATAGATAAGATTCTATTAAGAATGACTTGTCATATGGAAAATATGGAAACGTGTCCATAGTGAGAATTGGATATTGAAAATCTATGTCTAGATTAGAAATTTTTATGCAAAAGTATGTTCAAAGGAATGTACTTTGAGGAATTGTCTTGTAACAATGTCCGATAGAGGACTTTGTAGTATCATTGGCAATAGTCTTTGTGACTTTGGTGCAGTGACATTACAAAAGGATCATTGCATAGAATGTTAGAATATAGCATATTTTATAAGTAACAAGAATTTGATATTCTCACACTTATGAAAAAGGATTTGGAGTTGTGAAATGAGAATGATTGGAAATGTGTTCAATGTGATCTATTTCATAAAGTAAGAACCATAGGTAAACATTGTGTGAATGCTAGGAGCATGGGACAAGTGTAATAATTCAAGTAAAAAGTTGATTACCTGAAACGAAAAATAATGAGTAATCGATATGGTGATAAATAAAAGGTGTTTTATTTATGCTCAAAGGGTTGAGGCCATATGGGACTAGTATTATTCTTGTGTTTCACTTTGCATGTTTTGACTTCCTGAATAATTTAATTGGTTAAGAACAGTCAAATTATTCGAACGAGCCACAGTTAGTCATACGTTGGAAGTAAGTATGAATGAAGATTGTCATGAATTGATTTGTAGATTGTCTAGAGCATATTAGACATAGCAAAGGTTTGCTGCAATGTTCGTGAGTGCTTATGAATACGATTTGAGCATTGGATTAAACCCACGCTCACTTGGATCACTCCATGGATTGTATCACGAGTGATTGGTGAGACGATAACATCTTATATTCTTGAAACCGAGATGTGTGATTTGTATCTTGCGAATCGGTTGCATATTGATAATATGTAAACGCACTAGTAACTTGGTGTCATAAAACATATTGTTGTGTGTGATTCGGTGAGTAAGTGCAAGCGAGCATTGAGTCAAAGTTTATCCGTTCCTTTTATCCAAAGTAGGATAAAAGCGATATCTTTGGGCCCCTCACTAATTTAGTGATGACAAACGTAAATGCTCGGCCGGGCTAGGGCTAATTTGATTTGTTCAATTAGTCGGTTGTCATAAATCAGAAATCGAGAAATAGTACAAAGAGAATGATTTGAAATCATGTCTCATACGATATCTAGAATGGAGGAATATATGATCCCTTATCTAAAGGACACGCGCTTCTGATAGGATCAGAGTTGACAGCGGCTTTGGAAAGCTACGATTGCAGATCAGGATCTGAAGTCATACGCATAATAGTTATTAGACTTATCCAAGTGGGAGACTGTTGGATTAGTGTCTAAGTCCATAACTATTTTGGTATGTACTTGACCCGATGGTGCATGGTCCTTTTGGGTTGCCTTCACCAAAGCAACTTGATAGGATGAATTATGGAGAGAAAGGATTAAATATGATTTATTAATATATTATGGGAATAATATATTAAAGGAGAAATCATATTGTTTAATTAATATTAGTCAAGAATTAATTGGTAATTAGTTTTGTGACTAAAAGAGATTAATTAAACTTAAGGGACTGGAATTGTAATTATAAGATAATTGCAATTTGGGCTATGGATTGCCTTATATTAAGGAGTGGACGAATTCTATGGGGAAGCCCATAAGATATCGTCCAAGGCCTTAATTAAAGGAGTTCATGGGTCGCTTAGAGCTTAAGCATCCAAATTAGGGTTTCCTTGTTAGATAACCCTAATAGCCTCACTATAAATAGATCCCTTTTTGGACCAAAAACGTGGCTAAGACTTGTTCTAGGGTTTCACACGTTTTTGGGCAGCCTCCATCCTCTTGCTTATGGTGTTTGTGAACCATTAGAGGAGTGACATTTGTGACTCTAAGCTTTCTAAAGTCATTACAAGGAGATTTGGGATTGTTATTGCTACATAACAATCAAGGTAATATCTTAAACCTATTCTCATGTTAATATGATTACTTGAATGCTAGAATTAGGGTTTATAGTCTTGGATAACTTGCATGTACAATAGAGAAACCTAGATCCAAGCATTAGGGTTTGTATGAGCACATAGGATGTTCTTATGACCAAAATCCATCATCTCTAGTGTACCAAAGTGAACATTTTGGACATTCTTCATCCGAGAATATGTTGCAAATCCCTCAACATTGAGCACACACACATCTGATGGATTTACCATGTAACACATAGTAGATTTAGAGAGAGATGGGATTCAGATTTCAAAATTCTGAAACTACAGAATCATACTTACATGTAACACATGCTATGATGAAGAAAGAACCACATCTACAATAAAAAAAAAAACAAAAGCAAAGATTGTTTGTAGGTGTGGAATGACAAACCATGGGAAAATAACTTGTATATTGCTACCACAAGAGGTGGAGTTCTTAGGGTGCGTACTAAAGATCGAAGAAGACTGATGGCGATGGATGCCTACTTCATAATCAATCTTTGAACCCTATGACCCTGCAAAGAAATTCCAAATAAGTATTAAATTTTTTAATAGAAGTGTAAAAATCGGACATCTTACAAGGTAAGAAGTTGTTAATTGTAGTGGGGTAGTGGTTGTTCTCGAAAGTAGATATAACAAGGCTTTCTTCTCCACAACCTTCTTGCTTGCAACTCCAATTTTGAAATCCTAAGAATCGATAGAATATCTTGGCTGCAATTCTAATATGTTTGGGCAGTTATAAGCATAATAAAGTACTAAAAATTAACATTAAATATGAAACCAAAAAAAATCAAAAGTGCTAGAACTCGAAAAACTTAAGAAAAAATAAAAAATTGTGGTCAAATCCAGGTTATTTATGAAACAGACCCTAATTTCTAAGTTTTGTTTACCTGGTAAGATGAAAAACCAAGTTGCTGATCCGCCAAAGGCTACCACATACTGAAGTGTTTTGAGATCGACGGAGGAGTGATATCCAATATTCGATTCCTTTTCTTTAGATACAGATTGGTACGAGGAGACGGCCGAGACTCAGGCCTGTATACACAAACAAACACAAAGTGGTTATCGTTGATCCGTTAGGGATTTCTTGTTTGAGAAAGGAGGCGACAATAAACATAGATTACCTGTTCCTTGCCAGAAACAGATCAGAGAGGGACATTCCAAACCTAAAATCAACCCAAAATGGAGTTCGGCCTCTTCCAGTAGGTGTGCAGCGATGAGCTCTAAGCTAGGGTTTTAAGTTGTGCATTGGTGGTGAGATGGTGGTCCGATGGAGTGGCGGTGGTGTGGGCAAGCCATTTGGTGATGTCGGTGATTGTGTTTTTAGGTTTTCTGCCGATTTGTAGATGATTTACAGGTTGACATAATATATATGCAGCTATTTTACGATGTTTTCTAGGTGTTCTATCAACAAATTCGCGGATTATGTGAGAATTCAAATGGAAAACGTCAGAGAGAAAAAGTTAGGTCAAGGATACGTATGATAAGAAGGTCAAGGATACGTATGATAAGAGTTGTTAGATTGTTAAGTTTAAAATTTAATATTACTTTATTGATGGTTACTTGTATCATTAGCTTAATGATTTGAACGTCTTAAAAAATATTATTATTATATTGAATCTATTTATAGAAATAGTAAGATTTCTTAGTATATATATATATATATATATATATATTAGTATTTTTTTTGAAATATATGAATAATAATTTTTAATTGTTTTTATTAATAATCATAATCACGTTTTCTAAAAAATAAAATTCGAATACTTTACACATATATCATAATAGACGGCTTTTTTAAGAATGGTTAGTGGAATCCAAAACTAAATTCTACAAAAAAATCACATAGCCATCTAACACTTCAAAAAGTAATAAAACACTCAAATGAAAATAATTTCAAGTTTATGTTGCTATCGTCCTAACTAAATTACTAAATTAACTAAATTACTAAATTACTGTAATGTTGATGAATAAAAGTAAAGTTATTTTTGGGTTGTCCTTATAACCAATAAATGGTTTTGATTGATTATAAGAAAGAGATAAATAATTTATTAATATATTATATAATTAATATATTAATTTGAAATAGTAATAACTAATTAAGAATTAATCGGAATTAATTTGAAATTAATTCTGGATTAATTATAATTAATTTAAGGTACAAGGGTTGAGATGTAATTATTTAACAGTAGAACAATCGAGATGATCTAGAACCTCCTTATGTGGGGGACAGTTTTGGTGCCCTAGATATGGTTTCTAGAAGCTTCCAAATGATAAAACGAAACTAGATAATCATTGGGTTAAAATATTATTATTTTGAATTCAAGTGTAGCGTTTCTGGGATTATCGGGCAGTTAATAGAGGGTAACCCCTTGGATTTTCAGCCTACATTCCAACACATAGAGAATCCTAATTTCTACCTTCTCCCTTCTCTCCTATTAAATCCTACGGTTTGCTTGAGTTTGGGTGTGATGCATTAAAGGCTACCATACTTTTGGAGTTAGATTTTCCAAGGAGACTTCATGTATTTGATTAGCTTAATTTGAATTAAGCACAATGGTATGTACTTGGGAGCAGATTTAGCCTGGTCCCGGTGTTGCACCGGCAACACCGAGTTTTTCTGTCCACAATGGAAAAAAGTTTGATTTTTTTACCAATTTTTCATGTATCAGCAACACATATTCC
Organism: Lactuca sativa; assembly: GCF_002870075.4. NCBI lineage: Eukaryota > Viridiplantae > Streptophyta > Magnoliopsida > Asterales > Asteraceae > Lactuca > Lactuca sativa. Next base: position 73,339,900 of record NC_056625.2, on the reverse strand, counting down.
ATCTCGGCAACACCTACTATGTATTCCTGCGTTCGTTGTACTCTACTATTGATTTTAATTATCATAGAGCTTTATAATTTTGTTTCATAAGTATGTTCCTATTTGTAACACGCCAAATATCATAAAATTTTAAAAAATTTCAAAATATCCATTATCCATAATTTTTTACAAAAAGAAACCATTGTTTCGAAAGTAAAGTCATAGCATCATCCTATATCCCAGAATATAGATTTAATAGACCACTACTGCATAACAACACCCGATATACCAGAATACATAATCCAGTGGGTCGGCATTTGTGCCTTTGATCCACAAGTAAAGTGAGGAAAACTCATCTCTCAGACTGAAATGATTGCTGAACAGAACGCAACTATGAATGTCAACTCAACCGGTCACCTAAACACCAAAATAACGAGCAATCTCAAAAACCACTCAAAATGCCAAAAATACCCTTAGGTCAACTTGGTCAAAGGTCAAAGTCAACAAACCAGTCGAGTCAACCCCACCGAGTCAACCTAGCCGAGTCAACCCAACCGAGTACGTTGGGCGTTCCAAGTTGAATGCCAAGCATACTGGATCGTTAACCAGATACGGGGGCTTGGTCGTGTACATGTAGCGTACGCAGCTGGATTCCTTCCCAACTCATTAAGTGCTTAATACTTAAGCCCTTACGTCTAAATTACAGATCCAAGCCCCAAATGTTGTCCTTGACCATAAAGTTTCCAACTTTATGGTCTTTCATGGCCATTAACTGCTTAATACTAAAAACCCCAACATCTTAAGCCATTAAGACAACCAGACTCATGCATGGGGAAGAACTAAGAGCCAAGAGCATATTTTTATGCTTCTAGACCTCTCAAAACGTCTAAAAGGAAAGCCTAAATGAATTGGAGTAGCTCATACTCAAAATACCAAACTAATTGGACCAAAAAATGCAAACTTCATGGCTAAACTAGATCTAACCATAGCTTCATCAGGTTTTGAGCTTTTTACCTTCAAAGAGTGCCCAAAGTTAATGAGATTTTGGATCCAATGTGCTCTTCTACACTTCTAGGGTGATCTCCTCTTCTTCCTTCCTCCTTCAAGAACACCAAAATACGCACACCAAGCTCAAAAAATGGCCTCAAAGGGACTAGGGTTTGCTAGAGGGTCGGAATAGGGTTGGGGGCTCATGGGAGAAAAGTTTTGGAGGCCATAAGAATGATTAGATTTGGTCCAAACCCTAAAAATTAGTGTTTGTGATCTTATCATGTATGCCCATCATACAATATGTACGCCACCATACGTGCCCACGCCCCAAAAATTATATAAATGCCACTATGGGCCATTTTGCAACATTTTCATACACAAGGCCTAAAATGCAACAAATCTTCATACTTAGGGCAAAAATTGGAAATACCTTGTCATCGGAATGTTACAATTCTCCCCCACTTGAACTATACTGCATCCTCGAAGTCCGCTGCTATGAACAACTTTGGGTAATGCTTCGGCATCTCAGACTCGGGCTCCCATGTCCATTCGGAACCCTTCCGATGTTGCCACTGAACCTTGACCAAATTCACCACCTTGTTGCATAGAGCCTTCGTCTTCTGATCCAAGATTTCCACTGGCCTCTCAAGGTAATTCTAGAGATCATTCACTTGAACATCATCCTAAAGAACAACAGTCGAATCATCAACCACACACTTCCGAAGTCGATACACATGGAAAGTGTTATGGATCTGGCTAAGATGTCCGAGCAAATCCAATATGTAAGCTACATTGCTAACCCTGGCTACCACTCGAAATGGCCCAATATATCGGGGACCCAACTTTCCCCTCTTCCTGAAGAATATTAAACCCTTCCAAGGTGATACCTTTATCAAGACCATATCCCCGACCTCGAACTGCCACCTCGGGTGGTGGTGGTCGACGACGGCTCACGGCGGCAGCAAACATTTCCAATGATGGTGGCTTATAATTTTGACCCAAACTTCATCAAAACAACCTAGAACACACAAAACATTCACACAATCACATATATATGCTCATAGCCACCCAACATGGTGGCTTGTGCTGGCAGCAAGATGACAGCCACCATGGTTAGCTGCCATGGTGGTTGTCCATGTTTTCCAGCCAAATGGAAAGTCCACACACACACCTTCAAATAGCAACAACAACCTATATACTCGAACACACATCCCCCACAGCCACCGCCTAGGCGGCAGACCTCATCGGAAAAGGTAGAAATGGCGACCAAAAGAGCAACGGCAGCTACAGCGACATACCCGACGTCAAACCACCAAAAAGAATGAAGGAGAGGAGAGAGATAAGTGGCAAATGGTCTTACCAGGAGCTTCGCGGTAGCTCGCGACCCACGCAACAACGAACACGGTGTTTTTCATGATCCTCGGTGGTTCTCCGATTGCCCGCGACGTCTCCAGCAACAAGAGTAGTTGCCCGCGCTCAATGGTAACGGATATGGCGATCGATCTTGGCTAAGCAACGGCGGCTGAAGAGGTTGGCGGCTGGAGAATATGATCTAGGGTTAGGGTTTGCCTTAGTGGTGCTTCATAACACAGGAGGGAAATGACGAGTCCTTAAGCTCCCATCCCATTTTAAAACTTCACCCAAACTGGCACATTCGGCCCCTCCTTCTCAATTAATTACAATACAACTCCATATTTACCCTTTAGCCCTTGTTTTCCCAAAATCCATTCATTACAAGTCCATTTAATACAATATAAAATCCAAAATCATGTAATTATTATATTTAACTCCCATAGCAAACACTGATATATTTTTATGGATTGAGAACTTCACTTAAATAATAATACAAAATATAGTTCACATCTTGGGGTTCATTTATTTATTTTATCTAATCTAATTAATTCAAATGGAATGTTACAGCGAATACCACTGCTTCCAACTCCAAAACATGAGTCGGATAAAGACCTTCATGTGGCTCAGTTGCCAAGAAGCATAAGAAATGAATTTCCCTCGCTGCATGAGCACCGCCCCCAAACCAGTGATGGATGCATCACAATATACGACAAAATCATGTACGCCCTCAGGGAGATTCAACATTGGAGCCTCACACATCTTCTGTCTCAATACCCTAAACGCAGCCTATTGCTCAGGTCCTCAATGGAAAGCCATGTCCTTCCTTGTCAGACGAGTGAGAGGTATAGCAATCTTGGAGAAGTCCTAAATGAATCTCTGATAATATCCTGCTAAACCCAAGAAAATCCTAATCTCTAAACTAGACTTCGGTACCTCCTACTACATCATGACCTTTATCTTGGCTGGGTTGACCAAAATGTCATTCTGGTTAATGAGATGCCCCAAGAACTGGACCTCTCATAACCAAAACTCACACTTCAAGACCTTGGCATACAACCGTTCTCGCCTCAAAAATCCCAGAAGCTCTCGAAGGTGCTCCTTGTGCTACTCCTTGGTCCTGGAATACACCAAAATATCATCGATGAACACAATGACTGATCGATCGACCATCAGCCGACAAACCTGATTCATCAAATCCATAAAATATGCAAGTGCATTGGTGAGCCCATATGGCATCACCACGAACTTGAAATAACCATAACGAATTCAAAACGCGGTCTTCTCCATGTCCTCCTCTGTGGCCCTCATCTAATGATACCTTGACCTCAGGTTGATCTTGGAGAACCAAGTTGCCCTCAGCAACTGATAGAACGGGACATTAATCTGTAGAAGGGGATAATGTTTCTTCACTGTCAACTTGTTCAACTCTCGGTAATCAATCCCCATCCGATGTGAACCATCCTTATTCTTAACGAATAAAATCGGTGCTCCCCACGGTGAACTGATCAGTTTAATAAACTGCTTGCCTAACAGCTCTTGAAGCTGAGAGGAAAACTCTTGCATCTCAGGAAGTGCCAATCAGTAAGGCACCTTGGAAATCAGAGCCGCACTACGAATGAAATCAATCTTGAACTTAACCTTCCTCTCGGGAGGCATGTCGGATAACTCCTCTGGGAATACATCAGCAAACTCTCTAACAACTAGTACATCCAACACCTAAACATCGGTCCCGAACCGGGTGTCAATCACATATGCAAGATAACCAATACATCCATGCTGCATATACAGCCAGGCGCTGGCGGTAGAACACAAAGCAGATCCAATCATGGGACCTTCCCTGTAAATAACCAATTCTCCCCCACATGGGGTTCGAACTACTACCCGCTGACCCTCGCGGTCAATCATAGCCCTAAAGCTACTCAGCCAATCCATCCCTATAATCACGCACACGTCCCCATGGGAATAGGAATCATATCAATCGGATAAGACACCCCAAAAAACTCCAAAATACAACCCTGATAAATGCTCGACGCAGATATCTCATGTTCGTTGGCAAGACCTTGGGGGGAATCCATTTCCTGAGCAAGACCTTCTCCCTTATCAACGGTTGATTCTTAATTTTTATCAACGTCTTCTTTCTCATTAGACCCTTCTTTATGACCATCATCATCATTATTAACATCATCCACATCATTCTCTTCTTCATAGTCTGAGGGTTCAATCACATAAGGTTGTTCAATCCACTTTTGCATCCTTGTAGTAATAGGAAAAGAATCCTTAGTAGGAGCAGTATTAATGAATTTTAAAGAAAGACCAGGAATAAGAATGATGATCCAATGACTTTCAACATAGCCTTCTTCACGAGATAAGATCAACCCAAGCCAATGCGGGTAGGGAACATGCATTGGTCTCTTGTTCCTAGAAATACATCTAATCATCAGATCAAGAAAGATTTGAGCAAAATCCAGTTTTTATTGTAAATGATGGAGTATAAGATCCTTTGATCAAAGAGATTTAGTTGATCCAAACTTCTCATTTTGTGTCCAAAATATTTTCCAATAACACCTGTTATATACTTCCATCCAATTCTAAAACACATACGAAGAGTGTTTTTGTGTGGACCACGAGTGAGGCCCAAAAGTTTGAAATTGTACCCTAATTTTTCATGACCAGTCTTGCAAATTTCTTCAGAAGGAGTTTTAGAGTAACTTTCAAATCAAGGAAGACAAAGAGCAGTTCGGAAGGATTCTACATCAATAGTAACTCTATATTTACCATCTCCAATGGTTCCCGTAATATTTTGAGCATCAGTATCAATAGAGCATGAATAGTAGAATTCACATACTTGTTTAAGGTAGAATGGATCGGTAAAATCACATAATGCGTATCAAAGAGGGTATTTCTTGACATAGTTGACAAAATATTCGATTCTTGAGTTCGTGAACTGCTTTGGAATTTCATCCAAGAACACCACATTTGTTGGTTGAATAGTGATGATAGAGTCAGAGGTGTGAGGACCTTTGATGATGTTAGCGCTGGGGGTAAACTCATATAGAAGCTTTGACATGATGAAAGTTTTGAGGAAGATTACGAATGGGTGTCTTTTTGAGAAAGAGTGCCAATAGCTTTTGAATTGCTTGTAAAATTAACCTAGAGCGGTGAATTCCCAATATATACCCAAAAATATTTCTTCCTTTATATGTAATCATGACTAAAGAGATCTTCACCATAAAAATCACGTATCCCAAGATAATGATAAACCTTTTAATCGTCATTCAAAAAGTTATCGTTTGGATAATATAGATACTTTAGACATGTCATCAGCATCAGTGTAGTCGATCAACGAGTGGCTTGAGATGGTCACCTAGTAAGTTTGTGATGCCTCCTGATAGTGTGGGCTTAAACTACCATTGACTGACATGGTATTGCGTGATCTCATCAGTATGTGGCTTCGTATGCTAAATCATAAATCATTTTTATTAAAAGAAAAATGGGCAAGAGTGATATGATGCGTGTAATACATTCCAGAATGAAATGTACCCATCGGTAAATATTTTTCAAACCTTCATCAGTGTATGGCACATTACACATAATCATAAAGTTTTAAAGAAGAATATCAAGGCAGGAATGGGTTGGTGTGTGTGTGATAGCCTACAATACATAGACTAACCATCGACATAGAGTTTCAAACTATCATCAGTGTGTGGTATATCATTGTGAATCGTTAAGTTTTATTAAAAAGATAAAGGAGAAAATGGATTGTTTCAATCACATTGGGGTGAAATCAACGTGAATCATTAACAGTTTAACACATCAACAAGAAGTCGTTTAAGCTTCTGTATCATAGAGTAAGTTGCAATAAAGAATCAGATATTTACTGTTGATTCATAATGGTACCATGTCATACCTCAAACTAGGAGGTCAGTGACATGAACAACCTTTTGTCATTTAAGGACCTGACAAGTATCTCTTACGTTGATGACTATGCAATCAAAGTAAGCCAACGGGTTTTGCTCAATATTTCAGCAAAACATGAGACTTGATGTATACGGCAAGCATACTTCCAGGGATAAGGTCAGGTGAGAGTTGATTAATCAAAAAAATAAACACCCAAGCCTTAAGATAATTTTTTTGATTAGGACCAGGAAATCTTACATTTGAAAGTTTAGAAAATGTTAGGAAGTCAACCTGAGTGGGTGACTCAATGTTCTCTGCAGATGATCTTGCTAATAAGAAACTTAAAGAGATTTAGTCACATACAGCAACATGCTTCCAGGGACGATGATGTGTCAAAAGTTGCATACTAGGCTTAGAATTGCCACTGTTAGATTCTTTTTTAATGGTACAAAAGAATAAACAATATAAGAATACAAACAAAAGAGTTAGCCAAACAATAAAATAGTTTAAACAACAAAATATGTGCAGTTTTTTCAAAAAGGTGATAACAACTCCTTCCATCAAATCTTTGAAATTGAATGGTCATTAATGCACTTCCATTTTCCAAGATATCAACCACTTGAAATTTCAGGTATAAAAGAGAATAAACCAGATTAACCATATCACACAAAAACAACATAATTCATAGTAAATAAAGAGAGAGAATGCCTTTAATTGTTGAGATTATGCATATTGATTCCAAGCTTCATGCTCACCAAAAACAAAAGAAGAATATGAACCAGTCTTTGTAACCAATGAGTTAGAGGGATCCAATCTTCATAACCTCTGACTTATGAGAGTCACCAAGACAAAAACTAGAAGGTTCCATACATTAAGATCCCTGAGGGAAGAGATGGTGGGATCACTGTATTGTTAAAGACACCTTTGGATCTTCGAGGTGATGGAGTTGCAGTGACAGTGTCTCTAGAAGTTAGTCACGCCAGGTCATGGAACTCCACTTCATATCATTGTAAACGAACTAGGTTTTACAAAGCGGATGAGATATGTGCACAGAGGAATGCTTAGTGGCACGGTTATCCCCCATCTGATCTCCTCAGCATAAAGCAACATGCCAATCAGCGTCAGTAGGAGGGCAATTGTTGCTAAAGAAAAGATGCAGAGTCAACGTCAACTGACTCCACAGGGAGGGTGATGTATTCAAGGATTGACTCGCTGATCTTAATCAGCTAAAATCAATATTGAGATAAAGACATAAGGTCTTGACACATACAGAGGAAAAATAGGATCGAACATTGGCAATGTTAGTAAAAAAATGTGTATTTACAATGTATACTCCTTTTGTAAAACAAAAGAAAAATTTAATGCACAAAAAGATCTAGTAAATAAAAAATAGCAGCTTATGTTCAGAATTTTTAAAATTTGCAAAGCATAAAACAAAAATAATGTATTAGCGTCTAAACCAATAAATCAAACCATATAAATATCGTTCTCCCTAAAAGCAGAAAGCACGATTTTGTTTTCAGACTCAAACACTTTTCCCTCATGATAGTTGAAAAGAACTTTGTAACAAGCAGCACAAAGTTGAGTGATGGAAATGAAGTTGCCTTTTAAACCATCTACATAAAAACACATCCTGCATTCAAAAGTTCCAACGCCTGTAACAGCTCTTCCACTATTTTCACCAAAGGTTATCATTGGACCATCACTCTCTGCAAAAGTTGTTAAGAGGGACTTGTAATCGGTCAAGTGTCTAGAGCTTCCACTATCTATGTACCAAGTTTAACCTAGATTTGGACTTGATCCTTTACCAGCATGTGAGCCAAAAGTGTCACGAATGCCATCAAAGGAATCATTGACAAGTGCCATGAGACCCTTAACATTCAACCCCTCATCTTTAGATGTCTCCTCTTCATCCACCCATTCTTCATGATCCTCTTTTTTGCAATGAAAGCTTTTGGCAGAGAGATGTTTTCCTTCTTTATATGAGCCACTAGCTTTTTGTACAAGACTCCATAGTTCTTAGGGCTCTAGGCTTCTTTCGTCTCCTTGCAATCCCAGGAAAAATGCTCAGGGCTACCAAAATTAAAATAATTACCTGAGTTTCTCTTCTTAGAAGTAGATCTCCTTTCTGAATTGTTTCCCTTGAACTAAGCTCTTTTAACCCCGTTTGCTCTGATTTCTTTGTAGTGTTTGATGATAAGTACAGCGCTGGCAACAAGCTCATCGGTGAGATCTTCATCACTCTCTTCACACTGATCTGAGTTATTGATATTGTCATATTTATACATATTTTTAGAGATTATTTAAGTACATTTTTATATATATTTTGGTCATTTGCATACAATAATGGTACTTATAAGGTTAAATTATATTTTGCAGCCAAAAAGAATACATTTTGAAGAAAAGGGACTAAAAGCGTTAACGAATGGAACTTTGGAGGTTGAAGGCTTGAAATACAAGAGAAACACCCAAAAAAGACGTACTCACGACATGAACAGGTGATGGTTCACGACGTGAGTAGAAAGAGTTAGAAGATAAGCATCCGGGTGAAGGAATCCTTGCCGATCACGATTACCTCGAGTTCACGATGTGAGTTTTAAATTCTCACGACGTGAACAGTGAATTTGAAGAGAATATAAATATCTTTGCCCATTACGATTAGGGAGACTTTTGGCTGGCTTAGAAGGGTTCCTGGAGACAAAATTTAGAAGAAAAGAAGATCTGGAAGCTGGTTTTAACACTAATGAAGAAGAAGTTCATAATTTGGTTTATAAATTGGCACACTTAAACATGTCTTTGATTATAGTATTTGTTTTTTTAGCTGTTAGGATTTCCAGCTAAATCTAGCTGCTTTTGTTAGCTAGATGAAGCTGGAACTCATGGTTTTAATGCATTAGATTTGACTTTACTTGTTGGTGATACGCTTGTGTTGATTGATTTTACCTAGCATGCTTTAATTAATTATTTGATTGGTTTAAATTCTTGTTCTGTGTAGTTAGTGAACACAAATTTGCATGAATCTGAATACCTAATAATATAGTGAACACGAGTTTATTAGAGCTAAGATCAAACCAATCTTAGATAAGTAATTGAATCATTGAATTAAGTTGTGTTAGCGAACTCATATTATGACTGTAATTGTGTTTTGATTAATCAATATTTCATGGCTCCAATCTTATTTAATAATTGATTCTGTGTTAACTATTGAGTGACCATACATAGATTTACATGAATTGATTAATAATTAGTAGATTTAGAACTAAATTGCTAATACTTCTTAAATTGGTAACCAACAGTAATAGTCCTAGCTAATGTATAACCATTGAGTGAAAGCGGATTTGAACTAACAGAAGTGTTTTGTTTATTGATTGAGTTTTTGTTAAAGAATTAAGTTCATCTAAACTTGCAAAATTAGATAAAAACCCCTTTTAGCTTATTAATAGTTAGATTAATTTAGTAGTGAATAGATTAATTAATAACACTATTCCTTGTGACCAACACTCGAATTACCTAAGTTATACTGTAATCTGACTAGGTACACTGCCTACAAGTGCATAGTTAGTCTAAGTTTGTTAGGTTATAAATATTAAAATTAGTGGGTACTTCCGTGCACATCAAGTTTTTGGCGTCGTTGCCGGGGAACGGCTTAGTTTATTTTTTTGTTTGCTTTAAATTAATCGATCCTTTTTGTTGGTTAAAACCTGCAAAAAGTTATTTTTCTGTTTATTTTTATTTTTAATTTTTTCTGTACATCCAGGACTCACGACGTGAATATTTCAGATTCACGACATGAGAACTGCAATCCTTAGTTTTGTTTATTTCAATTCGTTTTTCTTATTCAGTTTTATGTTTTATTTTCTTTGTCTCATTTTAGGAGTTCATGACCAGAGGTTCTAATACACCTTTGGTACCACCACTTGAAGATCCTGAGTCTACACTTCACAAAAAGAAGGATAAGAGCATGAAAGAAGATCAAACACCAAAGAAGACACCCTTACAAGAACTAAAATCATCCTTTTCAATTAATTCAGGGAAGAAAACGGAGGAGTCAAGTTCATCTTCAAAGAACAAGATCAAGCTTGAACACTTAGATCAAATACCCGTCCAAGCCGAGTCCGAGTACGATACTGAGCCTGAATTTGAATTACATACTAGTGAGCCCGAGAACGAGCTAGAGAACGAGATGGAAAACATTGATGAGATAGCCATGGGGGACTACAAGAAGCACATTCGAGATGATGTGGGGTCGGGTTTAGTACATCCTACGATTCCTGGCAATGCCACGTTCGAGTTGAAGGGACATATCCTTACTGCACTTAAGGATATCCCATTTTACAGGAAAGATCACGAGGATGATTTCAAACACTTAGACGAGGTGAACGATATTGCGGATTATTTTAATACTTTCAATATCCCAAGGGAGACAGCTTTGCTAAGGATGCTACCAGTCACTTTCAAGGGAGCAGCAAAAGACTGGTTAAAGGCACTCCCACCTGGTACGATCACCACATGGGCCTAGTTGCGTGAGAGATTCCTAGATCAGTTTTATCCACCCTCCAAAATCTCTAAACTCAAGAAGGCAATTGCCAATTTTGAGCAAAATCTGGGGGAGTCATTATACGAGGCCTGGGAACATTACAAGGGGTTGTTAAGGAATTGACCTCAACATGACCTCAATATTCAGCAGGAGATGTCGATATTCTATGATGGGGTGAATGTCATGACTAGATAACTCCTTGATTCGCAAGGACCACTAATGAAGAAGAACTCAAATTAGGCCAAGGAGCTGATTGAAGAGTTTTCAAGGCACTCTTGTGAGTATCACAACCCAAGGCGTGATGGAATAAAAGGCGGTGGAGGTACACAAACTGAAGAGATGGCTGTTGTGATGGCAATGCTTAACACTATGGATAGGAGATTGACTCAATTGGACCAATCAATTCATGCAATTCGAGTTGGTTGCGAGAGATGTAGTGGCCCACACTTGACAAAAGATTGAAATATGGATGAATATGGGAACAAGAAAGCTCAAGTATGCTACTCAAGTGGGGACAAGTATGAAGAAGATTGGAGAAAACCAAAGAAGGAGTGGCTGCCTTATGAAGAATACAAGAAGCAAAAAGAAGAGAAATTTAGGCAAACTAGCCGGGGCTTCTACCAAAGAGAGCAACCACCAATTGAGAAGAAAACAAAATTACACCATGTTCATGAAATTCATGGAAGCTTCAGAAAAAAGACATGATGCTACTGCGCTGCAATGGAAGAACAAAGAAGTATAATGAAGAATCATCATGCAATGATGATAGATCAGTAAGCATTAATAAAGAATCAACAAGCCTCCATCAATAATCTTGAAGTACAACTTGGTCAACTTACCACTTTGGTTAATGAGAAGATGTTCCCAAAAAATCCTGAAAATAAAACTCAATCTCATGTGATGGCCATAGATATTGAAGAAGAGGCAATTTCTAAGTTCCTAGAAGCCTTAGAAGTGGAGCCACAACAGCTTGATCCAAAGCCAAAGAAGCCAAAGCTCGAAAATGAAGAAGCTGCTGGAACACCCAATTCACGTCATGAGCTCTCTAAGCTCACGTCGTGGGCTCAGTCTGAACACAATAATTTCGTATTTGTTCCAGCTTATGAACCACCTTTTCCATTCCCGTCTAGATCTAATCTCAGTCCACTGGAGAGAGAGAACAGCTGGAGTTTATCAATTAATTGAAGGGTATTCCTATTAATACTCCTTTTATTGATTCCCTTGCAAAAGTTCAAGAATATGCTAAGTTCTTACAAGATTTATTAGACACTCGTCAGTAATTAAAGGAGAATTCTAAAGTGATCCTAAGTGAGCAAAGCTCAAAGGCTGTGTTGGGGGAAATACCTAAGAAGATGGGGGATCCTGGACGACTCAGTCTTCAATGATAGTTTGGGAATAACATGAAGGTTTATGCTTTAGCCGATTCTGGGGCTAGCATAAATTTGATGCCTTACTCGTTCTATGAAAAATTAAATATTCAGAAGTTGAAGGCTACAAAGATGACTATTCACATGGCAAACCGTTTAGTGACACAGCCCCAGGGCATTGTGGAAGATATTTTAGTAAAAATTGGGAAATTCGTTTTTCCAATAGACTTTGTGGTATTGGATATGAAAGAAGATCCCAATGTACCAATTATTCTTGGTCGCCCGCTACTAAACACTGCTATAGCTCTTGTTGATATTCGGGAGTCTAAGCTCACCTTGAGGGTTGGTAATGAAAAGGAAATTTTTGGGATAGAAGATGGCTTTCAAGAGAATCATGCTCAAGAAGAGGTTTTCAACATTGATGAAGAAAATGAACTTGAAGAATTAGAGAAGCTCATGGAAGAAGAAATCAAAACAATTCAACAAGTTAAAAGAACAAAACCAAGAGCATCTATTCCATTTTTAGTTGAAGTCATTGCCTACACGAGTCCAACTTCTTGGGTGAGCAAGGAAGATGATGAGTGATGAAGAGGAGGTTACTTCAAAAGTAACAAATCCAGTGGTGAAAGAAGAGAAGGATGCTATGGAGTGTAAGGTAGAGACTAAAGGGACCAAACGCAAGCTTGATGGAGACGAGGTCAAGGCTAAAAAGGAGAATTCTAAAAAGTCATATATTCGTTGAGTTCAAGCTTACAAGAGGCGTTTCAAGGAACAAAAGATCTTGGTGGTGGACTCAACGTAGGAGGCAAGGAGTTTGGCTTGTAACGACCCAATTTTTACCAAGAATCTTTTTCATTTTTAATTAATCAAACACATCCCATAATCCATAAGTTTCCAAACCATTTGTTTTCCAATTCACAATTATTACAAATTCATTGTACTTTTTGAAAACATCAGAGAGTTCCAAACACACAAAAAGAGAGGTAGAGTACACGCCACGTCATCACGCCTTGATTTTGCCCTTAGGCTCCGAAGTACCTGAAACAATCAACAACTTGTAAGCGAAATGCTTAGTGAGTTTCCCAGAGCATACCACACACACACAAACCATATATCATATATCCTGTTAGCTATAAAAGCTACACACATATCACGTAATCCATGCATACATCAAACCTACGAGAATACCATGGGCTATCCCACATGGTCTTTACCTAGGACCGCCATCGGCTCCCCTACATGGCCTTACATCCAATGCCATGGGCTATCCCACATGGTCTTCACCTAGGACTGCCATGGGCTACCCCACATGGTCTTACATCCAATGCCATGGGCTTCCCCCGGGGTCTTCATACAAAACATGCAATCACATAACAAAACACAGGATGTCTAACACATATATCATAATAACATAATGGGCCGGCCTTGATGCCTTAGACCCATAGGTACGGTGAGAAGACTCACCTGCCACGAATGCTGAACTGACACTTTCGACCAAATATACCCCACGGGCTGCTCCACTCAACTGCCTAAAAAGTGTCATACAATATCCAGTCATTTCCCCAAAGTCCATCTTGGTCAACTACAGCCAGGATCAAGTCAACGGTCCATGTTGACCCTAACTCGCCGAGTACAACTAGTGACTCGCCGAGTTTCCCGGGATAACATCTACTCGCCGAGTCATCGAGCTGACTCGTCGAGTTCATACGGCCTTGATTGATAATCTAAGGTCATTCGTCGAGTTTCCTTGCTTGAAACTCGACACGTCTACGAGCATCCAACAATTGGGGATATCTTACTTGACTCGCCGAGTTATTCCTTCAATTCTTCGAGTTCTAGGTAATCTTCATCCGGCTCGCCGAGTTGTTCATCCAACTCGTCGAGTCCGGAGCAATATTCATCGGGCTCGCCGATCTGTTCATCCAACTCGTCGAGTCCATGCTTGCCTTCATATGACTCGCCGAGTCTCCCCTTGTGACTCACCGAATCCTATCAGATCTCAAGCCATATAGACTCTTTTAAGCCATGCAATGCTTCCTAACTACAGATCTAGGCTCCTGAGGCATGCTATCCACGTAAAGTTGCAAGCTTTACGTGCATGCACGGCTTTAAGACCCTAAAATAGCAAATCTAAGCTTGGAATGAAGTCATACACTTGTGGGGAGGCACATGCTAAGCTCAACTGATAACTTTATGCATCTCAAGTCCAAAAGGAGTCCAGATCTGAAGTTACAACTTCAGATCTTGGCTTAAACACAAAAACCCCTTTCTTAGAATCCATGCACAAGAGGGTTTTTGGTGGAAATGAGCCAAGGAACAGCTTAATACCTTCAGAAAGTGCTCCATAGGAGTAGATCTTGAATTCCCACGAGCCCTTTGCTTCCTCTAGCTTGTTTCCTCAAGTGCTTCCTTCACCAAATCCCTCCTTCAAGCTTAAAATCACCAAGAAACACACTCACACTCGAATCAGGGTTTTTGGGAGGTAAAGAGCTGTAAAGGGGGGCTTGGGGAGGCTAATGACCCTTAAAATAGGATGCAAGGCCCCGAAATCTAGGGTTTCATCTGCCAGCATCTACTCGTCAATTCCCATAATGAACTCGACGAGTAGATCATTAAACTTCGCGGACAAACCCGCTACCACTCGACAAGTAGGAAGGCCAACTCGCCGAGTAGGTTCTCAAAAATTCAAACCAAAATATCATTATTAATACCTGAGGATCAGGGTGTTACACGGCTCATGACTCCAAGAAAAAGAAGCGCTTCTCGGGAGGCAACCCGAGTTTGGTTTGCAATTTTTTTTCTTCTTTTCTTTTTAGTTTTTGCATTTTAGTCTTAGAAACATAGATCATATCATCCAACTCGCTTTATTCATAATTAAACACTGAGTGTGGGGTCCCTAAAAATGAAGTGGTGATAATTAAGAATTTAGTTAATAGACAAACTTTACTTAATAAAAAAAAATTTCATGCAGAATTCACGACGTGAATCCTTAAGGACTCACGACATGAGTTCTGAATAAACGGATAATATAGCATTGATGCATATCAGCCCATTTTCTATTAAACTAATTGGCCCAAGACTAATCCATTTTTGATGAGGAATGCATGGCCCAACATTAAGCCCAGACAGGACTCACGACGTGAATCCTTAAGGACTCACGACGTGAACAGTAAACTTCTCGGGACCATAGATTAAAGGATAAAGAATCAGTTTGAACCCCCTTTGTTTATTCCTCACGAAGTGAAACAAGAAATCTGGTCCCCCCTTTTGCTCCGATTTTGGCCGACAACCACTCCATTTTCGTTTTTGCTTACCTAATACTTCAATCTAAGGTAATGATTCTTAATTATTAATTTTAATTCTTCCCTAATAGTTGAACTTAGGGTTATGGTTTGTTAGTTAGATGAAATGTCGAATTTATTTCTTAAAATTCCCGTAATAGCCTTGGAATGTTGATGCTTTGTGCTTGGGATTAGTATATGAGTAAACCCCTTTAATATTGTGACCTGATTTGCCTCCTGATTTTAGCGATTCTGGTTGCTGAGTTACGAACTCACGATGTGAATTCTAAAGGATTCACAACGTGAATACTTGGACTGGACAACTTCAGTTTTGTTAATTTCTAATCTGTTGGGTTGTTTCTTTTGGATATGTTTGTTGTTGTTTTTTCAGAAATGGCTCCCAGAAGAGACATTCCAACTGGAGTAGCGGGTTTACAACCATTTTGCAACTTTCCAACAACTACGCCCTGGGATATATATACGCGATGGAACAATCGGTTGGGATGGCTTTACAACCGGGAGTTTGCTATTCCCCCCACTATTCAGTTGGCACGGTTGAGAGAGGTTGGGCTAGTGGATCGGATGTCCCAATATCTTACTAAGATATTTTTGGGGGATGGATTTTCATTCACATGCAAGGGGTGGTACATTTTTTTTTGCAATCCAAGAGCCGGTCTATAAAGAGCTATGCATGGAATTCTTTTCAACAGTGACATTCCATGAGAATGTCCAAGATCCTACTTTCCCGCAAGCTTTGGTTTTTCGTCTAGGAGGGGAATATAGGGAGTGTAGTTTGGTGGAGTTTTCACGAAGAATGGGGTTGTACGAGGTTGATGATACCATAACTCATGAGTTTGTTTTATTTTTTAGGGAGGCCACACATGGTTATGCGGATGGGGTTTCAGGACCGGAGTTTTGGTGCAATATTGTGGCCGGTGTGTTCAATTTCGGTGTATCTCCTGAAAGTAGCATCAAATCGCCAATACATCGCCTTATCACATTTTCTATTCACCACAAACGCCATGGTGATAAGGTTACTAAGGTCAATTTGTTCTTTTTGTGGTGCATTTGACAGCCCGGCGTGTGCTGTAACATTCCGTATTTCTTGGCCCGCTACTTGGCGGAGTATGCGACGAGTGCCCGTCCTGGGAGCCCTATTTGTGGAGGGCACTTTGTTACGTGTTTGGCCCGGTATTGTGGCCTCATTGTTCCCGGCATCACTCGTTCTTTGACATGCATAGAGGGGAACGAGTTTACTATGGGGTATTTAGAGACAATGAAGGTGGTCAAGAATTATGGAACACATTGGGGGATTCTTAATGATAATGATGATGGTGATGAGCAACCGACCAACCAACCTGAACCACAACCGAGGCCGAGGCGCAGAAACGTAATAGGAAGAGGAGAAAGAGGGCAACCAATGCATCCACCCGCATCCATGGTAGGAGCACCTTTTGGGGGTGATATGGCTGGTTATTTTGACCAGTTATCTTTGAGTGTCAACTGGATTGGGGGTACCATGGAGAACGTGGTTTGACACCTTGGGGTGGAGTAGCCGCCTCATTTGAGGTATCATTACCCAATTTGCCCGAGGTGGACGGAGTATCGAGGACATGGAGACGACGGAGCGGGCACTAGCGGGGTGAACGAGGATGATGAGGATGATTGATCGTTTATTTTAGTTTTGTTTGGTTTAGTTTTATTTTGTTTTTATTTTTATTTGTTTGGGATTGTAAAACTATTAGGATATTATGTTACTTTTCTCTTCTTTGGTAGTTATTTTTCAGAATTGCTTGGAGCGCATACAAAGGATGTCGAGATATGAGTGCATATGTGTTTAGCCGGGAGTGTTTAAAGTTGAGAGTCAAGACCCATAATTTAAATTAAGTGTGGGGTGAGTCAAGCGAGAAGAAAGTTAGAGAGAAGAGTTGAAATTAATAGGGTTAGAGGAGTCTTTATCCATTAAGGCATGGGATTGAATATAAGAATTGAAAGAAAGGTTGGAAGAAATATATTTCTGGGATTCCAGTTTTCACGCCGTGACTCTTTTGTTATTCACCTCGTTAGTTAGTATATGGTGACTTTCCAGAACCCGCTCCACATCGAATTCACGTCGTGAATCTTAATACACTCACGTTGTGACTTTGTAATTTTCACAAAAGCAATCTTATTTTTCCATATTCATTATGTGATTCACCACCATTCTTTTTGGGATTATTATGAAGATAATCATGGCTTATTTTTCCATATTCATTATATTCATTATGTGATTCCCACATTGTTCTGTCCATTTTGCACATTTTTCTGCACCACATTTGTTGAAGATTGAAGATTCAATTCCATATTTTGCCGATACATTACTTATCTCGCATATTCAAGATCCAAGTTTCTATTTCTCAAAGTCTGTATTCAAGATGCACATTCTTTTCGCACTTTTGGAGATGATCACGCCACTATCCCAAGGGATTTTGTTCCTTTTTCTCCTTTTTCTTAATTTTGATTTATTTTATGCATACAATGAGGGCATTGTATGTAATAAGTGTGGGGTAGGGGGTAGGAAAAAGTAAATTGCTAGTTAATTTGGTAAAATTTTGAAATTTTTAATAATTAAATCTAGTAATAATAATTTGAACTGTAGTTGCTAGTGTTATATGGGATGATCCAATAAGAGCTCAAATGTTTAGTTGAGCCAATACACGTTATAGTGCATTTGTGGCCTCCCTTATTTTAGTGAAATCATGGAACAAAAACATTACCCTGCTTAGTTTGAGGAATGCAAAAAGTTTAGCAGCCTAAACCTGAAATGTATCCAGGAAAGATATGTCTTAACCAATAAAGGTTGAAGTTAAGCGTCCTTGCTTAAGCATGTAGGTTTTTGAGTGATATAAAAAAATTGAGTTATACATGTAAAAAAAGAGAGAAATTACCGAAAAAATTCTTGAAGAATTTTGGAGTTATCAAAGTATGAAGATCAAAGATCAAAGTTCTAAGGAATCAAAATTTGAAGATGCCAAAAATCATGAAAGAAGTGAATTCAATGAAGTTAAAGGTTAAACATCAAACAAAAGAAGAATTCAAGAGCTCCAAGTTGTGGTATCTTCTAAAAAGTTGTAATTCTCTAGTTTATGTACGCTTGGGTAGCTTTACAAAAAATATCTTGAGGTTAGAAAGCTTTCTGATGATGGATTCGGAGGGTTGCATAAAGTGAGCATTGTTCGAAAGAAGTGGGTAATTGTTTATGAAGATTGTGAGTATTTAAAGTATGGGGGTACTTTAGGAAAAAAATTTAGACACAAATGCATGCATTGAGTTCTTGGCATAATAGCTGAGCTAGAATTGGATTGTTCTATGTGATGTTAGTGATGAAGGTTTGAGTTTAAATAAGTAGATTTGCTTGAGGGTAAGCAAAGCCTAAGTGTGGGGTATTTTGATATTGCCATATTTATACATATTTTTAGATATTATTTAAGTACATTTTTATATATATTTTGGTCATTTGCATACAATAATGGTACTTATAAGGTTAAATTATATTTTGCAGCCAAAAAGAATACATTTTGAAGAAAAGGGACTAAAAGCGTTAAAGAATGGAACTTTGGAGGTTGAAGGCTTGAAGGACAAGAAAAACACCCAAAAAAGACATACTCACGACGTGAACAGGTGATGGTTCACGACGTGAGTAGAAAGAGTTAGAAGATAAGCATCCGGGTGAAGGAATCATTGCTGATCAAGATTACCTCGAGTTCATGACGTGAGTTTTAAATTCTTACGACGTGAACGGTGAATTTGAAGAGAATATAAATATCTTTGCCCATTACGATTGGGGAGACTTTTGGCTGGCTTAGAAGGGTTCCTCGAGACGAAATTCAGAAGAAAAGAAGATTTGGAAGCTGGTTTTAACACCAATGAAGAAGTTCATAATTTGGTTTATAAATTGGTACACTTAAACATGTCTTTGATTATAGTTTTTTTTTGTTTAGCTGTTAGGATGTCCAGCTAAATCTAGCTGCTTCTGTTAGCTAGATGAAACTGGAATTCATGGTTTTAATGCATTAGATTTGACTTTACTTGTTGGTGATACGCTTGTGTTGATTGATTTTACCTAGCATGCTTTAATTAATTATTTGATTGCTTTAAATTCTTGTTATGTGTAGTTAGTGAACACAAATCTGCATGAATCTGAATACCTAATAATATAGTGAACACTAGTTTATTAGAGCTAAGATCAAACCAATCTTAGATAAGTAATTGAATCATTGAATCAAGTTGTGTTAGAGAACTCATATTATGACTGTAATTGTGTTTTGATTAATCAATCTTTCATGGCTCCAATCTTATTTAATAATTGATTATGTGTTAACTATTGTGTGACCACACATAGATTTACGTGAATTGATTAAAATTTTTAGATTTAGAACTAAATTGCTAATACTTCTTAAATTGGTAACCAACAGTAATAGTCCTAGCTAATGTATAACCATTGAGTGAAAGCGGATTCGAACCAACAGAAGTGTTTTGTTTATTGATTGAGTTTTTGTTAAAGAATTAAGTTCACCTAAACTTGCAAAATTAGATAAAAACCCCTTTTAGCTTATTAATAGTTAGATTAATTTAGTAGTGAATAGATTAATTAATAACACCGTTCCCTGTGACCGACACCCGACTTACCTAAGCTATATTGTATTCGGACTAGGTACACTTCCTACAAGTGCATAGTTAGTCTAATTTTGTTAGGTTATAAATATTAAAATTAGTAGGTACTTCCGTGCACATTAGTTATCTGAGTTGCCAATGTGCTTTAGTGGTTCCTTTCAAGATACCAAGGTAACAGAATTCTCCTTTCTTGAGTCTTTCATGATTTCTTTTCAAAGATCTTTAGTCTCTTTGTAGTTTTATAAGTTACCAAACAAGGAATTTAGAACCATGTCATTAATATTTTCACCATTCTTAAGGACATCAGTGTGATATTCCCAACTTTTTCCAAGAGATTCTAGAAACTTTAAAACCAATTTAGAGGAATGCTTAATGATTCCCAACCTGCGCATATCATTAACCAAACAGTTAGACCTATTAAAGGTTTGGGTTAAATACTCACTTTTTTTAGAAAAGAAGTGCTTATATCTCTGATTCAGATTATAGATGGTTGTGGCCTGAACTTCTATAGTACCTTCACAGGCTACAGTCAGTGTTTCCATCATCTCTTAGACTAAGTCACAATTCTGCACAAGATGGTACACGTGATAGGGAAGAGAGTTTCCTATCGCAGCTCTGGCTTTAACATTAAGATTTATCAGCCTCTTGTCATCGTCGTCATAGTTGGTCTCCAGTTTTTGCTTCAAGGGACCAACTTGAGCATTGTTGGCCATAGTTTGATACATGGGAACATGAGGACCCTTTTCAACGATTTTGCACATCTCATAGTCCATGGTTTCAAGAACCACCATGGCTTTGGTTTTCCACATGGAAAAGTTGTGTTCATCGAAGGGAGGAATTTTCTTGAGACTAAAGGATTTGGAATTCCTTGAAGACGACATGATTACTTGAGTGTATCAAAAACCCGCTCTGATACCAATTGAAGGTTTGTATCGATCAGATACACTTCAAGTATGAATAACAAACATAAAATTAATCTAAGCAAATAATAAACAGAAAGTAAATAACACAGAAGATCTCCACATTGTTCTTTCACCAAGAAAGAGTTTTATCTTCACCAAGAAGACGAGTTTTTCATAAAGACGATTGACACAAAGCCACGATCACAACATTAGGGTTTACCCTAATGTTGTATATATACTAATCTATACATGTATATCCCTATTGAAGGGATTTTGTCTAATCTATACTAAGAACCGATCTTATCACAAAGATACCGAATTTGTGATCTATTCTATACTTATCTATATCATTATCTAATATACAAAAGATTACAATCGGATAACTGAACTGTAAGTTGACCTTGATAGCTTTGATATGCTGACGTTATCAATATGTAGATGTTGATGCTGACTGATCAATGTATCCAGTGTTTGACTCATCGAATCATAAGGTGTGATCTTACAGTCATAGATAAAACACTTTCATAGAATAAGAGTTTTGCATAAAAACATTTTTATAAGAAATTGCCATATATGGGAAAAAGTCATATTGCTTGTTGATCTCACATCAAACCTAGTTAATTACATCAATTGTATTTATCATCAATATAATGTCCCATAACTATTTCATATAGTTTACTAAGTATAACCTAACCCATTTGGGTCATAATTTCTCACAAATGGTAACCTACTTTACTTTTGCTAACTTACTTTAATTTACCACTTGCTTCACGGCTCCTATAAAATCAATGACTATATTAATCTAGCATTCCAATATTATTTCAAATCCATTTCAGCGGCTAAATGTGCATTATAAGGGCATATAAACCATTTCGGACATATTTACCACTTTGTCCCATTTTTAAACACTTAACCCTTTTCTTGCATAAAAATGTTTAAATTCCCTGATATATTTTCTTCCTTTTTCCCTCATTTAAATCCGAAATTTGTATATATAAGGTGTAAAAATTGCATTTTATTTCACTATGACTACTAGATAAAATTTTAAAGTTTATGAAATACCAAGTACATATAAAAGTAACTTTTTCCTTTCTCTTTTCTCAATTTTATTTTTCTATTTCTTATGTCTTTCTAAACATCTAAATTTGTAGATGTTACAATTATCTACCCTTTAAAATGATTATATACCCGGAATTACTAAAAGAAGAATGAACTCTTTATCAATGTTCAATACTTTGACATTTATTCATAGTAGCACTCTACTTTGCAATTTCTAATGAGTTTCCCAACTCTACTTCAGCAGATCATTATATTCCTTTTGAGTTTTAATAATCCTTGACGTTGCAGAGTGAGAAAAAGGTCAATTAATTATTGCTTCCCATATGAGGTATCCATTATCCTTAGATCCTATAACGCAGTCTTCGAAGTGATGCGCCCAGACTTCATAATCATGGGTATATAGGATGGGAATCTTCGTGGTTGAACCGATGCTGTTGGAAATATTAATGGGATTCGATTGCGACTCGTCCATTATGATCGAAAAACCTGTTCAAAGATCAGACTTGTAACAAATCAGATTAGGGCAAAACAATAAATATCAAGATACGTCAATAATGAGATGACGGCTCAATAAATATCAGTAATTGCGGAAAAACCCTAATTGAAACCTTTTCACAGAAAAGATGTGTATCGATTACACAGCCTCCTGCTCTGATACCAATTGATGAGATTAAAACTTAATCTTGAAGATCGATTAGATCTCAAACAGGTAAATAATTATTAAACAGCAAGAACACGAAAATAAAGAACAAGTCAAGAATGAATCAAACGTGTCGAATGATTATAAAATAACCCTCAGAAGAGCTCGATCAAGAACATCAACTGTAGAGAGTTGGAGGTTTACAAGAACGATAAAGAAATCTACAAAGCTATCGTGATGATCGTTATTCTCTAAATCGTTTTCCTAATATGCATGCAAGCATATACTTATATAATAAACCTAGCAAGCTCACGGTTGGACAGGCCCAAAACCGGAGCACAAAATAAATGGACTAACAGCCAAGCCCAATGACGCAACACATAGACGAATCTTCAACCCAACACTTTTCTATGAGCTCCATCACTCACCACTTAAGTTTTTAAACATTAATAAGTTACTTAATTTCGTGACTATTTCATTTGGTCACCTCAATTGTAATCTCACTCTTTTGAAGTTATTACTCATCTTGGTGATTACGAGGTCACTTAATGCTTTCAAAGCTTCTTTAATTATCTTGAAAGTGTCACTTATATCATACTTCCATCTTTCTTTGGTTGGAAACAATGGATTTTCTAATTATATTCTATCATTTTGATTACCATGAATTCTATTATATTTAACTATTATGTAATAAGAGTATCCAAAATAGTAATTATAGCTTTTAGCTTTTCCACTATTTCATATTCGCATGTAGAAGGCAATTATATGGCCCTTGCATTCGGGGTGCATTGGAGCTTTATTGTTAAGCATTGGTTCTTACTCTTAAGAACTCAATCAAAATTAAATGAAGTAGCAAATAACAGACTACATAAGCATTTCCAATGATTATTTTGTAATGTCCCAAAAATAAGACCATAAAATTTTTCATTTTTAGATTAATAAACATAAAACCATATCATTATCATAAAACCAAAGTTATCAAAATGTATCGATACATCATCAATATCAGAGCAAAACATAAAATGTGGAATCGAGTGGTGTGTGCTCTGCAATCATCTCAAGCTCTTCCCTTTGGAACTAGAAGTACCTGAAACATAAAATAAAAATCGTAAGCACAAAGCTTAGTGAGTTCCCCAAGATACCACATACCATACATAATAAACACATAATGGGCCCCGCCCGACATACATATAAACATATATCATATGAACACATAGGCATACAATAATCATAAAGATACATAGCAAACAAAATGGTCATCAGGCCCCGCTCGGTAAGCATAATAGTATTTAACACATGCACGAGTCACGCACACATCTAGCATCCTAACATAACAAAATCATGGGCCGGAATTGGTGTCTTCAACCCACTAAACATAGTGAGGAAACTCACCTCTAACTGTTGAATCACACTGATAAATATATGGTTGTTGGTCCGATAAATCCCCGAGCTATCAATCACAATAACATCCAATTAATATATGGATCCCAACTTATTCTGAGAGTCTAAACTAGGGTAAAATACCCTTTTACCCTTTACCCAACTTGGCCCAAAGCCTAGTCCCAAACCAACAATCTAAAA
This sequence comes from Lactuca sativa, assembly GCF_002870075.4. NCBI lineage: Eukaryota > Viridiplantae > Streptophyta > Magnoliopsida > Asterales > Asteraceae > Lactuca > Lactuca sativa. Next base: position 73,315,661 of record NC_056625.2, on the reverse strand, counting down.
CGCCCAAATTCCAAATAAACACCCAAGGCCCAAATACAGCCCAATTTTCCAAATTGGGCCCAAACCCTTTCATGGGCCTTAATCCAAGGTCCAAAAATATTCCTAGCCCAATCACTTGAATTTTGATGGCCCAGAAAGTCCCAAGGCAACCAAAATCCAATATAGCCCATTACCGAGAAGCCCACAACATCGAAGCCCAAGCTGGATGGGTATGTGGAGCATACTCAGCACGTACGCGCAACGTACTCGCTTTAGGGCTTGTACGCTAAGAGTACCTGCTTGTACGCCCATTGTACTCCTCTATTTGGCCAACTTGCATTTTCCAGCTCTCGTAATCGATTAAGACTCACTCCAAAACTTAGATCTGACATCCTTGAGGTGGTTTACCACGTAAAGTTGCCAACTTTACGTGCATGCATGGCTTAATGAAGCTCTTAAAGCTCAAAAGGACTTAATAGATGACTTAATGCATGCATGAGACCATAAACACCATAAAGTTTGCACCCTTAAGCTTAAGGAGCTCTTCAAACATCCAGATCTACAAGATTTAGCTTTTAAAACGGACTTAACCCATCAAGACCAATCAAAAAGGGACAAAGAAGCATAAAACCATAACATGAAGAGATCTAAACAAAGAGTATCCAAGGTATGAACTTTATATCTCAAAATTCACCAAAAGATGGAGCTAAATTTGGATCTCTAAGCTCCCCCCCCCCCCAATGAATGAGTGTTCCAACTTCTTCTTTTATCACTTTAAGGAGCATAAACCACCAAAAATCAAGACCAAGGCTCAAGAGAACTCAAAGATGCTATTAGGGTTCAATATTAGGGTTTTAGGGCAATGGAGGTTAATAAAGAGGCCAATCTTAGGGATTTAAGGAGCTAATATAGGGTGCAACACCCTAAATTAGAGTTTGATTAAAACGTACGTACGCCCCGCATACGTGCCCGAAGGCGTGATCCATCCTCGCATTAGTACGTTAAGCGTACACACATGGTATGCCCCACATACTAGCTTCTCGGCTAGTACGCTAAGCGTACCCTGTGGTACGCCCCGAGTACTAACAATAAGGGCCAAAAGTGAAATAATGAAAATACAAAGGACCAAAAAGGAACATTCCCATAACAAGCGCTACAGTTCTCCACCACTCGAATCAGACTTCGTCCTCAAAGTATGCTGCCCCAAATAATTTTGGATAGTGCTTTCTCATATCATCTTCTGGCTCCCATGTCCACTTCAAACCCTTGCGGTTCTGTCATTGCACCTTCAATAACTCAACAACCTTATCCTCAAGGTTTTCATCTTCCGATCAAGGATCGCCACCAGTCTCTCAATATAATTCAGGCGTTCATCCACCTGAATATCCTCCAATGGTACCACTATGGAATCATCCATTAAGCACTTCCGCAGCTGAGAGACATGGAACGTGTTATGAATCTGAATGAGCTCATCGGGAGGATCCAAACGATAAGTAACCTATGATAAGCAACATGGCCCACCCGAGCCAAAACCCTAAAAAGACCATTATACCTGGGACCCAGCTTGCCTCGCTTCTTGAACCGGATGACACCTTTCCAAGGTGACACCTTCAGTAGAACCATATCCCCCACTTAGAACTCTAAATCTGATTGGCGCCTGTTGGCATAACTCTTCTGCCGAATCTGAGTTGTCTGGAGGCTGCTCCGAACTTGCTGAATCAGCTCAGTGGTCTTGAGTACCACCTCGGTACTCCCCATAACCCGCTGACCAACCTCACCCACAACAAATTAGGGTCCTACACTTCCTCCCGTAGAGCATCTCGAAAGGAGGGCGATCAATGTTGGTGTGATAACTGTTGTTATACAAAAATTCCGCTAACGGAAGATATGTAACCCCATTCCCACCAAAATCCAATACACACGCCCACAGCATATCCTCTAGGGTTTGAATAGTCTGCTCGCTCTGACCATCGGTCTGTGGATGAAATGTTGTGCTAAAATGGAGACGAGTACCCAACTCGTCATGAAACCTCTTCCAAAACCTGGAAGTAAACCGGATATCTCTGTCAAAAACCACCGAAACCGGCACCTCTTGACGTGCCACAACCTCTATGCTATAAATCTTAGCCAATTTCTCTGCAAAAATACTCTTGTGAATCGGAATGAAATGCACACTCTTGGTCAATCAATCCACGATGACCCAGATCGAATCCACTCTGCACGCAATCCGAGGTAACTTCGTGATGAAATCCATGGTAATATCCTCCCATTTCCATACGGGAATATCCAACGGTTGCATTTTGTCATGAGGTCTCTAATGCTCAGCCTTGACTTTCTTGCAAGTCAAGCACCGCTCCACATACCAAGCCACATCCCAATTCAAGCAGGGCCACCAATAATCAGGACGAAGATCCCTATACATCTTCGTCACCCCGAGATGAATGGTGAACCTAGACTTGTGCGTCTCCTCCATTAGAACCTTACGCAGACCACCCCAATACGGAACACAAACCGGACGATGTGGATTCAACAATCTATGGCTATCATAATCGAAGGAAGCCACCTAACCTACAATATGGTCACTCTTCATGTGCTCTTCCTTCATAGCTGCGACTTGAGCCTCACGAATCCGCTCCAACAACAGAGTAATCACGGTCATCCTCAAACATATGTCTCTGATCGGAGTCGCGACCACCTTGCAGCTGAGAGCATCAGCCACCACATAAGCCTTCGCCAGATGATAAAGGATCTCACAATCATAATCCTTCACCACATCCAACCATCGGTGTTGCCTCATATTCAGATTTGGTTGATCCATCAAATACCTCAGGCTCTTGTGATCCGTGTAAATAGTACAACAGACCCCATAGAGGTAATGCCGCCAAATCTTGAGGGTGAAAACCATGGCCCCCAACTCCAAATCATGCGTCAGATAATTCGCCTCATGAGGCTTCAGTTGCCTCGAATCGTAAGAGATAATGCGACCCCTCTGCATCAACACCGCCCCCAATCCTGTGATCGACGCATCACAATAAACCACACAATCATCGACACCCTCCGGCAGGGTCAGAATTGGTGCCTCGCATAACCGTCGTCTCAAGGTCTCAAAAGTTGCATGCTGCTCAGGCCCTCAGCAAAAAGTAACCGTCTTCTTTGTCAACTGACTCAAAGGAACAACTATCGTGGAGAAATCTTGGATGAATCTCTGATAATAACCCGCCAACCCAAGGAAACTTTGAATCTCAGATGGAGATCTCAGAACCTCCCACTGCATCACGACCTCGAATTTGGTCGGATTTACCAAAATACCATTCGGGTTGACAAGGTGCCCCATAAACTGCACCTCGCACAACCAGAACTCACACTTGGAGAACTTTGAGAAAAGTTTCTCCCTCCTCAAAGTCTCCAGCACCTCCCTTAAGTGCTCCTCGTGTTGCTCCTAAGTCTTGGAATAAACCAAGATTTCATCAATAAACACAATCACAGACCGATCCAGCATCGGTCTGCACACACGGTTCATGAGATCCATGAACATGGTTGGAGCATTGGTGAGCTTAAAAGGCATCACCAAGAACTTGTAATGACCATAACGAGTCTGGAAAGTTGTCTTCTGCACATCCTCATCCCTAACCCTCATCTGACGACAACTCGATCGCAAATCAATCTTGGAAAACCAAGATTCACCCTAAAGCTGGTCAAAAATATCATCAATCCTCGTGAGTGGATAACGGTTCTTTACGGTTACCTTATTCAGCTCACGGTAATCAATGCACATACGGTGAGACCTATCCTTTTTTCTTCACAAACAAGATCGATGCTCCTAATGGAGAACTACTCGGTCGAATAAATCGCTTGTCTAAGAGCTCTGGCAGCTGTGTAGACAACTCCTACATATCGGGAAGAGCCAACTGATACGGTGCTTAGGCTATTAGAGCCGCACCTGGAACCAGATCAATCCTGAACTCAATCTGCCTCTCCGAAGGCACCCTAGGAAGATCCTCTGGAAACACATTGGGATAATCCCGCACAATAGGTACATCATCCATAGTTGCCTTACCCTTATCCCGGGTATCCATAACATAAGCGACAATTCTTAAACAACCCTACTGAATATAACGTCTGGCCCTCGTTGCTGCATACAAAATCGGCCCACGCTGAGCTCTCTCTCCATGAACCACCAACTCTCTCTCACTTGGGGTTCGAATTCGAACACGTATATTGTGATGTATTTATATACATTTAGGATTATTATTTCATTTGCTTATTTTGAGGAATAATCGTCATTTACATCTTGTAGCATTCTGTTTCACTATTTTTCTATCATCGCTTTATTTTACTATTATTTTTTATTAAATCCGAATTTGGTTAACAAACACATTTTGTATTGCTCTTGGCAAAAATCACGTTAGAAATAATAAAATAGTCCAACCCATAATTTTGCATATGTTAGAGCTTGCCAAGTACATAAATAAGAAACGGATGAATCACATGTTAGTTGGTAAATAACTATTGTGTACATCAAAGATTTCCAAATTGAAGTATGTTAAACCCTTGAGGTTTCTTAATCCTATTTACGCAAAGCAGTTTTTGTTAAAATCAGTATTAAAACCACAACTAGAAAGAGAGATTAGAAGCTACATTTTGTTGCAACTATTTCCTTGTATGTACAAAATAAATAGTGTCGAGCTTGAGTTAAACACAAAAGAAAATACAACACTAATTTTGATTTCACTGAAAAGATGAATTATGCGTGGATGATCTCGGTTTAGGAGGCATATAAAGGAGGGAATCACCACCACACTCGATTGGAGTATGCATAAGTGGATTCCACCTATCAAAAACTATTCTCCCCCCTCTTCCAATCCTCCCACGGAAATTATGACCACCACCACCACCACCGCCGCCGCCGGACGGTGGCGGCACTATCCCTGCGGCCGCCAACTTCTCCGCCACTAATGGTTTTGTAAATAGCAACACTGGCTCGACCGGATCCTGTAAACATTTCAAAAAGTGATAATTAATATAAGTAGAAAATATATTTTGTATGAAAAAAAAAGATGTACCAATTTATGTAGCCAAGAATATGGAACAGGTCTTCTTCTTATATCTCTCTTCATGCTTCCTACTCCAGAAGGCATAATCACCCTTGGTGTGTCTATTAAACCATGAGGCTGAAAACGAATTCGGTTGTTGTTGTTGTTGTTGAGTGGGAAATCATCAGATTCCAAATATTCATCTTCACTTGAAACAAATTTGGACTGTTGATGGAAAGATGGCATTTCGGGAAGTGCTAAACTGTCTTCTAGAAGCTCTGTTTCATTCTGAAAAAAAATAAAAAAAAAATAAATCCATAATATGTCTATTATATATTAATATCGTATCATAAAAAGTTAATAAAGACATTCATTCCACTATAACTTACCTTGTATTTCATTTGTATCCTTTGCAAGCTCACTTCACTTTCCATTACATCTCTCTTTTTCTCCTCTCTCTGTTGTGCAAACATTCTTCATCTAGTCAGTATCACTACCAAAAAAATAAAAAATAAAAAGAAATGTGTGTGTGTGTGAGAGAGAGAGAGGGTACCTTGATTAAAGCTTCTAGTAAGTTTTTGGCTTGATCAAGGTTGCGTCTCACCTGATTGAGAAATAAAATGTAAGATAAGAACAAGAAGATAATAGTTTGAGAACATATACAGGTGAAAAAGCTGACCTGGCGAAGCTTTTCAAATGATTGGACATTGTTTTCTCTTCTTTGCATCTGAAAATATATATAAGCATTTTTTAATATCTTAGATTATGTAAACATATGAAGAATTGACAGACTTACCCTTCTTGTATGAAGTCTGTGAGCTTTCTCCCTTGGTCTAAATACATTGTATGGGTTGGTGTCATTAACTGGAGGAGGTGGCTGTAATAACAACAACAAAAAGGAAATTTAAAAAAAAATGTTTTTTACCATTCAGGGGTAAAATGGTCATTTGAAAGAGGAAACTAACCTGCAGGCGGCGTAGAACAGGTTTAAGCCATCTTTCACGCTGATAAAAAAGGAACAAATTTGTAAGCAAAAATTAAAAAGCATAAAACCAAGAGTACTCATTGTTAAAAAAAATGAGATATACCTTTTCTTTCCAGTAACTGTAAATTGACTGGAATACCCCATACTGTATAGAAAGAGCTTGAAGGGCCTTACAAATATATAAAAGTCAATATATGAGTGCAAATTGTAAAAAAAATATAAGATTTATATAGATTGTGATAATATCATAATAATACTAAAAATGAAAAATACCTCAACTGCAGCATCAAATGTCAAAAGTACAGGTATAGGTGAGCCAAGTGTAGGAGTTATAACTCCTGCTCTTTCACGAGCCTTATGATCCAACACCTCTAACTTAAATATAATAGTCTCAAATCTGCCCAATAAAAAAAACAAAAAAAGAAATTTGAAGTTAAAGAATATGAAAGAGAAGAACAAGAAGCATAAAAGGAGTTGTACTTTTCAGCTGGAAGGATTAGTCTTTCTTTGTTGAATTCTTGAAGCCAATCTTCATCTTCATTGTCAAGATCATACTCAACAAAGTCTCCAAGTTCAGCTCGTGCTGGAAATATTATGATTTTATTATTAACATGAATATATATTAATGGAGAATGTAAATTATATAACTAAAAATTAAAAGTTTGGTATTTTATAGAGTATAGACCTCCCCTTGCACGTAGGTAAGATGCTGGTTGATTGAATGTGGGAGAATAATCTCTTTCATATGTATCCACTATAACATACTCAGGAGTTGGAATTTCAGAAACTGTTTTCTTACTAGCAGCTTGGTGTACCTAAAGATATTTTAAAAATAAAATTTCAACCTAAAAGAAACTCAAACTGAAAAAAAAAAAAAAGACATATAAAGAAAAAATAAACTTGAAGAAGAACCTGGGTATCATTATCAGCTTCAGCAACAAGGCGAAGCATCTGTGTACGTGTAGATGTTGGGGTATCATCATCTTCAAAATCTTTTATAGATTTTACAATGGGAAGCTTCTTGTGAATGTCAAGGGGCCTTGGCCTAAAGGATAATCTACTCATATCAGCAGATCATCTCCAACTACAAACAATCAGACATACACAATGTCACAATTACACATTACTTGCTAGTTAAATAGTATCAGTTCCTTCACTTATGGTGATATATAAGTCTCCCTTCCCGTTAGTTTATCTGAAATTAGGTTTTGGTTTCAGCAATTCAATGTTATAGTTTGATAGAAGTATAGTTTCATTCAATTCAAATTGTGGAAACAGTAGTAAATGGAATGAATGACAACTACATTGCAATCGGTGTCAAAGCATGTGACCATTACTTACTAAGTGGAGAGGCATAACTATTTAATATAAAGTATAAATATAAATGATGAATGTCAAAATCAAAAGTGTTCATTTTAAAATTCCATGGAAGACAAAACAAATGTACTATTGCAGCACTTTGTAGCTAGTGGACATTCATGATCCACATTCTTAACTTTGGATGATCATGATCATGATTCATGATTCAGAAATGTGGATACAAAACATCTTAGCCAAACACTTGGTGAACTTCCTGAACTTGCTGTCATTTTCACAGAATTTAAGAACTTGTCTCAGATAGATTTCTGGTTGTTTTTAATAGTGGTTTCTTATAAGAAGCATGTTGCCTGAAGACCTTGGCCAACAGAAACCATAATAAGGTGCCTCATGAACCCTAGTGGCTATGGAGATACAAAAGAGCCACATAAAATGCATACTTCATACGTATATTAAATTGCAGGAATTTCACAACCAATTAAAACTACACAAATGAAGAAACTCAACACTTAAACACATTAAGCTTAAGAAGCAATATAATTTAATAGAAACTTCAAAGACATATAAAGCTTTTTTTAAGCTGCAAATACCTAAACTTTTATGATTGTCAAACAAAATAAGCAAATATAGCACAAAAGGAAGCATAAATATATCAGCAGCCTGATGTTTTCATCGTCACTAGCAGCAGGGATTCATAAAAAAAATACACAAAATAACACAAATCTCAAATCAATTACGAGCAAAGATAAGAGAAATCACAGAGGAAGTCCCGAGATAGAATTCGAAATCGCACCTTAAGCTCAAAGCAGAAGAAGCCGGAAGGAAGTCGGAAGCCTGAATCTCTCCTCTGCTCTGGCACGAGCCTCGGTTAGGGTTTCGCCGACTAATCTAAAACTGAGTCCGATTTGGGGATTTGGACAGAAAGAATCCGGGTCAAATATAAGGTTTTAGTTCGATATATCTTTGATTTCAGTCGGGTTTGGGTTCTACTTGTCAGGGGGCGACCAAGATTTTCTTTTTTTTCTAGTGTAAAAACTTTGTCAATGTTAGGTTCGTTGATATTTTTAAACTTTAACAAGGAAACAAATAGTCAAATACTGATTTTTTGAAATGATCCAAACTTCTTTTATATCTTCCTCCAAAAAAAATACTCTTCTTCATAGATTTACATTTATTTTTATAATTTTTTATACATGTTTTACAACTTCTTTTTATAATATTTATAACTGTTTTATAATCATTCAAATTTTTTTCAACGTTTTAAATTTGTTTATAAAAAATTACTTACCTTTTTTATAACTTTTTCTAAAATGTAATGTTTCTAAATGTTTAAAAGAAAGTTTACAAAAAAGAAAATTAAATTTTTTTTTAAAGGTTGTAAAACATTGTAATGAGCCGAAAACTATCTGAATATCAAAATTTAAGGAGAAACATATCTCCTCTGATTATACTTGAGTTGACTATGTTATTCTGTTTAAAAAAAATTAACACTAAATAATTAAAAGCTCGTATAGGAAAGTTTTTGATAATGTTAAAGAATGTTGTAAAATAAATTCAAAACCTTGTAAAAAAATCTTAAAACATTTAAAAAAAGGTAGAAAAAAATAAAAACAAAAAAAGGTGTGATTTTTGAACAAAATTGTAAAAGAAAAAGGGCCATATTTGTAAGAAAAATTATAATTTGAACCAAATTCGTAACAAAAAATTAAAATTTGGTCAAAAATAAAATTTTATGCATGGAATTGGAAGTAGAAATCCAAAATTTAGAGGTTTTTACTTTTTTTATAACATTTTTAGGATTTGATGGCAACTTGAAAATATTAAAAATAGTTTTTTTTTTTTCAAAAACAATGTTAACTGTTATTTTAATCATCGAACAAAGGACTTGTTCAGTCACTAGACTATTTTGTCCCTAAATTTCAAGTTTTAAGTAGCGTTTGTATGTAGTAATCAAGAAGTGAATGGAATGGAACGTTTTGATGGAAAAAAAAAAAGTTATGTTTTGTTGTCATAAAAGAATGGAATGGAACATTCCCGCGGAATATGAGTCATTCTTTTATGATGGTTTCCATTTTCATTAGATGTTTCTTATCGTAGTTGGAATCTTTGATTTAATGAGAAAGTCAAAAAGTATGGATTCTCAAGAAGCGAAGATGAGCCATGCAACATGGCGTGATAGTGACTAAGACTCGGTGTCCCAATTCTAGTGAAGAACAAGAATTGATGAGTCGAGTTTCATATGTTTATACTATAAGATCGATCATATTTGTCATGATATGTACTCGGCCTGAAAATATGCTTTTGAAATGTTTATGTATGAAGGACTTAGGAGACACAACGTACATACTTGTTGTAAAGATGTATAGAGATAGATCCAAGAGACTAATTGGATTAAGCCAAAGTACATACTTAGATAAGATCTTGAAGAAATTTAAGATGCAAGATTCTAAGAAAGGTCTCGTACCTATGCAACATGGCTTAACATTGCGTAAGACTTGGCGTCCCAATACTAATGAAGAATTGGAAAGTATAAGTCGAGTCACATATTTCTACTATAGTCGAGTCCCATATGCCTCTGAAAAAAAAAATATGTCGACGACTTGTCGTCGCTATAGGTTTGGAAAAAATCTTTTTTAATTTTCTAAAATAATCTTATAAGAAAACAAAACAACGTCGGATTTTTTTATCTATAAGAAAATACAATGTTTGTGACTTGTATAAGTGGGAGACTGTTGGAACTAGTGTTCATTATTAATGATAGAGTCCTTTTGGGTTACACGTAATGACAAATTTAAGCAATTAACGACATGAAAGAATAATAGGGAACTAATTTGTTAGTTAATTAAATATTTAATTATAATTAATAGAAATTTATAGACTTGAGGGGTGTAAGTGTAAAGATTTGAAAGTCAAATCTTATAGATAATTACTTAGTGACTAAGTAATTATCCAATAAGGATTCTTAACCCTCCCCTATAAATAGAGGAGCCTAGGATCAAAAACCTAAGTGATAAAAACTCTAGAATTCGACTGCCTCTCACCCCAACTCTCAAAGTCCCGGAATCGCTCTTGTCGCGACTTGAAAGCTTATTGGTAATGAAGCGTCTTTTGATCAGAACCCTAATCATTTATTATTCAGTGTGCTGCAGTTTCTAACGTTTGTCAAAGTTGTTGTGTTGTTTCCTTGAGTGTGACTACATCAGAGGAATCATACTTTAGGTTATATACATCTGGTTGTTTGGCAAGAAAAGAAAAGGCTCATAGGGTATGTTTTCTGTCTTTCTATGGTTGTTTTCTTTGGTTTATGGGATCAATTTTATATGTTGCTTTTGTTTTGCCTTTGTGGATTTTGTATCCCCATTACCCAACACATTGTTGCTACCTAACCAATTGTTCTTGTCTTACCATAATCTTACATAATACTTGTCTCATGGACGTTTTATCCCTTTATCTCAACAAGAGATCGTGTACTACTCATTTAGTACTTAACTCATTAAGTACTTAATCCCTCTCTTCATCCCATGCACATAGGTATTCTACACAATACCATTTTCTTCTTCTTCACATACATACATACTCTAGGTTTACATTCATGATCTAATACATGTTTCTTAATGTATACCCCATAAATATACTCTATATACATACATGCTCTAATACATGATTTTAATATATATATTTATCATCTATTTTCATCTATTAACTTAAAGGCATTTACTTAGTGCATTAAGATTCAACATACATACATACACACACACACACACATATATATATATATATATATATATATATATATATATATAAACATACATACATAATCAAAAGAGAGAGTGTAACGTCCTAAAATATGATCCAAAATTTTCATTTTTAATTTAAATAACATAGTATTCCAAAACATTATCCATACAACCCAAATGAAAATAAGTGTATCAAACATCATATCAATCAGAGTAACATCCCAAAAGCGGAAACCATGTGGTGTGTACAATGCAGTCATCCTGAACTCATCCCCTTGGAACTGGAAGTACCTGAAACATAAATCAAAAATCGTAAGCACAAAGCTTAGTGAGTTCCCCAAGATATCGCATACCAAACATAAAACACATAACGGGCCCCGCCCAAAGAGTATAACAGGCCCCACCCTAACTCGCATAAAGGCTCCGCCCAATGAGTATAACGGGACCCGCCCTAACTCACATAAAGGACCCAACTCAATGAGTATAACGTGCCATCACTAACTCGCATAATTGGCCCCGCTGTAACATCCCAAAAATTCATGACCTAAAATTTCGTTTTAAACCATTAAATAAAACCATAGTTATCAAACCATTCCATCAAAACATGAGTCAAAGTATTTCAAAACATTATTATCAGAGTTTCCAAATCAAAACATCAGAGTAGACATCCTAGGCTAAACATCATGGTGTGTGCAATGCAGTCATCCCGAGCTCTTCTCTTTGTAACTGGAAATACCTTAAACCAAAACTGAAAACCATAAGCACGAAGTTTAGTGAGTTCCCATTGGATACATTGTGTTTGATAACATTGGATACATTGTGTTTGATATTGGATACATTGTGTTTGATATTGTTTTTGATGATTAAAAGTATGATTTAAAAATGAAAAATTGTTTTGAAAATTCACGTTGTTACAAGTTGGTATCAGAGCCTTGGTTTGAAGGATTCGGGTGTATCTGAACTCAAACTGAGGATTTGAGAAAGTTTTTCATAAAATAAACAATTTTTCTAAAGAAGTAAAAGGATTTGAGAAAAGCAGAAAGAAGCAGTGTGTACGGTCAGCCAGCGCCCGAACGGTGATTTCCCAAAATACCCTTACATTATATGTTATGAGATATGCTATGATATGTTATGCTAAAGTAGGCTAGGTATTCATATTATGACTAGAGTAGCCTGATTTGTGATGCCTTAGCCTAGGAAGATTTCTGCTGCTATGAGATGCTTGAGAGTGAGTAGGTAGCGGTGAGGAGTTTATGAGAGGCCTACCGAAGGGTAGCCTATGCTAGCGAGATGTAGATTACTTGTGATCTAGGATCCAAGGAGGAGGACTTGGAGTAAATACTGATGCGGTGTGGACAGTAGTATAGGGCCCGTACTACTGAAGACACCAGATGAGTGCGCAACCCAAGTAAGAATCCTTAGGGTACTAGGAGACAAGTAGGGTGGAGTATCGAGTGTGAGTATGCTCAAGTGAGTCTCTGATATTTTTATGTTGTATTTCAGAGACATCATGGTTGGGACACACCACATACCTGAGACGAGCGACGTGAGTGACGAGGAGCTTCGTCAGATGATCCTCCATGAGGTGGCAGTGGCGATTCGAGCCGAGATTCCAGAGATGTTTGGGTCTATTAAGACCACATTGATTGAGACTTTTGATGAGCAGTACGCAACAGTGACTGAGGATGCGGCTGCTGCAGCTACCGCAGCTGTGGCTGCTGCCAGGCCTCAGGGAGGTGACTCGTTGTTGTTTCGGGAGTTCAGCAACACGAAGCCACCAGAGTTTGACAGTACGCATGGTCCGATCGCTGCGATGAGATGGATTTCTGATATCGAGGGATGCTTCTAAACGTGTTCATGTCCGGAGCATTTGAGGGTACAGTTCGCGTTGAACCAACTTCGCTTAGGAGCGAAGGACTAGTGGAAGTTCGTGATGGCGAGCTTCACTCTTGCAGAGATTTCAGAGGTGACCTGGGAGAGGTTCACCACTATGTTCAGAGACGAGTATGTTCCCCCGGTAGAGAGGGAGTGGTTGGCTCAGGAGTTCTTGTCCCTCAAGCAGGGCACTGATTCTGTTACTGTGGTTACCAGGAAGTTTCATGAGAGGGCGATGTTCTGCCCTGAGTAGGTGTCTACTGAGCAGGCACGCATGAGCCGGTATTTGGGCATTTTGAAGAGGGATATTCGGGAGTTCGTGTCGAACTCGACTTACCGGACATTTGATGAGCTCCAGGAAAATGCCCGGAAGAGGGAGATTGAGTTGGAGACTCAGGCCAGTGAGGAGGCCGAGTGTCAGGGGATGGATCGGCGCCCGACACAGTCTCAGCCGGCAGCCAAGCGGGCAAAGCCCGCCAATTCGAGATCTGGAGGGCAGAAGGGTCACACTTGCAGGAAGTGCGACAAGGGACATGGTGGGGTTTGTCGATCAGGTGCTTGCTACAAATGTGGAAAGGAGGGGCATATACCCAAGGATTGCCCCAAGGGATTCATGGTTTGCTTTCATTGCAATCAGACGGGCCATCGGAAGGTCAAGTGTCTGCAGCTGTGGGGGACAGCACAGGGAGCGCCGCAGGGATCTGCCACTGCCGTCGTGCGAGCTACTAGGGTTTGGTCGGTGAAGGCCGAGGCACCGAAGGCTCATGGGAGAGCCTTCCAGTTGACAGCGGAGGAGGTCCGCGCAGCGCCCGATATCGTGGCTGGTATGTATTCTTTCACTTATTTATGCTGAGTTTGAGGTGTTAAGCTTATATTATCATATGCGTAGGAACTTTTCTTGTGAATTCTGTACCTGCTTTAGTGTTATTTGACTCGAGTGCGAGTCGGTCATTTGTTTCCTTAGCATTTAGTCAGCACATCAGTATCCGACGAGAGGCGTTGAGTCGACCTCTGTGAGTTTCTATAGCTGACGAGCGAGCGGTGTATGCTACGGATGTGATTCAACGTTGTGTACTCGAGATCTTCAGTGTTAAGTTCCCGATAGATCTAGTCCCGATTGCAATGGGGGACGTGTGTGTCATAGTGGGCATGGATTGGTTGAGCCTATTTGGGTTTGTTATAGACTACGAGCGACAATTGGTGACGATACGAGACCCTAGTGGGGGAGTGCTTACGGTGTACGGCGAGGGTACTCGATGTGGGTCAGCATTCTGTTCGGCTGCCAGGGCGACGCAAAGTTTACAGCAGGGCTGCAGCGGGTTCGTTGCCTATGTGATGGATACACGAGAGGCCGCTGGGAGGCCAAGTTCAATTGATGATGTTCTGATAGTGCGAGAGTTCCCAGATGTTTTTCCCGAGGAGTGTCGGGTGTGCCTCCCGAGAGGCAGGTAGAGTTCCGCATCGATTTGGTTACGGGGGCAACGCCTATCGCCAAGACGTCTTATCGCCTTGCGTCGCCAGAGATGCAGGAGTTATCCTCGTAGCTTCAAGAGCTGTTGGGGAATGGGTTTATTAGAACGAGTAGTTCCCCTTGGGGAGCGCCGATCCTTTTTGTCAAGAAAAAGGATGGTTCACACCGGATGTGCATTGATTACCGGGAGTTGAACAAGTTGACGGTCAAGAACCGTTATCCATTACCGAGGATCGACGATCTGTTCGATCAGTTGCAGGGAGCGTCTTGGTTCTCTAAGATAGACTTGAGGTTTGGATATCATCATATGAGAGTGCGAGATGAAGATATCTAGAAGACGGCGTTCAGAACTCGTTACGGGCATTACAAGTTCGTGGTGATGCCTTTTGGGCTTACCAATGCACCGGCATCATTCATGGATCTTATGAACAGGGTGTGCAGGCCGATGTTGGATCGATCGATGATCGTGTTCATCAACGATATTCTGGTATATTCGAGATCTAGAGATCAGCACGAGGAGCATCTGAGAGAGATTCTCGGGGTATTGAGGTTGAAGAGGCTTTTTGCCAAATTCTCCAAGTGTGATTTTTGGTTACGAGAGGTCCAGTTCTTGGGACACCTCATTAACCAACATGGGATATTGGTCGATCCGGGCAAGATTGAGGCAGTTATGAGGTGGGAGGTGTCGAGATCACCCACTGAGATCAAGAGCTTTCTAGGATTGGCTGGCTACTATCGGAGATTTATCAAAGATTTCTCCAAGGTCGTCGTGCCTCTCACCAGGTTGACCCGAAAGGGTGTTGCTTTTTCGTGGGGTCCGGAGCAGCAGACCTCGTTTGAGACACTTCGCCAGAGATTATGCGAAGCCCCGGTGTTAGCCTTCTTGGAAGGGATGGAGGATTTTGTGGTGTATTCTGATGCATCGATATCGGGGTTGGGTACAATACTTATGCAGAGGAGGCATGTGATAGCGTATGCATCGAGGCAGCTGAAGCCTCATGAGTCGAGGTATCCCACCCACGATTTGGAATTGGGGGCAGTGGTGTTCACCCTCAAGATCTGGCGTCACTATTTGTATGGGGTTCGGTGTACCATATACACAGATCACAAGAACTTGAAGTATTTAATGGATCAGCCCAACCTGAATATGCGCCAAAGGAGACAGTTGGACGTGGTAAAGGATTACGATTGTGAAATCATGTACCACCTGGGCAAAGCTAATGTTGTAGCTGATGCCCTGAGCCGTAGGGTGGAAAGTTCCCCGATTCGAGACATTTGTATGCGGTTGACAGTGATGGATCCGGTGTTGGACACCATTCGGGAGGCCCAGGCAGAGGTCGTGATACCAGAGAACTGCAAGAGAGAGCGGATGATCGGGCAGGTACCTGAGTTCGTTACCGATAGTCGTGGCCTTATGAACTTTCAGGGTCGGATTTGGGTGCCGTATGCAGGCAAGGCACGTACCACTTTGATGGAGGAGGCGCACCGATCAAGGTTCTCGATCCATCCCGGAGCCACTAAGATGTATTTGGATCTGAAGAAAGATTTATCGGTGGCCCTGTATGAAAAGGGATGTTGCATGGTTTGTTGAGAGGTGTTTGACCTGTCGCAGGGTTAAGGTTGGGCGTCAGCGTCCGCATGGAAAGTTGCGGCCACTTGAGGTTCCCCAGTGGAAGTGGGAACAGATTTCCATGGATTTTATCACCAAATTGCCAAGGAATACGAAGGGTGTCGATGCGATTTGGGTGATTGTCGACCGACTGACGAAGAGCGCTCACTTCCTTGTTATCAGTGAGAGCTCTTCTACAGAGAGATTGGCAGAGTTGTATGTAAGGGATGTGGTATCGCGGCATAGAGTACCGATTTTCGATTGTGTCAGATCGAGATATACGTTTCACTTCCAGGTTCTTGAAGAAGTTCCATGACGAGTTGGGTACGAGGCTGCATTTCAATACCACTTACTGTCACACCCCCAAACCTGAACGGCGGAAACGTTCGGGGGCGGATGACTTCATGTGGTAACGTAACAAATGAATACATAGTAAAGAAAGCAATACAACCATCATATATATAATTGAAAGTTTACATTTGTCAAAAGTTACATGTTCAAAACTCAATTACAATATGATGTCAAAATACGAGATTAAACTGGCGCCGCAGCATCCCTTCATCAAAAGCGAAATGAATACCTGAAATTACTGATTCCCTGGGACATACAAGTAATTTTGAAAGAGTAGATCAGCATTTAAGCTGGTGAATTTCATAAGTATTTAAGTGACAATGTTTGAATGAACTGAAATGTTTTATCTTCGTTTGTTTGTGGTTAGAAAATCCAATATTTTCTACTAGTATAAAAGTAGCCTTCACTCAAGACCAATGTTTGTTTCTAAAATGTATGTAAATGTAAAAGAACCAATGAATTTGAAAACCTTGTAAATCAATGCATTTTAATACCCCTTGTGAGTTTTATAACCATACTATTGACTCTGAATGCCTATACACAACGTTCTTCAGGCGTTGAAATGTTATGACGTTTGTCACCCCAAACGGTGGACTGCAGCTAACAGTCAGGGCGCGGGTTTGTCAAGCCCGTATAGATCTATACACAAACACCATGCTCCCCCTCCAAGGGATTCTGGTATATAATACAGGACTTGAAATGTGTACTCGAACGTACATGAAGTTAGTGTCTCACAAATCCGTGGTATAAAAACAGATCTACTTGTTAAAATGTTACGTTTGTTCTTGTACACGAAAGTGAACTTCTTGAAATATGTGATTCTACTACATAAGAGTTAAAATTTTGTTTCGTAAAACCATACCTATTATAGTTTCCAAAAAGCGTGTCTTGTTTGTTTGGAAACATTGAGAAAAGGAATCGCTTGTTTATGAAAGTATAGATTTTTGGGTGTAGAGTCTAGGATAGACAAGAAAAATCTCAGAACAGATTAGTTTATACATGCATTACAACAACATTATATTTTTAAAAGGGAAAATGCTATTGTGACATATGTTATATATATACATATATACATATATATATATATATATATATATATATATATATATATATATATATATATATATATATATATATAAGTTCCTTTAAATGTTTATAAATCGCATGTGATTTGAATATATATCAGTATATAAAAGAATTTCTTTATGTAACGCACGATAATACTCGTGTGTTTTACTTGTAATCCCCCCCTTTGAAAGCATATAAAAGTATTTAGACTAATTAAAAGGTTGATTTAGGGGTATGAAACTCACTTGAAAGTTTTGAAGATAGCGAGATGGATAACCGGGCAGAGTTTCGTCTCGGGAAACGGATTTTCCTCGGGGTTCTCGGGAATCTCGGGAGTAAAATCGACCTTCGGGACTTGAGCCAAAAAGACCAGAGCTTCGGGTTTGAACGGACACGGAAAACGAGGCAAAGTTGGGAGAGAGAGAAGAGAAATGAACCCTTTCTTTGGAAACCCTCGCATTCTATTTATAGGAAGGCTGGTCTGCCTCGGTACGCGGGGCGTACGCTCGTACGCGCTGCGTACGCGTACGTCATGCATGACCGAAGCCTCGACTGCCTCGGTTCGGATGGGACGGGTTGTTGGGTTCTCGGGTCGGATGGGACGGGTTGCTGGGGAGGTGGGTCGGATGGGACGCCGGGTCGGATGGGACGTCGGGTCGGACGGGTCGGGCGGGTCGGATGGATCGGATTCCTCGGATATGGCGACGTGGACGATCCGAGGCCAATCCTCTCGGTTACGCGGGGCGTACAGGAGTACGCAACGCGTACTTCGGAGGAGGATGCTGACTCCCCTTCGGATAATATCCGAATTTTGAATTAAATAAATAATTAATTTATTTAATAAACTTCAAAAATCCATATCTTCTTCATACGAACTCCGTTTTCGATGGTCTTTATATCCTCGCGTAGGTGAGACTACGCTCTACAACTTTCGTTTAGACTCCGTCGGCAAATTACAAAATTATATTTTTATTATTTATTAAAAATCCATCGTGTTTAAGGAATTTCTTAGAAAATTCATAACTTCTTTATCTGATGTCGGTTTTTGCCAGACTTTTTACCGCTGGAATACCATTGTCGAGACCTTCGATTCTCGTTTAGGTCATTCCGGCCAAAAGTCGCTCGATCTCCGATTCGAGTTTTTAGCTGTCTGTTGCTAAGCCGAACTTGGAAAAAATCACATCTTCGCTATATGAAGTCGGATTTGGGCGTTCTTTTCACGTACGATTATGTTTCAAAGACATTTAATCATAGAAGGAAATTAAGTAGAACTTATTTATACATGTTATTATGAAGGTAACTTTTTATTATTCAGAAGTGGTTACAATACTTGACCCATTTTGGTCGTTACAAAGAGTTGAAATATCGGGTTGTCACACTTACCACTCACAGACGGACGGACAGAGTGAGCAGACGATTCTGACGCACGAGGACATGCTCCGAGCATGTGTGTTGGACTTCAGGTGAAGTTGGGACACGTATCTGCCGTTGGCTGAGTTTTCTTATAACAACAGCCACCATTCGAGTAATTGTTGTTGGATTAGTGTCTAAGTCCATAACTATTTTGGTATGTACTTGACCCGATGGTGCATGGTCCTTTTGGGTTGCCTTCACCAAAGCAACTTGATAGGATGAATTATGGAGAGAAAGGATTAAATATGATTTATTAATATATTATGGGAATGATATATTAAAGGAGAAATCATATTGTTTAATTAATATTAGTCAATAATTAATTGGTAATTAGTTTTGTGACTAAAAGAAATTAATTAAACTTAAGGGACTGGAATTGTAATTATAAGATAATTGCAATTTGGGCCATGGATTGTCTTAAATCAAGAGGTGGACGAATTCTTATGGGAAGCCCATAAGGAAATCGTCCAAGGGCTTGATTAAAGGAGTCTATGGGTTGCTTAGGGCTTAAGCAACCAAATTAGGGTTTCCTTGTTAGATAACCCTAATAGCCTCACTATAAATACAACCCTTAAGGCTCAAAAACGGGGGGAACTTCTTTTCTAGGGTTTCACACGAGTTTTGGTAGCCTCCATCCACTCTCCTCTTCATCCTCTTGCTTATGGTGTTTGTGAACCATTAGAGGAGTGACACTTGTGACTCTAAGCCTTCCAAAGTCAATTTAAGGAGGAATTGGGATTGTTATTGCTACATAACAATCAAGGTAATATCTTAAACCTAATTATATGTTAATATTGATTTCCATATGCTAGAATTAGGGTTTATAGTCTTGGATTCAAAGCATGTACAATAGAGAAACCTAGATCCAAGCATTAGGGTTTGTATGAGCACATAGGATGTCTTATGACCAAAACCCATCAGTGGTATCAGAGCCTAGCTTGGTTTCAATTGTATTGATGCATTGTATAACTGGAAAATTCGTTTTTTGGGTTTCTGGAGGCTGGAATCGCCGAGTCCATGCAGACTCGACGAGTCCAAGCCTGACTCGACGAGTCAACTCGTCAGAAGGAGGGTATTTCGCGATTTCTTGTTGTTTTTGCTTATGGATAGTTACCTTATCATATTAGATCAATATAAATCCGATTTTTTGATATATATATGACTATATTTTTGATCTAATTGAAGATATTTATCAATTAATAAGATAATTGTTTCCTTATGTGATAATTGATTAATTATTTTGACTAAATTGATAAATTGTTTTGCAAGAAATCATTAAGTAAATCAAATATGGATAATTATGTGATTAAATGTTAATTTGAAATATTTTTTATTTGATCCTTGTTGTTATGAAAAGTTTCATATTTTGCCCTTTAGGTTTTATAGTTTAAATTTGAACCCAAAAGTTTTGTTGTTTTGAAATTTAAATAGTTAAAACCCTAATGTTTTGAAAAAGGTTTCAAAAAAACTTGCCCTCAAGTTTTGGAATTTAAATTTTGATTAATAGTTTAATTTTGATGTATATTTAAATTCTAAACCCCAATGTGTTGAAATGTTTCAAAACTTTCCCTCAAGTTTTGGAATTTAAAAGTTGATTAAAAGTTTAATTAGGAATGTTAAATTCTAAAACTCTAGTATAGTTTTGAAAATGTTCAAATCTCACCCTTATGATTTTATTAATTAATTAAGGTGTATAATTAAAAGAGGCTTAATAAATCCATAAATTTTTGGTTTACAATTTAATTGAATTAAAGGTATAATTGTTAAAGTCAGTCTTACCGTTAGTAGGCCTCATTCACGAAGCTGGTCTATAAGGGGTGTTTAAGGAAATTGCCTATAAAATGACGATTGAATGGGTATCCACTCTTACCCACCGCACTCTTGACTATTGGAGGGTCGTTAGCCGAACAGGTAGGATAGGACGAAACCTTCCATTATAAGTATAATGAAGTATAAAAGTAACTAAATGTTTTCATAAAATTCCCAATCTTAGTTACTTAGGCAAAAGTGAATTGATGCAATTCCATGAAATTACACTTTGTGCCCTTGCGAAGACGTTAGTGGAGCGTGTGTGGTTTACCGGCACACTAAATGGTTCTAAGCAAAGGTAGCAAAGGGTGACTCAATGTTTGTCATAGTTCGGTGGAGCGTGTGTGGTTTACCGGCACATCGAATAGGTGACTGTAACATGTGAGGGCACCATGTAAGTTTGCATGGTTATTCACACCCGCTTTGTAATCCTCGGCATCCCAGTCATAAACAAGAGGGGCATATCGAGATTTAAACATGTCATTGAAAGTTCAATGAATCTCAAAGGGTCTAGGAGTTTTCATAGATTTAAAACTTAAATTTCTTTTTCGTTTTTCATGGTGGAAATTAGTGAATCGTCATTCACTTACCTTCAAATGTTCTGCAATTAGGGTTACGACATCCCTCTCCCGAGTTGTAGAAT
The DNA here is from genome assembly GCF_002870075.4 of Lactuca sativa. NCBI lineage: Eukaryota > Viridiplantae > Streptophyta > Magnoliopsida > Asterales > Asteraceae > Lactuca > Lactuca sativa. The sequence continues at coordinate 73,294,371 of NC_056625.2, read as the reverse complement.
ATTGTGTTGGGTCCTAGCCTTAGTATCTCATTTGGGTGATTTGCTAAGGACTCAATCTATCAACTAACTTGAATTCGTTTTTCTCCCGTATTGTAGATGTCAAAGTTTGACAACTATGGTCTTCCCAAATCCCATGGAACAAGCATTCCACATGAAGATGATATTCCACGATTCGATCGAGGAACAAGAGATCATGCTTCACTTCCTCCTCCTCCTCCAATTATTCTCCCTAACCCACAAGTTCGAAGGCTTGAAAAGTTCAAGATCACTCAAGCCCTTTTGGCAAGTAAACATAAAGATGGAAAGTCGGTGTGTGCACACGTCCTAGGGATGAAGTCACACATTGATAGGTTAAGAATGTTAGGATCCGTTGTCTGTGAGGAAATGGCTGTTGATTAGGTTCTTCAGTCACTTCCTAACTCATATAGTGAGTTCATAAGAGAGTACTATATGATGAACCGCGACGTGACCCTTATAGATCTCACCTATATGCTTATTGCTGCTGAATCAGCAATAGTTTGGCGCAATAGAAAAGCAAAGTTGATTGGTGAATCTGTCTTCAAGACCTCTATGGATATAGACAATGGCAACGAAAGACATGCTATGATCGAAAAAGGTTGATCCTAAGAGAAAGGCAATGTCTGAAGTAGTTCCATTTCATGTTCCAAAAGAGTCAATTTGTTTTTATTGCCAAGAGAAAGGGCATTGGAGACGAAGCTGCCCCATTTACCTAAGAGATCTAAGAGATGGGAGAGTCGAAACGTATGGCTCTAATATAGGTAAAATCCATTAACTAACTTTTTTAAGCTTCTATTCTAGATTCTTAATACATAATGTGATAAGATCACAATTGATGGAAGAAGTGAGCAGAATCTAACCGTGAAGGAATGGATTTCGATTGCATTTCTCAAAGATTAGATTCTTGAGCTACTACTTAAAGTTAGAATTAGATTGCTAAGAAAGATGTATTAGCATAGTTTTTCAATGAATTGCATTGTAAGGACAAATTTTTCCTCAATAAAATAAATTTTGATTTTATATTATTTATTTATCCTTGCAATGGCATATATGAAAAATTGATGTTTGAATATTAGCAATAATGGATTTGGTTCTTATTATGTTATATATGGAAAGTCAAGAATTTACCAAATAGGGAGAGTTTCTCATCGCCCAAGTTTCAATTGGACAGAAACTTGGAATCATGCAACTTGGTTGCACGATGAATGAGAAATTTCACATTTGGAAATTAGACTAATTCATTGACAAAGTGTCAAGTGAAGGACTAGGATATCGAGCATACAAAGTTGCATGTTGATCAAGTCCACCATAAGAGTAACAATGATATTCGTCATGATTTACTAAAGGTTTAGTAAATATGATTATACTTACAAGATTAAGTGTAATAGCAGAACGAACAAGAAGAATCAAGTAGGCAAAAAGATAAAAGTTTCTCCATTCTAAGAAGAAAGGGAGAGTAGCTTTTATGCTTTATGATAGGTCTTAATGATTAAGAACCATATCTCAATTGATCCTCTAAGTGAGTCTTAGTACAATTGTATGTTTAAGAAGAGGAATCAAGAATTGAAGAAATGGTTAAATCAAGAAGTCAATCATACTTCGTTCCAAAACAAGTCTTAGAGTTAAGATTGTGACATTGAGTGGAAAAGTATTAAGAAGGTTTATAACATTCATCAAATGTGGAAAGTTGTGATGTCTTGGATAAGACAAAGACCAACTAGGACCAATTTATGAAGTGTTTTGATAAAACAACACTAACTCTTGAATATTTGTTTGTCAAGAAATGTTTTGAAAAGAGAATCTTATATGTCAAGGAGTAAGTGGGAGTCTTAATGGTCTTGCAAGGTTTCAAGAACAAATCAAATAGACCTTATCAATCATCACTAGCACACGAGTTGAGGTTTACAACCTATCGTGTTGACATTATTTTGTTTCTGTGCCAATCCAATTAAGTTAATTATGCATATGAGTTCTATGAGTTCTCATTTTGAACGCATAAGAGGCAAAGCACCTTAATCAATGAAAGATACATTGATAGGAAAGGGTGAGCTGCTTAACTAATTGGAAGACATGGTGGGTAGCTGTGCTACCATAAGGCAAGAAATCAAGATTAAGAAAGTTCGGTCCATATGAGTTTGAATTTGTCGTAAACTTTAGTTTTGACAAATTCACATGGATAGGAACACATACACCGTTTAAATCTAAGTGTCATAAGATTTCCTCCTTCATGAAAATGATTGTGAGGAAATGCTTTCACTAAGAGAGATTTTAAGAAGATAGTGATTGTAAAATTGCATTCTCGAATTCGATTATGGTTACGGTATCCCTTTCCATAATTTGAATTGTGAGGTTTGGCAATTGTTTACACACACATGTGCACTATCGAAGACAAAGGTGTATAAGTTCAAGAAGACTTGATAAAAGATTATCAAAGCACTAAGTATTAGAAACATGAACTTAAAAAATTCAATAAGTATTGTTTTTTTGAAAGTTAAGATGTTTATGAATACATGTCGAAGCTAGTGGGAGCATAAGTGTTATGTTTTATAATAATCATCATGATAGTGGGAGCATAAATGTTATGATTGTATGATTATTAAGGCACGTATTGCAAGTTGGCAATATTAATTATAGAAAACAAGAGTTATACCTTGCAAAGTCGTAAGTGTTGTAAAGTTGTTTTGCTATAATTAAGGGAGAGAATATTATGCTTCATTTCAAATCTAAAGGCTTAGGTTGAGAAATGTTAATAAATTTATTCAAAGGTACATAGTGTGTTCTTAAAATTTCGATTGTGATTACGACATTCCTCCTCACAATTCGAATTTTCAGAACATAGCAAATAAAATATTATGCGTCGTATCCCATACGCTTCGGGTATAGGATCGATTGCAAATGCTTTAATGTTTGACCATTCTAAAATTTTCCAAATGTCGAGCACATTTAGAGGGTAAAGGGACTAGAATTGGTTTTGACTAAAATAATTAAACAACTATCAAAGGACAATCCAAAGTTCGACGAGGATTGGTCGCTTGTGAGTAGTTGGAAGTATAGTATTGGAAAATATGGAAATGTTTCCATATTGGATGGACCATATCGACATCATTACGAATAGATAATATTCTATTAAGAATGAATTGTCATACGGAACATATGGAAGTGTGTCCATATTGGGAATTGAATATTGAGAAATCTATGACTAGATTAGAAACTTTTATGCAAAAGGATGTTCAAAGGAATGTACTTTGAGTGAGAGACATCATATCTAAGGAATTGTCTTGTAACAATCGCTGATACAAGACTTTGTAATATCATTGGCAATAGTCTTTGTGACCTTGGTGCAATGATATTACGAAAGGATCATTGCATAAAGTGTTAGAATCTAGCATATTCTATAAGTGGCAAGTATTTGATATTCTTTCACTTATGGAAAAAGGATTTGGAGTTGTGAAATTAGAATGATTGGAAATGTGTTCAATGTGATCTATTTCACAAAGTAAGAACCATAGGTAAACATTGTGTGCATGCTAGGAGCATGAGACAAGTGTTGTGATTCAAGTAAGAAGTTAATTACCCGAAACGACAAATAATGAGTAATCAATATGGTGATAAATAAAAGGAGTTTTATTTATACTCAAAGGTTTGAGGCCATATGGGATTAGTATTATTCTTGTGTTTCACATTTGCATGTTTTGACTTCCAGAATAATTGAATTTATTAAGAATAATCGAATTTTTCGAACGGGCCACAGTCATTCATATGTTGGAAGTAGATATGAATGAAGGCTGTCGTGAATTGGTGTGTGGATTGTCTAAAAGAGTATTAGACATAAGCAAATGTTTGCTGCAACGTTCATGAGTGCTTATGAATGTGATTTGAGCATTGGATTAAACCCACGCTCACTTGGATCGCTCCATGAATTGTATCACGAGTGATTGGTGAGACGATAACATCTTATATTCTTGAAACCGAGATGTGTGAGTTGTATCTTGCAAATCGGTTGCACATTGATAATATGTAAACACACTAGTAACTTGGTGTTATAAAACATATTATTGTGTGCGATTCGGTTAGTAAGTGCAAGCAAGCATTGTATCAAAGTTTATCCGTTCCTTTTATCCAAAGTAGGATAAAAGCGATATCTTTGGGCCCCTCGATGATTTTGTGATGACAAACGTAAATGCTCGGCCGGGCTAGGGCTAATTTGATTTGTTCAATTAGTTAGTCGTCATAAACCGGAATCGAGATATAGTACAAAGAGAATGATTTGAAATCATTTCTCATATGATATCTAGAATGGAGGAATATATGATCCCTTATCTAAGGACACGCGTATCTGATATGATCAGAGTTGACAACGGCTTTGGAAAGCTACGATTGCAGATCAGGATCTGAAGTCATACACAAAATAGTTATTAGACTTATCCAAGGGGGAGACTGTTGGATTAGTGTCTAAGTCCATAACTATTTTGGTATGTACTTGACCCGATGGTGCATGGTCCTTTTGGGTTGCCTTCACCAAAGCAACTTGATAGGATGAATTATGGAGAGAAAGGATTAAATATGATTTATTAATATATTATGGGAATGATATATTAAAGGAGAAATCATATTGTTTAATTAATATTAGTCAATAATTAATCGGTAATTAGTTTTGTGACTAAAAGAGATTAATTAAACTTAAGGGACTGGAATTGTAATTATAAGATAATTGCAATTTGGGCCATGGATTGTCTTAAATCAAGAGGTGGACGAATTCTTATGGGAAGCCCATAAGGAAATCGTCCAAGGGCTTGATTAAAGGAGTCTATGGGTTGCTTAGGGCTTAAGCAACCAAATTAGGGTTTCCTTGTTAGATAACCCTAATAGCCTCACTATAAATAGAACCCTTAAGGCTCAAAAACGGGGGGAACTTCTTCTCTAGGGTTTCACACGAGTTTTGGTAGCCTCCATCCACTCTCCTCTTCTTCCTCTTGCTTATGGTGTTTGTGAACCATTAGAGGAGTGACACTTGTGACTCTAAGCCTTCCAAAGTCAATTCAAGGAGGAATTGGGATTGTTATTGCTACATAACAATCAAGGTAATATCTTAAACCTAATTATATGTTAATATTGATTTCCATATGCTAGAATTAGGGTTTATAGTCTTGGATTCAAAGCATGTACAATAGAGAAACCTAGATCCAAGCATTAGGGTTTGTATGAGCACATAGGATGTCTTATGACCAAAACCCATCAATTGTATGCCTCCCTTTGAGTTGTTGTACGGGAGGAGATGTCGGACTCCCATTTGCTGGGGAGAGGTAGGGCAGCGCGTGATGGGCAGCACTGAGATAGTGCTTCAGACGACATAGCAGATACAACAGGTCAGGCAGAGGTTGTTGATAGCTCAGAGTCGCCAGAAGAGTTATGCGGGTAGGCGACGATCCGAGCTTAAGTTCCAGGTGGGATACTTCGTACTCCTGAAGGTATATCCTAGGAAAGGAGTGATCCGACTTAGGAAGAGGGGCAAGCTGGGGCCCCGGTACATTGGTCCGTTCAGGGTAATCGCGAGGGTGGGCAGGGTAGCGTATCGGTTAGAGCTACCTGCGGAGTTGAGCCAGATTCATGATACCTTCCACGTGTCTCAGTTGAGGAAGTGTATAGCCGACGAGTCGACGGTGGTGCCGATGGATGATATTCAGGTGGATGCGAGCCTAAATTATGTTGAGAGGCCAATCGCGATCCGGGATCGGAAGATCAAGGTTTTGAGGAACAAAGAGGTGTCCCTGGTTCAGGTCCAGTGGCAACATCGGAGAGGGTCCGAGCTGACTTGGGAGCCGGAGTTGGAGATGCGGGAGCAACATCCAGAGTTGTTTGTGGAGAAATACTTCGAGGGCGAAGTCTGATTCTAGTGGGGGAGAATTGTAACATCCGGATTTCCAGGTATTATGTTTGATCATTTATTCTTTTGAGTAAAAGAGAGGGAATCGACGAGTTGAGGCGTGGACTCATCGAGTAGGATCGCGTGTGCTGACTGGATTAATGAACGGACTCGACGAGTTAGAAAGTGGGGACTTGACGAGTCCGCACTGTGGATTGAAACCCTAATTCTCGGGGTTTGTGCCCTATTTAAAGGCCTTTTAGCCTCCATTTGCGGCCACTTCACCCCTGAGAAACCCTAGAGAGCAGAGAGATCGTTGTGGTGCAAGAGGAAGGCTAATTCACCATTTCTTGTGTGTTTTAGCAAGAAGGTGATGGGTTTTAGCCATAAGAACTTTCCTATGTGTGCATGCAAAACCCTAATGCTCGGATCTAGGCTTTCTAATAAACATGCTTTGAATCCAAGACTTCCAATTACTAATTAGGTTAAATAACAACATTGAAACAGATCTAGAATCATACCTTTGAGTTCCTTGTTGATCTTGAGGTCTTGGAGCTTCTAGAGTCACAAATGTCACTCCTCTGATGGCTTACAAACACCAAAGCAAGAAGAATGATTTGGGAGAGAGGAGGGGGAGGAATTTCGACCAGAGTTCTCTTACTTTATGAGATGTGTCGAATTCCCTATGCCATGGGGTCTATTTATACTTGTAGACTCCTTAAGGGTTACAACCTAAACCCTAATTGGATAATCTTCTCTTAAGGCTATCCAAATCCATTCCATAGATAAGCATATGGACGATTTTAGCTATCCTAAAGCTCTTAGAATTCGTCCAAGGCATATCCTAATGGATTTACAGTCTAAAGCTTAACTATCAAACAATTGACAGTTTATACCCCTTTATTTAATTAATCTCTTTAAGTCACCAAATTAATTCTAATTAATTCTATGACTTATATTAATCAAATAACAAATATATTATTCATTATATTATTCACATAATATATTAATAATATTTACTCTCTCTTAATAAATCATCCTATCAAGTTGCTATGGTGAAGGCAACCCAAAAGGACCATGCACAACCGGATCAAATACTTGTCTAATATAGTTACAGCCTTAGACACTATTCCAACAGTTTCCCACTTGGATAAGTCTAGTAACTATATTCATAAGTACAATTCGGTTTGCAATCATAGCTCTCAAAGACGCTGTCAACTCTGATCTAATCAATCTTGTCCTTTAGATAAGGGAACGTACAGTCCTCTGTTGGATATCATGCTGACAATCCTATGGAATGGTTAGTCACGCATTTAGGTTTCTCGATATCTGATTTATTTGACATAGAACTTAATCGAACACATCAATTCAGTTCTGACCGGGCCCGGCACATGAGTCAAATCAAATCATCGAGCGGCCGAGATATCGCTTTTACCTTCTTAGAGAAAAGTTACAGATAAACTTCGACTTATATGCATTTACTTATTCATTTACCAACTATACACAACAATACGTTTTATAACACCAAGTTACTGATGCATTTTCGTATTATCAATGTACAATCAATTAACAAATAATAAACCATATATCTAGGTTTTAAGACTATATGATATTATCGTCATGCGATCACCTTTTATATCGTATTCCATAAGGTCATTCCAGCAAGCGCGGGTTTATTCCAATGCTCAAAACTAGTTCATAAGCACTCATGAACGTTGCAACAATCCTTTGCTATGTCTAACACCATTTAGACATTCTACACACCAATTCATGACAATCTTCTTTCATATCTACTTCCAACATATGAACGATTGTGGACCATTTGAATAATTCGATTATTCCTAATAAACTCAATTATTCTGGAAGTCAAAACATGCAAAGTGAAACAATAGCTAAACAATTAACATAAGATAGTAACATTACTCATAAATAAAACTCCTTTATTTAATCATCAAATGTCAATTACATTTATCTATTACACGTTTCTAATACTATCTAATCTATGCTAATATCATCCTTCAGCCCAATGCTCCTAGCATGCTGCAAGTGCTTAACCCTACTCAGTCCCTTCGTAAGCGGATCTGCTGGGTTATCTTCTGATGATATCCTCTTCACTACGAGTTGTCCTTCTTCTACACGATGTCTAATGAAGTGATACTTTCTGTCGATATGTCTTGATCTACCATGATCGCTCGGTTCCTTGGTTAAGGCAACCGCTCCTTCGTTATCACAGAAAATCTCCATGGGCTCCTTTATGGCAGGTACGACTCCAAGATCACCGATGAAGTTCTTTAGCCATATTTCCTCCTTCGATGCTTCGCTCGCTGCAATGTACTCTGATTCTCACGTTGAATCAGCTACGGTTTCTTGCTTGGAACTCTTCCATGTCACTGCTCCTCCATTTAGGGTAAAGACCCAGCCCGACTGTGAACGGTAGTTGTCCCTGTCGGTCTGAAAGCTGGCGTCACTATACCCTCGCACCTTCAAGTCATCACTCCCTCCGAGGACTAAGAACCATTCCTTCGTCCTCCGAAGGTACTTAAGGATATTCTTCACCGTAATCCAATGTGCTTTGCCAGGATTCCCTTGATATCTGCTAACCATGCTCAAAGCGAAGGCTACATCAGGGTGAGTACAAGTCAAAGCGTACATGATTGAGCCAACTGCGGAAGCGTATGGTACTCGGCTCATTTCTGCTATCTCAGCTTCGGTACTCGGACTTTGAGTCTTACTCAATTTGGCATTACTTTGTATCGGTAGTTCTCCCTTCTTTGAGTTTTCCATACTAAAACGTTTTAGTACTTTCTCTAAGTAAGTATTCTGACTAAGTCCAATTAGTTTCTTACTTCTTTCTCTTACTATCCTTATTCCCAAAATGTAAGAAGCCTATCCGAGGTCCTTCATAGCGAAGCACTTCCCGAGCCAGGACTTAACCTCTTGCAGAGTCGGGATGTTGTTTCCTATGAGTAATATGTCATCGACATATAGAACGAGGAAGCTTACTATACTCCCACTGGCTTTGACATATACACAAGATTCGTCTTCGCTTCGTATAAATCCAAACTCTTTGACTTTCTCGTCGAAGCAAAGATTCCATCTGCGAGACGCTTGCTTAAGTCCATAAATGGACTTATCAAGCTTACACACTCTATCCGGATGCTTCGGATCCACAAACCCCTCTGGCTGAGCCATGTAAACATCCTCAGCCAACTTTCCGTTAAGGAAAGCGGTCTTGACATCCATTTGCCAAATCTCATAATCATGAAATGCGGCAATTGCTAGCATCACTCTAATAGATTTAATCTTCGCAACTGGTGAGAAGGTCTCATCATAGTCAACTCTGGGAGTTTGAGTAAAGCCCTTCGCGACCAATCGCGCTTTATATGTGTGTACGTTCCCATCCACGTCGGTCTTCTTCTTGAAGATCCATTTGCACCCAACGGTCTTACGTCCGGGCACGTAATCAACCAAATTCCAAACTTGGTTATCATACATGGATTGGATCTCGCTATCCATTGCCTCTTTCCACTTTACAGACTCCGAGCCTGCCATGGCTTCCTTATAGCTATTAGGTTCATCAAGATTTACTAGTGTACCATCACTAATATACGTGTCCCCTTCGGTAGTAATATGAAAGCCATAAAACTGGGGATGAACTCTAACTCTATCGGAACGTCTAAGAGGTAAGGATTCGTCAATCGGTTCAACCGGAGTTTCCTCCTCGGGTTGAACGCCAGCGGTAAAGGTTCCTTCATCTATCGACTCTTGAATCTCTTCAAGTTCGATTTGCCTCCCACTGTCTCCTTGGCTTATGAGTTCTCGCTCTCGGAAAACTCCTCTTCTCGCAACGAAGATAACATTGTCCTTCGGTCTATAGAAGAGATATCCAAAGGATGTCTGCGGGTAGCCGATGAAAATACATCGCTCACTTCGAGGTTCAAGCTTGTCGTGAGTATCTCGTCTTACGAAAGCCTCGCAACCCCAAACCTTGATATGTGCCAACGAGGGAGCTTTCCCCGTCCATATCTCGTGAGGTGTTTTGGCAACCTTTTTAGTAGGGACTCGGTTAAGGATATGGGCGGCAGTCTCTAAGGCATACCCCCAAAAAGAGATTGGTAGCGAAGCACGACTCATCATAGAGCGAACCATATCTAATAAGGTTCGATTACGCCTTTCTGCCACACCATTCAACTGCGGTGTCCTAGGAGGCGTCAATTGTGAAACTATTCCACACTCCTTGAGATAATCGTGGAATTCAAGACTTAGGTACTCTCTTCCTCGATCGGATCGAAGTATCTTGATTTTCCTGCCCAATTGATTCTCCACTTCATTCTTGAACTCTTTGAACTTTTCAAAGGTGTCTGACTTTTGCTTTATTAAGTAGATATACCCATATCTACTATAGTCATCGGTAACAGTCACATAGAAGCGGTTCCCATCCTTCGTGGTTGATCTAAACGGTCCACATACATCGGTATGTATTAGGTCCAATAGACCCTCGCCCCTTTCACATGTACTCGTGAAGGGCGACTTAGTCATCTTTCCAAGCAAACAAGACTCGCATGTGTCATCTTCCCTAAGGTCGAATGACTCCAACACTCCATCATTTTGGAGTTGGGCTATGCATTTCTTGTTGACATGTCCAAGACGACAATGCCACAAGGATGCTTTATCCATACTAGTGGAAGAATCAATATTCAAAACATCATTTCCTAAGTTATCAACAATCATAAAGGTTTCATATATTCCATTACATGGTATAGCTTCAAAGTAAAAGACACCATTTAGATAAGCCAAAATAGAACCTTTCTCATTATTAAAAGAAAATCTAAATCCTTGTCTATATAAACCATGAAATGAAATGATGTTTCTTGATATTTATGGCGAATAGCAACAATTGTTCAAATCTAAAACTAAACTATTCCTAAGCACTAAGGAATACACTCCAATCTTGGTCACAGGCGACGATCTTCTGTTCCCCATGATTAGATTGATCCTTCCTTGCTCCACATCCCTACTTCTTCTTAGTCCCTGCACATTAGAACAAATGTGATAACCACAACCGGTATCAAGAACCCAAGAAATAGCATGATTAGAATCGTTAGATTTGATTGTATATATACCTGCGAAAGATGGCTTGATCTTTCCTTCTTTGATTGCTTGCAGGTAATCCGGGCAGCTTCTCTTCCAATGTCCTATCTTGTGGCAGTGGTGGCACTCTGCCTCCTTCGGGTTAGAGCAGGGCTTGGCGGGATCAACTTTGGTCCCACTAGAAGAGGCACCATCTCGGGCTTTCACCTTGCGATAGTTCTTCGATGAAGCTTTCCTCTTCTTTCCCTTCCCTTGTCCAATAGCCAAGACAGGAGCAGCGGGCGGATTGGGAGTAGGTGCAACAGACTTGTCTTTGAAGTTGCTCTCAGCAACCCTCAAGAGACCTTGGAGCTTGCTTAGGGTGACCTCTTCTTTGTTCATGTGGTAGGTCATCCTAAATTGATTGTACATCGGAGGCAAAGAGTGAAGCACCATGTCGATCGCCAAATCCTCACCGAAGTCAACATTTAACTTGCGAAGGCGGTCGACATACCTTTGCATCTTTTTCAAGTGCACGGTAAGAGATTCTCCATGACCCATCTTCGCGGAAATCATGTTAGTGAAAATCTCGTACCTCTCTTGTCTCGCGTTTTGGTGGTACCTCTCCAATAAGTCTTGGTGCATCTCGTACGGGTACATGTCCTCGTAGGACTTTTGGAATTCGGAGTTCATGGTGGCGATCATGATGCAATGTACCTTCGTTGCATCTCGCTCATGAGTTTCAAAGGTGGTGATTTCGGCTGGAGTAGCGATTTCGGTGTTGATTTTCTCGAGCTTCTCATCAAGGACATACTCTTTGTCCTCATAGCGAGCAATGGTGCGAATGTATCTTATCCATTCGCTAAAGTTCGTTCCATCGAAGGTGACCTTTTGGCAAAGGCTCATCAACGTGAAAGAACTAGCAGCAGCGTTGTTTGCGTTCGACATCTACAATTAGAAAAGGACAAAGATAGATTAGAATAAGAATCCCTAATTATCACCCAATAAGAAAATTAGGGCTAGGATCCAACAATAACATTTACATACTAGAAAAGGGATGCCGTAATCTAACATGCAAATAAATTGAAGGTAAGTGAATGATGATTCACTAATTCTCCATCACAAAACTTAAACTATTAGTCCTAAGTGTTTTTGAGAATTCCTAGGTTCGGATGAGATTCATTGAAACTATTCAATGGCATGTTTAAATCTCGATATGCCCCTCTTGTTTGTGACTGGGATGCCGAGGATCACAAAGCGGGTGTGAATTACCATGCAAATTCACATGGTGCCTTCATTGTAACGATCACCTATTCGATGTGCCGGTAAACCACACACGCTCCATCGAACTATGGTAAACAATGAATCACCCTTTGCCACCTTCGCTTAGAACCAATTAGTGTGCCGGTAAACCACACACGCTCCACTAACATCTTAGCAAGGTGCAAAGTGTAATTTCATGGGATTGCATCAATTCACTTTTCCTAAAGTAACTAGGATTGGGAAATTTTAAAATTATGTGTAGTTACTTTGTATTTCTTATTATACTTTTAATGAGAGGATGAGGTTGCCCTATCCTACCTGTTCGGCTAACGACCCTCCACCAATCAAGCAAGCGGTAGGTGTGAGTGTACACCCATTAAGCGCCATTTTATAGGCCGCAACCTTATACCCACCTTATAGATCGGCTTCGTGAATGAGGCCTACTAACGGTAAGACTAGCATTTAGTTATACATATATATATATATATATATATATATATATATATATATATATATATATATATATATATATATATATATTATTCTAGTAATATCATATTAGTATAGGGTTGTATTTTAAAACTTTTAAAATCTAGGGTTTGAAATTTAAGTTGTCTAAATTAAAACTTTTAATCACAAAAGTAAATTTCAAAACATGAGGGTAGGTTTTAATCATTTAAAACATGGAGGATCAAATAACAAATAATTCCAATTAACAATTAATATCCTAATTATCTATATTTGATTTATTCAAGATTTCTTTGAAAGATAATTACCAAAATAGTTAAATAATTAATTAATTATCATATAAGGAAATTAAATATTTAATTAGTTGATAAATATCTTTTTCTAGATCATGATAATAGTCATATATATCATAAAATCGGAATTAGGTTGATCTATAATGATTAAGGTAAGTTTCCATAAGATAAACACAAAGAAATCCCGAATCTGGTCATTCCTGACGCCTGGACTCGCCGAGTGCACAAGGGGACTCCCCGAGTCAGGCCTACTCGCCGAGTCCACCTTGGGACTCGCCGAGTCAGTGACTCAGAAACCAAAAAAATCGAATTTTGCAGGTTTGTTTCAGTTAATCAAGCAACAATTTAAAGAAAACCAAGCTAGGCTTTGATACCACTGATGGGTTTTAGCCATAAGAACTTTCCTATGTGCGCATGCAAAACCCTAATGCTCGGATCTAGGCTTTCTAATAAACATGCTTTGAATCCAAGACTTCCAATTACTAATTAGGTTAAATAACAACATTGAAACAGATCTAGAATCATACCTTTGAGTTCCTTGTTGATCTTGAGGTCTTGGAGCTTCTAGAGTCACAAATGTCACTCCTCTGATGGCTTACAAACACCAAAGCAAGAAGAATGATTTGGGAGAGAGGAGAGGGGAGGAATTTCGACCAGAGTTCTCTTACTTTATGAGATGTGTCGAATTCCCTATGCCATGGGGTCTATTTATACTTGTAGACTCCTTAAGGGTTACAACCTAAACCCTAATTGGATAATCTTCTCTTAAGGCTATCCAAATCCATTCCATAGATAAGCATATGGACGATTTTAGCTATCCTAAAGCTCTTAGAATTCGTCCAAGGCATATCCTAATGGATTTACAGTCTAAAGCTTAACTATCAAACAATTGACAGTTTATACCCCTTTATTTAATTAATCTCTTTAAGTCACCAAATTAATTCTAATTAATTCTATGACTTATATTAATCAAATAACAAATATATTATTCATTATATTATTCACATAATATATTAATAATATTTACTCTCTCTTAATAAATCATCCTATCAAGTTGCTATGGTGAAGGCAACCCAAAAGGACCATGCACAACCGGATCAAATACTTGTCTAATATAGTTACAGCCTTAGACACTATTCCAACAGAAGGAAGGAGGTAGAACAAGCTAGGCGGGCTGAGGAGCTTGGATCCACTTCTATTTGATCAGAGGAAGCTATTGGAGGCAACAATCTGTGCCATTCTCATGTTTATAATGATTCTAGTGGAATCTAGGGTTTTCTTTATACCTCTTTTAGTTGAATTTGGAGTATGTGAGGTCCCAAGGCAAAATGGTTCATAGATCTAGACCTTAAGAGGTCCAGAGAGTCCTTACCACTCTGCTTTATGCCATACCTTTTGAGTTATGAGCCTAGGAGGCCATTTTAGAGGTTATTTCACCAAAAGAAGCTTTGGGTGTGTTGCATGTGTACCAAGATTCGACCTTTACATGATTATTATGCTTGGGAGGGTCAGATCTATGGATTAGAGAAGCAGATCTGACCTCAGAAGGTCATTTGAGTATGATCATGGAAGCAAATCGCCAAGTTCATAAGTGGACTCGACGAGTCGAGTCGGCGTTGCCCCACGATTCGTGACAGGAGGAATCTGTCGACTGGAAGGATGACTCGACGAGCCAAGAGAGGCTAGAAGGATTCAGAGGACCCGCATGGACTCGCCGAGTCGACCATGTGCACTCAACGAGTCGGGTCAAAGTTTAATCGTTGACTTTCATTGACCTTAGGGTTCTGGTCAAGATTGATTCAAGAGAGTTCAGGGAGGGGTAGAATGGCCTTCTACCCAATCTTTAGAGATGAGACTATGAGAGAGTATCGATCGATAATGTTATTTGAATGATAGGAGGAGGCTAGGTTAGGACGTTGAGCACGAGAGTTTATCCGACTTCATTGAGGTGAGTCTTCTCACTATACTGTACCTGGAAGGGTACCTATGTGTGACCGGAAGGTCTTGTATGCTATGAGATGTATGTGCTATATGCGGTTATGTGATATGTATGTGCAATGTATGTTATGTATGATAAGGACCAGAAGGTCAAGATGATATGGACCGGAAGGTCAGAAGGTTACGGACCGGAAGGTCGATACGAGTAGGACCGGAAGGTCTACCGGGATTCGGGACAAAAGTCCCCTGAGACACTTGGATCGGAAGATCCCACAGAGTTATGGCCTGGAAAGGCGTATGTGTTGTATGTGGTATTTTGGGGAACTCACTAAGCATTTATGCTTACAGTTGTTGTGTTACGTGTTTCAGGTACTAGCGAGGATCGCGAGAAGGCGCCGACATGATCCGTACACACTCATAGAGATTATGTTTGAGATTCTGGGATTTGATTGTTATTATAACATTGGATACATTGTGTTTGATTTTGTTTTTGATGATTAATAGTATGATTTAAAAATGAAAAATTGTTTGAAAATTCACGTTGTTACAGGCTAAAAGGTACCTTATAGGTGAGGCTTCAAGAGCGAACTTACAGACAATGTTTTGAGTGCAGCCACAAAGTAAAGATTCGTTTATTAGAGCTCCAATCGATGTTTAAGAAGTGGAGTTGGAGTCTTGGCATAAAAGCTAAGGATTAAAGTGCATTTCACATTCGGTTTTTACATTGCTTAAGTCTTCATGATCTCTTCTGGATTTCGAGTCTCATATTGACTTAGTAGCTTGGGTACCAAGTCAACCTAGTACAACCATAGGCCAACTTATGTAGGTGATGTCATATACCTATGAGTCTAACCTAGAAGAATTCAGGTCAAAACTGTTAGTCGGTTACTATATATGGGCCTCCCGATATTGATTGTAACCTTAAGGTAAAATGATATAAATGCCCTACAAACTTTCTAGGATTTACCCATTTAGTCCCTAAAGTTTTTGTTGGGCTTTATGGATCCCTAAATAGGTCATGACCTGCCTTTTTAGTCTCTGTCAACATGTAATAGCCGGTTCAATGACCTTTTAGACCAAAAAACTCACATTGTGCCCCTATAAATTCAAAAAAATAAGTTTGGGGATCAATTCATATTTTATAACTAAAAAAGGTTCATCTGGCTCTATTCCATCTATTTCTATTTTCCAATATCTATTAGTAGTGCAATATTAAGTTGTGTCGACTGCTCCACTATTTCTATTTTGTCTCTTCTAAATAATCGAGAAATGGCACAATTGGAGATCGAAAGTATTAAAAAATTGATTTATAATCCAGTAATAACGATCAATTGATTAAGAAACTTAGGATGGAGTCATAGCATAATTTGATTGAGTTTTTGACTATCATTGCGATTTTTAATTCTAAATAATCAATAAATGACACATCATATGAATTTCTAACTCAAATCTTTTTCACTTGAGTTTAACTTTATTTATCAATGTTTACAAGTTTGAAGATAACGATAAAATTTCTGCAATAAATGCACTACCAAGTATTTGTTGATTCGCTTCAATTAGCTCGAACTCATTTGCTATTAGTTCTTTCGGAGCATTTCATTCTTCCTCGTATCCTCCATATCAAAATTTGGTACCAAAAAATAAATAGAAAACCTTTTTGATTTTTGCTCGAAGGATTAAGAGAATAAATTAGCAATGGGAAGATTTATGAAGATCGCATGCACATGTGGTCGCTAAATCATTATTTGTTACGAATTAATCCCCGAACTTGTTTTTTTGGCTTTATAGGGGCACAATGTGAGTTTTTTTTTGTCTAAAAAGTCACTGAACCGGCTATTATAGGTTGACATGGACTAAAAGAGCATGTCATATCTTAGTTTAGGGACTCATAAAACTCGACAAAAACTTTAGGGAATAAATGGATAAATCCTAAAAGTTTGTAGGACATTTATGTCATTTTCCCTAATCTTAATGTCATAAAGTATACATTCAAGATTATCAATAAATCTTTGTGTTTTGTATTGTTCTTTGCATCTTTATTATCATCTTTGTGTTTGTCGAAATGCTTAATCTAAACACGAGTTTCATTCTCTTAGCAAATAATAGAGGCACATTTTGTAGCTCCATCGAAGTATTGAAGTCGTGTGAATAAAAAATTATAAGAAAGTTAAACTAAGGGTAAAGATGGTTGAAAATTTTCAAAAGTAAAAAATTATATCTACAAGCATCTTGTTCTTCATTAATATTGGGACTTTGAGACAACAATTGACTAAGAGTTAATCATCGTTTAAGTACAAACATATCTAACATCAAACATAAAGATCGAGAACACACATAAATAGAAACAAAGATGTACCATGCATACTAACCAAAGCAAACATAGAGATGTAGATCATATCTAACATATATACAATTTGACATCAAACATCAAACACAACAAATAAATACGAAGAATTAGACATTTCTAATCATGTGGCTACTACGCTATGAATAAATGTCCACTTTATGAAAAATCAGAAACTCAATATTGAGCAAATAAAATCATCCTTATAAATTATATAGAATCCTATAAAGGATTTGAACTAGTGCAGTGTTGATAATCAAGGTGATGGAGAATTGGAGATCAAGATTCCAATTCAATCACGGGTAAATAACAGCAGCACACAAATACGAGGAAATATCAAAGAATTCGAGAAGTAATTAATTTTATAACAGAAGCTAGCTCATTTAATTTCTGAAAGGAAACAAAATTTTATTTTTTCTAAAAGAGAGGACAAGGAGAGTATTGTTGGTAGACATTATAAAATGAATTTAGTTTCTAACATTTATTGTTTTCCAAATTTAAAACTCAATACTATTTTTTGAAGTCGGATACTCTGAATGCCTAAGAGTCACGTACATTGCCTAACAAATCCCTACAATTTTGAATAACAATAAGAATATAGTGTTCGATTCATTTAGTTTGAACCTCATTTATAATGTTTGTTACAGCCGTGTAAGTACCCACCACTTCAAAAAACATGCCAACACACAAGATAACCAAAATCACCATCATTTCTACCTCAAATCTCTTGAACCCTATGACAATCTTCCAATAACACAAACATGGAAACAAAATCGACATGGAAATGCCCAAAAATGCGCCTATAAACGCCATCACATAGCCAAAAAAGGGGACCAACAATGCCACGAAGGCTGTGCTGACCACAAGACATGTCCGAATGAGACAACTCATCATCTTGCTTT
This sequence comes from Lactuca sativa, assembly GCF_002870075.4. Classification (NCBI taxonomy): domain Eukaryota; kingdom Viridiplantae; phylum Streptophyta; class Magnoliopsida; order Asterales; family Asteraceae; genus Lactuca; species Lactuca sativa. Next base: position 73,276,212 of record NC_056625.2, on the reverse strand, counting down.
CTCGAAAGGGAAGTGTTTCTTCTATTGATGTGGCAACTGGTTCTATGATTAAGGCATATTTGGCTATGGGGATCATTAGTGTTGTGTATATTGCTATTTTTGAACTTATATTTTTTGTGGGAAGATTTAATGTCACTTGTGATGCTATGTGTTCTCCGAACATCAAGTAGCCTAATATCGCCATCAATCCATAGCTTATAGTGCTCACGCTAAAGGAAACAAGTAGAACCTGCAATAATTTCTACATTCAAAATTTTAAAATGCTCGTCTTCTTAGTACTTGATATTGTCTTTTCTAAGTATTTAAGAATGATGATTAATTAAGATGTAATATAAACAAAAATATACTTACCTTCGGGAATTGGGATTTATCCCTCATGGAATTGCATAGAGTTGGAAAAACAGCATGACCACAGTAACAAAACATAAACATGCTTACCGCAGTTGGCAACCCATTCCAATTCCAGAGTTCTCCTCTCTCATGGAATCCAATTCCATCAAATACACCACCCCACAATACAGCCACAACCAGAATCACAGTTGCAATCACCCCACCAGCGGAAACATATGCCAAAACACCTAAATTTCTTAACCAAGTTGTAGGCAATACAACAAGACCAGTCAACAAAATAAACCCTTGTTTCCCTCCAACTTTCTTTCCAAAAATGTCAAAACTTTTTTTTGGAAATAACTTATGTAAATTGTCACCTTCCAAAATTAGAAACTCAACTGACACCAAGTAAAGCTCTAGGTACATGAAGGCAGAGATAATCGCACTCCCTATTCTCCCAAATGCCTTTCCGCCTATGTTAGGGTAGGTTTTGATAAGTGGGTCCGAATCCATGCATCTTTGAAGAAGTAATGCAGTGTAGAAACTTAAATGAGCTATAAAGAGTAGTAACACTAGGCTTAACCACCCACCTTTTGAGAGTGCGTACGCTACTGACAATATTCCAACACCTGAAAAATGAAAACGATAATATTCATTTTTTAGTTGGGAAATATGAGATCATGCATAAAGGTTACAAAACTTTTGTAGGTATATTAACCACGATAATATTCATTTTTTAGTTAGGAAATATGAGATCATGCATAAAGGTTACAAAACTTTTGTAGGTATATTAACCAGATAAAATGTTGACTCCATTGAAGGATGAACTTAGGAAGGTGACGCCTGGTTCGTGTGACTCTAAATGATGGTTTTGACTCTCCATTCTCTCCACATTGTTGGTGTCCATTTGATCTCTTTTGTAAACCAACAGATCTGGGAATTTTAGGTAAGAAAGAACGTTTCTGGAAATATACAATCTAATCAACTGAATCGTTTGATGAATAGCTAATGATAAATGGTAGTAATCTATATCAAGAAAACAAAGAATTTTGTGTTTGTAAGCAAACCGTAATTTTCGTATGATCGATCAGTTGATCACTGATAGAGGAAACGGAAGCTGTAAACTAAATACATTTAAAACCCTAATCTATATTGATATTAATGCAAATTACATCTTAACCCCTATAGATCTAATAAAGAGCTCCCGTAACCTCATTAACTTACCACTTTACACTTAACCCTTTCCATCTTGTCATACTATAGGAAATATTTTTTCTTTAACCACATCAATCTGAACTCTTAACTATTTTTCATTTCATCACATTCATTTGAAACTCCTATGATTTTTCAATTTCATTCTAATAATAGTTATAAGTTGGTTAATAAAGTTAAATAAATATCAAACTTAAAGTGTAATCATAAATAAACTAAATTTCAATATTAAAATAATATTTTTACTTCTACTTATAAAGTTATGCCTTTAACTTTTAACATACTATATTTAATATATTAGATTTAATAGGTTGTTGTATTTAATCATTATCAGTTAAAGCTACAATTTTTGAATAGTTTGGATAAAATACTTAAATTGTTAATTTAAATATAAGATTACATGGTCAACTTAAATATAAATTTCAGTTCCACTTAAAAAACCCAAAACATATTTTTTGAATAGTTAAAAATAATAAATTGTAGTGCTAAATGCAAAAACTAAATTGTAATTTCAATTTAATAAAATATTTCCTAAAGATATTTTTATAATCATTAAAAAATTTCAAATAAATAGCTTAATATAACTTACCATAAAAATAGTAAAAATAACTCTATATAAATGATCATATTGTTACATTTAAAAACAAAAAACAATGTTTGATGTTTTAAATAATTATAATGATAGAAATTAAAACGTTAAACAAATAAATTTAAAAGACTAAACTGCAAATTTGGTCCCTATAGTTTGCAAAAAACTGTGGATAAAGTCCAAAAAGTTTCCGACTTGCACCACTGGTCCAAAATCACAAACTTCCCGTGGATTTGGTCCCTCTCAAACTTAATTTTATGTGTATTTGGTCCAAACCCACTTGAAAATACTAATATGCCCTTAAAATAATTTTTTTTTTGTTTTTCATTTATGTTTTTATTTTTATTAAATATTAAAACAAAATTAAAATCCATCACATCTCGTCTCCAATCATACACCTAGACATTGTTATCTCTCTATTTCTCGACGGACATTCCTTTTTGTTCATCTTCTCCGATTTCCGGCAAGGCACACACCAAAGCAATTAGATCCTCAAAGATGAAGAAGATGGAAATGAAGAAAGGTAATTGCGAGATCGACTTTGGACAGAAGGAACGTGAGGAAGATTAAGATAATGAGTGGTAGGCTAATCCCCGATAGCTCTAGGTTTTCGCTTATTCTGTCTCTCTTTCTCCCTAATCATACTGATGTTTGTGTGATTAGGATGAATCGATTGAACAAGATGAACATCAGTTGTTCGTTATCGTCCAAACCGAGAGATTTGATTTTCAATTTGTGATTTTCAATTGGTGGGTTTTATATTTTTGATTTTGCTGATAGATTTTCGTTAGTATGTGCTTGTTTAGGTTTTGAGTCAAGAAACAACAAAATCAACTTCTTTGACTAAATTTGCCCTCAAGTTGTTCGACGAAATGCTTCTGTGGGAAGATGAAACATGTATACAAAAATTGATTATAACTTATTTCACTAAATATCCATTTGAGGCCCTGGTGGTGTTACGACCAAATCATCGACGGTGTTACAATCAAATCTGGATTTCTGGTGGGGCTACAAACGAATTTAGATTTCCAATGGTGTTACAACCAAATCGTTGTCGAAGGTGGTGCCTTTGGTAAAGATATATTTTGCTTTGGATGAACGATGATGGTTGTGTTATGGCTTACCTCTTCGTGGTGGATTTCATCTTCGGAAACGACGAGAAGTGGTAGATTTTATCTTCGGCTCCGACGAGAACTGGTGGATTTCATCTCCGACGAGAAGGTGGCGACTCGACGTTGCTAAAAACGAAAGAATGATGAATGAGGGATTGATAAGAGTTGAGGAGAGAGGGATGGGAGGGTTTTTGAATTTTTAATTAAAAATAATAATAAAATTGATTTTAAAAAATGAAAAAACAAATGAAAAGGGTAAAAGAGTCATTTTAATTTGTTCAGGACTAAATCCACAGAAAGTTTGTGATTTTGGATCAATGGTGCAATTCGGAAACTTTTTGGATCATATCCACATTTTTTTGCAAACCACGGGGACCAATTTTGCATTTTTGTCAATTTAAAACGATTCAGGTTATGCAATTTTAATAGTTGTCTATATTGTCATATAATTCAAAATAATCAATATATTATATCAACTTAGTATATGAATTATTATATCAAATTTAACAACAACGTTATTATTATATTTAAGAAAACATATATTTGTGAAGACTTCAACTATATATGTGTATAAAGGAAGCATTTTTTTTTTTCACCACATTCATTTGAAACTCCCATGACTTTTTAATTTCTTTATAATAATGATTATAAGTAGGTTAATAAGATTAAATAAATAATAAAACTAAAGTGTAATCATATATAAACTAAATTTCAATATTAAAAGAATATCTTAACTTCTACTTAAAGTTATGTTTTTTAACTTTTAACATATTATACTTAATTTATTTGTTTTAATATATTGTTAGATGTAAATCATTATCATTTTAAAGCTACAACATTTGAACAATTTGTATAAAATACTTAAATTATAAATTTAAATATAACATTACATGATTAACTTAAATATAAATTTTAGTTTAACTTAAATAACCCAAAGAATATTTTGTAAATAGTTGAAAGTGATAAATTGTAGTGTCCTTATAATAATGATTATAAGTTGGTTAATAAGGTTAAATAATTATCAAACTTAAAGTGTAATCATAATTAAACTAAATTTCAATATTAAAATAATATATTTACTTCTACTTATAAATTTATGTCTTTAACTTTTAACGTATTATATTTATTTTATTATATTTAATATGTTGTTGTATGTAAACCATTATCAGTTTAAAGCTACAACTTTTGAACAGTTTGGACAAAATACTTAAATTGTTAATTTAAATATAACACTACAGCGTTAACTTCACTACTACAAAAACACCCTTTTACGACACACAATGCGTGTCGTAAAACGCTCAGACGACACACAAATGCGTGTCAAGGAAGGCCCTGTCATAACGACAGACGACACACTTTTGTGCGTCGTCTATTTACAACATGCATTTACGACACGCATTTACGATGTTCCTTTATGATACGTAATGCGTATCAAGGAAGCCGATGTTATAGAAGAAGACGACACGCCCTTGTGTTTCGTAACCTTACGACGCGCTTTTATGTGTAAAATCCTAAAATTCAAGGCCAAAAATATCGTTTTGATTAAGTTATTATATAAAACCAGTAGTATAAAAACATTCATATTAATATCTCATGTCAAGGCCAAAGTGTAAATAATCAAAACATATTATCATAAAACCATATCAGAGTGTAATCCCAAAGATCTCATGTGCGGAAAACATAGTGTGATGCGCTGCGACCAAGCCGGCTCCACTCCTTTGAAACAAAGTATCTGAAACACATAACACATAACACAGTAAGCACGCATGCTTAATGAGCTCCCCAGAATACCGCATACATATAACTAGCCACTCGAGGCTATAGCTCTACTAGACCTTCCGGTCAATGTGTCTTAGTGGACCTTCCGGTTCCACAACTCTAGTAGACCTTCCGGCCCTACCCTGACGACCTTCCGGTCCTGCTCTATTGACCTTCCGATCCTGCCCTATTGACCTTCCGATCCTACTTTGTTGACCTTCCGGCCCAACTCTGTTGAACTTCCGTTCGGAACCAGGCAACTCATAACATAGCATATCACATAAAACATATATCACATATCACATATAAGCATATACGACCTTCCAGTCACAGATAATTACCACTCTAGGTAAGGTATAGTAAGAAGACTCACTTGGCACTGCTGAAGTCTCACAGACTCAATCCCACACTGCTGAAATCCCACAGACTCAACCCCAACTACTGAATGACTGATTCTTGAACTGTCAACACCAAAATAACACCCAATTAATAATTAAGTCTCACTGCATGACCATAAGTACATAGTTGGGATAATTACTGCATTACCCTAACATTGGCTTATTCAAGCCTAAGGCCCAATCCTTAGGCCCAAAGTCAACTAGGAATCAAAGCCCAACATATGGCCCAACCTTCCAAACTGGGCCCAAGCCTGTACATGGTCTTATTCTAATGCCCAACATCATGTAATCATCAAGGCCCAAATTGTGGCCCATCTGTGGCCTAATTTTCCAAATTGGGCCCAAACCCCTTACATAGGCCTTACCCTATTGCTCGATGGCCCATTATTATCCCAATCATCTAGTCCCAATAGAAAGGCCCAATAGTAAACCCAAGTGAAATTAGGGTTTCACATCAAATGGCGATTAGGGTTAAGTGTTTCTCACTTAACCCTTTAAGGACTTAATCCATTAATTCCAATATTGCTTAGATTAATCTTTGCCAATGACTATTATTTAATATCTCAAATTATTAAATAATTCCCGTGTGTCTCGATTAATTCCCCAAAATTAGGTTTTTATTGGCATTAGGGTTTTCCAACCCAAATACAAGCCCATTTATCATTTTGTTGGGCTTTTAGGTCAATTAGGGCTTTATTGGGCCTATTAGGCCCACTAGAATGTCATTAAGCCCATTAGGGTTTTTACTAAGCCCATTAGGCTTCATTGGGCCCATTAGGGCTTACAAGGCCCATTAGGGTTTCAAGCACCCCAAACGAATCAAACTCAACGAGGCAAGCACACCGTTACCCGACATGTTGGCCGGTGGTGGCAGGAGGCGGCAGCCACCACCCTAAGGTGGTGCTTTTCAATTTCCTTTCATTATTCCATTTTACAATTTATAAAGAAAATACAAAAAAAACGCACACACTACACTAAATAAATACACACCCGCAACCACCCTTGTGGTGGCCGGCGGTGGGACGTGGCGGCAGCCACCACCTCACGGTGGTGGTGGTGGTTGTCCTCGATTTTCCAGCTACACAAAGTCACACAAAACACAAAAACATGCTTCTAATTTGCAACAAACACCCCAGCCACCCACCTGGTGGTGGTTGGCGAGGACAGCAACAATGTAAGCGGTAACAGCGGCGGATTACGGTGACAACCACCACCTCATGGTGGTGGCGGCAGTTTTCTTGATTCCCATGAGCAAATTAACACACATACACCCCGATTAGCTCCATAAGCGGCCCTTAAAGGCTACACACAAGCATTCAACCACCTACAAGGCGACAAGAGATTGCTGGAACGCCACTAAAATAGCAACCAACAGTGGTTACGACCCCAAATAGATAGAAAAATAGATGAAGGTGATGAAAAGTAGCCTCACCTTAAGCATTCCGATCACACACGACTCGAGTCCACCGGTCACAGCTCCGCCTCCGTTCTAGGTGGGGGCTTCTGCGGCCGTTCATGATTTCACCGAAGGCAGCAGAGGAGGTTATGGCGAAGTATGATGGAAGGGTGGCAAGGTTGGAACGGTAGTCAGGTTTTCGTGGTAATGGCGGCCGAGACAGGTCCGGTGGTAGTGGCCGAACCCAGCTAGACGACGGTAGTCGGAGGTGCGACGTCGGAGATCGTGGGGGATGAGGGTGGGAGGATGGCGGCTGCACTTCTTTAGGGTTAGGGTTAAGGAACCGGTGGGTTATGGCTATATACCCGATGCCCTCAAATCTTATGCCATAATGGCATAAACAGTCCCTCTCCATAAAATTCTTTCCAAAACAGCTCCCATATTTACTTATTACACCCTTGATCTTATAATTCTTTGCATTATTAATCCAACAGTTACTAAACAGTCCATCCCATTCAATTTATTTTCAAATGAAGTCCATAAGTTACCATTCAACCCTTGACTTCAAAATCCTTTATAAATCAATCTGAAATGTGTATTTTTAGCCCCTTAAACTTTCAATTATGACTTTTTAACCCCCGCAACTAACTTCTTGCTACACTATTCCGCTTTTAGGGCTATTATGCATTTATTACTTTATTTATTTATTAAATAAATAAATGAGGTATTACAACTCTCCCCCACTTAAATTAGATTTCTTCCTCGAAATCATTCCTTACCATTTCTCATGCACTAAACCACTCAGTAACATGATCACCATACTAAGCATGCCATAGCATTCCCAGGGTAGCCGTGACCAATCTTCGCAAGCCCCAAAATCCTCAAGTAAACGAATTCCTCACAACAAGATCACATCTACTTCGTCTAAAACCTGTTGTCTCGAGATGGATTGAATCCCTAACAGACCAATCATACTGAATCATTACCGATGGAACCAGCCCGCTTATCCCTCAACTGACTAGTCAACTTCTGATAACTCGAGGTTCCCACTATACAACAGGGTCATAGACCCAATTATCCTTGTAGACCACAAATACTTGGCCAAGGCTCAAATACTTTCTATGTGAGTGACTTGTCACTCCCCTAATCATCTAACTATTCCATTCGTACTCGCAAACTGAACAAAAATGTTATCACTACCCAAACGCTGGAATGCTGAACTGCCTGAAGCAGTACGCTGCTATATAGTTGCCCCCCAAAATCTATCAAGACCTCCCTGGTCTCAATTCATCCGTCAGTCTCCTGAAATACCGGGTTCCGGCTCGGTCACGGAGCCAAAGGACTCGCACTTAGTCGCGTCACACGACCTTCGAACGGAATTCTTCTATGGAACTAGTTGCCACTAGTTATCATGCCACAATGGCTCTAACAACCTCCCGATCCAACCGACCGGGTCCATAGGTCGAATCCTGACGTCACCAATTACAGGCTAAAAGTGATTGCTACCTAATCGATGGTAGCCTTATATCACAAGCAATCTTATACAGTCCATTACTTCCCTGATCCCACAACTGTAGTGGCACTCCTACAATCGTATCACTAACTCAACCTGATCTAATCCTTTTGGGTAATTCTGAAATCTAATCCGCGGATTTCCATATCCTTACTGCTACACCCGAACTGGTGGGTACTACTGTTCCTTCCGCGTCCTAACAACACGCCCATGCTATCTACCAACCAAGTGAAGGCTGCGGCTACACCCACAGACTTACATCACTCAAGCACTATCTGTTGCTAGTGAATGCTACGACTACCCCCGCAGTCTCACAACACTTTCCATACTACGCGATCGCTAGTGAATGATACGGCTACCCCCAAACTCTTACAACACTTTCCATACTACCTGATCGCTAGTGAATGCTACGGCTACCCCCGTCGTCTTACAACACTTTCCATGCTACCTAATCGCTAGTGAATGCTACGGCTGCCCCCGCAGTCTTACAACACTTTTCACAATGGTCGAACATGCACTCGACTTAACACACACCAAACTTGAGTCCTAACTAGATTTCTAACCTGGTTCCCAAAACCTGATATCTGATGCCAAGGGAAAACATGAACCAGACGTTGGAACGTCTTCTAAACTTCCAACTCACCCAATCGCCAACCTAGACGGCCATTCGACCGCCTTCCCCCTTGACGGGGATGCGAAACTCATCCTAGTTTCACACCTATTTCTACTCCTGGACACATGATTGATTCTCCCACACTTAGCTTCGGCTAAGTCTTCATGGTTCGTGAGAATTGAAGGACTCCCAATCCTTCTCGCTTCCTAGTATCCTACTGATGACACCTTGTGCTTACTAATGCTAGCGATCAATCACTGGTTACATCCTAAGATCGCCCATCCATTAAAATATTGAAGAGTACTCATGAAATCTGGTCCAGTCTGACACCTCAATTCACTTCCCATGCTGACAACCAGAGGCCTTAATCTTCACTCTGGTTGACGAATCCTCGTTCTCACCTCTAATCTGGCCGCATCACTGAACTCTAACTAATCATAACCCATACGAAAGTACATTCCTCTTGAACATACAACATCCAAACACTCATGCATCTAACACTCGCAACCAGCTCCACTATCTTCATGCTACCCACCCTTTCCTATAATCGGTAGGGCATTGAACTCCCAAGTTCTTCCTTAGACAGCTAACGACCATACCCAAAAAATGATAGAACCACTGAACTCTGAATTCACTAGAGAACCATTGCTCTAATCCTGAACCAATGTTTTCTGAATAATACTCCTTAACAGATCCCGACCAAGATCCAGGATGTGAACGGTATACGCGGGACCCATTTCACAAAATACATCCCTCTGTAGGTTCATCAAGTACTTCTCGGCATGCAGGATGGCAATCCTTGATAAACCCAAGCAATAGCAGAGAACCTACTTGAGATCTGACTTATCCAACTCTCTCACAATTCCGAAGCGATACAGGTCCCCAATATTCACCTTGAAGTGGCACAAAATGACATTCCTGCGAACATCTGACGGAATCCTGGTCTTGATGATAGGAACCAACTATAAAATCTTCCTTCCCAAAGGATTCTAAGGTCCACAGATCTTGGGTTTCCAATGAACCCCTAACTTCCCCCGCGACAAATCTGGACCAAAAGGCCTCGAGGCAACTACCGAGAGCTTCTAAAGTCCTTCCTTGGCTAAACGAAAGACCACTGAGGTCTATTCCCATCGCTCTGTAAGTAATCTCCGATGAGATGAACTCCTGTGATCGCGCATCAACTGGACCAAGCCCTAATCCTGAGTCGGAACCAGAATCCGAATCTCACTCTTGGGTGCTTAACTGTTGGATTAGTGTCTAAGTCCATAACTATTTTGGTATGTACTTGACCCGATTATGAGCATGGTCCTTTTAGGTTGCCTTCACCATAGCAATATGTAGGATGAATTAATGAGAGAAAGGTTTAAATATGATTTATTAATATATTATGAGAATAATATTTTAAAAGAGAAATCATATTGTTTAATTAATATTAGTCAAGAATTAATTGATAATTAATTTTGTGGCTAAAAGAGATTAATTCAACTTAGGGGACTAATATTGTAATAATAAGATAGTTACAAAGTTGGGCTAAGGATCCATTAGATGGAAATGGACGAATTCTATATGGAGATCCATAAAGAAATCGTCCAAGGGAGTTCTGGAATGGTCTATGGGCTACTAAGGGCTTAAGCAGTCAAATTAGGGTTTACTAGCTTGATAACCCTAATTGCCTAAGTATATAAAGGACCCTTATGGCCCCAAAAACGTGGTGAACTCTTAGATTAGGGTTTCTAGATGTTTTGGGCAGCCTCCTCTCTTATCCTCTTCATCCAAGTTGCTTAATGGTGTTTGTGACTCCATTAGAGGTGCAACACTTGAGGCACTAAGCTTTCTGAAGCCAATCAAAGCAAGGAGTTGATTGTTATTACGATATAACAATCAAAGGTAATTACTAAACCCTTATTTCAGTTCTTATATGATAGATCTAGGTTTTATAGCTTTGGATATTCAATTGCATGTTCATTAGACAAACTAGATTCAAAAGCTATTAGGGTTTGCATGTACACCATAGGATTGATGTTGAGCTTAAAACACATCAGTGGTATCAGAGACTAGGGCTATTTGTTAGTGAATTTAATGCTTAATTGATCTTTTTTGCTTGGAAAACAAAGTTTTTTGGTTTCTGCTTGTCCGACTCGGCGAGTCAGTAGATGAACTCGGTGGGTCTGGCTGACTCGGCGAGTCCGAGGATCTGGCAGCGTTTTTTGGCAATTTTCTTGCTATTTTTCGCTTGGGATACTTACCATAAACACTTTTAATTAATAAAATCCGATTTTTATTGATTTTGGGTGAATATTCTTACCAAAATAGTAGATAATTACCATTTAATCAAATATTTGTTACCTTATAAGATAATGTTTATTTTATTTGAGTTATTTGATGAATTATCCTGCAAGATATTTGACTAGGTCAAAATTAGATAATTGCCTTGTTTGAATAGTTTCAAATTGCACCCTTTAGGTTTTATAGTTTAAATTTGAACTTAAAAGTTTTGTTTTTGAAATTTGAATAAATTAAACCCTAATGTTTTGAAAAGTTTCAAAACTTTCCCTCAAGTTTTGGAATTTAAATGTTTTGATTAAAAATTTAATTTTGAAATATTTACATTCTAAACCCAAATGTTTTGAAATGTGTCAAAACTTGCCCTCAAGTTTTGGAATTTTTAAGTTGATTAAAAGTTTAATTTTGAAATGTTAAATTCTTAAACCCTAGTAATTTGAAAAGTTCAAATCACACCCTTATGGCTTTATTAATTAATTAAAGTGTATAATTAAAAGAGATTTAATAAACCCATAAAGTTTTGGTTTACATTTAATTAAATTAAAAGTATAATTTACTAAATTGAACCACCTAGTATTTTAAAAGTGTAAAATACACCCTATACTATATATGACATTAAAAGTCTAAAATTATATATATGTATGAGTAAACAGTCAGTCTTACCGTTAGTAGGCCTCATTTATGAAGTTGGTCAAGGGGTCTTTAAGGAAATTGCCTATAAAATGGCGATTGACTGGGTATCCACTCTTACCCACCGCACTCTTGACAAGTGGAGGGTCGTTAGCCGAACGTGTAGGATAGGACATAAACCTTCCATTATAAGTATAATGAAGTACAAAGTAACTAAATGCTTATTCAAATTTGCAAATCATAGTTACTTTAGGCAAAATGTGAAATTTGTTGGATTAGTGTCTAAGTCCATAACTATTTTGGTATCTACTTGACCCGATGGTGCATGGTCCTTTTGGGTTGCCTTCACCAAAGCAACTTGATAGGATGAATTATGGAGAGAAAGGATTAAATATGATTTATTAATATATTATGGGAATAATATATTAAAGGAGAAATCATATTGTTTAATTAATATTAGTCAATAATTAATTGGTAATTAGTTTTGTGACTAAAAGAGATTAATCAAACTTAAGGGATTGGAATTGTAATTATAAGATAATTGCAATTTGGGCCATGGATTGTCTTAAATCAAGAGGTGGACGAATTCTTATGGGAAGCCCATAAGGAAATCGTCCAAGGGCTTGATTAAAGGAGTCTATGGGTTGCTTAGGGCTTAAGCAACCAAATTAGGGTTTCCTTGATAGATAACCCTAATAGTCTCACTATATATAGACCCCTTAAGGACCAAAACGTGGCTAAGCTTCTTGCTAGGGTTTCACACGTTTTTGGGCAGCCTCTATCCTCTCTCCTCTTCATCCTCTTGCTTATGGTGTTTGTGAGCCATTAGAGGAGTGACACTTGTGACTCTAAGCCTTCCAAAGTCAATTCAAGGAGGAATTGGGATTGTTATTGCTACATAACAATCAAGGTAATATCATAAACCTAATTATATGTTAATATCGATTTCCATATGCTAGAATTAGGGTTTATAGTCTTGGATTCAAAGCATGTACAATAGAGAAACCTAGATCCAAGCATTAGGGTTTGTATGAGCACATAGGATGTCTTATGACCAAAACCCATAAGTGGTATCAGAGCCTAGACTGGTTTCAATTGTATTGATGCATTGTATATCTGAAAAATTCGATTTTTTGGTGTTCTGGAGGCTGGACTCGCCGAGTCCATAGCTGAACTCGCCGAGTCCATGCAGACTCGACGAGTCCAAGCCTTACTCGACGAGTCAACTCGTCAGATGGGGATATTTTCGCGATTTCTTGCTGTTTTTGATTATGGATAGTTACCTTATCTTGTTAGATCAATATAAATCCGATTTTATGATATATTTGACTATATTCTTGATTTAATTGAAGATTTTTTTATCAATTAATAAGATAATTGTTTCCTTATGTGATAATTGTTTAATTATTTTGACTAAATTGATAAATTGCTTTGCAAGAAATCATTAAATAAATCAAATATGGATAATTATGTAATTAAATGTTAATTAAGATTATTTGTTATTTGATCCTTGTTGTTATGAAAAGTTTCATATTTTCCCCTTTAGGTTTTATAGTTTAAATTTGAACCCAAAAGTTTTGTTGTTTTGAAATTTAAATAGTTAAAACCCTAATGTTTTGAAAAAGGTTTCAAAACTTGCCCTCAAGTTTTGGAATTTAAATTTTGATTAAATGGTTTAATTCTGATGTATATTTAAATTCAAAACCCTAATGTGTTGAAATGTTTCAAAACTTGCCCTCAAGTTTTGGAATTTAAAAGTTGATTAAAAGTTTAATTAGGAATGTTAAATTCTAAAACTCTAGTATAGTTTTGAAAAAGTTCAAATCACACCCTTATGGTTTTATTAATTAATTAAAATGTATAATTAAAAGAGGTTTAATAAATCCATAAAAGTTTTGGTTTACAATTTAATTGAATTAAAGGTATAATTGTTAAATTTGACCACCTAATATTTTAAAAGTATAAAATACACCCTATACTATATATCACATTAAAAGTCTAACATTATATATATATGTATGAGTAAAAGTCAGTCTTACCGTTAGTAGGCCTCATTCACGAAGCTGGTCTATGAGGGGTGTTTAAGGAAATTGCCTATAAAATGGCGATTGAATGGCTATCCACTCTTACCCACCGCACTCTTGACTATTGGAGGGTCGTTAGCCGAACAGGTAGGGTAGGACAAAACCTTCCATTATAAGTATAATGAATTATAAAAGTAACTAAATGTTTTCAAAATTCCCAATCTTAGTTACTTAGGCAAAAGTGAATTGATGCAATTCCATGAAATTACATTTTGTGCCCTTGCGAAGACGTTAGTGGAGCGTGTGTGGTTTACCGGCACACTAAATGGTTCTAAGCAAAGGTAGCAAAGGGTGACTCAATGTTTGTCATAGTTCGGTGGAGCGTGTGTGGTTTACCGGCACATCGAATAGCTAACTGTAACATGTGAGAGCACCATGTAAGTTTGCATGGTTATTCACACCCGCTTTGTGATCCTCGGCATCCCAGTCACAAACAAGAGGGGCATATCGAGATTTAAACATGCCATTGAAAGTTCAATGAATCTCAAAGGGTCTAGGAGTTTTCATAGATTTAAAACTTAAATTTCTTTTTCGTTTTTCATGATGGAAATTAGTGAATCGTCATTCACTTACCTTCAGATGTTCTGCAATTTGGGTTACGGCATCCCTCTCCCGAGTTGTAGAATATCGTGTTGGGTCCTAGCCTTAGTATCTCATTTGGGTGATTTACTAAGGACTCAATCAATCAACTAACTTGAATTCGTTTTCTCCCGTTTTGTAGATGTCAAAGTTCGACAACTATGGTTTTCCTAAATCCCGTGGAACAAGCATTCCACATGAAGATGATATTCCACAATTCGATCGAGGAACAAGAGATCATACTTCACTTCCTCATCCTCCTCAAATTATTCTCCCTGATCGACAAGTTCAAAGACTTGAAAAGTTCAAGATCACTCAAGCCCTTTTGGCAAGTAAACATAAAGAAGGAAAGTCGGTGTGTGCACACGTCCTAGGGATGATGTCACACATTGATAGGTTAAGAATGTTGGGATCTGTTGTCTGTGAGGAAATGGCTGTTGATTGGGTTCTTCAGTCACTTCCAAGCTCATATAGTGAGTTCGTAAGAGAGTACTATATGATGAACCGCGACGTGACCCTTATAGATCTCACCTATATGCTTATTGCTGCTGAATCAGAAATGGTTTGGCGCAATAGAAAAGCAAAGTTGATTGGTGAATCTGCCTTTAAGACCTCTATGGATATAGACAATGGCAACGAAAGACATGCTATGATCAAAAAGTTTGATCATACGAGAAAGGCGATGTCTGAAGTAGTTCCATGTCCTGTTCCAATAGAGTCAATTTGCTTTTATTGCCAATAGAAGGAGCATTAGAGACGAAGTTTCCCTATTTACCTAAGAGATCTAAGAGATGGGATAGTCAAAACGTATGGCTTTGCTTTAGGTAAAATCCATTGACTAACTCTTTTAAGCTTCTATTCTAGATTCTTAATACATAATGTGATAAGATTACAATGGATGTTTTGTAAGATTGAAGAATAGAAAGGAAGCTTAAAGGAAGAAGTGAGCAGAATCTAACTGTGAAGGAATGGATTTTGATCGCATTTCTCGAAGATTGGATTCTTAAGCTACTACTTAGAGTTAGAATTAGATTGCTAAGAAAGATGTATTAGCATAGTTTTTCAATGAATTGCATTGTAAGGACAAAATTTTTCCGCAATAAAATAAAATTTGATTTTATATTATTTATTTATCCTTACAATGGCGTGTATGAAAAATTGATGTTAAAATGTTTCTATTATTAGCAATAATGGATTTGGTTCTTATTATGTTATGGAAAGTCGAGAATTTACCAAAGAGGGAGAGTTTCTCATCGCCCAAGGTTCAATTGGACTGAAACTTGGAATCATGCAACTTGGTTGCACGATGAATGAGAAATTTCATATTTGGAAATTAGACTAATTCATTAACAAAGTGTCAAGTGAAGGACTAGGAGATCGAGTACACAAAGTTGTGTGCTGATCAAGTTCACCATAAGAGTAACAAAGATATTCGTCATGATTTACTAAAAGCTTAGTAAATATGATTATACTTACAAGATTAAGTGTAATTTTGAATTGATTAAAGGGTTTAGATCAATAGCAGAACGAATAAGAAGAATCAAGTAGGCAGAAAGATAAAAGTTTCTCCATTCTAAGAAGAAGGGAGAGTAGCTTTTATGCTTTATGATATGTCTTAATGATTAAGAACCATATCTCAATTAATCCTCTAAGTGAGTCTTAGTACAATTGTATGTCTAAGAAGAGGAATCAAGAATTGAAGAAATGGTTAAATCAAGAAGCCTATCATACTTCGTTCCAATAACAAGTCTTAAAGTTAAGATTGTGACAATAAGTGAAAAGTATTAAAGGTTTATAACATTCATCAAATGTGGAAAGTTGTGATGTCTTGGATAAGACAAAGACCAACTAGGACCAATTTATGAAGTGTTTGATAAAAACTACACTAACTCTTGAATATTTGTTTGTCAAGAAATGTTTTGACAAGAGAATCTTATATGTCAAGGAGTCAGTGGGAGTCTTAATGGTCTTGAAAGGTTTCTAGAACAAATCAAATAAACCTTATCGATCATCACTAGCACACGAGTTGAGGTTTACAACCTATCGTGATGACATTATTTTGTTTCTGTGCCAATCCAATAAAGTTAATTATGCATGTGAGTCCTATGAGTTCTTAATTGAATGCATAAAAGGCAAGGACCTTGATCAATGGAAAGTACATTGATAAGAAAAGGTGAGCTGCTTAACTACTTGGAAGACGTGGTGGGCAGCTGTGCTACCATAAGGCAAGAAATCGAGATTAAGAAAGTTCGATCCATATGAGTTTGAATTTGTCGTAAACCTTGGTTTTACCAAATTCACATGGATAGGAACAAATACACCGTTTAAATGTAAATGTTATTAGATTTCCTCCTTCATGAAAATGATTGTGAGGAAATGCTTTCACTAAGAAAGATTTTAAGAAGATAGTGATTGTAAAATTGCATTCTCGAATTCGATTATGGTTACGGTATCCCTTTCCATAATTTGAATTGTGAGGTTTGGCAATTAGTCTTAAGTGTTTAGACACACATATGAACTATCGAAGGCAAAGGTGTATAAGTTCAAGAAGCCTTGATAAAAGATTATCAAAGCATTAAGTATTAGAAACGTGGACTTAAGAAATTCAATAAGCATTGTTTTTCTGAAAGTTAAGCTGTTTCTAAATACATGTCGAAGCTAGTGGGAGCATAAGTGTTATGTTTTATAATAATCATCATGATAGTGGGAGCATAAATGTTATGATTGTATAATTATTAAGGCACGTATTGCAAGTTGACAATATTAATTATAGAAAACAAGAGTTATACCTTGCAAAGTCGTAAGGGTTGTAAAGTTGTTTTGCTATAATTAAGGGAGAGAATATTATGCGTCATTTCAAATCTAACGGATTAGGTTGAGAAATGTTAATAAATTTAGTCAAGGGTACATAGTGTGTTCTTAAAATTTCGATTATGATTACGGCATTCCTCTTCACAATTCGAATTTTGAGAACATAGCAAATAAAACATTATGTGTCGTGTCCCATACGCTTCGGGTATAGGATCGATTGCAAATGCTTTGATATTTGACAATTCTAAAATTTTCCAAATCTCGAGCGCATTTTGAGGAAAAAGGGACTAGAATTGGTTTTGACTAAAATAATTAAACAACTATCAAAGGACAATCCAAAGTTTGACGAGGATTGGTTGCTTGTGAGTAGTTGGAAGCATGGTATTGGATGGACCATATCGACATTATTATGAATAGAAAAGATTCTATTAAGAATGGGTTGTCATATGGAAAATATGGAAGCGTGTCCATATTGGGAATTGAATATTGACAAATCTATGTCTAGATTAGAAACTTTTATGCAAAAGGATGTTCAAAGGAATGTACTTTGAGTGAGAGACATCATGTCTAAGAATTGTCTTGTAACAATCTCCGATAGAAGATTTTGTAATATCATTGGCAATAGTCTTTGTGACTTTGGTGCAATGATATTACGAAAGGATCATTTCATAAAGTTTTAGAATCTAGCATATTCTATAAGTGGCAAGTATTTGATATTCTTACACTTATGAAAAAGGATTTGGAGTTGTGAAATGAGAATGATTGGAAATGTGTTCAATGTGATCTATTTCACAAAGTAAGAACCATAGGTAAACATTGTGTGCATGCTAGGAGCATGGGATAAGTGTTGTAATTCAAGTAAAAAGTTGATTACTCGAAACAACAAATAATGAGTAATCAATATGGTGATAAATAAAAGGCGTTTTATTTATACTCAAAGGTTTGAGGTCATATGAGATTAGTATTATTCTTGTGTTTCACATTTGCATGTTTTGACTTCCAGAATAATTGAATTTATTAAGAATAATCGAATTATTCGAATGGGCCACAGTCGTTCATATGTTGGAAGTAGGTATGAATGAAGACTGTCGTGAATTGGTGTGTGGATTGTCTATAAGGTATTAGACATAAGCAAATGTTTGCTGCAACGTTCATGAGTGCTTATGAATATGATTTGAGCATTGGATTAAACCCACGCTCACTTGGATCACTCCATGAATTGTATTACGAGTGATTGGTGAGACGATAACATCTTATATTCTTGAAACCGAGATGTGTGAGTTGTATCTTGCAAATTAGTTGCACATTGATAATATGTAAACGCACTAGTAACTTGGTGTCATAAAACATATTGTTGTGTGTGATTCGGTGAGTAAGTGCAAGAAAGCATTGTATCAAAGTTTATCCGTTCCTTTTATCCAAAGTAGGATAAAAGCGATATCTTTGGGCCCCTCGATGATTTTGTGATGACAAACGTAAATGCTCGGCCGGGCTAGGGCTAATTTGATTTGTTCAATTAGTCAGTCGTCATAAATCGGGAATCGAGATATAGTACAAAGAGAATGATTTGAAATCATATCTCATATGATATCTAGAATGGAGGAATATATGATCCCTTATCTAAGGACACGCGTATCTGATATGATCAGAGTTGACAGCAGCTTTGGAAAGCTACGATTGCAGATTAGGATCTGAAGTCATACGTAGAATAGTTATTAGACTTATCCAAGTGGGAGACTGTTGGATTAGTGTCTAAGTCCATAACTATTTTGGTATGTACTTGACCCGATGGAGCATGGTCCTTTTGGGTTTCCTTCACCAAAGCAACTTGATAGGATGAATTATGGAGAGAAAGGATTAAATATGATTTATTAATATATTATGGGAATAATATATTAAAGGAGAAATCATATTGTTTAACTAATATTAGTCAATAATTAATTGGTAATTAGTTTTTTGACTAAAAGAGATTAATTAAACTTAAGGGACATGAATTGTAATTATAAGATAATTGAAATTTGGGCCATGGATTGTCTTAAATCAAGAGGTGGATGAATTCTTATGGGAAGCCCATAAGGAAATCGTCCAAGGGCTTGATTAAAGGAGTCTATGGGTTGTTTAGGGCTTAAGCAACCAAATTAGGGTTTCCTTGATAGATAACCCTAATAGCCTCACTATGTATAGACCCCTTAAGGACCAAAACGTAGCTAAGCTTCTTGCTAGGGTTTCACACGTTTTTGGGCAGCCTCTATCCTCTCTCCTCTTCATCCTCTTGCTTATGATGTTTGTGAGCCATTAGAGGAGTGACACTTGTGACTCTAAGCCTTCCAAAGTCAATTCAAGGAGGAATTGGGATTGTTATTGCTACATAACAATCAAGGTAATATCATAAACCTAATTATATGTTAATATCGATTTCCATATGCTAGAATTAGGGTTTATAGTCTTGGATTCAAAGCATGTACAATAGAGAAACCTAGATCCAAGCATTAGGGTTTGTATGAGCATAGGATGTCTTATGACCAAAACCCATCAAAATTGTATACCAATACATGGGATTACACTTCGTACCCTTGTCAAACGTGAGTGGAGCATGTGTGGCTAACCGGGACACTAATTTGGGGATGACATTGGTGACAAAGGGTGGCTCGATGCTTATCATAGATCAATGGAGCGTGTGTGGCTAACTGGAACATTGATTAGGTGATAGTAGCATTGGGTGCACCATGTGTTTCGTATGGTTATTCACACCTTGTTTGTGATCCTCGGCATCCCAGTCACAAATGGTAGGGCATAATCAAGATTAAACATGCCATTGAAAAGTTCAATGAATCTCAAAAGATCTAGGAGTTTCAATTCATTTAAAACTTAAACTTCTTTTTCGTTTTTCATGGTGGAAATTGGTAAATCGTCATTTACCTACCTTCAAATATTCTACGACTAGATTACGGCATCCCTCCTCTAGGTTGTAGAGTATTGTGTTGGATCCTAGCTTGATGTTTCATTTGGGTGTTACATCAAGAATTCTAATCAACTTAACTTGAATTTTCTCCCGTTTTGTAGATGTCTAGTTCTGACAATCATGGTCTTCCCAAATCCCATGGAACAAGCTTTCTAAATGAAGATGATGTTCCACGATATGATCGAGGAGCATGAGATCATGCTTCACTTCCTCCACCTCCTCCAATTATTCTCCCTACCCCACAAGTTCAAAGGCTTGAAAAGTTCAAGCTCACTCAAGCCCTATTGGCAATTAAGCATGAAGATGGAAAGTCTGTGTGTGCACATGTCTTAGAGATGAAGTCGCACATTGATAGGTTAAGGATGTTGGGTGTTAATATCTCATAAATATTGACTGTTAACTGGGTTCTTCAGTCGCTTCCTGAATCATATAGTGAGTTTGTTAGAGAGTACTATATGATGGATCACGACGTGACCCTCATTGATCTCACCAATTTGCTTATAGCTGCTGAATCAACAATGATTTGGTGTGCTGGTCAAGCAAATTTGTCTGGTGAATCAAACTCCCAAACTTCAATGGAAACTGGCAACATTGGAAGTCCAGAAAGAACTAAGTCTGTGATTGTCTGATGTGTTGTGCCAAAGGAGTCCATTTGCTTTTATTTCCAAGAGAAGGGGCATTGGAGACGAAGCTGCCCTAACTACCTGAGAGATCTATGAGATGGGAGAGCCAAGACGTATGGCTCTGCTTCGGGTAAAATCCATTAACTAACTCTTTTAAGTTCCTATTCTAGATTCTTAATACATGATATGATAAGATTACATTTTGATGTTTTGTAGGATCAAAGAAAAGAGAGGAAGCTTAAAGGAATAAGTGAGATGAATCTAATCGTGAAGAAAGTGGATTTCGATCGCATTTTTTGAAGATTGGATTTTTGAGCTACTACTTGGAGTTAGAATAGATTGTTAAGAAATAGGTAATAACATAGTTTTTCAATTGAATTGCATTGTAAGGACAATTTTTTTCCGCAATAAAATAAAATTTGATGTTATCTTATTTATTTATCCTTGCAATGGCATGTATGAAAAAAAACTGATATTTGAAGGTTTCTATTATTAGCAATAATGAATTTGATTCTTGATTATGTTATTTGTGGAGATGTTAAGAATTCACCAAATAGAGAGAGTTTCTCATCGCCCAAGTTTCAATTGGATGGAAACTTGGAATCATACAACTTGGTTGTGTGATGAATGAAAACTTTCATATTTGGAAATTAGACTAATTCTTTGACAAAGTGTCAAGTGAAGGACTAGGAGATCGAGTACACTAGGTTGTGCATCGATCAAGTTCACCACAAAGAGAGATAAGATATTCGTCATGATTTTCTAAAAGTTTAGTAAATATGATTATACTTATAAGATTAAGTGTAATTCTGAGTTGATTGAAAGAGTTTCAATGAATAACAGAACGAATAAAGAAGAATCAAGTAGGCAGAAAGATAAAAGTTTCTCTATTCTAAGAAGAAGGGAGAGTACCTTTTATTGTGTTTTATTATAAGTCTTAATGATTAAGAACCATATCTCAATTGATTCTCTAAGTGACTCTTAGTGCATTTGTATGTCTAAGAAGAGGAATCGAGAATTATGGAAATGGTTAAATCAAGAAGTCAATCATACTTCGTTCCAATATCAAATCTTAGAGTCATACTCCAAGATTGCGAATTGAGTGACAAGTATTAAGTAGGTTTATAACACTCATCAAATGTGGAATTTGGAAAAGGTTTTCTTATTATTGCACATTTAAAATTGGTAAGTTGTGATGTCTTGGATAAGACAAAGACCACCTAGGACCAATTTGTGAAGTGTTTTGTCTTGATAAAAGCTACACTAACTCTTGAATATTTGTTTGTCAAGAAATGTTTCTTGAGAAGAGAACTTTATATGTCAAGGAGTCAGTTATAGTTATAATGTTTTTGAAAAAGGTCTCAAGAACAAATCAAGAATAAACCTTATCGATCATCACTAGCACACGACTTGAGGTTTACAACCTATCGTGTTGACATTATTTTGTTTCTATGCCATTCCAATTGAGTTAATTATGCATGTGAATTCTATGAGTTCTCATTTGAATGCATAAAGACAAAATACCTTGACCAATGGAAAGTACATTGATATGTAAGGATAAGTTGCTAAACTACCTGGACGACATGGTGGGCACTCGTGTTACCATAAGGCAAGAAATCAAGATTAAGAAAGTTCAGTCCATATGAGTTTGGATTTGTCGCCAACTTTGGTTTTGGCAAATTCGCATCGATAGGAACTCATACACCATAAAATCTAAGTGTCATAAGATTCCATCCTTCATGAAAATGACTGTGAGGAAATGCTTTCACTAAGAGAGATTTTAAGAAGATAGCAATTGTGAAAATTGTATTCTCAAATTCGATTATGGTTACGGCATCCCTTTCCATAGTTCGAATTGTGAGATTTGGCAATTAGTTTGAACATTTGGAACTTAGTAACATAAGTTCTGAATTGTTTAAACACACATATTAGCTATCTAAGGCAAATGTGTATAAGTTTAAGAAGCTTAGATAAAGGCTTATCGAAGCATCTGGTATTAGAAATATGAATTTCAGAAATTCAATAGGCATTGTTTTCTAGATGTTCATTTGTTTTTTGAATACATGTCAAATCTAGTGGGAGCATAAGTGTTATGCTTATATGATAATAATCATCCTGATAGTGGGAGCGTAAGTGTTATGCTTGTATGATTATTATGGCAAGAATTGCAAGTTTGCGATATTAATTACAGAAAAACAAAGATTCAATTTGCAAAGCTGCATGAGTTGAAAAGTTGTTTTGCTATCATTAAGGGAGAGAATATTATACTTCGTTTCAAAATCTAAAGCTTAGATTGAGAAATTTTAATAAATTTAGTCAAAGGATACATAGTGTGTTCTCAAATTTCGATTATGATTACGACATCCCTCTTCATAGTTCGAATTGTGAGAACGTGACGCACAAAATATTATGGCAGAAGATTGATAAAGTATCATATCTTTATGTAAGACATTATGAATTGTGTCCCATACGCTTTGGGTATAGGATCGATTGCAAATGCTATAATATTTGACCATTCTAAAATTTTCCAAATGTGTAGCGCATTAAGAGGGAAAAAGGACTACAATCGATTTTGACTAAAATAATTAAACAACTATCAAAGGATGATCCAAAGTTCGTTGAGGATTGGTCGCTTGTGAGTAGTTGGAAGTATGGTATTGGATGGACCATATTGACATTATTATGAATAGATAAGATTCTATTAAGAATGAGTTGTCGTATGGCAAATGTGGAAATGTTTCCATATTGGGAATTGGATATTGATAGTCTATGTCTAGATTAGAAACTTTTATGCAAGAAGGATGTTCAAAGGAATGTACTTTGAATGTGAGACTTCACATCTATGGAATTGTCTTGTAACAATTTCCGATAAGAGTACTTTGTAATTTCATTAGCCAAGTCTTAGTGACTTTTGTGCTATGGCTTTGCGAAAGGATCGTTGCATAAAATGTTAGAATCTAGCATATTCTAGGAGTGGCAAGAACCTTGTGTTCTAACACTAATGATAAGGATTGGGAATTGTGAAATGAGTATCATTAGAATGGTTTTCAATTGATCTATTTCACAAAGTAAGGACCATAGGAAACATAGTGTGCATGCTTTGTGCATGGGACAGCTGTTGTTGTAATTTGAATAATAAGTTGATTTTCTGAAACAGTAAACGATAAATAATGAGTAATCAATATGGTGGTTAAATAGAAGTGTTTTATTTACTCTCACAAGTTTGGGGCCATATAGGATTAAGTATTATTGTCGTGTTTCAGTTTGCATGTTTTGACTTCCAGAATAACTAGGTTATTCAAACATCCACACTCGGTCACACGTTGGGAGTAGGTATGAAGGAAGACTGTTATGAATCTGTCGGTAGATTGTCTGAAGTGTTTAGACATGGCACAAGTTTGCTGCAGAGTTCATGAGTGCTTTGATAAGATTGGAGTATTGGATTAAACCCACGCTCACTTGGATCACTTCATGGATTTTATCTCGAGTGATTAGTGAGATGATAATATTGTATATTCTTGAAACTGAGACATGTGAGTTGTTATTTGTTGGTCGGTTGCACATTGATAATAAGTAAATGCACCAGTAACTTGGTGTTATAAAACTTATTGTTGTGTGTGATTCGATCAGTGAATGCAAGCAAGCATATGAGTCAAAGTTTATCCATTCCTTTTACCCAAAGTGGGATAAAAGCGATATATGTGGGCCCCTAGATGATTTAGTGATGACACCTAAGCACTTGGCCAAGCCGGGACTAAGTTGATGTGTTTAATTGTAGTCTGTTATCAGTCGTCATAAATCGGAAGTCGGGAAATAGTATAAAGAGAATGATTGAAATTCATGTCTTATGTCTATATGATATCTTGAGAATGGAGGAATATATGATCCCTTATCTAAAGGACACGCTATCTGATAAGATCAGAGTTGACAGCGGCTTTTGAAAGCTACGATTGTTGATCAGGTTTTGAAGTCATACGGGAAATAGTTATTAGACTTATCCAAGTGGGAGACTGTTGGATTAGTGTCTAAGTCCATAACTATTTTGGTATGTACTTGACCTGATTATGAGCATGGTCCTTTTGGGTTGCCTTCACCATAGCAATATGTAGGATGAATTAAGGAGAGAAAGGTTTAAATATGATTTATTAATATATTATGAGAATAATATATTAAAAGAGAAATCATATTGTTTAATTAATATTAGTCAAGAATTAATTTTGTGGCTAAAAGAGAAATCATATTGTAATAATAACATAGTTACAAAGTTGGGCTAAGGATCCATTAGATGGCAATGGATGAATTCTATATGGAGATCCATAAAGAAATCGTCCAAGGGCCTTCTGGAATGGTCCATGGGCTGCTTAGGGCTTAAGCAGTGAAATTAGGGTTTACTAGCTTGATAACCCTAATTGCCTAAGTATATAAAGGACCCTTATGGCCCCAAAAACTTGGTGAACTCTTAGATTAGGGTTTCTAGACGTTTTGGGCAGCCTCCTCTCTTATCCTCTTCATCCAAGTTGCTTAGTGGTGTTTGTGACTCCATTAGAGGTGCAACACTTGAGGCACTAAGCTTTCTGAAGCCAATCAAAGCAAGGAATTGATTGTTATTACAATATAACAATCAAAGGTAATTACTAAACCCTTATTTCAATTCTTATATGATAGATCTTGGGTTTATAGGTTTGGATATTCAATTGCATGTTCATTAGACAAACTAGATCCAAAAGCTATTAGGGTTTGCATGCACACCATAGGATTGATATTTTGCTTAAAACCCATCATTAACACCATACTGAACTGACATTCCAATATACTCAAGAGTCCTACCACCTTCTGTTAGCATGACTAACCCCACTACCTTGTAGCAGCCTAAACCCTTGGAGCGGCAAAATCCCTTGTACACTCTCCCATATGTGCTGCATTAACTTCGGCCTTGCTGGCCTTTCACCCGATGATCAGAATTCATGGGTCTCTTCCCGAGACCCTTTACTATACGCACCTAGCATGAACCCCTCTTCTCAAAGCGCTCCAGATCGATCTCGCATCTGCAACCTCGTGGAACTCATATCCGTCAGGGTCTAACACCCTACCACGCTCACTAGCTTACTTGCCAATGACTAAGTTGCGACAATTGGGACATCCTCTGTCCCCCGAACTGGGTCACAAACTCCTCCCCGAAGCTTCTCAGACTCTCCAAGACTCTCACTGATTCGAGTATGGATCCTGTGCTTTCAATAGTGCGGGCCCAATACTACCTTCCACATATATCCATACTTTCCTCAGTAATCAGCCTGAATCCTCCAAGTCACTTCCTCAAACTTGTACCCTGAATGCTCGCTAACAGCTCAACCAAACCCACTAAAGCACTTCCTAGGCTTTCTTAGGTTCCCGTACTCACCCAGTCCTCAGCTGCTAAAGGACTTCCCACTAATGTTAACTAGCTACCTCATAAATATAACCATTCGCGACTTAGCATATTCACTTAGTAGCTAGCTCACATTACTAAGAGTACCTTAAAGCACAAAGCAAGCATCATTCAGAAAATGGAAAATCTAACCAATATATTCCAAGCAGATCAGTCTATCCTCTCGTTAGGGATCTCTAAGGCTCACAAAATCACGCATAACCTAAACAGGCTATCCTATCACTGACTGATTAGTACTAGCATGCAAGTCTACAAGCACATACAATAGGCATATAAGACATCCTCCTAGATCATCAGCCCTACGCTAGCATGCAGTTCTCATAATCATATCATAAAATAACATCTATTGGTATCTTGGGGAAAAACTTACTTGAGCTCGGCCAACTGCATGCATCACACAATTTGTTCTTTTCAAAGTTCTTTTCTCTTTTCGAATTCTTTTCAAACTTATTTTTATGAAAGGGTTTTACTTTTGAAAATTCCATACCAAGTTCTTAGTTTGAGTCCAGACACACCCGGGAGTGTGCCCGAATCCCTCAAAGCAAGGCTCTGATACCAACTTGTAACAACCCAAAATTCAAGGCCAAAAATTTCGTTTTGATTAAGTTATTATATAAAACCAATAGTATAAAAACATTCATATTAATATCTCATGTCAAGGCCAAAGTGTAAATAATCAAAACATATTATCATAAAACCATACCAAAGTGTAATCCCAAAGATCTCATGTGCGGAAAACAGTGTGATGCGCTGCAACCAAGTCGGCTCCTCTCCTTTGAAAAAAAGTACTTGCAACACATAACACATAACACGGTTAGCATGCATGCTTAATGAGCTCCACAAAATACCGCACACATATAATTAGCCACTCGAGGCTATAACTTTACTAGACCTTCCGGTCAATGTGTCTCAGTAAAACTTCCGACTCCACAACTCTGGTAGGCCTTCCGGCCCTACCCTGATGACCTTCCGATCCTGCTCTATTGACCTTCCGGTCCTACTCTGTTGACCTTCCGGCCCAACTCTGTTGACCTTCCGGTCCAAACCCTGTCGACCTTCCCGTTCGAACCAGGCAACTCATAACATAGCATATCACATATCACATATAAGCATGTACAACCTTCTGGTCACACATAATTACCACTCTGGGTAAGGTATAATGAGAAGACTCACTTGGCATTGTTGAAGTCCCGCAGACTCAATCCCGCACTACTGAAGTCCCGCAGACTCAACCCCAACTACTGAATGACAGATTCTCGAACTGTCAACACCAAAATAACACCCAATTAATAATTAAGTCTCACTACATGACCATAAGTACATACTTGGGATAATTACTGCATTACCCTAACCTTGGCTTATTCAAGCCCAAGGCCCAATCCTTAGGCCCAAAGTCAACTAGGAATCAAAGCCCAACATATGGCCCAACCTTCCAAACTGGGCCCAAGCCTGTAGATGGTCTTATTCTAATGCCCAACATCATGTAATCATTAAGGCCCAAACTGTGGCCCATCTGTGGCCTAATTTTCCAAATTGGGCCCAAACCCCTTACATAGGCCTTACCGTAGGCCCATTAAATTATTCTAGTTCAATTGCTTGCTCTTGGATGGCCCATTATTATCCCAATCATCTAGGCCCAATAGAAAGGCCCAATAGTAAACCCAAGTGAAATTAGGGTTTCACATCAAATGGCGATTAGGGTTAAGTGTTTCTCACTTAACCCTTTAAGGACTTAATCCATTAATTCCAATATTGCTTAGATTAATCTTTGTCAATGATAATTATTTAATATCTCAAATTATTAAATAATTCCCGTGTGTCCCAATTAATTCCCCAAAATTAGGGTTTTATTGGCATTAGGGTTTTCCAACTCAAATACTAGCCTATTTATCAATTTGCCGGGCTTTTAGGTCAATTAAGGCTTTATTGGGCCTATTAGGCCCACTAGAATGTCATTAAGCCATTAGGGTTTTTTTACTAAGTCCATTAGGCTTCATTGGGCCCATTAGGGCTTACAAGGCCCATTAAGGTTTCAAGCACCCCAAACGAATCAAACTTAACGAGGCAAGCACACCGCGACCCGACATGGCGGCCGGTGGCGGCAGCCACCACCTTAAGGTGGTGGTTTTCAATTTCCTTTCATTATTCAATTTTACAATTTACAAGGAAAATACAAAAAAGTAAATGCACACACACTACACTAAATAAATACACACCCGCAACCACCCTTGTGGTGGCCAGCGGTGGCACGTGGCGGCAGCCACCACCTCACGGTGGTGGTGGTGGTTGTCCTCGATTTTCCAACCACACGAAGTCACGCACAACACAAACACATGCTTCTAATTTGCAACAAACACCCCAGCTACCCACCTGATGGCGGTTGGCGACGGCAACAACAATGCAAGCGGTAACAACGGCGGATTACGGTGACAACCATCACCTCATGGTGGTGGCGGTAGTTCTCTTGATTCCCATGAGAAAATTAACACACATACACCTAGATTAGCTCCATAAGCGGCCCTTAAAGGCTACATACAAGCATTCAACCACCTACAAGGCGGCAAGAGATGGCCGGAACACCACTGAAATGGCAATCAACAGTGGTTACGACCCAAAACAGATAAAAAAAATGGATGAAGGATATGAAAAGTAGCCTCACCTTGAGCATTCCGATCACACACGACTCGAGTCCACTAGTCATAGCTCCGCCTTCATTCTAGGTGGGGGCTTCTCCGGCCGTTCACGACTTCACCGGAGGTGGCATAGGAGGTTATGGTGGCATATGATGGCAGGGTGGCAAGGTTGGAACGGTAGTCAGGCATCCGTGGTAATGGCGGCTGAGACAGTTCCGGTGGTGGTGGTCGAACCCAGCTAGGCGGCGGTAGTCAGAGGTGCGGCGTCAGAGATTATGGGGATAAGGGTGGGAGGATGGCGGCTGCACTTCTTTAGGGTTAGTGTAACGACCCAATTTTCAAGTCCAAAAATTTCGTTTTTAAAACATTACTTAGAAAACATTACTAATTAAAACATTGTTCAATTAAACCATTTTACATCGAAAACCCAAATTTGAAATCCACAACATGTAAACAACCAAAATATCAGAGTATCAATCTCAGGGTAAACTCATAAATGCGGAATCAAGGAGTGTGTGTGATGAGCCGCTACCGCGCCTGCT
Source organism: Lactuca sativa (assembly GCF_002870075.4). Taxonomy (NCBI): domain Eukaryota; kingdom Viridiplantae; phylum Streptophyta; class Magnoliopsida; order Asterales; family Asteraceae; genus Lactuca; species Lactuca sativa. Next base: position 73,246,719 of record NC_056625.2, on the reverse strand, counting down.
CCTTCCCCTTGGCTGAAGAGGTACCTGAAACAACAACTGAAAAACTTAAGCACAAAGCTTAGTGAGTTCCCCCATCGTACCATATACCATATACTCACATGACATACATATATTGTCAGGCATATCTGGGTGCCCGACCTACCCCTTCGGTCCTCTCGAACGGATACTACCTAGCATATCTGGGTGCTAGCCTCCCCTTCGGTCCTTTCGACCGGATACTGCCTAGCATATCTGGGTCCTGGCCTCCCCTTCGGTCCTCTCGACCGGATACTACCTAGCATATCTGGGTGCTGGCCTCCCCTTCGGTCCTCTCGACCGGATACTGGGGAACTATTTCTCCCCTCTACTACAACCACATAACATGTATCACAATATCAGAATCTATCTATCATGGCTGGGTATGACTACCCCTTCGGCCCTACCGACCGGATATCTCGGGGACTATCTCCCCCTAGCATCATATCATACTAGCACATAAACATAACACATGTAGTAGTAATCCCTAGATGAATATCACAGAGACAATCATCTACATACAACTCCTACTGGTGGGCCGACATTGTGGCCGTAGACCCACCGTTACTGGAAGGTAACTCACCTCGAAGTAGCTGTTGATCTGATGGGGAACTGATTGTCTACCGCTGCTGCTGCTGCTCCGGAAATCCTCCGGCTGTAATTCCCACAACATACTCAATCAAACACTGCTAACTGCCCTTTGGGTAAAATGACCATTTTACCCCTAATCATGCCCTAAGTCAAAGTCAGAGTCAACTTTCAGTTGACCCGACTCGCCGAGTTGGCTCTCCAACTCGCCGAGTCCCTACCCAAACGATTGTCCTAAATCCCGTTTCTACTCGTCGAGTTAGGCGATGACTCGACGAGTTCTCCTTCTCAATTGATATTCAAGTCCTTCATCCTACTCGCCGAGTTGTATGAACAACTCGCCGAGTTCATCTTCATCCGATGAACACTTATGCTAAGACTCGCCGAGTTGTATGAACAACTCGCCGAGTCTGTTCTTGATCTAAGAAGATTGCCTTGAACTCGTCGATTCAGGGCATTGACTCGCCGAGTTCCTCCATGGATGAGTTTGGCTTCCAACTCACTGAGTCACACCCTGTGACTCACTACTCACACTCGACACAACGAAAAGGGGACAAATTGGAGACTCGCGAGCAGACTCGCCGAGTCAGATGAATCGACTCGCCGAGTCGTCGCCATGCAGTCACTATATACACGATTTTGCTCGATTCCAGTCCATGCCATTCACAGATCTGGGTTCCTAGAGCATGAATGACACGTAAAGTTTCCAACTTTACGTGTATATACTCACCAATGAGGGATTTAGGGCTCAAAATGCCTCAAAAGGGGTAGATCTAGGGTGAACAAGCAACATGGGTCCATAAAGGCAACGAATCTGAGCTCCTGGAGCTCAGTCATGCCTAGATCTAAAGGCCAATCAACTTATTAGGAATTATATTGCACATACAAGCTTGGGGAAAGGCTCAAGAAAGACTTAATGGAGTAATAAGCATAGAATCAGAGGGAAAACGGGTTATACCTCAAAGGAATCACTAAGAGGACACTAAGATGCTTGGCTTCCTTCCCTTCCTCTTGATCTACTCCACTTCCTTCTCAAATCCTTCAAGAACACAAAAAAAATGCTTCAAGCTCTCAAGGAAATAAGCTTTGAACGAGGGTTGGGAGCTCTGAGGGTGAATGGGGGCTGGCTTGGGGTGGACATGAGGTTTAAATAGGGTGCAAACCCCTGAAACTTTGGGTTTCATCCAACAGCGGTGACTCACCGAGTCCGGAATATGGTCTCACCGAGTCACCAACTTAAACGTGTCCCAGGTCCCGTCTCTACTCAACGAGTCGGACCTATGACTCGCCGAGTCCAAGGCTAAAAATGGAAAATACTTAAATAAGATTTACGTACCAGGAACCAGGTGCTACAAATCTCCCCCACTTATTTTAGACTTTGTCCTCGAAGTCTGCTGCTCGATCCTGAAACAGCTCGGGGTAATGCCCCATCATCTCGTCCACCGGCTCCCAAGTCCATTCCGAACCCTTGCGGTGCTGCGATTGCAGCTTTACGAGCTCCACCCTCTTGTTCCTTAAATCCTTCGACTTCCTGTCGAGGATTGCGACTGGGCGCTCAATGTAGTTCAGACTGTCATCAACCTGAATATCCTCTAACGACACTACTGCTGAATCGTCCACTAGGCACTTCCGCAGCTGAGAAACATGGAAAGTGTTGTGGATCTGGCTGAGCTCGACTGGCAGATCCAGCCTATACGCCACCTTGCTCACCCGGGCCACAACTCGGAACGGTCCAATGAATCTCGGGCCCAACTTGCCTCGCTTCCTGAATCGAATGATGCCCTTTCACGGCGACACCTTCAGGAGAACCATATCCCCGAACCTGCTGGATCCTTCGGCGTAGCTTTTCTGCCGACTCTGAGCAGTCTGAAGCCTGCTCCGAACCTGCTGGATCCTCTCGGTCGTCTTGAGCACCACTTCAGTGCTCCCCATGACTCTCTGGCCAACTTCACCCCAGCATATCAGGGTCCTGCACCTCCGACCGTACAACATCTCAAATGGGGGACGGTCAATACTAGCGTGGTAGCTGTTGTTGTAAGAGAACTCAGCCAAGGGAAGATAAGTATCCCAGCTACCATCGAAGTCTAGCACGCACGCCCGCAACATATCCTCCAGAGTCTGGATGGTCCGCTCGCTCTGACCATCTGTCTGCGGGTGAAAGGCGGTGCTAAAATGTCAACGAGTGCCCAACTCATCATGAAATCTCTTCCAAAACCTGGAAGTAAAACGCACATCCCTGTCCTAGATAACCAATACTGGCACCCCGTGTCGCGCCACGATCTCCCTGATATAGATGTCGGCCAATTTCTCGGCCGATATGCTCTCCTGAATCGGGATAAAGTGAGCACTCTTGGTCAATCGATCCACGATGACCCAAATCGAATCCACTCCACGCGCGGTCCTGGGAAGCTTCGTGATAAAATCCATCGTGATATCTTCCCATTTCCATAACGGGATGTCCAACGGCTGCATCTTGCCATGCGGTCTCTGATGTTCAGCCTTGAACTTCCTGCAGGTCAAGCACCACTCGACGTACCAAGCCACATCCCGCTTCATGCAGGGCCACCAATAATCTGGACGAAGATCTCTATACATCTTCGTCGCCCCGTGATGAATAGAGAATCGGGACTTGTGCGCCTCCTCCATCAAGATCTGGCGCACACCTCCGTGATACGGCACCCACACCCTACGGTGTAGTGTCAATAGTCCTTGGCTATCATAGTCGAAGGAGGAAACCTGACCCACCACACGCTCTCTCTTTCGATGTTCCTCCTTGATAGCCTCCTATTGAGCCTCCCGAATCTGCTCCAACAGGGGAGTCACTACGGTCATCCTCATGCAGATATCCCTGATCGGTGCCGTTTTGCGGCTAAGTGCATCGGCCACCACGTTGGCCTTTCCCGGGTGGTAAAGGATCTCACAATCATAATCCTTCACCACGTCCAACCACCGACGCTGCCTCATGTTCAGATTCGGCTGATCCATGAGGTACTTCAAACTCTTTTGGTCCATGTAGATGGTACATCGAACCCCGTAGAGGTAATGCAGCCAAATCTTGAGGGCAAAAACCACCGCCCCCAACTCCAAATCATGCGTCGGGTAGTTCGCCTCGTGAGGCTTGAGCTGCCTCGAAGCGTAGGCAATGACATGCCCCCTCTGCATCAGTATCGCGCCCAGCCCTGAAATGGACATGTCACAATATACCACAAAATCCTCTACGCCCTCTGGCAGGGCTAAGATTGGCGCCTCGCACAATCTTTGTCTCAGCGTCTCAAACGCCACCTGCTGCTCGGGTCCCCACCGAAAGACTACGACTTTCTTCGTCAGCCGTGTCAGGGGTACGACTATCTTGGAGAAGTCCTGAATGAATCTCTGATAATAGCCTGCCAATCCTAGGAAACTCCGAATCTCAGATGGAGACTTCAGAACCTCCCATCTCATCACGGCCTCGACCTTGGCCGGATCGACCAGAATCCCGTTCTGGTTGACAAGGTGTCCAAGAAATTGCACCTCGCGCAACCAAAAATCACACTTGGAGAACTTGGCATACAAGCTCTCCCTCCTCAGGGTCTCCAATACCTCTCTCAGATGCTCCTCATGCTCTTCCTATGTCTTGGAATAAACCAAGATGTCATCAATAAAGACTATCACAGAACGATCCAGCATCGGTCTACATACGCGGTTCATGAGGTCCATGAACGTGGCAGGAGCATTGGTGAGCCCAAACGGCATCACCACGAACTCATAATGGCCATAGCACGTCCGAAACGCGGTCTTCTACGTGTCCTCCTCCCTGACCCTCATCTGATGATAACCCGAACGCAAATCAATCTTGGAGAACCAAAATGCTCCCTGAAGCTGGTCAAAGAGGTCATCAATCCTCGGGAGTGGGTAACGGTTCTTCACCGTTACCTTGTTCATCTCCCGGTAATCTATACACATCCGATGCGACCCGTCCTTCTTCTTCACGAACAAAATCGGGGCTCCCCAGGGTGAACTACTCGGTCGAATGAATCCCTTGTCTAACAGCTCCTGTAGTTGTGTAGACAACTCCTGCATCTCAGGAGGAGCCAACCGATACGGTGCCTTGGCTATCAGAGCCACACCAGGAATGAGGTCAATCCTAAACTCAACCTGTCGCTCCGGAGGTATCCCAGGAAGCTCCTCTGGAAAAACATTTGCGAAATCTCGCACCACCGGAACCTCGCTCTCCGTCGCCTTACCCGCCTCCCGGGTATCCATCACATACGCGACATATCCTGCGCATCCCTGCTGAAGGTATCGTCTAGCCCTCGCTGCCGAACAGACTGTAGGTCCACACTGTGGCCTCTCGCCATGAATCACTAACTCTCCCCCACCTGGGGTCCTGACTCGCACTAGCTGTTGTGCGCAATCTACCACCGCCCATTGGGGCTTAACCAATCCATGCCTATAATCACCTTGTTCCCACGCAACGGAATGGGAACCAAGTCTACCAAGTAGCGCTCCTCAAACAAACGCAATATGCAATCTCGAAACACCATCGATGCTCGCACCGATCGATCATTAGCAATCTCTACCTCTAAAGGGAAATCTAACTCGCCCGAAGACTCATGAAAATTCTTGCTAAGCGCAAGGGAAACAAATGATCGGGATGCACCCGAGCCGAACAACACCTGAACTGGGATGCCGTTCACATGGAACGATCCTATTGCATACATATACATACGGAGCACATATCAATATCATAACATCATAAAAATAAAATAGAGGGAAAGAATCATACCCGTCACCACATCGGGTGCCGCGCGTGCCTCCTCGGCGGTCAGCTGAAATGCCCGGCTCCTCACCACTGGAGCCTCTGCCTTGCCCTGCCGGCCATCTGTGATCCGCAGGGTCACTGGAGATGGCGCCTTCACCGGCGCTGAAACTGTCAACCGGGGGCAATTGGCCTTCTTGTGGCCCCTCTGGTTGCAGTGGAAACACAACAACTCATACATCTGAATAACTGCTGTCAGAGCAGTGCAATCCCTGCTATAGTGCCCAGACTTGCCGCACTTGTAGTAGCCTGATGATCCCAACCTGCACGCCCCCTCGTGCGTCTTGCCGCATTTCCTACAGTGTCCCCGTCTCTGTTGGCCTTTCGGCCCCGCATCTGATCCCTTGGGCTTCTTCCCCGAAGCCCCTCCTGACCGACCCTCTTCTGCCTTCCATTTCCAGATGTGCTCCAAATCTATCTCCCTCTCCCTCGCCCTGGCAATCATGGAGTCCAAGGTGGGGCAAGCTGAAAAACTAACGTGCTCCCGGATATCAGCCCGGAGCATGTCATGATAGCGGGTCCTCCTCATGTCCTCATCGCCCGCATACTGGGGCACTAACATTGCCCTCTCCCGGAACTTGGCGGTGATCTCCGCCACAGTCTCCGTCGTCTGTCTCATGTCCAAAAACTCCCTGGCCAGCTGCTGAAGCTCGACAGCCGGCGCAAACTCTGCCCTGAACCTGGTCACAAAGTCCGACCAGGTCATAGCCTCGATAGCTGAGGCTCCCAACGAGTCACCCACTGACTCCCACTAATCTCGAGCTCGGTCTCGTAAACATCCTGCTGCATACCTCACCTTCGACCCCTCGGGGCAGAAGCTAGTCAACTGTGCAGACTCGATGTCTACAATCCATCGCCTGGCAGCAATGGGGTCTTTCACCCCGTGGAAGTCCGGCGCACCACTGCCCCTGAAGTCCTTAAAGGACAGCGTGCGAGATCCCGACTAGCCAGATGCCATGTCACTCCTGAACGCCCTGAGGCGATCCTCCATCAACTCGATGATCCCTTCCTTGATCGACCCGAAGATAATGGGAGTCGACTCAAGGATACCCCTGGTGATCTTTGACGCGATAAACTCGCGTAGTCCCTCATCTACCGGCTCGGAACCTGATCCCGAACCTGACCCTTCTCCTGAACCGCCATCTATCGTCCTCGATCGAAGTACCACCATTCTGCAATACATAATAACAATCACTAGTGATACCGATACTTCCTGAGGGATCAATGCTACTTACAAGTTCCTTGGTCTTATCTTGGCCTTCCTGGGTTCAGGTACGGATCCTCTGCTTTCAGTAGTACGGGCCCATACTACCTTCCACATCTATCCGTACCTTCTTTAAGGAATGCCTCGACTCCACCAGATCCCTTTCACTATTGCTGATCACTGCTATACTCATCCTAGGCTTGCCCTAGGGAAATCTCTGATTCTACTCTATCCAGTCCTCAGCTGCTGTAGGCCTCCTTGTAATGCCAATTAGCCATTACCCGAATACCATCACATGTGACGAGGCTCAGATAATCTTTTGAGTACTCGACTCGTCCCTACAACGGTTGGACTCAAACAAGAGCTGCGCAGTAGGATCAAATCCGGCACTCTAAGATTATTCAACCCTGATCACATGTGACGTGACGTATTCTCCTAATGGCTAACTCCCATTATTCAGAGTCTCACATAGCACGAAGCAAGCAGCATTCAGACAAGGGTAACAATCTCAATAAACTCTATCTGAGTTCAGACAGTATTCGCCTAATGGCTAACTCCCATTTCTCAAAATTCCTTTCTCAATCTTTAGAAAACATTTTCTTTTGGAAAATCTTTTAATCCCTCGATTTGAGTTCAGACACCCCCGAAGGTGTGTCCGAATCCCTCAAACCAGGGCTCTGATACCAACTTGTAACGACCCAATTTTCACGTCCAAAAATTTTGTTTTTAAAATGTTACTTAGAAAACATTACTAATTAAAACATTGTTCAATTAAACCATTTCACATCGAAAACCCAAATTTGAAATCCACAACATGTAAACAACCAAAATATCAGAGTATCAATCCCAGGGTAAACTCATAAATGCGGAATCAAGGAGTGTGTGTGATGAGCCGCTACCGCGCCTGCTCCTTCCCTTTGGCTGAAGAGGTACCTGAAACAACAACTAAAAACATAAGCACAAAGCTTAGTGATTTCCCCCATCGTACCACATACCATATACTCACATGACATACATATATTGTCAGGCATATCTGGGTGCCAGACCTACCCCTTCGGTCCTCTCGACCGGATACTGCCTAGCATATCTGGGTGCTGGCCTCCCCTTCGGTCCTTTCGACCGGATACTGCCTAGCATATCTGGGTGCTGGCCTCCCCTTCGGTCCTCTCGACCGGATACTACCTAGCATATCTGGGTGCTGGCCTCCCCTTCGGTCCTCTCGACCAGATACTACCTAGCATATCTGGGTGCTGGCCTCCCCTTCGGTCCTCTCGACCGGATACTGGAGAACTATTTCTCCCCTCTACTACTACCACATAACATGTATCACAATATCAGAATCTATCTATCATGGCTGGGTATGACTACCCCTTCGGCCCTACCGATCGGATATCTCGGGGACTATCTCCACCTACTGTCACTAGCACATAAACATAACACATGTAGTAGTAATCCCTAGATGAATATCACAGAGACAATCATCTACATACAACTCCTACTGGTGGGCTGGCATTGTGGCCGTAGACCCACCGCTACTGGAAGGTAACTCACCTCGAAGTAGCTGCTGATCTGATCGGGAACTGACTGTCTACCGCTGCTGCTGCTGCTCCGAAAATCCTCCGGTTGTAATTCCCACAACATACTCAATCAAACACTGCTAACTGCCCTTTGGGTAAAATGACCATTTTACCCCTAATCATGCCCTAAGTCAAAGTCAGAGTCAACTTTCAGTTGACCCGACTCGCCGAGTTGGCTCTCCAACTCGCCGAGTCCCTACCCAAACGATTGTCCTAAATCCCGTTTCTACTCGTCGAGTTAGGCGATGACTCGATGAGTTCTCCTTCTCAACTGATATTCAAGTCCTTCATCCCACTCGCCGAGTTGTATGAACAAATCGCCGAGTTCATCTTCATCCGATGAACACTTATGCTAAGACTCGTCGAGTCTGTTCTTGATCTAAGAAGAATGCCTTGAACTCGCCGAGTCAGGGCATTGACTCGCCGAGTTCCTCCATGGATGAGTTTGGCTTCCAACTCACTGAGTTACACCCCGTGACTCACTACTCACACTCGATACAACGAAAAAGGGAAAAATCGGAGACTCGCGAGCAGACTCGCCGAGTCAGATGAATCGACTCGCCGAGTCATCGCCATGCAGTCACTATATACACGATTTTGCTCGATTCCAGTCCATGCCATTCACAGATCTGGGTTCCTAGAGCATGAATGACACGTAAAGTTTCCAACTTTACGTGTAGATACTCACCAATGAGGGATTTAGGGCTCAAAATGCCTCAAAAGGGGTAGATCTAGGGTGAACAAGCAACATAGGTCCATAAAGGCAACGGATCTGAGCTCCTGGAGCTCAATCATGCCTAGATCTAAAGGCCAATCAACTTATTACGAATTATATTGCACATACAAGCTTGGGGAAAGGCTCAAGAAAGACTTAATGGAGTAATAAGCATAGAATCAGAGGGAAAACGGGTTATACCTCAAAGGAATCACTGAGAGGACACTAAGATGCTTGGCTTCCTTCCCTTCCTCTTGATCTACTCCACTTCCTTCTCAAATCCTTCAAGAACACACAAAAATGCTTCAACCTCTCAAGGAAATAAGCTTTGAACGAGGGTTGGGAGCTCTGAGGGTGAATGGGGGCTGGCTTAGGGCGGACATGAGGCTTAAATAGGGTGCAAACCCCTGAAACTTAGGGTTTCATCCAACAGCGGTGACTCGCCGAGTCCGGAATATGGACTCGCCGAGTCACCAACTTAAATGTGTCTCGGGTCCCGTCTCTACTCGACGAGTCGGACCTATGATTCGCCGAGTCCAAGGCAAAAAATGGAAAATACTCAAATAATATTTACGTACCAGGAACCAGGTGCTACAGTTAGGGTTAAGGAACCGGTGGGTTATCGCTATATAGTCGGTGCCCTCAAATCTTATTTCCATAATGGCATAAACAGTCCCTCTCCATAAAATTCTTTCCAAAACAGCTCCCATATTTACTTATTACACCCTTGATCTTATAATTCTTTTCATTATTAATCCAACAGTTACTAAACAGTCCCTCCCCTTCAATTTAATTTCAAATGAAGTCCATAAGTTACCATTCATCCCCTGACTTCAAAATCCTTTATAAATGTAACATCCCAAATTTCAGTGAAGAAGAAAGGGAGGTGCTTGTGGAGGCTAGGGTTTGGAGTTCTAGCTTAGATCTGAGTTCTTCAGAGGGAGGAGCTTCACTTAGAGGTAAAAAGATCAGAACATTCCTCTTTATTTTGGTTTGGTGTTTTATGGACCATTTCCAGGGTTTAAGTCCCAAAGGTGGAGACTTTATGATCAAAAGGGGCTCCCTGGACCTAGATCTGTCCCATTTCAGTGTTATGTATGTTGTTGATCCATAAAAATCCCAGCTTGGTCGTCATTAGGAAGTCATGTTTGATTTATGGGCTTTAAAGTGTTGGACGTGGAATGATTTGGGTGTTGGTGACTCTCACAGCCATGCAAAGGCTTAAAGTCACCAACTTTATGGATTAAGAGGCTTAGGGGTAGTCAGATCTGGGAGTTGGACGTGTGTCTTAACCGTTTAAGACCCCAAAAGTAAAGGAGCATGAGACTAGGACTTACGCAGGGCGTAATCCCAGTACGCGCAGCATAGGGGGTCGCGTTCCCCGATTCTGTGAGGTTGCCGGGTACATCCAGCGTACAGGTTTGGTACGCACAACGTAACCCGCAGAGTTGACTTTTAGGGTTTGGTCAATGTTTGGGTCTTTGAGCCATGAGAGGGGTAAAGTGGTCTTTTACCCTTCTGAGAGTGCTAAGAGAGGGATTAGTCTAGCCTTGAGAGTTGTATTGATTAGAGTACCTATTCCATGTGATTAGGCGGAGACTAGACCAAATTTTTACCGAGTTCGAGATATCCGAGTTACCCGAGGTGAGTCTTCTCACTAAACTTTACCTAGAGTGGTAATTAGAGTTATATGACAGAGTATCTTGTATGCTATTTATGTGATTATGATACACTCCATTATTTCTACGTGATTTATGTCGTGTATGTTCCAGAGTTTATAGAGTTAGAACCGGAAGGTTCACAGAGTTAGGACCAGAGGGTCCACAGAGCTATAACCTCAAGTGGCTAATATGTGTAATATGTGGTATTTTGGGGAACTCACTAAGCATTTATGCATACAGTGTTTTGTGTTATGTGTTTCAGGTACCAGTGAGGATCGCGGGAAGGTGTCGGCATAATCAGTACACATTATAGGAGTTTTTATACATTTTGATCTTGGGATGTGGTTTATGGATTTGATATGTGATACTTCAAGATTTGAGAATATTTATGAATGAAATTACATTTTAAAAAGTGAAAAATTGTTTTGAAGTTTACGTTGTTACAATAAATCAATCTGAAAATTGTATTTTTAGCCCCTTAAACTTTCAATTATGACTTTTTAACCCCCGCAACTAACTTCTTGCTACACTATTCCACTTTTAGGGCTATTATGCATTGATTACTTTATTTATTTATTAAATAAATAAACGGGGTATTACATTATGACACGCAATGCGTATCAAGGAAGCCACTGTCATAAAAGAAGACGACACACCCTTGCGTGTCATAACCTTATGACGCGCATTCACAACTCGCAATGCGTATCATTAAATCTACTGCCATAAATGAAGATGACAAGTATTTGCGTGTCATAAACTTCAGCTGCCAGTGATGATACACAATTATGACGTGCATCTATGTACGCATTTATAACGTGAAACACATGATAAAAAAAACAAATATATACCAAAACATTTAATTTCATTTAAATGTCAAACAAGTTATCTAACATTACATGTCAAACAACACTACATGTCAACACTAATAACACTTAAAAACATGCTTTTCCCTACATTTGGACCACCCACTATTCGTATATCAGCAACCAACTTTTGGTCCAATTCCAACCACCTGTAAAAGAACAACATTATAAAAGAATAACATTAGAAGTGATTAATGATTCAGTGTTATGGAAATTGATTGAATGATTTAAAAAATTGAAAGTGAACCTAGAGAGAATAGATGCCTGAGCTTTGAAAGCATTGAGATAATATTAAGAAAAAGTTGGAAATAATATTAATATTTAATACCTTTCTCTGTGTAATCACAATTGGTCAACCTTCCATCATCTGACATTTGAAGCAAAGTATGTGTAATACTATGTATAATGCTACCAAATCCAATATTGATCAACTTGTATTCATATATTATCATAATCACCAAAAACTATGTGTAATGCTAGCAAATCCAAATAGAAACATAGAGGTATTCATACCTGTCCCATAAACTGCCCTTCATACACTTTAGCAGATTTTGGAGCTCCTTTTAAGGTGATTCCTCTGAATGTGTTCCCCTTCACAAATAAAGACTTGATAACTTGAACATAATGCATGGAAAAAGAAATTGTTCAGAAAACAAAGAAATCATGCAAGTTTTCTAAATATGTCACATACATCGAGTGGGTCCAGGGACAATATGTGTTCCATAGGTGCCCTTGTCTCAAGGTTCATCAAGTGACTATATATTTAGGGTAGCATTAAGCAAGTTAGTTATAAGTAAGGATCAATTATGAGAAGGTATAAGTAAAGAGGAAAGCTCATCCATGATAACTTTAATATCCACAGGTAAATACTTGATATGCCTCACTTTCTGCATATGGAAGTATGATGATATGCCCATCCATGTCTCAAGGTTCATCAAGTGACTAGTTCACCCCATAACTTCCAATAATTCCATGTGTTAATAAGAAAGAGATGAAAGTATGATGATATAGAAAAAAGAAAAAAGGAAATTGGACAATGGAAAAACATGGAAAAATGTCTTACAGATCCAATACGTGACCTTTGTAGATGTAGTCATCGTTGTCCTACTTTTTTCTCTTACTAGTCTCTTCAAGTGTCTCATCAACACCTTCCTCCACATCAAGTGGTCTTAGAGTAGTCTGTATGTATGCTGCTTTTAGAGTGGTCATCCTGAAGTTCATCTTATTCTTCCAGCTCCTGAAATCAATACCTTCAAACTTCTCCAGTTTTGCGAACTTCATGGTTATATCACAGACTGATTCACCCATCTCCAGAAACAGAGAATATCAGTTCGATTGTTAGAAATTGGGTAGGGTTTATAGTGGAGATCTGGATACCCATTGGATCATGTAAACACTTTCCGAGCCGATATTTCTACCCTATTCCAGGGCTACATGAAATTCAGCCTAGGATAACCCCAAGGGGACACTTACGAATCTAGGCACAGAAAATGTAAGCCAAATTGCTAGAGAATTATGAGTTCGTATGAAGAAAAATGAGAATGAAAAGGTATATCCCCCTTAAAAGAGCTGATCCGTTTTTATAGAAAGCGATATGTAGGGTTTTGTTTTTAGGGTTGGCCGTCATGGATAACTTCGAAAACAAATCAAGGGAATCCAGAATTAATGAGGAAATCAATGGTTTCAAAAACTGAAGATCTTAGTCAGTTTTACCATAATCGCCCTCAAGAATTCGATTTTCCCAGCCAGGGGCTCTGACCCTTGAACCCCGCTAGGGGCGTTGCCCCTAGATCTCGCTAAAGGGGCGTTGGCCTTTTGGAAACCCTGAACACAGGGCACTGCCCCTGGACCCCCGACTTGTCGTCGAACCGGCTTCTAGTTTGATCTTATACACGCGTGCACTCTGCACATGTAACGCCTAGTTTCGGGAATGTATTTTTAAAGCAATTCATCCATTTTTGAAGGGCAACTCGACGAGTTGGGAGCCCCAAACTCGTCGAGTAGAGATCCGAAGGGACGCGGGGGTTTTATTAACCTACTCGACGAGTTGAGAGCTCCCAACTCAACGAGTAGGACTGCCAGAGTGAAACCCTAAATTTAGGGTTTTACACCCTATTTAAGCATCTTAATACTTTTCCCTAGCCTCATTCATAGCCTCCATGTCCCAAACCCTAGCCACGAAACCCTAATCCTTCTTTGAGTGTTTTGAGCCATTATTGTGTGTTCTTGGTGCTTTCTTGTGGTTTTGAAGGAGAAGGGACTTGAGGAAGGAGCAAGGAAGTGAAGGAGAAGAGTAGATCTAGAAGTAGAGCTTCATTTACGGTTCACTTGAGGTATAAAGCTCTTACCTTGTTCATTGAGTGTTTAGATCTAGTTTTAGGGCTTTTTCTCTATGTTTTGGCTCAATAGTGGTGGTATTTAGGATTTGGGTGTCCCCTGTGGTAAGAACATTCAGATCTAGAGCCTTTGAGGGTCTCCATGGCATAAAGGTGCCAACTTTATGGCCATGGGAGTCCATTGCAACTTGTGAACCACCTTTTAGTGCCTTTTGAGCTAAATAACCCATGCATGGACGTAAAGTTAGCAACTTTACATGACATATCGACCCTAGAGGACCAGATCTATGGCTTGGAAGCTTTGAGCTCAGCAAAAAGTGACTTAATGGATATAGACTAAGGGGAACTCAACGAGTTGTTCATGAAACTCGACGAGTTGGATCGTGGTCCCAACATTTTCTGTTTACTGAGCAAACTCAATGAGTCTAGAAGATGACTCGGTGAGTTAGCCAAGTTTTCGAGGTTTTCAAGATGGGAGGACTGGATGAGTCCAAAGAAGGACTCGACAAGTTGAAATGAAAAGTCCCGATTCGGTAATAAGGAAGAACTCGACGAGTTAGAGGGTAACTCGACGAGTTGGATCGCGGGTTCGAGGTTCTCTGATTTATGGAACCCGGTGAGTTGATGGACCAACTCGGCGAGTTGATTCAACCAAATATTGACTTTGATCAAAGGTTGACTTTGACCAGGGTGTTGACCTTGACCTTGACCTTGACTTTGACCTAAGTTGACCCTTAAAAGGGTATGAGCATGAAAGGGTAATTAACGAATATGTTTATGTGTAGGAGTCTGAGAAAGATTGATTTCAGAGCCGGAGCCTTTGCAGTTATTTCCAGTTATCGAGATGAGTTACCTTCTAGTAGAAGTGGGTCGAAGGCACCAATGTCGGCCCACTAGTAGGAGTATAGTAGATATGATTGTCTTTGTGATAATCATCTGGTGTGCCACTATCTGTTATGATTTATGTTCTAGTATGTTATGATATTATATGAAGTGGTAGGAGGGGTAGGATAGGCCCCCGTACCGATCGGCAGGACCGAAGGGGTAGGCCAGCACCTAGATATGTTACACAGTTACCGGTTAAAAGAGACCGAAGGGGGTAGGCCAGCACCCATATATTTTAGGCATTATGTGATCGTATGGTATGTGGTATGATGGGGGAACTCACTAAGCTTTGTTCTTACGGTTTACAGTTTTGATTTCAGGTACTTTGTTTTCAAAGCACGATTGCAATGGATCACACTATGTTTTCCGCACATGAGATCATTGGAATTATACTCTGATATTGTTTTATGATGACATGTTTTGATTATTGATATACTGGTTTTGACATGGGATGATATTATGAATGTTTTTATACTATTGGTCTTGATAACAACTTATTTAAAAATGAAATTTTTTGTCATGAATTTTGGGATGTTACAGCACATACCCAAACATATATTAGAGTACAAATGACGAAGCCCTTTAGCCCACAAGTAAATTTCAGTTACACAAGATGTCCTAATGACACTAAAATCATCAACAAGATTTAAGTTGGTTAACATAAGTCATATTAAATTTAAGACCAAAAAGAATTTCATTGATCATATTATACGTCATGCATCATGTCAGTCAATAAAAAATATAGAGTGCTACTATACATACCGCTCACTCACATATATTGTCAAATAATAAAGGTAAACACACATTTATTCTACTCACAGGGGGAGGGGGTATACAAATCAATTTACAGGTACATATAGATTGACCTAAATATACAATGTGTACTGTCAACGGAGGCATTCAAGTCTCATATAGGAAGAAAAGTTTATAAGAAAATTTCCAAAAAACAATTACATCAAATAACATCTTGGACTTCATTAATATACCAACTTTCAGACTTTTTAATAAACTAATATTATAACTAATATGATCTAGTTAAACTAGGTAGAAGACGCATGTATTACATGGGTTAATTAAAAAATTAAATATAAAGGTCTAAATATTTAAGAACTTTGGATTTATAAGAAAATAAGAAAAATAATGAAGTATTAAAACTAATTTTTTTTATCTTTTAAATTTAAATAAATAAACAAAATAAACTAATGAGCTTTAATTTAGGAATTTTGAAATAACAAGATAAGTCAATTAATGAAATTGATATTCATTTATTACGACATTTATTGTAATTATTATATTAAAGTATTATGTGAAATTTATTAAAATAGAAAAATCTATAAAATGATATGTGGAAAAGAAATGAACTCAAAATAAGCACAAAATAACATTTGACAAATTAAATTAGAGTCTGACATATACATAAGAATTTTTTTTTTTTGAAGTTCATGTTTCAACTACTTAACTATGTGATTATTTTCACTTAAGTTGGGAACCGTTTTTTTTAACACCAGGACTATTATAAAGAACTAGTGAGAAGCTAGAAAGGATCAGTTACAGTTGAGGGAAGACAACATGACATGACCCAATATGTTTATGTTACTTAAGTTGTGAACCATGACCACTTATAATCCTTAGTTCCTTACAAAAATCCCTTGATTGGAAACTCGAATTACAGGAAGGATATCGAGTTCAATTCATTTAGTTTTAACCTCATTCATAATGTTTGTTAATGCCGTATAAGTACCCACCACTGCAACAAAAGTTCCAATAAGCAAGATCATCAAAATCAGCATCCTTTCTATTCCAAATTTCTTGAACCCTGTTGTGATCTTCCAATAGCACAAACATGGAAACAATATCGACACATTAATGCCCAAAAATGCACCCATAAATGCCATCACGTAGCCAAAATAGGGGAGCAACAATGCCACAATGACTGTGCATATCACCAGGCATGTTCGGATTAGACAACTCATCATCTTGCTTTCTCGAAATGGAAATGTTTCTTCTACTGATGTCGCCATCGGTGCTATAATTAACGCGTATTTGGTTATGGGGTTCATCAATGTCGTGTAAATTGCTATTTTTGAACTTATATTTTTCGTGGGAAGATTTAGCGTTACTTGTGATGCCAAGTGTTCCCCGAACATCAAGTAGCCTAATATCGCCATGGATCCATAGCTTATGGTGCTTAAAATAAAGCAAACAACTAGAACCTGCAATCATAGATAAATATCCTAAGAATACATATGTTATTTTATTTTTAATATTCTTTTTATTAATATTTAACGGAGTAACATCAATTCTTTCAGTTATTAATTATGAACTTAATACCCTTCATTCCTATTGATCAAACATGGAAATACCTTTCTGCAGTAGCAAGGTATAAGTTTTAGTACGTATAAGATGATATGAAATTTTGAATCCATATAAACATGAAAGAAGTAGGATAGGAATCTTTCATTCCAATTCCTTTTTAATTCTGCCAGAATCTACCAAACAAACACGCTCTTTGGGTTTTTTAGTTATTGGTAGAACAGATATAGTCACCCAAAAAAAAAAAAAAAAAAAAGAATACTAACCTTGGGGAATTGGGACTTGTCCTTCATGGAATTGCATAGCGTTGGAAAAACAGCATGACCACAGTAACAAAAAGTAAACAAGCTTACCGCAGTTGGCAACCCATTCCAATTCGAGAGTTCCCCTCTCTCATGGAATCCAACTCCATCAAAAGCACCACCCCAAAACACAGCCAACACCAGAATCACCGATGCAATTACCCCGCCAGCAGAAACATATGCCAACACCCCCAAATTTCTTAACCAAGTTGTAGGCAATACCACAAGAGCAGTCCCCAAAACAAACCCTTGTTTCCCTCCAATTTTCATTCCAAAAATATCAAAACTTTGCTTTGGAAATAGCTTGTGTAAATTGTCACCTTCCATAATTAAAAACTCGACTGCCACCAAGA
Organism: Lactuca sativa; assembly: GCF_002870075.4. NCBI lineage: Eukaryota > Viridiplantae > Streptophyta > Magnoliopsida > Asterales > Asteraceae > Lactuca > Lactuca sativa. The sequence goes on along the minus strand of NC_056625.2, from coordinate 73,229,109 downwards.
AAAGCTCGAGGTACATGAAGCTTGAAATAATAACCCTCCCTTTTCTCCCAAATGCCACGTGGCCTATGTCGGGGTAGGTTTTGATGAGGGGATCTGAATCCATGCATCTTCTAAGAAGTAATCCTGTGTAGAAACATAAAAGAGCTACCAAGAGTAGTAAAATTATGCTTAACCAACCACCTTGTGAGAGTGCATATGGTACCGAGAGTATCCCGACACCTGAAAGTGAAAAGATAAGATTTTAGTTGAGAGATATGAGATCATGCATTAGTTAATTACAAACTTTTTGTGGGTATATCTACCAGATAAAGTGTTGACTCCATTGAAGCATGTTCTAAGGAAGGTGGTGCCTTTGGTTGGTAATGGTTCATGTGACTGTGAATGTTGGTTTTGGCTCTCCATTCTCCCGACATTGTTGGTGTCCATTTTTGGTTGGGTTGGCACTCACAAGTATTGTTTGTTTGTACGAGAGGGCGAGAATTATTTATAAAGAAACTCGCAATAGTTAATTCAAGATTATGTGGAAAGTTGCCATGACTTTAAGATTCTCTTGATTTGGCTTTTCATTTTAATATTTATTGTTTTTGAACAAGGTCCCTATTAAGGGTATTTTTTTTTATGATCGATAGATCCCCGCGGTTGAAACCACCGATGGCAGCCAACCACCTCCGCTGCCACCTACAACAGCTCCCGACCTCTAGCAGGCGGCAATCCTTCTTTAAATAGTGAATCATATTGTTTTTTGTTCTAGACTTCCCACTACGCCATTGGACTACATTCATGGTGGTAGGAAATTTATAAGAAAGATTACTCATAAATTCTTAGTAATTTCTAACTATAAAGCGAACAAACATAATTAACCCTACATTCTGATTGCGTTTGTAGTATTCCCAAGTTTATAGTAGTTTGTTGCCACCCTTATAAGTAAAACTATAATTAGAGTTGTCAATAAATAGCTAACAATTTACAATTCAAACTTAATTCGACTTGAACTTACATATTCACCAATCAAAACAATTGTTAGAGGTATGTTGATGTGTACTATGATAAGTAATCTTGCAATTTACAATCCAAACTTAATTTGACTTGAAGTCACATATTCACCGATCAAAACAATTGTTGGAGGTATGTTGATGTGTACTATGATAAGTAATCTTAGGTAGCATATTTACCTTTAATATCTTGGGTGTCACGAAGTCTACTCTAATATATATATATATATATATATATATATATATATATATATATATATATATATATATATATATATATATATATATATATATATATATAGAGAGAGAGAGAGAGAGAGAGAGAGAGAGAGAGAGAGGTAGGTTCAAATGTTTCTCACATCTATTTTGTGCTAGAATGCACCAATAGAAATTTAGTATTAATTATATGTATATTAAACGCTATCCATACTTATAACTAATTTTTATTGAAACTAATTAAATTCATCATTAATGTTAACAATAATATTCTTTCAAAGTGAATTCATATCTAGAAGAATGAAAGTGTATTTCAGCAGAATGAGAGTGTATTCTAGTAGAATACGCTATCATTCTTCATATTCCATGCAAATTTATTGTATTTTAAGTGAATGGGTCCTTAAATAAAATACAAACTCATATATAAAAACCTAGATGTGAATTCATTCTGAAAGAATGTTATCGCTGACATTAATGACATATTTAATTAGTTTCTATAAAAAGAGAATTATAATTATAGATATCATTTAATATACATATAATTATGGAAATCATTTAATATCTAAATTTATTTAATTAAATAGTTATCTAATTTACTCAAATCCTATTGATGCATTCTAGCACACAATAAATGTAATAAATAAAATAACCTAGCCCTATATATATATATATATATATATATATATATATATATATATATATATATATATATATATATATATATATATATATATATATATATATATATATATATATATATATATATGGAAAAACTTTATAAAAACCCAACATATTTTCATCAAAGTCTTAAAAAAAACCACTATTTTATTTATTTGTACATTAAAACCCTTATATTTTTTAAAATATATCATTTAAGGCATCGAACTCGGTATATCTTAGATAGCCGAAAATGCTAGGTAATCGATTCTCAACCCTTTGATTGTTACAATTCATTAGATTAAAATTTTTTTAAAAAAATATGAGAGTTTAAATACACTAAAAAAATAATATATTGATTTTTTTAATCTTTCCATGAAAATATATTAGGTTTTTCTAAGGTCAAAAAACCTTAAATAAGAATTTCTGAAAATGTAAGGATTTTAGTGCACTAAAAAATAATATAATGGTTTTTTTAAGCATTTAATGAAAATACCTGAGGTTTCCCATATATATATATATATATATATATATATATATATATATATATATATATATATATATATATATATATATATATATATATATATATATATATATATATATATATATATATATATATATATATATATATATATATAGACCATTTAAATATTTAGATCTAAGATTATTTTAAACAAACGATTTATGTAAAAATTCTATAATTATTGTCGTTAAAGTGTAACTTTTAAATGGCTAGAAGGGTATAATAGGAATTGCAAATTTACGTATTTCCTATAATTTCTCACCCTCTCTCCTCTTTCCTTTCCAATCTATCTTATTTTTTTAAAATTTCTTTTCAAAAAGTTCATAATATATGATATATAATAAACCTTTAAGAATATTTTTAAATTGAAGAACAAAAATTTTAACGTCTTAATTTTTATAAAAATTTATAATTATTTAAACAGAATATGTGTATCCTTAATAGTAATGTTTATGATTTCTTTTACAAACTCTCTCTAAAATAGTATTACAAAAATGTCAACCATTTGTCTTTTTGAATTTAAATAAAAGAATCCGTTATGTTTTATAAAAACTAATATTTTATAAAATTAAAATATGATTCAAAAACTTGTTTTCGAAAAATTCTATTTACAAAGTCATTAGTATAGTGAGAAAAGTATCCCTTAAATTTTTATGATTTTTGGAGAATTTTTTTGGGTTTTTTAATAAATTAAAAAACTCAAAAAATATTTTTTTTAAGTTTTTTTTTCATGATTTTGCTCATTTTGTAGAAAATTAAATTTTAAAAACTTTAGTTTTTTTAGATTTTTTTCCCAAAGAAAAAAAAAACTTATGGTTGAAAAACTAAATTAGTGAAAAAAAAAACTTAGAACAGAGGATGGTACATGGCAGAGAGAGAAAAAGAGGAGGGCAATGATGTAGAGGGTGTGTATATATATGTGTTTGTGTGCTGGGGGCGGGGGTGAGAGGGGGTACGCCCCGAAAATGGTACGTAAGAGCTTAAGGCAATAAATTCTTAATGGAGATTTAAGAGGTATGAGCGTACGCCCTACGTACCTGGAGTAAGCAGTCCGTACAAGGGAAAACATCCCATATGCGGTCAAGGGTTGGGTACGCCTCGCGTACCTTTGGAGTACGCCTTACATACGCTTTATGTGTCAAATCGGCTGATTTGACTTAGTTGGGTTGACCCGGTAGGGTTGACGCAATTGACTTATGGATTTTGATCAGTTTGACTTTGACTTTGACCAACTTTGAACTAGTGGTATTTTGGGTATTTTGGATGGTGCTTGAGAATTGGTCTTTTGGATGGATAGGTGTCGGTTAGAGTTGATATTTGGAGTCGGGACCTCATCAGTTATTAATCAGATCGAGAGGTGAGTTTCCCTCACTGTACTTACGGGTCTAAGGCACCAAGGTCGGTCCATTAAATTGATATCCTACTATACATTAATATGTACAGTATGGAATAGATCTGCATGACTATATGCTAGCTGTTGATATGCTTAGTCTGGTAGATCTGTAAGACTACATGTGATTCTATCTACATAATTAACTGTATGTTGAATATATTTTTTATTGGTTATATGTCGACGTATTGTGTTGGGTTAAGGTTATACTGCTTTGTGTTGTAGCCAACAAACCGTGGAGCATTCCACATATGAGCTGAGGGTTGGGTAGGGCATGCCAGACTCATACTAAGGGCTCAAGAGCATTTCAGATACGAGTTGAGGATCGGTTGTTATGTTAGACTCGTATTGAGGGCTAGAGGGTATTCTAGTCCGATGATTGAGTCGACCCACTATATATTGGTATTTCGGTCCGATGATTGATTGGACCAGGGAGAAACCCATACATAAGTTGTGGACCCCGAGGGCAAGCCAGACGTATGTTGTGGGCTTAGGAAGCAAGCCAAATATGGGATGTAGGCTCGATAGGCAAGCCAGACTCATACTGTGGGCTTAGGGGTAATCTAGTCTTGTAGTTGTGGACCCAATATATATTGTTATGTGTATATGTTTTCTGTTTGTGTTTCTATTTTGGGGGAACTCACTAAGTTTCGTGCTTACAGTTTTAGATTATCGTTTCATGTTCTTTAAAGGATTGTGTCGAGGCGAAGGTTTGACCGTACACGTCGTTGGTTTTACTACTGATTGGATATTGAGAGACTCTGATTTTAAATAATGTTTTGGAAATAATGGTTTTGTAAGCACTTCTATTTGTAAATGGATTGTTTTGAAAAGCTTAAAATTTGTTGAAATTTTTGGGAGGTTACAAGTTGGTATCAGAGCCTTGGTTTGAGTGAATTGGAGGAACACTTGTTTGAATCCAGCCTAAAACTAAGCAAAAGAGTTTTAAAAATGATTTTCAAAGTTGTTCTCAAAATAACCAAAAGAGGATGTGATGTGTACGATCAGTCGGAGCCAATAAGTAGACCCTAAATTACCACACTGTTATTTGATGTTGTGATATGTTAGAAAAGCATACCAGTGATAGGCTTGGGATCTTCAAGGAATTGCATGATAGAATTGTCTGATTATATGATGCCTGGTAGCCTAAGGTTTCTTTCTTATATGGAATTGACATCATAACCTTAGTTTCTTAGTGTATGCATCATAGTTGTACATAACTAAGATTCTATAGCTTGAGAATGTTTGGTTTAGCCTTATTTTCTGTTCTTGTTTGATGAAGGGCTTAGGGTAAAATCAAGTATTTGACTGTCTATAGGATCCAGTGTTATGTATGATTAACATACATGAGTGTTGCAAGGTTGGTGGAAGTTTCATGAGTGGGTGCAGTACATGGCGGGTCAGCGTGAGAATTATTACCCACTCTTGAGAGAGTGAGGTCAGGGTGAACATGTATATGAGATGCTGGGAGATGGAGATCGAGAATTTCGTATGAGGATACGCCTGATTTTTTTGTGTCTTAGTGTCAGTTCACTCCACAACTCGAATGTTTCTTACTTTGTGCTTTGTGGGACCTGTATTGATGTGATCTAACTATTAAATGAATACATTAACTTACATGCTATGAAGGTTAAATAATCTTAAAGTGAAGGATTTGGCCCTATTGCGCAGTTCTCATTAGAGTCTAATCGTTGTTGGGTTGGGTCCTTTAGTTGAAAGATTATTTAAGTTTTGTTTCATGTAATTGTATTCATGAAGTGGTTGGCTGACATTGATTGGAGTCCTTTCGCAGTTGTTGGCAGGGGAGGTGGAGGAATCCTAGGAGAACCTAGGAAGTAGTTTAGTGCGGTTGTTTTGCTGTCGAGCATGTATTGGGAATATTATTATGAGTAGTTTTAGAGGACTCGAGATGATCCTTGAGGAAAGTATGGATAGGCATGGAAGGTAGTATTGGGCCCATCCTAATGGAAGCGTAGGATCCATACTCGAATCGAGGAGATTTTAGGGGATTTTAAGGGCTAGTCGGGAGAGATAGCATGGGTTGATACCATGTTTTGTGGTAGTGATTCCATATATATTGATCTTTTGGTTATGGTTGCTCAGGCATAAGGATGGGTCTGGTAATTTTTTTCGGTTCTAGTGGCGATATCAGTTTGAGTTGAATGGTATAGACCTAGATGAGTATGTTGGTTTGGAGGTCTTGAGGGTTTTGCTCAAGGTCGTGCATTAAGTAGCGGGACTCAAGAAGGAAACGATTGTTATAATCGGCTTGGGAATTATAGCTGGAAGTTGAGTGGTTGATTGATGGATTTGATTGTCGCTATCTGTGGCAAGGATTATGCCCTTTCAATTTTCCGAGTTCGAAGAAGGAGTGAGCAGGCTTGTGACTGTAAGAGTTAGGATGTAAACCCTACATGGGGTCTGTTGGTCGCAGTTTTTGGCGACAGTACGTCAGCATAAGAGTGCACATGAGGATTGATGTGGTATGAACGCTTTGTGAAGGCAGGTCAGGTACCAGATTGACAGTCGAGATTGCAGGAAAAGAATGTATGTTTTGAATAGCAAGTTGGTGTTTTGCTTATGCAGTTGCAAGAATTCCTTAATGCTAAGTAGGTATGATTGGAAAATTTCAGAGGTCTTCAGTTGAAATCTAGAATTCTGTTAGGATTTACTGGATCTTTATCTGAAAGATCACCTTGAGTGTGTTATGCATTCCAAGATTTAGCGACGGCTTGTACCTAGTTGAGCCGGTTTGGGTTATGGTTTAGTTTCACACCAGTAAGTGGTAGTTCAAACCTTAAGCGGGGGAGAACTAGGTATTATGCTTGGAGGATCATCAATATGTTCGAGTTCAAGGTAATGGAAGAATGGTTCATAGGGATCTACGGTGCGAGTATGTGGGATCTCAGTTCAAGATTTGGACAAGTCATGGGTGTATAGCAAGCGACAACCAGATGTATGTGTTTAAGAGACATATGAGTCGTCTCTCAACAGAAAGTGATTGGTCATGGAGTTCGTTGCAGCTATTGGTTCCTTTTGGGGGTGACAAGGAATTTATGAGGAGTCGTAAGGAATACTCAGGTTAAGTATCAGTTGAGGAGGAAATTTGTCAGCTCTTTGCGTTGATTTCTAATTATAGTCTATCTTGGGCAGAGGTCAATCATGAAATCAGTTTCAAAGTTGGTTACGTCCAGCTCCGCGCAGATTTTGGTTCATTACTCTAAAGTCAATGCGTCATTGATTATTGGTCGTTTCGTTCATCATCGGCGGAGGTTCTCTGAAAGTTCAAGTTGTGATAGCTGAAGTTCAATGGATGTTCAAGTTCAGTCTGTTTTATGTTCCTTTGGTCTCTAGGTATGTTTACCCTCAATGGTAACGTGGGATTTTGGTTCATAGCAGGCTCAGGTTCAGGATCACCTTGGAAGTCTTCTCGAGCTAGTTGCGTATTAGTGGAATCTGTTCGGTCTCAATCAAGGTATGGGGTCTTGTTCGAATCATCATGAGAATGTCTTCTGTTAATGATTAAGGTTTTTCGTTTCGATAGAACTCTGGTATTTCTTCCCTTTTTGGATGAGGTTATAGGTTCCCTAAGGATGTGCATTGTGGTAAATTCATCATATATTGTCGATAGGGGTGAATGTGGGGTGGACAAGTTAGCATTAGAGGACTAGGTTCTAATTATATGCATGGTTCTTTTTGGGGTTATAGCCTTTGAATTGGATCAAGAGTACAACCGTTTATTTTGTTCTCGAGTCGTGTGCAACCATGAGTTTGTAGGGTTTGCATTGATAGCAGTTTATTCTTTGAAGGGAATTGTGCGTGGTAAGAATATGACATTGTTATGCTCGGTTAGAGTTGAGAGGGAAGTTGATTAGGTCCTTACAAGGCGATTAAATGACGTGAGTATCTTTAGGCCCCCGGGATGTTGGGCGAATGATGAAATGTCCACAAGATCAGTGTAATATCGGGAATATTCTAGACATAGGCTGAGGGCTGGGTAGGGCATTCCAGACTCATGTTGTAGGCTCGCAGGCAATCTAGACCTATGTTGAGGACCTTGTAAGGGTTTTCCAGACATAGGCTATGGGCCCAGTTGTAACGCCCGTGTTTATGGGCTAAGCATTAGCATGATAATGTAATAGTCAAGGTCAACCATTGTAACATATTTTGAAGTAATAAAAGTGAATTACTTGAATATTATGTGAATTATGTGCTTATATACTTGTTGTAAAGATATAATAAAAATAAGAGTAAAAAATAAAACGTTATATAAACCCGATATCAATGAAGAAAGTTGTAGTAGTTGTAATAATGATTCAGGAGATATAAAGAACGTTGAAAACCGAGTTATAATGAAGAAGTTATGGCATGTCGAAGTTTCGCGACAAAACCGACACTACATTGCGTAACGTAAAAAGTGAGTTGACGATAAAGTGTTTTTTATCCTTAGAGATCTAAACGAAAGTCGTAGTGTTCGTTAAACCAAGAGCGTGCATAATAAGAACGCCCAAATTTGAATTCGTATGAAGAAGTTATGATTTTTCTAAGTTTCAGTGTGGCAATATGCAACCCGGAGTTTGAATAGTAGATCGAACGATTTTTAGCCAACACAACTTAAATGAGAATCGAAGGTCTCGTTAATAGTAGTTCAACGGTAAAAAGACAGATGAAAACGGACGTCGGATGAAGAAGTTATGATTTTTTAACGGATTTTTCCTTTCCCGGCTTGTTAAAAATATAACTTTAAAAATTGATCAAAATTTGCCAACGGAGTCTAAACGAAAGTTGTAGAGTACGGTCCCACCTACATGAGGATATAAAGAACATCGGAAACGGAGGTTGTATGCGAAAGTTATCAATTTTTGAAGTCGGGATAGCAAAATGTGAGGCTGCGAGTAGAACGTCCCGCATTCGCAAAGACAAGGCTCCGGATAAGCCACAAAGACCCGGCAGGAATCAGAAATGTATCGTACGAGTGCCCTGCGCACGAGGGAACGCCTTGTGCTCCGAAACGTGTTGTGTCCCTCAGAGGAACGCCCTGCGTTGTGCACCGAAGGCCAGGCTCCCCTCTAAAAGGGCATGTAAGACTTGCTCCAAATTCACACCCCCCAATTCTTCTTTCTTTCTCTACTCTCTCTCTCTCTCTCTCTCTCTCTAGCCTCCCTAAACCTCCCTAAAGCCTAGGGAACCTCCCTAGCACTAGAAGGAAGCCCCGGAGCGCCCGACGGCTCCGAGAAAAAGAGCTTTTTGGCTCAGAAGCTCTGCTCCAACGGAGCCCGGTTTTTAGTAAAACCCACTGTAAGTGAGATACGCCTACCCTACTTTAAATATAGCTTATATTTAAATATAATATTGTTATTATGAACCTATAAATAAGATTTATCAGTGATTCAAAGTCGTTATACTGATTGATCTACTTACGGGGATGATATCTAGGCTGTGATTTAGTGAGGTGTTTAAAGTGGGATTTCCAAACAGTATACTTCGTATAACAAACGGACCCTACCTTCGATATGATTCTACCTGGTTGTTACTTACATGATAGATCATGAAGTAGACTCTGATTTAATGATGAATCTAGACTAATAATTAGTCGCAATAAATATTAGACTAAAATCTAGTGGTAATGATAATAGGTTTCGCCGAAGGAAAATAAATTAAGAAAAGCGTTGTCTGAGTTCAGAATCACCACCTTAACAGGTGAGTACTTTCATCTTACACATAGATATGAAGTATTTAATATAAATTACGTGCTATGTGTGCATATTATATGTGTTCTTGATATCTATATTGGATGAACGTTTTATACATGTTTTAAATGATTTAAACTATATATGTATTTTATATCTACAAATATTTTGGGGTAAAACATGGGTAGATGAAATAGTTGATGTGTGATAAAATGATGAGAGGCCCCGATGTTGACGATGATCCAGTCACCTAGCGGAGTATAGATGACGACCACGAACTATTCTAGACAGTCTAGTGGAACGCTAGCAGGCTCACAACATGTAGGTGTTTGTGAACGATGTGCTCACCGGTGTACTCCATCCCTATCATGGTTGCCTTACGGACATTTATTGTTGTGGAACCCCCTTAGCAGTAGTGTCCACACCGATGAAAATCCTTAGGATAGGTCCCTTATGATAGATGTTTTAGGGACGTAAGGTAAGGATAACGGGAAAGGATAATTGGGTTGATTGTTGTGATGAAACTAATAAACGATTTATTATGGGTTGAAAACCCTATGTGCTCACCTGGCTCCCAATTCTGACCCACTTAGTTTCTTGTATTACAGGAAATGGCACAAGAGCATAGTTGGATGATTTAACGAGGGATTATTGATTATAAGCCAGTAGATATAAATAAATGTTGTAAGGCCTATGTTGTTATGTTTATGCTTTTGATTTGTATCGAACATGACATCCCGATGTTTTAATATAATGAAATACATTTCTTCGGAAATGCTTTGATAAATCTTTATCACATTTATCTTTTGGAAACAAATTCCGCAACACTTTTTTTTAAAAGGTTACTCTGATTTTTAAACAAAGCATAGACAAATCGGTTTTTTTTGGTCGTGAAAATGGGGATGTCACATAGTGATCATGATTGTTAATTTCTTCTGCTTGTGGTACTATCTGTGTTGGCGACTTGATGGAAGTCAGGAGACTCACGAATTAGCTGTTTTGGATGAAGTGAGTAGTTAAGGGTTGATGGGAGTATCAGTCATGCATCAGAAAGTCTCTGCGGAGTGCTTGCATTATAAATCCAGTTTGTTCGCAAGCTAATATTAGGGGTTGGTTATCAAGGTTGGGTATCGATTATGAAGTCTCGAATTATGAAGTTCTTTGTGATTGTCTAAATTTATTTTACCAGGTGGGGGTACACCTGAGTTGATATGTTTTGAAAGCAAACATGTAAATTCTTGGATTTATCATCCTTGCTCATAGGAGCAATGGTTGGATATGGCGTGTAAGAGAGTCAAGGGTTTATTTAAGGCTTTTTGGTACATCTTATTGATTTGGAATTGGTGGAAATTCGCAGTTGATGTGTTTGAGTTCTTTTCTGTGAGTTTGGTAGTAATCATACTCAAAGGCGATGGGTGAATTCAATGAATGGATGAATGTCAGTCCGGGATTATGAGTTCTGAAATTTAGATCTGATGGGTTCCCAGTCTCGGGAAGCATATTGATAGAATTGATTCAGTGTTTGTAGCCTTGGGAGTCCCCTGCTTTGTGTATCTCTCTCTAAATTTCTAGTCTTAGCCAGGGAATTATGGAATATGCTGGTGTTTGTGCCTCTCTATAGTGGTTATCTAGCTGAGGCTTGTGTTTGGAGCTGCCTTGTTTCAGATGAAGGGTTCAACAGAAGAGAACGATTAGGAGTCCTGATTCTCCAGTGGAATCAGCAAGGTATGTTAGGGTCAGAAGGGCTTCGTACGGTTCGGATGGTAAAGATATCATAATAAATATGTTCCGAGAAAGTTTTGCTTGCTTAAGAGTCAGTTGAGGTATTGGAATTTTAGATTTTGGGAAGGTTACGATACTTTCTCTAGTGATGAAAGTTAGCAAGTGAAAGATGGTATGGGTAGTCAGCCGCCTGAATGAGCCAACTTTTAGTTCAGATCGGGTTTTGGAGAGGACCATCTGAGTGACCCAAGGTGGAGATACGGAAGCACTACCCTTGGTTAGTTACTGCAACAGACTTTGAGGACGAAGTCTAAGTCAAGATGGGTAGAATTGTAACATCTGCTTTTGAGGCACTTTCATTGTTGGCCCTTATATTGAGATTTATTGCATTTTGGTCCTTAAGTAAATGAAAGAGTGCAAGGGCTATTGTGGAATTTTGGTAAATTTGGGATTTTGAGAGTACGTTGCGTGTACATTGTTGGATATAGTGTCTAAGTCCATAACTTTATTTGGTATGTACTTGACCCGACCCGACATGGTCCATTTGGGTTGCATGGCATTGCAATACTTGGATAGACCAAATGAGAGAATATGGCACTTATGATTATTAATATATTATAAATTCTAATATATTAATAATAGTATTATTTAATTAGTATTTGATCAAGTATTAATTTGGTGATCAAAGTGAGACTAATTAAATATATAAGGGTTGATTATGACAATCATCAATTCTTTTATGGTGGATTAATGATCCATGGTTTATGGGTTATGGATGTAACCATTTGGAGCTCCATGGATAGTCCATGGGAGTTACAAACCCATGGGTCATGAGAAATGAAGAGTCATGACAATTAAGAGTATTCATGTGAAAACCCTAATTGTGACGCCACTATAAAAGGGACCCTTTGGCTAGTGAAATCGGACCTAGTAAGGTTACTAGAGAGGGCATAACCGATTTTGAGTGCTAGAAGTATTCTCTCAAGTTATTCCAAGTTTTGTGGTGTTGTGTGAAACATTTAAGGCACAACATTTGGGGTGCTAGGCTCACAAAGTCTTGAAGGAATCCAAGCAACAACAAGGTATGTATCTCTACTAGTTTTTATGTTTCATATATTCCCCATGCCATGCTAGTTAGGAAATAACCTTGAAAAAGAAATTTGCATGTATATAGAGAAAACATAGATTCAAGGTTATTAGGGTTGCATGTACACTTAGGAAGTGTTAGAATGCTCAAAACCCATCAGTGATATCAGAGCCTAGGATTGTTTTCTGTATACTTGATGCAAAACTGCTTGAAAAATCGAAAATTCTGCTCACTGTCGACTGGACTCGCCGAGTTCATGGGGAGGACTCTCCGAGTCCATGTACAAATTCATCATACTCATCGAGTAGGATCATGCACTCGACGAGTAGGTGCGTGCTGGGCAGTCTTTTCGTGTTTTGTTGCTGGAAATGGATTAGAATCATTATCCCAATCTGTTTTGGACTTGTAAAATCTGTTTTTCAAAATTATAATCATTATGTTAATCCATTTTACATGAATATTAACAATTTCAAAGTATTATATATGTTCATATGATTTCTTGAAATTGCTTGACATGAATTTGTGTTCTTATGAGTTTTTAGAAGATCATAGGAATTATGTGTAACCACCATGTGTGTTTAATTCTTGATCTTAATTGTATTGATGGTGTCCATAACTTGTCCTCAAGTTATGGACAACCAAAAGTCACTTCTTTTAATTGTGATTAAAGAACTAAAGAGGTTTCATAAAATGAAGAGTCTTCATTTTTATGAACCATTAAAACTCATAAGTTACAAATTGAAGAGACTTGGAATAGTTTCAATTATTGCCCTCAAGTTTTGGAATTTGAAAAGTCTTACACTCTAATACTTTAATTCCAAATTAAACCTTAGATTTTTAAAAAGTTTAAAAATCAACACGTATATTATTATTATAATTTTATTATATAGATATGTATAAGAATATGTCATTCTTACCGTTAGTATGCCTCATTCACGAAGTCGGTCTATAAGGCGGGTATAAGGTTGTTGCCTATAAAATGGTGACTTAATGGATATCCACTCTCACCCACCGCTTCCTTGATCGGTGGAGGGTCGTTAGCCGAACGGGTAGGATATGACTTTAAATTCTCATTAAAAGTATAATGAATTATAAAGTAACTATACATTATAAATTCCCAATCTTAGTTACTTTAGGAAAATGTGAATTTGGTGATAGCCCATAAAATTACACTTTGTACCTTACCAAGTCGTTAGTGGAGCGTGTGTGCTTAACCGGCACACTAACATGGACTAGTAAGAGTGGCAAAGGGTGACTTGACTTTATTATAGATCGGTGGAGCGTGTGTGGTTAACCGGCACATCGATTAGGTAATATTGTTAAGGGTACCAAGTCAATTTGTATGGTTATTCACACCTTGTTTGTGATCCTCGGCATCCCAGTCACAAACTTGAGAGGGCACATTCGAGATTCAAACATGCCATTGAAAAGTTCAATGTATCTCAAAAGATCTAGGAGTTTCAAAACCAATAAAACCTAATAATAAAATATTTCGTTCTTATGGTGGAAATTGGTAAATCATCATTTACCTACCTTCAAATATTTTATAGTGTGGATTACGGCATCCCTCTTCCACCTATAAATAGTTTGTTGGATCCTAGCCTTAATATTTCATTTGGGTGACTTATTAAGGATTCTTAATCTAATGAAACTTATCTTCCTTCTATTCCGGATGTCTTCCAATAACGCTGCTTGCTCAAACCCCACATGCTCCTTTTCCCTAATGAACTTTTGTGGTAAGGTCATCTTTGATGGATCCAACTTTAATGAGTGGATCAGAAACATCAGGATGATTACCCTCTATGAGGATAAAGAATATGTCCTTGATAGGGAGCTTAAGGTTGTTAATGAAGCCACTGCTACTCCAGAAGAGCTTGCGGAGTTCATTGCGCATGAGAAGGATGCCACCAAGGTGTCCTGCATCATGATGGCCACAATGACTCCGGAACTCCAAAAATCTTATGAAGATTTCTACCCCTATGAGATACACCTAGATCTGATGGAAAGGTACCATCAGAGCGCGTGCCAAGAGAGGTATGAAATCATTTCCTCCATGAACCCATCACCGGTCACTTGCAGAAGATGCAGAGGTTCGTTGACCGGTTGCTAAAGCTCAATGTTGACTTCCCTAAGGAATTGGCGATTGACATCATTCTCCATTCCTTACCTCCAAATTATGATCAGTTTCGTATGACTTATCATATGAATAAGGAGGAAGTCACACTTAGCAAACTTCAAGGGCTCTTAAGGACAACTGAAAATGGCCTTAAGGGTAAAGCGGTTGCTACTTCTACTCCTTTAACAGCCCCTGTTCTTGCAATTGGGCAAGGGAAGGGTAAGAAGAGGAAAAGCCCTTCAAAGGGTACCAAGGGTAAGAATCTTGATGGTTCCTCTTCAAGTGGGACAAAGAAAGGTCTCATTACTCCTTCTTCGAACCCAAAGGAAGCACAATGCTTCTATTGCCAAGATAAGGGACACTTCAAGCGAAGCTGCGCCAAATATCTGCAAGATGTAAAGGATGGGAAGGTTAAACCCACCCATGCAGGTATTTACACAATATTGTCTAACAACTCATCTAATGCTAATTCTTGGGTGCTTGATACAGGGTGTGGTATTCACATTTGTACTGATTTGCAGGCACTAAGAAGAAGTGAGCAAGTGGAGCACGGGAAGATAAACTTAGTCATGGGCAACAGGAAAGCATCACCTGTTACCAAGATAGGAGTTTATTCTTTGCTTCTTAATAATGGGTTAATGTTAGATTTGAATAATTGTTGTTACTCGCCCAAAATGGCGAGAAATATTATTTCTTTTCATGGCTTGTACAAACAAGGTTATACATTTTCATTTGATAATAAAAATGGTGCTATTAATGTTTATTACAATGATGTATTTTACTTTAAATCAATACCTTGCGATGGTGTATACGAAGCCGTAAATGTTGTAGACAATCTAGGAAATAATGTGTTGTATATTGATTCTTATGATAGCTTGGATAAAGCATCCTTCTGGCATTGTCGTCTTGGACATGTTAGCAAGAAGCGCATAGGCCAACTCCAAAAGGCTGGAGTCTTGGAATCATTTGACCTCAAGTCAGATGATAGTTGCGAGTCTTGTTTACTTGGAAAAATGACAAAGTCGCCCTTCACAGGTACTTGTGATAGGGGTGAAGGTTTGTTGGACCTTGTACACACGGATGTGTGTGGGCCCTTCTGAGTTGCTACAAGGGATGCTAATCGTTATTATGTGACTTTTACTGATGATTACAATAGATATGGATTACTTAATCAAGCATAAGTCAGAAACCTTTGAAAAGTTCAAAGAGTTTAAGCAGGAAGTTGAGAATCAATTGGGCAGGAACATCAAGATGCTCCGATCCGATCGGGGAGGAGAGTATCTTAGCATTGAGTTCCTTGACTATCTTAAGGAATGTGGGATTGTCTCACAATTGATACCTCCCAGGACACCACAGTTGAATGGTGTAGCTGAGAGGCGCAACCGAACCTTGTTGGATATGGTTCATTCCATGATGAGTCGAGCTTCGTTACCAATCTCTTTCTGGGAGTATGCCTTAGAGACTGCCGCCCATATCCTTAATCTAGTCCCTACTAAAAAGGTTGCCAAAACACCTCACGAGATGTGGACTGGGAAAGTTCCTAATTTGGACCACATCAAGATTTGGGGTTGTGAAGCTTTTGTAAGGCGTGAGACTCATGACAAGCTTGAGCCCCGAAGCGAGAGGTGTATTTTCATCGGCTACCCACAGAGATCCTTTGGTTACCTCTTCTACAGACCCTGTGACAATGTGGTCTTTGTACCAAGAAGAGGAGTCTTTCGTGAGAGAGAATTCATAAGCCAAGGGGACAGTGGGAGGCAAATTGACCTTGAAGAGCTTCAAGAGTCAAGTGGTAAAGGAACCTCAAATGCTGTCAGCCAACCTAAGGAGGAAACTCCTGTTGAGCCGATAGATGAGTCTGTACCTCCAAGACGTTCCACTAGGGTGAGGAACACACCTGAATTTTATTATGGGTATCACATCACCACTGAAGGTGATACATTTATCAGTGATAGTACACTGATAGATTTGGATGAACCTGATAAATATAAGGAAGCCATGGTAGGCCCTGAGTCTGCGAAATGGAAGGAGGATATGGACAACGAGATTCAGTCCATGTATGAAAATCAAGTTTGGAACTTGGTTGACAATGTATCAGGTCGTAAGATAGTTGGGTGCAAATGGATCTTCAAGAAGAAAATCAACATGGATGGGAAAGTACACACTTATAAAGCGCGACTGGTTGCGAAGGGCTTTACTCAAACTCCGGGAGTTGACTATGATGAGACCTTCTCACCAGTAGCTAAGATTAAGTCTATTAGAGTGTTGTTAGCCATAGCTGCATTTCATGACTATGAAATATGGCAAATGGATGTCAAAATCGCTTTCCTTAATGGGAAGTTGGCTGAGGATGTTTACATGGCTCAGCCAGAGGGTTTTGTCGATCCAAAATACCCTAATAGAGTGTGTAATCTTGAAAAATCCATTTATGGATTGAAACAAGCATCTCACAGGTGGAATCTTTGCTTTGATGAGAAAGTCAAAGAGTTTGGCTTTTCTAGGAGTGGGGATGAGTCTTGGGTGTATGTCAGGGCTAGTGGGAGCATAGTTAGCTTCTTGGTGTTGTATGTGGACGACATACTTCTCATAGGAAATGACATCCCAATTTTGCAGGAGGTTAAGGCCTGGCTTGGGAAGTGTTTTGCTATGAAAGACCTTGGGGAAGCTACCTATATCCTAGGGATAAGGATATTGAGAGATAGGAGTAAGAGACTAATTGGACTTAGTCAAAGTACTTATGTGGATAAGGTACTGAAGAGGTTCAGTATGCAAGATTCCAAGAAAGGAGAATTACCAATCCAGAGTAATGCCAAGCTAAGTAAGACTCAGAGTCCTAGTATAGAGGCTGAGATAGTTGAAATGAGTTAGATACCATATGCTTCTGCTGTGGGCTCGATCATGTATGCTATGACTTGTACTCGCCCTGATGTGGCCTTTGCTTTGAGCATGGTCAGTACATATCAAGGGAACCCTGGCAAGGCACACTGGACAGCGGTAAAGAAAATTCTCAAGTATTTGCGGAGGACTAAGGACTGGGTCCTTTCCCTCGGAGGCAGTGATGACTTCAGAGTGGAAGGATATAGTGATGCTAGCTTTCAACCTGATAGGGATAATTTCCGCTCTCAGTCACGCTGGGTCTTTATCCTAAATGGAGGAGCAATTACTTGGAAAAGTTCCAAGCATGAGACAGTAGCTGATTCGACTTGTGAATCAGAGTACATAGCAGCAAGCGAGGCAGCAAAAGAGGCGATATGGCTGAAGAACTTCATCGGAGACCTTGGAGTTGTACCAGCTATAAAGGAGCCAATGGAAATTTTTTGTGACAGTGAAAGTGCGGTTGCTTTGGCTAAAGAACCAAGAGATCACGGGAGATCTAGGCACATTGACAGAAAATACCATTTCCTCAGACATAGAATAGAAGAAGGACTCCTCGTGGCAAAGAGGGTATCATCAGATGAGAACCCGGCAGATCCCCTCACAAAGGGACTGAGCAGGGTTAAGCATTTACAGCATGCAAGGCGCATTGGGCTGAAGGATGATATTAGTTTCAATAATTAGATTCCTGAAACTTGTAAAATGTAATTGACATTTGATGATAAATAAAAGTTGTTATTTATTTATGAGTAACGTGTTACTATCTTGTGTTGATTGTTTACTATGTTTCAATTTTGCATGTTTTTACTTCCAGAATAAGTATGTTATGGTATATATCATATTATTCAAACCATCCACAGTCGGTCAAACTTCAGAAGTAAGTATTGATTCAAGACTGTCATGAATTTGGCTTGTATGATTTGTCTGAAGTGCTTTAGACAATGCAATGGTTGCTACAACATTCATGAGTACTCATAAGGGCTGAGTATTGGATTCAACCCACGCTCACTTGCATCACTTCATGGAATTTATCTCGAGTGATCGTGTGACGGTAATATCATATAAATCTTCAAACCTAGAGATATTAGTTGTTGACTATGAGATGGTTATTCATTGATTGTATGAAAACGCATTGGTAACTCGATGTTATAAAACGTGACTTTTTGAGTAATTCAACAAGTAATTAGTACAAGCATATCAGTCGAAGTTTATCTGTTCCTTCTAGAAATAGAAGCGATATCTGGGCCCCTCGATGATTTGGTTTTGACCTATGTATCGGGCCCGGTTAGAACCTAATTCATGTGTTCAATTTAGTTCTATGTCGAAACAAATCGGAGATCGAGAAACAAATGTTGGACAATAAGTAAGTCCATGTTCCATGTGTTTGTCCGGCTGATATCATGAGAGCAGAGGATTATATGATCACTTATCTTAAATGGCGTATCATCATCATCTCAGTTCCGAGAGACTTTGAAAGAGCTACGATTGCTAGTCGGATTTTGAAGTCATATTTGCAAATATAGTTATTAGACTTATCCAAGTGGGAGACTGTTGGATATAGTGTCTAAGTCCATAACTTTATTTGGTATGTACTTGACCCGACCCGGCATGGTCCATTTGGGTTGCATGGCATTGCAATACTTGGATAGACTAAATGAGAGAATCTGGCACTTATGATTATTAATATATTATAAGTTGTAAGGTCAAACCTTGAAATATGATGATGTTTGAAATTAATCTTTCAGCATCAGCGCATATCTCAGCATCAGCATCAGCATTTCAATAGCTCAGTATATAGCTTTATTTAGTGCATTGTAACAGATCTTGTATTTATCTTGTTTCCATAGTTAGCGTATATTAGTTTGCTTTATATCCCTGCTTTGTAGGGATTGTCTAGAATAGTATTATATATTGTTCTGTATCGGTTTGTGTAGTTCTCACGCCTTTTACAAACCCTAATAGCCGCTTTGTGCAAACGATAATCTCTTGGTGAGATTATTATTCTTAGTGAAAGTTTTTCTTCGTGAAACCTTATTGTTGTTATTTACAGTCATTGTTTGATAAATAGATTGGTCTAAAGTCTTTTCAATTGGTATCAGAGCAGGTTTCTTTTATCAAACAAATGGCTTCATCTTCTTCTTCGTCAAACTCATCAAATCATCCTTCCACTAAAATTCCTCCTTTTGATGAAACAAATTTTGCTATGTGGAAAATAAAGGCTCTATATGCTTTAGAGTCAGTAGATGAAGACATGTTGGACATCGTCGAAAAGGGTCCATATGTTCCGATGTATCAGCCTCTGAAAAACAACGTTCCTGATGGTGCTATGAAGAAAACACCTAGAGAAAACTGGACAGCAGATGACAAAAGAAAAAATGGTCTAGATGTTCGTGCTCGGGCTGCAATCAGTTACGCTTTGCCATACAATATCTTTGGACTGGTCCAGAATTGCATCTCAGCAAAGGAGATGATGGATACACTAACTGTATCTTTTGAAGGCACTGAAGAAGTCAAGGCCACTCAAATAAATGATCTAAACCGAAGGTATGAACATTTTTTTGCAAAGAAAGGTGAAACTCTGACTCAAACCTTTAATAGGTTTAATACTCTTGTTAATGATCTGCGGAGACTAGATCAGTTGAAGCATCGAACTGTTCTAGTGTAGAAGTTTTTGGACTCTCTGGGTGCAGGTTGGGAGAACCATGTTGATGTGCTAAAAAACAGTGAGAAGATCAACACTATGGACTTACAAAGTCTCTATGGAAACCTACATTACTATGAGGAATCCAAGCTTCAGAGAAAGGAACTGATGAAGGACTCTCAGCGTGAATCATCTGTAGCTTTATTCTCAAACAAAAAGAAAATGTCAGAGTCAGACACTAAAAACCATTCAGACACTGATTCATCTAAAAGTGACACTGATGATCTCGAAAAGGTTGTGGCTAGTGCGGCCTTGATTGTAAAGACTTTTGAGAAATCAGGCCGAAACATCTCAAAGTTTCAGAAGAAGATGGGTGGAAAATTTTCAAAAAGATCAGATGCTGATAAAAAGCATGGTACTGATAAGAAAGGGAAAGCCCAGTGCTTTAACTGTAGGAGCACTGATCATTTTGAAAAAGAATGCAAACAAAGAATCCAAAGCTCGGATGAATACTGGAAGCAGAAGTATAACAAGCTGGTTGAAAAACTGAAAGTAGAGAACTTGGATCATAAAGTTCTTGTTGCTGAAGAAGAAAAATGGAAGACTGATGAGGAGTCATCAGATGATGAAGTTAAGTGTCTGATGGTCAAGATAGAAGACACTGATAATTGTGAAAACAACACAAGTACATTTGATTTTGACATGTCTGATGCAGTTGAAAATTCCAGGAAGCACAACACTGACTCTCCTTCAATGTATCAGGTTAAAAACTTTGTTTCCTACTCAATGAATGAAAAAATCAAAATGTTTGAGTATTTGGGTGTCCTTAATTCTAAGAAGAATCAAACAATAAGGGATTTGCAAAATCAACTTGATCTTCTTGAAACTGAAATATCCATGAAAAATAACATTATTGATTCCACTCAGGAAAACCTTAGAATCACTAGTTTGTCAAACTCATCTTTGTCTGCTGAAATTGATAATGTTAAAGATCTGTTGATCAAAGAACAAACTGTGCTCCAAATTTGGGCAAAATCTCACAAAAATGCTAATTATATTATTTCTGCTCAAATTCCACATTCATGTGAAAAAATTCTTGGGGGTAATTTTGCAGAAGCTGAAAAAGTTTTTAAATCACAAGAAAAAGAATCTAAATTTTATTCCATGAATGAAGTGAAAAACAATTTCAAAAACAAGTTTGTCAGTAACTCTTTTATTAATCAGAGTCTAATTGATGAATACTGTGTTACTAACTCTAATGGTGTCACTGAGTGCGATGTTGAAATTACCGGAATTGATCCAACCTCTTACCCTGCACATCTTGTGAGACCAACTCCTCTCTCTGAGAATATTATTGCCTTCCCTATCTCAAATGGAGTGTTTCACGCTGTTCATGAACAACTTAAACATTTTCCTGATTGCAATGCTTCTGGGAACATGTCCAAATCAGATACTGATGTCAGCTCCACATCTGTCACTAATCATATTTTATCTGCCACTGAATTCAGTTGTGATTCAATGATAAACAAAGGGACTCAAAGTTCACTTGGTGAATCTTACAAGTCTAAATGTGTTAAGTCTAGAAATATGCTCACCAAGAAGAACTTTGGTACTAGAG
This sequence comes from Lactuca sativa, assembly GCF_002870075.4. NCBI lineage: Eukaryota > Viridiplantae > Streptophyta > Magnoliopsida > Asterales > Asteraceae > Lactuca > Lactuca sativa. The sequence goes on along the minus strand of NC_056625.2, from coordinate 73,207,580 downwards.
TTTGTTACAGATGTGGTGATACCTCTCATAAGATCAGTGAATGCTTATTTGATGAAAAATCTTTAAGAGCTGATAACATTAAAGTTAGAAATGAAAAATGGACTCTTAAGTCAAATTCTTTAAAATGTCTTCCTAAAGAGTGTTATAACTTATTATCAAATAACTTTGTGAATGACCCATCTTCGAATGGGTCAGTATGTTCTAACTAGTTTCTCAGCACTGCAGGGTCAGGAACATCTTTGGTACTTAGATAGTGGATGCTCAAGACATATGACAGGATCCAAGTCTCTCCTGGAAGATTATGTAAAGAAAATTGGTCCTGCAGTAACATACGGAGACAATGGAAAGGGATTCACCAAAGGATATGGAAATATCAAGTGCAATAACGTGGTTTTTCAAAACGTTTCATATGTAAAGAGTCTCAAACACAATCTTATCTCCATCAGCCAATTGTGTGATGCTGATTATGAAGTTCACTTTACAAAGAAGGAAGGAAGAGTTGTCAACACTGACAAGAACATCATACTTTCAGCAAGTAGAAAAGATGATATATATGTTCTTGATATGTTCTCAAGTGACAAGGTGCTGATGCAATGTTTCTTTACAAAGTCTCAAACCAATCTCAGCTGGATTTGGCATAAAAGGTTCTCTCATTTGAACTTTAAGAATCTATCCAAAATATCCAATCAAGATCTAGTTAGAGGTCTCCCAAAATTCAGCGTTGTAAAATACAAGATGTGCTCAGCGTGTGAACAAGGAAAACAAACCAAGTCATCATTCAAACCAAAGTCATGTTCTAGCATATCTGTTCCTCTTCATTTACTACACATGGACTTTTTTGGACCTATTCCTGTTCGTTCTCAAGGAGGAAATAAGTATACTCTAGTGGTTGTGGATGAGTTCACTCAATTTACATGGGTGGTTTTCCTGAAGAAGAAGAGTCATGCTGCACAGGAAATTATCTCACTGATTCGTAAAAATGAGACACTGACGGGTCTCAAAGTTAAGTAGCTAAGAAGTGATCATGGCACTGAGTTCCGGAATTCAACTCTTGAAGAATTTTGTGATCATAAAGGCATTGGGCAAAACTTCTCAGCTCCTCGTACTCCTCAACAAAATGGATTTGCTGAACGAAGAAATAGAACACTGATTGAGGCAGGAAGAACCTTAATGATTCATGCTGGTCTTCCTATGTCATTTTGGGCTGAAGCTGTTAATACAGCATGCTATACTCAGAATCGATCTCTAATTCACAAGATTCACAAGAAGACACCATATGAAATGCTGAAAGGTCGAAAGCCAGACGTATCCTTCTTTCACGTGTTCGGATGTATTTGTTATATTCTTAATCAGCGTGACCCAAGATCAAAATTTGAGCCTAAGGCTGACAAAGGTATTTTTGTTGGGTACTCATCTATTTCAAAGGCTTTTCGTGTCTTTCATGTGAACAGGCAGTGCATTGAAGAATCCATTCATGTGAAGTTTGATGAGGAATCATACACTGATGAAAAGGTCACTCATTCTCCCTCTATTTTCGAAGAGCTTCTCTCTTGCTCATATGATGAAGTACCTCATGCTGAAGATGAAGCTACCATTTCTGACTCTATCATCCCAGTTCCAAGTTCCTTGAATCAAGATACTGCAGTTAGATCATCAACTAATTCGTCAGATGCTGATGAAACCCTTGAAGCTGAAGATTCTCCTGCAACTGATGTTCCTCTCAGTAATAACTCGTCAGCGTCAAATCCATTGGAATTAGTATCAGCTCCTGTACATCGAGATCACCCTGTTGATCAAATTATTGGGAATCTTCATGATGGTGTCCGAACCAGATCTCGTGTATCTAATAATTTCTGTATGTATGTTAACTTTGTTTCAATGATCTTACCTGACAAGATACACTCAGCTCTTCAAGACGCTGACTGGATTAAAGCCATGCAAGATGAGCTGAATGAGTTTGAAAGGCACAAGGTTTGGACTCTTGTTCCCAGACCATCACCGGAACACGCTGGGTCTATCGCAACAAGGTTGATAAAGATGGCATCATTATTCGCAACAAAGCAAGGCTTGTTGCTCAAGGGTTCACTCAAATCGAATCCATCGATTACGGGGAAACCTTTGCTCCAGTTGCTCGCATTAAAGCAATCAGACTATTTCTCGCATACGCATCCTACATGAATTTCATTGTTTATCAGATGGATGTGAAGACAACATTCCTTCATGGTGTGCTAGAAGAAGAAGTATTCCTTAGTCATCCCCCAGGCTTTGTTGACAAAGATCACCTGGATTATGTATACCGACTAGACAAAGCTGTTTATGGACTGAAGCAAGCTCCTAGGGCTTGGTATGAGACGCTGACATCATATCTTCTTGAAAATGGATACAGACGAGGAGCAATTGACAACACTCTCTTCATCAAAAACAAAGGCTCAGACATGATTCTTGTTCAAATTTATGTCGATGACATTATATTTGGCTCTCCAAATGAGAAGCTGAGCAAGGAATTCGCAAAGATCATGTCTCAAAGGTTCGAAATGAGCATGATGGGGAAGATGACCTTTTTCTTAGGTCTTGAAGTTCAGCAACAAAGATCAGGTATCTCTGTTTTCCAAAGTAAATATATTTCTGACTTGCTCGTTAAGTATTCTCTCAGTGACTGCAAACCAGCCTCTACTCCTGTGTCCAAGACTGATAAAATGCACGCTGATCCAACTGGCACTGATGTCAATCACTCTCTTTATCGAGGAATGATTGGATCTCTTCTGTATCTCACTGCAAGTCATCCTGATATCATGTTTGGAACCATTCTCTGTGCTCGATTCCAAGCTAATCCAAAGGAGTCTCATCTCATGGCCGTCAAACGTATTTTTCGATACTTGAAGGGGACTCAGAACTTAGCACTGTGGTATCCTCACGACTCAGCATTTGAACTTTTTGGATACACTGATTCAGACTATGCAGGATGTAACTTAGACAAGAAGAGTACGTCAGGTGGATGTCATTTCCTTGGAAATTGTCTCATTAGTTGGTCTAGCAAAAAGCAAACATCAATAGCCATCTCGACTGCAGAAGCTGAGTATGTTGCTGCTGGAAGATGTTGTGCTCAGCTCTTATGGATTCAAAATCAGCTTCTAGATTATGGGATCAAGTTCTCCAAGACTCCCATATACTGTGATAACACTAGTGCCATTCAGATCACACAAAACCCTGTTCAGCACTCAAAGACAAAGCATATCGAAATCAGACATCACTTCATCAGAGATAATGTTGAGAAGGGTAAGGTTGTTCTTGAACATGTCAATACTTCAGAACAACTAGCTGATATCTTCACCAAGGCACTGGATTCTCAAACAACTGCTTACATTATTAGAGAACTTGGAATGATCTCTTTGTAATTTATTTTGCTAATGTTTGTTATTGTCTTATAAGCTGATGTACTTTTCGCTGATGATGACATGCTGATGATTTTTCACATTGAGTCCTTGGTTTGATCTTTTATCTCTCTCTCTTCTTCAAATCTTCTAAACTAAAGTTGAATGATTCACTGTATTAAACCATACACTGATAAAAACTTGAAACTCTTTGCCGATGGTTAGATCAAAGCACCAAGATCTATCACACGCAACTATCTCTTCTTACCAATCTTTTACTGATTCTGTGATTCAGTGTGACAAAACAAGCACTGATGAGAGTCCAACAGGCTTTACCGATGGTTAGACCAAAACACCACGGTCTATCACATGCAACAATCCTCTCTTTACCTTCTTCTCACTCAGTGTCTAATGATTCAGTAAGACGAATCATTCACTGATAAAGACACCACACTCTGTGATAATCTAACTAGTATCTATCACACGCACCAACCTCCTTGCTAGCCTTAATCAAGCAAGTTGTACCTTGAATTGACGGAGAACCATCCTCAGCATGTAAATTTTGTGACACTGATCTCAGCGCTTCCGCGGACACTGATTGTCGTTTCATCTTCAGTCCAACGGCTCCTTTACCCAATGGCTATTTTTCTGATTTGACAGGTTGTTACAATACACAGTTATTTTTGAAAAAGATAATCATTGCCTTTTAAAAGCCCGTTTAATTCCATATTTAAACCTCTTTCAAACCCTATTTCAAACCTTCCTTCCACAATTCAAATTTCCTCCGCGTATTTTCAAAACCCTAGATTCCTAACATTCTTTAATGGCGGCATCACTATTCACTTTCTCCTCTACTTCACGAAGGGTAATTCCTGCCCCAAACTCTCCTCCTCTTCCAATATACATCAAAGCCACCAACATTGTCTTCAATCCTGACATTCCAGATGTTCATTGAGGTCTTGGACTTGATGATTTTGTTAACTTCTTAGCCTCATGCCGACTCCGATACGCAATCAGCGATGTTCCATCAGAGTTCTTTCCTGAACAAGTCTGTGAGTTCTACTACACTGCAACACTCAATGATGAAAACAATGTCATCTCCGGGACTATTGGCCATGGAAGACACTTAGTCTTTATTACTGCTGACCTCCTCAGTGCCGCGCTCTGGTTACCAATTTTTGATTTCTTCTCTGAACTCCCTCCTATTGAATGTTGTCGACGTCTCTTTGATCAACTGGGATATGATCACTCAAAGGTTGGGACTCGATCAGCTCTTATTCTGCGTCAGTGTATGACCCCAGGATGGAAAGTCTTCACATGTGCTCTGTGCAAATGTGTGGGTCATAAGTCTCGAAGTGGTGATCAACTGAGCACTTATGAGCAACAAGTCGTCTGTTCTCTTCTTCTCAAAAAAAGGCTTGACTATGTAGCTTTCTTCTTTGAGCAACTTGTTCAACTCCTTAGTGCAAATGTACGTGCTGATCATGTTCCCTTTCCACGCTGGATTGCTCTGGTATTAGATAAATTTTTCGCTGCAGATTATTACTCACACTCTGGAAACCCCATCCAATGTCCACGTATGTCAACTCGAATGTATCAAGATGATCCATTGGATACTGACATCGGCATCTCTGATAGGATGAGAGAATGGATTGCAAATCCATACACTATTCCTTCACTCACCGCTGATACTGATGAAGGAGCTGATGGTAACCATGAAGATCATGCCGATCAAGAAGCTGAACCACAAGATGGTGGTCATTTCTCCCCTCAACTTTCTCATCATACTGTCTCTGTCACTGAGAAACTTCACTCAGCTCAAGAGGAACCACTATTTTAGGGGGAGCAACCATCTCAGGGGGAGCATCCCTCCCAGGGGAGAATCTACCCCAGGGGGACCAACCTTCTCCGGGGACGCAACCACACTCACAAGCAGCTCCAGGTACTTCATTCCTTCATATTCCGGCCTCAGCATTTAATGAACTTCTGACACTGACTCGGGACATGAGTCAGCGTCTTCTACGCATTGAGGCTGATGTTCATCAGCTAAAGGGAGTTCTCTTGCATACTCCTTCCTCTAGCCCCCATACTGATGATGCTCAAAAAGGGGGAGATACTGATGCTGAGGATAATATTGATGATGATCCAAAAGAGAGAGACACTGAATATGTTGACAACACTCTAGTTCAGACTGAGTCACCAAAGCTAATGCACGAGTCTGATTCTACGGAACCTAATAGTCCAGCAGATACTGAAAAGCTTGTCGAAGATAGTGATCATGATGATGAATAAGATGATGAATGTCAAATATTAGATATGAACTTCATTGATCCCTCTATTCCAGTCCAAGAAGAAGATTCAGATGAGCTTGGTAATGAATGTCAAAGGCCAGACATGAAATTCATTGATCCCATTATTCCGGTCCAAGGAGAAGATTCAGACGTTGCTAGTGAAGATACTCAACCTCTATCTCGCAAGCGCAAGGCAGCAGATACTGACTTGGCTCCTTCACACACTGATACTTCTCTGTCCTGCAAGAAACCCAAGTCCATAGTCAGTATATCAAATTTGGCGGCTGAATGGAGTATGTCTCCTGATCAAGTTAAGCAAATTCTTGATGAAGCCAATCAAGCTCAGCTTCTAAAGAATATTGCTCAAGCTGATGAATCTCTCATTCAGCATAAACTTCAGGCCAAAGGATCTTTTGAAGCTCAGATGTAGAAATTCTTAGAATTTCAGTCCAAATCTCAATCTTCTCAGCCTCCTCCTAGCAGCAGTAAGCCTAAAACTGATAGTATTCTAGACAGGATTGATCGAAAGAGGTTTCAAGATGTTCTTAGACGACGAGTGTGTAGTGATAAAATCATCAAAGTTAAAGCTTCCAAACCACGCAATGAGAAAATTCTTACGTTACTGATCACTCGTCAAGGTCCACAACATCCATACACTGAAGTTGTCAAGAGGGATGAGCTGATCAAATATGGATATTCTAAATGGATGGAATTACTCGAATTAGCATCCAAGCAAACTTCAGCTCTCTCCTCTGAACTGACATGTGCTCTTCATCTGCTGATCAAGAAAGTTCAGCGTTTGGACCTTGTCCCAAAAGAACGACCACAACATCAAGGCCAAAGTTCATCAGTTCCTAGAATCCGAAGAACCAAATTTCAAGTTGATGGTGAAGATGTGTTGGTTCTGAAATTTGGTGCTAGTGGAATAAACAACTCTCTTCCTATGGGTGTTGACCCGGTTCAACATAAATTTATCTCAGTTCCTGAACACGGGATGTTCTATCTCGACAAAAACAGAAAAATGTGTTTTCAGCGAACTGCTGAGATTCCAAGGGCTCCAACCACTCATCTCGTCGGCTTAAGGCAAATATGCATGAGTCATCAAGATCTCTCCGGAGAGTTTCACATCCTTATTGCTATGGAGCTGCTGAATAGAAGACAGGAGTTGCTGGATAGTCCTTACTGGCCAGTAAAAATAGAAGCTGAAGCTGAGTATGAGGAATTCTTGTCCAGAGGTGTTCTAATTTAGTTGGTTTTGAACATCATCATATTGGGGGAGATTGTAAGGTCAAACCTTGAAATATGATGATGTTTGAAATTAATCTTTTAGCATCAGCGCATATCTCAGCATCAACATCAGCATTCAATAGCACAGTATATAGCTTTATTCAGTGCATTGTAACAGATCTTGTATTTATCTTGTTTCCATAGTTAGCGTATATTAGTTTGCTTTATATCCCTGATTTGTAGGGATTGTCTAGAATAGTATTATATATTGTTCTGTATCGGTTTGTGTAGTTCTCAGGCCTTTTACAAACCCTAATAGCTGCTTTGTGCAAACGATAATCTCTTGGTGAGATTATCATTCTTAGTGAAAGTTTTTCTTCGTGAAACCTTATTGTTCTTATTTACAGTCATTGTTTGATAAATAGATTGGTCTAAAGTCTTTTTCATAAGTTCTAATATATTAATAATAGTATTATTTAATTAGTATTTGATCAAGTATTAATCTAGTATTAATTTGGTGATCAAAGTGAGACTAATTAAATATATAAGGGTTGATTATGACAATCATCAATTCTTTTATGGTGGATTAATGATCCATGGTTTATGGGTTATGGATGTAACCATTTGGAGCTCCATGGATAGTCCATGGGAGTTACAAACCCATGGGTCATGAGAAATGAAGAGTCATGACAATTAAGAGTATTCATGTGAAAACCCTAATTGTGACACCACTATAAAAGGGACCCTTTGGCTAGTGAAATCGGACCTAGTAAGGTTACTAGAGAGGGCATAACCGATTTGGAGTGCTAGAAGTATTCTGTCAAGTTATTCCAAGTTTTGTGGTGTTGTGTGAAGCATTTGAGGCACAACATTTGGGGTGCTAGGCTCACAAAGTCTTGAAGGAATCCAAACAACAACAAGGTATGTATTTCTACTAGTTTTTATGTTTCATATATTCCCCATGCCATGCTAGTTAGGAAATAACCTTGAAAAAGAAATTTGCATGTATATAGAGAAAACATAGATTCAAGGTTATTAGGGTTACATGTACACTTAGGAAGTGTTAGAATGCTCAAAACCCATCATACATGTGTATGCAAAACGTACTAGGGTGCACCTTAGTAAGTTGAGCGTACACCTCGTATGCATGGTATACGTGAGTGGGGTCTTAAAGGTTGGTTTTGCTCCATGTATTCTTTAGAAGGCCTTAGTGTATTGAGATGTTGAGTTAAGCACTTAATGGGCGTACAAGATCATAAAGTTGGAAACTTTATGACTCTTGAGGACGATTTAGACTTGGATCTGGAAATATGACGTAAGAGCTTAAGGCATTAAGCTCTTAATAGAGATTTGAATGGTTTGGGCATATGCCCTACGTACCTGGAGTACGCAGTGCATACAAGGTCAAGCATCCCATCTGCGGCCAAGGTTTGGGTACGCCTTGCTTACCTTTGGAGTACGCCCCTGCGTACGCATTCAATGTCAACGCGACTGAGTTGGCTCAGCTGGGTTGCCTCAATTGACTTATGGATTTGATCAGTTTGACCAAGGGGTATTTTGGATGGTGTTTGAGAATTTGGCTTTTGGATGGATAGGTGTTAGTTAGAGCTGAGATTTAGAATTGGGATCTCATCAGCTATTGATCAGATCGAGAGGTGAGTTTTCTTCACTATACTTATAAATCTAAGGTACCAAGGCCAGCCCATTGAATTGATATCCTGCTATAGGTTGATATAAAGGTATGGAATAGATCTACATGGCTATATGCTAGCTGCCGATAAGCTTAGTCTGGTAGATCTATAAGACTATCGGTGATTCTGTCTACATGATTAGCTATCTGTTGGATATATTTGTTATTGGTTATATGAAACGTATTGTGTTGGGTAGAGGTTGTACTTCTTATTGTTGTAGCCAACAGACCCTGGAGCATTCCAGATATGAGATAAGGGTCGGGTAGGGCATGCCAGACTCATACTAAGAGCTCAAGAGCATTCCAGATACGAGTTGAGGACCGGTTGTTATGTCGGGCTCGTATTGAGGACTTGAGGGTATTCCAATCCGATGATTGGTTGGACCAGGGAGCAAGCCAGACATAAGTTGTGGACCCCAAGGACAAGCCAAACATATGTTGTGGGTTCAGGGAGCAAGCCAGATATGATTTGTGTGCCCGATAGGCAACTCATACTCATACTATGGGCTGATGGGTAATCCAGTCTTTTAGCAGTGGACCCAGTACATGCTGTTATTTGTAAATGTTATCTGCTTCTGTTGGTATTTTAGGGGAACACACTAAGCTTCATGCTTACAATTTTAGTTTATGGTTTCAGCTTTTTTAGAGGACCGTGGCGAGGTGAAGGCATGACCGTGTATATCCTAGGTTTTACTATTGATTGGATCTTGAGAGACTCTGATTTTAAATAATGTTTTGGAAACAATATTTTTATAAACATTTCTATTAGTAAACAAGTTGTTTTAAAAAGTTTAAAATTTGTTGAAATTTTTGGGATGTTACCATATATATATATATATATATATATATATATATATATATATATATATATATATATATATATATACACACACACACACTATCGATACTAATGAAATGGATAAGCATCAAGAATGAAAATTATGGGGTGATTAGCAGTAGTTTAGGACATGCAGTTGCAATTTGTCTTCGGTACAAATATTCCTGTAACTATATCTCAGTAGCAACTTTCATTAGGGGTGTGTATAGTGCGGTTTAGTTTGGTTATTGGTCAAAACCGAACCATAACCATTACAATAGGTTAATATATTTCGATAACCATTGTGTAGCGGTTAATATTGGTTTTGGTTAATGGTTTTAGTTGGTTAATGTTTATGGTTTATGGTTAATATCGGTTAACCAAAATGTTCCAAGATGATATAAAAATTATAAAAAAAAGTCTATAAAAATTTAAAAACACAGTCTATCGTTATTAAAAAGTGAATGATTGTGTATATATAATTGTATTAATAGATTATTATTTATTCTATCTAACTCTAAATAATTACCATGTTTGTATATAGTGCTAAGGTGGGCCCTGGGACCCACCTTATTTTGCGACTTATATTATTCCCTCAGTCCCAAAATAATTGTCCATAGACAAAAAACACACAGATCAAGGAAACATTAATTGCCATTAAATTTAGTAAATGAAATGACATCTTACATTTTGTTGCATTTAATTTCATGGTAGTTGCATTTAATTTCAATGTAATTTAACTAATAATGAGGGTTATTATGGTAAAAGATATAATTATTTTTTGAAATGAGCTATTATTTTGGGACAAACAAAAAAATAAACATATACTATTAATATGGGATGGATGAAATATAAATTATACCTAAAAAAAATTATGAACCACCATATAAATTATAAAGGACCTACCTCTACCCTACAACTCATAATTTTGTGACATTTGTTTATTTCCAAGTTTATACTGTTAGTTGACATTTGTGAATATTTGATTGATTATAAAACATACATTAATTATGAAATTCTAAATTTATATTATCATTATTTAGCTTTCAGAACCGATGTCCCAAATTATCCATCACAAGTGAAGGTAATTACAAAACAATATATTACTTAATTACTTATCTTAAGAATTTGTTTATGCATTATAAGTATTAAATATAAGCATATTAAATCGCTATATTGCTACTGAAAAATGTTGAGAATATAAAAGTAGTGTTATGTTTGCTAGTTATGGTTAGTGACTATTTTGAAATCAATTATGTTCTTAGTTATAATTAACATGGTTAAAAATATGTTTTGGAAAGTATCCATAATGATACAATGAATGTATTTCAAGATATAAGATATCGTCGGACATAATTGAAAGAAATTTAATATAATTATTGAAGTTATGTTTAAAAAAATTTCTACGACACAGTCCACCAATTGTATTTTTTTACTCTTTCATTTTTTCGGTTTCATTTAAATTCGGAACCACGTGCTTTTCGGTTCTATATTTGCTACTGATAATTACCCTTAAAAATTTTAATTCGCAATATAATTGCATATCATATATTTAATATTATATTATTCTAAAATCATTATTAATATTATTGGTCCGGTTCGTTTTATAATGGATCGTTTTTTATTGAAAACCAAAACCGAACCATATGTATTTGGTTAATCAAAATTAAAAACCGAACCATAAATTTTAGTAATGGTTCGGTTATATCGGTTAATTTGGTTATGGTTCGGTTTTTCGATTAATATGTTCACCCCTAACTCTTAGTACTTATGGAGGTGTTGCCCTTTGAACCCCACCATTAATCATGTCCGAGATCAAACTAGTTTATATTAGTGTGTACTCTTCACATCTTAACTAGTATACAAATATAACTTAAATCTCTTTGGTAGGTAATTGATGGGTTTTAGCCATAAGAACTTTCCTATGTGCGCATGCAAAACCCTAATGCTTGAATCTAGGCTTTCTAATTAAACATGCTTTGAATCCAAGACTTCTAATGACTAATTAGGTATAAAACAATACAAAATCAGATCTAGAAGTTTACCTTTGAATCTCTTGTTTGATCTTGTTGTCTTGGAGTCCTCTAATGGCTTACAAACACCAACTAGCAAGGAGGATGATTTGAGAGAGAGGAGAGGGAAGAAATTCCGCCAGGGTTTTGTTACTTGAGAAGAGATGCCGATTTCCCTTAGCCATGGGGTCTATTTGTACTTGTAGACTCCTTAAGGGTTTCACCTTAAACCCTAGTTGGATAATCTTTCCTTAAAGCAATCCAAATCCTTACCTTAGATAAGCCTTGGACAATTTTGAGCTATCCTAAGCTCTAGAATCCATCCAATCCCTATCCCTTAAGGATTTACAGTCTAAAGTGTGACTATCAAATAATTGACAGTTTATACCCTCTTATTTAATTAATCTCTTTAAGTCACCAAATTTATACTAATTAATTTATGACTTATATTAATCAAATACCAATATTATTACTCCTTATATTATTCTCATAATATAATAATAATATTTATTCTCTCTTAATAAATCATCCTGTCAAGTTGCTATGGTGAAGGCAACCCAAAAGGACCATGCACAATCGGGTCAAATACTTGCCTAATATAGTTGCAGCCTTAGACACTATTCCAACAGTCTCCCACTTGGATAAGTCTAGTAACTATATGCATAAGTACAATTCGATTTGCAATCATAGCTCTCAAAGACGCTGTCAAACTCTGATCTAATCAATCTTGTCCTTTAGATAAGGGATCGTACAGTCCTCTGTAAGATATCATGCTGACAATTCTATGGAATGATTAGTCAAGCATTTAGGTTTCTCGATCTCTGATTTATTCGACATAGAACTTAATCGAACACATCAATTCAGTTCTGACCGGGCCCGGCACATAAGTCAAATCAAATCATCGAGCGGCCGAGATATCGCTTTCACCTTCTTAGGATAAAAGTTACAGATAAACTTCGACTTATATGCATTTACTTATTCATTAATCAACTATACACAACAATGCGTTTTATAACATCGAGTTACTGATGCGTTTTCGCATTATCAATGTACAACCAAATAACAAATAACAAACCATATATCTAGGTTTTAAGACTATATGATATTATCGTCTTGCGATCACCCTTTTATATCATATTCCATAAGGTGATTCCAGCAAGCACGGGTTTGTTCCAATGCTCAAAACCAGTTCATAAGCACTCATGAACGTCGTAGCAATCTTTTGCCATGTCTAATACCATTTAGACAATCTACGCACCAATTCACGACAATCTTCATTCATATCTACTTCCAACATATGAATGATCATGGACAATTTGAATAATTCGATTATTCTTAATAAATTCAATTATTCTGGAAGTCAAAAATGCAGAAATGAAACAATAGTTAAATAATTAACATAAGACAGTAACATTACTCATAAATAAAACTCCTTTATTTAATCATCAAATGTTAATTACATTTATCTATTACACGTTTCTAATACTATCTATCTAATCTATGCTAATATCATCCTTCATCCCAATACTCCTAGCATGCTGCAAGTGCTTAACCCTACTCAGTCCCTTCGTAAGCGGATCTGCTGGGTTATCTTCCGATGATATCCTCTTCACTACGAGTTGTCCTTCTTCTACACGATGTCTAATAAAGTGATATTTTCTATCGATATGTCTAGATCTACCATGATCCCTCGGTTCCTTGGTCAAGGCAACCGCTCCTTCATTATCACATAAAATCTCCATGGGCTCCTTTATGGCGGGCACAACTCCAAGATCACCGATGAAGTTCTTCAGCCATATTGCGTCCTTCGACGCTTCGCTCGCTGCAATGTACTCTGATTCGCACGTTGAATCAGCTACGGTTTCCTGCTTGGAGCTTTTCCATGTCACTGCTCCTCCATTTAGGGTAAAGACCCAGCCCGACTGTGAACGGTAGTTGTCCCTGTCGGTCTGAAAGCTGGCGTCACTATACCCTCGCACCTTCAAGTCATCACTCCCTCCGAGGACTAAGAACCATTCCTTCGTCCTCCGAAGGTACTTAAGTATATTCTTCACCGCAATCCAATGAGCTCTGCCAGGGTTACCTTGATATCTACTAACCATGCTCAAAGCAAAGGCTACATCAGGGCAAGTACAAGTCATAGCGTACATGATTGAGCCAACTGCAGAAGCGTATGGTACTCGGCTCATTTCTGCTATTTCAGCTTCGGTACTCGGACTTTGAGTCTTACTCAACTTGGAATTACTTTGTATCGGTAATTCTCCCTTCTTTGAGTTTTCCATACTAAAACGTTTTAGTACTTTCTCTAAGTAAGTGTTCTGACTAAGTCCTATTAGTCTCTTACTTCTCTCTCTTACTATCCTTATTCCCAAAATGTAAGAAGCCTCTCCGAGGTCCTTCATAGCGAAGCACTTCCCGATCCAGGACTTAACCTCCTGCAGAGTCGGGATGTCGTTTCCTATGAGCAATATGTCATCGACATATAGAACGAGGAAGCTTACTACACTCCCACTGGCTTTGACATATACACACGATTTATCTTCGCTTCGTATAAATCCAAACTCTTTGACTTTCTCATCGAAGCAAAGAATCCATCTGCGAGACGCTTGCTTAAGTCCATAAATGGACTTCTCAAGCTTACACACTCTATTCGGATGCTTCGGATCCACAAACCTCTCTGGCTGAGCCATGTAAACATCCTCAGCCAACTTTCCATTAAGGAAAGCGGTCTTGACATCCATTTTCCAAATCTCATAATCATGAAATGTGGCAATCGCTAGCATCACTCTAATAGATTTTATCTTCGCAACTGGTGAGAAGGTCTCATCATAGTCAACTCCGGGAGTTTGAGTAAAGCCCTTCGCTACCAATCGCGCTTTATATGTGTGTACGTTTCCATCCACATCGGTCTTCTTCTTGATTATCCATTTGCACCCAACGGTCTTACGTCTGGGCACATTATCAACCAAATTCCAAACTTGGTTATCATACATGGATTGGATCTCGCTATCCATTGCCTCTTTCCATTTCGCAGAATTTGGGCCTGCCATGGCTTCCTTATAGCTATTAGGTTCATCAAGGTTTATTAGTGTACGATCACTAATATACGTGTCCCCTTCGGTAGTAATATGAAAACCATAAAACTGGGGTTCAACTCTAACTCTATCGGAACGTCTAAGAGGTAAGGACTCGTCAATCGATTCAACCGGAGTTTCCTCCTCGGGTTGAGTGCCAGCGGTAGAGGTTCCTTCATCTATCGACTCTTGAATCTATTCAAGCTCGATTTGCCTCCCACTGTCTCCTTGGCTTATGAGTTCTCGCTCTCGGAAAACCCCTCTCCTCACAACAAAGACAACATTGTCCTTTGGTGTATAGAAGAGATATCCAAAGGATTTCTGCGGGTAGCTGATCAAAATACATCGCTCACTACGAGGTTTGAGCTTGTCGTGAGTATCTCGTCTTACGAAAGCCTCGCAACCCCAAACCTTGATATGTGCCAACGAGGGAGCTTTCCCTGTCCACATCTCGTGAGGTGTTTTGGCAACCTTCTTAGTAGGGACTCGGTTAAGGATATCGGCGGCAGTCTCTAAGGCATACCCCCAAAAAGAGATCGGTAGTGAAGCACGACTCATCATAGAGCGAACCATATCCAATAAGGTTCGATTAAGCCTTTCTGCCACACCATTCAATTGTGGTGTCATAGGTGGCGTCAATTGTGAAACTATTCCACACTCCTTGAGATAATCGTGGAATTCAAGACTTAGGTACTCTCCTCCTCGATCGGATCGAAGCATCTTGATTTTCCTGCCCAATTGATTCTCCACTTCATTCTTGAACTCTTTGAACTTTTCAAAAGTTTCTGACTTTTGCTTGATCAAATAGATATACCCATATCTACTATAGTCATCGGTAAAAGTCACGTAGAAGCAGTTCTCATCCTTCGTGGTTGATCTAAACGGTCCACATACATCGGTATGTATTAGGTCCAATAGACCCTCACCCCTTTCACACGTACTCGTGAAGGGTGACTTAGTCATCTTTCCAAGTAAACAAGACTTGCATGTGTCATCTTCCCTAAGGTCGAATGACTCCAACACTCCATCCTTTTGGAGTTGGGCTATGCGCTTCTTGTTGACATGTCCAAAACGACAATGCCACAAGGATTCTCTATCCATACTATTGGAAGAATCTATGTTCAAAACATCATTTCCTAAGTTATCAACAATCATAACAGTTTCATATATTCCATTACATGGTATAGCTTCAAAATAAAAGACACCATTTAGATAAGCTAAAATAGAACTCTCATTATTAAAAGAAAATCTAAAACTTTGTCTAAACAAACCATGAAATGAAATGATGTTTCTAGCCATTTCTGGCGAATAGCAACAATTGTTCAAATCTAAACATAAACTATTCCTAAGCACTAAAGAATACACTCCAATCTTGGTCACAGGCGACGATCTTCTGTTCCCTATGATTAGATTGATCCTTCCTTGCTCCACATCCCTACTTCTTCTTAGTCCCTGCACATTAGAGCAAATGTGGTAACCACATCCGGTATCAAGAACCCAAGAAATAGCATGATTAGAATCGTTAGATTTAATTGTGTATATACCTGCGAAAGACGGCTTGATCTTTCCTTCCTTGATGGCTTGCAGGTATTCTGGGCAGCTTCTCTTCCAATGTCCTATCTTGTGGCAGTGGTGACACTCTGCCTCCTTTGGGTTAGGGCAGGGCTTAGCAGGATCAACTTTGGTCCCACTAGAAGAGGCACCATCTCGGGCTTTAAGCTTGCGATAGTTCTTAGACGAAGCCTTCCTCTTCTTTCCCTTTCCTTGTCCAATAGCCAAGACAGGAGCAGCGGGTGGATTGGGAGTTGGTGCAGCAGACTTGTCCTTGAAGTTGCTCTCAGCGACCCTCAAGAGACCTTGGAGTTTGCTTAGGGTGACCTCCTCTTTGTTCATGTGGTAGGTCATCCTAAATTGATTGTAGCTCGAAGGCAAAGAGTGAAGCACCATGTCGATCTCCAAGTCTTCCCCAAAGTCAACATTTAACTTGCGAAGACGGTCGACATACCTTTGCATCTTTTGCAGGTGCACGGTAAGAGACTCTCCATGACCCATCTTAGCGGAAATCATGTTAGTGAAAATCTCATCACGCCCTTACCTCGCGTTTTGGTGGTATCTCTCCAATAAGTCTTGATGCATCTCGTACGGGTACATGTCCTCATAGGACTTTTGGAATTCAGAGTTCATGGTGGCTATCATGATGCAATGTACCTTCGTTGCATCGTGCTCATGAGTTTCAAAAGCGGTCATTTCAGCCGGAGTAGCGATTTCAGGGTTGATTTTCTCGAGCTTCTCATCGAGGACATACTCCTTATCCTCATAGCGAGCAATGGTGCGAATGTATCTTATCCATTCGCTAAAGTTCGTTCCATCGAAGGTGACCTTTTGACAAAGGCTCATCAATGTGAAAGAACTAGCAGCAACGTTGTTTGCATTCGACATCTACAAATAGAAAGGACAAAGATAGATTAGAATATGAATCCCTAATTATCACCCAATAAGAAAAATTAGGGCTAGGATCCAACAACAATATTTACATATTAGAAAAAGGATGTCGTAATCTAACATGCAAATAATATGAAGGTAAGTGAATGACGATTCACTAATTCTCCACCATAAAAACATAACTTTAAGTCCTAAATGTATTGAGAATTCCTAGGTTCGGATGAGATTCATTGAAACTATTCAATGACATGTTTAAATCTCGATATGCCCCTCTTGTTTGTGACTGGGATATCGAGGATCACAAAGCGGGTGTGAATTACCATGCAAATTCACATGGTGCCTTCATTGTAACGATCACCTATTCGATGTGCCGGTAAACCACACACGCTCCATCGAACTATGATAAACAATGAATCACCCTTTGCCACCTTTGCTTAGAACCAATTAGTGTGCCGGTAAACCACACACGCTCCCCTAACTTCTTAGCAAGCGTGCAAAGTGTAATTTCATGGGATTGCATCAATTCACTTTTCCTAAAGTAACTAAGATTGGGAAATTTTCAAAAATGTGTAGTTACTTTGTATTTCATATTATACTTTTAATGAGAGGATGAGGTTGTCCTATCCTACCCGTTCGGCTAACGACCCTCCACCGATCAAGCAAGCGGTGGGTGTGAGTGTACACCCATTAAGCGCCATTTTATAGGCCGCAACCTTATACCCACCTTATAGATCGGCTTCGTGAATGAGGCCTACTAACGGTAAGACTAGCATTTAAGTTATACGTATATATATATATATATATATATATATATATATATATATATATATATATATTAATCTTGTAATATTATATTAGTATAGGGTTGTATTTTAAACCTTTTAAAATCTAGGGTTTGAAATTTAAATTGTTTAAATTAAAACTTTTAATCACAAAAATATAAATTTCAAAACTTGAGGACATGTTTTAAACATTTAAAACATGGAGGATCAAATAACAAATAATCTCAATTATCAATTAATTCCTTAATTATTCATATTTGATTTATTTAATGATTTCTTGCAAGATAATTACCAATTTAATCAAAATAATTAATTAATTATCACATAAGGAAATTAAATATTTTATTAGTTGATAAATATCTTTAATTAGATCAAGATTATAGTCATATATATATCATAAAATCGGATTAAGGTTGATCTAATATGATAAAGGCAAGTTTCCATAAGATAAATATGAAAAAATTCCGAATCTGGCCTTTCCTGACGCTCAAACTCGTCGAGTTCCCAATTGGACTCGTTCAGTCAAGCCAACTCGTCGAGTCCACCATGGGACTCGTCGAGTTCATGACACAGAAACCCAAAATTCGAATTTTGCAAACAAGTTTCAAACAAACAAGCAACAGTTTAATAGAAACCAATCTAGGCTCTGATACCACTAATGGGTTTTAGCCATAAAAACTTTCTTATGTGCGTATGCAAAACCCTAATGCTTGGATCTAGGCTTTCTAATTAAACATGCTTTGAATCCAAGACTTCTAATGACTAATTAGGTATAAAACAATACAAAATCAGATCTAGAAGTTTACCTTTGAATCTCTTGTTTGATCTTGTTGTCTTGGAGCTCTAGAGTCACAATTGTCACTCCTCTAATTGCTTACAAACACCAACTAGCAAGGAGGATGATTTGAGAGAGAGGATAGGGAAGAAATTCGGCCAGGGTTTTCTTACTTGAGAAGAGATGCCGATTTCCCTTAGCCATGGGGTCTATTTATACTTGTAGACTCCTTAAGGGTTTCACCTTAAACCCTAGTTAGATAATCTTTCCTTAAAGCAATCCAAATCCTTACCTTAGATAAGCCTTTGACGATTTTAATCTATCCTAAGCTCTAGAATCCGTCCAATCCCTATCCCTTAAGGATTTACAGTCTAAAGTGTAACTATCAAACAATTGACAGTTTATACCCTCTTATTTAATTAATCTCTTTAAGTCACCAAATTTATACTAATTAATTTATGACTTATATGAATCAAATACCAATATTATTACTCCTTATATTATTCTCATAATATAATAATAATATTTATTCTCTCTTAATAAATCATCCTGTCAAGTAGCTATGGTGAAGGCAACCCAAAAGGACCATGCACAATCGGGTACGCTCACTTCTGCATTTTTGTTTAGGTTCTCGAGATTCTCAATCGCTTTTTTTAGTGGGGAGGAATAGTGCGTGAATGACGATTCTCAGACGAGGGAATCGTTCCTCTCTAAATAAAAAGAAGCTAGTTCTATTGATAGAGCTTTCACATCTGCGCATAGAAGACTTTTTTTTCCCTTCCATTCCGTTCTTACCATATCATGGGCAGTTGGGTTGGAATCCGTGTGATGGTTCGAAAGTGCTTTCAAATATTCTTCGCATCCCCAGAGAGATACATGATAGTTGTTTAATTATTTTAGTCAAAACCAATTCTTGTCCTTTTTCCCTCTAAATGCGCTAGACATTTGGAAAATTTTAGAATGGTCAAATATTATAGCATTTGTAATCGATCCAATACCCGAAGCGTATGGGACACGATGCAAAATGTCTTACATAAAGATTTGATACTTCATCAATCTTCTGCCATAATGTTTTATTTGCTATGTTCTCAAAATTCGAATTGTGAAGAGGAATGTCGTAATCATAATCGAAATTTTAAGAACACACTATGTTTCTTTGACTAAGTTATTAGCATTCCACTACCTAATCCTTTAGATTTGAAACGAAGCATAATATTCTCTCCCTTAATTATAGCAAAACAACTTTACAACTCTTACGACTTTGCAAGGTATAACTCTTGTTTTCTATAATTAATATTGACAACTTGCCATACGTGCCTTAATAATCATACAATCATAACATTTATGCTCCCACTATCATGATGATTATTATAAACATAACACTTATGCTCCCACTAGCTTTGACATGTATTCAGAAACAGTTTAACTTTCAGAAAAACAATGCTTATTGAATTTCTTAAGTTCATGTTTCTAATACTTAGTGCTTTGATAATATTTTATCAAGGCTTCTTGAATTTATACACCTTTGCCTTAGATAGTTCATATGTGTGTCTAAACAATTGCCAAACCTCACAATTCAAATTATGGAAAGGGATACCGTAACCATAATCGAATTCGAGAATGCAATTTTACAATTACTATCTTCTTAAAATCTCTCTTAGTGAAAGCATTTCCTCATAATCATTTTCATGAAGGAGGGAATCTTATGACACTTAGATTTTAAATGGTGTATGTGTTCCTATCCATGTGAATTTGTCAAAACCAAAGTTTTTCGACAAATTCAAACTCATATGGACCGAACTTTCTTAATCTTGATTTCTTGCCTTATGGTAACACAGTTGCCCACCATGTCTTCCAAGTAGTTAAGCAGCTCACCTTTTCCTATCAATATACTTTTCATTGGTCAAGGTCCTTGCCTTTTATGCATTCAAATGAGAACTCATAGAACTCATATGCATAATTAACTTAATTG
Source organism: Lactuca sativa (assembly GCF_002870075.4). Taxonomy (NCBI): domain Eukaryota; kingdom Viridiplantae; phylum Streptophyta; class Magnoliopsida; order Asterales; family Asteraceae; genus Lactuca; species Lactuca sativa. Next base: position 73,187,127 of record NC_056625.2, on the reverse strand, counting down.
GAACGGCACAGAAACAAAATAATGTCAACACAATAGCTTGTAAACCTCAACTCGTGTGCTAGTGATGATCGATAAGGTCTATTTTGATTTGTTCTTGAAACCTTTCAAGACCATTAAGACTCCCACTGACTCCTTGACATATAAGATTCTTTTGTCAATAAACATTTCTTGAAAACCAAATATTTGAGAGTTAGTGTAGTTTTTATCAAAACACTTCATAAATTGGTCCTAGTTGGTCTTTGTCTTATCCAAGACATCACAACTTTTCCATATTTGATGAATGCTATAAACCTTCTTAATTCTTATCACTCAATGTCGCAATCTTAACTCTAAGACTTGTTTTGGAACGAAGTATGATTGATCTCTTGATTTAACCATTTCTTCAATTCTTGATTCCTCTTCTTAGACATACAATTGTACTAAGACTCACTTAGAGGATCAATTGAGATATGGTTCTTAATCATTAAGACCTATCATAAAGCATAAAAGGTACTCTCCCTTCTTCTTAGAGTGGAGAAACTTTTATCTTTCTGCCTACTTGATTCTTTTTATTCGTTCTGCTATTGATTTAAACCTTTTTTAATCAATTCAGAATTACACTTAATCTTATTATATTTACTAAACCTTTAGTAAATCATGACGAATATCTTTGTTACTCGTATGGTGGACTTGATTAACACGCAACTTTGTGTATTCGATCTCCTAGTCCTTCACTTGACACTTTGTCAATGAATTAGTCTAATTTCCAAATATGAAATTTCTCATTCATCGTGCAACCAAGTTGCATGATTCCAAGTTTCTGTCCAATTGAAACTTGGGTGATGAGAAACTTTCCTTATTCGGTAAATTCTCGACATTTCCACAAACAACATAATTAAGAATAAAATCCATTATTGCTAATAATAGAAACATTCAAACATCAATTTTTCATATACGCCATTGCAAGGATAAATAAATAATATAAAATCAAAATTTATTTTATTGCGGAAAAAAATTTGTCCTTACAATGAAATTCATTGAAAAATTATGCTAATACATCTTTCTTAGAAATCTAATTCTAACTCTAAGTAGCAGTTCAAGAATCTAATCTTCGAGAAATGTGATCGAAATTCATTCCTTCACGGTTAGATTCTGCTCACTTCTTCCCTTAAGCTTCCTTTATTTTCTTCGATCCTACAAAACATCAATTGTAATCTTATCACATTATGTATTAAGAATATAGAATAGAAGCTTAAAAGAGTTAGTCAATGGATTTTACCTAAAGCAGAGCCATACGTTTCGACTCTCCCATCTCTTAGATTTCTTAGGTAAATAGGGCAACTTCGTCTCCAATGCCCTTTCTATTGGCAATAAAAACAAATTGACTCTTTTTGGAACATGACATGGAACTACTTCAGACATTGCCTTTCTCTTATGATCAAACTTTTCAATCATAGCATGTCTTTCGTTGCCATTATCTATATCCATAGAGGTCTTGAAGGCAGATTCACCAATCAACTTTGCTTTTCTATTGCACCAAACCATTGCTGATTCAGCAGCAATAAGCATATAGGTGAGATCTATAAGGGTCACGTCGCGGTTCAACATATAGTACTCTCTTACGAACTCACTATATGAGTTAGGAAGTGACTGAAGAACCCAATCAACAGCCATTTCCTCACAGACAACGGATCCCAACATTCTTAATCCTATCAATGTGTGACTTCATCCCTAGGACGTGTGCACACACCGGCTTTCCTTCTTTATGTTTACTTGCCAAAAGGGCTTGAGTGATCATGAACTTTTCAAGTCTTCGAACTTGTGGGTTAGGGAGAACAATTTGAGGAGGTGGAGGAAGTGAAGCATGATTTCTTGTTCCTCGATCGAATCGTGGAATATCATCTTCATATGGAAAGCTTGTTCCACGGGATTTGGGAAGACCATAGTTGTCGAACTTTGACATCTACAAAACGGGAGAAAACGAATTCAAGTTATTTGATTGATTGAGTCCTTAGTAAATCACCTAAATGAGATACTAAGGCTAGGACCTAACACAATATGCTACAACTCGGGAGAGGGATGCCGTAACCCAAATTGCAGAACATTTGAAGGTAAGTGAATGACGATTCACTAATTTCCACCATGAAAAACGAAAAAGAAATTTAAGTTTTAAATCTATGAAAACTCCTAGATCCTATGATATTCATTGAACATTTCAACGACATGTTTAAATCTCGATATGCACCTCTTGTTTGTGACTAGGATGCCGAGGATCACAAAGCGGGTGTGAATAACCATGCAAACTTACATGGTGCCCTCGTATGTTACAGTCACCTATTCGATGTTCCGGTAAACCACACACGCTCCACAAAACTATGACAAACATTGAGTCACCCTTTGCTACCTTTGCTTAGAACCATTTAGTGTGCCGGTAAACCACACACGCTCCACTAACGTCTTCGCAAGGGCACAAAGTGTAATTTCATGGAATTGCATCAATTCACTTTGCCTAAGTAACTAAGATTGGGAATTTGTAAAACATTTAGTTACTTCTGTATTTTATTATACTTATAATGGAAGGTTTCGTCCTATCCTACCTGTTTGGCTAACGACCCTCCACTAGTCAAGAGTGCGGTGGGTAAGAGTGGATACCCATTCAATCGCCATTTTATAGGCAATTTCCTTAAACACCCCTTATAGACCAGCTTCGTGAATGAGGCCTACTAACGGTAAGACTGACTTTTACTCATACATATATATAATGTTAGACTTTTAATGTTATATATAGTATAGGGTGTATTTTACAACTTTTAAAATACTAGGTGGTCAAATTTAATAATTATACTTTAAATTCAATTAAATTGTAAACCTAAACTTTTATGGATTTATTAAACCTCTTTTAATTATACACCTTAATTAATTAATAAAACCATAAGGGTGTGATTTGAATCTTTTTCAAAACAATACTAGGGTTTTAGAATTTAACATTCCTAAATTAAACCTTTAATCAACTTTTAAATTCCAAAACTTGAGGGCAAGTTTTGAAACATTTCAAAACATTAGGTTTAGAATTTAAATATACATCAAAATTAAACTATTAATTCAAAATTTAAATTCCAAAACTTAAGGGCAAGTTTTGAAACCTTTTTCAAAACATTAGGGTTTCAACTATTTAAATTTCAAAACAACAAAACTTTTGAGGTCAAATTTAAACTATAAAACGTAAAGGGGAAATGTGAAACTTTTCATAACACAAGGATCAAATAACAAATAATCTAAATTAACAATTAATCACATAATTATCCATATTTGATTTATTTAATGATTTCTTGCAAAACAATTTATCAATTTAATCAAAATAATTAATCAATTATCACATAAGGAAACAAATATTTTATTAATTGATAAATATCTTCAATTAGATCAAGAATATAGTCATATATATCAAAAAATCGGATTTATATTGATCTAATATGATAAGGCAAGTATCCTTAAGCAAAAACAGCAAGAAATCCCAGTTTTCCCTCACTCTGACCAGCCGACTCGTCGAGTCAGGCATGGACTCGTCGAGTTAGCAAGAACTCGGCGAGTTCATCTAAAAAACTCGGCGAGTTCAGCCCCCAGAAACACAAAAATCGAATTTTTTCAACATACAAAGCATCAATACAATAGAAACCAATCTAGGATCTGATACCACTGATGGGTTTTGGTCCTAAGAACATCCTATGTGCTCATACAAACCCTAATGTCTGGATCTAGGTTTCTCTATTGTACATGCAAGATATCCAAGACTATAAACCCTAGATCTAGAATATGATAATCAATATGACATATAATTAGGGTTTAGATCATACCTTGATTGTTATATAACAATAACAATCCCAATTCCTCCTTGTATTGACTTTAGAAAGCTTAGAGTCATAAATGTCACTCCTCTAATGGTTCACAAACACCAAGAGCAAGAGGATGAGCATGAGAGAGGATGGAGGCTGCCCAAAACGTGTGAAACCCTAGAAGGATGCTTAGCTACATTTTTGGGTCATAAGGGATGTATATATAGTTAGGCTATTAGGGTTATCTAACAAAGAAACCCTAATTTGGATGCTTAAGCCCTAAGCAACCCATGGATCCCTTTCCTTAAGGCCTTGGACGATTTCCTTATGGGTTTCCCCATAGAATTCGTCCACTCCTTAATACAAGACAATCCATGGCCCAATTGCAATTATCTTATAATTACAATTCCAGTCCCTTAAGTTTAATTAATCTCTTTTAGTCACAAAACTAATTACCAATTAATTATTGACTAATATTAATTAAACAATATGATTTCTTCTTTAATATATTATTCTCATAATATATTAATAAATCATATTTAATCATTTATCTCCATAATTCATCCTATCAAGTTGCTTTGGTGAAGGCAACCCAAAACGACCATGTACCATCGGGTCAAGTACATACCAAAATAGTTATGGACTTAGACACTAATCCAACAAACAAAATCACCGATAAATGTTTGGTGCTGATTTAAAATAATCAAGGTTATCCGATTTAAAATGACATGGATTATAAAAGAATAAGTATGTGATACCCACTAATTAAGCATAACATCAAACTTATTTCAAATAAGGTGGTATGATCCTAAATTTTATTTTGTGTGGCTGATTTATCGTTTTATATTGTTTCATCAAATAACAAGTTTAAGAACATATTTAATATATTTGGTGACCATAAAAGTTGTGTGTTTGATACTTTAATGGATGGGTGACCATCGATAGTGGAAAACTATATGGTCAGCAAAAGGAGATAGTGAGAATGAATAGATCACCATTTATATTCTTAACAAATAAAAGGAAGCAATATTTCTGGTATATGTATCCCCATTTGTATCTTCAGTTCCACATTTGTCTGGTATCTTATCCTCATTTGTATCTCCAATTCCATGCACATTGGTTTGGTACAAACAACTTTGTATTTGGTACGGTGGTATGGCTCCTTTTGCATAACCTCATATATATATATATATATATATATATATATATATATATATATATATATATATATATATATATATATATATATATATATATATATATATATATATATATATATATATATATATATATATATATATATATATATATATATATATATATATATATATATATATAGTTAGGTAAGTTAATGTGAGACGGCCTAATTTTCTAAGACCGTGAGACGTATTTTTTTTTATTTTTTTTAGTTAATTGAAGTTCCGAAAATAACATTTAAAAAAAGAATTTTTGGATTTTCCATTTATTTTGAATTTTAAAATTATTTTTTAGAATATGTACAGTGTAATATTCTGTTACAATATTTCACGTATTTTTCGAAAAAAACAGGATTTTTTTATATTTTTTTTAGTTAATTCAAGTTTCGAAAATAATATTTAAAAAAAGAATTTTTGGATTTTTCCATTTATTTTGCATTTTAAAATTATTTTTTACAATATGTACAGTGTAATATTCTATTAGAATATTTCACGTATTTAAAAAAAAAACAGGATTTTTTTATTTTTTTTAGTTAATTCAAGTTCCAAAAATAATATTTAAAAAAAGAATTTTTAGATTTTTCCAATTTATTTTACATTTTAAGATTATTTTTTAGAATATGTACAGTGTAATATTCTATTAGAATATTTCACGTATTTTTCAAAAAAAAACGTGATTTTTTTTATTACTTTTTATTTTTTTTAGTTAATTCAAGTTCCCAAAATAATATTTAAAAAAAGAATTTTTGGATTTTTCCATTTATTTTGCATTTTAAAATTATTTTTAGATTTGGTCTCACGGTTTCACAAAATTAGAATGGTCTCAAATATATATATATATATATATATATATATATATATATATATATATATATATATATATATATATATATATATATATATATATATGTTCAGGTTCATTTGAGACCATTCTAATTTTGTGAAACCGTGAGACCAAATTTAAAAATAATTTTAAAATGCAAAATAAATGGAAAAATCCAAAAAATCTTTTTTTAAATATTATTTTCGGAACTTGAATTATCTAAAAAAAATAAAAAAAAAATCCTGTTTTTTTTTTTTTGAAAAATACGTGAAATATTCTAATAGAATATTACACTGTATATATTCTAAAAATTAATTTTAAAATGCAAAATAAATGGAAAATTCTAAAAAAAAAATTTTAATATTATTTTTGGAACTTGAATTAACTAAAAAAAAATAATCCTATGATTTTTTTTTTCGAAACTTGCATTCTAATTTTCGGAACTTAAATATTATTTTCGGAACTTGCATTTTAAAATTATTTTAGATTTGGTCTCACGGTTTCACAAAATTAGAATTGTCTCAAATGAAACTGAACATATATATATATATATATATATATATATATATATATATATATATATATATATATATTTATAATTTGCAAAAATACGAAAACAAGGAAAACCTATGAGATTATGCAACCTCAACCTTATATTTTATACAAGAATGCATTCAAACTTTAAACTACATGATGATAATCGATGATATATGAGAAATTGTTTCATAATAGCAAAACATGTTTTTTTAACATTTTTATTCTCAAAACCTGAATTTAAATGTGGTTAACGACGTGGATAAAAAAAGAAACGGTTGTTAAAACCATATTTTAATCTATATTACCATAACACCCTTAAATGTAAACATATTGTCTTTAATTGGTTGCTAATAAATTAAACTTCTATAGTATATGTATTTGATTTTTATAAAACAAAATATGCTTTCATATTTTCACAAATTATTTATATTTACGCATGAACCTATATATATATATATATATATATATATATATATATATATATATAGGGCTAGATTAATGAATAATTAACTTTAACATTAATGAATAATTTAATTAGTTTCCATCAAAAAAGAATTATAAGTATGGATTTCATTTAATATACATATAATTTTTACTAAACTCTTATTGGTGTATTCTAACACATAATAGATGTGAGAAACCTTTGAACCTACATATATATATATATATATATATATATATATATATATATATATATATATATATATATAGGTAGCTTCATATATAAACCTTAATTATTGTGTGAGTGTGTGAACCAATGAGAATTTAGAAAAAGAAATAAATGATTAATTAATCAAATAAGGTTTCCTTTTATCTACCCAAATTAAATTAGTGATATATATGGAAACAATTCAATAGACGTTTCAAATTGATATTCTTTAAATTGTTCTTAAAGAATGTCTGAGACACTTGTCATTCATGTCTTATTCTTCAAGATACGTTAGTTTTAAACTTATAATTCATGTTATATATTCTTAAAGAATTTTATTTATAAACTTGTAATTCATGTTTGATTCTTGAAAACTGAATTCTAATTCTTCAAGAATATCATACAGTTATATTTACCAGATATTTGATGATCATAACAACATTCTTTCACATAAATTCTTAAAAATTTCTTGAATTCATCATTTTGTGATGTATTACTATATAAATGGATAAAAAAAATTAACAACCATTCTAAAAAATTATTATTAAAACCATCGATATACCTATGTATTTGAAAACCATTATTTTTTAAATCAACTATTAGAAAAAAGAAACGTTATACATTCTTAAAGTAATGTATGCGCTTTAAAAAAACATAATATATTCTCAAAGAATTTACTACATTAAAAGAATTTATTCAAATCTTGAAATGCATTTTTCATTGTATACTAAGGTTTACTGAGTTTTCATTGAGATTTTGGTTTATTATTGGTAATTGATGTGCGTTTTGGAATAATCACAATTGTTAACTTCTAAATTCTCTCTACTTTAATGCGTATTAATTAAATTGACCATTATAATTACTATTTTTAATTTTTTTATTAAAAAGAAATGTTTATATGTATTGTGTTCCATGGTAACTATTGTATGCTATCTAATCTTAGCCATATAAAAAATCTAATCTAATGGTCCAAAACTTGTCATACACTCATACAATATATACCATTCACATTTAATCCTAACCCTATATATATATATATATATATATATATATATATATATATATATATATATATATATATATATATATATACTAGTTTATAACCCGTGGGAACCACGGTTACAAAAGTAATTAAACTTTAATAGTAAAAACTCAATTATTTATTATTTATTTTAAATAAATTATTAATTAAGTGATTATTTTTAGTTATATAAAATTATAATCATTATTTTAAATAAATATGTAAAATTATGTCAATTTATAATTTGTATTAACTTTATTTTAGTTTTTATTCTAATGTTATTAATTTAAGGTAATTAGAGTGAGAAATTTAAAATTTGAAATTTGAAATGAAGAATTAATAGGGTGACAAGTGGCATGTATTAATTAGGAGAAATAATAGGGTGACAAATGGCAAAAGAAAACTAAAATATGCATTAATTATGATGCCTAATATGGTGACACATGTCAAAAGGAGAATAAAACTATTCTTTTATTAGAATATATATATATATATATATATATATATATATATATATATATATATATATATATATATATATATATATATGTATATATGAGAGCGTTCAATTGAGAACATTTTTTATTGCGAGAACATTTGAGAATAAATTTGAACCACCCCCACTCACCCACCACCACCACCACCACCATCACCATCATCCACCATTATGACCACCACATGCCACTACCAGCAACCACCACCCTCCACCCGCCTCAACGGCCCATCACCACCACCTACTACCACCACCACTCACCACTATCACCTCCACCTACCATCCTCCAAACCCCCCCCCCCCCCACCCACTACCATCACCACCACCCATCAACCACCATAACCACCAACACTCATCACTACCACCCACCTACCACCTACCATTATAACCGTCTCCCGCCTCAATCACTTATAACTACCACCCACTACCACCCCTCACTCACAACCACTACCTATCACCACCACCCGCCTACACCACCTATCACCCCCACCCTCCACAACCACCCCACCCACCATCCACCAAGATTAGCACTACCTACCACTATCACCATCGACCACCACCACCACCACCACCACCCTACCCATCACGCACCAAAACCATCATACCCCACCACCAACTACCAAAACCTATCCACCACCATACATCACCAACACCTGCCTCCATCACCCATCACCATCACTCACCACTACCACCACTACCGCTATCCGCCACCATCACCCCCACCACCATTACCACCACTAATCACCACCAACCACCACCACTATCTCCCCCACCGACCACATCATCACCAACTACCACTATCACTACCTACCGCCTACCACCACCAACACCAAACATCACCATACGCCACCACTACCTGTCACAACCCACCCATCACCTCCACCACCACCAACCCAACCACCATCCATCATAACCATACTCCTACCCCACACACCACCCTTTACCACCACCATAACCACCACTCACTACCACTCATAACCACCACAAACCAACTATCACCCATGACCCCCATCATTCACCACATATCACCATCACCTGTCACTACTATCCACCTCCTTCGCCCACTTTCACCACCACCAGAACCCACCATGCATCACCACTCATATCCCCATATATAACCACATGTGATTATATGTATCTAATCACATATGATTTATATAATCAATGTTCGTTTTCATGTTTTTCATTCAATATCTCTTCTCATGTATTTAATCATATTTGATTATATGAATTTAATAACGTATGATTAATATGAACAAAGATATGTTTTTGCATTTTTGATTCAATGTTTGTTCTCTTCTATATAATCGCATATGATTTATATAGACAAGATTCTTTTTGTCCATATAAATCATATGTGATTAGATACATATGATCACATGTGATTAGATGTATTTAATCACATATGATTAAAGTTGACAAAGAACAATTATTGAATCGAGAACACGATAACGAATCTTGTCCACATAAATCATATGTGATTAGATAAATATAATCACATGTGATCAAATATACAAGAATAAACAAAATGAATCTTATCCATATAAATCATATGTGATTAGGCATATATAATCACATGTGATTATATGTATGATGTGTCTAATCACATATGATTTATATTAACAAGATTCATTTTCGCATTTTCTATTCAATAATTTCTTTCATTGATTTAATCACATGTGATTATATCTACTTAATCACATATGATTACTGTAGAGAAAGAACAACGATTAAATCAAGAACGCGAAAAAGAATAATCACATATGAGTAAATAAACGAGAACAACTATTGAATCGAAAATATGAAAACGAATCTTGTCCATATAAATATATGAGGTTAGATACATATAATCACATATAATTAAATACACAAGACCAACTACTGAATCGAGAACATGAAAATAAAGTTTGTACACATAAATCATATGTGATTAGACATATATAATCACATGTGATTATATGTATCTAATCACATGTTATTTATGTAAACAATATTAATTTTCACGTTTACGATTCAATAGTTGGTCTTGTATAATTAATCACATATGATTATATATATATATATATATATATATATATATATATATATATATATATATATATATATATATATATATATATATATATAATTACATATGACTTATATGGACAATATTAGTTTTCTCGATTAATTCAATAATTGTACTCGTTTATTTAATCACATGTGATTATATGTATTTAATCACATAGAAATTGTGTTGATAATATTTTTCACGTTTTTTATTCAGTCTGTGGTCTCCAAATTGATAAGGTTAAAAATGAATGACTCATAATTTATATATATATATATATATATATATATATATATATATATATATATATATATATATATATATATATATATATATTAATTTTCAATTCCCTTATGAACATTACCTAACCAAGGTACTGTTCATCGGGTTATTTACTTCGCCTGGGCTGCTTTTGCCTCTCTTATCCCACCGCTTCCAACTTCTGGAACCACTTGCTATTCCTCCACCACCTAATCTAATACTCCTTTATTTCACCACCGCCTTTGCCTCTACCTCCATTGAGGCAAAAAGCCATTTCAATTTTGGTTCCCTTTCTCATAAATCGATTGTACTGTTCGTTGGCTTCTTCATTATAGACGGTCATCTCCACCGCCTCGATTGTTCACACTGCATAGCTTCCACCGCCTTGCTCCGGATAACTGCATCTTCTACCTTCTGCTTCTTCTTTTAGATGTGAATGTCTGATTGAACAACCACGAGCACCACCACTTTTTCTTGCTTCTTCAGGTTGGTTGTGGTCAAAATCGATCTTCCATATCTGTCTTTTCATTGTATGTTAATTAAACACTAACGGTCACCTGGATTATCAGGAGTCCATTGAATTCGGCACCACCATCGATCATAATTGGAATTGTTGTTGATGTCTATGAGGCTGTTTATAGAGGCCACCGCCATCATGTTTTTTTAACCTTTGCACGTCCTACTCCTATCTTATTATCTTTCTTTTTTATGGTTATTTCAGTAACAACATGGAGAATCGCGTCTCAGGCGGAAGAAATATGGGGCAAATTGATGTCATTGCTTAGTGGTGTATACCACTCCTCCTTCATCTAACCAGCAAACCATTAGACTAACAATCTCGCAATCATCACACCTCCACCGATTTCATACCATCTTCTGGGGTTCTTTAATGTCAGCTAAAATCAATCACCTTAGGTTAAAGGTAATTAGTTCTCTACTTCTGTTCTCATCTTATTGATCATTTGGAATTCAATTTTCCGATTTCACACCATCTCCACGGGTTCTTCAAATTTTGGTTTTATTATGTGATAAACCTAATGATTATACTATGCCTATTTGACACTGCTAGCAAGAAATTATGGCCTAGATGTAAGCGAATTGTTCCAAGGGGGCTGGAGTTCTCCATGGAAAAGGTTAGTTTCATACTTAATGTTGTATATTAATACACATTTGAGACTAATTGTCTCAAAGTAATTGTTTGATAATTTTAGTTTAAAGTTGTTACAACTGTTGTTGTTCTTGGAAGACTTCTTTAAAGCCTCCTATTTATGTGCATACGTGGAATTATAGCCTCTATAAGCTTGACTAAACCTTCTGGTTCCGTTGGATTTTTCACATTTTTGGTTCATTTAGTAATAAAGTATCAAATATCAGGAGTTATGTGGTGGTAAGCCTTCTGAGGGGGTGTTTGTTAGGGTGCTTTTTTTAGTGTCATCAACAACAGTGATAAGTAAAAAAAAAGCATGGAACTCTTTTGCTTAAACCTACCTCATTAACCTCTAGCTAACTAAACATTAATTATATTATACATGTTTTGAAGTTTTTGATGGAAAATGATAGTGTTAATGCCCGTCATGGATAAGTTATAGTTGGAACTCTAATCTTGCAAGATTGTGCAGTGGGTTTAGTGTTTGCTCTTCTTCCTATCCTTAGTGGAACTTCAGGTGTTTTACAAGGAGTCATATCCATGACCAAATCTTAAGTTATCAACCTTCTTTATTTGTATACTATTTATAGAGAAATAGCAACCTACTTTATTCTTTTTACCAATATAAGAATTGTGCTTTATTTTTACCCATAATAGCAACATAATTACTTTATTTTTAGTATGTTTGTATTATGAATAATAAATACACTAGATTGCTTATCTTGCTTAAGAAGGTAAAGTATATTGGTATTCTGAGCAATTTGGGTAATAATTTAGTTAGAATGTTGAAATATTATATTGTTTGTTTAGATATTTATGTTGATTTCAGCATACTGATTGTTAGTTAGTCAGGCTGGTGGCGTTGGTTGCATTTTTGGCAGTTTTGTCATGGACTTCCTTGCCTTGGTTCTTTAAACTCATGATTAGCCTCTCCTCACAGGTGACAAAGCATCAACTTTTTTTTAATATTATATACATATTTTAATAATTTTTTCCTAATCTTTTGTGCAGACCAATGAACTGTTTATTTACAATTCGTTTGTTATCGATGTAATTTACACCCCTTTAATCCCCAAAGCTACAATCTAACTTTCGAAGTCAAAGTGGCCTCTCTTTACTTAAAGGTAGAATGGTAGATCTTTGGAAAAAATTTCTATCAATCTTACAACTGGATAGTACTAGGTTTTTCATAAAAAGAGTTGATCTCTTTTTAGATATATGGATTGTATGACTGATATTATGTTGTTATTGATAAGGCTCAAAGACTTAAAAATCCTTCCAGTGTAGGTTTTAACTTTTAAGACTAATATATTAGCTTCAGGTTTACTGATTGTTTGATTGTTTTCAGGTTTTATATAATGTTCTTAGAGTGAGATATATGATACCTAGATTTCTACTCATGGCTGTAACACCTACTCGAATAGTCTTACTGAACTTTGGGCGCTTTGCATTTCTTTATGCCTCTAATCTTTGGGACATTAGACCAATTATGCTCTAAATTTAAAGAAGGTAATGGTGTACCACTAGATAAGGAGAAGTTTAAAAGCTTCCTTTAGATACCATTTTCTTTAACAGGTTCTATTTTGTTTTATCAGGATGGCTCCATTACTGACCTTGCAAAAGAAGGTGTAGATTTAGGTTTTATTGTTTGTGAACAATGAACTTAAAGAAATAAAATACCTATTTGATCCTCAAAAGCTATAAAATTGATATCGGATGTTACAGTAGCCTTCTTTTTATAACTTCAAAATGATTTTGGAGAATCTTTTTAAAAGAGAAAAGCCAAATGAGATCATGTAAATGGCCATTGAAACCAAAGCTCTTTTCTAACCGATATATTATATGACTGATTTAGTGATTTGAGTATGTATAAATTCCAGATTTTGTTGTGTAATGATTTGGGTGTTTGGATTTTTTAGGTTTTGTTGTTTGTTTTCGATGAACTCAAAGAAAGACAAGATGGGTATTATGTTGTTGTTGGAGGAATTACTCCAACACCTCTTGGAGAAGGCAAGTCTACTACCACTGTTTGTAAACAATTTTCAGTACTTTTTGAATTCATGATATTTTTGTGCTTTTTCTAATTGTTTCAATTTCGAAATACAATGTTTGGAACGAAATCTTTGGTTTTATTTCATCTATCATGAAACACACTAGATACCTTTCGACATATGTGTGATTTAGTACTATCTAGCAAAAGGTTCATTAGACAAAACTGTAAAGTTTTGAGATTTGGAGACCTTTGAATTAATTGGAACAACTCGACTAGAGGTACCATTTTTCTAGAAAAAATCCCTTTTTTCCCTTGGTATTTAAGCAACATATGTTTTGTAATTGTCTAGACAACAGGTGTAAGATCAATTACCTTTCACCTAGATAGGAGAATGCTCTTTTGCGGTTTACACAAACAGTTCAAAGGATTTAACTTTTTCCATCCACCATGTCCTCATATGATGACATAAAGGATGTAAAGACATATATGTGGAGAGTAAGTTTTAATTTTATTTCAATAGTTTTTAACCATTTCTTTATTGCATGGTGGTTGTTGGATCGATCTATTATCCTATAATCATCTTGACCTTGATTAGTCAAATTACTTAAATGCCCTTTAGCAATATGAAAATTTTGGAATAATAATAAAATCAGTAAGTTGAAATGCTAACAAGGGGAAAATAGGTAACTCGAACTTCAATTTTTGTTTTCAAAAAAGGAAAGCATTTCAGTTTTGCAGCACATTGCAGATCTAGTTGACTGGTGGAAAAACTTTCTAACAAAATGTGTGTTCAATAAATAAACACACAATAATTTTCTCTGTTATAAACGCATTTTATTAAAACTACAATCTTCTTCTTTATTTACATTTACTATATATAAAAAAACAAAGAAAGAAAATGTAAGTAACCAAGAATGATAGATAATGTTCTTATTGTTGATTGCGGTTATGTTATATGTCATAATTATTCTGATTTTTATGTTTAACAATGTGTTTCTTGTGAAGCATTTGTTTCATAAAAATAATAAAAATAATAAAAAAAGAAAAACATAAACTCATCCGGTCTAAAACAACTTTTTTGTCGACGCCTTCCAACCCCGCAAAGCGGGGGGATCGCTTCTAGTTAATTATGAAAATATATAAATATCATACTTTATAAACTTTAATGGTTTTAAAAATAATTTTGATTGACATATGTTAGTTTTTTAAAATAAAAATAATTTATCCTAAAAATAATACTCAAATCATTTTAAAAATGTTTACATGTGAAAAAAATTTCAAATTAAAAAAAAAGCCGCAAAAAGGCAGGTGGCTCGTAGCATAGCCTATGCCACCATATATATATATATATATATATATATATATATATATATATATATATATATATATATATATATATATATATATATATATATATATATATATATATATATATATATATATATATATATATATATATATATATATATATATATATATATATATATATATATATATATATATATTCTTTTGTGAAAGTGATATAAAAGATCCTTAGAACATCTCAACGTGGAGATCTAATGTCTCGCTAAATGAGATCCGGTAGGGATGGCTAGTATAGCAAGATTTGGTATAAGAGGTATACAAAAGTGGTTTTTGACATTGAGAGTGGTGAACAAGCATATCTAGAGAGTGAAAAGGCGGCAATCTGGTGCTTTTTGTCGATGGTAGGCGGAGGGAGGTGAACAAGCAGATCACGTGAGAGTGAAGAGACGCCGGTCCGGTAGTTTCGATGGTATTATAGTGGTTCCCACGGTGGTTTTGGCGTCGTTACAGTAGTTACGACGGTGGTCGCTTATCTGGTGGTCTAGATCTAGAGAGAGAAAGTGTGTGTACGAGTATCTGAGGGCTTTTTTTAGAAAAAAATAAAGAAATAATTAATTTTATTGAATATGATATAATAAACTATTAATTTGTAGTTAATAAAATGTATGGACAAAATTTGTTCTCATAAGAATTGTTTTTATTTGAATATATATATATATATATATATATATATATATATATATATATATATATATATATATATATATATATATATATATATATATATATATATATATCAAGGTTGCAAAAAACGTTTGACGTTAGTTAGTCGGTGGACTAGAGTCAAGGGATTAATCGGCTAGGCGGAGATTAATCGAGGGATTAATCGGGTACCATTAATTGTTAATTTGTTGAATTTAAAAAAAAAAAAATATGACTAATAGGATATCAAAGTTCGTAAATACCACTAATATAATAACAAAATAGGTTAATATGATTAATACAACATTAATCATACCTCAAATAGTTTCCATTGACATAAAACTTTTTCAAAATGTTAAGATTTCATTATTTTATAATGTTTCACTCATTATATATGTAGGGATTAATCGCTAGGCGTCCTCTAATCGGTCGAGTAGCGCCTAGGGAGTAATCAGAGATTAATCGGGACCTAGTCGGGATTTTTACAACAGTGATATATATATATATATATATATATATATATATATATATATATATATATATATATATATATACACACACACACACACACACACACAAACAAAGAGGTACGGGGGCTGCCGGGTGTTCTTTTTTGTGAGACTGTGAGACCAAATCTAAAAATAATTTTAAAATGTAAAATAAAAGAAAAAATCCAAAAATTCTTTTTTTAATTATTATTTTCGGAACTTTAATTACCTAAAAAATAAAAATAAATTAAAAAAAAAGTACCGTTTTTTTTAAAAATACGTGAAATATACTAATAGAATAATATTAAACTATAAATATTCTAATGTGATTTTTAGAATGTTAGAATATTGTACTAGATTTGTCACATATATAGAATATTATAATAGCCTACTAGAATATGTAAAAAAATATATTTCTTTTATATATTTTTTTGGTATTTTTTTTATTTTTTTGGAAAACATAAATTCCAAATATATTATTTGAAAAAAAAAATTTCGAAAATTTTCAATTAATTTGTATTTTAGAAATGTTTTTTTTATCTACCAAATGAGTGACTAGAATTGGGTCTCACGGTCTCACAAAATTATAACGTGTCACATGTACCTAACTATATATATATATATATATATATATATATATATATATATATATATATATATATATATATATATATATATATATATATATATATATATATATCACGTTTTACATTTCATTACAAAATGATCACTAAACTAGCTAGTGAAAAAAATCCTCTAAAGTTCGTGATTTTGCTTTTTCTTTTCGACACAAAATTTGATTATAAGTCAAAATTGTTTAAATCAAAATAATAAATTGTATGAACTTTTAACAATCTTTTTTCGTGGAAAAAGTTTTCTGAGTATAAATAAAGATCAACTTCAAGAATTTGGAAGTTTTATGAATTCTAACAATCCTTATACTTGCTAAAACATTTTTTTGTTACTAAATTATAGATTGTCCCTTCTGTAGGTGTTAAAAATTATGTTCAGTCTTTATTTTAAAAAATTAATTCTGACCGTCCCTGTATTATTATTTTTTTACTCTGATCATCCCTATGGACATAAAATGACTATTTTGCCCTTAATATTTTTTTAAACTTTTTATTATTTATTTAACTTTTTTTTAGATTAAAAAAAAAGAAAAAAAAAACTAAATATTCGACCAACCAATCCACCCTCCCGCTCCCCTTCCCTTTCTCTCTTCACTTTTCCTTCTACATTCTCTCACCGGATGAACGTCGCTTTATCTCTGCCTCTATTCTCTGTTCTCCGCCTATACACAACCATCGCAAATTCACCACCTGCATGCCGCCATTGCCACATACGCACCAACATCGCTGCGCCAAACCCTAGCCGCCTATTGTTTTTATGGCAATAGGGTAGCGAATCTGTACACCCCGCTCCCGAGTTCAACTTAAGGAGAGAAAATAAAGGAAATGGACGGAAATGAGAGGAAGGTAAGAGAGATTGATGCTCCCAATTTTCATTAAAGGAAGGAAGTGGAAGGATCACTTTCCCTCCTAACTTTCCTTCTGATTTGGGAGGATTTGAAAGAAAGAACAAAATGTTTAACTTTCCTTCCATTTCTCTCTAACTCGGTAGCACAAAAGACAAATTTGTTTTGTTTTGTTTTCTTTTCTCTCTTTACTATCTTTTATCTTCTTTTCTTTGCTTTGCTTCAACTCGGGAGCAGGGTGGTAGTGTTGTGTGGGCTTACTGCGGTTCTCAGTGGTGTGTGTTGTTCGCCAAAATTGAGAGAGAAGGAGAGAAAGACGAATTCGAGAACTATGAAGGTTAGTTTATGATCCGTCTCATTTTAGATCAATCCAATGATGCTCTTATTAGGATTCTACTTCCTGCTATTGCGATTTCTTTTATCCTGGAGATATGAAGATAATATCATTTGTTGACCTTGTCATATTTGTGATACTAATTGTTAATGCCAATGTTGGTGTTTGGCAAGAAAATAATGCTGAAAAAGCCTTTGAGCACTTTTAAGAAAATCGAATAAGAACAAGCAACTGTAATATGCAATGGCAAAAAGGTCACGAATCATCATGCTTCCGGGTGATATTACAGAGCTTCGTGTAGGAGATAAAATTCCTGCTGATATGAGGGGCGTTCATCTAATTAGGTCAACCCTTAGAGTTGAAGATGGTTCATTAACCGAAGAAAGTGAAGAGTTAGTAAAACTACAAAACTTGTTGCTGATAACTATGATATACAAAAATAGAGAAAAAAGGAGGGGGTGGTTTGACGGTATGCTCTGGTGGTGCTCGCTCAAAAGCTCCGGTTAGTTGATGATTTTAGGGTTCTTGAATAGTTTACAGAAGAGGGAGGAAGATAGACGAATAAAGGGAAGGATGAAGTTGGGTTGGGTATGAAATGGACCGTATTTTGTTTTTTTTTTTAATTAGTAATAATAATAACATTAAATTTAATTGGAAAAGAAATACAAAAGGGCATTATAGTCATTTCTTGTCTCACAAGGGATTAAACGTGCAAAATTAAACTAACGAGGGATGAAACGTGAAACTTTTAATCAAACGAAGGACAGTCCAAGTTAATTTTTTGAAAATAGGGACTGAACGTGCATTTTGCCACAAGGGCGATTTGTGTAATTTACTCTTATCATTAACCCGTACGGCCGTACACGAGGAATGAGGAAGACTTTGCATTAGAAAGTGAAATTACAATTTTCCATATTCTTGACAACCTTCTTTTTATATGGGGTGTTTGGTAGAATTTGGATTTTTAAGAGATCTGAATTTTAAGAGAGTTTGAATTTTTAAGATATGAATTTATAAGATGCATGATGTTTGATTGATACATATGAATTGCTATGTTGAATGAAAAAAATGATTATTTTGCCATTCCTTCTTATATTTTGCTTAGTTTAATGTTTTTTTTTAAATAATTGAACTAACTCATTGAATATATATATATATATATATATATATATATATATATATACACACACACACACACACACTAAAATTCAAATAAAATCCAAATATAAATATTTTCAAACACAAAAAACAAACTATTCGATTTTGATCTTTCTGAAATTATCCAAATCAATGGAGTTGTTTGCTTAAACACGACACACAATATTTTCAAACACAACACAAACTATTCAACCGTCAGTTTACCAATTTGATTGTCAACATCCATGTGTACATAGATTGTTGCACCTGAACATATAAAGAAAGCAATTTCAGTCAGACGCACATTTAGGCCACTACCAGTAGTCTGAGAATTATCCATTGCTTAACTCTTTTATAGCTATAACATGAGAGTGATTGCAGACCTTATAAGAGTGCTACTGATTTATCAATCAACCATACACAACAGCTACAATTGATATAAACCACAACCATCTAATATAACATGTAGAAGAATTCTCTTGTTATATATATGAGCTAATGATGATGCTTGTGGTTCATGGACTTGGGTGTCTGTTATTAGACCATTGGTGGTCAAAAATGAGGGAATTTTCGGTGGTAAAAAATGAGGGAATTTTCCAACATAACATGTAGAAGAATTCTCTTGCTGGACTATTATAACTTTCTTGAGTCATTTGTCTATTAGTTACCTTTTTCTTCCACCATAATAAATAGCAAAGCTCAACGGAAATAGCTAAAGAGACACCTAAAAACAAGGCTCAAACCAAGTCCTAAACTACTTCAAGCTCTTATGTTCTTTCCAATGACATAACAAGAACTTAATAGTTTATTTTTGACTGGGAATTTCGGAAATCAAAAATTGGTGAACCTCACAGGACTTTTCATAAATTGTTTGTGGGTATATGACTATACTCATACACCTTCATTTTTTGACTTTATACCCGCAAACATAAACCTACCTCTATGACTAGAAAATAACTAAATTTAGTTTCCTAAGAAGTTGACTGTGTATTTACAAAATTGATTGAGTGGAACATTGGATTATATACTCTAGAATAAGAGATGTAAATAAAAAGGATATGGGATAAAAAATCATACATAGTGGTGGAGGGGTTTATTGTTATAGTTGACAATTTCGAAATTTGAATCACATGACTTTCAAAAGAAAAAAAAACTTGCCAAATTCAACGACTTTAATGGAGCTAGAGGGTTTCATTACCAGCAGATATGTGGCACAAGAATAGGCATTTCCCATCAGATATCGGAGGTGATAGTAGAGGATTTCCATTGTGGGATCAGAGACGCAATGGGAAGGAGGGGTCGGTGTTTGTGAAAGAAAGAGAATAGGGAAATGAGTGGAGTACCAGGGCAAAAGAGGAACGCAGGTTCTTTTTTTTTTAAAAATTCAGACGCATCCCTGAAAAATTAAGAGGCATCCCACAAATCAGAGCCATAAATTCAAATGTTAAAAAATAGTCTGGATCCTAAAAATTAAGAGACTACATCTTAATTTTTCAATTAAGAGGATACCAAACAAGGCCTAAGTATCTAACATAGGGTTTTTGTGTAATATCCTGATGATCAGGTATTTTCAATTTTAGCAATAAGTTTAAAAGAATATTCCATTTTGACCCTTGGGTTTGAGGAAGGTTGCAAGAATGGCCTATAGTGGCTAATGAGAATAAATCTCAGATCGCTTATATCTATCACAGGTATAAAGATGAAGAACAAACAATTCAAACACAATACGGTTAAGAACACAGTATGGAATCAATGCAAAGCTTATGATTCAAATATAGTCACGCCTCAGCAGAGCTCGATGAAGAACTTCCACTGTAGAGGCGAGCTAGGGTTTACAATACTTGATGAGAAAATAATAAAAGCATTACCTACAAAGGATGCATGTATGAACCTTAAATACTAAAAACCTATAGTAAAATAATCACGGTTGGACAGGCCCAAACCAGATACCAAAACTGGGCTAAGGACCGAGCCCATGACGCAATACTATAAGCCCAAAAATCTCCCCTTCTACGTCAAATGAGGCGAGAGATTATTTCTTTTGAGTAGGCTTCACTGTCTTCACAACTTTAAACAGCCGAGGAATGATAGCAAGAAGAGTCTGCCGAAATTGAATATACCATCTCAGCATGTCAGTAAACAACTTCTTGTCGGCTGCTGAGTTCTGATTACACCTCTGAATGATCTCTAAAATATGCTCCAAGAAAGTAGTTGAGAATAGGTGCTTATCAACAAGAGCGAACATGCATTTTTGACCTTCGTCCCTGAGAAACGTCACAGTGTGATATTTTGAGTCAATTTTGCCCTTGATCATTGTATTCACATCGCCAGCTCTTCCCATTGGTTTGATTGTGGTTCGCTTGTGGATAGCAGAGGCGATTTCTTGATCCATCTTTACTACTTCATGAATGTAGCAAACAAGCATTCGCTTAATGTGGTCTATAATCGGCTGATACTCCTGAGGATTCGACAGCAAAATGTTGTTGAGTAGTATCCATTCGTGAGGATTGAGGTTCGGTAGATCAGCCAGAGAGAAATTATGAACCGAGCCTTCAGATCCTCGAGTCACTTTAAATTTGACGTTGATAAACTTCCCAGCTGAATAAGGCTTCAGTACCTTGACGGTAGTAAACTTCTATGAGCACCAGGTCAAGTATTGTGGCTGAGCGAACTCCAGATAAAACTCTAACAGATCCCGATCCACCTTCGGGTCCGGAGAGGGGATGGCAGCAGTTGAGTTGATGCAATGAAAGATAAATGTCTTTCGAGTGATTGGCATGTCAAACTGCGCATCCTTCGAGTTTTCAAGGCCGAACGACATGACAGGTTCGAGCCAATGAGTACTCGGTTCATCTATAGCATCTCTTTGAAGCGAATCAATGGTCCACTCTAGAAAAATGGACTTCTTTTTCTCTAAGAGCTCCTTTTCTTTTTTGCTTCTTCTCCACCTCAGTCGTTTGCTTCTTGATCTTTTCTGCAAAATATTTCTCAGAAAGTTTTGTTTTCTAAAAAGGCTTAGAGGGAATTTCACCCAAAGTATCTTCATAATCATCATCATCATTATCTGTATCATCTTCACCAATTTTCTTTTTCCTCTTATCCCTTTTGCTGACCGAAGCTTCATTATCCTTCGGTTCAGCTGTTGACTTGGGTTCGGGAGGAGGTTGAGTTTTTGCCTTTTCTCCCCCTTGTTTCGGCTGGACACCAGTTACCGAAACACCCTCAATCTGACTAAGGATATCCAAAGCGGGTCAGAGTTTTTCAGCCAAATGGCGTCTGATGGTTATAGTCATAATGGGATCATGTGCATCAAGAAGAATAAGTAGAATGGAATGAACGTCACCTACAGAGCTTCGAATTACCTCCCTTTCATACTTTAAATCATTAAGCTCATTTGTTGTAGTGCGAAGCTTGAGGTTTTGCATTTTCAGCTGAGATGTACGCTTGTCTAACTCATCCATTATGCGATTTTTGACAGCCAACTCTGCTTCCAGTTGAGTCAGACGATCATTGACATTATCGTGAAGGTTGGCATTGGCAGCTTCAATGGCTTGACAAGCGGCTGCAAGATTAGTCATTTCGACTTAAAGAGAACGCTGAAGCTTATCAACCGAAACATTCACTGTCTGAGAGTTCTTTTGAGCAACAGCCTACAAAGAATCTAAGAATAAATAAGCCTCAGAAATTAGTTTATCGAATTTTGCGGTCGCATCTTTGCATTCCTTCGTTGAAGCCTCAACATCAAGAGAGACCTCTTGGCATTAGGAGGTAAAGGCATCAATGGCCTTTGCTGTAGCAGAGATAGAAGCATCATGTTCTTTGACAACCGAAGAGAACAAGGCTTTAAGAGCAGCTTCAAAATAAGCACCAGTGGAGGAGGAGGAATGTAGCTGATCAAACTTTTCAGTAACCGCCTTAAGATGGCGCTTGGTTACAGGAGCATCTTCGTTGTCATCACTTTGGACACGGTAGGGACTGAATTAAATGGAATCAAACTCCAAGTCATCACCGCCAAGAACTGTGTTGGTGTTAGTGGATTGGGTAGGAGATAGTGGTTTGGAGGTTACAGGAGGTTCGGTAGTGACTGGTGGTTCGGTCGTGACTGGAGGTTCGGTTGTGACTAGAGGAGTGGGTGCTAAAGAACGAGCCCCCGTATCAGATACGTTGGTCCGAACTCCAGTAGTGGTGGTAGTTGTAGTCTCAGTGAAGATAGGATCAGGAATGGGAATAGTAGTTGTTGGTTGAGATGTAGTGATGGGAAAAATAGGAGGGATAGAGACAGGAACAAAAACCGGTGGAGGAGAAGGGGGTTGGGAGCGTACAGGTACCTCTAGGGTAGGCGAGCAAGGCGGTGTATCACCACGACCCGAAGCCTCCTCGTCAGAGCTTTCGCTCTCTGAATCTAAGTGAGTAGAAGGTTTGGTAGTAGGAGGAACATACTCAGAGTTCGAATCACTGGAAGATTGAAGAATGAGTCTCCGGGCTGGATTCTTCAGCTTCTTCTGCTTAGGTTGTGAAGGAGCAACCTTGTCGGACTTTCGCTTCTTGGGGGTTTGACCCTTGGTTCATTTAGTGACTTTCACTTCCTTTTGTGTTTCTGGTTTCTTTCCCCTATTGGCGGGCTTGTCAACTTCCTCAATGGAGCGAATCATGGCAGGAGTGACTTCCCTTGGGCCTGAAGAAGGATGCTTCTTGTATTCTTGAAGAACATTGCTTGTGTCAGACATGCAAACATACATAGCTGATGGGATCGATCCAATGACGGAATATTTGGTAGGATCTGTGACGATGATCTTCGTGGTGTGAAAGGTTGCGATAGAGGAAAGAAGAGAGTCCGCCATGATTGGAACGTGGAGACGATACATCGCCCACTTTGTAATAATGGACCAGTAGCTGCCACATGAAATCTCTGAATGTCATGATGAAGGATAGAAACTTTGAACCAGTTTTTTCCATATGACTGTCCCATAGTCCAAAGTAATCCCATGATACAGCCCATAAAGCATAGTCATAAATGACTTGCTTGCTCCTTCTGAGTCGGCGCTACGCTCTGATAGACCTTTGAAAAGAAGAGTGAAGAGGCCGTTCCAATGAGGAGGAAGGCAAGACTTCTTGAATATGATAACTGTGGTTAGGGTTTCTGTGTACCCCATTTGGTAGAACATGGAGAACAGTTGACCAGTAGTAATCGATTCGGGGTTTACCAGAGTGGATTCTTGAGCAAGACCAATTAGGGCACATAAGCGATTCTTAAAGATGGAGGTCTTCTCGTTTTGAATTTCAAAGTGAATCCTCTCAGCAACCTTGTCATAGTAAGCAGTTGAATAGATGTGTGAGATGCAGGTCATAGGAACAACTTAGACCTTTGAAAGAGCATCGACGAGAGGTGAGTACTTGAGACATTCGACGATGTACATCATAGGTTCATAGATGAAGGGTGTAAGATCAATGATGAGGTTTTGTTGAGGCTTGATGGTGAGAAGGTTGGAGTGAGCAGATGTATCTTAAACAGAAGATGATTCTACCATTGACGAAGCTTGAGAAGAAGGAGATGAACAGTGAGAGAAATCGCCCTTTTTCTTTGAGAGAATTTCTAAGTGATAAAAGAGTAAAGAGGAGCGTGCCAAATCCTTTTATACGTACAAGTAGGAGAGAGAAATATCCGGCTGAAATCTTGGATTAATTAGAAACTGGGCCTGATGTGACGGAGTGAGCAGTTGGCATGCCCGATGATGACGCAGGAGAGAGAAAGGACGTTTCGCTGTTATATGCCTTTCCATAAAAAGTGCCTTTTTCAAATCGTCAAAATGATTGGATAACTGCTGACTCAGCCTTAACTTTATCCCAAACGTCACCCACATATTTTACATGAACCGTCATCACCTTTATCTTTATATATCACTGGAATACTTTTAGAAACGAAGCTGTAACAATAAGGTCATCGTTAATAGAACCAGATTTTGGAAAATCAAAGATTTTCGTACATAGAGTGTGAAAGATAAAGAAATAAAGCAAACTGTTTGTGGGAATTTGTGATGTCTTGTTAAAACATAAAGCGACTGATTATGGGCACGAATCTCTTCCTTCAAAGTCAAGAGAGACTTCAAAGTGCTTGTGTGGCTTCCCATTAAATAACGATCAAGTACTTGTTAAGAGGTATTGAAAGGCATCTTTTTAATTAAATCTATAAAGGTTGGATTTCGCTTCAATTCATGATTT
Organism: Lactuca sativa; assembly: GCF_002870075.4. Lineage (NCBI taxonomy): Eukaryota > Viridiplantae > Streptophyta > Magnoliopsida > Asterales > Asteraceae > Lactuca > Lactuca sativa. Next base: position 73,161,483 of record NC_056625.2, on the reverse strand, counting down.
CGATACTTGATAGAAGACCGAAACTGAACGAAGTACTTGTGAGACCAATGTGGTGTGTTAAAAAAGTAGGTAGGTAAGATATTCAGTGACTTGTGGACAAATGAGAAATCTCAAAAAAAACTTAACTCGATCTTTGGGGAAGAAAAATATTGGTAATAGACATTTTCAGAAGGATCACTCAAAATAAAAAGAGATTTCATTCAAGAACGTTTATCATAGTGATGTTGTACCGTTAATTCATTATTGGTCTTGAATTATGGGTTTCACTTAGTACGTAGTGACACGAAATTTGTTGGATAAGTGTCTAAGTCCATAACTATTTTGGTATGTACTTGACCCGATGGTGCATGGTCCTTTTGGGTTTCCTTCACCAAAGCAACTTGATAGGATGAATTATGGAGAGAAAGGATTAAATATGATTTATTAATATATTATGGGAGTAATATATTAAAGGAGAAATCATATTGTTTAATTAATATTAGTCAATAATTAATTGGTAATTAGTTTTGTGACTAAAAGAGGTTAATTAAACTTAAGGGACTGGAATTGTAATTATAAGATAATTGCAATTTGGGCCATGGATTGCTTTTTATTATAAGGTGGACGAATTCTATGGGGGAAGCCCATATGAAATTGTCCAAGGCCTTAAGGAAAGGGCTCCATGGGTTGCTTAGGGCTTAAGCATCCAAATTAGGGTTTCCTTGTTAGATAACCCTAATTGCCTCCTATATAAAGAGATCCCTTATGACCAAAAACGTGGCTAAGACTTCTCTAGGGTTTGTAGACGTTTTTGGGCAGCCTCCATCCTCTCTCCTCTTCATCCTCTTGCTTATGGTGTTTGTGAACCATTAGAGGAGTGACACTTGTGACTCTAAGCCTTCCAAAGTCAATACAAGGAGATTTGGAATTGTTATTGCTACATAACAATCAAGGTAACATCTTAAACCTATTCTCATGTTAATATGATTACTTGAATGTTAGAATTAGGGTTTATAGTCTTGGATAACTTGCATGTACAATAGAGAAACCTAGATCCAAGCATTAGGGTTTGTATGAGCACATAGGATGTCTTATGACCAAAACCCACCAGTGGTATGAGAGACTTGATTGGTTTCTATTGTATTGATGCTTGATATATCTAAAAAATTTGATTTTTGGTGTTTTGAAGGCTGGACTTGCCGAGCCCATAGCTGAACTCGCCGAGTCCAAGGTGACTCGACGAGTCCAGGCTTGACTCGACGAGTCAACTCGTCAGATAGAGCTTATCTCGGGATTTCTTGCTGTTTTTACATTGGTATAGTTACCTTATCATGTTAGATCAATATTAATCCGATTATATGATATATTTGACTATATTTTTGATCTAATTGAAGATATTTATCAATTAATAAGATAATTGTTTCCTTATGTGATAATTGATTAATTATTTTGACTAAATTGATAAATTGTTTTGCAAGAAATCATTAAATAAATCAAATATGGATAATTATGTAATTAAATGTTAATTTAGATTATTTGTTATTTGATCCTTGTTGTTATGAAAAGTTTCATATTTTGTCCTTTAGGTTTTATAGTTTAAATTTGAACCCAAAAGTTTTGTTATTTTGAAATTTAAATAGTTAAAACACTAATGTTTTGAAAAAGGTTTCAAAACTTGCCCTCAAGTTTTGGAATTTAAATTTTGATTAAATGGTTTAATTTTGATGTATATTTAAATTCTAAACCCTAATGTGTTGAAATCTTTCAAAACTTGCCCTCAAGTTTTGGAATTTAAAAGTTGATTAAAAGTTTAATTAGGAATGTTAAATTCTAAAACTCTAGTATAGTTTTGAAAAAGTTCAAATCACACCCTTATGGTTTTATTAACTAATTAAGGTGTTTAATTAAAGAGGTTTAATAAATCCATAAAAGTTTAGGTTTACAATTTAAGTGAATTAAAAGTATAATTGTTAAATTGAACCACCTAATATTTTAAAAGTGTAAAATACACCCTATACTATATATAACATTAAAAGTCTAACATTATATATATGTATGAGTAAAAGTCAGTCTTACCGTTAGTAGGCCTCATTCACGAAGCTGGTCTATAAGGGGTGTTTAAGGAAATTGCCTATAAAATGGTGATTGAATGGGTATCCACTCTTACCCACCGCACTCTTGACTAGTGGAGGGTCGTTAGCCGAACGGGTAGGATAGGAAGAAACCTTCCATTATAAGTATAATGAAGTATAAAAGTAACTAAATGTTTTCATAAAATTCCCAATCTTAGTTACTTAGGCAAAAGTGAATTGATGCAATTCCATGAAATTACACTTTGTGCCCTTGCGAAGACGTTAGTGGAGCGTGTGTGGTTTACCGGCACACTAAATGGTTCTAGGCAAAGGTAGCAAAGGGTGACTCAATGTTTGTCATAGTTCGTTGGAGCGTGTGTGGTTTACCGGCACATCGAATAGGTGACTGTAACATGTGAGGGCACCATTCACACCCGCTTTGTGATCCTCGGCATCCCAGTCACAAACAAGAGGGGCATATCGAGATATAAACATGCCATTGAAAGTTCAATGTATCTCAAAGGATCTAGGAGTTTTCATAGATTTAAAACTTAAATTTCTTTTTCGTTTTTCATGGTGGAAATTAGTGAATCATCATTCACTTACCTTCAAATATTCTGCAATTAGGGTTACGGCATCCCTCTCCCGAGTTGTAGAATATTGTGTTGGGTCCTAGCCTTAGTATTTCATTTGGGTGATTTACTGAATTCGTTTTCTCCCGTATTGTAGATGTCAAAGTTTGACAACTATGGTCTTCTCAAATCCTGTGGAACAAGCATTCCACATGAAGATGATATTCCACGATTCGATCGAGGAACAAGAGATCATGCTTCACTTCCTCCTCCTCCTCCAATTATTCTCCCTAACCCACAATTTCAAAGGCTTGAAAAGTTCAAAATTACTCAAGCCCTTTTTGGCAAGAAAACATAAAGAAGGAAAGTCGGTGTGTGCACACGTCCTAGGGATGAAGTCGCACATTGATAGACTAAGAATGTTGGGATCCGTTGTTTGTGAGGAAATAGCTGTTGATTGGGTTCTTCAGTCACTTCCTAACTCATATAGTGAGTTCGTAAGAGAGTACTATATGATGAACTACGACGTGACCCTTATAGATCTCACCTACATGCTTATTGCTGCTGAATCAGCAATGATTTGGCGCAATAGAAAAGCAAAGTTGATTGGTGAATCTGCCTTCGAGACCTCTATGGATATAGACAATGGCAACGAAAGACATGCTATGATCGAAAAAGTTTGATCATAAGAGAAAGGCAATGTCTAAAGTAGTTCCATGTCATGTTCCAAAAGAGTCAATTTGCTTTTATTGCCAAGAGAAAGGGCATTGGAGACGAAGCAGCCCCATTTACCTAAGAGATCTAAGAGATGGGAGAGTCGAAACGTATGGCTCTAATATAGGTAAAATCCATTGACTAACTCTTTTAAGCTTCATTCTAGATTCTTAATACATAATGTGATAGGATTACAATTGATGTTTTGTAAGATCGAAGAAAAGAAAGGAAGCTTAAAGGAAGAAGTGAGCAGAATCTAACCGTGAAGGAATGGATTTCGATCGCATTTCTCGAAGATTAGATTCTTGAGCTACTACTTAGAGTTAGAATTAGATTGCTAAGAAAGATGTATTAGCATAAGTTTTTCAATGAATTGCATTGTAAGGACAAATTTTTCCGCAATAAAATAAATTTTGATTTTAAATTTTATTTATTTATCCTTACAATGGTGTGTATGAAAAATTGATGTTAAAATGTTTCTATTAGCAATAATGGATTTGGTTCTTATTATGGAATGTCGAGAATTTACCAAATAGGGAGAGTTTCTCATCGCCCAAGTTTCAATTGGACAGAAATTTGGAATCATGCAACTTGGTTGCACGATGAATGAGAAATTTCATATTTGGAACTTAGACTAATTCATTGACAAGGTGTCAAGTGAAGGACTAGGAGATCGAGTACACAAAGTTGTGTGTTGATCAAGTTCACCATAAGAGTGACAAAGATATTCGTCATGATTTACTAATCTTGCAACTGGAGCGAAGGTCTCTTCATAATCAATACCAACCTCTTGGTAGTAGCCTTTTACAACCAACCGAGCCTTGTTACGAATCACATTCCCCTCCTTATCCATCTTATTTCTGAATACCTACTTGAGACCGACAACCGAAGCATCCTTTAGAGTTGGAATTAGACGCCATACTTTGTTTCTTTCAAACTCATTCAACTCGTCTTGCATGGCTTGAACCCAATCAGGATGGTCAAGAGCCGAATTCATAGTCTTCGGTTCAACTTTGGAGACAAAAGAATTAAACATGCAAAATTCTACTTGAGAGAATAGTGCAGCTTGTGTTGCTTTGATCCGTGATCGAGTTAATACCTTTTCTGAAGATTCCCCAATGCTTTGACTTTGAGGATGATCTTTGGTCCATTTAATGAGAGGTGGGTAATTTGGATCACAAGAGGGATCTAGTTCTGCATTGATTTCTTCTTCCAATTATGATAGTGTATCATCATCATGGACATGTGTATTCTCCCCCTCGAATGATGACACGAGTTCAATATCTGGATCAGAATGTTCCCATTCATTTGGACTTCCGGTTGAGCTAGATGACTGTGAAGTTGAATTCTCCCCATGAAATGAAGGACCTTGATCCTTTGGTAAAGACGGACCCTCGCCCTAGACAGAAGGACGTTCACCAGAAGGTTTACTTAAGGCATGCCTTTCGGTTGCCTTCGGTTGATCATCAGCTATCTTCCGTGCAGCATCGTCAATGACTTGCTTTAGACTGTCAACTTTTTTATCTTCCGCCTTGGATTCAGAATCGATAGCCTTTTCAGGTTCATCAAAAAGAAGCATATATTGCTCGAAAAGGTTTGAGATAGGAGCTGTAGCTTGACATACTAGTCTTTGGAATGATTTTCTACATTGCACCTTCAGTTGTCTTCATCTTCTTGACATAGCTATCGTCAAAGGTAACATAGTATGTCTATTCAATCTTCTTAGAGCGCTTGTTTAGAACTCTATATGCCTTCGAGTGCAAGGAGTAGCCCAAAAATATTCCTTCATCAGCCTTAGCATCAAACTTGTTTCGATTCTCTTTTGAGTTGAAAACAAAGCATCTTGAACCGAACACATGAAAGAATTTCACATTCGGCTTGCGATTGTTCAAGATCTCGTAAGGAGTAATGGAGAATCGCGTGTTTAGATATGATCTGTTCTGAGTGTAACAAGCAGCAACAACAGCATCAGTCCAGAAATACAAAGGCAAGGAAGCGAAGCTTAGCATAGTTCAAGCTGCTTCGCATAGAGATCGGTTTCGTCTTTCGACGATTCCATTCTGCTGTGGAGTATATGGAGCCAAAAAATTTTGATTCGTTCCTTTCTCAGCTAGAAAATCTTCAAATTCCTTGTTCTTGAATTCCAAGTCGTTGTCACTTCTTACGTTACGAACCACTTTCCTCAGTTGAACCTCTACTTGCTTTATGAAGAGCTTGAGCTTAGGAGTAGCCTATGATTTTTGCTTCAAGAAAAACACCCATGTAAAGCGAGAAAAGTCGTCGACTATGACCAGAATGTACTTGTTCCCACCAATAATTTCAATAGAGGAGGGACCACATAGATCGATATGCAACAACTCCAATGGTTCTATCACCTTTGTGTTGATAATAGAAAGATGACTTTGTAGACTTTGCTTTCCCATTCCACAAGCTGCACATTGATGTTCGTTGTCAAATTTGAGAACTGGAAGACCTCGAACATGATCTCCTAAAACCAGCTTGTTGATATCCTTGAAATTAAGATGAGAGAATCTTCGATGCCATAACCAGCTTTCGTTTGAGTGAGCCTTCGTTAGTAGGCAGACTGCTGGTTTCCCTCGAATTGGATTGAGGTTTAAAGGGTACATTTTGCCCTTTCATTTCGATTTCAACAGAATGTTATTTGACTTCTTTTCGACTATCTCTGAGCCTTCATCATCAAACGATACCTTCAATCCAGTCCCAACTACTAGCTGTGATACACTGATAAGGTTGTGCTGCAATCCTTCAATGTATTCTACCTTTCTTATTGAGAAATCACCATTCGTAATCATTCCATAGCCTTTGATAGTTCCAAACGAATTGTTGCCGTACTTCACAATTCCACCATCCTTGAGAGACCGAAACTTTCTCAGTTCTTCCTTTCGTCCTGTCATGTGACACGAGCAGCCATTATCAATATACCATTGTTCGTCAAACTGCTCATCACGTATAACCTGCAAAATATTAAGCAGATTTAGGAACCCAAAGTTTCTTGGGTCCTTGTGAGCCTTTTACAAGACATGGAATAGTAAGAGAAACATCAACCATATAAGTTCTTTTAATTAGAGTTGTTTCATCTTTTCTCTTTATTGTGAAAACTTTAATTTTGTTTGACTTAGATTCATTAGACATGGGGTTTGAGATTTTGATGTCTGCATCCTTTTGGATCTCTTTCTTGCATTTGTTGTCTTCTGGAAAGAGCTTTCCTTTCCCCTTTAAATCTTTTGAAGGATAAGAATTATAATGGGAATGAGAAGAATAGGGTTTAGAAGAGATATTGGACCGTTGATTATTACTCTTCCTTGGTTGAGAACGGGAACACTCTTCCCTTCTGTTCGTCTGATTGAACTTGGGACCGAACACATTCTTTCAGTTGCTATTGTGTTGAGGACCGAAACCGTTCTTTCGGTTGCTTACGCTCTGAGGACCAAAGCTCTCCTTTCAGTTGCTTACTTGTTGTGGACCGAAACCCTCCTTTCGGTTCCTTACCTGCTGTGGACCGAAGCTTTCATTTCGGTTCCTTTCATTCCAAGGAACGAAACCCTCCTGTAGGTTGCTTCTTGATCCTCCTCGAGACTTATGCGTCCTTTCATACCTTACATAATGAGGATTTTGAGATCTCCAAAACTGTTTTCTTTCTGAGAGATTCTTCTTGTATCTCAGATTTCGTTGGTGTTTTCATTCTGCCACCGGTTTTGGATTTTTGTGAATGTTGGCCTTTTTCTTTGGAACTTGAGAATGGCTTTTGCTTTTCGACGAAGATGTCTCACTGGAAGTTATCATTGGTTTGCCCAAAGATGTTTTGGTGCCACTTGTGCTTGGCACACCATATCTTGCAGGCTCATTAAGTGGTTTCGGTACGTACCTACCCTTCACTCTCCATGAGGTTTTCTAAGATAGGCCTTTTGTTTCTTCAGCGTTATCTATTGGTGCTGGCCAGAAGAACTCTTCACATCCAGCTGCATTATCTTCTTCTACCATAGTTGTCAGTTCCGCTGTTTGTTGAGGAGTGACTCCTTGAACTGTGTAGACTTAATTTGGAGTGGTTTGAACCTTTTGATACACAACAGCTTTTGCCTTAAGAATTTTAGTGTTGTCAATCGACGAGCGAGCGAACTCAACAAAATTTTCAGAAATCAGATTTTTGTGAGTTTCGGGTTTTCTTTTGACAAATTCTGAACAGTCCACCACATCCTCTAAAGAGATTTCACTCATGTCATCATCCTCATTAAGTTCAGATGCATTTTCAACATCAATTTTATTTTCTGAACATAGTTTGGCATTCAATGAGTCAAATTTTTGTACAGTTTCGGTTCTTAACTTCAATCTATCATTTTCGTCTAATAGATTTTTGAGCATGTCCTTATGGTCTTTGGACTTTATGTAGGACTCTATTTTGTCAAGACCAATTTTTTAGGCAGGAGAGACTTCGGCAGAAGATACAACATTTTCACAGTTGTAAGCTTCGGCATCGACTTCATCCTCCTTTAACTCAAGGAAGGGTAAAATCATGCGATGTATCTTCTTTCCTATTTCATAATCAAGATGCAATTGAGTGATATTAAAATAGAGTCTTTTAGCAATTAAACAAAAAACGTGTCGCTGTTTTAAAAGCTTAAGATTGTCTCATTGAAAATAGATTGACTCATCCTTAGACCTAATTAACTCTTTCTCCTTCTGCTCAATCTACATCCTCCTCTCCTCACTCTTCGACGATATCCTGCTAAATTGATCAGTCAGGTTAGAGTTTGTGACACGAGTTTGGGTAAGACTACTGCTTATACTAGAAAATTTAGATTTTAAACTATTCAATTCCTTTTCATAGTTAGTAACAGGTATTTTCAGAGAAGCAAGAATATTTTGTACCTTCTTGATCAACTGATCACATTCGTTGATCTGTGCACTGACAGGTTTCGCAGCAAAACACCTGTCCTCTCGCTCCTTCTCATCTTCCAGCCCACCATCTGTTGTATATCCTCTCATCTGAGATACTCCTTCTGTCACCATCAAACACCTTCCTGCAACATATTCTTCTTTCACCAACATCGCCTTGCCATGAGTGGGTTTTCTTACTTTTTCGTCCTCTGAATCCGTGGACCACACTTCCACTCCACTGAATTCATCATTGTTACCTGTATCCTGTACAATCAAAGCAATCATGGTTTTATTGTTAGCTGCTGATTTTCTTTTCTTGATCTCCTCCAATCGTCTCAGGAGGTTCGCTTCCTCATCATCCTCGTCAATCTTTTCTGCCCTTTTCTTCAGCATGCAGTCCTTGGCGAAGTGATTCTTGCCTCCACAATAATGGCAATCAAATCCTAAGTCACCACCAATATTCTCCTCTTTCTTAGATTCTTCTGACTTCGAACCTATCTTCAGTTCCTCCTTCACCTTTTCAGAACTGTAACTTCCCTGCCAGTTTCGGTTCTTGTTGGCTGGGAACTTTCTTTTGATGAAATTTCTAGGGTTGGAAACCATCGGGGCATACTCTTCACATGTTAGATCATAGTCAGCAAGATCCAATTCTTCTTCTTCTTCAATAGTACTTTTCCCTTTTGAAACAAGGGCTAACGAACCCAAACTAGAAACCACGTTCGTTTCCTTTGACACTGCACTTTCATGGGACTTCAGAATTCCCACCAGTTTCGCTAGAGAGTATGATTTAAACTGTTCGTGTGCCTTTACTGTGGACACGACTGCCATCCATTCGGGTCTAAGACCGTTCATGAAGGCAATCTTCTATTCAATAACCTTCCTTTCGATCCCGTGCTTTATCATCTTACTTAAAAGATGATTAAACCGATCAAAAGCCGAAATTAGATTCTCTTTGGGCTTCTGTTTGAAATCACCAAATTTAGAGAGCAGCAAAGTCTGTATCGAATGTTCTAGATCTGCATCAGTGGAATACAATTCTTTCAACCTGTCCCATATCTCTTTAGCTATAGCGCAAGAACTCACCAATCGAAACGTGTCCGACTGCAAAGCAAACCTAATCATTCTTAAGGCCTTGATGTTGCATTGAAACTTCTCTTTCTCATCTTGTGGAATGTCTTTCACATCATTCACAAGCTGATTGTATTCCTTTTGAGTTTTGATAATCTTTGAGGTGCTTGAGTGAGCAAATGGGCCTACTGTGATTGCTTCCCAGATCAAGTACCCATTATCTTCTGAGCCGATCATATAATCTTCGAAGTGGTGCATCCAAACCTCATAATCCTGAGTGTATAAGATTGGAATCCTTGTCGTTGATCTAATACTGTTGGAGATGTTGATTGGATTGGTTTATGAATCATCCATGGACATTGTGATGAAGTTTGATCGATAACCTGTTTAAGACCAGACATGTAATTTATCGTTAGAGTAAGATCGACAATTAATGAGATACGCCAATATGGAATGACGGCTTAATTAATATCAATCAATGCGGAAAAACCATAATAACTTCTTCAACAGAAGAGATGTGTATGAATTACACAGTCTCCTGCTATGATACCAATTGATGAGAATAAATCTCAGATCATTTAGATCTATCACAGGTATAAAGATGAAGAACAAACAATTCAAACACAATACGATTAAGAACACAGTATGGAATCAATGTAAAGCTTATGATTCAAATATAGTCATGCCTCAGCAGAGCTCGATGAAGAACTTCCACTGTGGAGGCGAGCTAGGGTTTACAATACTTGATGAGAAAATAATAAAAGCGTTACCTACAAAGGATGCATGCATGCACCTTAAATACTAAAACCCTAGAGTAAAATAATCACGGTTGGACAGGCCCAAACCGGATACCAAAGTTGGGCTAAGGACCGAGCCCATGATGCAATACTATAAGCCCAACAGTGGCATTTTGGTAATTTTGGCCAAGGATTAGTACGTTGAGCTTACATTTTGTACGCAAGGCGTACTAGGGCGGACCCTAGTACGTTGGGCGTACACTGCGTGTGCAGGGCGTACGTGGTTAAACTTCAAACCCTAATTTTTAGGGTTTTGCCCATATATAAGCATCATTATCTCTCATTTCTCATTCCCTCACCAGCCTCCATCTGAGAAAAACAACCCCAAGCTAACCCTAAGTGAGAAGAGTGCGTCTTGAGCTTATCTTTGTGTTTTGAGGCATTCTTGAGGAAGAAGAAAGTGGTGAGAAGAACTTGGAGCTTGGAAGAAACTTGGATTTGAGATTATCTCCTTGCTAGCAACCTCTAGTAGGTAAAACGTTCATAAGTTGATCATCGTATCTTGTAGATCTAGCCATTTCTTCATTTAGAGAACTTTTGGTCCTAAACATGTTAATTGTTGAGCATTGCATGCTCTTAACCAATGAAGTCATCCTTTCAGACCTTATGAGGGGTCTTGAGTTATAAAAAGTGGTTTTGATTCATAGTTTTTCCCCATGCATGCTATATAAGGTCTTAAGGCATTAAGATGTTGAGATTTTATGTATTAAGCCCTTAATGGACATGAAAAGTCATAAAGTTGGAAACTTTATGACTCTTGGTGGTATTTTGGCCTTGGATCTGAAAGTTGGACGTGAGAGCTCAATGCATTAAGCCCTTATTGAAGAAATGAGGTTCTGAGCTTACACCATATGTACCTTAGTGTATGTTGCGCGTACGTGGTTAACTTCTTGATTCCGGTCAAGGCTCGAGTATTCCAAGTGTAGGAGCTAAGTACACCCTGCGTACTCGGCTAAGTGAACCAATTTGACTCCTTAACCCATTGACTTTGACCAGGGTTGACCAAGTTTGACTTAAGGGTATTTTAGGTATTTTGAGCTATAGTTGAGCCTTGGTCTCTATCTGTTGAATAGGTGATCTGTAGAGCCGGTATTTGGAGCAGTGTATAGTTCAGCTTTTCGTCAGACCGTGTAGTGATTTTCCTCACTTTACTCATGGGTCGACTACACTAAGGACGACCCATTGGATTAGAAATAATGATTTGTCGTATGTTGTTATGTGGAGTTATGTGGTACTGGTTATGTGATTAGACTGATAGATCTATAGGACTACTTGTATTACCTATTATTGATTGATAATGTTATGCATTGATATGTTATGTTTTGGTGGGTTGAGGCAAACCAATGGATAGACTGAAGGCCAAGATACCTAGGGCGGTCCGGATAGACTAAAGGCATGCAAGGCGGACCAACCAGGCCGAAGGCCCAGAGAGCAGTCCAGATAGACTGTAGGCCTGGTGAGATAGTCCAGTCATGTTAAAGGCTCTGTATGGATGTTGTTGTTTTTTATGTTTATGTGGTGGTACTTTGGATGAACTCATTAAGAGTTTACTTACATTTTTAGTTTTGTTTCAGTTACTTCTAAAGACCGTGACAAGGCGAATGCGTGACTCTACTCATCCTTGGTTTTATGTTGTTGATCTTGGGAGACTCTAAGGTGCTGTTTGTTTTTTTGAAGCGAAAATTCATGAAGTCTGCGAACCACCTCTGTAATCCTCTGTAGTAGAGAGATGGAACAAACAGCTGCAACCCATAATAAGAAGCATGTTTGTTTTTTAACATCTGCAGACTGCTGCAGTAAACTGAAGTTTAAATAAACTAATTTTATAAACTGAAAAAAATAGTTTTCAACACCGAAATTTGAATAATTATAGTCTTAAAACAGTGAAAGAATACTAAAAAGAACATGTAAAAAACACAAAAATATAAAACTTTTTTTTAAAAAAGAAAAAACTTACAAAAATATAAAAGAAGCTAACAACTTTATTCTAGAAAAAAACTAATTTTAAAAAAACATAAAAAAATAATAAAAAAATTAAGAAAGAATTGCAAACGATTTCTACAAAGTTCGTAAAAAATGAAACATGTTAAAAAAGATGAAATTGAAACTGAAAATATTATTAACAGAAACGGTAAAAAAAATTAAAAAATTAAGATTTTTTTTTTAAATCAAGTTAAAAAAAATTGTGGAAACTATAATAAGAAATTGTATCAAATCTGTAAACAAAAGTTTAAAAAATTCAAAGTTTTTAAAAAAAATAAAAGTTAAAAAAATAAGTTATACCAAAATTCTAAAAAAACACTTCAAAAAAATGAAAGCTGAAGAGGTTTGAAGAAGCAAGTAAGTGTTGTGCCACGCAGCACACACGCAGAGGTTTCGGAGTCTGAAGTCTTCCATAAAACAAACCGATGCGAAAGGGAAAGTGTTGTGCGTGTGGTGCGCCGCACAGAAGAAAGTGGTTTGAAGAGGTTTTAAAAAAAACAAACAACACCTAATTTTTAATAATGTTTTTGGAAACAGTGATTATGTAAACACTTATTTTTAGTAAATAAGTTGTTTTGAAAAGTTTAAATTTGTTGTGATTTTTGAGATGTTACAAGTTGGTATCAGAGTCTTTGTTTGAGCGAATTGGAGGAACATCCATACGAATCCAGGCTCAAACTAAGGAATTGCAATGGTTTTAAAAATGATTTTCAAAATTGTATTCAAAGGTAACCAAGGAAGGATGTGATGTGTACGGTCAACTGGAGCCAGTAAGTATACCCCAAGTTACCACATAGTTATCTACTATTATGTTTTTGATAGAAAAGCATGCTAGTGGTAGACTAGGGAGCTTTAGAAATCGCATGATATAATTGTCTGATATATGATGCCTGGTGGCCTAGAGTTATTCCTGAATGAAATTGACATCATTACTGTAGTTGCTTAGTGTATGCATCAAAATTATACATAACTAAGATTTTATAGCATGAAAATGTTTGATTTGGCCTTATTTCCTGTTCTTTGTCTGGTTGTGGACTTAGGGTAGAATCAAGTATTCGACTGTCTATGGAATCCAATGTTAGTTTTGATTAGCATACACGAGTGCTACAAGGTTGGTGGAAGTTTCATGGATGAGTTATGTGGGGGTAAGTCGTCCAGTTGAGGGATGTTTATCATTTCTCTAGGAAGTGAGAATAGAATGTATGTGTCACACCCCAAAACCGGAACGGTAGAAACGTTCTGGGGTGGATGACGTCATGTCAAGTATCACAACACATGCATTATATATAATCAAAGTACAACAAAACATTGCATTAATAGTAATATTTTACATGGTTTACTTTACAATACATAAAGGTAATACAAGTAATAATATAAGTGCATCTTGGCGCAAAATAGTCTTCAACAGAAGCTCCTGGATTGTACCTGTCTAATGTTGACCTGAGAATACAAGTTATTTGAAAAGCGAGTATCAGCATTTTTACAAATGCTGGTGAGTTCATAAGCATTTAGTGGCATTTTATTCAAATAACTTTAATAAAAGTGGTAGTTTCAGTGTATCTATTACATTAGTGTCTTTTCCAAAAAATCCTATATTTTCTTTAATAAAAGTAGTCTTCTACCAAGACTGGACGGAGTTATGTGGTAAAAAGGTAGTTTTCCCTTAATCACTATCATTATCAAAATACAGAATTTGATTATTAAGAAAGCAGGAGAATTCAGGGAAATAACATATGCCTCAGCAGTGAGGACTGCTGACTAAGGCAAAGGAATCATAGACTCCAGGAGAGTATCGAATGAACGACACGCCTGGCTCAGTCTAACAGAAAGAGACACAGACCCCAGACGATACCAAATGAAAGGTACAGCTAGTAAGGTCTAAAACAGTGAACACAGACCCCAAACAGTATCAACTGAATGATACGTCTAACAAGGTCTAAAATAGTGAATACAGTGAATACAGACCCCAGACAGTATCAAATGAATGATACGTCTAGCAAGGTCTAAAACAGTGTGACTCCGAGAGTGGGTTCTAGCATACAATGTAAATTGCTGGTGAAAAACCATTACCTTAAGGCCATGAATTATAAGGTAACCTAGTATACTCGTAACCATACTAACCGACACTAGAGTACCTGACGCCCTACAAGCGTCTAGAGAATATGACATTTGTCACCCCTTGGCTTGGTAGGCCGTGGACTGTAGCTAGCAGTCAGGGTGCGGGGGTGTCAATCCCGTATAGATCTATACACACAATGTTCGCTCTCCCTACAGGAGACTCTGGTTACCAACTAGACGACGGAGAAGCCCGTGTCCCGAAGATGCATCCCAAATAGTGGGTAGAGGGTTTCCAATGTAAGTGCTAAACTGGTGGTAGAGACTCTTAACTGAACTGACTAATGTAAACCTATATGTCTATGCTTGTGTACATAATATATAACTAATGAATCAAACGACCTTCGGATGGACATCCGATCCCACCAGACCACATATCAACGAAGAAAAGGAAATAGGGCGGACAAGCCTTCCTAAGTCCTTCAATCGTTATTTATATGCATCTAAACAAGCACAGACATACATCTAACTACGCTTGAGTGCGTATAACAAGTGGAATCATATCGTGAAGTATAACCGAATTGTGTGGAATAACCAATTCGTGATGTATAATCGTACAGTGTGGAATAACCAGATCGTGAAGTATAAGCGTTAACTGGTATAAGTGTATCACGAAGTGGAAGCGACAACAAGTGAAGTAAGAGCGTCTAACAGGTATAAGCTATCACAAGTATAAGTGAAATATAGGTAATAACGGGTATAGACGCATCACAAAGTGAAAGAGTTATCAAGTAGGAACTTTAACTAAGAAGGAGTATTAAAACATGGAAGAAAACCTTTATTCTTGAGAAAATCACGACAGGGAATTCTATTGTAAAATAAGTTTGAAAAACTTTTAGAATTCCTTTGGAAAATTTTCATAAACTAGTTTACAATGAACTTTGATAAAACAGCATAAATAAGAGTTTTGAAACAAGTGAAAACCTTTTAGAAAACCATTTATAGTGTCCTACTTGGTAAAACATGCAGTTTACAGTGTGGTAAATCCTTGTGCATGCGGGTTATCAATCACATGTGATTCATATGATAACTGGCATGTTTAACTTGTATTCCCCCCTATAAAACATGTAAAAACATTTAAAAGGTTCATTCAGAGGTATGAACTCACTTGGTGTAAGTGGATCCGACGAAGGTGCCGGTTGGGTGCTCGGTGTCAAGTAAGGACTTGAACACACTTAGTGACCTATTTAACATATGATAACATATGTTCACATACAATTAGTACATTTAATACTAATTAAACAAGTATACGCACTCTAAGGAGCGGAAAACACTTTGGTTAAGTGTTTGGGGTGTCCCGGGTAACATTTAAGGGCTTGAATGGCTTAGGAATGGAGTTTACTCTCCAAGAGTAAACTCTCCATAGGGTGTTTACGGCCCTGGGACTACTCCCCATGAGTTTACGGCCGTAAACTCATGGTGAGGGTGTTCTAGGGTGCTTAAAGGCTTCATATCAATTGTGGAATTTTGCTAAACTCAAATATCAAATGTGTGAATGGGTTTAAAGCATCAAATGGACCCTTTGAGGAGTTTACGGCCCTAAGCAAGGGAGCTTACGGCCGTAATCTCATATACACTCTTTCTTTTGGTGTTTTAAGGGCTTAAGTGGTAGAGGGTAAATTCCTAAGCATTTTTCCAAGTCAAATGGGGAGTTTAGAGCACCATTTGGGCATAAATTGGGAGTTTACGGCCCATGAACCACCCCTATGGGAGTTCACGGCCGTGAACTCCTACTCCCCTAGTTTTATTGAAGTTTAAGGCTTCTACAATGTTGGTATTGCTTCAAGGTATTTTTCCAAGGCCATAGGGGGGGTGTTTGGGGCATTTCTAGCACAAAACCTTGAGTTTACTCCCCGTGAAGAGGAGTTTATGGCCCAAGCATGTTCTTGGGTAGTAAACTCATGTTTACTCTTCAAAAACTCGTTTCAAGGTGTTCTAAGTCCGAATATGTAAGCCTAAAAGTCATATCTAAGCCTTAGGGGCAATTTGGAGGGGTTTTGGGGCTTAAAAACCCCATTAAATGGTGTTCACGGCCCAAGAGTGTTCTTGGGCCGTAAACATACCATTTTTTTTCCCTATTTTATGATTTAAACATGAAATTGCATGCTAGATAGGCTATACAACAAGTTAGGATAGTTTACCTACTCGTTCGGGGCTCGAAACGGATGATTTTTGGCTCGGGAAAAATTTGTAGAGAGAGAGTTTAGATAGAGAGTGTAAAGGGGTGGAATGAAGTCCATTCCCCCTTATATATGGGTTGGAGTTGGGGCTCAGTGGAAATCTACCCGATACTGCTGTTAAACGGGGCTTTTTGGTCGCACCCGATTAAACGGTCAAATTTTGACTTGGTTGCAACCACACATTTTTAAGGGTATTTTGTGGGTGTTTCTAATTTGTTTCAACCCTTACCAAGTCCTTATAAAAGTCTTAAATTAATTAAACTCTTCCAAAAGGTTAACAGACAGTTAAATAAGCGAGGCTTATTAACGGAAAAGGTTAAAAATGACGGAATAGATTTCGGGTTGTCACAGTATGCATATCTGAGTGTATGTTATTAGAGTTATTGTGATGATATTCTGAGACAAATACGGGTAGGTGTAGAAGGTAGTATGGGATCGTACTTCTGGAAGTAGCAGGAAAGTCAAAATCCTTAGGGTTTTGTTGTGGAATGGTTCCTATGGTATGATATGCGCCTCATCTGATATTTGGTTTATTTTCAATATGGTGGTTACGAGGCGATTTGAGTCAGGATCCGGATAAGGAGCATGAGCAAGTGGCTAGAGTAGGTCAGGGTTGTCTGAGGACCAGGTTAAGGAGATGATTCATTCTAACGTTGTTTCTATTGTCTAAGGGAAGATACCAGAATTTTTTAGGTCTATCAAGACCACCATGATGGAGTTCTTTGATGACCGATACTAATGTGAATTATGAACATTGGTTTGGCATGTGGAATTAAAGAACACACAAAGAACACGGTGATTTTGGTGTTTAAGAGATGCATTCGATTATGAAAGGTGTTACAAAAAAGGATCTAGATCTAAATCTACAAAATTAACACACACTAACACTCTCAATGTTACATCTCTTAAGCACACCTCTACATGTGGAATGAACCTACCTTATATAGAGGTGTTTACATGTCTCTCTCTCTCTCTCTCTCTCTCTCTCTTTCTCTCTCTCTCTCTCTCTCTCATGTCACGACTAATTTACCACATGCAAGTGGGTCTACAAAAGTCAAACCATTTACAAAGTCATATATGGATAACTTTGTACCTCACATTCTCCTCCTCAAAGTTAGGAATAGATGACCCGCTTCAAATCTTCCAAACTCAAACGACTTCACGAACCGAGCCTCAAACGTGAGACATGTAGAGATTAACATCAAATCTTCAATTCTACCATGATTCTTCAATTTGTGTTCTAGAATGTGAGACCATACGAACCGAGCATCAAAAGGCAATTAGGAGTTTCTTAATCTCCAAAAAAATTACCCAAGTTTGAGCATAAAAGCACACTCCAAAAATCTTCAATAAGTCCAAACCGATCATGAACCGAAACTACTTCCGAATCTCCAATCGAATCATCTCATGAACTTAAAATACTCAAGGTCACTTCGGTCTTCAAGTCCGCGTAATATGAAAAATTCATCTTTCGAATTTCCATATTTAAATCTCTCCCCTTTTCATAATTAAAAAAAATGATTATAAAACCAAAAAGGGAATAAGAAAGCACTCAATTCGAAAATTTTCTATCCAAAACCCCCCCTTAACACATGACATAAACATTTTGCTTCAATCCGGAAAATCCAAAAAATCTTCAATTTTTAGCTTCATTCATGGACCGCCTTTGACAAAAAATTTCAAAATTGGGTAGAAATTGTCAATTTCAAAATTCTACAGTGACCCGGTGCGTCCAAAACTGCCAAAAATGCGAAACTCTTCCCCATTTGTGAGACTGGGTAGAAAGCGTCAATTCGCATTAACTGCAGAGGCCAGAAATGAAACTGTTTCTATTTCTCAGTTTTTGTTACACCATTTTCGAAGTTGGTTATAAACCGGCAAAATTTCAAAACTTCTGCACACTTCTTCAAACTGTTGAAAATTTAGTTATCATTTCGAAAGTGGGTGCAAATTGTCAATATTTCGAAACATGACAAATTTCGAAACTTTTCTTTATCTTCTCCATTCGTTACCCGGTAAACCATCGACTAAAAATCTTCGACTATCCCGATCAGAAATCTTCGTTAGTCGACATCTATGCCCAAATCTTCCAAGTCAAGACTCCACATTCGAAATCAATGGTACAAGGGCTTCGCTTTTTGACACCTCAAAACCATCGACACTTTATTAACAAAACCCAACAAGCCTTCGAAACAATCGACTTCCAATAACATCAATTTTTCGTTACTCAACATTCAAAATCATCTTCCCAGATAACTCCAAATCAACGATTTTCGACCAAAGTCAACTTCACAAAACTGATTTTATTTGCAATCGACTCCAATCAAACAAACAAGATTGATTCAATTTCATATGACTGCAATCAATTCCAACCTTCGTTCATTAAATCCTAAACACAGTCGACATCACCAAAAGCTGATTCCAACTTAAAATTGACTTTCATTTTCTCTATCGATCCTTCATTCTCAGCCAAGTATCGTTCGACATCAAAATCAAAAACTCAACCCAATTACCATAAATTGAACTTGATTTTGATATCAAATAACTCAAACAACCAATTTCGAATCAAAACCAATGTGTGTTTGACTTGTAATTAGTGACAATCGTTCCCTATATCACCTTCGACAGTCGACACCAAGGAAAAAACGATTCCAACTAAAAATAAATCTTCGAAATCAAACTTAACTCCTTTAGATTTTCAAGTATCCTGCTTCGATATCAACATTGACTACAATAAGGCTTCGATGTCCAAATCATTGTTCATGTATAAAACGCCATTCACGTCTCAGCCTTCGATGTCAAGAACAAGAAAACAACTCATTTTCGAAATTGAATCCCAAATCAAACTGGATTTCAACATTCATATCCCAAAAATAACTTGTACAAGCCAATTTCACCTTTTAATTCAACGAATCAACTCATAGAAGTCGAGTTTGACTTTTTCTGGATTTGACTTTTCGAAGTCAAATATGAACAAACAGCAAATTGATGATTCAAACACCGAATTTTGGATCCAAATATGATTATTCAACAGTTCATCATCATATTCGTGTGTTCTTTCTACAAGTTCATCAAAATCAAGAATCAATTTTGAGGATTTCTTCATTTGAACTTGTATGAACTCGATTTCATCATGTTCCAAATCACATGAAATCGAAACACATTATCAGATTATTAATCGACATCAACCGAAAGAAAGAAAACAAAATTATCGAGAAAACGAGAAGAGAAATCAAGTGCGATCGATTAAGAAGTAAGAACAGATGCGTATGAATTCAAAGGTACAACCAATGGAAGCGTGTGACTAAATCAATGACGAGTTCGATGATTCATACGCTTTAATCGATGTTGGGCTAACAATTTATTGGATTGAAATTATTTTTGGGCTTAAAAATGATTAAACGAGCAGTAAAGGATATGAAATTCGTTTGGGCTCAATAATCAAATAAAAACCAATAGTTGATATGGATCATGAACAGATTCGAAATACGAGTTCAAATATGATGTTATCGGATCAAAACTATGGGCCAGATCAATTAAAAAAAAAATATTTGATCATAACAAATGAGTTTTTCAAAAGATTTGATTCAATGAGTCAAAGTGATTAAAAATTCAAGAACGTAACACATGAATCAACGGAATTTAGAGAGATCATAGAGAGACTCACCATAAATGCTCCAATTGTAATGAATTTAGCCAAACCGATAATCGTTTCTTCAAAAATCATGTTGATCTTCGAATACCCGCTATGATACCAATTGATGTGAATTAAGAACATTGGTTTGACACGTGGAATTAAAAAACACACAAAGAACACGGTGATTTCGGTGTTTAAAAGATGCATTCGATTATGAAAGGTGTTACAAAAAAGGATTTAGATCTAAGTCTACATAATTAACAAACACTAACACTCTCAATGTTACATCTCTCAAGCACACCTCTACATGTGGAATGAACCCACCTTATATAGAGGTGTTTATCTCTCTCTCTCTCTCTCTCTCTCTCTCTCTATATATATATATATATATATATATATATATATATATATATATATATATATATATATATATATATATATCTCATGTTACAAGGCTAATTTGCCACATGCAAGTAGGTCTACAAAAGTCAAACCATTCACAAAGTCATACATGGATAACTTTGTACCTAACAGATACGCCACACTTTCTAAGGCTTCTGCAGCTACAACTACCGCGACCATTGCTATTGTAGGGATTTTTTTTTGGGGGGGGGGGGGGGGGAGCATTACAGTACCGGGACTTCGATAATATGAATCCCCCAGTGTTTGATGCAGTCCATGATTTAATCATTGTCATCAGGTGGTTCCCCAATGTTTAAGGATGTTTCTTTACTTGCTACTGCTCAGTTGACCAGAACGTCAAGTGCGTGTTGAATCTTCTTCGGTCTGGAGCGAAGGATTGGTAGAGACTGGTTACTGGTTCATACACTCCAGAGTAAAAAGTGTTGGGTTTGGAGCATTCTAACACTCCTAAGGTGTGCATGCAACCCTAATAACCTTGGATCTATGTTTTCTCTAAAATACATGCAAATAATAATTTCCAAGGTTTCTTCCTAACTAGCATAGCAAAAGGATCTTGAATCATAAAATTACTAGTAGAAAGACATACCTTTTGATAGTGGTTGATTACTTGGAGTTTGAGAGCCTAGCACCAATAATGTGAATGCCTCAAGTGGAATCACAAATCACCACAAACTTGGAAAACTTATGAAAGTGTATACTTTGCTTCAAGAAATCGGCCACACCTTTTCACACACACTAGGGTGCCATTTCATGCATCATAAGCTTCTTTATATAGTGTACATGATTAGGGTAAACCCTAATAACCCATGTCTTTTCCTTTCCAAGGATCCATGGGTTAAAAGCTCCATGGATCATCCATGGACTTCCATATAAGCTTAGCCCATTTCCAAATGAGTGTTAGCCCACATTATATAAATATAATAGCCCATGATTTAATTAGTCTTCCGTTTAATCACTAAATTAATTCATAATTAATTTAAGACTAAAACTAATTAAATAACATGACTTCATATTAATATATTATAACTTATAATATATTAATAAACCATAAGTATACAATCCTCATAACATTATCCATAAATTGTTTAGGTGAAGTGCAACCCAAATGGATCATGCCGGGTCGAGTCAAGTATATACCAAATAAGTTATGGACTTAGACACTTTATCCAACAAAGAGCTGGTGTATCATGGGAGTAGCTTTCTGATATGTTCCGCTTGAGATACCTTTGGTTAAGAGAGAGAGAGAGAGAGAGAGAAACAGAGAGAGAGAGAGAGAGAGAGAGATTAGCCCATGAGTATGTGGACCTGAGGCAGGGGACGAAGTTAGTGGCTGAGATCACCAAGATGTTCACTGAGAGAGCACTATTTTTCCGTAAGTTTGCTGCTTCTGAGCAAGCTCAGTTGACCCGGTACTTGAGCACGCTTAAGACAGGCTTCCTCTAGTTTGTGTCTATTCTACGCTATGGAACACTTGGAGTTACAGGAGGCCGCTAGGCGGCAGGAGATTGAGTTGGAGCTCTATATGGGGGAGCGGAGATAGGCTCCAGTGCAGTCATAGTTTACGGCGAAGCGATTCAAGGCCGCTGATGTGAGATCTGAGAGTCATAGTGGTCGCACTTGTGGGAAGTGCGGCAAGGTTAATGAGGGACCTTGACGATCATCTGTTAGATGCCACAAATATGGAAAGAAGGGGCATTTTGCGAGAGATTGGCCCCAGTACCGAGCACCTGGATTTGCTACCATTTTTTTCAGGTTGGCCATGTGAAGGTCAACTGTCCATTGCTCTCCGCCAAGCCAACGCAGGCCCTTGCACCAACCACTCTATGCATCACCCATGGGCACTAGGGTAGGGCAGAGCCCCGACAGCTTAGATTTGTGCCTTTCAGCTCACTGTCGAGGAGGCCAAAACAACGCCAGATGTCATTACTGGTATGTTTCTATTTATTATTCTTTCAATTATATCATGGTATTCTTATGTTTATGTTTCTGATAGGTACATTCTTAGTGAATTCTTTTCCCGCTCTTATGTTATTTGAGTTGGGCGTGAATCGGTTCTTTATGTCTCGTTCTGTTACTAAGGATGTTGGTATGACCCTTAGTAAGTTGGAGTGTTCGTTGCGGTTTCTATCGCCAGTGAACATGGGATTTCTACATCCAGAGTGTATCACGGTTGTGTATTGGAGATTTTATGGGTGCCTTATCCAATGTATTTGATCCCTATCCTCATGGGGGATGTATGTGTGATAGTGGGGATGGATTGGCTGAGCAGGTTTGGTGCTATGATCGATTACGAGGATCAGGGAGTGATAGTTCGAACCCCAAGTAGGGGAGAACTAGTCATCTACAGAGAGGGTACCTAGTTTGGATCAGGTTTTTGTTCGTCGGCCAGGGCTCGACAGTATATTCATCATGGGTGTATGGGTCATCTTGCATATGTGGTGGATAATCAGGTGGGGGACCAGGTCTTGGTTTCAGATGTACCAGTGTTCAAGGAGTTTTCTGATGTGTTTCCGGATGAGTTACCCGATGTGCCTCCTAAGAGGCAGGTTGAGTTCCGGATTGACCTAGTGCCAGGTGCAACTCCGATTGCCAAGTCGTCATACCATTTGGCACTGATTGAGATGCAGGAGTTGTCCTATCAACTTTAGGAGATGTTAGACAAGTAGTTCATCTAACTGAGCAGTTCTCCGTGGGGAGCCCCGATTTTGTTCTTCAAGAAGAAGGATGGCTCGCACTGAATGTGCATTTATTACTTGGAGTTGAACAAGTTGATGGTAAAGAACTGTTATCCTCTTCCGCGGATTGATGGCCTCTTTGATCAGTTTTAGGGTGCGTCTTGGTTCTCCAAGATCGATCTAAGTTCCGGGTATCATCAGGTGGGGTGAGAGAGGAGGACATTGAGAAGACAACATTTTGTACTCGTTATGGGCAATATGAGTTTGTGGTGATGCCATTTTGTCTCACCAATGTAACTACGGTGTTTATGGATTTGATGAATCGGGTATGCAGGCCGATTCTCTATCGATCAGTTATAGTTTTTATTGATGATATCTTGGTGTATTCCAAAACCAGTAAGCAACATGAGGACTAACCTTCGAGACCATTTGGGAGTCTTGAGGCGAGAACGACTATATGCCAAGTTCTCGAAGTGTGAGTTTTGGTAACAAGAGGTCCAGTTCTTGGGGCACCTCGTTAATCAGGATGGGATTTTGGTCGATCTGGCCAAAATCGAGGTGGTTACGTAGTGGGACGTCCCGAAGTCTCCTTCGAAGATCAGGAGTTTCTTAGGATTAGTAGGGTATTATCGGAGATTTATTCAGAACTTATCCAAGATTACAGTACCCCTCACTCGTCTGACGAGGAAGGGCATGAACTTCCATTGGGGACCTGAGCAGCAAGTTACATTTGAGATGTTGCGGCAGAGGTTATGTGAGGCCCCGATATTGACCCTTCTGGAGGGTGTCGAGGATTTCATGGTATTTCGTGATGCATCTATCATTGGTTTCAGGGCGGTTCTTATGTAGAGTGGACGAGTGATTGCGTATGCTTCTCGGCAGCTGAAGCCACATGAGGCATGATATCCTACTCATGACCCGGATTTGGGGGTATTGATGTTTTCCCTCAAGATTTTGATTCACTATCTATATGGTCTGTTGTACCATTTACATGGATCACAAGAGTTTGTGATATCTTATGGACCAGCTGAACCTGAACATGAGGCAACATAGGTGACTGGACATGGTCAAGGATTATGATAGTGAAACCCTTTACCATTTGGGTAAAGCGAATGTGGTCGTAAATATCTTGATTCTCAAGTCGGTTGGATCTTTAGATGGGTACATGCGTATGAGGATATCCATTGATTCTCTACTTTTGGATTTGATCAGAGGGGTACAGTTAGAATGAGTCAAGAAGAGGAATTGGAAACAGGAGAGTATCAGGGGCAAGATCAACAAATTTATAACCGATCGTCGGGGATTATTGACCCAATGTGGAAGGGGTTGGGTTCTAGTTTCTGGTGGGATTAGGCAGATGATTTTGGAGGAGGCTCATAATTCTCGCTTTTTGATACACCTGGGAGCCACCAAGATGTATTAGGCTTTGAGACTAAGTTACCAGTGGCCATGTATGACGAGGGAGATAGCCTTGTATGTTGAGAGGTGGTTGACATGTAGGATGGTCTAGGTCGAGCATTAGAGGCCACATAGCAAGCTGCAGCCTTTGGAGGTTCCCATGTGGAAGTGGGAACATATCACCATGGATTTTATCACCAAGTAACCAAAGACTGCCAAGGGTTTTGATGTTATATGGGTCATTGTTGATTGATTTACAAACAATGCCCACTTTTTGGCAATCCAGGAGAACCCCTCGGCTGAAAAGTTGGCCGATGTATGTGTTCGGGAGATTGTTGGTCGTCATGGGGTTTCTGTCTCCATTGTATTCGATCGAGATGTTCAGTTCACTTCCCGGTTCAGGCAAAAGTTCCACATGGAACTGGGCACGAGACTATATTTCAGCACTGCTTATCATCCACAGACCAATGACCAGAGCGAGCGGACCATTCAGACACTTGATGATATGTTGCGGGCTTGTGTCATAGATTTCGGTGGGAGTTGGGATTCCTACCTACCAATTTTGGATTTTTCCTACAACAACAACTATCACTCCAGCATTGGTGCTCAGTCTTTTAAGCTCATATATGATCAGAGATGTCATACCCCAGTTTGTTGGGGTAGGTTGGTCACAGAGTAATGGGAATGACTGAAGTAGTCCTGCAGACTACAGAGCTTATTCAACAAATCTGGAAGAGACTGCAGACAGCTCAGAGTTGGCACAAGAGTTATTTCGATCGATGTTGATTAAAGTTGGAATTTCAGGTTGGCGATGTGGTGCTACTAAAGGTCTCACCTTGGAAGGGTGTGATACGCTTTAGGAAGAGGGAAAAATTGGGTCCTTAGTATATTGGACCGTTCTGTGTGATCGCCAAGGTAGGACGGGTGGCCTACCGGTTGTAATTGTCGAGTGAGATCAGCAAAATCCACATGAATTTCCATGTTTCGTAGTTGTGGAAGTGCGCGCTGGATGATGAGGCAGTGGTCCCTTTGAATGATATTCAAATTCGTGAGCGCCTAAATTATATTAAGAGGCTGGTAGCAATAATGGAGAGAAAGATGAAGATTTTGTACAACAAGATGATACCTTTGGTGTAGGTTCAGTGGGAACATCAGAAAGGCTCCGAATGACCTAGGAGCTGGAGCCGGAGATGCATGAGCATTATCCTGACTTATTCGTGGCAACCGACTTCAAGGACGAATTCTAGTTCAATTGGGAGAGAATTGTAACATGTCGATGATGAGGTATTTTCAATTTTAACCACAAGTTTGAAAGACTATTTCATTTTGACCCTTAGGTTTGAGTAAGGTTGAAAGAATGGCCCATATTCTGCCAAGGATTAGTATGCTGAGCGTACGTTGTGTACGCTAGTACACTAGGTATACACCATGTACGTAGGGCATATGTGTTTAACCTTCAAACCCTAATTTTTAGGTTTTTGCCCATATATAAGTATCATTATCTCTCATTTCTCATTCCCTCACCAGCCTCCATCTGAGAAAAACAACCTCCAATCTAACCCTAAGTGAGAATAGTGCATCTTATGCTTATCTTTGTGTTTTGTGGCATTCTTGAGGAAGAAGAAGGTGGTAAGAAGAACTTAGAGCTTGGAAGCAACTTGGATATAATATTATCTCCTTGCTAGTAACCTCTAGGAGGTAAAAAGTTCATAACTTGATCACCCTATCTTGTCGATCTAGCTATTTCTTCATTTAGGCAACTTTTGGTCCCAAATATGGTGATTCTTGAGCATGGCATGCTCTTAACCAAATAATTCGTCCTTTCAGAACTTATGAGGGGTCTTGATTCATAAAAATGTGATTTTGATGCTTAGTTTTGCTCCATGCATGTTATTGAAGGTCGTAGGGAATTACGATGTTGAGATTTCGTGTATTAAGCACTTAATGGACATCAAAAGTCATAAAGCTGGAAACTTTATGACTGTTAGTGGTATTTTGGCCTTGGATATGAAATTTAGACGTGAGAGCGTAATGCATTAAGCTCTTATTCAGGAAATTGGGTTTTTAGCATACTCCATGAGTACCTCAGCATACGTCATGCGTACGTGGTCAATTTCCCAACTGTGGTCAAGGCTTGAGTACGCCCAACACAGGAGCTGAGTACGCCCCACATACTTGGTTGATTGGACCAATTTGACTCCTTGACCCATTGATGTTTACATTGACTTTGACTAAGGTTGGTCGAGTTTGACTTGAGGGTATTTTGGGTATTTTGATCTATAGTTAAGCCTTGGTCTCTATCTGTTGAATATGTGATCGATAGAGCCAGTATTTAGAGCAGCGTATCCTTTAGCTTTCGTCAGACTATGAGTTGAGTTATCCTCACTGTACTTATGGGTCGAAGGTACCAAGGCCAACCCATTAGATTAGATATCCTGATTTGTTGTATGTTGTTATGTGGAGTTATATTGTACTAGTTATGTGATTAGACTGGTAGATCTGTAGGACTACCTAT
This sequence comes from Lactuca sativa, assembly GCF_002870075.4. Lineage (NCBI taxonomy): Eukaryota > Viridiplantae > Streptophyta > Magnoliopsida > Asterales > Asteraceae > Lactuca > Lactuca sativa. The sequence goes on along the minus strand of NC_056625.2, from coordinate 73,134,459 downwards.
AATATCTGTTATTGATTGGTGATGTAATGCATTGATATGTTATGGTTCGGTGGGTTGAGGCAAGCCAGTGGATAGACTGAAGGCTAAGTGTAACATCCATAAAAATCAAGCCAAATTTTAACTTTTTAAAACATTTAAAATGCCAATAGTTATTACAAATTTGTTTTCAAAATAATTCCATATCATAGTGTCTCAAAAACATAGTCATAAAATGTGAGGAGCTGTACGATCACGCCTTTTCCTTTCTACGATCATCTGAGGTACCTGAAACCAAAACTGAAACTATAACCTCGAAGCTTAGTGAGATCCCCCAAAATACCGATACATAACAAACAGTACACATAATAACAACATGTAATGGATCCACAACTCTACATACTGGATTACCCACTGGGCCCATAGTGTGAGTCCGGCTTGCCTTTCGGGCCCGCAACTCACATCTGACTTGCCTCCAAGCCCACATCATAAGTATCATTTGCTTTCGAGCCTACAACTTATGACTGGCTTGCCCCTGCAGTCCTAAGACTGAAATATAATTGATCAACCCTCAGTGCGAGTCCGGAATGCTCCCCTGGCCCTCAGCTTGCATCTAGAATGCTCTAACACCCATAAGCCCTCAGTACGAGTCTGGTATACCACCCAGTCCTCAGCTTGTATCTGGTATGCTAACGAGTCCTCAGTATGAGTCTGGTATGCCTTCCCTACCCTCAGCTCATATTTGGCATACTCCAGGGTTTGTTGGTCACCACACGAAGCATTGTAACCTCAACCTTATCCACTCAACATGTCTACATATACAGCTAATCGCACATACATATAATCAAACAGTAACACAGGTAGTCCTACAGATCTACCTAACTAGCATGCATAATCATCTCATACTTAACACTTATTCAACTACTGGGATATCAAATCCAATGGGTTGGACTTAGTGCCTTAGACCCCTTAGTATAGTGAGCATAACACACCTCATAATGTCGCTCTGAACTGAAGAATCCAACTCCGAATCGTTGGCTCACCAAAACTCCCGAACTAACCAAACAATAACATTATGTCAATACATGAAATATGACCTTTGACTAAGGGTCCACATAATCAATTTTGTCCTTCCTCTTTATTGGGCCAAGGCCTAATTTCCAAATTCATGATCTTAAAAGCCCATATATCCAAGGCCCATTAATGGCCCAAATTTCCTAATTTGGGCCTAACTTCCTAATTGGGCCTTATTATAGGATCCCTTACAAAACTAGCCCAACTTCAATTATTCAGAGGGCCCAGCAAGGCCCAAGTCCAATTAATCCAAAAAGTGGCCCAAACCTGAAGCCCAATTTGTCAAAGGCCCAACAGAGGACGTACGCGGAGCGTACTCCTCTAGTACGCTGGGCGTACTCTTCCTGACGTTGACCACCATCGGGGTGGTTGACTCAGTACACTGGGCGTATAGAAGTTACGCTAGGCATACATGGGGTTTTGCCAAAACCCTAAGGCATCATGGTCGGCCCATTGGATATGATATCCCAGTAGTTGAATACGTGTTGAGTATGAGATGATTATGCATGCTAGTTTGCTATGCCAGTTAGGTAGATCTGTAGGACTGTGTTACTATTTGGTTATTTGTATGTGCGATTAGTTGTATATGTAGACATGTTGAGTGGATAGGGTTGAGGTTGCACTGCTTCGTGCGGCGACCAACAAACCCTGGAGTATGCCAGATATGAGCTGAGGGCCGGGAAGGCATAGCAGACTCATTCTGAGGACTCGTTAGCATACCAGATACAAACTGAGGATCGGGTGGTATACCAGACTCGTACTGAGGGCTTTGGGGTATTAGAGCATTCCAGATGCGAGCTGAGGGCCAGGGGATCATGCCAGACTCGCACTGAGGGTTGATTAGTTATATTTTAGTCTTAGGATTGCAGGGGGCAAGCCAGCCATAAGCTGTGGGCTTGAAAGCAAACCAGACTTATGCTTTGGGCTCGAAGGCAAGTCAAATGTGAGATGTGGGCCTGGAAGACAAGCCATACTCACACTGTGGGCCCAGGGGTAATCCAGTATGTAGAGTTGTGGACCCATTACATGCTATTATTATGTGTACTGTTTGTTATGTATCGGTATTTTTGGGGAACTCATTAAGCTTCGAGCTTACATTTTCAGTTTTGGTTTCAGGTACCTCAGATGATCGCAGAAAGGCAAAGGTGTGATTGTACAGCTCCTCACATTTTATGACTATGTTTCTGGGATACTCTGATATGGAACTATTTTGAAAACAAATTTGTAATAACTATTGGGTTTTTAAATGTTTTAAAAAGTTAAAATTTGGCTTGATTTTTATGGATGTTACACCAAGATACCCAGGGCGGTCCGGATAGACTGAAGGCCTGCGAAACGGACCGCTCAGGCCAGGCCCAGAAAGCAGTCCAAATAGACTGTAGGCCTAGTGAGGCGGTCCATTCATGTTGAAGGCTTTGTATGCATGTTGTTGTTTTTTACGTTTATGTGATGGTACTTTGGAGGAACTCATTAAATGTTGGCTTACAATTTTAGTTTTGTTTCAGGTACTTCTGAGGACCATGTCAAGGTGAAGGCGTGACCGTACACATCCTTGGTTTTATGTTGTTGATCTTGGGAGACCCTAATTTTTAATAATGTTTTTTTTTGAAACAATGGTTATGTAAACACTTCTTTTTAGTAAATGAGTTGTTTTGTAGACTTTGAATTTATTGTTATTTTTGATTTGTTACATGTTGAAACAAAAGAGAAAAAACATTACGTCATTTTGTCACAAGCTAACCACATGAGGCAACCAACATTGCTATATGCAGCTAACTCTAGAGAATAAGTTGATTTAAACACGAGGCTCTAAAACTATGTGCCACAAGGATATCTTAAAATACATAGAACAACTCATCGTTGAATAGTATTCGGCGTAGTGATAAACTGGCTAACCACATGAACTACATGAGTTGTGTCTTGTCGAGTGATTGTAAGATAAACCACCTTCCCATAAAATTATTATAGAGACTCAGATCTAATAAAGGAACCCGATCAGTCAAAGAAAATTAACATATATTTTAAGAGGTGTGTCAACAATCCTATTGTTAGAGAGTCATGGATGTTCAAACACATTAGATATGTATTTCATCTAAGAATAAAAGATAACCCTTTGGGATTGATTAACCTCAACACCCAAAAAAATATAGCAATCCCAATCCTTTCCTACCACAATGGTAAGCCAAAATCATGCTTCAAAGACCCGATACCATCATAGTCATCACCGGTCAAAATCATGTCATCTACACATAAGGATAGGAGAATTTGACATGCACTCGTAACTATCATTGATAATTTATTACACCAAGAATGAAAGATTTAGTTTATAATGCATATAGATTTTATAAGTCGGCAAACTTCACCTGGATACCGAGCAATACTTAGGGGAGGAGTCATGCAGTCGTCCTCATGGAAGAGATTCCACTGAAGAATAGAAGCAATTGATATGAGAGTATGAATAGTCATCATTTTTTCAACTGACACTAAAGTCTCCTCGTAGCCTATGCATACATTTACTAGTATCCTTTTGCAAGAATCTGAGCCTTATATTGTTTAACTAAGCTCTCAGACTTGGTTTTAATCATATATACCTAACAACAACTGATCATATATTTTCTGGGTATGCGTGGAACCACATCCCACATATAAGTATGATAAAGATTCATAAGCTCCTCACTCATAGCATTCCTCCTAAGGGGATCAGAAAAAAACTCTTTGTAGGACCCAAGATTTAATAAATGTTGTATACTAATAATAAAGAAAGAAAAATCCAAATAAGAGGAATAATCAAACCCAAGGAATTTGGTAGTCTATGAGTATAAGGAATTACGAGTGGTAGCAAATCCAAAGTTTCAACTAGTGAGGGGAGTGGTCCCATGGTTAGAGGCAGTGTCTAGTGATGTGCGTTTATCTGAAAGATATAATATGCTCAAGCGTCATATTAGAATGATATCGCTAATTAACATATGATACTAAGGGTCACACTAATAACAACTTGATACAATTGATTATTTATTAGAAATTGACTTTAATAAATATTCATAAACACTTATAACGAATTAGAAAAATATTTATTTCATGGAAATTATTATTTCACAATAACAAGTAACAAATTATTTCATATGGTATGAATTAATAAGTCATGTACATTATTTAGCAATAGAAATACTCTTTTGTCATTTTGCTTAAAGTTATAGTTTATATCTTATAAAGAGTTATAAAAATTTTATACACTTTTCTTCTCTTTCTATACAGGAAAAGGTTGAGCTTGTTTTTAGGAAACAAGGCATGGTCTTTTGAATATAATAAAAGAAAGTAAGCATGGCTTAAAAGGCATGGGAGACATGTAGGCTTTAGGGTATGGAGTGCTTAAAGTGTTAAGAACTCTTAGGTAATGGTTTAGCTTTATGAAGGCTTTCATACCTTCATTGTTTGGTAGAAAACCGTAGCTACTCCTCTCTCCATCATTCGTTGTTCTTCCAAAGTTTTAGAAGAAGTTAGTTGCTCTCTTCAAGCAAAATATTTGTTTTGGCTTAAAGCTTAAGAGTTGTGACTAGCATCTCTTCAAGTTGGTTCATTGTTGTTGTTTCAAAGTTCATCCATCTTCTTCAACATCCAAGCCTCCCCTAGAGGACCCAAGGTTCTTCAAAGGATGTTGTTACTTCTTCCCTATGTGATTGTGTTTTTATCTTCCTTTTCTTGAAAGTATATCCTTGATGGGTTGTAAATGTTATTTTGTTCAGAAATTTTAAGACCTCCATTGCTAATATTATGAGTTTTTAGAAACTATTTTTGAAGAAAACCCTACAATTGGTATCAAGATCGACCTTGCAAGTTTGGTTATATTTCTTGATTTATCGAAATCGGTTTTTGGAGAATATGGATAACTTGGTTTTGTTTAAAAACAAGCTCATACATATTTTCTTTGACAACTTTTTTATTTGTTATCTTTTGTGACAAAAACTTACATGCATTTTTTGTCACTTAAAGTTGTCTTAAAAAATCAAAGGTTGTTTTATGTTTAAATGTATTTTAAAATGATATACAAGCTTTGGACCACTTGTGTTGTTGTTTGTGTGACTTGTTTGAAAATGGTTTGTAATGTTCTTTTATTCATAAAAGCTTGTAATAAAAGTAGCTAGTATTTATTATTTTCATTTTAATGTAATATATTAGTTTTAGACTAGATTTATTTTAGGAAAAATATAACAATATGAAGATGGAGGCCATTTCTTGGAGAACCATTGAGACCCACGGTTTTATAAACATTTTTATAAAAGTTCATAGCTTTTATAACGTTTTTAGAAAATTGTAACAAAGTTGGTTGTTATTGTAAGTGGGAGCTTGAAGAACACTTGAAGATCACTTGAAGAACAACTAGTATTATTTGGTACCTTTTGTCGCTTAGGAAGGACTTAACACTTTTGTGTTGGCTTACAAAAGTATTAACTAGTTTAAGACTTGTTTATGTCAAATACACGCTTGTGTTGTTTATTTTTCAAGTAAATATTTTATGTGGTTGATAATTTAGCTTTACACAAACTCAAACTATTTTTGGGTGAAAATAAACATCACATGAAGTTTGGTTTTCAAAATTTAAAAGTCAAACACAAGATGTAACAAGTTAACGCTTTAAAATAAAAACCGGTTTTATTAAAAACGTTAATTACGGTAAATCTTGAAATAGTAAAAGTATAAAAAATTGTGATTTTTAAACTTATACAAACTCCAAATACTTTTTAATGAAAGGAAGCTTTACAAAAAAAAATGTTAAAAGGTTCTACAAGGCTCAAACGCAAACTTAATATTTGGATATTATCGTTAAAATGGAACCGGTCAAAATATAAAAATGGATTTTATATTTGAACCTCAAAATGTGATTTTTTGAAAATTTATACCATGATCAATTGGATGCATGCAATTATCATGATATTGTATGTTTGAAATAGAATAATAAAACATCCAAATCTGTTTCAAAAGGCAAGTCTATGCCATCGAACTTTAGAAACAATTTGCACATCATTTGTATAATGCTTATGGGATAAATTATCATGATACCTAACCATTTGTGTTATCAATTGGATGCAATCAATTATCATGATACCTAACCATTTGTGTTATCTTTTGGTGGCCAAAGTATTTTTGCGATTTCTATAACCAAGTTATATGCCAATTGTACAAGTTTCTTCACTTGAATGACTTGATTGGAAACCTCTTGTGATAAAGGTCACCTAAGTAAGAGTGTTCCAAGACATAGATGAGACCAAACATGTCAAATTAACAAATGGGTTGTTAAAGGTCTCATACATCTTGGAATTACAAGTGGTGTAATTAACAAAAGTATTTACCTTGTTAAAATTGAGTAAGTGGGATAAAGGTCACCTAACCATTTATTTAATTGCAACTTAGATCCTTGACTTTAAATAAATAATATTTTAGGAAACAAAAGGGTATTATTTTTAAAGAATTGAATACTAAATAAAATTTTGTTAAGTTTTGTAGATGGCTCCACCAACTACTATAAAACATCATCACCCCATGAACCTTCGATCCATGCTTGAAAAATAAAAACTAGGCCACTCTAATTTTTTGGATTGAAACAGAAATTTGAGAATCATTTTGAAACAAGAAAAGAAAGACGATATCCTTGAATCACATATCCCGGATGAACTATCTTCTGTCCCAAAGGTTGCACATGGATTAAGCAAATAGATGATTCACTTGATGTGTCATGCCTTATGCTTGCCACAATGATTCCTAATCTTCAGCGGGATCCGAAACTCTTCACTACCTTTGACATGATTGAACATCTCAAGCAGATGTTTGGTCAGCAAGCTAGGACTGAAAGGTTTGAAACTATTCGAGCCCTTCATGCATTCAAGATGGAAGAAATCGGAAATGTAATCATTCATGTTCTCAAGATGAAAAGCCATCTGGATTAATTGTCAAGATTGGGCTCTCCATATCCATTGGAGTTTGCCACAGACATAATTCTGAATTCATTCCCCAAGTGCTATGATACTTTCATCATGAGCTACAACATGAATAGGTGGGATAAATCAATCTCTGAGTTGCATTGGATGCTTAAAACTACAGAGAAAAACATCCTAAGGAAACCCACCGAAGTGCTTATGATTCGTGAGGGACAAGTCAAGATGAAGAATCAAGGGAAAAACTCCAAAGGGAAGACACAAGTTAGCAAGGGAAAAGGGAAGAAAGCTCCCCAAACCCACCATCCAAAAAGAAGGAAAAGGTTGCTAAAGATGACACATGATTTGAGTGTTGTGTCGTGGGGCATTAGAAAAGGAAATGTCGCAAGTACCTTGTTGAGTTGAAGAACAAGAAGGTCGGGGAAGGCCCTTTAGGTATATCCATTTTCATGATTGAAATGGGACTATATAATTTTTTATCTAACACTTGGGTACTTGATATTGGTTGTGGAACTCGTATTTGTAATTCACTACAGGGGTTCAGAAGGAGTAAGGAACTAAAGACATATGAGATGGTATTTCATGTGGGCGATGGAGCACGGGTTGCAGTCCAAGTAATAGGACATTTACATTTATGTTTACCATATGGTATGTAATTAACATTAAACAATGTGTCTTTGATTACTTCTATTACTATAAATATCATATCAGTCCCGTTCAGGAAAATCCGATTTTAATTTTCAACTTGTTGATGATAATATTCATTCCATCTTGAATGGAATATTCTATTATGACGCTAGACCAATAAACATAATTTATTAATTGAATATAGATGACACTTCAAATGATAACTCCCTTTATCATATTAACATCAAAAGGATCAAACAAGGTTTAAACCAAGCATATCTATGGCATCGTCGTCTTGGACACATAAACAAGAAGTGCATATCCCAACTTCAAAGGAGTGGACTTTTGGGGGCAAATGACACCGAGTCATTTGAAATACGTGAATCTTGTTTATGTGGGAAGATGAGAAAGGCTTCTTTCTCAGGCATTAGTGAAAGGGAAAGTGTGGAAAGTGTTTTGTTGGGCATCATACACACAGATGTATGTGGTCTTTTCAAAACAATGTCATGATATGGTGAAAGATATTATATCACCTTCACTCACAACTTCATTCGATTTGATTATGTATATTTGATGAAACATAAACATGAAGCATCTGAAATTTTAAATTGTTTCAAAGTGAAGCTGAGAATCAACTCGATAAAACAATCAAAATCCATTGTTCAGATAAAGGTGGCGAGTACTTGAGATAAGAGTTTCAAGATCATCTTAGGAGTTGTGGGATCATCTCACAACTTACTCCACCTAAACACCACAACTTAACGATGTGTCTGAGAGGAGAAATTGGACCTTACTTGATATGGTTCGATCCATGATTAGCAGAACTACTCTCCCCTTATCATTTTGGAATTATGCCTTACTCACCGCAACCTGTATCTTGAATATGACACCAAATAAGAAGGTAGACAAGAAACCCTATGAGATATGGTATGGAAAAGCTTCATCCCTATCTTATATGAAAGTTTGGAATTCTGAAGCCTATGTTAGACAAGAAGCTTACATCAAAATCAAGCCTAGGTCTACCAAATGCATCTTTATAGGATATCCCAAAGATTGTTTAGGATATTAGTTCTACATCCATAGTGAGAATAAGATCTTTATCTTACGAAAAGTTGAATTCTTGGAAAGCAAGTTTCTAATTGATGAAGCAAGTAGAAGGCGAGTGGAACTTGAAGAAGATCAAGAACCACTGCCTAATGCAACTCAAGTTGGCACTAGTCTAAACAAGTGGTTGTTAAAAATGAAGGGACCATTACTCTTCAACTTGTTGAAATACTAGGCGTTCACAGATCCGATGAATTCATCAAGAGCATGAGAGATATGGATTTCTCATTGACGAATGCTTCATGATGATGAATGTTGATGAGTCTGTCACCTACAGAAATTCAATGGCAGATCTTGAATCTGACAAATGGCTTGAAGCCATGCATGCAGAGATGTAATCCATGAGAGAAAACAAAGTCTGGGATTTGGTTGAACATCCTCCTAAATGTAAGATTGTAGAGAGTAAGTGGGTCTTCAAGAAGAAGACTAGCATGGATAAATATTTACACACATTCAAAGTAAGACTTTTTTAAAAAGGATTCACTCAAACCCAAGGGGTTGATTATGTTGAAACCTTTTCACCAGTTTCTATGAGTAAGTATATTAGGGTACTACTTTCCATAGCTACATATCATGACTATGAGATATGGTAAAAGGATTTCAAAACCACTTTTCTAAATGGACACTTAGAAGAATATTTCTATATTGTTTCGCCCGAAGGTTTTGTCTACCAAAGGCATCCTAATAAAGTATGTAAGCTCAAGAGATGCATTTACGGGTTAAAGAAAGCATCTTGAAATTGGAATCATCATTTTGATGAAGAAATCACAAAGTATGGTTTTGTTAGAAACAAAGATGAATCTTGTGTTTACATGAAAACTAGTGGGAGCACGGTGACCTTCTTGGTCTTGTATATGGATGACATACTTATCATTGGAAATCGCATTCCGAATTTACAAGGTGTAAAGGCTTGGTTAGGAAAATGCTTCTCAATAAAGGATCTAGGTGAGGCTCAATATATTCTTGGAACCAAAATATATAGAGATAGATCAAAATGACTAATAGGTATAAGCCCAAATACATACATTTACAAAGTCTTGAAACTGTTCAAGATGGAAAAATCTAATAGAGGAGTTGTACCCATGATACATGGAATAGTACTAAGTTCGTCCCAATGTCCTAGCACAAAGGTTGAGCTAGACAAGATGAAAGATATTCCACATGCTTCAGCAGTTGGATCGATCATTTATGCCATGAATTGTACTAGACCTGATCTTGCTTATGCTATGAGGATAACAACAAAATTCCAAAAAAATCCAGAGCAGAGTTATTGAATAGCTGTGAAGAAGATCCTTAAGTACTTGCGTAGAACTAAAGACATGTTCCTCATGTATGAAGGCATTAATGAAAGTTTATGTGTAAAGTGTTACACTGATGCTTCATTCACAACAGATCAATATGATTGTAAGTCATAGTCAGGATATGTGTTTATTGTCAATGGGGGTGCATCGTCTTAGAAGACCTCCAAGCAAAGCGTGGTAGCACAGTCCACTATAGAGTCCGAATACATTGTTGGTTAAGAAGCTGCACACGAGGCTACTTGGATTAAGAAATTCATTGGGGATCTAGGTGTGGTTCCTTCCATTCAGGACCCCCTATAAGCATTCTGTGATAATGAGGGTGCATTGGCAAAAGAACCTAGGTCACACAAGAAGACCAGACACATAAGCTGGAGATTTAACTTCATTCGGTATATAAAGTTGAAGATGGTGGACTCAGTATTCGCAAAGTTCACATTGATCAAAATTTGGCAGACCCTTTCTTGAAGCCCCTTCCTCAAGAAAAGTTTGAAGGACATGCTTGAGAGATTGGATTTGCAATTCTAGTGACTGGATTTGATCTATGTATTAGTATTGAATATTGGAGCATTTTGTAGCATCATCTATTGTAATGACTATGATATATATATATATATATATATATATATATATATATATATATATATATATATATATGGCATATGATATTTTCTATAAATATTTGTTGAGTTCTTTATTAACATGTTTAATCATTGAGTAAATTTATTCACTCTAAAATCCATAGTCGGTTATTATTGTGGGATCAATAATGAAATAAGGCTAATATGAATTGGAATGGTTGAAAAAGTGTTGTAACCAGTTTCATAGGTACTTGATAGAGAACAAGTATCGGATTGACCCGTTTAAGACCACTTCATAGACCGCTGTCACGATTGATACTTGATAGAAGGTAATATTTGTATATCCGTAACACCTGAGATACATATATGGGTCATAAGTGTGGGAAATTTTGTGTTTTGATATAGTCAAACGTTGTTCTTTAACCATACAGTTATAAAATCTATTTTCGAGTATGATGTGAACCATGTAAAAGGTGTATGTAATCAAGATGACATTTGTTCCTGTTATTCGTTGAGAGTTAGACATTTAATACCTGATGTAAAGTTGAAAACTTATATGAGATTGAATGCAATCTATATCTCATGTTCAACAAGATGTCTGAGGCAAAGGGATCACTGATAAACTTACTTTATACACCAATTGTAACATTGGGCTTCTGGGGAGTTGGGTGTTGATAGAATGGCACAAAGTCATATGCTGATGGGGGCAATGAAATGTTGCTAGACGTTCACCACTGTCTATATCAATCTAATATGGGTCTTGTGCAAGTAGGAGATTGAAAGATCTAGTATGCTCAAGAGTCATACTAGAATGATATTGCTAATTAACATATGATACTAAGGGTCACACTAACAATAACTTGATACAATTGATTATTTAAAAAAATGATTTTAATAAATATTCATAAACTCTTATAACGAATTAGACAAATATTTATTTCATCGGAATTATTATTTCACAATAACAAGTAATAAATTATTTCGTATGATATGAATTAATAAGTCATGTACATTATTTTGCATTGGAAAGACTCTTTGTCATTTTGCTAAAAGTTATAGTTTATATCTTATAAAGAGTTATAAAATTTTATAAACTTTTCTTCTCTTTTTATACAAGAAAAGGGTTAGCTAGTTTCTAGGAAACAAGACATGGTCTTTTGAATATAATAAGGGAAAGTGAGCATGGCTTAAAAGGCATGGGAGACATGTAGGCTTTAGGGTATGGAGTGCTTAAGTGTTAAGAACTCTTGGGTAATGATTTAGCTTTATGAAGGATTTCATACCTTCATTTTTGGTAGAAAAACCGTAGCTTCTCTTCCCTCCCTCTTCATTATGCTTCCAAAGTGTTAGAATGAAGTTACTTGCTCTCTTTAAGTCAAATTTTGGTTTTGGCTTAAAGCTTAAGAGTTGTGACTAGCATTTCTTCAAGTTGGTTCATTGCTGGTGTCTCAAAGTTCATCCATCTTCCTTAACATCCAAGCCCCCCCTAAAGAACCCAAAGTTCTTCAAAGGTTGTTACTACTTTCCTCTATGGTTCTGTTTTTATCTTTCCATTTCGTACAAGTAGATCCTTGGTGGGTTGAAATGTTATTATGTTCGAAAATTTTTAAGACTTTCGGTACTAATATGATTAGTTTTTAGAAACTATTTTTGAACAAAACCCAACAATATCATGAAATGGGACATCGGATGTAATGTTATCAATATTAGTACCATTAGGATCAATATCTTGAAGATATAAATAAGTCATGTCATGCAACTAGGTAGGGATAAAAATGAACTACATACGCTCTAGGAAAGTAACATGTCGTGAGATGTATAATTTCTAACATACCATATCAAAACAATGATAACATTTCATACTGATATTGTAACCAAAAGATACACCTACGACTGTCTGTGGAGACAACATATTTTTTTCAACATGAGGGTGGATGACACAACAAGTACATCAAAAAAATTACAATGGAATTGATATTTCCATATTTATACTTATTTTTAGGCAGTATTTAAGTACATTTTTATTAATAAAGTGATAATATGTTTAGAATAATGATACTTATGAGTTTAAATTGTTAATTTCAGTCAATACAAAGGATTTTCGAAGAAAGGGACCAAAGGTGACGAAATGGGGAACATGGGAGGCTTGGAAGACAAGAAAATAGTAAATTCACGATAAGAGCTAAATTCACGACGTGGCGATGAAGCCCACGACGTGGCATGGGTGTTCCAGAAGATAAGCATCGCGACGCGGAGGATTTCCTTGAAGGATACGGATTTCTTAAAGCCCACGACATGGCGCAACCTGGCCACGACGTGGCGCGAGTTTTTGAGTATTATATAAGTTCTTATGATTATTACGAAGAGGAGGACTTTTGGCAGAAGAAAAAGAGTTCGAGGAGACGAATAAGAACGAAAGAAAGGTTCTGGAAGAGGGTTTTCAACACCAAAAGAAGTAAATGTTTATTTTTAAAACATGTCTTTCATTAGTTTTAGCTGTGTTAGTTTAATTACTATGATGAGCAGCTGAATCTAGCTACTCTTGTTTAGCTAGATGAAGCTTTGAACTTATGAATAATTATATGATTATGGATTGAGCTTAGTTGGTAAAATTTGCTTGTGTTTGATTTGTATGACCTAGCATGTTATTATTTGTTTATCTAATTGCTTATTTGCATGCTCTGTGTAGCTTAGTGACCATTAAACTGCATGAATTTGTTTACCTAATGATTTAGTGAACATTGAATTGTTAGAGCTAGGATTGACCAATCTTAGTTAGTAATTAGAGTAAATAAGCTTAGCTGTGCTAGAGAACGTGTATTGTGACCATAATTGCGTTTATATTACAAATCTTACATAGCATATTTACATTCATAATCAGTTATGTGTTTAATTATGTGTGAACATACATGGTTTGACATGAATTAGTTAATTATTGGTAAAGTTAGAACTAAATTACTAATACAACTAAAACCAACTTAATAATCCGTAATCATTAGCTAGACATAAGGAAGAAGTGGATTCAAACTAAACAAGAGTGTGTGTTTTTACTTATTGAATTTGATTTAAGTTCATCTGATCTTGTAAAATCAGATAAAACCCCTTTTAAATTTGTTAATAAATTAGGTTAATTTAATAGTAAGTAAATTAATTAGAACACCGTTCCCTGTGATCGACACCCGACTTACCCAAGCTATACTGTAATCTGATTAGGTACACTGCCTATAAGTGCATAGATAGTTAAGTTTGTTAGGTTATAAATATTAAAATTAGTGGGTATTTTTGTGCACATCAAGTTTTTGGCGCCGTTGCCGAGGAACGGCTTAGTTTTTAGCTTATTTATTTACATTAAATAAATCGATCCTTCTTGTGGAGTCACAGCCACAAAAAAAAAAAAAAAAGAAAAAAAAAACTGTTAATCACAGAGTCCACGACGTGGCCACATACTTGCCACGACGTGGACAGACATAATTTTTAAAATTTTAGTTTGTAGTTAGTTTTACTTATTTTAGTTCAGTTTAACGTTTTAGTTTAGCAAGTTGCAGGAGTTCATGACCAGAAGCTCAAACACACACTTGGTGCCACCACTAGAAGACCCCGAGTCTGCACTTCACAAGAAAAAGACGCCCTTACAAGAATTGAAGTCAGTCTTCTCTAGGAAATCGGGAAAGAAGACAGGAGAGTCAAGTTCATCAGCGAAGCACAAGAGCAATCTTGAGCATTTGGATCATACACCCGTGCAAACCGAGTCCGAAAGCGACACCGAGCCAGAATTTGAAGAACACACAAGTGAACCCGAGAACGAGCCAAGAAGCGAGATGGTAGCAATTGAAGAAATGTCCATGGGAGCATACAAGAAGCGTATCCAAGAAGATATGGGCCCTGGTTTAGTCCAACCCGCAATACCTGCCACTGCTAAATTCGAGCTGAAGGGACACATATTGACAGCACTGAAGGACATCCCGTTTTTCGGGAAGGATCATGAGGATGCTTTTAAGCACCTAGACAAAGTCAACGACATTGCGGATTACTTCAATGTCCCAAATGTCACCAGAAATACAGTCTTGCTTAGGATGCTTCCCATCACCTTCAAAGGAGCTGCTAAGGAGTGGTTAAAAGCACTCCCACCGGGTACAATCACAACATGGGCTCAAATGCGTGAGCAATTCCTGGACCAGTTCTGCCCGCCATCCAAGATAGCCAAACTCAAGAAGGCGATAGCCAACTTTGAGCAACAACCGGGGCAGTCACTATACGAAGCATGGGAGCGGTACAAGGGCTTACTCAGAAATTGCCCTAAACATGACCTAAATGTGCAGCAAGAGATGTCAATCTTTTATGATGGGGTCAATGTGATGACAAGACAACTCCTTGATTCTCAAGGACCGTTGACAAAGAAAAATCCAAGGGAGGTCAAGGAGCTAATTGAAGAATTCGCGAAACACTCCCGTGAATACCATAACCCGAGGTGAGACGGAAGTAAAGGCGGAGGAGGGGCCCAAACTGAAGAAATTGCAGCTGTCATGGCCATGCTAAATAACATGGATCGCCGGATAACACAAATGGACCAGTCGATACATGCCATAAGAGTGGGGTGCGAGCGATGCAGTGGTCCACACTTGACCAAGGACTGCAATATGGATGAGTTTGGGAACAGAAAAGCTCAAGTGTGCTACTCTAGTGGGGATAAGTTTGATGACGACTGGAGGAAACCGAAGAAGGAGTGGCTGCCATATGAAGAGTATAAAAAGCAAAAAGAAGAGAAGTATAGGCAGACAGGTCGAGGCTTTTACCAAAAGGAGCAGCCACCAATCGAGAAGAAAACCGACCTAGAGACCATTTTGATGAAGTTCATGGAGGCTTCGGAAAAGAGACATGATGCCACAGATTCCGCTATCATGGAACAACAAACATTGATAAAGAACCAGCAAGCCTCCATCCATAACCTTGAAGTACAATTTGGTCAACTAGCCACTTTAGTTCATGAAAAATTGTCCCCGAAGAATTCCGAAGTAAAAGCCCAATCTCACGTAATGGCCATCGATACTGAAAAAGATACAATATCTGAATTCCTGGAGGCGTTGGAAGAAGAACAGCAGCAACCCAAGAAATCAAGGATCGAAGATGGAGAAAATGCTGAACCAGGCTTGCCACAACGTGGCACGCCTCTGGCCACGACGTGGCGCAAGTCTGAGAAAAAATCTTTTGAGCCTATTCCAGATTATCATCCACCTATGCCATTTCCCACTCGTGCAACACTTAGTCAACTAGAGAAGGAACATTTAGAGTTTGTGAAGCATGTGAAAGGGATTCCAATTAATACTCCCTTTCTTGAGTCCTTATCCAAAGCTTCCGAGAACCAGAAATTACTGCAAGACTTGATAGATACGCGAAGGCAATTAAAGAAGTAGTCTACAGTGATTCTAAGTGAGAAAATTTCAAAAGTTGTGTTGGGAGAAACACCAGAAAAGATGGGGGATCCTGGACGCCTCACTCTTCCATGCGAGTTTGGGAATAAAATGAAGGTTCATGCTTTAGCCGATTCCGGGGCTAGCATTAATCTAATGCCTTTTTCATTGTATCAAAAATTGGAGATTCAGAAGATGAAGGCTACAAAAATGAAGATTCACATGGCGAACCGTTCAGTGACACAACCCGGAGGCATAGTGGAGGATATTTTGGTGAAAATTGGAAAATTTGTTTTTCCAATAGATTTTGTAGTCTTGGACATGAAAGAAGACACGGATGTTCCGATAATCCTTGGTCGGCCATTGCTTAACACTGTTGGTGCCCTGGTTGATATCCGCGAGTCCAAGCTCACTTTGAGGGTTGGGGATGAACAAGAAGTCTTCGGGATAAGAAATGACTTTCAAGAAGATAAAGAAGAGGTGTTCACGATTAATGAGGAGAATGAACTAGAAGAATTGGAAAAGCTTATAGAAGAAGAGATAAAGGCAGTTCATCAAGACAAAAGGACAAAACCAAGGGCATCTGTTCCATATTTGATTGAAGTCATAGCTTACAAGAACCCGCCTTCTTGGGTGAGCAAAGAGGACGAGGAAATGACAAGTGATGAAGAGGAAGTCACTTCAAAAGTAACAAGGCCGGTGGTGAAAGAAGAGGGGAACGCTATGGAGTGCAAGGAACACACAAAGGGCACAAAACGAAAGCATGAAGAAGATGGAAAAGCTAAAAAAGAAAATTCAAAGAAGGCGTATAAAAGGAGAGTTCAAGCTTATAAACGGCGGTTCAAGGAACAAAAGATCCTGGTGGTAGGCTCTTCCGAAGAGTCAACGTAGAAGGCACAGAGTCCAGCTCAAGACTCCAAGAAAAAGAAGCGCTTCTCGGGAGGCAACCCGAGTTTGGTTTGCAATTTTTTTATTTTCTTTTTAATTAGGAAAGACATCAATTCATCATCTAAAAACCCGGTAATAAGTAGAGAAATAGCTGTAGGGAACTTTAAATAATGAGTGATTTGCAAAGAAATTAGTTAATAAGATGAATATTATTAAAATTTGGCATCTGACAGCTCCCACGACGTGGGCATAGCCAGCAACGTTGTGGGTTAAAATATAATGCGCGATCTTAAGAACTTTAAGGTCCACGACGTGGGCATAGCCTGCCACGTCGTGGCCTTTAAAAATCAGGGGGGACCAATCGCTTAAAACCCTTTGACCGAGAAACCCCTTACCCCCACTTGGAGACTGCCGCACTCACGGGAGCATCACAACCCCACTGCCAATTTCTTATTATACTTCCAAATTCCTTGCAAGATCTTGCTAATTACTCCATTTGGTATGTGTTTTACTCATTATAATGCAATTATTCCAAGTTTTCATGATTAGGATTTGAATGATTCACGAAATTGGTTGAATCTAGTGTCCGATTTTAGATTGCATGTTATTTAAAAGTCCATAGGAACAAACCCCAACATCAAGTTTTTATGGAAATCGCATGTAAACATGACCGATTCAGAGTCTGGGTTCGATGTGACCCACGACGTGGCGCTTCCTGGCCACGTCGTGACTTATGGCAGACCATTTATATATGTTTTAATGTGTTATTTGTTTGCTGCTTTGCTTTGCTTTTGTTTGCAGAAATGGGACCACGACGAGCTGTCCAGCAGGAAGGAGACCCGATAGATGTAGCAAGCATACATCCTCTATACCAGTTTCCTCAAAACATCCCCCGACCATTGCTAACAACCTACGAGAATCGACTTGGATGGTTATACAATAGGGAGTTTGCAATAGCCCCAATTATTGATTGGGGATGGCTTGGTAGAGTGGGAATGGTAGTGGAGCTGGACCGTTATTGGTCGAAGACTTATGTTGGAGATCAATTTTCGTTCACTTGTCACGGGTGGAGGAATTTATTCGCCATTCAAGAACCCATGTACCGGGAATTGTCGGTAGAATTTTTCTCTACCGTATGTTTTGAAGAGCGCACCCTTGATGTCACCTACAATAGGGCACTTGTGTTTCGTCTGGGGGGTGTATATCGTGAGTGTAGTCTTCGGGAGTTTGCTAGGCGTATGGGGCTCTATATGGAAGTGGAGACGCAATCTCCGTTTTTTATTCCTTTCTTGCTTGGATGCGTGCTGGATTTTACTCCGGGTACTTTTGATGTGCAGTTTTCGCGGGGCATTTCTAACCATGAGTACAACACTCGTGACTCGAGTGAGTCACAAATACGGAATCCTGTTTTCCGATTTTTGCACCGCCTTATCATGTTTTCAATCAATCACAAGCATCATGGTGATAAGGTCCCCATCTAGAATCTATTTTATTTATGGACACTTATTACTCCGGGGGTTTGCTGTGATTTGCCTTATATGTTGGTGAGGTTTATGGGGAAGAAAGCGGCCAATTCTAGGCCTGGGAGCCCGATTACTGGGGGACATTTGGTTACTCGCCTGGCTAGGTCATATCAAATTTTAACCCATGACTTTGTGAGGAATCTCACTCGATTCCCGGACACAGACTTGACCATTCAAGTCTTGGGTGTGATGCGAGCGGTGGTGAATATCGGGGGTCGTTTTGTTATACCACCGATCGATGACGAGCAGGAGGAGGTGCAGCCGGGACAGTAGCCACCAGCCAGGCCGAGGCGTCGGAATGTGCGGGTTAGAGGTGAGGGCGAACGAGAGCGTGCTGCTTCGCAGTATGTGCAGGGAGTGCCCACCGATCCCTTTCAGAGTCGGGTGGGAACGTATTTGGATAATCTACGAGGTCATGCTATTTACCATACCCAGCTTACTGAGGGTATTTATTCACATTTGGGTGTGACCCGACCACCCTCTATGCCACCACAGTATCCATATTTTCCGACATGGGAGGAGCTATGGCGTCTGCAAGATGATGGAGTAGGGCCGAGTGGAGCACAAGATCAAGATGATGATTGATTTTATTTCTTTTGTTCTGTTTTTGAGTAGTTTTTTTTTATGTTAACTTTAGTGTGTGATGTAAAACTTTATTAAGACTATTATGTTACTTTATTTTTCTTTTGGGTTGATCTAATTTTTCAGATTAGCGTTGGAATTCTAAGGAGCATAGAAGGTTACATTTTGAGTCGTGTTTGTCTAGTCAAGGAAGCTTAGATTCGTGAGTCGGAACCACAATTCAAGATAAGTGTGGGGTCTATTAGGAGAGAAGGTTATAGATGGGAAATATATTTGCATAGAAGCGTCGGAAACCAGTTAGCCATTGGTCAAAGCTGCTAGAGTAAATAAAGCAAACAAGTCATTTTTTTTTGCTAAGGTTTAGTTTCCACGACGTGGACTCCTTGTGCCACGTCGTGGCGCTCTTGCAGTTTATAGTAGTTTAGCTTTTTGGTGTTCGCTGATTCAACCCATATCACGACGTGATCCAGTTTATCATTGCCACATTTTTCCTTACAAATACCCACTTTGACGAATTGAAGTTTCGAGTCCGGTTCGTGGTTTATTTACATATTCAACCAGTTCTACACCGAGTTTCTCTTTTTGGAAGTCCAATTGTACATTGTCCACGCTTTTGGAGATGTTTACGCCACTATCCCAGGGGAGTCTGTTCCTTTTTCTCCCTTTTCTTTAATTTTGATTTGTTTTTATACATACAATGAGGGCATTGTATGAAATAAGTGTGGGGTAGGGGTAGAAAAAGTAAATTGCTAGAAAATTTTGAAATTACAATTTTTATTAATTGAATCTAGTAGTAATAATGTGAGCTATAATTGCTAGTATTATGCGGGATGATCTGATGAAAGTTCAAATGTTTAGTTAAGCCAATACACGTTATAGTGCATTTGTGGCCTCCCTTATTTTAGTGAAATCATGGAACAAAAACACAACCCCACTTGGTTTGAGGGATGCAATATGTTTAGCAGCCTAAACCTGAAATGTATCCAGGAAAATTATTATCGTTAACCAATAAAGGTTGAGGTTGAGCGCCTCTGCTTAAGCATGTAGGTTTTGAGTGAAAAAAGTGAGGTACATGTAAAAAAAAGAAGAAAGAGAATTACAAGAAAAAGTTTGAAGAATTTTTGGAGCATCAAAGTTAAAGTGAAGATCAAAAGATCAAAATTCCAAGAAATTCAAAAAGTTGAAGATACCAGAAATCAAATCAACAAAGGTGGTGAATTCAAAGAAATTAAAGATCAAATGTAAAAGAATTGAAGAATTCCAAAAAGAGCTCCATAGTGGTATCGAAAAAATTGTAATTCTAGTTTATGTATGCTTAGGTTGCTCAACTAAAAATACCTTGAGGTTAGGAGGTTTTCTGCGGATGGATTCGGAGGGTTGCATAAAATGAGCATCGTTCGGGAAAAGTGGGCGAGTGTTTATGAAGATTGTGAGTATTTAAAGTATGGGGGGGGGGGGGGGGGTACTTTAGGAGAATTTTAGACACAAATGCATGCGTTGAGGTTTTGGCATAATGGCTGAACTAGAGTCGGATTGTTCTGTGTAGTTTTAGTAATTAAGAATTAAGTTGAAATTTGCTTGAGGGCAAGCAAAGCCTAAGTGTGGGGTATTTTGATATTGCCATATTTATACTTATTTTTAGGCAGTATTTAAGTACATTTTTATTAATAAATTGATAATATGTTTAGAATAATGATACTTATGAGTTTAAATTGTTAATTTCAGTCAATACAAAGGATTTTCGAAGAAAGGGACCAAAGGTGACGAAATGGGGAGCATGGGAGGCTTGGAAGACAAGAAAATAGTAAATTCACGATAAGAGCTAAATTCACGACGTGGCGATGAAGCCCACGACGTGGCATGGGTGTTCCAGAAGATAAGCATCGCGACGCGGAGGATTTCCTTGAAGGATACGGATTTCTTAAAGCCCACGACGTGGCGCAACCTGGCCACGACGTGGCGCGAGTTTTTGAGTATTATATAAGTTCTTATGATTATTACGAAGAGGAGGACTTTTGGTAGAAGAAAAAGAGTTCGAGGAGACGAATAAGAACGAAAGAAAGGTTCTGGAAGAGGGTTTTCAACACCAAAAGAAGTAAAGGTTTATTTTTAAAACATGTCTTTCATTAGTTTTAGCTATGTTAGTTTAATTACTATGATGAGCAGCTGAATCTAGCTACTCTTGTTTAGCTAGATGAAGCTTTGAACTTATGAATAATTATATGATTATGGATTGAGCTTAGTTGGTAAAACTTGCTTGTGTTTGATTTGTATGACCTAGCATTTTATTATTTGTTTATCTAATTGCTTATTTGCATGCTCTGTGTAGCTTAGTGACCATTAAACTGCATGAATTTGTTTACCTAATGATTTAGTGAACATTGAATTGTTAGAGCTAGGATTGACCAATCTTAGTTAGTAATTAGAGTAAATAAGCTTAGCTGTGCTAGAGAACGTGTATTGTGACCATAATTGCGTTTATATTACAAATCTTACATAGCATATTTACATTCATAATCAGTTCTGTGTTTAATTATGTGTGAACATACATGGTTTGACATGAATTAGTTAATTATTGGTAAAGTTAGAACTAAATTACTAATACAACTAAAACCAACTTAATAATCCGTAATCATTAGCTAGACATATGGAAGAAGTGGATTCAAACTAAACAAGAGTGTGTGTTTTTACTTATTGAATTTGATTTAAGTTCATCTGATCTTGTAAAATCAGATAAAACCCCTTTTAAATTTGTTAATAAATTAGGTTAATTTAATAGTAAGTAAATTAATTAGAACACCGTTCCCTGTGATCGACACCCGACTTACCCAAGCTATACTGTAATCTGACTAAGTACACTGCCTATAAGTGCATAGATAGTTAAGTTTGTTAGGTTATAAATATTAAAATTAGTGGGTATTTTTGTGCACATCAGGAATAATCGACTAAGTGGCCATGCATATATCTTTTCAAATGTAGACGTCCTAAAACTGTGTGAGGTAGGGATCATATTGATTATCTAGACAACAGTTGGGGGTGCCTCCCTTAAAAGGCACTAGGAATCTCTAATAATACTCACAAAGATGGCATAGTTTGAACAAGATGTCAATGTTTCTTTTTTGCAACACCATTTTTTTGATGATATTGGCACACGGATATTGATGTATGGTACCATAAAAAAACATGTGTTATAGAAGCTTAATATACTTTGTTTACCTAAGATTTGATACGAGTTTCTTCTACAATCAAGTTATGAACAATTGAATCAAGTATGGGAAGAGGGGTACATTAGAGATCTTTTCATGTATTCCTTCAAAATCATACTATAATCCCATAAAAAATTACACCAATAAAAGCTATTCTCTCATATTAATGTAGGGTCTGAAAGCATTTAACTCATTTAACTCTGTGAGAGCTGAGCTAACTGATCCCACAAATCAGACTTAGTAATGAAAACATCATGAATAATCATAGTATTATATTAGAGAGCTCAAATAGTAGCTCCAATTTGTATTGTTTAAAAAAGTTAGACTAAGTATACAGTTTATCAAAGTGGTCCCAAACTTACTTTGTCTTATCATACGCCACCGATTAGGTTTCAATTAACTGGACTATTGAATTATTTATCTACATGATAATCTTAGAATTATCAGTTTCCCATGTATCTAGTAATGATGTATAATTAGGTGCTTTCTCATTGGCCAGTTTTCCTATTACATCGATAACAATAACGCACATGTGTTTCCCCACAAAAATAAATCTTCATTACATAACTATTGTAGGCATAGTTTTTGTCATCAACACAGGTACTATTAAATTGAAGATAATCATTTTCTGGAGCAATAATATCCATAATTAAGTGAAATATATATCTAATACCAAAGCAAAACCAACAACAACAATGAGAAGAGAACCAACAATAAACGATAACAACCACAAGAATCAAATACTGACAAGAGAAAAAACATATGCAACAAAAACGAGATTGAAACCAAAAAATGTTATTGTTTCAGAAAAGGCAAGTTAGTATATGCATGAGATTATGTTCAGGACCACCTTGTTAGAAACACATTATTAGACACCTTGTTAGTTAAGTGGGCTAGCCCCAAAAAAGTTATGATCTCAAATCACATACATGGATCGAATAGAGCTTTGATACCATATAACTATAATCTAAAAACAAAATAAAATGAATATGGATAAGGTTTATTATTAAAACAAAAAACTAAATTAAAATTAAAAAACACAGAAAACTATAAATAAAAAATTATCTAGGATTAACTTTACTAAATGGCTAAATAAAATCGTAATATAAAAAATTCAACATCTTTTATTATTAGTTAAAACTACATAAATGATTAATATACTTTACCAAAGGTCATAACTTCACACATTGCTAACTTTTTTAACAATCTTGGTCCCTTTGGTTCCTAAAACTTACATTAATGGTCCCTTAGACACATGAAATGACATTTTTACCCTTTTAATTTCTTTTATATTCTTTTAATTAAATTACAAAACAAAAAAAATCAAATCAAATCAAAATACCCCCACCCCTCCTTACCCATACCCTAAACTCCCCCCCCCCCCCCCTCACTTTATTCACATAATCAACCTAACATAATTGGTATCCATGTAAAGGAGAAAAAATAGGGGAAAAGAGAAATAGAAAACTTGTAGGATGCTATGTGTATGAATGTGTCTTGAGTTCAATTGTGGGAGAAGGTGGAAAGACATATAGAGAAAGTGAGCTTCATTAGGAGAGGTAAATCAAGACATATCAAGAGAGAGAGAGAGAATGAAGCATCGACCAAGGCCACTCCTATTTGGCCAGCTGTAGGACACGAGAAGACGACCACAACAACAATGCATCATCGATCGGAGGCAGTTATGGTCATATGAGGCCCAATTTCAATGGTATCTTACATCTGACAAATCCAAGCACTCCTAAATATTCCAATTTGATAGAATTAAAGGTAACAATCTCATTTTATTTGAAATTTCTTTAGGATAACCTAGGAATATTGAAATTACTTGTGGGTTAATGTTATTCTTAGTATGAGGACTTACAAATGACCTGAAATTTTAACTAAAAGTTGAAAAATAATGTGTAATTGATTAGAAGACATTGGAGATCGTCTTTTGTGGGTTTCTAGCTTTTAGAGCTTTGTGGATACAAGCTGAAATCGATTTCATCTTTTGGAAATCTAGGTTTTTGAATAGATGGAAACTTTTACTTAAGAACCATTGAAAGAACACCATCAAACCATGAGAAAATTCATGAAATAACAAAAAATTATGGGGTGTTTTCAGCAAATAAGCATGAAATTTTGAGTTTCGTAAAATGACCATCAGATCCGCAGAGGGGGTTCTGCGGATCTCTTCATGTCTCTAAGGAACTTAGCACACCTCTGCGGAAATGAGGTGGCAACACTAAAAGACAACTTTTTTAGGGTTTTTAAGGTTCCGTAGAGGTGTCTCTGCGGATCTTGTGAACACCTTTGCAGATCGCTTAATGTCTCTGAGGAATGGGTATGAACATTTTTTTAAGAGAATTTTTTTTGGGAGTTTTAAGTATTTACCCATTCCTCAAAGACGTTAAGCGATTTGCAGAGGTGTTCAGATGATCCGTAGAGATACATTTGCGGAACCTTAAAACCCACCAAAAAAATTGTCTTTTAGTGCTGCCATCTCATTTCTGCAGAGGTGTGCTAAGTTCCTCAGAGACATTAAGAGATCCGCAGAGCCCCCTCTGCGGATCTGATGGTCATTTTACAAAACTCGAAATTTCATGGTTATTTGCTGAAAATACCCCCTAATTTTTGGTTATTTCATGAATTTTCTCTCAAACGATTATCTGTTACAACTGGTTGCTTAGAATACTGATTATTTTGGTCGGTTTTAGTATGCTTGGAAATAATGATGCTTGGAGTATCTATAATCTTTTGGTGGATTTAAGTAACTTTTTCCCATATTAGATTAAAGCAAGAGTTCCAGCTAGTTCTCTGATTATGTATGACTAATTTTTATTTACTTATGTTGTTGTTCCAATCCTTATTAGCTACCACTGTTGAAAATTTGGAGTATTTTTATCTGTATCTCATTGATAAACCTTTTATTAATGATGGATCTGGCAGGAAAATTATGATGGAGGTTGTAGGAAGAAAAAAAAGAATGGATCGAGGTGAAGAGAATGTGTGGGATGAGGTTAGGTGGGTAGTTTTTGGTTATTTTATTTATTTTATTTATTTGTTTTTAAATTTATATTATATAAAGACATCTCTTATATAAAAGAAAAGATAAAATTAAATGAAAAGTGTATCTTAGTCATTTTATGTGGTCAATGATCAACCAGGCAAATTCTTAGGTTCGATTCCTGCTAGATGCACATTATGAAAATTTTACAAATCACAAGGATCAAGTTTGTCAAAAGAAATTCAAGGACTGAAGTTTTGGCGTTTGATAAACTTTGGAGACCACTCATGTAATTTTGTCTTATTTGTACGCTGACATGAGTGCTAATGAGTGAAGAGTATATTACAATTATCATTGTTATTATTGTTTTATAATATTATAGGTATTAACCAAGATTTCATGTTAAAGTAAAATCAAGATTTTGACAAACTTTATAGTGAACAAAATACATCATTAGTCATTATCTTTTATCTTCCCAAAACTTAACACCTTATCAAAATTGAGAATGACTAAAGGATTTAGAATATTACCTTTTTTCCAAGTTGTTAACAAACAGATATCCATGTCACCACTATAAAAAGGGTTAAAGGACCTAGTTAAATAGGTTAAAGAACTCGTTTTTGTAACCAGGTTTGATACCGGTGAACCCTATGTGGAATTCATAATAGAACTCGGTTTTAAACTGAGTCTTTTTATCAAGAAAAGAGCCTGGTTTGTATTCATATAACTGGGGCATATGACAACTCTAGTGCCAAATACATATACATATTACAATCACCGATATTTTTATAACAGGGGCATATGAAGACAAAAATATATACCAGTTCAATATAAAAAGAAACCGGGTTTTTTAGATACCTAAAAGAGCTCGGTTCCTTAATGTAAACCATGTCTTATTAGTTTTCTATTTATTAATCTCGGTAATGTTCCTTATGGTTTTAGTTTATTGGGCGATTGGTCTTTAACCCTAACTAGTTACTTTTGTACCGTTAGTGAAGGGGTATTTTTGTCTTTTTATTTAGCCGTCACAATAATCCTTCATTATGCATAATATACAAATGATCTTTGCAATTAATTACAAAGATCATCTTCCAGCTACACATAAACCTTTCACATTGATTGTCGTCTTTTCCAACGCAAGGATCATCTTCCACTTCGATTGAAGATGATAATGGTGTTAATGTTATGGTTAGTTCATTCCAGACACACACAAGCATGAAACTATGATTTGGAAAAGTTGTACCATAATTGTCTTACTAACATGATCATACATTTTCTCGATTTTAAATTACGCCCAAATAGTTGAAATTTTTTTGTTATTCTTTGTTTTAAAGAGAATAAGCAACTAGTTTGCACTGAAAGCCCATCATGGTGGGATATTCCCCAAAGTCCTTGGGAGAAGATACATAGATGGAACAATAGACTATGTTGACTTCGTAGATATTGATGTTTTCTCCGTGCATGAGTTGGATACAATGGTTCAGGAAACAGGGTACGTAGAAGTGTAAACTTTTTATTATCATTTTCTTACTCTAGAAGTAGAGTTGGTCTTTGGTATCTTATGTCTAGGAAACGATGGGGATGTGAATTCAACTCTCCCGACAATCAAAACATTATCTATTTTTTTTTGGCGGGTTCGGTCAGGAGGGACAAAAGACAGATTCTATCAGTCAAAAGCAAATACCGCCCCCATGTTCCTACGGTCCGCTTACCGAGGAATAGAAAGGAAGGACCCGGGGCCAGAGCAAGTTGGGTTGGGGGTATAGAGCCGTAAGCGCCGTGGGGGTGACTAAGGAAGTGCTTGTACGGTTCATATAAGGAAATGAAATCCCTAATAAAAAATATAGCTCCATGAGCAAAAGCTCCTGTCATGATGAATCCTGCGATGTATTGGTGATGAGTATATAATGCAGCTTGAGTAGTAAAGTCTTGTGCTATAAATGCATAAGCGGGTAAAGAGTACATGTGTTGAGCTACCAAAGAAGTAATAACCCTTTGATTGTAGATGCATATCCTTTTTCGTTCGTGTCTTTTGTCTAAACTAGAATTTGTGGTGAAAGATCAAAAGATTTTCAGGTATCATCCTTTCTTCACTCGCCCATTATAGACAAGACTGGGAAAGATTGGTCGCTCATAACCACTACTTGTGAACAACTCTCCTCAACTGAAGGCGCACCTACCGTTACTAGAATTCTAGTCTCTCTTAGGTCTAGTTTCGATCTCGAACTACAACATAGGTGTGATAACCCGAAATTTATTCCGTCATTTTTAATCCCTCCTTCCATTAATAAGCCTCGCTTTATTAAACTGCCCGTTAACCTTTTTGGGCTGGTTAATTAATTTGGGACTTATATAATGACTTGGTAAGGGTTGAAACAAATTAGAAACACCCTCATTTATCCCTTGAAAAGTTTTAGATTCAAACAAGTCAAAATACGACCATTTAATCGGGTACGACCAAAAGCCCCGTTTAACGTCAGTATCGGATAGATTTCCACTGAGCCCCAACTCAAACCCCTATATAAGGGGGAATGGACTCCATTCACACTCTTTCCACTCTCTCTCTACAACTTGTTTTCGATCCAAAAACGCCCGTTTCGAGCCCCAAACTAGTAAGTAATCTACCCTAACTTGTTGTGTAGCTTAGTTAACATGCAAAATCGTGTTTAAGACATCAAATAGGGGCAAATTCATGTGTTTACGGCCCAAGAACACTCTTGGACCGTGAACACCCTTCAGTGGGGTTTTTAAGCCCCAAAACTCCTCTAAACTACCCCTAGGGCTTAGATATGACTTGTGGACTTACACCTTCGAGCTTAGAAACCCAAAACCTGATTATATGGAGAGTAAACTTGAGTTTACGGCCCAAGAACACTCTTGGACCGTAAACCCCTCTTCAAGGGCCGTGAACACAAACACCCCCTTTGGCCTGGAAAAATGTCTAGAATTAACCACAATTGAAGTAGGGGCTTTAAACATTAAGGAAACATTGGACTTAGGAGTTTACGGCCGTAAACCCCCTAGAATTGGTCCATGGGCCGTAAACTCCCAAAGAGTGCCCAAATGATGCCCTAACACCCCCATTTGACTTGGAATAATGCTTAGAACTTTATACTCTATCATTTAAATCCTAGATTCATGAAGGAAATGACCAAGTGAGAGTTTACGGTCGTAAACTCCTTGTTTAGGGTCGTGAACTCCTTAAATGGTCCATTTAGAGCCTTAAACCCATTCATATGCCTTATATTTGGACCTAGCCTAATTCTATGAGTGAAATAAGACCCTTTAGCATCCTAGAACACCCCACCATGAGTTTACGGCCATAAACTCATGGGGAGTTGGATTTAGGGCCGTAAACTCTATAAAGAGTTTATTCTTGAAGAGTAAACTCCCTATCTAGGCCATAGACTCCCTTAGATGTTACCCGGGACACTCCTAGCACTTAAACAAAGTGTTTTCCGCACTTTAAGATGCATATACGTGTTTAATTAGTATTATATTTACTAATTGTATGTAAACATATGTCATCATATGTTAATAGGTCACTAAGTGTGCTCAAGTCTTTATTTGACACCGAGCACCCAACCGGTACCTTCACCCGATCCACTTACAATAAGTGAGTTCATACCCCTGAATTAACCTTTTAAATGTTTTTACATGATTTTATGGTGGGGGGGGGGGAATACAAGTTGAAACATGCTAGTTATAATATCAATCATATGTGATTAATAACCCGCATGCACAAGGATTTATCACACTTTCAGTTGTTTTACCAAGTATAACACTATAGATGGTTTCCAAAACGTCTTTACTTATTTAAATATTTTCTCAAATTGTCTCTCGCGTCGTACGTATTACTTCAAAACTAGTTACCACGGTGTTTTAAATCAAGGTTTTCTTCACTTATATTGTTCTATCAAATTATATTCAAAACTTGTTATGTAGAGTTTTCAAAGGATTTCCAAGGGTTTTCAAGCTTGTTTCACAAAATGATATCAGTTCGTAATTTCTTTAAGTGTAAAGTTTTTCCAAAAGTTTTCGTTAAAGTTTTCTTCTACGCTTCTATACTTCTGCTTTGATAAATGCTTCTACTTTGTTAGATGCTACTACTTCGTTATGCTTCTACTTCGTTAGATGTTTCTACTTCTTTAAATGCTATTACTTCGTTAAGTGCTTCTACCTCATTAAATGCATGCCTGTACTTTTATAGTTATATAAATAATGTTTAAAGGACTCAGGAAGGCTAGTTCGCCCTATTTCCTTTTCCTCGTTTGGATGTGGTCTGGTGGGATCGGATATCCGTCCGAAGGTCGTTTAATCATTAATTATATATCATGTATACATATATACACATAAAAGCTCTCTCTCTCTCTCTCTCTCAACTAGTTCATCACCTTGGGTAGTAAATGCCTCCATCTATTATTCATGTTTCTGGAACCCTAGTAACTATTATAGGAATAGTTAGGAGTCTTTATCTCTATCTCTATCTCTCTTTTTACTTTAGAATGTGACACACTATTTCTCTCTACGGCGCTTCATTGCGCCAATGCCGTGTAACCAGAGTCTCCGGGAAGGAGAGCGAACATCATGTGTATAGATCTATATGTTACTGACACTTCCACACCCTGACTACTAGCTACAGTCCGCGCCGGCAAGGCCCATGGGTGACATGAAGCCGCTACTACTACTGCCACTACCTCTACGCGTGACCTGGAGGGTCATCAGATACTCTATCGTCGATCAGCATGGTTACATACGAGTTCACATTCACCCTTTTTTTAGACCTTGCTAGCTGTATCGTTCATTTGATACTATTTGGGGTCTGTGTTTCTTTGTTTTAGACCTTGCTAGCCGTATCGATCATTTGATACCGTCTGGTGTCTGTGTTTCTTTTGTTAGACTGAGCCAGGCGTATCATTCATTTGATACTCTCCTGGAGTCTATGATTTCTTTTGCCTCAATCAGCAGTGTTTCTGCTGAGGCATATGTCATTTTTCCTTAGTATTTTCTAGTGATATTCTCCTACTTTCTTTAAAGTCAAATACCGTATTTTGGGTAATGATTGTATTTCAGGGAAAATTTCTCTTTAAAAACATAACACTGTCGAGTCTTGGTAGAAGACTGCTTTTATTTAGAAAATATAGGATTTTCTGGAAAGGACACTAATAAACCGTAGATTCCAAACTACTACTTTTTATAAAGTTATTTTGAATAAAATACTTACTTACATAAATGACACTAAATACTTATGAACTCACCAGCGTTTATAAAAATATTGATACTCGCTTTCAAAATAACTTGTATTCTCAGGTCAGCAATAAACAGGTACATCTCAGACGCTTTTGGTGAAGGCAGTTTAGTACCTAGCTGCAACTATATTAGTTTCTGTATTACTTTGATGTTTCTATGTATTATAACTTATGTAAAACTATTACTATTAATGCAATGGTTGTTGTACTTTGATTACTATACTGCATATGTTGTGATACTTGACATGACGTCATCCACCCCAGAATGTTTCCGCCGTTCCGGTTTTGGGGTGTGACAGATTAGTATCCGAGCATTGTTTATGGTGAGCTAAGTATATCAATTCATAAAAGTTATACAGCCTATAAATACATAGGGATAAAACACTCTTACCCAGAATTATACTTTTATAATATAACCATATTTTATCAGAGTATAAGAACATCTAGAATCTAAACACTCGAAAACAAGTATCACAAGAGGAACAAGAATAAAAGTCTTCGGATGTTGAGCATTACCGTCAAACCTGGGCAGTTATGTAATCGTAAGCTGGAATAAATGTAACCTGATCAACTACATTTATTCGAGATGCGATGAACGTGTTCTTGGGAGTGATAGTGGTGTTGCAACAGGTCTGAAACTTACCAACTAGGAATGTTAGAGCCAAACATAAAGTTTAAAAATACTATGGGAGTATTTTGGAATACTAAAAGACTCACATTAATCCCAGAATCATATTCAGAAGATAAGAAACAAACAAGAAATTAAAATACCATAGGGGTATTTTAGGATCCATAAGATAACCTTGTGTGAAGAACTAAAAAGATCCTTATTGATATACCTACGATTACAGAGGGTATACTCCCGAGGTTATATATAATAAGGATCCCATAGACTAAGAATGTGTGGTTTCGCTCTACTTCTTTTTCCTCATTGGGATGTGGATATAGAGTAGTATCACATATTCGAAGGCCTATCGGATCTAAGCTATATATAACTTGTGTACCCTATGTAATTGTAGCAAGACTCGATATGGATCACCCAGTGAAATGTTAATAATCTCTTAGGATTCTTTAGACATTTCCATTCTCGCACGAACCTTGTAGAAAGCCCTATCCACTTCAGTGTTCGACAGAAGAGTTGATTCAGACCCAGAAGAAGTTCATTGAGAAGATTTCCAGTTCGGAAATAAATGAACTAGGTCGAGACTATTGAAACCACCAAGTACCTATACCTTTTAGGGACATCGGTGGGGAAATTCGCCTAAACTTCTGAGATTTCCAGTCATCCATCATGAAGTGATGACACTCAGATTCAGGATCGGAAGTAAGGCGGAATAGAAATTCAATATGTCTTCACGAGAAAAGAACGCTAGGTAACTATCCGAAGAAAACCAACGCCGGTCCCAGTCAGGGATATGAGGTAGACAGAGGGAGCCAGTACATGGAACCCGAGAAGTGTCTTTTCCTCGTGTTCGTCATGCAAATACACACATAAAATAATACAATTTAGTGAGTTAGTGATCACACTACTCACGCTATGTGTTAGGTAAATCGCCTTTTCACGTTGCAAGTAATACGATTAGAGCGGATCCCCACACCTCTATTGAGAGTGTTTATCCATAAGTCTTCATGAGCCTTTCTTCCTGCGGTCTTCGTTCTGAACTGTTCTCAGATCTTTCCAAGCTGGAGAGTGAACCTTTCCCAATATAAAGGTAACTTAGTAGGAACGACTCTCATCTTATGGCTTTTCTGATACTCACACTCCTACCTTGAATACCCGGACTACATCATAGGGATGTAGGTCGACACTCAGGCAACAAATATCTATGGCACGGGAAAAATTTATGCCTAATATAGTAAGGACAGATACGTCCAGGGTTAACCATCGTCTCACACCAACTGTGTTCCTTTCCGTGTAGGAAAAACCGTGCCTCCGAAGAAGCGTAACCCATCCGCCGGCAAGAAACCGACTCTCCTATTCGATGAAGCTACTTTCCAGGTTGCAACCTCGGCAGCCGTTGCAGCTGTCATGGCTCAACTGAATGCTAACAACGCCAATGTTAGCAAGAGTCCTAGCGGGAATTCCGATCCTAGTAGTGGACAGCACCAACCAACCTCTGTATACCCAGCCACCCAAGAACCTCAACCAAATCCACTGAAGAGAAAGTTCAAGAACGAGGAGGGAAGTACCTCGAATCAAGGACCTTCCGAAGGGCAACGAGCTGAGACAGTCAATACCCCTGCCAGCCCTTCCATCCCGACTTCAAGAAGACCATACCTAGGAAGCCTTCCCCACTGCGGCAAGTGTAGCTACCATCATCATGGTATATGCCGGGAACTCTTTTGTGCTAGGTGCAACATGAAGGGGCATACTGCTCACGTCTGCAGAACCCCGGTTGAGTTCATTACATCAACCACCAATGTGGCGGCCAATCCAGTTTGCTGTTTATGTGGTGAGATTGGACACTTCAAGAAGGACTGTCCAACCGAAGGAAACAACAAAGACACAGGAGGAGTCTAACTCTAATGCTTAGGGAGAAGCATCAAGGAACCCGATAGATTTTTGGTACGTCTCTTAATTTCAGATAACTAACCGAAAACATTAAAAGGCTAATTCTAAATGTAATTAGTTCCCCATTAAGGCGAAAGTCGCAGCACGGTTATAAAATTTAAAATTTCATCAGGTAAAACTATAATGGCTAGATATATACGTTACGGCCATGTATAATTAAGATGGATAGACCTAGAGTGAGTGAATGTCGCCTCATTTCCTGTTCCTCGTTTGGTTGTGGATTTAGGGCGGAGTCGCTCAGTCAACAGTCCTCCCCACCTTAATTATACATGACTAGTATATGTTAGACTATTATAGAAAGGCCTCGTGAGAATCCATTCATGAAAGGTACCCTATTCAGAAACACTCAGGACCCTCTATAGTTCCGCGTCGACTCTATCGGTCCAAGTATCCGCGACAGCGATACACGGGACGAAACCCGAGACGCCAAGAACTAGTGTGCCCATTCAGCACATGACCCTATTGACCCTCATTCTATGTCATGTCGATGTATGCCAATTTCGACGCCTCTATCAATCATGGTTCGACTTCGTGCAACCATGTGTAAATCCTTAGTGATGTGTGAAAAGAACTTTCACCGTAGCCATTTCGGCAAATAAAGGTTCTTCCAAACCTAAACAAAATAAAAAATAATAAAGACTAATACGATCCGTCGGTCGTCACTCTTATTTCAAACCTTCCGAAGTGCCCAGGAGAAGGGTACCACGCGCTGTTAACCAACCCTTCTTAGACAGATAGAAACCGAAGCGAAAGACACTGCAAGTATTCCAGAAGACGATAACCACCCGAAGCATACTCTATAGATCCCCCAGAAAGACCCTTCCCACCTCGCAATCAGGTTCGTGAATCAAGAGGATAGAACTCATGGGACTGACCACTATAACTAAGTATACGCATAAGGGTGGTATATAATTGAGATAAAAAAGATTTAAGATGTGTGTTTCCTCCCTACTCCCTGTTCCTCGTTGGGTTGTGGGTCTGGAGTGGAGTCGCACAACTGAACATCCTGCCGACCTCAATTATATACGACTTGCATACACCAAGTATTAGTGGTTAAGCCCAGTATGAGCTCTACCTCGAACCTCATAGTAGAACCCTTCATCCTATCCCATGGAATGGGAGCTAGAGTCAAGAGAACCCCTGCAGGTTGAGCTACTATAATGACCACAAATCCGAAAATTGTAGTCATCCCGGTTAAGCGAACATAGTAGCTAACACCCTCAGTTAGTAAAGAAATCTGAGTCGTAAGAGTCAAGTACATTGAATACGACCATGCATTCACGCTTAATTCCCCGAATTAAGCATCTCAGCGGATATCCCGGAAATCCGAAAGCTGCGATGAGTTAAACTCTGAGAAGAGTGGATGAGGAGATTAAAGTTCCGAGTGACGGAACCCTATACTCACTAGATTTGACCTAGACCGAGAAAGCTCAGAACCTTCGAAAGAGTAGTTGCAGAAGATGTTCGCACTACTCAGGCACTTCGTCCACCCCGTTACCAACGAGTAGTGCCTAGGACACTCCGCCCCCTCACGTGGAAGAAGTCACCGTTGCCCTGTAGACAATAGACTGCATTCTCCGACGTGAACACTAGAATGCCAAGAACCACAGGATAACCTCTGCAACCAAGAATACTTGGATAAAGTGCGAAAGTAGGTTGTGTGAAGCCTTGTAATCCAGATCCCGAAGAGATTAATAGACTTGACATCAGTCTAGGTGTTAGTCGATGGGTTACACAAGGGCACACGCTTTCTGCAACTGAAATAAACCAACGCCTTAGAGAATAAGGCATGTATTAGAGATTCACTGGACTAATAGGTGTTCCAAGAATACTATCTCGCGCAGAGATAGTAAAACCACCTCCCGAGGTAGCCCAACACTTTAGAAAATCTCTAAGGATTGAGTTAGCCCTGAGCGGAGCTTGCTATTCATGAAACAGCACGACAAGTAAGAGAATGATCCTTTCCCGATAAGAATCATGTCGTGAAAGCGCTAACTAGACGATGATGGGAAGTTTAAAAACTTTCTAAGCACTCTTCTGGTGAAAACCTATCTCCCCGACCCTGAGAGTTTCCGTTAGAAACATCTCAAGAATCAGAACTGCAGGTTCATTTTGCACAAAATTGAGATAGCCACCCTACAGCAAACAGACACCCGTAGACATGCAAATCCATTCGATGATCTAGAAACCCTCTGAGAGCCAATTGACAGGAAACACGAATCCAAGGACAAACCGAGTTATCTAAGAACCAACCTGAAGGACTACACCCCCAGTATGAGAGAACGGTTGGAACTTCAGAATGGTGATCACGCCAGTGATGATCTCGCCATAGAAGTACACTATGTTCTAAGTACTGAAAAGTTCTACCTTTCCGAGAGCTTAGGACCACCTGAGATTCTTTATAAGAATTGGTCCAACCCTCGTCAGACCACTACTACTTTCGGAAATTCCACAAGTTTCACCCCGAGTCAATCCACTTGTTAGACTTGATAAGTGTTTGCCCGACGTCACTCCTTGTATCCCATTCATCTTAATAGAAACCATTGGGAACCCTAACTTCGTAGACGAACCAGTAGGAATCACTAACTGCACGAGACGGAATCCGCATCCCGTAAGTGAAGGTTTGTTAGAACGCCAAGCAATGGCCAAAGTTCACTTGGAAGTGCGAAGACCAACTGAATAGAAAATGCCCTCACCTCATTACTCGATCATTCATACCTACTTCCTTGCCTAAAACTGAATTTCGGGACGAAATTCCCTCTAACGGGGGGATGATGTGATAACCCGAAATTTATTCCGTCATTTTTAACCCCTCCTTCCGTTAATAAGCCTCGCTTTATTAAACTGTTTGTTAACCTTTTTGGGCTGGTTAATTAATTTGGGGCTTTTATAATGACTTGGTAAGGGTTGAAACAAATTAGAAACACCCTCATTTATCCATTGAAAAGTTTTAGTTTCAACCAAGTCAAAACACGACCATTTAATCGGGTACGACCAAAAGCCCCGTTTAACGTCAGTATTGGGTA
The DNA here is from genome assembly GCF_002870075.4 of Lactuca sativa. Lineage (NCBI taxonomy): Eukaryota > Viridiplantae > Streptophyta > Magnoliopsida > Asterales > Asteraceae > Lactuca > Lactuca sativa. The sequence continues at coordinate 73,098,426 of NC_056625.2, read as the reverse complement.
GATTTCCACTGAGCCCCAAATCAAACCCCTATATAAGGGGGAGTGGACTCCATTCACACTCTTTCCACTCTCTTTCTACACACACTCTCTCTCTACAACTTGTTTTCGAGCCAAAAACGCCCGTTTCGAGCCCCAAACTAGTAAGTAATCTACCCTAACTTGTTGTGTAGCTTAGTTAACATGCAAATTCGTGTTTAAGACATCAAATAGGGGCAAATTCATGTGTTTACGGCCCAAGAACACTCTTGGACCGTGAACACCCTTAAGTGGGGTTTTTAAGCCCCAAAACCCCTCTAAACTACCCCTATGGCTTAGATATGACTTGTGGACTTACACCTTCGAGCTTAGAAACCCAAAACCTGATTATATGGAGAGTAAACTTGATTTTACGGCCCAAGAATACTATTGGAACGTAAACCCCTCTTCAAGGGCTGTGAACACCCTTTAAGGTGTTAGAAATGCCCTCAAACACCCCCTTTGGCCTGGAAAAATGTCTAGAATTAACCACAATTGAAGTAGGGGCTTTAAACATTAAGGAAACATTGGACTTAGGAGTTTACGACCGTAAACCCCCTAGAATTGGTCCATGGGCCGTAAACTCCCAAAGAGTGCCCAAATGATGCCCTAACACCCCCATTTGACTTGGAATAATGCTTAGAACTTTATACTCTATCATTTAAATCCTAGATTCAAGAAGGAAATGACCAAGTGAGATTTTACGGTCGTAAACTCCTTGTTTAGGGCCGTGAACTCCTTAAATGGTCCATTTAGAGCCTTAAACCCATTCATATGCCTTATATTTGGACCTAGCCTAATTCTATGAGTGAAATAAGACCCTTTAGCATCCTAGAACACCCCACCATGAGTTTACGGCCATAAACTCATGGGGAGTTGGACTTAGGGCCGTAAACTCTATAAAGAGTTTATTCTAGAAGAGTAAACTCCCTATCTAGTCCATACACTCCCTTAGATTTTACCCGGGACACTCCTAGCACTTAAACAAAGTGTTTTCCGCACTTTAAGATGCATATACTTGTTTAATTAGTATTATATTTACTAATTGTATGTAAACATATGTCATCATATGTTAATAGGTCACTAAGTGTGCTCAAGTCTTTATTTGACACCGAGCACCCAACCGGTACCTTCACCTGATCCACATACAACAGGTGAGTTCATACGCCTGAATTAACCTTTTAAATGTTTTTACATGATTTTAGGGGGGGGGAATACAAGTTGAAACATGCTAGTTATAATATCAATCATATGTGATTAATAACCCGCATGCATAGGGATTTATCACACTTTCAGCTGTTTTACCAAGTATAACACTATAGATGGTTTCCAAAACGTCTTTACTTATTTAAATCTTTTCTCAAATTGTCTCTCGTGTCGTACGTCTTACTTCAAAACTAGTTACCACGGTGTTTTAAATCAAGGTTTTCTTCACTTATATTGTTCTATCAAATTATATTCAAAACTTGTTATGTAGAGTTTTCAAAGGATTTCCGAAGGTTTTCAAGCTTGTTTTACAAAATGATATCAGTTCGTAATTTCTTTAAGTGTAAAGTTTTTCCAAATGTTTTTGTTAAAGTTTTCTTCTACGCTTCTATACTTCTACTTCGATAAATGCTTCTACTTTGTTAGATGCCACTACTTCGTTATGCTTCTACTTCGTTAGATGTTTCTACTTCTTTAAATGCTACTACTTCGTTAAGTGCTTCTACCTCGTTAAATGCATGCCTGTACTTGTATAGTTATATAAATAATGTTTAAAGGACTTAGGAAGGCTAGTTCGCCCTATTTCCTTTTCCTCGTTTGGATGTGGTCTGGTGGGATCGGATATTCGTCCGAAGGTCGTTTAATCATTAATTATATATCATGTATACATATATACACATAAAAGCTCTCTCTCTCTCTCTCTCTCAGCTAGTTCATCGCCTTGGGTAGTAAATGCCTCCATCTATTATTCATGTTTCTGGAACCCTAGTAACTATTATAGGAATAGTTAGGAGTCTCTATCTCTATCTCTATCTCTTTTTTTACTTTAGAATGTGACACACTATTTCCCTCTACGGCGCTTCTTTGCGCCAGTGCCGTGTAACCAGAGTCTCTGGGAAGGAGAGCGAGCATCGTGTGTATAGATCTATACGGGACTGACACTCCCATACCCTGACTACTAGCTACAGTCCGCGCCGGCAAGGCCCATGGGTGACATTAAGCCACTACTACTACTGCCACTACCTCTACGCGTGACCTGGAGGGTCATCGAATACTCTATCGTCGATCAGCATGGTTACATACGAGTTCATATTCACCCTTTTTTTAGACCTTGCTAGCTGTATCGTTCATTTGATACTGTCTGGGGTCTGTGTTTCTTTGTTTTAGACCTTGCTAGCTGTATCGATCATTTGATACCGTATGGGGTCTGTGTTTCTTTTGTTAGACTAAGCCAGGCGTATCATTCATTTGATACTCTCCTGGAGTCTATGATTTCTTTTGCCTCAATCAGCAGTGTTTCTGCTGAGGCATATGTCATTTTCCCTTAGTATTTTCTAGTGATATTCTCCTACTTTCTTTAAAGTCAAATACCGTATTTTGGGTAATGATTGTATTTCAGGGAAAATTTCTCTTTAAAAACATAACACTGTCGAGTCTTGGTAGAAGACTGCTTTTATTTAGAAAATATAGGATTTTCTGGAAAGGACACTAATACACTGTAGATTCCAAACTACTACTTTTTATAAAGTTATTTTGAATAAAATACTTACTTACATAAATGAAACTAAATACTTATGAACTCACCAGCATTTATAAAAATGTTGATACTCGCTTTCAAAATAACTTGTATTCTCAGGTCAGCAATAGACAGGTACATCTCAGGCGCTTTTGGTGAAGGCAGTTTAGTACCTAGCTGCAACTATATTAGTTTCTGTATTACTTTGATGTTTCTATGTATTGTAACTTATGTAAAACTATTACTATTAATGCAATGGTTGTTGTACTTTGATTACTATACTGCATATGTTGTGATACTTGACATGACGTCATCCACCCCAGAACGTTTCCGTCGTTCCGGTTTTGAGGTGTGACAATAGGCGGGAAAAGAGATATTCAGAAAAACCGATTTCCTGTCCTGTCTTAAGAACCTGTCTCAAAAGAGAAAAGAAGACCGGACTAAAAGAGACACCCCTTCCTGCATATCCATACAAGATCCGAGTAGGTCGGTCGAGGTCCTACGAGGTACCCAGTACTCGGAGTACCCTCCCCAAAGGAAAAAGATGTGTTTGTCAGGTTCGGATCTTCTTAGTTGGGTATTGTTAACTTATATGAAAAAAAACAACTAAGTATTTACGTAGAGCATGGACATATAAGGCTAAAAGTTATTTTTATCCCCAACAAAAGTTATTATTGAGGAGTTGGTTAATGATGTGTCCCTGGAACTAGATAGGAATAGACATGGAAATGGAGCGGGTTTGGAGCAAATCGACCTTGATGCAAACTCTTTTAACAAATTTCAAAATCTGATCCAAACTCGCTCCGCAACCAGTAAGATTTTGAAGAATCAAACACATACCCTTATCCATCAAATCCACATATATCCAAACCCACCCCATAAGCCGTATTCTTTTGAATAATCAAACACATTTTACTTAAATTTTAAAATAATATTTCTTAAACAAAACACATGTTGATTTAGAAAAATAGATTATGTACTCGAGGACTTTTGATTGAAATGAAAATCATTATTGTAGTAACTTCCGATTGGTTTTTTACTATCGATTGCATTGATAGAGAATAAGAATTACAAACTTTATCCTAGTTGATAAATGAACTCATTGATTTATAAATGAAATTGTTGATTTTTTGATGAAATATAAATGAAATGACGTCATTATTCTTGGAAGAAGACTAGAAATCTAAAAGTCAAGTCTTCGAGTCATATGTAAAAATGAGAATGGGAGAGAGCCGATGCAAAAGTAGTCCTTGACATGAGGGAATGCCAGACAGAAAGACCTACAGTTTAGTCTTTGTCCTTTTATCTTTGGACTTTCAATTGAAACTAAAAATAAACTTTAGGAAATATAGAATATAAATGTATAATTCTAAAATTTATATGGGACGGGTTATAAACAGAGCGGATCAGTAGTGATCTATACTGACCCTTTTAATAAAAGGGTTAATGAGTATAGTGTTGGATTAGTGTCTAAGTCCATAACTATTTTGGTATGTACTTGACCCAATGGTGCATGGTCCTTTTGGGTTGCCTTCACCAAAGCAACTTGATAGGATGAATTATAGAGAGAAAGGATTAAATATGATTTATTAATGTATTATGGGAATAATATATTAAAGGAGAAATCATATTGTTTAATTAATATTAGTCAATAATTAATTGGTAATTAGTTTTGTGACTAAAAGAGATTAATTAAACTAAAGGGACTGGAATTGTAATTATAGGATAATTGCAATTTGGGCCATGGATTGCCTTGAATCAAAAGGTGGACGAATTCTATGGGGAAACCCATAAGGAAATCGTCCATGGGCTTGATTAAAGGAGTCTATGGGTTGCTTAGGGCTTAAGCAACCAAATTAGGGTTTCCTTGTTAGATAACCCTAATAGCCTCACTATAAATAGAACCCTTAAGGCTCAAAAACGTGGACAAGCAACCTTCTAGAGTTTTCACACGGTTTTGGCAGCCTCCATCCTCTCTCCTCTTCATCCTCTTGCTTATGGTGTTTGTGAGCCATTAGAGGAGTGACACTTGTGACTCTAAGCCTTCCAAAGTCAATTCAAAGGAGGAATTGGGATTGTTATTACTACATAACAATCAAGGTAACTTTATAAACCTATTCTAATATCTAATATGATTACTTGTATGCTAGAATTAGGGTTTATAGTCTTGCATTCAAAGCATGTACAATAGCGAAACCTAGATCCAAGCATTAGGGTTTGTATGAGCACATAGGATGTCTTATGACCAAAAACCCATCAGTGGTATCAAAGCCTAGCTTGGTTTCAATTGTATTGATGCATTGTATAACTGGAAAATTCGTTTTTTGGGTTTCTGGAGGCTGGACTCGCCGAGTCCATGGCTGAACTCGCCGAGTCCATGCAGACTCGCCGAGTCCAAGCCTGACTCGCCGAGTTAGCTCGTCAGATGGAGGGTACTTCGGGATTTCTTGCTGTTTTTGCTTATCGATAGTTACCTTATCATGTTAGATCAATATTAATCCGATTATATGATATATTTGACAATATTTTTGATCTAATTGAAGATATTTATCAATTAATAAGATAATTGTTTCCTTATAAGATAATTGATTAATTATTTTGAGTAAATTGATAAATTATTTTGCAAGAAATCATTAAATAAATCAAATATGGATAATTATGTGATTAAATGTTAATTTGAATTATTTGTTATTTGATCCTTGTTGTTATGAAAAGTTTCATATTTTGCCCTTTAGGTTTTTACAGTTTAAATTTGAACCCAAAAGTTTTGTAGTTTTGAAATTTAAATAGTTGAAACCCTAATGTTTTGAAAAAGGTTTCAAAACTTGCCCTCAAGTTTTGGAATTTAAAAGTTGATTAAAAGTTTAATTAGGAATGTTAAATTCTAAAAGTCTAGTGTAGTTTTGAAAAAGTTCAAATCACACCCTTATGGTTTTATTAATTAATTAAGGTGTATAATTAAAAGAGGTTTAATAAATCCATAAAATTTAAGGTCTACAATTTAATTGAATTAAAAGTATAATTGTTAAATTAGACCACCTAGTATTTTGAAAGTATAAAATACACCATATACTATATATAACATTAAAAGTCTAACATTATATATATGTATGAGTAAAAGTCAGTCTTACCGTTAGTAGGCCTCATTCACGAAGCTGGTCTATAAGGGGTGTTTAAGGAAATTGCCTATAAAATGGCGATTGAATGGGTATCCACTCTTACCCACCGCACTCTTGACTAGTGGAGGGTCGTTAGCCGAACGGGTAGGATGGGACGAAACCTTTCATTATAAGTATAATGAATTATCAAAGTAACTAAATGTTTTTATAAAATTCCCAATCTTAGTTACTTAGGCAAAAGTGAATTGATGCAATTCCATGAAATTACATTTTGTGCCCTTGCGAAGACGTTAGTGGAGCGTGTGTGGTTTACCGACACACTAAATGGTTCTAAGCAAAGGTAGCAAAGGGTGACTCAATGTTTGTCATAGTTTGGTGGAGCGTGTGTGGTTTACTGGCACATTGAATAGGTGACTGTAACATGTGAGGGCACCATGTAAGTTTGCATGGTTATTCACACCCGCTTTGTGATCCTCGGCATCCCAGTCACAAACAAGAGGGGCATATCGAGATTTAAACATGCCATTGAAATGCTCAATGAATCTCAAAGGATCTAGGAGTTTTCATAGATTTAAAACTTAAATTCTTTTTCGTTTTTCGTGGTGGAAATTAGTGAATCGTCATTCACTTACCTTCAAATATTCTGCGATTAGGGTTACGACATCCCTCTCCCGAGTTGTAGAATATTGTGTTGGGTCCAGGCCTTAGTATTTCATTTGGGTGATTTACTGAGGACTCAATAAATCAACTAACTTGAATTCGTTTTCTCCCGTATTGTAGATGTCAAAGTTCGACAACTATGGTCTTCCCAAATCCCGTGGAACAAGCATTCCACATGAAGATGATATTCCAAGATTCGATTGAGGAACAAGAGATCATGCTTCACTTCCTCCTCCTCCTCCAATTATTCCCCCTAACCCACAAGTTCAAAGGCTTGAAAATTTCAAGATCACTCAAACCCGTTTGGCAAGTAAACATAATGAAGGAAAGTCGGTGTGTGCACACGTCCTAGGGATGAAGTCACACATTGATAGGTTAAGAATGTTAGGATCCGTTGTTTGTGAGGAAATGGTTGTTGATTGGGTTCTTCAGTCACTTCCTAACTCATATAGTGAGTTCGTAAGAGAGTACTATATGATGAACTACGACGTGACCCTTATAGATCTCACCTATATGCTTATTGCTGCTGAATCAGAAATGATTTGGCGCAATAGAAAAGCAAAGTTGATTGGTGAATCTGCCTTCGAGACCTCTATGGATATAGACAATGGCAACGAAAGACATGCTATGATCGAAAAGTTTGATCACAAGAGAAAGGCAATGTTTGAAGTAGTTCCATGTCATGTTCCAAAAGAGTCAATTTGCTTTCATTGCCAAGAGAAAGGACATTGGAGACGAAGCTGCCCTATTTACCTAAGAGATCTAAGAGATGGGAGAGTTGAAACGTATGGCTCTAATCTAGGTAAAATCCATTGACTAACTCTTTTAAGCTTCTATTCTAGATTCTTAATACATAAAGTGATAAGATTACAATTGATGTTTTGTAGGATCGAAGAAAAGAAAGGAAGCTTAAGGGAAGAAATGAGCATAATCTAACCATGTAGGAATGGATTTCGATCGCATTTCTCAAAGATTAGATTCTTGAGCTACTACTTAGAGTTAGAATTAGATTTCTAAGAAAGATGTATTAGCATAAGTTTTTCAATGAGTTGCATTGTAAGGACAAATTTTTTCCGCAATAAAATAAATTTAGATTTTAAATTTTATTTATTTATCCTTACAATGGCGTGTATGAAAAATTGATGTTAAAATGTTTCTATTATTAGCAATAATGGATTTGGTTCTTATATTGTTATTTATGGAAAGTCGAGAATTTACCAAATAGGGAGAGTTTCTCATCGCCCAAGTTTCAATTGGACAGAAATTTGGAATCATACAACTTGGTTGCACGATGAATGAGAAATCTCATATTTGGAAATTAGACTAATTCATTGACAATGTGTCAAGTGAAGGACTAGGAGATCTAGTACACAAAGTTGTGTGCTGATCAAGTTCACCATAAGAGTAACAAAGATATTCGTCATGATTTACTAAAAGCTTAGTAAATATGATTATACTTACAAGATTAAATGTAATTCTGAATTGATTAAAGGGTTTAGATCAATAGCAGAACGAATAAGAAGAATCAAGTAGGCAGAAAGATAAAAGTTTCTCCATTCTAAGAAGAAGGGAAAGTAGCTTTTATGCCTTATGATAGGTCTTAATGATTAAGAACCATATCTCAATTGATCCTCTAAGTGAGTCTTAGTACAATTGTATGTCTAAGAAGAGGAATCAAGAATTGATGAAATGGTTAAATCAATAAGTCAATCATACTTCGTTCCAATAACAAGTCTTAAAGTTAAGATTGTGACAATTAGTGAAAAGTATTAAGAAAGGTTTATAACATTCATCAAATGTGGAAAGTTGTGATGTCTTGGATAAGACAAAGACCAACTAGGACCAATTTATGAAGTGTTTTGATAAAAGCTACACTAACTCTTGAATATTTGTTTGTCAAGAAATGGTTTTTGACAAGAGAATCTTATATGTCAAGGAGTCAGTGGGAGTCTTAATGGTCTTGAAAGGTTTCAAGAACAAATCAAATAAACCTTATCGATCATCACTAGCACACGAGTTGAGGTTTACAACCTATCGTGTTGACATTATTTTGATTATGTGCCAATCCAATCGAGTTAATTATGCATGTGAGTTCTATGAGTTCTCATTTTGAATGCATAAAAGGCCTATCATAATGCATGTGAGTTCTTAATCAATGAAAGGTACATTGATAGGAAAGGGTGAGCTGCTTAACTACTTGGAAGACATGGTGGGCAGCTGTGCTACCATAAAGTCAAGAAATCTAGATCAAGAAAGTTCGATCCATAAGAGTTTGAATTTGTCGTAAACTTTGGTTTTGACAAATTCACATGGATAGGAACAAATACACTGTTTAAATCTAAGTGTCATAAGATTTCCTCCGTCATGAAAATGATTGTGAGGAAATGCTTTCACTAAGACAGATTTTAAGAAGATAGTGATTGTAAAATTGCTTTCTCGAATTCAATTATGTTTACGGCATCCCTTTCCATAATTTGAATTGTGAGGTTTGGCAATTAGTCTTAATTGTTTAGACACACATATGAACTATCGAAGGCAAATGTATATAAGTTCAAGAAGCCTTGATAAAAGATTATCAAAGCACTAAGTATTAGAAACATGAACTTAAGAAATTCAATAAGCATTGTTTTTCTGAAAGTTAAGATGTTTATGAATACATGTCGAAGCTAGTGGGAGTTGTGAAATGAGAATGATTGGAAATGTGTTTAATGTGATCTATTTCACAAAGTAAGAACCATAGGTAAACATTGTGTGCATGCTAGGAGCATGGGACAAGTGTAATAATTCAAGTAAGAAGTTGATTACCCGAAACGACAAATAATGAGTAATCGATATGGTGATAAGTGAAAGGTGTTTTATTTATCCTCAAGGGTTTGAGGCCATATGGGATTAGTATTATTCTTGTGTTTCACATTTGCATGTTTTGACTTCCAGAATAATTGAGTTTATTAAGAATAATCGAATTATTCGAACGGGCCACAGTCGTTCATATGTTGGAAGTAGGTATGAATGAAGACTGTCATGAATTGGTGTGTGGATTGTCTAAAAGAGTATTAGACATAAGCAAATGTTTGCTGCAACGTTCATGAGTGCTTACGAATATGACTTGAGCATTAGATTAAACCCACGCTCACTTGGATCACTCCATGAATTGTATCACGAGTGATTGGTGAGACGATAACATCTTATATTCTTGAAACCGAGATGTGTGAGTTGTATCTTGCGAATCGGTTGCACATTGATAATATGTAAACGCACTAGTAACTTGGTGTTCTAAAACATATTGTTGTGTGTGATTCGGTGCGTGAGTGCAAGCAAGCATTGTATCAAAGTTTATCCATTCCTTTTATCCAAGGTAGGATAAAAGCGATATCTTTTGGGCCCCTCGATGATTTAGTGATGACAAACGTAAATGCTCGGTCGGGCTAGGGCTAATTTGATTTGTTCAATTAGTCAGTCGTCATAAATCGGGAATCGAGATATAGTACAAAGAGAATGATTTGAAATCATATCTCATATGATATCTAGAATGGAGGAATATATGATCCCTTATCTAAGGACACGCGTATTTGATATGATCAGAGTTGACAGCGGCTTTGGAAAGCTACGATTGCAGATCAGGATCCGAAGTCAAACGCAGAATAGTTGTTAGACTTATCCAAGTAGGACACTGTTGGATTAGTGTCTAAGTCCATAACTATTTTGGTATGTACTTGACCCAATGGTGCATGGTCCTTTTGGGTTGCCTTCACCAAAGCAACTTGATAGGATGAATTATGGAGAGAAAATATTAAATATGATTTATTAATGTATTATGGGAATAATATATTAAAGGAGAAATCATATTGTTTAATTAATATTAGTCAATCATTAATTGGTAATTAGTTTTGTGACTAAAAGAGATTAATTAAACTAAAGGGACTGGAATTGTAATTATAGGATAATTGCAATTTGGGCCATGGATTGCCTTGAATCAAGAGGTGGACGAATTCTATGGGGAAACCCATAAGGAAATCGTCCATGGGCTTGATTAAAGGAGTCTATGGGTTGCTTAGGGCTTAAGCAACCAAATTAGGGTTTCCTTGTTAGATAACCCTAATAGCCTCACTATAAATAGAACCCTTAAGGCTCAAAAACGTGGACAAGCAACCTTCTAGGGTTTTCACATGGTTTTGGCAGCCTCCATCCTCTCTCCTCTTCATCCTCTTGCTTATGGTGTTTGTGAGCCATTAGAGGAGTGACACTTGTGACTCTAAGCCTTCCAAAGTCAATTCAAAGGAGGAATTGGGATTGTTATTACTACATAACAATCAAGGTAACTTTATAAACCTATTCTAATATCTAATATGATTACTTGTATGCTAGAATTAGGGTTTATAGTCTTGGATTCAAAGCATGTACAATAGCGAAACCTAGATCCAAGCATTAGGGTTTGTATGAGCACATAGGATGTCTTATGACCAAAAACCCATCATATAGGTCATTAACAAGTAAATGGATTAAAAACTATGCTCCAAACCCATATAATTCTTAAGGGTTTGGATTGGATCAAGGTTAGAACCCACTCCATTTCCAGGCCTAAATATGAATCAAAAGAAGGGAAAATATGTTGGATCTTCTAGGAAAAAAGTAGACTACTCCTGGTCCATTGTGCCTTATGGAAAATTTGGTGGACCTTCCCAAGTAATACATGGTAATGAGCCAGTTATTGATGATGAGCCAGTCATGACATGAGTGATGAGCCAATCATAGATAATGAACCAGCTATAAATGATGAAGATATAATGACTATTGTACATGATAGTGAGGATAGTGAATATGAAAATGTGGAAAGTGTATTTTCATAGTGAGCATGATGCAATAAAAAATGTAGTGTTTGATGAGAAACCTTTGATAGATGATGTGGAGATGGACATGAACAAATTCTGTAGTGTAGTTGATGAAGACAATGACTTGGGGCGGCCTGATCAAACAAACAATAATAAAGAGGAACATAAAGACATTGAAGATGAGCCTTTAAAAGTCATAGATAATAACATATTTGACTCATTTGCTAGTGAATAAGAGCCTCGAAAGAAATTGTTAAAAACCACTCTAAAACCATTTTCATGTTCATCTGGTGAGTTTCACACAAAAGCTTTTAAGATTGGTCAGACTTTCAAAGAAAAGGAAAAGATCAGAGAAGTTATTGCTAATTATTTTGTAAAAGAAAGGAGGGATTTGCATTATATAAAGAATCACAACACAAGAGTTAGGGTAAAGTGTGGGGATATTGTATTTGAATTGACTGGAGACACTACTAAAGGCATGGGCAATTTAGTACTTTCCAAGGAAAAAACTTGTCCATGGGTTCTTTTTTGTCTCTAGGTTAGATGAAAAAAAAAGTTTGGACTGTTAAAACATATGAAGATTGTCATTCTTGTTTGCAAACAAGGAAAATGGGGTCTTGCTCATCTAAGTTTCTAGCTAACATCATACTGCATCAAGTTGAAAGTAACCCCAAGATCTCTACACGTGCGTTACAAGAGGACTTGGTATAGAGGTATTCACTTTCAATATCAAAGATGAAAGTATTATGGGTTAAAGCTATGGAAAAAAATTTGTTTATGGTAATAGATGAAAGATGAAAGTGTTCCATTGAAGGAGGAATTTAAAAAAGGTTTGAAGGATTTTCTTGGATTTGATGGTATGTTTTTGAAGGGTTCCTTTCCTGGACAGGTCATCAGTGCAGTTGGGCTTGACTCGAACAATGGCAATTACCCAGTTGCATATGTTATTATAGAAACTGAAAATATTAACTCTCGGACATGGTTTTTTGAACACTTAGGTGATGACATGGATTTGAGTTCTTCATCAACCTTCACCTTCATTTCAGATTGGCAAAAGGTAGCCTCTAACTTCCACAAACTTCACTTTATTATTTTTATTTACTGACTTATGTTAATTGTACTCACATGGAATCTTGGCTGCAATAGAGAAGCTTTTTCTATCAGCTAAGCAAAGGTACTGTTTAAGACATGTGTTTAACAACATGAAATTGCAACACAGGAGATCTGAATTGAGGGAAGCAGTATGATATTGTGGAAAAGCATATAGCATACCAAAATTTGATAGGGATATAGATAAACTGAAAAAGCTTAATCCACAACCACATGAGTGGTTAACTAAAATTCCTACATAACACTGGGCAAGATCTCATTTGTCTGGTACGTATGATACTCTCTTCATTAACATATTTCATAACTGATTTCCCTAATTCATTGTTTGATTTTACACATAAGAAGGGCAATCACTGATAGTTTGACAAGTAACTTGTGTAAGGTATTTCACTCCAAGTTAGATGAGGTTAGGGACAAGCCTATAATCACTTGTTTGGAATTTATTAAAGAATACCTCACGAAGAGAATAGTAAATATTCATAAAGTGCAAGACAAATGCAAAGGTTTTCTAAGTACAACTACAACAACAGTCTTAGAAAACAATAAGACATAGGCAAATCAGATGAAGGTTCTATTCATTGGATCTGATAAATATCAAGTATCTGGTGTATGGATGGAAAAATATGTTGTGAACATGAAGAAGAGGAGTTGAACTTGCAGGAAATGGGACATTACATGTATTTCATGCCAACATACTATTGATACAATGTATGATAAGATGCAGAATGGGTCAGAATGTGGAGATCCTTAGGTAAACAAATGTTATTGGCTTAGTACAAGGAATCATATGTATCGAAACACAATTGACCTAATAAATAGAAGGAACATGTGGCCTAGATATGACTATCCAACAACCCTTCTCCCACCCAAACATCACACATAGGTTTATTGATATACATGTTTTACATAATTCAATCTGAAAATATTCACTAAACTTGTTGATATGTATCCTTATAAATTTGTTTATATGTTGACAGATCAAAAACAAGGAAGAGGGCAACTGATGAGCCAAGTCAAAGTACAAGTATAAGCAGGAAATACGTGACCATCACTTGCAGAAAATGCCCCAACAAAGGTCATAATGCTAGGACATGCAAGGGACAAAGAGGTCCTAGTGAAGTTGGAAATGGGAGTGGAAAGAAGAAAAGGAAAGCACATGCAGTTTAGTTTGTAGCTTTAATTATGTTGTTTCTATTATGTCTATGGATTTAACATGTCTACTATGTATGGTTATGGTATGTTTGTAGAAACAATTACTTTTTATAGGTATTTTGGGCATTGTATGTTTGTAAACATGATATTGCTGAAGGGTTTTGAGCATTCTAACACTCCTAAGGTTTACATGCAACCCTAGAAACCTTGGATCTATGTTTTACTATGATACATGCAAATTTGATTTCCAAGGTTCTTAATCTATCTAGCATAGCATGGGGAGCTTTTAAACATAAATGCTAGAAGAAGAACATACGTTTTGTTGTTTGGATTCCTTGAGAACCTTGTGAGCCTATCACCTCAATTGTGATTCCTCAAATGTCTCACACAACACCACAATACTTGGAATAACCTTGAGAGAAGTTCACTAATACCTCAAAATCGGATAGCCCTCTTTACTTGCTTGTAATCGTGCAAATTTTGCTAGACAATGGGTCTTTATATAGTTGTGACACAAGTAGGGTTACACCATGTAAACCCTAATTGTCATGGCTTTCCATATTCCATGATCCATGGGTTTTTAACCTCCATGGACCATCCATGGAGCACCTTATGAGTTTTAGCCCAATCCATACAAACCATGGATCATTAGCCCACTATACAAGAATAGACGATTTACACAATCAACCCCATATATTGAATTAGTCTCTTTTTGATCACTTAATTAATTTCAAATTAATTCTTTGATCAAGACTAATTAAATAATATTATTAATATATTTGAACTTATAATATATTAATAATCATTAAGTGTCCTTTCTCTTATTTAGTCTATCCAAGTGTTGCAATGTCATGCAACCCAAATGGACCATGCTAACCGAGTCAAGTACATTTCAAGAATAGTTATGATCATAGACACCTAATCCAAAAATTGCACCTACATGCATTATGGTTATTGGTATTTTGATCTACTATGTTTGAACTAGTATACTTTCAATTTTGGTAATGTTACTTGGTAACTAGTTTTTTGGTTATGTTATTGCACATTAACAATCAACTTTACACTTACATGCAATCAAATTGACAATTTTCTTCCTTGCTAATACCAATTCACATTAAAACTAAACATCAAATTTACATTACATATAATAACCATTATATATTATTGTCCCAACATTACATACAATCACATGGAAAATCCTTCAAAAGCTATAACAAAAAAGGGACCAAAATACAAATTCCAAAACACATATTTCCTCCCAAAAGCTTCTTGTTTTTTTACTTGAAAAAAGTAACACACCAAGAAAAACAACCAACTCATACAAAGTAACCATTTCACCATCATCAATCTTGCTTCGAGATTGTTTCTTCCATGCAACAACCCTAGAATTGCAACGATTGACTTAGGGCACATGGGAGGGTCAAACCATAAAAAAACTGCATGTTCCTCGTAACCTTGAGCATGACCAGAATCAACACCCATGGGTTTAGATCAGTCCACGATGTCACCAATATCGCCAGCCTTCCACAGTGCCATACACCAATGTCTTTTTTTAGGAAGAGAACTTGAGTGGGGAGGGAAGAACAAAAGAAGGGGATGAGAAGTAGAAGGATACAGGGGTCTAATTATATAGGCTGATGTACAACGAGATGAAAAGATAAAAATACCCATGCACTAACGATACAAAAGTGATAGGGTTAAGGTCAAAGACCAATCGCACAATGAACTTAAACTATAAGGACTAGTG
The DNA here is from genome assembly GCF_002870075.4 of Lactuca sativa. NCBI lineage: Eukaryota > Viridiplantae > Streptophyta > Magnoliopsida > Asterales > Asteraceae > Lactuca > Lactuca sativa. The sequence goes on along the minus strand of NC_056625.2, from coordinate 73,083,072 downwards.
GCATGACTTTTTCCTAGGAAGTTCTCAAAGTGGGATATTCTGTAAACACATGGACCAATTATGAAATTTTGTTTATATTGTATTTTACTTTTTCTTAATGTTGCTTCGATTAAATGGTGGACAAGCAAAAATAATAGATATGTATCGAATGGTAGAAACAAACAATTGGAAGCCTAAACCCTCACGTTAATCTGAATCTTATGCTACATGAAACATGTATTCTACCTAAATGTTAGATTTAGAAAATGATCAACATTAAAGATGAGGCATGAAATACATGTATCAATGTATCATGTATTAATGCATCCCACCAATCGATTTTAAGGAAGCAGTTACGTATAAGACTATAAGCTTAATTAACTTGGTTAGAAAGGTTGTTTACTTGTTTATGTATCCAATTATACATAGAGTATTCCATGCATATTCAATTATTCAATAATAAGGGCATATTGTGTAGTACGAGCCTAAGGTAAAATTTATAAGAAAATAATTATATGAATAATATTACGGAAATATATGAAATCAAGCAAGAAATCAAAAATGTTAAAGCATGTGTTTAACATAGTGTACTTAAAAAAAAAATCCGCTACTAGATGATTGTTTGCAAGGATACAATAGGTTGTAGTGTTCTTCGAGACTATCCGAACCTCTAGTAGTCATGAAGATTATCTTGAAGCGACAAGAAAACATAGCAAATAAGAAGATGATAGAAGTCGATTTCAGTTTTCTTGTCGGTCGGTAATACATTCATACCCATAGGACGTGTACACTTACAAAGTCAACGAACCAAACCTAATTTGGTTTGCATTTACACCCATACATGTCGTAAAAGAAAGCATTTGTGTCATAAGTCTTAAAAAGCTTAGAAACTTTTTTAATTTTATACCGACTTTCTTTTCATTTTCCCACCTATATGGGATGAAGTGAAAGTTGATTAAACTTATTTATTTACTTCTTTCAACACTTCATATTAAAGTTTAATTTCCCATTCATCTTAAATCTGTTTTGAATAGGGGTACAAACGAGTCAAGCTACTCGCAAGCTACTTGGGATCGGCTCGTTAAAAGCTCGACTCGAAACCAGTTTTAAACGAGCCCGAGCCGAGCTCGAGCTTAATATTAAGCTCGTTTATTAAACGAGCTCGAGTTCGAGCCTATGTAACTAAGCCCGATTAGGTTCGCGAGCCTAAACGAGCCTTTATATAACATAATTTATTATTATTTTCATATATTAAAATAGAAACATATTTTGGAAATTATGGATTTCGGGTATTAGTAAACGAGCTTCTTAACAAGCTTGAGCCGAGCTTAAGCTTATTTAGGCACATCAAACGAAAAACGAGCCGAGCCAGTATAATTCTTTACGAGCTCGAGCCGAGCTCAGTAAAAGAAAGCTCGAATTGAGCTAAGCTCGAGCTTGAGCCTCGTATAACTTAAACGAGCCCAAGCCGAGCCTCGTCAGGCTCGGGCTCGGTTCGATCGTTTGCACCCCTAGTTTTGAATGTCTGATATACAAAAACGAAAGTATCATTTGGAGAACACAAACATATAACTGTTATTCGTTTTAAAAGCGTTTGAGGGTTCAATATTCATGCTCACCTAAAAAAAAAAAAAAAAAAAAAAAAAAAAAAAAAAAAAAACTCATTTTTTGAAATTGGTTAAAACCAATTTTCCGGCAATTAGATGTTTGAAAATTTCATAATCTCTCTGAATAAACTTACCGAAAGTAAACAATATATCCAAATATATCTTGCTCTTCATTCCAACTCAAGCGAGACTTTTTTAGAGAACTAATATGTGTTAGTCGTACGTTATGAGTTAGTAATAATATTTGTAGTTTCTAGTGGATATAATACATGTAAAAGAAAATGTAAAATTCATGGGTTTTTATTTAACTATCGTGTCACTAAAACTGCGAATCATAAATCTAAAATGAAATTTTTTATCTATATTTCTAGTCAGACTATATATTGCATACAAAAAGCTTTTACAATTATTTGGAATTCACAACGGAAATATCGAGTTCAAGTCATTTAGTCTGAACCTCGTTTATAATATTTGTTAAAGCGGTATAAGTACCCACCACCGCAACAAAAGTTCCAATAAACACGATCATCAAAATCACACTCATTTCTACCCCAATTCTTTTGAACCCTATGGCGATCTTCCAATAACACAAACATGGAAACAATATCGACACAGTGATGCTCAGAAACGCACCAATAAACGCCATAACATACCCAAAAAAAGGGACCAACAATGCCACAAAGACAGTGCTCATCACGAGACATGTTCGGATGATACAACTCATCATCTTGCTTTCTCGAAAGGGAAATGTTTCTTCTACTGATGCTGCAATTGGTGCTATGACTAAAGCATATTTCGTTATGGGGTTCATCAGTGTGGTGTAAATTGCTATTTTGGAACTTATATTTTTTGTGGGAAGATTTAATGTCACTTGTGAAGCTAAGTGCTCTCCGAACATCAAGTAGCCTATTATCGCCATCGATCCATAGCTTATAGTGCTCAAAACAAAACAAACAAGTAAAACCTGCAGTCGTATATAAAGAGGTATATATTGGTTAATACTTATTATTAATTAAGAGCTTAGGATCTTAGTTAATTACGTGAAAAACACATCTAGTTACCAAAAACACCTGATAATTACAAAGTCTTAATTTCTGCCCTTCTATTATTTCTCAAAATATGCTTGTCTTTTTGGGAAGTGTTGTGTCTTTAATGTATTTTGGTATGAATGATGGATAAATTGCAATATAAAACCAAATACTAACCTTGGGAAACTGGGACTTATCCTTCATGGAATTGCATAGTGTTGGAAAAACAGCATGACCACAGTAACAAAAAGTAAACAAGCTTACGGCAGTTGGCAACCCATTCCAATTCCAGAGTTCCCCTCTCTCATGGAATCCAACTCCATCAAAAGCACCACCCCAAAGTACAGCCAACACAAGAATCACCGATGCAATTACCCCGCCAGCAGAAACATATGCCAACACCCCCAAATTTCTTAACCAAGTTGTAGGCAATACCACAAGAGCAGTCACCAAAACAAACCCTTGTTTCCCTCCAATTTTCATTCCAAAAATGTCAAAACTTTCCTTTGGAAATAACTTGTGTAAATTGTCACCTTCCATAATTAAAAACTCTACTGCCACCAAGAAAAGCTCGAGGTACATGAAGGTTGAAATAATCGCCCTACCTTTTCTCCCAAATGCCACTTGGCCTATGTCAGGGTATGTTTTGATGATGAGGGGGTCTGAATCCATGCATCTTTGAAGAAGTAATCCTGTGTAGAAACATAAAAGAGCTACCAAGAGTAGTAAAATTAGGCTTAACCACCCACCTTTTGAGAGCGCATACGGGATAGAAAGTATCCCGACACCTGTAAAAAAACAAGATGATGTTTGTTACTAGGGAAATATGAGATCATGCATAAAGAATATATATATATATATACAATTATTTTGTGTGTATTTACCGGATAAAGTATTGACACCATTGAAGCAAGTTCTTAGGAAGGTGGTGCCTTTGGTTGGTGATGATTCATGTGACTGTAAATGCTGGTTTTGGCTCTCCATATTCTCCACATTGTTGGTGTCCATTTTTGCTTGGTTTTGGGACCAAAAAGTATTGTTTGTTTATAGAAAAGGGTGAGGCTCATTTATAAAGAAAGTTGCAATAGTTAGTTCAAGATTATGTGGAAAGTGGTTATCTTTAATGACTTTAAGATATTCAGAATTTTGCTTTTGTTTAGGAATTATTTTAAAAAAATTCTATTTAAATACTTGACGGGCCCAAAAACAATTAAAATATTGGTGAAAAGTTATTGGTAAGAGATTATTATATGCATTAACAATCCTACTGCTTAAATTCATGACATCTCTCACTGAAAACTGAATAAACAAATTAAACCAATCCTAAGTTCTGTTTGCATGCATTTGTAATATCCCTAGTCTAGAGCAGTCGATCACCACCTTCCTATAAGTGAAACTATGATTAAAGTCATTGATAGTCCAGTTATGATTAGATTATAATTTCGAAATCATGATTTAAAAGAGACATGATGTATGAAATTTACTTTCTATTAAGGTGATATGATCCCAATTTTATCTTGTTTAGCTGAGTTATCAATTTATTTTTTTCATATCATCATAAAACAAGTTTAACGGCATATTTAATATATTTGATTACTGTTAAGAGTTATGCTTTATTTAATACTCTAATGATGGGTGTCCATCGTGGGTGGTAAACTTATGGTCAGCAAAGGCAGATAGTGAAGATGAATAGATTACCATTTGTATTCTTAACATACAAAAATAAGCATTATTTTCGGTATGTGTATCCACCATTAGAAACAATTCCACTATGGTTCATTGTTTTGGTACAAAGACCTTTGCTTTTGGTATGGTGGTATATGTGCTTTTGAGAACCCTTTTTCCTTATCAGTTAAGGATAGCATTATAGCAAGTAGATTAAGGGTTCATTAATAAAAATATAAAAGTATGATCAGTCAATTGATAAAGTCACAAATAAAGACGTTATCAATCATAATGTATTTAAAAATCAATTTAGGAAGCACAATTCTATCCTGTTATTTATTTATTACGTTGTTATTTGTATTTCTTATATCATATTTTATATGAGTGTTGATCCGTACACAACAATTTTTCTCCATACACAACAATATATGCTTTAAAATGTTGTATTGTACAACTATATAATGCATGAATTGTTGTCTATGGCAAATACAGTTATCTACGAATCATTTCCCATTTCATATACATCCACATTAATACGTTCTTACTGTTCTTAGTAAGTGTATCATGATAGCTTTTACAATTACATTTAATAACACTTTCAAAATTGTAGCCCATTTACACATCAATAACTATTTAATACATACTTTTAGTAATTTAAAATTTCAAAATACTCATCAATATCAATATGGTATAATAATCATAACTTAGGATTTGAACACTTCAAACATTGAGTGGGTCTCGGGTTTAATTACTACAACCTTCAACTTTGAGATGATCTTACGTTAAAAAATAATATGCACGTACATAAATATATAGTAAATTGCCCAACGTTGGGCGGCACAATCCGTTTTTTAAATTGAATTTTGACAATTTTATCAACAAAATTAGGTACATTTGTATTTTAGATAAATATATAAGGCTGATACTACTCATTAACTCAAATTTCATTATAAAAAATGTCAATTTAGTGGCATACAAAAAATGTCATTAAAAATCCAAAAAATATCACTAAAAGCTTCTTAGAGAATGAGCAGCACACATAATAAGTGTCACTATAAACGCTCCCACTAAAATCCTTTAATAACATTTTTTACTTTTGTCGTTGCAACTTTTTAGGATTTTCAGGGCATCTTTTTATGTGTCACTGTAGAAGAAAAGTTTTTTGTGGCACATATTTTGTGCCATCGAATGTTAATTTGATTAAAAAATTCATGTTATTTTAAGTTACACATTTTAAAATATTAGTGATACTTTTTATTTCGTAGCAATACAAAAAAATATTTGGTCAAACATTTTGTGTAATCTTTTCTGCCATACAAATACACTTGTACGAGTAATAATTTCATCAAAATTACTATAAATTTCAAATTTTCTAGAAAAAATACAATAAAAAAATAAAATAAAATTACAAGTTTTTACCTGTAACGTCTATAAACTAAAATTTGTCAAACATTTTTTCCACAAGTATTGCAGGGCTATATTTTCGATTTTGTGGGTCTTCTTTCATTACTGAAATGTGGATCAATAATTTCATAATCAAAAATCAAAAAACAAGTCATAGTTAAAGCACTTTCTAAAAAAAAGAATAGGTAAAGTAAACATATGTTTGACTTTGACTTACTACTCCTTTATTTCTTCTATAATTTATGAGCTTTACGAAGTATAACTTGCTTCACACTTGGCAGAAAAATTGACTACTATCCATTTCTCGATCTTAATGGGAGTGAAAAGCTTCTGCAAGAGAAAAGAATTTAAATATATAAAAAGCAAAAAACTGATACTTGCAAATTACAGAAATACCCCTATCACACAAACCTTGCAATGCTTATTGTCATGTCATCATATGTCCCATCATTTTTTTTCACTTTGACAGAAAACATGTTAAAGCCATGTCAACATGGGGGTTGGGGGAACACTCAAAAGAACAACTCAAGTTTTGAAGCATTTTCATGGCCTGTAAACCGTGAGAAAGTAGTGTGTGAAAATTTTAAAAAATATTTAAAGAAAATGGTGTGTGTAAGTATAACCTTTTTATTTACCTCAACCGAGTCAATAGAGCAAAAATTGTGTACATTTTTGTTGGATTTTAGGAAATAAATCACGGGTCCAAGACTAAGAATCATTGTAGTTAATACATCCGAATAGACATATCTCAGATGCATGAGAAATTAAAAGAGCAAGTTAATGAAATCTAACAGGGGAAAATTAATATTTAGTAAAGTAAATATGGTCAATGGTCATACCCATACTTAGTGACAAACCACCATCTGTCGGATGAAAACTAGAATAAAGTACAAGTCATCCAGGGACACCCCCTCCAATATCAGTGAAGTTTCTTGAGTCATCATGAAAGAATGATTGTTTGACCAAAAGGCATTCCCTAAATACAACAACGACTTTTTATTAAGCTAGAAAAAAAAAAAGATAACCTAAAAAGCATCCAAAAAACGAAAATACCATATACATAAGGTAAAGGGTAGGTTAGATGTAGAGAGGCATACAATAAAGTAGATAACAGAAATAAAGAGTGAAATTATAAAAGTAGTACATTTGAGCTGCTTGTTGCCTCAAGATAATATCAAGAACCCTTAAAGAATCCTGAAGTTTTTCTAGCTCTTCTCCTTGAAGGGCAAGAATGACCAAATTTAATGGTATTTTAGCAACCTACTTAATCTCTATTCTGAATTCTTTTCGTCGAAAGATAGTTTTAACCTTTTACCGGTTCCATCAACAGACATTGAACCTAGTGGGTTGTGTTCTAAGAAGCTATCTAGCTTCTCCATGTTTTCATCTCTTGGAGATGACTTAGGTGGACCCAGCACCCGGTTCTCTTGAATTATCTCCCAGACTATTTCAGACAACGTGTAAAAGGACCCACCAACTTCCTTACTTATCAGATTCAGCGATAAGAAATCTCCGTTGTTTGATTTCTAGTATCTGTAAAAAAGAAACCATAATCTTAACAGTTATCATCTTCAGTTTGTAAGAATGTGTTTTTGATCAAGCCAAAAGAACAGAGTCAGGATCAGAAAGAAATGAAAACACCTTTTAATAAAAGTCTCAACCATTCCTTTCTATTCTTCTTTTGAACATTGAATTCCTAATTTCTTCCTTTCAAAAGAATCATTAAACTTTGCTAAAGCAAATGTTTGCCCAACCCTACCTCATCTACTCACATGCATTCGGTCAACAAAGAGTAGATCAACAACCACCGATTAGCAAAACCTACGACATGACATGATCAATGTCATATTGTTAAGTTTGAACAAACCAGAGAAGATCACTCAATTTGATGTTATGCATAATAAGGATTAAGGAACTACTACTACTCACCAAATGATTAGAATAACAAGATAAGATACATGAAAATAAATGCAAAAAACATGTCTAAACCCTATCATGTTGACACTAATGATTCCACTTTAAATACTATAAACCACCAATATAATTATTAGGCACATTTAATTACATCTGATTCACTTGGTACTTTTTAAGTTAAAAGAACATGTGCATTCAAACTACTGTTTATTTTCTCCATCTTGTACATCCATAAAACTCCTTAGGGATTTGAACATATGGTGCAATAGTTAGAGAAACAAGAACTAATAAGATGGAACAATGAGTTTACCTCCCAAGTCCCAATAGAATGTAGAAACATAGGAACAAAAGATGAATATATCCAATCAAAGTGAAACCATGAAACTTTTTAATCAGCATTAGGTGTGGTTGTTGGCTTCAAATTAGCTATCAAATTCACCAGTTGATTGAACTGATAAGAGGTAATAGACCAATGACTTTGTATAGCTAAATTATGATCATTCACGTTCCAAGTTAGCATATATAGATTGAAATCTATTGTGTGACACAATCTAGTAAGGCCCAAGGACTCCTCATGTTCAAGTCTTGCTCAACTAACCTTTCCCTGTCACATCATCAAATCAAAGGAAAAGAACAAATGATTATATATTGTAACAAATTTTCAATGTATACTGAAGCATAGATGAAGCATTTCTCCTTTGATAAGGTAGAATTCCCAAAATTAAAATCCAGATTTCAAAGGATCATATAAATCAATAGAGATATAAATAAATCAACTTGCATATGATAAACAAAAAATTAATGGGGATTGATCCTCGTGCAAAAGTATATAGATGTAAACACATGTAAAGTCATAGACACAAATATATATGCCTACTATATAGGTGGAAGAAAGAACCTGCTAAAATCAACAGACCTATGAGCTACCTTGTGAGAGCCATGGGCATTTTGATTTTGTAGACACATCATCGAATCAGTATAAAGAATAGATGAAAGTATGGAATAATAAATAGAGTGCAGTGAAAGAAATGTTAAAAACAGTTTCCAGTGAACGGTCTAATCAAAATAGAAGGCACAATTTTAGGAGAATGTGAAGAAGGAGGAAAATGAGGTGTTAGGTATTACCTGATAGAATGAATAGCACATGAGAGGTGAAGCAAAGACGACAGCGGCGGCGGTGGACGTAGACAAAGGGGAATAACGGACACCAACGAGGGCAGCAAATTAATGGTGTGGCGATAGGGTTTAGTGCACCGACTATGGAGTTCAAAGCATAGTGTTTTCCTTCTTCGCCCTAAGTGTTTTATACGAGAGTTTTCCCTCTTTGCCCTAACTTTCCGGTTGGTAGGAGGGAAAAAGAAAAATGAAAATATAAATATAAAATCACTAGAATGAGATAGCTTTTTTTGAACAATGAAACAACGAGATATCAGCTGCATAAAAAATTAAAAATATATAATAATAAAAAAAACAATGGTTAAATTAGAATAAAACTTATGGTTTGTATGAAATAAAATCAAAATATTTTAGTATTATTTGAAATTATTATGCTATTAATAAACATGACTTTAATGGCATCAAATGTTGTGTGCCGTTAAATCTATTAATTATTATAGTGACATTTAGGATGTGCCATTAAAAGTAGAATATAGTGGCACAAAAAAATATGTCACTTAAAGATTATGCCACTAAATGTCATTTTGTTTGTAGTGTTTATACCGTCGATTGAAAACATATTATATGTGACCGAAGTCATATGTAGAGAACGTACAAAAAATAAACACCAAAATGTACACAGAAATTACATCAAATGTTATTTTATGAAGTATTTTAAGAAATATAATGGTGGAAAGTATCATTTATGAAAGTTGTGAAAATTGGAGGGATCAAAGTGACATTTTAAAAAGTAAAGGGATGCAAAATATCATTTCACAAAGTATTTTAAGAAATAGATGAGTAGAAAATGTCATTTATGAATATTGAAAAAAAATGAAGGGGTCAAAATGATATTTGAAAAGGTAGAGGGATGAAAAATAATATTAAAAAAGATTTTTAAAAAATATAAGGGTTGAAATTCCAATTTATGAAAGTTAAGGGTTGCAATCGTCGGTAGAAACTTCCACCGTCGTTGAAAATTTATATATATATATATATATATATATATATATATATATATATATATATATATATATATATATATATATATATATATATATATTCAAGATTAAATAAGAAGAAAATTTTTGGTAGGAAGGTAAGAAAACTTTTTATATGCATATATTCTTAGAAAAAATGAAATGAATCATTAGATGATTCAAAAGTAAGATTATTCACAAGAAAAAATTTCGAAAAAAACATCTTCATGATTCATTTTTAGCTTTTTTGAACAATGAAACAACAAGATATCAGCTGCATAAAAAAATTAAAAAATATATAATAGTAATAAAAAAACAATTGTTAAATTAGAATAAAACTTATGGTTCGTATGCAATAAAATCAAAATATTTTAGTTTTATTTGAAATTATTAAGTTATTAATAAACATGACTTTTAATGGCATCAAATGTTGTGTGCCATTAAATCTATTAATTGTTATAGTGACATTTAGGATGTGTCACTAAAAGTACAATATAGTGGCACAAAAAAATATGTCACTTAAAGATTGTGCCACTAAATGTCATTTTGTTTGTAGTGTTTATACCGTCGATTAAAAACATATTATATGTGACCGAAGTCATATGTAAAGAATGTACAAAAAAATAAACACCAAAATGTACACAGAAATTACATCAAATGTTATTTTATGAAGTATTTTAAGAAATATAATGGTGGAAAGTATCATTTAAGAAAGTTGTGAAAATTGGAGGGATCAAAGTGACATTTTAAAAAGTAAAGGGATGCAAAATATTATTTCACAAAGTATTTTAAGAAATAGATGAGTAGAAAATGTCATTTATGAATATTGGAAAAAAAATGAAGGGGTCAAAATGATATTTGAAAAAGTAGAGGGATGAAAAATAATATAAAATAATATTTTTAAAAAATATAAGGGTTGAAATTCCAATTTATGAAAGTTAAGGGTTGCAATCGTCGGTAGAAACTTCCACCGTCGTTGAAAATTATATATATATATATATATATATATATATATATATATATATATATATATATATATATATATATATATATATATATATATATATATATATATATATATATATATATATATATATATATGGAAAAGTGAATATGTGGCTGTCATGTATGTAATATTAGGTATACAACCATCAAAATTGACTTAATTTTGATTAAAAAAACACAAGTTTTTTCATTGTTAGTTTATATATATATATATATATATATATATATATATATATATATATATATATATATATATATATATATATATATATATATATATATATATATATATATAAAACAAATCTCACTATTTCTAAAAATAGATTGAATAAAATAATAATATTTTTTTAAAACGTTCAAATCATTAAGTTAATTGTACAACTAATCACTAATAAAATAACATTAAAATTTAAACAAACTCCTATAAATATTCTCTTCCAAGGTTTTGACCAGATCTTTTTTCATCCAAAAAAATACTCAACACCCTATAATTTGGTCATTTCATTAATTTTCTTTATTTTTAATATGACATGTTTCCTAAAACAAACTAATGATTGAATTGAAAATAATTATTCTCCATCGAAAAAAATTAATTGTCGAAACAAACTATTTGCCGTCCGCCGCTTTATATATATATATATATATATATATATATATATATATATATATATATATATATATATATATATATATATATATATATATATATATATATATATATATATATATATATATATATATATAGGGGAGAGTTCAATTGAGAAAAGAAAAGGTTGAGAATAGGGGAATCATTCTCAGCCAATCGTTTATTTTTGCCGCAAAATCGTCCATTGTACCGGCGGAAATGAGAAACAAATGCACATCTGTTTTCCAAAAACATAGTTTTTTTCATTTTTTTTTAATTTTTATAAGCTATTTTTATCAAAAAATGATTTTAAATATACCAAAATTCATGATTTTTTATTCTCTACAAATAGACATCCATATTGATATAGTTTTAAGATAAAATAAAAAATTTATTTTTTTTTATATTTTCAGCTATCGTTATTCATAAGTGAATAAAAATGAATCAGATTTTTACTACAGTACATTCGTTATTCAGTTATGAATCAAAACTATGATTAATTTTTTTTTTTACAATTTAAGTATCATTCATATATGAATATAGCATATAATAAATATAGTATATTCATATTTAAATATTAGACGATGCATTCACTTATTAATATTACATAGTATATTCACTTGTGAATATTAGATGGTATATTCACTTATGAATATTAGATAATATTTTCATATCTGAATATTACATAGTATTACATGGTATATCAAATGTGAATATTACATAGTATATTCATTTGTGAATATTAGATGATATATTCACTTATGAATATTACACAGTATATTCACATATGAATATTACAAGGTATTTTCACAAATATATATAATTTTTATGTGTTATTCACATATGAATAACATACAGACTTGCATATTTGTTTTTTTGTTTTAATAATCATATACTGAGAAAACATATTCATATATGAATATAACGTGGTAATTTAGTTTATGCATTTCATCAAACAGTTGGAGTGCATACAATTTAACTTTTTTTAAAAATGTTAAAAACATGATATTTTGACCATTTAAATCTTACAAAATAGTAGATTGATAGAGAATTATATGAAATTTTTCAAAAAAAAACGATTTGATATTTTTCTAACCTCAATTTTCAAGTTTTATTTGATAATCGATGTTGAATGAATGATACGAAGTGGATTTTTGTTGATTATCGATGATGTTTATCTAATAACGTTGGGAGTATAATTAATCATAGATGTTGAAGATCTGATCGTATTCAAGCACAATTGAAGGTTGAATTAAAATAACCAAAAACGAATTTTTGTTATTAACTGTTGAATCGTGTTGATTATTGACGAAGATCGATGATTGATTAGCACCGGATGACGTTGATGATGGTTTAATTGAAGAAATCTGAATGATTGTTGAAAGTTGGAGAAGAAATTTGGATGATGAACGATCAATGGGTTTGAACTACAGATACGTATTTGAGATTGAAGGTTGTTCTCATATTTACAAGTTTGCCACCGTGTCTTTTTATGCTTGAATAAAATGAGTGGCTGAGAATGATTCCCCCATTCTCAACCTTTTTTATTTTCTCAATTGAACCCACCTCTATATATATATATATATATATATATATATATATATATATATATATATATATATATATATATATATATATATATATATATATAGTCAAGATCAAATAAGAAGAAAATTTTTGGTAGGAATGTAAGAAATTTTTTTATATGCATATTTTCTTAGAAAAAAATGAAATGAATCATTAGATGATTCAAAAGTAAGATGATTCACAAGAAAAAAATTTCGAAAAAAACACCTTCATGATTCATTTTTAGGTAAATCAAGAAAAAAATTTCACTTTTATGACAATTTTAATGAATATCAACAAAATCATCATAAAAATGAATCATTGAAATGTTTTTGTGGGATTTTTTTTGGTGAATCACATTATTATTGATTCATTTGGTGATTCATTTATTTTTTTCGCCAAAAAAATAAGTCGAATAAAAATTTCTTACCTTCCTACGAAAAAAAATTTCTTACCGGATCTATTATATATATATATATATATATATATATATATATATATATATAGAGAGAGAGAGAGAGAGAGAGAGCTTGGTTCGAGTATTATAACTAATTATTGTACATCTGTCGTATGCTATGAGAATGATAAAGAAAATATGTTGTTTGATAATATAAATACGTTCAATCTTACATAACTATTGTCATTAATATGCATTCTTACTAATTAAATCGTCTATAAGGTTATTATACACTTATTATTATTGTCATTTCTGTCAGAATGTTTTATTGGGTTGTATTGGTGAAAAACGATGCGTGAGAACAAAAAAAAAATAACGAGAATGCATGAAAATGACGATATTCTTGTAAGGTTGAACGTATTAAAATTGTTAAACAACTTATTCTCTTAGTAATTCTCATAGCATACAATAAATGTACAATAATTAGTTTGAATAGAATAATCTAAGCCTATATATATATATATATATATATATATATATATATATATATATATATATATATATACTGGGCGAATATCCATGCGTTCCGTAGAATAAAATTATATAGTTAAAATTTGGCAAATACATATTGATAGTAATTATGTTATTAATACTAACCATGAAATAATATTTTCTTAAACTAAATTGTTATGTAAAATTGTAATGATTTTGAACCATGTTATAAAATCATATCACTTAATGGCCCCTAATCGCGGGTAACGTATGAATAAAACTAAATATAATTCTTGATTTAATTTTACTGTAACATCCCAAAACTTTCAACAAATTTTAACTTTTTAAAACAAATCATTTACTAAAGATGTAATTACAAAAACGATTGTTTCCAAAAATTATTTAAAATCGGAATCGTTTACAACATAGTTTTCAAAACATTTTCATTACCAAGTTTCCCAGAAATCATAAGTCCCAAAAACACGAGGGTGTGTACGGTCACACCTTCTTCTTGCCACGATCCACTGAATTACCTGAAACCATAAACTGAAACTTTAAGCACGAAACTTAGTGAGTTCCCCCATAGTACCCATACAAACAATTAACACATATACAATAACAGCATGCAATGGGTCCATACATAAAAGATTGGATTACCCTTGAGCCCACAGTATGAGTCTGGCTTGCTTGTCGGACCCACATCTTATATCTGGCTTGCTCCTGAGCCCACAACATAAGTCTGGATTACCCCCGGTGCCCACAACTTATGCCTGCCTTACTCCCTACCCTAATTAGTCATTAGACTGGCACACAAATGTTCATCCCTCAGTACGAGTCTTGCATACCAACCGGTCCTCAACTCGTATTTGGAATGCTACTGAGCCCTCAGTATGAGTCAGGCATTCCCTACCCGACCCTCAGCTCATATCTGGAATGCTAATGAGCCCTCAGTATGAGTATGGCATGCCCTCTTCGGCCCTCAGCTCATATCCAGATTGCTCCAGGGTTTGTTGGCTACCGCACGGAGCAGTACCACATCCACCCAACCCAATACGCCGACATATAACAGATAATGACATATACTGATAATCATACAAACAGTGTCGCAGGCAGTCCTACAGATCTACCGGACTAGCATATCAAACTAGCATGCATATTTATTCCATACCCAGCATATCAACGAATACCAGGTTATCAAACCAATGGGTCGGCCTTGGTGCCGTCGACCCGAAAGTAAAGTGAGGAAAAGTCACCTCTCAATCTGATCTATAGCTGATAAGGTCCTGACTCCGAATCTCAGCTCCAACCAACACTTATCCATCCAAATGACCAATAACCATCAAAATCCCAAAATACCAAAATATCCAAAATGCCCCTTAGGTCAACTTGGTCAAAGTCAAAAGTCAAAGTCAACAGTCCATGTTGACTCCAACACGTCATGTTGACTTGCAAGCACGTCGTGCTCCTCCCGCACCTAAGCATTCAGGAAAACCCCAGCCAACAGGCCATGTTGACTTGCAAACACGTCGTGTTTACCAAAGTTCCAGCAGCTTAATCCATTAAGTTGATTCCTTCGATTCCCAGAGCTCCAAAGCTCAGATCTGGACCAAAATGATATGAAGAAGGATAAAGTTTCCAACTTTATCCTCTGGGACTACTCCAAAGGGTCCCAAACCCATCTATAAGACTTGAAGATGCAAGGACTTAACCAATAAGCACTAAATCCTTAAAGTTGACACCTGATACTTTCCAGAAGAGGTTCTAGCACTAAAACCATCCCAAAGTTCGGTGTTTTATAGACATGCATGTCCAATGCATGACTTGAACCCATATTAGGTCAACAATGAGTATTATGAACTAATCTCTATGCATGGCATCAAAACTCAACCATAAGCCAGATCCAACACTCTATAATGTCACCTTGACCTGGAGATTCATAAAGTTGCAAACTTTATAAGATCTAACCATCCTAACAATCAAGAACAAGAAGCTGTGGGGACACAACTCAAGATCTAGCAATATGGAGTGATAAAAAAAGCGTATCTTAGACACTTACAAAGGTCTAAAATGATGCCAAGCTGAAAGATGAGGGACTTGTTTGCTAGAACTTTCTTCCTTCTTGCAACCTCTTCCTTCTTTGGCTCCAAAACACCACACTAGCTCACAAATGAGAGGGAAACATGATTATGGTTTCTTTTAGGGCTTGAGGGCTAATGGGGGTTGTGGGTGAACAAACCTTAGCCTCCTTATTCCTTTAAATAAGGGAAAAAAACCCGAAAGATTAGGGTTTCATTTCCAGCGACCAACACGCCATGTTCCAGGAGGCAACATGTCGTGTTCCACGAGGCAACATGTCGTGTTACACTTAATGAGACCCGCGTCTTTTCTTCTCTTGACATGTCGTGTTAGTGCCTCCAACACGCTGTGTCCAATCCCCAAAAGGTGATTTATACCCAAAGTTGCTTCTCAAATTCCGGGTGATACAACTCTCCCCCACTTAAATTAGATTTCATCCTCGAAATCATTCCTCAATATTTCCTTTACTGGCTTAAACAATCCTGACTAAACTTCCTGAATCCCAAAATGACTGGGGAAATCACCTCACTCAGATGACCACCCACCCTATTAATGTCGAGACAACTTCTATTCTTAACGCTCTGGGCCTTTTATTTCAAGGTTTACTTTGCGACTTAGAGCATCAGCTACAACATTTTCTTTACCATGGTGGTAAAGTATCTCACAGTCGTAATCTTTGAGTAACTCTAACCAACGTCATTTTTATTGGATAAGGTGTCTAATTTCATAGCTATATTTGGTATGTACTTGACCCAAGAGTAGCATGGTCCATTTGGGTTGCACTTCACCGGAACAATTTGTAAGGGCAGACTTTTGAGAAGAGGTTATTTATGGTTTATTAGTATATTATAAGTTCTAATATATTAATATGAAATCATATTATTTAATTAGTATTCATCAAGAATTAATTTGGAATTAATATTGTGATCAAAAGAGACTAATAAATATATGGGGATTGATTTTGTAAATCAATCATTCTTATAAAGTAGGCTAACGATCCATGTTTCCTTATGTTGGGCTAAACCCATGTGGTGACCCATGGATACTCCATGGAGGTTAAAACCCATGGATCATGAGGAATGTGGAAATTCATGCACATTATGGTTTGCATGGTGTAACCCTAATGTAGCCACTCTGTATAAGAATCCCTCTATTGCATGAAATCGACTACTAGAGCATACTCAAGAGTGCTAGCCGAAAATAGTGTGTGCAAATAACCTCTCTATAGTTCTTCCATTTATTGGTGGTGATTTGTGGTTCCATTTGAGGCATTCACATTATTGGTGCTAGGCTCTTAAAGCTTCAAGGTTTTCAACTACACTAAAAGGTATGTCATCTAACTAGAATTTTGTAGTATAGATACTCCATTGTATGCTAGTTAGGATGATGCTTTGGAATTTTGAAAGTTTGCATGTATATTAGAGAAAACATAGATCCAAAGCATCTAGGGTTGCATGTACACCATAGGAGTGTTAGAATGCTTAAAACCCATCAGTGGTATCAGAGCCTAGGATTGTTTTACTGTATACTTGATGCTCCTTGCTTTCAAATGCTTAAAAATTGATTTTCTGCTTTCTGGACAGTAGACTCGCCGATTCCACTGAGGAAATCGCCGAGTTCTCTCATAAATCTGAACAACTCGTCGAGTTAGTTCATGCACTCGATGAGTTGGTGCTCCTGAGTGCAGATTTTCGAGTTTTAAGGCTGGAATTGGACTATGATCATTACCCTAAACTGTTTTTGAACTTATAAACCTGTTTTTGATGTGGTAATGATCATGTTAATCCAATTTAAAAGATAATTGTCAAAGTTTCATGTTTTGTATTAGTTTATATGGTTAGGCTAATTACATGAAATTTGTTTGATTTGAATTGTCTTCTTCATATGAATTTGATTGTATCTTCTATGAATTATTTGATTATTGTATTAGTTAAATAATGTTTTAAATGCTTTTCGTGGGCTCCATAACTTGTCCTCAAGTTATGGATGGTATGGAACATGAAAGGTTTTTCTATTAAAGATGCCATTATACTCATATGTTATGGACTTGAAGAGTTTTGACAAGTTTCAAAACTTGTCCTCAAGTTTTAAAATTTGTAAATCTCTCTAAATGAAACTTTAATTCCAAATCTTAGAATTTTAAAAGTTAAAATTCAACCCTTATACTATTATAATATTATATATATATATATATATATATATATATATATATATATATATATATATATATATATATATATATATATATATATATATAAGACAAGTCGGTTTTACCGTTAGTAGGTCTCATTCATGAAGCTAGTCTATAAGGGGGTATAAGGTTACTGCCTATAAAATGCTGGTTTAATGGATGTCCACTCTCACCCACCGCTTCCTTGACTGGTGGAGGGTCGTTAGCCAAACGGGTAGGATAAAGACTATAATTCTCATTAAAAGTATAATGATAATAATAAAGTAACTAAGCCTTTTATAAATTCCAAATCTTAGTTACTTTAGGAAAATGTGAAATTGATGCTAATATATGAAATTACACTTTACACCTTACCAAGTCATTGATGGAGCGTGTATGGTTAACTGGCACATTAACTTGGACTAGTAAGGTCAATGGAGTGTGTGTGGTTAACTGGCACATTGATTAAGGTGATAATTAACATTGAGAGTACCAAGTACATTTTCATGGTTATTCACACCTTGTTTGTGATCCTCGGTATCCCAGTCACAAACCTGAAGGACATAATCGAGATTTAAACATGTCATTGAAAAGTTCAATGAATCTCAAAGGATCTAAGAGTTTTGAATCCAATTAAAACTTAATTAACACGTTTTGTTTTTCATGGTGGAAATTGGTAAATCGTCATTTACCTACCTTCAAATATTTTGCAAGTTTGATTACGGCATCCCTCTTCCAATTTGTAAAATGTTGTGTTGGGTCTTAGCCTTAATATTTCATTTAGGTGTTTTATTAAGGACTTTTTATCTAATCTAAACTTGTCTTTCTTTCTTTTTTAGATGTCTTCCAACACTGCTTCTGGCTCAAACCCTACTGGCTCCTTCTCTCTCACGAACCTTTGTGGGAGAGTCATCTTTGATGGTTCTAACTTCAATGATTGGATTAGGAACACCAGGATGGTCACTCACTATGATGACAAGGAATATGTCCAAGACAAGGAGCGTAAGGAAATCAATGAGTCTTTTGCTACTCATGAGGAGATTGTTGAGTTTAGGGCACATGAGAAGGATGCCACCAAGGTAGCTTGTATCATGCTTGCCACTATGTCAGCTAAACTCCAAAAGTATTATGAGGACTTCTACCCTTTTGAGATGCACCAGGACCTGATGGAAAGATACCATTAGAGTGCTCGTCAAGAGTGGTATGAAATCATCTCTTCCATGAAAACAATCAGGATGAAGGATGGAGAACCCATCACGAGCCACTTGCAAAAAATGAAAAGCTTTGTGGACTGATTGCTAAAGTTGAATGTGAACTTTCCTGAGGAGCTGGCTATAGATATCACTCTACACTCCTTACCTCCATGTTATGATCAGTTCTGAATGACCTATCATATGAACAAGGAGGAGGTCACACTTAGCAAACTTAAAGGGCTTTTGACGACTGTCGAAAGTGGTCTCAAAGGTAAATCGGTTGTTACTACTCCTAACACCGCCCCTGTTCTGACAATTGGACAAGGGAAAGGGAAGAAGAGGAAGACTCCCTCAAAGAGCCGCAAGGGAAAGTCTCTTGATGGATCCTCTTCAAGTGGGACCAAGGCTGGTTCTGCTGCACCCATTTCCATTCCCTTATAGAAGTAAAATGTTTCTACTGTCACGAAAAAGGGCACTGGAAGCTAAGCTGCCCCAAATACTTACAGGATGTTAAATATGGGAAGGTTAAGGCCACCCATGCAGGTATTTATACTATTCTATCTAAAAACGCATCACATTCTAACTCTTGGGTTCTTGACACAGGTTATGGATTTCACATGTGTTCTGATGTGCAGGGCCTAAAAAGAAGTAACGGTGTGGAGCAATGAAGATAAACTTGATCATGGGGAATAGGAAGGTTTCACCTGTCACCAAGATTGGAGTTTACTCTTTATTGCTTAGTAGTGGGTTAGAAATAGATTTGAATAATTGTTGCTACTCGTCGGATATGGCGACAAATATTATTTCATTTCATCATTTGTATAAACAAGGATATAGTTTTTCATTTGATAATGAAATTGGTGCTATAAATGCTTATTATAATGGTGTTTTTTACTTTAAAGCATTACCTTGTAATGGTGTATATGAAGTTGTGAATATTGTAGACAACTTAGGAAATGATGTGTTGCATATCGATTCTTCCAATGAATTGGATAAAGCATGCTTGTGGCATTGTTGTCTTGGACATGTCAGCAAGAAGCGCATAGGCCAACTCCAAAAGGCTGGAGTTTTGGAATCATTTGACTTAAGGTCAGATGACACTTGCGAATCTTGCTTACTTGGAAAGATGACCAAGTCACCCTTCACTGGTACTTGTGAAAGGGGTGAAGGTTTGTTGGATCTCATACACACTGATGTGTGTGGGCCCTTCAGAACCGCCATAAGGGATGCTAACCGCTTCTATGTGACTTTTACTGATGATTACAGTAGATATGGCTATATCTACTTCATCAAGCATAAGTCAGAAACCTTTGAAAGATTCAAAGAGTTTAAGGAAGAAGTGGAGAATTAGTTGGGCAGGAAGATAAAGATGCTCCGATCCGATCGAGGTGGTGAGTACCTAGTATCGAGTTCCTAGACTATCTTAAGGAGTGTGGAATTGTTTCACAGTTGACGCCACCTAGGACACCACAGCTTAATGATGTGGCTGATAGGCACAACCGAACCTTGTTGGATATGGTTCGTTCCATGATGAGTCGAGCTTCGTTACCTATCTCATTCTAGGGGTATGCCTTAGAGACTGCCGCCCATTTACTTAATCTAATCCCTACCAAGAAGGTTGCCAAAACACCTCACAAGATGTGGACTGGGAAGGCTCCCACATTAGACCACATCAAGGTTTGGGGTTGTGAGGCTTTCGTAAGGTGCGAGACTCACGACAAGCTCGAACCTCAGAGTGAGCAATGTATTTTCATTGGCTACCCACAAAAATCCTTTGGTTATCTCCTCTACAGACTGAGTGACAATGTTATCTTCGTTGTGAGGATAGGATTCTTTCGCGAGAGAGAGATCATAGGCCAAGGAGACAACGGGAGGAAAATTAACCTTGAAGAGACTCAAGAGTCAAGTGGTGAAGGAACCTCAAACACTAGCGATCAACCAGAGGAGGAAAATCCTGTTGAACCAATCAACAAGTTTGTACCTCTGAGGCGTTCCGGTAGAGTTAGTGTTCCACCTGAGCTCTACGGTTTCCATATTACTGCAGAAGGTGATACATTTATCGGTGATAGCACACTGGTAAATTTGGATGAACCTAACAACCACAAGGAAGCCATGGCGGGCCCCGAGTCTGCTAAATGGAAAGAGGCGATGGACAGCGAGATTTAGTCCATGTATGACAATCAGGTTTGGAATTTGGTTGACAATATACCGGGTCATAAGACAGTCGGGTGCAAATAGATCTTCAAGAAGAAGAGCGACACGGATGGGAAAGTACACACTTATAAGGCGTGACTTGTTGTGAAGGGCTTTACTCAAACTCTAGGAGTTGACTATGATGAGACCTTCTCGCCTGTAGCAAAAATTAAGTCTATTGGGGTTATGCTAGCCATAGCTGCATTTCATGATTATGAAATATGGCAAATGGATGTCAAAACCGCTTTTCTTAATGGAAAGTTGGCTGAGGATGTTAAAATGAATTAGCCAGAGGGTTTTGTCGATGCAAAGTACCCTAATAGAGTGTGTAAGCTTGAGAAATCCATTTATTGGTTGAAACAAGCATCTCACAGATGGAATCTTTGTTTTGATGAGAAAGTCAAAGAGTTTGGCTTTTTGAGAAACGAGGATGAGTCATGTGTATATGTCAGAGCTAGTCGGAGTATAGTTAGCTTTCTGGTGTTGTGTGAGAACCCAAAATTTCTATCTTGTAAAGCCAATCAATTCAATCAAAAGTCAAACTTGTTTCTACTATCTTTTAGCATTATTAAGGGTTCGTTTGAGTGTTCTAAGCCTAGTACATTCAAGTATTGTGTCTTGGGATGTGTTAACTTAAGTTTGTTGTGTTGCCATCGAGCCGAAAACTCCATCACAAGGAGTTCACTACCGCAAACTAGAGTTTACGGCCGTAAACTCCATGTTGGCCATGAACCCCTTCCTATAAGTATAGTTTTCCTTCATTTCTTCCTCATTTCTCACATCTTCAAAGCTGAAATTCAATTCTCTCTCAAGTATCATCAAGAACACTTCCATTTTTCTTCAAAATTGTAAGTGATTCTTTCATTATTAGTTGATATCCTTCTTATTCAAGTAAAACCCTATGATTTCATCCATGAATTCATCTCTTTTGGGTTTAGATCTTCAATATCGTCATCTTTCACCAAGAAAACCAAGAACACACACTTGTTCTTGGTGGTCGTGAACCCTAAGGACTTCCAAATCGTAAGTATCTTTTCCATATTCTTGTTACCCATTAGAAACTCTTGAAGCCTCTTGAAACAAACACTCTTTTAGCATGAATCTAGAACCAAAATGTTTGATCTTCAAGAGTTTACGGCCGTAAACCCTTCAAGTCATGGTCGTAAACTCCTTGGTCGTGAACACTCTTTGGCTGTAAACTCTTTGGATGTAAACTCGTTGTCCGTGAACACCTCTTGGCCGTAAACACACCCTTGTGTGGTGTGACAACCCGAAATTTTCTATCCTGTACAGTCAAGCACTACATTGAAAGTCAAACTCACTCCTACTAACTTTTAGCATAGTTTAGAGTCTGTTTGAGCATCCTGATCTTTAATACATCAAAGGATCATATTCTAGAATGGGTCAACTAGGGTTCTAAACCACCAATCAAGCTTTAAACCCTCAAATGAGGAGTTTACGGCCATGAGACCATGAGTTTAGGACCGTAAACTCATGGGGCCGTAAACTCCATGCCTATATAAGAAAAACTTAGCGATTTTTTATTCATTCTTGCCATTTCAAGCCTAGAACTCGGGTTTGCTCTCAAGTATCATCCATTTTCCATCCTTAGATTATCAAAAGTGTAAGTATTCTATCCCTTCATTAGTTGATACACCTCTTAATCTAGCATCCTCTCATGATTTCATCCATGAAAATCATGTTTTCATACATCTTCAAGTTTCACCAAGAACACTAAGAACACACACTAGTGTTCTTGGCCATAATCGGCCATTTCAAGCTCCTATATCTTAAGTACTCTTGTCTTATCTTGTTATATACTAGAATGAACTTGTTTAAACTTAAGAAACATCAAGGAATCCAAGTTGGAAGAGAGTTTACGGCCAAGGATCTCCCAAGGCCGTAAACTCCATATAAGGGTGCAATGTTGCCCTAATTTCCTTCCTTATGCTTAGAACTTGGACTAGAACCCTCCACCATTGAACTAAGGACCTTAAACTTTGAGTTGGTACATAATACCATGAGTTTACGACCGTAAACTCATGGAGAAATGGTCCTTAGGCCGTAAACTCCAACTAAGGTCAAGTCTTGGACCTTAAACTCATATAGACTCTTGTTTAACCTTGAAACAATTAAACCCTTGAGACTCCCTACCTTTAAGACCCTAAATATGGCCATTTAGAGAGTTTACGGCCAGGAGTAAACTCCCCTGGGCCATAAACTCCTCAACACTCCCCATTGAGTGGGTCTTTCACTTCCTTAGGTAAAGAAAAATTCCCTCAAGCTTCCCTAGCCTTTCAAACCCACACTTATGCATTTATGACCATGAGTTTACGACCGTGAACTCCTTGGGGTCGTAAAACCATGGTAGTAAACTCGATGGAGAGTGGTCCTTGGGCCATAAACTCAATAGCAATGCCTTACAACCCTTAGATGCAACCCTAAGTTCTTATAACACTTGAATCCAAGTGTTTTCCTTATTCTAGGGTGTTTATACTTTTCTAATTAGTGTTATAGTCACTAATTATATACATATATATGACCTTATATGTTATTAGGATCGTTGTGTGTGTTCAAGTCTTCACTTGACACCTAGCACTTTGTCTGACACTTCCATCCAATCCACTCACTACAGGTGAGTTCATACCCCTTAACCAACCTTTTAAATGTTTTTAAATGCTTTTATGGGGGGGGGGAGAATACAAGTTGAATCATTATAGTTATTATATCAATCACATGTGATTAATAACTATCAAACTATGGATTTACTACACTTTTAGCTGTTTTACCAAGTAAACTACTTCAAAATGATTTTTCAAACGTTTTTACATGTTAAACTCTTTATCAAACTTGTTTTATATACTAAATCTTTCCTTTCAAATTATGTTACAATTGTGTTTCAAACAAAGCATTTCTTATACTTTAAATTGTTTATATCAAACAAACTGCTTTAAATCGTTCTTCAGAATGTTTTACAAAACTTCTTTTAAACTTTTATATTATCAAATGCATGCCTATATATGTATAGTTATATAAGTAATGTTTAAAGGACTTAGGACTGCTAGCTCGCTTTAATTCCTTTTCCTTGTTTGGATGTGGCCTTAGGGTATCGGTTATTTGTCTGAATGTCGTCTAAATATTGGATATATATTATGTATACATATATAGACATAAAAGTTCTATCAGTCAATTCAATACCTTTGGGTAGCAAAGGCATACCTTCGGTTATACATGTACATTACTAATAACTATAATAGGTATAGTTAGGAGATACTACTTAGTATTCCTAGTACAAGGAATTACACAATAGTCAGTTCATTCATGAGTCTATACAAATATACTACATACTATATGAAGAGATACTATTACATACTATATGAATAGATACTAATACATATTATATGAAGAGATACTATTACATACTATATGAAGAGATACTACTACATACTATACAGGACTGACCATTCTACACCCGGCTGTTAGCTACGGTGGGAAACTGCACATCGACGGATGTCCTCGGTTGTACTGTTCGGCGAGTTACCACGTCATGTTTATCCTAAGACAAAAAGGATACGATTTCAATGATTATATACTTTTCCTATTACTTTTAGCTTGTGACATTCACATAAACAATGAGGTAGACTATATTATAATAAGAGTTGTACAAGGGAAAAACCTTCATTCATACAGAGAAGCAAACCTCCAAAACTGTCGAGTCTTGGTAGAAGACTACTTTTTATGCTAGTAGGAAATATGGGATTTTCTAGGGTTTTCATACTTATACAAAATTTTTCATCAAAAATCTACAAGTCTTTCTTTACATTTTTACAAAACAATGACACTAAAATGCTTATGAATTCACTAGCTTAAATGCTGATTTACGCTTTCAAAATAGCTTGTATTCTCAGGTCACCAGTAGACAGGTACGACGACCAGGTTTTGAGAAGACGGAGCGATCAAGACTCGTATTTTATTTTGATCATTCATTTTTGGTGTCTATTACATTACAAAGAACACACATGTAATAAAACCTTACTATTAATGCAATGGATGATGTTGTTGCTTGTTTACTACTTTACATTGTTATGATACTATACATGACGTCCACCGCCCCAGAACGTTTCTGCCGTTCTTGGTTTTGGGGTGTGACAGATTGGTATCAGAGCTTTGTTTATAGTGAATTAAGTATATCAACCCATAAACGATATACTAACTATAAATACAATGGGATTAAAATAATCTGACCAAGAGTTTATACTTTTAAATAATAAAATATTTAACTAAGTATACATGCTTGCATTCATACTAAAATCGGTGTCACAATGACAAAAAACAAAAGTATTACGATTGTTGAATATCACAAGTAAGCTCGGGGATGTATGGTCAGTCCTGGGAGTGGCATAGCCTGATCAACTATGCTGGTCC
Source organism: Lactuca sativa (assembly GCF_002870075.4). Taxonomy (NCBI): domain Eukaryota; kingdom Viridiplantae; phylum Streptophyta; class Magnoliopsida; order Asterales; family Asteraceae; genus Lactuca; species Lactuca sativa. The sequence continues at coordinate 73,057,198 of NC_056625.2, read as the reverse complement.
GAGGAGTGATTAGCATATGCCCAAGAATGGTTGTGATATGGCAACAAGTCTAAAAACTTACCAACACTACTACAATGAAGACATTAGGAGTATTTTTGTGTTACTATAATTACTTAGTTGAGAATTAAAGATCCTCATTAGTAGGTCAATAGTTGCTAAGGTCACTTATTCGAAGGTCTATCCTGTTTTGATTACATATAACTGGTATGCACTTTACAAATATTGAAATAACTGATGAAGATTATCTTATAATTATCTAGATAGTACGTCTAGTAATTATTTCTTTATCCCCCTTTCTCGCATAGATAACATGGTTGGACCCCATCCCCACGGCGACCCGTACTTCCCGAACGTAGGCAATGTTGGATGGTTTGGAGAAGAGCCAGAGGATGATCATCCAATCCCTTTGGATGATCACCATGTTGAAGGCTTTTCGTATAGTGCTAACTCCAAGCCCAAGGTTGAGAACCTACCCTCGGTGGCTCCCAACCCAAATCCTAACCCTCGTCCGGCTTTTCAAGGCCCGACGCCTCCTTAGGTAGAATGCTTGGAGACATGGAGCGAAGAGCAGAATCAGCTCATGCCATTCAATGGAGACCGAAGTTTCTATAACATAAGCGTAGGAGGCTCAGCAAATAGAGTTCTCCCAATCCTGATCCGTAGAGTTGCCCGAAACGAAATCTAGGGCAGGACAGTTCTCCATCGTATCGCAGAGGTTGATGCCAATGCAGGAATGCATACCATCCACACCAATCGCCTTGAAAGTTCTCGGGAGAGGTCTGAGAAAGACCACGAGGCCCTGCTACAAGCACTAGCTGATACACAAGCCGAAGTCATAGAGCTCCGACTACGCCAGAGGGTGTACGAAAGACACATGCTTGATATGGAGTGCCAACTGGCTGAACTAAGGGTTCACCAGAGGGATGACCGTCACCAGTAGGAGATGCTTTACTTTCTTTCCTTGTTATAAGGAATCGTTTTCCTGTCTATGCCCTATGTAACACTTTTCTATGTATCTACCCCAGTACCGTAAGTACTTGTAGTTAGGCCTTTATGCTGCCAACACTTTTCTACTCCGGATATGATGTAAGACCTTCTACAAGACCAATTTTCCCAAACTTATTACATCATAAATATCAAGGATATCAAAAGTCGGCTAATTTTTGTGTCAATCTTTGTTCAAATACTTTCACCATACTATCTTTAGAAATCTGTCTGAAACTCACTCTAGTCAAGTTATTGAGCTATGGTAATTTAACTCAGGGATCACTTCTAATTCTTGTCGAAGGTTGGATAGAAATCGTCTTGTAACCATTCTATGAACTTACTTCTACCCTTTAATAGGACTACATCATAGGGATGTAGGTCACACCCTCGAGAACTTACTTCTACTCCTTTCATGAATGATCGAAATACATCTAGGTTCAACTATAATCGCTCACGCACACATTTTCTTATCGTGTAACAGAATCATGCTGTCGAAGGAAAGTAATCAACCCATCAACAAAACACCAAATCTTCAGATTGATGCAGCTACCTTTCAAGTTGTTGTCTCAGCTGTCGTGACAGCTGTCATGACTCACCTAAACGCTAATAATGCAAATGTTAGTGGGATTGTTATCAATAATTCCAATCAAAGTAACAACCAAGTACATCAACGAGTATCAAACTACCCCGACACCTCGAATTTCAAACCCAAGAGTAATAAACGAAAATTTTGGGATAGATTTAAAGGCATATCACCCCAAGGGACGGACAAGAGACAACAACATGTGGCAGCCTTCATGGCCACGACGTCTGTAACTCCTACTACCATCCCTACTAGTATCCCGGTTATCCCTAACCCAGCCAGACAGTATGCTGGAAACCTACCAAAGTGCAATAAGTGCAGCTTCCATCATCTAGGTAGTTGTCGTCTGTTACACTGCAAGAACTGCAACAAGAACGGACACACTACCCACTTCTGCAAAACTCGGATCCAACACATTACTTCAACCACCAATGTCGAAATTTCTTGGATATGTCATCTATGTGGCGTAATGGGACATTTCAAAAGGGATTGCCCAACAGAGAAGACTGACATACCTAGCATCCTATATCGGTCTTTCATTCGAATCACTTGGCATACCTAGCATCCTATATCGGTCTTTCATTCGAATCACTCACTACAGGTGAGTTCATACCCCTAAACTTATCTTTTAGATGATTTTAAATGATTTTATGGGGGGATACAAGTAGAAAACATTATAGTTATAGTATCAATCACATCTGATTTATAACCATCAAACAAGAGGATTTCTTATACTTCAAAACTGTGTTATCAAACAAACTGTTTCAAATCATTTTATAAATTGACATCAAGTCATAGAAAACCATTCAAATGGTTAAAAATCTTTATTGTTTTACAAGACTCTTTTAAAATTATATATTTTCAAAATCATGTCGATATATATTGAGTTATATAAATAAGGTTGAAAGGGCTTAGGACTGATAACTCGCTTTATTTCCTGTTCTTTGTTTGGTTGTGGAATTAGGATATCGGTTGTTTGTCTGAGTGTCGTTTGAATCTTAGTTATATATTATGTATATATATGTATATATAAAATTCCTTCCAATCAGTTCAAATACCTTTGGGTAGCAAAGGTGAACAAACATGATCAGTCATTCAAACAATAGTACTAGTAACCTATAAAAGGTATAGTTTAGAGGATTACTACTCACTATTTCTAGAACAATGAAACTTACAAGAGTCAGTTCATACATGAGTCAGTTCAAACATACTATAACAAGAACAGAAAGAATAGACTATACACTAGAACAGAAAGAACATACTATACACTAGAACAGAAAGAACATACTAGTCACTAAAACAGAAGGAACAAACTATACACTATAACAGAAGGAACATACTACACTAATACAAGAACAATATAACATTAATGTGAGCCACTACTTCATGACATGGCAACATACTTCTATGTCATTTTTGTAACCAGAGTCTCTTGGAGGGAGAGCGTGAATTTGTGTATAGATATATATACGGGATTGACCATCCTACACCTTGTTGCTAGCTAAAGTGGAACCTACAGGTCTACAGGTGACGAATTTCATAACTTTTCGACGTCTTTGATCGTCGTGTTATACTAGTCAATCAAGTATGGTTATAATCTCATCACATTTTACCTTAATTAAACAATTGGTTTAAGGTGGTTAGTACATCGGTAGTTACTATATACAATACTATGGTACATCTTCATTTTCCAATTACATTCATATAGTGATCTTCTCACATAAACGGTAATGTAAACTATTTACTGGTAATGATAGTCATTCTTGGGAAAAACACTCACTTTTACAAAAGAGCAAACATACAGAACAGTCAAGTCTTGGTTGAAGACTACATTTCGTTATAAGTAGAAAATATAGGATTTTATAGGAGATACAAACATTTACATCAAACACTTACAAACATTTACATCACGCATTTACAGACATTTACATCAAACACTTACAAACACTTTCATCAAACTTATACAAACATTTGACACTAAAATATTTATGAACTCACTAGCTTAAATGCTGATCTACTCTTTCAAAATAACTTGTATTCTCAGGTCACCGTTGCACCAGGTTTTGAGAAGACGGAGAACATTCGAGACTCGTCTTTTATTTTGATTCATATTTTGGTGTCTTTCAAACTATACATAGAACACACTTGTATTAAACTATACTATTAATGCAATGGATGATGTTGTTGCTTGTTTACTATTATGCATTGTTATGATACTATACATGACATCCTCAGCCCTCGAACGTTTCCGCCGTTCCGGTTTGGCGGTGTGACAGATTGGTATCAGAGCTTTGTTTATAGTGAATTGAGTATATCAACCCATAAAAGATATACAACTATAAACACATTGGGATTAAAGTACTCTTACCAAGATTTTATACTTTTAAATAATAAAATATTTAACTAAAGTATATATACAAGTATTCATACTAGGATCAGTGTCATACTAGAACAGAACAGAAGTATTGCGGTTGTTGGACAGCACAAGTAGGCTTGGGGACATACAATCAGATCTGGTAGTGATATATCCTGATCAACTATATTTTTCCGAGAAGTGATTAGCATGTTCCTAGGAATGGTTGTGGTGTTGCAACAAGTCTAAAAACTTACCAACACTACTACAATGAAAACTTTAGAACAAAATATAAACTTAAAATACTATAGGAGTATTTTGTGTTACTATAATTACTTATTTGAGAACTAAAAGGCCTTTATTAGTATGTCAATAGTAGTTGAGTGGATACGCTAAAGTTATATATGACTACGGTGTCATAGACTTAGAATCTGTGATCTTTGCTTCACTTCTTGTTCCTTGTTTGGTTGTGGACTTAGAGTTAGGTTCACTTATTCGAAGGTCTATTCTATTTTGGTTACATATGACTGGTATGCACTATGCAAGTATTGAAGTAACTGGTAAGGATCACCCTATAATTATCTTAAGTAGTACGTCTATTAACTATCTCTTTATCCCTATTCTAGCATAGATAACATGGTTGGATTCCATCTCCCTGGCGACCCGTACTTTCCCAACCAAGGAAATGATGGATGGATCGATGCAAAGCCAGAAGAGAACCATGAAATTCTTCTAGATGATGACTTCGCAGAAAACTTCCCAGAGGATTCTGACTCCGAGCCAGAAGTCAATGATCTACCCTTGGTGGCTTTTCAAGGCCCGACGCCTCTGTGGGCTGAGAACTTAGGAAGATGGAGTCAAGATCAAGGTCAACCCTTACCCTACAACAGAGACCGAAGCTTCTACAACATAAGTGAGGGAGGATCTGTAGACAGAATTCTTTCCATCTTGGTTCGCCGAGTGGCTTGAAATGTTGAGCTGGGAATGACAACCATTCAACAGACCATGGAGCTTGATGCGGACACGAACACCAATATGGATCTTATTCGAAATCTTGAATTTGCTCATGAGAGGACTATGAGAGACAATGAAGCTCTACAGAAAGAGCTAGCTACAACTCAAGCTAAAGTCATAGAGCTCCGAGCACGCCAGACATTGTATGAAAGACACCTTCTTGATGTGGAGCGTCAGCTGGCAGGTTTGAGGGCTCACCAGAGGGGTACCCGTCGTCGGTAGGAGATGCTCTACTCATCCTTCCTTTTTTTTTAAGGAATAGTCTTCTTATCTATGCTCTATGTAGCACTTTTCCCTGTAAATATTCTTATTCTTCAAGTACTGTTTCACTAAGTCTTTATGCTGTCAAAACTTTCTCTTTATGGTTTGATGTAAGACCTACTTCTAGGTCATTTTTCTCGAACTTGTTACATCTTTAATGCAAATTTGATTGACAAACATCTAATCTAATGGGAAATCTTTATCCAAAGGCTTTCATCCTTCTATTGTTAGATCTCCAATACAATCATACTCTCATTTATTTCTTGAACTATGGCAAGTTAGTTCATGGATCACTCTCATTATTCTTACTATCATCTTCATCTTTGTAAACTTTTAGTTGAAAGATGCCTCCACGTCGTTCTCCGAGAAATAACATTCCAATAACTCCAACTCAACCACCACCTCCTCCACAATACAATCTTGCAGCTATCCAAGTTGCAGTGGTTGCAGCTGTTTCAGCAACCTTAGCTCAGTTCAGTGCTAGTGGTACTAGCGGGAGTGGAACAACTCCGCATGCCACTCAAGGTAATGATCCCGTGCGCTCTAGAGAGTGCTCGTATAAGGACTTCACCAACTGCAAGCCTAGATCCTTTAGTGTGTGCAAATAACCTCTCTCTAGCTCTTCCATTTGTTGGTGGTGATTTGTGGTTCCATTTGAGGCATTCACATTATTGGTGTTAGGCTCTTAAAGCTTTAAGGTTTTCAACTACACTAAATGGTATGTCATCTAACTATAATTTTTTGTAGTATAGATACTCCATTGTATGCTAGTTAGGATGATGCTTTGGAATTTTGAAAGTTTCATGTATATTAGAGAAATATAGATCCAAAGCATCTAGGGTTGCATATACACCATAAGAATGTTAGAATGCTCAAAACCCATCAATTTTCTCATATTCAATTCCTTCTAATTAAAGAGACACTGGAGACTCTTATGATTAGTGAAAAGTTTGCCCTTTGTGCCATAAATATAATGCCTCCATATCTTTAATGTGAATACTACCGCTGCCAACTCCAGATTATGAGTGGGGTAGTTCTTTTCGTGCTCTTTCAGTTGTCAAGATACATATGCTATCACCTTATCTCTCTGGGTTAGAACACAACCTAACCCAACTCCAGATTAATCACTATAGTCTGTGAAGTCTTCAACTCCGTTAGTTAAATAAAGAATCGGTGCTTCACACAGCTTCTTCTTTAGTTTCTTACATGATTTTTCATGTTTCTCACTCCATGTATATGTAGCTCCTCTATGGGTCAAATCTGTCAATGGGGCAGTTATCGAAGAAAAGCCTTGGATAAACCTTTGGTAATATCCAGCTAATCCCAGAAATCTTTAAATCTCCATGGGACTTTTTGGTAATTCCCACTTCATCACAGCTTCAATCTTTGTCGGGTCAACCATTATACCCTCTTGGTTAACCACATGACCCAAGAATTAGGCCTCTCGAATCCAAAAATCACACTTAGAGTACTTTGCATACAACTTCTCCTTCTTAAAAACGTCTAACACTTCTCGTAGATGCTTTCCATGCTCCTGTTGGCTCTTTGAGTAAATCAGAATGTCATCTATGAACACTATCACAGATTTATCGAGGAATGGTTTACAAACCCTATTCATTAAATCCATATATGTTGCTGGAGCATTGGTTAATCCAAATAACATAACCAAGAACTCATAGTGTCCGTATCTCGTTCTGAATGCGGTTTTCTCAATTTCTTGTTCTCTCACCTTTATCTGACGATATCCTAACCTGAGATCAAACTTTAAGAAATAGCTCTAACCTTGCAGCTAATCGGATAGGTCATCAATCCTTGGCATTGGGTACTTGTTCTTTACTTTTGCCTTGTTCAACTCTCTATAGTCTATGAGCATCCTCATGCTTCCATCCTTCTTCTTTACGAATAACACTGGTGCTCCCCAAGGTGATGAACTAGGTCCAATGAAACTATTGTCCAAAAACTCATGAAGTTGCATCATAAGCTCATTCATATCCGTAGGTGCTAATCAGTATGGTGCTTTCACTATTGTTGTTGATCCTAACAACAAGTCTATTTGAAACTCTAATTGTCTATCAGGGGCCAATTCAGGAAGATCTTCGGGAAAGACTTCCGGATAGTCACACACCACTGGTATGATGGGTTTTGAGCACTATAACACCCCTATGGTGCACATACAACCCAAATGCTTTGGATCTAAGTTTTCTCTAGTTATACATGCAAATTACATTTTTCCAAAGCATGAAGCCTATCTAGCATACAACTTGATATATGAATCATAAAAACTAGTTAGAAGATTACCTCTTGTTGTAGCTTGTTGAATTTGGCCTTTCAAGAGCTTAGCACCTCAAGTGCAATGCCTCTAATGAGTCACAAACATCACCAACTATTGGAGGACTTGAGAGAGAGGTTAGAAACACCCTAAAATCGACAATACTCTTGTTATATCACTTGTGTGTACCGATTTTGGGCCAAAGGGTTACATATATATGGTGTGGAATTCCAAGGGTCACTTGTAAACCCTAATCCATACACTTAAGCATATGATCCAATAACCCATATGGACTAACTCTTCATGGACTCTCACATAAACTTGGCCCATCATGGATCAATAGCCCAAACCATATGTATCATTGAATTATATAATTAGTCCCCGTTAATTTAATCAGTCTCTTTTGATCACTAAGTTAATTCCAAATTAATTCTTGATCAATACTAATTAAATAATATGATTTTTTCCATTAATATAGTATACTTATAATATATTAATAAATTACAAATAACCTTTTTCTCATATATCCATCGTATCTGATTGTTCTGGTGAAGGCAACCCAAAAGGACCATGCTACTATCAGGTTAAGTACATACCTATTATAGTTATAGCCTTAGACACCTAATCCAACAGCCTCCCACTTGGATAAGTCTAATAACTATAACTATAAGTAAAACCGATTAGCAATCGTAGCTCTCAAAAGCCGTTGTCAAAATCTGATGTGTCCTTTAGATAAGGAATCATATAATCCTCTGTTCTTCAAGATATCATGCAGACAAATACATAGAACATAGTCATACTTATTGTCCAACAATTTTTTTCCCGTTGTCCGATTTTTTTTACATAGAAGTTAATTGAACACAACAATTTAGTCATGACCGGCCCCGACACATATGTCCAAACAAAATCATCGAGGGGCCTAAGATATCGCTTTCAATCCTCTATGGATTAAAATGAACATATAAACTTCGACTTATATGCTTGTACTAACTACTCGTTAAATCATACACAACAACACGTTTTATAACATCAAGTTACAGATGCGTTTTCGTACTATCAATGCACAACCGTCTTGTATTCAACAACTCATATATCTTGGTTTGAAGACTATACGATATTATCGTCTCATAATCACCCGTGATAAATTCCATGAAGTGATTCATGTGAGTGTGGGTTTAATCCAATACTCAAATCTTATTTCAGGAACACTCATGAATGTTGTAGCAAACTTTTGCTATGTCTAAACACTTCAGACAATCTACAAGCCAAATTCATGACGGTCTTGACTCAATACCTACTTCTAAGGTATGATCTACTATGGATGGTTTGAATAATCTTGTTATTCTGGAAGTCAAAACATGCAAAATGAAACAATAGTAAACAATTGACACAAGATAGTAACTTTACTCATAAATAAAACTCCTTTTATTTAGTCATCCAATGTCAATTACATTTTATCTATTACAAGTTTCTAAACAGCTATCTAATCATTAAAACTAATATCGTCCTTTAGCCTAATGCTCCTCGCATGCTGGAAGTGCTTAACCCTACTCAGTCCCTTCGTAGTGGGATCTATTGGGTTCTACTCTGACGATACCCTCTTTACTATGAGGATTCATTCTTCTACCCGATGTCTTATGAAGTGATATTTTCTGTCGATATGTCTGGATCTGCCATGATCCCTTGGTTCCCTAGTTAAGGCGACCGCACCCTCGTTGTCACAGAAAATCTCCAAAGTCTCCTTTACATCTAGTATAACTCTAAGGTCTCCGATGAAGTTCTTCAGCTATATCGCCTCCTTCCATGCTTCGCTTGTTACTATGTACTCTGATTCGCACGTTGAATAAGCTACAGTCTCCTGTTTGAAACTTTTCTAAGTTATTGCTCCTCCATTCAGGGTAAATACCCAACCCAACTAAGAGCAGAAATTATCTTTGTCGGTCTAAAAGTTGGCATCACTATACCCTGTCACTCTTAAGTCATCACTCCCACCGAGGGTAAGGACCCAGTCCTTAGTCCTTCGCAGGTACTTAAGAATGTTCTTTACCGCAGTCCAGTGAGCTTTACGAGGATTCCCTTGATATCTGCTGACTATTCTCAAAGAAAAAGCCACATCAGGGCGAGTACAAGTCATAGCATACATCATTGAGCCAACTGTTGAAGCATATGGTACTCGACTCATCTCTGCTTTCTCAGCCTCTATACTCGGACTTTGAGTCTTACTCAGTTTGGTATTGCTTCGGATAGGTAAGTCACCTTTCTTGGAATTCTCCATGTTGAAACGCTTCAACACCTTGTCCAAGTAGGTACTTTGACTAATTCATATTAGTCTTTTACTCCTGTTTCTCCATATCCCTATCCCTAAATATAAGCAGCTTCCCTGAAGTCCTTCATAGCAAAACACTTCCCAAGCCAAGACTTAACCTCCTGCAAGGTTGGAATGTCATTTCATATGAGAAGTATGTCATCCACATACAACACCGGAAAGCTAACTATACTCCCACTAGCTTTGACATATACACAGGACTCATCATCGCTTCTCGAAAATCCAAACTCTCTGACTTTCTCATTGAAACAAAGATTTCATCTGTGAGATGCTTGTTTCAATCCATAAATGGATTTATCAAGCTTACACACTCTATTAGGGTACTTTGCATTGACAAAACCCTCTGGCTAATTCATGTAAACATCTTCAGCTAACTTCCCATTAAGGAAAGTGGTTTTAACATCCATTTTCCATATTTCATAATCATGAAATGCAGCTATGGCTAGCATAACCCTTATAGATTTAATCTTCGCTATTGGTGGGAAGTTCTTATCATAGTCAGCTCCATGAGTTTGAGTAAAGCCCTTCGCAACTAGTCACGCCTTATGTGTGTGTACTTTCCCATCCATGTCGGTCTTCTTCTTGAAGATCCATTTCCACCCGACCATCTTACGACCTGGTACATTGCCAACCAAGTTCCAAACTTGATTGTCATACATGGACTGAATCTCGTTGTCCATAGCGTCTTTCCATTTTGCAGACTCAACGCCTCCCATGGCTTCCTTGTAGTTATTAGTTTCATCCAAATTTATCAATTTACTATCACCGATAATCGTATCACCTTCAGTTGTTATATGAAAACCATATAACACAGGTGGAACACTAACTCTACTGGAACGTCTCAGAGGTAAGGACCCATCAATTGGTTTAACAGGATTTTCCTCCTCAGGTTAAGCGCTAGTGGTTGAGGTTCCTTCCTCACTAAACTCTTGAAGCTCTTCAAGGTTAATTTGCCTCCCACTGTCCTCTTGGCATATGAGTTCTCTTTTGCGGAAAACTGCTCTCCTCGCAACGAAGACAACATTGTCACTTGGTCTATAGAAGAGATATTCAAAGGATGTCTATGGGTAGCCGATGAAAATGCATCGCTCATTATGAGGTTCAAGCATGTCATGATCCTCTCGTCTTTCGAAAGCCTCGCAACCCCAAACCTTGATATATGCTAACGAGGGAACCTTCCATGTCCACATCTCGTGAGGTGTTTTGGCAACCTTCTTAGTTAGGACTAGATTAAGGATATGGGCAGTAGTCTCTAAGGCCTACTCCCACAATTAGATAGGTAACGAAGCTTGACTCATCATGGAACTCGATACTATGATACTCACCACCTCGATCGGATCGAAGCATCTTTATCTTCCTGCCAGCTAATTTTCCACTTCTTCTTTAAACTCTTTGAACTTTTCAAAGGTTTCTAACGTATGCTTGATTAAGTAGATATAGCCATATCTGTTGTAATCATCAGTAAAAGTCACATAGAAGTGGTTAGCATCCCTTGTAGTGGATCTGAAGGGTCGACACACATCAGTGTGTATGAGATCCAACAGACCATCACCCCTTTCACAAGTACCTGTGAAGGGTGACTTGGTCATCTTTCCAAGCAAACAAGATTCGCAAGTGTCATCCGACTTTAAGTCGAATGTCTCCAAGACTCCATCCTTTTAGAGGTGGACTATGTGCTTCTTGTTGACATGTCCAAGACGACAACACCATAAGGATACCTTGTCCAAACAGTTGGACGAATCGATGTGCAATACATTATTTCCTAAGTTGTCTATAACCATCACAATTTCATATATACCATTACAAGGAAATGCTTTAAAATAAAATATACCATTATAAAAGGCATTAATAGAACCAATTTCATTATCAAATGAAAATCTAAAACCTTGTTTATACAAACCACGAAAAGAAATATTGTTTCTCGCCATATCGGACGAGTAGCGACAGTTATTCAAATCTAATTCTAACCCACTACTAAGCAATAAGGAATAAACTCCAATCTTGGTGATAGGCGACACTTTCCTATTCCCCATGATTAAGTTTATCTTCCCATGCTCCACATCCCTACTTCTTTTTAGTCTCTACAAATTAGAACAAATGTGAAAACCACAACCTGTATCAAGGACCCAAGAATTAGCATGTGATGAGTTATTAGACAGAATAGTGTAAAAACTATTGGATTAGTGTCTAAGCCCGTAACCATATTTGGTAAGTACTTGACCCAGTTGTGCATGGTCCTTTTGGGTTGCCTTCACCAAAGCAACTTGATTGGAGAAATAATAGAGAAAGAGGTTATGATAATTCATCAATATATTATAAGAATAATATATTAAAAGAGAAATCATATTATTTAATTAATATTTGTCATAAACTAATTAAGAATTAATTTGGTGACTAAAAGAAATTAATTGAATAAAGGGACTTAAACTGTCAAATGTGTGATAGTTGGATTTAGGGCTGGGAAACCCAATAGGACAAAGGGATGAACGAAATTATGATGGGAGCCCATCATATTTTCATCCATGGCCTTATTCCAGAAGGTTCCATGGGCTGCTTAATGTCTAAGATGTCCATTAGGGTTTTGGAGGAAACCCTAGCTGCTCACAGTATAAATAAGGACCCTAGGCTACCAGAATTCGTCCGCTTGCTTCTTTGAGAGCCCTAAGGCCGAATTTTGTAGCCTCCTCCCTCTCTCTCTTGCTTCTCTATTTTCTCTTGGTGTTTCTGAGCCATTAGAGGTACTGCACTTGTGGTTCTTGCTTTCAAAGACAAGAAGATTGAATATTTGAGTTGTTACTACAATATAACAACAAGAGGTATGTAATCCATTCTACTATCTAAATTTCGAAATACCTAGGAGTATGCTAGGGTTCTTCATGTGTTCATAATGTTGTGTATCTAATAGTGAAAACATAGATCCAAATCTAGGGTTGCATGCAGACATAGGATTGTTTGTTTAAAACCCATTAGTGGTATTAGAGCGTACGGTTTTTGTTTTCAATTAGAATTATACAATTATATGAACTTGACACTTTAGGGTTTATTGCTAATAAACCCTAGGAGGCAAGGATTTCGAAATTAGGGTTCTTGAACCCTGATTTTCGAAATTTCATAAGGTTTTTTCAAACCCTTTCCATAGCCCCCAAGATTTCGAAATCTAGGGTTTGCAAATCCTAGGATTTTCGAAATTTGACTCCTCCCCAAGATAAGTTCCTATATTTTAGGGATTTAGAGAATCCCATATATTCTAATTATCTTTTAATGGTTTAAATATGGTAATTAAAGATTTTGAATTATCTCATCCCATATTTTTCGATTTTTTGGGGATTTAAGGGATTAGGATAAATTAAATTGTTTAGTTTAAAAGATAATCCTTATAGATTTGATAATTAAAATTAATTGTTTAATTTTAGGATAATTATTAAATCAAGAGTTTTAATACTTAAAATTTTAAAATTTAAAAGTTTTAAATTTCAAAAATTTTAAAATTGAAATTAAAACCCTAGTATTTTGAAATGTTTAAAATACACCCTATACTATTATATTATTACAAGATATATATATATATATATATATATATATATATATATATATATATATATATATATATATATAACTAAAAATGTTAGTCTTACCGTTAGTAGGCCTCACTCATGAAGCTAGTCTATAAGGGGGTATAAAGTTATGGTCTATAAAATGGCCATTTAATAGGTGTCCACTCTCACTCACCGCTTCCTTGATTGGTGGAGGGTCGTTAGACGAACGGGTGGGATAGGGCAAACCCTTCCTCATTAAAAGTATAATGAATTATAAAAGTAACTAAATGTTTTTACAACAATTCCCAATCTTAGTTACTTTAGGAAAAGTGAATTGGTGCAATTCCATGAAATTACACTTTGCACCCTTGCTAAGACGTTAGTGGAGCGCCTGTGGTTAACCGTCACACTAATTGGACTCTAAGCATAGGCAGCAAAGGGTGACTCAATGTTTGTCATAGTTCGATGGAGCGTGTGTGGCTAACCGACACATCGAATAGGTGACTATAACAATGAGGGAACCATGTACATTTGCATGGTTATTCACACCCGCTTTGTGATCCTCAGCATCCCAGTCACAAACTAGAGGGGCACATCGAGATTGAAACATGTCATTGAAAAGATCAATGAATCTCAAAGGAATCTAGGAGTTTTCAATACATTTAAAACTTAATCTCTTTTGTTTTTCATGGTGGAGAATTAGTGAATCGTCATTCACTTACCTTCAAATTATTTGCTTGTTAGATTATGGCATCCCTCTTCTAACTTGTAAATAATGTTGTTGGATCCTAGCCCTAATTTTTCATTTAGGTGTTTAATTGGGGATTCATTTCTAATCAAACTTTGTTCTTTTTTTGTTCAGATGTCAAACTCAAACAACAACAACACTTCAGGCTCGACCTCATCCGGCTCATTCTTACTCATGAACTTGTTTGGGAGAGTGATCTTTGACGGGTCCAATTTCAATGATTGGATCTGTAACATCCGAATGGTTACTCATTACGAGGACAAAGAATATGTCCTCGATAAGGAGCTGAAGGAGGTGAACATCAACATTGTTACTCCCGAAGAAATCGCTGCCTTTGAGGCCCATGATCGTGATGTCACAAAATTCCATTGCATCATGCTAGTGACTATGACTACTGAACTACAAAATTCCTACGAGGACTACTATCCCTACGAGATGCATCAAGACTTGGAGGACCGGTACCACCAAAGTTCGAGGCAAGAAAGGTATGAGATCATCACTTCGATGATCACTGCCAAAATGGGTAATGGAGAGTCCCTTACCACTCATCTACAAAAGATGCAAAGATATGTTGATCACCTGCTGAAGTTAAATGTTAACTTCGATTAAGAGATGGCAATTAACATTATCCTTCACTCCTTCCCTCCCTGCTACAACCAGTTCCGGATGACCTACCACATGAATAAGGAAGAGGTCACCTTGAGCAAGCTTCAAGGCTTGTTAAGGACTGCTGAGAGCAATCTCAAGGACAAGTATGTTGCAACGGCTCTCACTCCCACTGCTGCGCCTGTCTTGGAAATAGGTCAAGGGAGGGGCAAGAAGAGGAAGGCTCCTTCAAAGAGCCACCATAAGGGAAAATCTCAAGATGGTACCTCTTCTAGTGGAACCAAATTTGGTTCTGCTAAGCCCAACTCTAACCCGAAGGAGGCAGGTGCCACCACTGTCACAAGATAGGGCATTGGAAGAGAAGTTGTCCAGAATATCTGCAAGCTATCAAGGACGGGAAGATCAAGCCATCTTTCACAGGTATTTACACGATTAAATCTAATGATTCATCACATGCTATTTCTTGGGTTCTTGATACAGGATGTGGTTTTCACATATGTTTTGATTTGCAGGGACTAAGAAGAGATAGGGATGTGGAGCGTGGAAGGATAAATCTAATCATGGGGAATAGAAGATTGTCGCCTGTCACCAAGATTGGAGTGTATTCTCTAGCTTCTCTAAATAATTCTCTAGTGCTTAGTAATGGATTAGGATTAGATTTAAATAATTATTGCTATTCGCCATATATGGCAAGAAACATCATTTCATTTCATGGTTTGTTTAGACAAGGATTTAGATATTCATTTGATAATGAGAAAGGTTCTATTTATGCTTATCTAAATGGTGTTTTATATTTCAAAGCATTGCCTTGTAATGGAATTTATGAAATTGTGATGGTTGTAGATAACCTAGGAAATGATGTGTTGTGTATCGATTCTTCCAATAGTGTGGATAAAGCATGCTTGTGGCATTGTCATCTTGGACATGTCAACAAGAAACGCATAGCCCAACTCCAAAAGGATGGAGTGTTGGATTCATTCGACCTGAGGGGCGATGACGTGTGCGAGTCTTGTTTACATGGAATGATGACCAAGTCACCCTTCACTGGCACTTGTGAGAGGGGTGAAGGTATATTGGATCTCATACACACCGATGTGTGTAGGCCCTTTAGATCCACCACAAGGGATGTGAACCGCTTCTATGTGACTTTCACCGATGACTATAGCAGATATGGGTATATCTACTTAATCAAGCACAAGTCGGAAACCTTTGAAAAGTTCAAAGAGTTGAAACAACAAGTGGAGAATCAATTGGGCAGGAAAATCAAGATGCTTCGATCCGATCGAGGAGGAGAGTACTTAAGTCTTGAATTCTACGACTACCTCAAAGAATGCGGAATAGTTTCACAATTGACGCCACCGAGGACACCACACCTGAATGGTGTAGCTGAGAGGCGTAATAGAACGTTGCTAGACATGGTTCATTTCATGATGATTCATGCTTCACTACCGCCCATATCCTTAACTTAGTCCCTACAAAGAAGGTTGCTAAAACACCTCACGAGATGTGGACAGGGAAAGCTCCCTCGTTGGCACATATCAAGGTTTGGGGTTGTGAGGCTTTCGTAAGACGAGAGACTCACGACAAGCTCGAATGTCGTAGTGAGCGATGTATTTTCATCGGCTACCCACAAAAATCCTTTGGATATCTCTTCTATAGACCGAGTGACAATGTTGTCTTCTTTGCGAGGAGAGGGTTTTCCGAGATCGAGAACTCATAAGCCAATGGGACAGCGGAAGGCAAATCGATCTTCAAGAGATTCAAGAGTCGAGTGATAAAGGAACCTCTAACGCTGGCTCTCAACCCGAGGAGGAAACTCCGGTTGAACCAATTGACAAGTCCTTACCTCTTAGACGTTTCGAAAGAGTTAGGGTTCAACCCCAGTTTTATGGTTTTCATATTACTATCGAAGGGGATACGTTCATTAGTGATAGTACACTAGTGAATTTGGACGAACCTAACAGCTATAAGGAAGCCATGGCAGGCCCTGACTCTGCAAAATGGAAAGAGGTGATAGACAGTGAGATTCAGTCCATGTATGACAACCAAGTTTGGAATTTGGTTGACCATGTGCCCGGACGTAAAACGGTTGGGTGTAAATGGATCTTCAAGAAGAAGACTGATGTGGATGGGAATGTGCACACGTATAAGGTGCGATTGGTTGCAAAGGGCTTTACTCAAACTCCCGGAGTTGACTATGATGAGACCTTCTCACCATTTGCGAAAATAAATTCTATTAGGGTGATGTTGGCCATTGTTGCATTTCAAGATTATCAAATATGGCAGATGGATGTCAAAACCGCTTTCCTTAATGAGAAGTTGGCTGAGGATGTTTACATGGCTCAACCAGAGGGTTTTGTCAATGCGAAGCATCCCAATAGAGCGTGTAAGCTTGAGAAGTCCATTTATGGACTTAAGCAAGCGTCTCGCAGATGGAATCTTTGTTTCGACGAGAAAGTCAAAGAGTTTGCGTTTCTGCGAAGCGAAGATGAATCATGTTTATAGGTCAAAGCCAGTGGGAGTATAGTGAGCTTCCTCGTATTGTATGTCGATGACATACTGCTCATAGGAAACGACATCCTGACACTACAGGAAGTTAAATCCTGGCTCGGGAAGTGCTTCGCTATGAAGAACCTCGGAGAAGCTGCATATATTCTGGGAATAAGGATAGTGAGAAACAGGAGTAAAAGACTAATAGATTTAGTCAGAATACTTACTTGGACAAGGTACTAAAACGTTTTAGTATGGAGAATTCCAAGAAAGGGGAGTTGCCAGTCCAAAGTAATGCCAAGTTAAGTAAGACTCAAAGTCCGAGTACCGAAGCCGAGATAGCATAGATGAGCCGAGTACCTTACGCTTCCGCAGTTGGCTCGATCATGTATGCTATGACTTGTACTCACCCTGATGTGGCCTTCGCTTTGAGCATGGTCAGCAGATATGTCACACCCCAAAACCGGAATGGCGGAAACGTTCGGAGGTGGTTGACGTCATGTGTAGTATCACAACAGTTGTATCATAGCAAGCATAGTAAACATAACCAAACATTGAATACATATATGAATAAGGTTTACATTGTATTAGTACATAGCTTTGTTCATGACAAAAATAAAATCGAAAGACGTGACTCTAATCCGCGGACTTCTCCAAAAGCCTGGAAGTACCTGTCTACTAAACCCCTGAGAATACAAGCAGATTTGAAAGAATATCAGCATAAAGCTGGTGAGTTCATAAGCATTTAGTTTTGATGGAAAATGTTTCCTTGAATCCTTTTGAAAAATGTTCCTCAAGAAAATCCTATATTTTCTTATGAAAAGCATGCTTGAAAAACCATTCCTTCCATGACATCCAGATTCAAAGAAGGTGAGTCGTGGAATGAATATGAATATTCATTAGTTACATGTAAAAACAATCCGTTTATGAATAGCCGACTTATCTCGAGAAAATCCTATGTTTTCCCTAAAAGTTGATGGTTGGTTATCCGTTCTAAACTGAGGTGTTCAAGTATCTACCATACGTATATCGGTAACGTAGTTTTCTTTTAAAAAACCCTGGTTACTCCCAGTGAGGTATATTAGCCCTATTATATAAATAAAAATAATAAAAGAAAACATGTTGAACTAAATCCTGAAGGTACTATTAATACCCTCCAGTAATCAAATCGGTTATTACTTTGAGGTTAGTTCACTTGATTCATTATTACAAAAGTAAATCTTTGTTATCTTCATTGCGAGTTTTATAACCATACATTAACTTGATATAGCACGTATCGGGGCCAGTATCCTTTATGACTTTGTCACCCGTAGACCTGTCGATCTAGTTGTAGCTAGCAGCAAGGTGCGGGATAGTCAATCCCGTATAGATCTATACACAACAGTCACGCTCTCCCTACAAGAGATTCTGGTTACAAGTGCTAGTCCTACACTTTGATTCCGTGGGAGTGTTACCAAGGACGTGTCTCCAACTTAGACTAACAAATTTACAAGTAATAATATAGAAAATCCTTTTATAATTAACATGAATCCTCTATACAATGATACATTTTACGACATGATTCATAAGTTCGTTGCTCTAGTTTTGAAAACTATTTCTACGATTTGATTTCTTAATCGTTTGGTAAAACTTTTTTCCGTGTTAAAAGAATACTGAAAATATAATTATCTTATACAAAATAATATACTTTGAGCACAAGTTTCCTTGTAGTTTTGCTTGTATTCCCCCCCCCCCCCCCCCCCCCTTAAAAACATGAAAAACTCGGAAAAACGTAGGGGTATGAACTCACCTCGGGCGATTTGAATGAAAGATCGATATGGAATGTCGGATGTTCAAGTGAAGCCTTGAACACGATTGGATACTAATTAACATGTAATGACAGATAAAGCAGTCAAATGATGGCGTTTCTCTACTAAATGTGATGGAGAACCACTCTAAGAACTTGGGACTACCGACACTAAGTGCTAGAACCTTAAAGGATTGCATGAGGGAGGTGTATAGCCACCTTAAAGGTGTGTACGACCATGGGTGTGCGGCCATACACTCATGATGGAAGGTGCTTTTGAGTTGTTTTCAAGGTCCATACTTGCATCCATGAAGTTTTCTAGGTCTATACCAGATTGTAGTGCAAGATAAGGGTCCTAGAAGTGGGTTTTTGGTCCTAGGGTGTGTGTGTGGTCGCACACGGGAGTGTGCTGCCACACAAGGGTATGTGCGGCCGTACACAGGTGTGTTCGGTCATACACCCTACATGATGATGTCCAAAAAGCCAATTCTAAGGTGCTGCAAGGCTATGGTCATGTCTAACTCGAAGATAGAAGTCTAACTCTCATTTTGGAGGGTCTTTTAGGAGTGTGAGGCCACCTTGTGTGGGTGTGTGGCTGCACTCCTTCAAAGAGATGAAGAACATGATGGGACTCAATGATTCTAGGCTTAGATTAAGTCATTCTTCAAGCACAACAAACTAATGGATGGATTACTCACGTTTCTAAAGTCTTGGGAGGGTTTGTGGTTGAAGAAGCCTGATTGAGAGAGAGGTGTGAGCAGTTGAGGAGAGGGGAAATGAAGTGAAAATGAGCCTCATCTATATATAGATCATGGGTGTGCGGCCACACACTCAGGTGTGCGGCCACACACTCATGTGTGTGGGCACACACTCCTCTTGATGGAGTGTTTGGCCTTTTTGCAACCCTAAATCTTAAACCAACCCATCCTAATTTAAACTTTGGTTGTACAAGGCTTTAGATCATCCAAACAGGCTCAAAACAATGCTAAAAGATAGCTAAAACAGGTTTAACATTGATAGTATTGAATAGTTGAACAAGGTAGAAGTTTCGGGGTGTCACAAGATATCAAGGGAACCCTGGCAAAGCACATTGGACCGAAGTCAAGAATATTCTTAAGTACCTTCGGAAGACCAAGGAATGGTTTCTAGTCCTCGGTGGGAGTGATGACTTAAAAGTGCGAGGGTATAGTGACGCCAGTTTTTAGACCGACAGGGACAACTACCGTTCGCAGTCGGGCTGGGTCTTTACCCTTAATGGAGGATCAGTGACTTAGAAAAGTTCCAAGCAAGAAATCGTAGTTGATTCAATGTGCGAATCAGAGTACATTGTAGCGAGCGAAGCATCAAAAGAGTCAATATGGCTGAAGAATTTCATTGGAGACCTTGGAGTTATGCCAGCCATACAAGAGCCCACGGAAATTTTCTGTGATAATGAAGGAGCGGTTTCCTTGACCAAGGAACCAAGGTATCATGGTAGATCTCGACATATCGACAGAAAATATCACTTTATTCGACATCGGGTAGAAGAAGGACTCCTCGTAGTAAAGAGGGTATCGTCAGAGGATAACCCAGCAGATCCGCTTACGAAGGGACTGAGTAGGGTTAAGCACTTGCAGCACGCTAGGAGCATTGGGCTGAAGTACGATATTAGTTTAGATTAGATAGTTTAGAAACGTGTAATAGATAAATGTAATTAACATTTGATGATTAAATAAAGGAGTATTATTTATAAGTAAAGTTACAGTCTTATGTTAATTATTTAATTATTGTTTCACTTTGCATGTTTTGACTTCCTGAATAATTTAGTTATTTAAGAATAATCGAATTATTCGAACGGTCCACATTTGTTCATATGTTACAAGTAGGTATGAATGAAGACTGTCATGAATAGGTGTGTAGATTGTCTGAAAGGTATTAGACATAGCAAAGGTTTGCTACAACGTTCATGAGTGCTTATGAACAAGTTTTAAGCATTGGAATAAACCCACACTTGCTGGAATCACTTCATGAAATTTATCACGAGTGATCGCAAGACGATAATATCATATGGTCTTAAAACCTAGATATATGGTTTATTGTTTGCTGATTGGTTGTGCATTGATAATCCGAAAACGCATTAGTAACTTGATGTCATAAAACGCACTGTTGTGTATGATTTGATTAGTGAATAGTAAATGCATATAAGTTGAAGTTTATCTGTTCCTTTTATCCTAGGAGGGTAAAAGTGATATCAGGGCCCCTCGATGATTTGATTTGAATTATGTATCGGGCCCAGTCAGGACAAAATTGATGCGTTCAATTAAGTTCTATGTCAATCGAATCTGAGATCGAGAAATAAACTGCTGGACAATAAGTATGACTATGTTCCATGTGATTGTCCT
Source organism: Lactuca sativa (assembly GCF_002870075.4). Taxonomy (NCBI): domain Eukaryota; kingdom Viridiplantae; phylum Streptophyta; class Magnoliopsida; order Asterales; family Asteraceae; genus Lactuca; species Lactuca sativa. Next base: position 73,035,858 of record NC_056625.2, on the reverse strand, counting down.
CACGATATCTAGAACAGAGGATCATTCGATCCCTTGTCTAAAGGAAAAGATATTGATAAGATCAGAGTTCGACAGCGTCTTTGAGAGCTACGATTGCTAATCGGGTTCTACTTGAATTTATGTTTACTAGACTTATCCAAGTGGGAGACTGTTGCATTAGTGTCTAAGCTCGTAACCATATTTGGTAAGTACTTGACCCGGTTGTGCACGGTCCTTTTGGGTTGCCTTCACCAAAGCAACTTGATTGGAGAAATAATAGAGAAAGAGGTTATTATGATTTATTAATATATTATAAGAATAATATATTAAAAGAGAAATCATATTATTAAATTAATATTAGTCATAAATTAATTAAGAATTAATTTGGTGACTAAAAGAAATTAATTGAATAAAGGGACTTAAACTATCAAAAGTGTGATAGTTGGATTTTGGGCTGTGAAACCAAATGGGACAAAGGGATGAATGAAATTATGATTGGAGCCCATCATATTTTCATCCATGGCCTTATTCCAGAAGGTTCCATGGGCTACTTAATGTCTAAGATGTCCATTAGGGTTTTGGAGGAAACCCTAGCTGCTCACAGTATAAATAAGGACCCAAGGCTACCAGAATTCGTTCGCTTGCTTCTCTGAGAACCCTAAGGCCGAATTTTGTAGCCTCCTCCCTTTGTCTCTTGCTTCTCTATTTGCTCTTGGTGTTTGTGAGCCATTAGAGGTACTACACTTGTGGTACTTGCTTTCAAAGACAAGAAGATTGAAGATTTGAGTTGTTATTACAATATAACAAGAGGTATGTAATCCCTTCTACTATCTAAATTTTGAAATATATAGGAGCATGCTAGGGTTCTTCATGTGTTTATAATGCTGTGTATCTAATAGTGAATACATAGATCCAAATCTAAAACCTTATTTATACAAACCATGAAAAGAAATAATGTTTCTCGCCATATCGGACGAGTAGCAACAATTATTCAAATCTAATTCTAACCCACTACTCAGCAATAACGAATAAACTCCAATCTTGGAGACAGGCGACACTTTCCTATTCCCAATAATTAAGTTTATCTTCTCGTGTTCCACATCCCTACTTCTTTTTATTCCCTGCAAATCCGAACAAATGTGAAAACCACAACCTGTATCAAGGACCCAAGAATTAGCATGTTATGAGTTATTAGACAGAATAGTGTAAAAAACAGCATGTATGGGCTTTATCTTCCCATCCTTGATGTCTTGCAAGTATTTGGGGCAGCTACGCTTCCAGTGCCCTTTGTCATGATAGTGAAAGCACTCTGCTTCCTTTTGGTTGGTAGAGGGAGTAGCAGAACTGCCTTTGGTTTCACTAGAAGATGATCCATCATGGGACTTTCCCTTGTGGCTCTTAGCAGGACACTTCCTCTTCTTCCCTTTCCCATGTCTAATTTCCAGAACAGGGGCAGTAGCAGTATGAGTAGATACAACAAATTTTCCTTTTAAACTACTTTTAGCAGTTCTCAAAAGGTCTTGAAGCTTGCTTAGAGTGACCTCCTCCTTGTTCATATGATAAGTGATACAAAACTGGTCATAACAAGGAGGCAATGAGTGTAGAATAATATCAATGGCCAACTCCTCATCGAAGTTAACATTCAACCTCAACAAGCGGTCCACAAACCTTTTCATCTTTTGCAAGTGGGCCGTGATAGACTCTCCATCCTTCATTTTTGTTGTAATCATGGAGGAAATGATTTCATACCTTTCCTATCGAGCACTTTAATGGAATCATTCCATCAAGTCTTGGTGCATCTCGAAAGGTTAGTAGTCCTCATAGTACTTTTAAATTTCAGTTTTCATAGTGGCTAACATGATACATGACACCTTTGTGGCGTCCTTCTCATGAGTCCTATATTCAGCAACTTCTTCAGGAGTAGCAGTTGCTTCATCAATCTCCTTAAGCTCTTTATCGAGGACATATTCCTTATCCTCGTAATGAGTGACCATCCTAATGTTCCGAATCCAATCATTGAAATTCGAACCATCAAAGATGACCCTCCCACACAAGTTCATGAGGGAGAAAAAGCCAGAAGAGTTCAAGCCAGAAGCGGTGTTGGAAGACATCTGAAAAGAAAGACAAAGTTTAGATTAGATAAGAATCCTTAATATAACACCCAAATGAAATATTGAGGCTAGGACCCAACACAATATTTTACAATTCGGAAGAGGGATATCGTAATCCAATTGCAAAATATTTGAAGGTAGGTAAATGACGATTTACCAATTTCCACCATGAAAAACAAAATTGATCATTAAGTTTTAAACGAATTAAAATTTCTAGATTCTTTTGAGATTCATTGAACTTTTCAATGGCATGTTTAAATATCGATTATGCCCTTCAAGTTTGTGACTCGGATACCGAGGATCACAAACAAGGTGAGAATAACCATGAAAATATACTTGGCACTCTTGATGTCATTTATCATCTAATCAATATGCTGGTTAACCACACACGCTCCATTGATCTTTGATAAACGTCAAGCTACCCTTTGCCACCCTTGTTAGTCCAATTTAGTGTGTCGGTTAACCACACATACTCCACTAACGACTTGGCAAGGTGCAAAGTGTAATTTCATGGAATAGCATCATTTTCACATTTTTCCTAAAGTAACTAAGATTGGGAAATTTATAAAAAAAAAACATTTAGTTACTTTATAATTATCATAATATATTTTATGAGAATTAATGTCCTAACCTACCCGTTCGGCTAACGACCCTCCGCCAGTCAAGGAAGTGGTGGGTGAGAGTGGACACCCATTCAATCTCCATTTTATAGGCAATTTCCTTATACCCCCTTTATAGACCGGCTTCGTGAATGAGGCCTACTAACAGTAAGACTAACTTATATTTTATATATATATATATATATATATATATATATATATATATAAGTATTAGCTTTTAATATTATAATATTATAATAGTATAAGGGTTGAATTTTAAACTTTTAAAATTCTAAGGTTTGGAATTAAATGTTTCATAAGTGAGACTTTACAAATTCCAAAACTTGAGGGCAAGTTTTGTAACTCTTCAAAACTTTTGCTTACCATAACTTATGAGTTTAATGTTCATGACACTACTAGAAAAACATCCTTTTACGACGTGCAATCAATGACACGCGCTAATAGAGGACACGTATTTGAGCGTGCCCTAAAAATTGATGTCAGTTTTCCAAAATATGAAGCATATAGGGCACGCATTTTTGCGTGACCTAAAATTAGTGTCTAATAAAAAAAAACACGGAGGGAACATTAAATAAAATGTGCATCGTCTAACCATGTCGCTTTATAAATTTTAATGAAACGCGCATTTCATCCGGGGGGAAATCAAATCCAAAAATTAAAAAGCCCGCTTTGTTTCCACCGGCTGAAAACCCTAGCTCATCCCCGCCGAAAACCCCCCTTTCTTTCTTTCTTCTCTCTCGATTCTTAAACATCCATTGCACCTTCCACCATCTGTTGCTTCTTCGACACTTCTGAGTGTCTCCCACCGCCGTCGATTTCCAATGAAAGACGATCGCCATTCTTGCTTCTAATGAATCAAATATCGCCGAATAATAATGTAAAGATTCAAGAAATCGCCCAAGAAAAAACGGCCTGTTGTGGTTCGCGTCTTGCTCCGTCATCGTTAGCAGCGTCGACCCTAACTTCTGGATCGCCTGAAGTATCGTTTTCAGGTAACCCTAGTTCGTTCTCTCCCCCCCCCCCCTTTCCTTCGATTACAATTTTGTTGTATTACCTTCTTCCACCCACTTCATAATTTCATTTATATGGTTATCTTGATTGTAATCTGGTTTTCCATCTTGCCCATGAGCTAACGAGCTCCATAGCTCCCCTACTGCAAAATCAGGAGAGGTGTTGGTCATGTAGATCTTGGTGAAACTCGAGGAATACCCTTTACGTAATCAAATCGCCACCCATCAAACCCTATTTCAATCTTGAGCCAATTCATCCAATCAGATAACTCCTTTTGGACTATAGGGTTTATGTGATCGATATCTGGGGAAGCTGTAATGGGACCTCCTGTGTCGAGATTTCCATTGCCAACGCAATAGTCGTCGTCTTTGCAAATCAAGGAAGATCCCCAATCAAGGTGTTTATCCGGAGTTCCACCCTCGAATATATAGTATTTCCCGCTTCCATCTTCCTTTTCCCCTGTTCTGTGATTTATAACTATGTCTGCAACGACTTTGATTCCCTTGTTGTTTGAAGCTTTGATCAAAGATTTCAGTTGTTCTTCATTCCTATATTTTGATGCATTCAGATCATATAAACGTCCTGGTAAATATCATGCAACAGCAATAAATTGAAAACCATGAATGTGTAATATTTTGATGCATTCAGATCATATTTTGATGCATTCAGATCATATAAACGTGCCAGAAAGCATGTGACTATGAACAGATGTTGAGTGAAAGTGGCGACTTTAACGAGACTCATGTTTGAATGTGTAATGATTGGATTTCAAGATTAATTAATCTGAATGGAAAGGAATTTTAAAAAGGCTTATGTTCGACAGAAAATGGTCCCAGGGGTATTTTAAGCTTTAATTGACTTTTTTTTTGTTTTCTGTTTTGTCTAACAAATAACTCCTTTATCTTTACAACATTATAGGTACTTTATCTAATCAATCCTAACATAAGCTAAAATACATGAATACAGGTATATATATATATATATATATATATATATATATCATGTATTTCAAAAGAAACAACCCATTTACTTATCTTTAAAAGATTTTGATGAGTTTTTTTTTTGGATTTGGTGATGCAGATGTAACTTGTATAATGTGACAGAAGATGAATATGGTCGACCATGCTTTCTGACTCATTGTACATTCTATGAAGCTGGGGGCTGATGCTATCTCTCAGATGCCTATGGCTTCACGTCATTCAACCTTGTTAGGTGGTCATCCATCTGTTGGAACTCATTATGGTGGTCAATATACTTCTGTGTATGGTTCAACTGCACTCAACAGTGCTCTACAGGGTAATAAAATGTAGAATATGTTATGAGCATCTTGTGATCGGTTATGAAAGTTAAAGCTAGATAAAAGGATTGTTAAATATTAATGTCATATTTTCAGGTTACAACTACAAGTAGACAAGGAGCTTGACCTTCTATGTGTCAACCATGCAAGAAAAGTCACATCTGGGGACTACCCTGCAGCTACCCATTGCTTTTGGTCATCAACATCAGGTTTTGGTTGCATGAATTTAATCTTTTTACATCAAATTTCTCTAATCAGTTTTGCTGATGTGTAACATTTGTGTACAGCCGGACATTTATGCTTGTTTATGATACTTGCACCCTTTCCCTTTTGTACAGTATTGCTATTGGGTATGATGAAGGGACTATAATGGTGAAAGTTGGTAAGGGAAGAGCCTAGTATGGATAACAGTGGAAAAGTTATAATGGCTAAACATAATGAAATCAAACTTTTAAAATTAAGAGTGTGGGAGCTGATTTTGAGGTTTGTGTCCATATGCTTTTTTGTCTATTCAAAAATAAAATAAATCGTCTGAACGAGACCAAAAGACCATATATTGCAATTGGTTTATTTTGGGTATGTTACTTTCTTTTGTGGTTTTTTCTTTCTCTCTCTCTCTCTCTCTCTCTCTCTCTCTATAGTGACTACATAAATCGTCTAAACGAGACCAAAAGACCATTTTACCCTTACATTCCCCAAAAAACAAATTTCTTTGGCTTAACACATTCATCTGAATCTTTAATAATTCTATATTTTCTTATTTTGTATTTTTCTTTCAGATCATTGCAGTTATTTGTGCTTCCCTTTTTCTTTATATGCATAATTTCATGGGCAGTTTTATTTTTCCAATTCTGGAAGCGAAATAACTCTACCCTTTTAGCCAGGTAATTTATATAACATCTTTGTGTTTTACTCTTAGATAATAAAATAGTACCTAATTCTTAAATCTTATTTTTTTCCTGATTTTATAGGTAGGAAATTAGTTATTAAATGAACAATGTTTGTCTTTTTTACTTCCATCCACGCATCAATGATGTTGATTGCTTTCTATCTGTTTCTTTGTCATTCTTAAGGACACAAATCCAGCAAGGAAGGTTCCAACAGACCTACCTTACTTAATCTCACTCAAGATCAGGTTTGTTTTGTCATTTTTCAGTTATTTTATAACTATATATCAATCATGTTTCAGTTATTGACATTTCTCTATCATTCTTTCTCTTAATCTTCTTGTATAGGACTGTGAAATGACTAGGGATACCTGATGAGAGGATCATTCTTATGTTAGTGGATGACATGGCTTGTAATTCCCGAAACAAATACCTTGCACAAGTTTCAACAATGAAAATCATAGGCTTAACTTGTATGGAGATAATGTTGAGGTCAACTTTGGTGTCCAATTACATTACAGCCCTTTGCTTATTTACAAATTGTTTTTAGAGAAGATGTGTTGATTTTAGTTCATTGCTATGTCAGGTAGACTATCGAGGTTATGAATTGACAGTTGAGAACTTTTCAAGAGTTTTAACAGGCCTCCATGAAATTTCAAGATTCTTTCTCTTTTTATATATGACAGGACATGGAGGATATGAGTTTCTAAAATTTCAAGATTCTCATGAACTTCAGAGTCATGATTTGGATGATGCAGTCAAACAAATGAAAGAAAAGTGTAGTATAGAAATACCCATTTGAAGAGATAAGTTTGTTATTATTTTTTTGATTGTTTCCTTTCTGAGTGTGGATATGGAAACTTCATGCACAATTTTATTATAATTATTTTCCAGCTCATATGAATGATTAAATGTCGACAGTCGACATGCACCTGAATTCTATATTTTGTGGTGCTCGTAGAGTGTCATGTATTGATTGATTAATTGTTTGGTTGAGCACAAGTCACATGATACTTCATGCATAGTTTGGATCATATTAAATTGTTAATGGTTCAGTTTAGAATTCAAGCGATGTCTAATGTTTAATGATTGATTTCACAGGTGATGACCTTACATGTGACAGTGCAAATCTTGAAGGTGAATCAGGGTCACGCTCTAAGCAATTGAGAAAGCTACTTCTATTCTCTAGGAATGTTTAATGATCAATTTCACCTGGTTTCCAAGGCTGCTAGGTGAAATTGATGTTAACTCTTTTTTATCTTGGATTACTTGACTGGTAGTATAGCAACCAAATGTCTCATTTTCATTAATTTGGTTAAAAAACTATTTTTATTGCCTATTAAGTCACTAAATTAACATTTTATGTTAAATATGTTACCATGCTTACAGTTTTTTCTGACTTCCATTTTTTATAACATAATAAAACCTCACTCGCTGATGTCATCTTTTCTAACTTCCATTTTTTATACAATTTTTATTTGGGTCAGGAGGCTGCTGATGACAAAGCACCACAATCTGAAAGATGCATTAAGTCACATGCAATTCTTGGTAGACAGGTCAAAGGAATTGTCATAGAGCGGGTTGTTATAATGCTTCACATGTTCAAAATAGTGATTTAGTTTCTTTATTTTGTTTATTGTAACATTATACTAAAATTCTTTCTAGGGTTTTCTGCTCATTTACATTGCAAATTTGTTGCTTTAGTTCAACATCCAGATGGAGGTCAAGTCACTAAGTTTCTTGCTTGTTGACTATTCGTTGACTTTTTAAAAAGATTTTTATTTTCTAATTCTGATTTCAACAGATTATTGAAGTTGAATCGGGTCTCGGTCAATATTGAAATGAAGAGTGGCTAGCAATCACTCGTAGAAAGGTATCGGTACATCCAATATTGAAATGAACAATTTACCCTCGACATTTTCCTTTATAGTAAATCCTCCCTTGAATACTAAATCCATACCATAGGTGTAGTATGTAAACTATTTATTAACAAATAAATAAATCAATATGAAAACCTCTCAAATATAAGTAAAATGTTGGTTGATATTTTTTGATTTTTTTCTTGTTTCCAAGGAGTGGGTTAGTTGGAATGAGGCAAAGGGAGTGGGTTGGCCTTTTGTTTTTTTGTTAAATGTTAATCGTTACTGAAAGGAAAAAAATCAAAATTTAATTTTGATTTATTTGATGTCTCGTGTCTTGCAGGTTCATGGTGGTCAGCAGTCCATGTAAGTTTCTTGATTTGTAACATCTTGTATTCAAGAAATAGCAATGTACTTTCCATAAAAAAAAATATAAATTATGTTCTTTGAAAAATTTGCTAGATAGGTAGGTTTAAAAGTAGAATGTCCTAATAAGAATTAATTTTAAAAGTAGAATGAAAACGAAATGTAATTTTGTGTTGTGTTTACAGGGTTGATGAAAGCGAGTAGCTTTAGCTTTGGAGTTAGAAGAGGAATAGAAAGCTCAAGTTGAAAGAGATAAGATGCTGCAAATGCAAGTGTTGCATTCTTTATTTCAATTGTTAGTATGAAACACAGAGTAGATTAGATGAATGCAAATTTATATATTGTAAGAAATAAAATTGTATGACGTTAAATTTTATGCAATGGATTGTATTTTTATATGGTATTTTATTTCTATTATGAGACAGTAAATGCAAATTTAATTTAAAAATTAATAAATATATAAATATATTTTTTAAAACATTTAAATTTACGATACGCAAAAATGTGGGTCGTCTTCATTTATGACATAGCCTTTCTTGACAAGGGTTTTAATGATACGCATTGTGTGTCATTAACACGCGCGTCGTAAGTTTACAACACGCGAATATGTGTCGTCTTCCTTTATGACAGGGCCTTCCTTGATACACATTGCGTGTCATAAACGCGCGTCGTAATTGTGCGTCGTAAATGCGCGTCGTCTATAGATGACGCACAAAAGCGCGTCGTCTCTCTTTATGACAGGGCCTTCCTTGACGCGCATTTGCGCGTCATCTGAGCCTTTTACGATGCGCAATGAGCGTCGTAAAAGGCTGTTTTTCTAGTAGTGTGAATGAGACTTTTCATATTTCATAACTTGATGACAAGTTATGAAACTCTCTTCAAGAACTATTTAGATCAAATATAACTTATTCAAATATCATATAATTTATTATTTATCAAGTTGATCTAATCTAACTCACATACCAAGGCAATCCAAATCAAATAATACAAATAATCAACTTATTATCCTAAAATTTGATAATTGTCCTTTAATTGGATGAGGATAATCACTAACATAACTCGTCGAGTTGCCAGTTTGTGAGTGAACTCGTTGATTCAGATCATTGGACTCGTCGATTCCATCAATCAGATGCCAGAAATGTGACTTTTTCCGCTTTGAAAAACAACCATGCATCAATACAACAGAAAACTACCTTAGGCTCTAATACCACTGATGGATTTTGAGCACTATAACATCCCTATGGTGCACATACAACCCTAATGCTTTGGATCTAAGTTTTCTCTAGTTATACACGCGAATTACATTTTTCCAAATCATGGTAAGCCTATCTAGCATACAACTTGATATATGAATCATAAAAACTAGTTAGATGATTACCTCTTGTTGTAGCTTGTTGAATTTGGCATTTCAAGAGCTTAGCACCTCAAGTGTGATGCCTCTAATAAGTCACAAACACCACCAACAATTGGAGGACTTGAGAGAGAGGTTAGGAACACCCTAAAATGGCTATACTCTTGTTATATCACTTGTGTGTACTGATTTTGGGCCAAGAGGTTACATATATATGGTGTGGAATTCCAAGGGTCACTTGTAAACCCTAATCCATACACTTAAGCTTATGATATAATAACCCATATAGACTAACGCTTCGTGGACTCTCATATAAACTTAGCCCATCATTGATCAATAGCCCAAACCATATGTATCACTGATTTACATAATCAGTCCCCGTTAATTTAATTAGTCTCTTTTGATCAACAAATTAATTCCAAATTAATTCTTGATCAATACTAATTAAATAATATGATTTCTCCGTTAATATATTATACTTATAATATATTAACAAATCACAAATAACCTCTTTCTCAAATATACATCCTATCAAATTGTTCTGGTGAAGGTAACCCAAAAGGACCATGCTACTAGCAGGTTAGGTACATACTTATTATAGTTATGGCCTTAGACACCTAATCCAACATGGTTTTCTTTGTATCCCCTTCTTCTCCTTCTTTATATCGATCACAAATGCCAAGTATGATGTGCATCCTTTAGACAAACATTTTTTTGGCTTTCATCAGGGAAATGATTCCAGAATTCACTCTACATTTGTCCTCGTACAACATAAATGACTATTTTCTAGGTGGGTTTACTCTCACAATCTTCTTCCTGCATAGTATCTCGGCATCGTTTCTAGCATGATGTCGAAACCATTCAACTCAATGAGCAACAACTCCTCGTGGAATTCATTCCCGTTCAAATCGATGACGATGTTTGTAATGCAATCGCTAACAGGTATGAATTTGTCACTAGCAACTTCTACAACTAGAGCATTATCAAGTTTATCTACATGCAATGCTAGTCTTCCACCGAATTTTTGTGATATAAAGGAGTAATTTTCTCCCGGATCAAATAATATATTGGCAGACAATCCATTTACGAGAAAGGTACCTGAAGCGACATCTATTGCATCCTTTGCGGCTTCCAGGGTTATCTGGAAAGCTCTTGCCTTCGGCCTCGGTAGAACATTACGCCTTGCTGCCTCCTTCTTCTTCAGGTAGTCCCTTGAAAGGTGCCCTTCTTCATTACACTCATAACAAATCTTCTTTTTTAATGTGCACTCGTTGACATAGTGCCCAGACTTTCTACACTTGAAATTGGTTACCTCCTCGCTACATTTTCCAAAGTGCTTCTTTTTGCACTTCTCGCACCACTTCGCTTCACATCCTCCTCCTCCAAATTTCCGTGAACTAGACTTCGAGAATTTGATCTTCTTTTTGGACCTCTAACATCCATCAAACTTCCTTTACTCACTAACCTCAACTCTCTCCAAACCCCTTTTCCTTTAACTGGGTCTCAACATTCTTAGCTGCTCGAACAACTACTTTCAAGGTAGTTGTCATTTTTACCATTGGGCCAAAGTCTGCTAGAAATCTGTTAGCAAACTTCTTTATCTTGTAGTGTTCAGTAGGCACCAAGTAGGGAAATAACTTCATCCTTTCGGTGAATGTAGTGGCATAGTCATCAACACTTATCTTTCCTTTCTTTAGGTTCTGAAACTCTTTGGTCAGGTCTATCTGATATACTTCCGAGCAGTATTGCATTCTCAACTGCTCCATGAAGGCTTCCTAAGACATCCTCAGGGCTTCTCCTCGTGGCATCATATATACCAACAACTTCCCCCAACTCAAAACCCCGGTCTTTAGTTGTCTAATTGCAAAGACGGTCTTTTGTTTGTCGCTACAGTTGGAGCTTTCAAATACCATCTCCATTTCGGAGATCCAGTCCATAATCTCTACAGGTTTTGGCTTCTGGAAAGACTTGGTGGTTTAGCACCCAATAATTTTTTATACATACGCCCATCCCTGTCATTCCCTCAATCTTGGTTATTCCTTCCAACCATTGTCAGTTCAGCTTGGCCAATGGTTTAGCTGTAGTTTCCTTCCTCCGACTGACTCTTATTCAATTCAGGTTGTTCAGTAGGTACAGTAGGTTCATCCTTATTCTGTTGAAGTAGACGCCTTGTCTCTTCTATTTGGATCCAACATCATTTGAGTCATTGCTTGTACTCCTGCCATAGTGATTGGCTCGGGTGCTGCTGCTACTTCCAGTGCACGCTTAATCACTTGGGGTTGAGGTTGTTGATTCCTATTTCCATTTGTGTTTCCGGATCCACTTCGGGTTCTCGCCACATCGATCCATACACCAAAGTAGGTGAATTTAGATCTTTATTTACGATATACATTTAAATCTTCCATGTCACTCCGAAAACGTTACATGCTAGTTCTAATATCGTAGTCGAACATTTAGAAATCTGAACACATAAAGTTTCCAGATCCGGTCGACAACAAACCATTGATCTGATCCAATAATAGCATATAAGACATCATTATAGCTAAAAACATAAATCATTTAACATATAATAGCAATTTAGGCATCTTTCCTAAAATAAGCTAGTGCTCGTGTCTAAAATGTACCAGACACTCATCTCATAATCATCACATAGAATTCTAAGTTTAAGTATAGAAATCCTACAAATTCCTAGTTCGCTTAAACTAATGCTTTGATACCAATTGTGACATCCCCAATTTTACGGCCAAAAAATACCGATTTGTTATGCTTTATTTGAAAAGCAGGGTAACTTTTTAAAGATATTGTTGCAGAATTTGTTCCCAAAAATATGATAAAGATTTTATCAAAGCATTTCGTAAGAAATGTATTTCATTATATTAAAACTTCGAGATGTCATTGTCAATATAGATCAAAAGCATAAACCGAAACAACATAGGCCTTGCAACATTTATTTATATCTACTTGCCTATAATCCATAAACTCTCATCCGATCATCATATCTATGCTCTTGTGTCACTACCTGTAATACAAGAAACTGAGTGGGTCATGCTTGAGCGCCAGGTGAGCAAATAGGGTTTTCATACCACAATAATTAAGTTTATTAGTTTCATCACATCAATCAACCCGATTACCCATTCCCGGTATCCTCACTTTCTATCCCTAAATCATCTAATTCAAGAGACCTAGCCTAAGGATTTTCATCGGCATGAGCACTACTGCTAAGGGGATTCCTTAGCGATATATGTCCGTAAGGCAACCATGAGGGGGATGGAGAAAACCGGTGAACACTCTGTTCACAACCACCTACAGGTTGCGAGCCTGCTAGAGTTCCACTAGACTGTCTAGAATAGTCTGTGGTCGTCATCTATACTCCGCTAGATGACTGGATCATCGTAAACATCGCCCAACATATTCGTAGATATAAAATACATATACGGTTTAAATCATTTAAAACATGTATAAATCGTTCATTCACCATAGATATCAGGAACATAAATAATATGCACACAAAGCACGTAATTTATATTAAATACTTATAACTATATGTAAGTTGAAAGTAACTATGCACTTACTTGTTAAAGTGGTGATTCCAACTTGGACAGCGCTTCGCTTCTTAACACTATAATTTCCTTCAACGAAACCTAGTATTATTACTACTAGATTTTAGTCTATTATTTTATTTTTGACACTTATTTTCATTCTTAATTTAGTATGCATTATATATAAGTATAATGCACATAAAATCACATAAAATTTTACATAATATTCAAGTAATTCCTCTTTATTACTTCAAAATAGGTTACACTTTTTGACCCTAACTATTACACCATCATACTAATGCTTAGCCTAGAAACACGGGCGTTACAGAAATTCAAGGAAATCACAACAAAGTAACATTCTTGTGTCTAGTTTCAAGGTAAGATAATTATATTACTTATATCTTTATGATATTTTGAAAATTTAAATTTGGGATAAGAACCCTAATCTAGAAATAAAGTGTAATTAAAAGAAATTGATGAGTAATAAGTTATTAGATGTAGTATATGATTTGAATATATATATATATATATATATATATATATATATATATATATATATATATATATATATATAAATAAAGTGAGTAACATGGTTTAATCTTTGATTTGAGGACTTTACCCTCATGAACCCTAATTAGGATTTTGATACAGATTGTTGGGGTTTGAATGTAAGAGATTGATATGAGTAAGAACAAACATGTTAAGAGTATTAGTTTGTAAATTATTATGTTCCAATTCATGATTTGAAAGTTGGTTGCTATAAGCTTAAGTTATGAAAAATGATCAATTAATTTTGTTAAGTGTATGACTTGTTGAATTAAGACCTAATGAAAGCTAGTTTCTGGAATTAACATGAATTGGTATATTGGAATGATGAAACAAAAATATTGATTTGAATTGAACCATTTATTATAAACGGTAGTTATACATATAAATGGTACAAAGATGTAAGAATGGTTTAATCCTTGTAACAACTTCGGGTAGCAAAGTTGTGAATAAGATTTTCGGTAGGTATAAACAAGTGATAAGTTAAAAATGTGTTTGAATTGAACCATTTAGTATAACCGCTAGTTATACTAAAAACTTGATGTTTACCAAACACATTTTTAACTTATTGACGTTTTGAAAAGCCAATAAGTTAATAAATCATTTTAAAAAGCACTCCCAAACACCCCCTTAGTGTTAGCCTTGGTGGCAGTATTACTACTATTTGGAACATGTATGGAATGTATTTGGGAAAACATGAAATGTTACATTTTATTATGTAATATATTATAATAATGTTATATAGGTTTTATGAAAATGGTTGTGTTCACTAAGCGTATAGCTTATCATGTATATTATTAACGTGTTTTTTCAGGAAGTAAGGATGTTATTAAGCGAAGTCTTTTTGGAGGAATGAAAATGTTAGGAGTCACTTTTATATATTATTAAACATGTAGTATAGTATTTGTAACAACCCAGTACGATCTGTGGGCTTTCTTTTATATCTATAGTAACTTTTGTAATATATGTCTATTATGTATTTATACAACTAATGTTAAATACTTTATAAATAGAAAATGTTTGGGTGTATTTTGTATGAAATTATGGGTGTTACAACTTATAATATTTTTAAAAAGATATTAAAAATAATGAAAGTTTCAAATGAATGTGAGTCTAGATATAGATATGGATGGATGTTATTTGTTTAAGACGATAAAATTTCACAAATGATCTTTATGATTTTGATTTTGTCCCCAAAACAGTCATTATAAAACATTTTTATTTATAAAATGATCCATTCGGATGAAACCTTGCACTCGAGTGGTCTTTTTGATGGATGTCCGTTAGATAAAATAAGTTATGAAACTTCTCATATTGACCATTTGTGAAATTTTGCATAAGGACCATTTTTGAACTTTAGATGAAGTCTATTAAACTTTGTATTAATTACAATAAATCAAATAAAAAGAGAAAAAAATAAAACATTGAAAATATAATATTTATATAAATAAAAAAATAAAATTTATTAATTTTAACCATCATGCAAATAAATTTTATTTAATAATAAATAATTTTTGTTGTCTAAACTTTATCTAAAACTATTCAAGCTACAACACATTATTAAATATTTTCATTTTGTATTTTTATTAAAAAAAATAGAATTATAAAAACATCATTTTGTCTATTTTTAATTTTTATGTGATCTTATTTATGAGATGTATCTTTATTTTTTTTTAAGCAAATATATTTATTTTTATAAAAAAAATATATGATATATGGTTAATTTTTATATTTATATTATTATTTTTGTTTTTTCTTATACATATAAAATAGTTTTGTTTTCCTTTAAAGAAAACAAAGTGAATGGAATTATTGTAGTTCATATGATTAATTATTTTAGCATGTGTAGTAGCATAAGGAAAAAAACTAAAGTAACTATAAGGATTTAATTAATTTATTATTAGCTAAATGTGATTTCTTAATTTTGCTTTGAAATGTTTATGTTTTTATTAAGGATTATATTAAAAAATCAATAAAATTAAACATTTTCTCTAAATTATTTCAAAAGTTTATATCGAACAAATATAAAATTAACCGTACTTATAATATAAAACTAAAACCGAAACATATTTTTATCTTTAAATAAAAACCACATAAATATATTTTTAAAATAAAATAGGAGCATATTATTACTTTTATAATAACGTACTATTTTATAAAAACACATCATATTTTTTTATAAAAATAAATATATTTGTATAAGAAAATTAAAGATAAATCTTGAAAATTACATTACATAAAAATAAAAAATAAAAGTAATAAATGATGTTTTTATACTTTAATTTTTTTTAGATAAAAATAGAAAACAAAAATATTAATGGTCTACGGTATTTTTAATATTTTAGATAAAGTTTAAAAAACAAAAATATTTATATATTAAATAAAATATATTTACGTGATGATTAAAATTAGTAAGTTTTTTGTATTCATATAAATATTAAATTTTCTATGTTTTAGTTTTTTTTCTTTTTTATTTAATTTATAGTAATTAATACATAATTTAATAAACTTTTTCTAAAGTTCATAAATGATCCTTAGACAAAATTTTACAAAAATGTGTTCTTATCTAAAATTCTTTCAATTTAACGGTTTCATCTAAAAGACGTCTATAAGAAACACCAAACACCACTAGAGTGCAATGTTTAGTCCAAAGAGACCAATAATAATAATAATAATAATAATAATAATAATAATAATAATAATAAATAAGGTTTCATAATGATTGTTTTCAGGACAAAATCAAAACATAAGGACTATTAATGAAATTTAATTTGTCTTTTAATTTTATTTATTTTATCACAACAGTATCACCTGATTGATTTTTTGTAAATTTATCCACAAGTGAAAGAAAATCTTTGGAATGATCACAAACATAGGCTACCTTCATTGAAAATTTCTAAATACACTGCAATATAAATTGAAATATCCTTCGAATTGATTATTTTTATGTTTTTTTTCCATTTCCAACTTTGATAAACATTGACCAATAATGAATAAAATGAAACAAGGTGCATTAAAACATACATTAAGTGGACCTGACCCATTGAATCATTACTATATTCGTTATTCTGATATTCAAATTCAATAGAGATGAAATTGGAACAAGTTGACCTTTTATTTATTTTCTTTTCTTTGGACTCCGCAAGAATTATAAGACACCCCTTAGACACCTTATTGATCACTTTTTAAAAAGTCAACCAATAATTAACTGTTTATAATCAGTTTTTTCGAAAAACAATGCAATTTCAGTCAATAAAAATATTTAAAAAATTAATTAGAATGTCCATATTGCAATATAAGGTGTCTTTTTAGCCAACCCTTAAAATGGATGATAAACATTAGACGTAAAGCATTTCGCTACGTCAAAAGCTTTATAACTAAAGGCACGTTTATGACAAATAACCATCCAAGCATAATTCCATATTATCATTAGTTTTTTTTTTGTCATAAAATGAATGATTATTTCACAGATACTTTAATAATTGAAAAGAAAACAGCTTTACCTAAAAGCTAACAACCTTTGGGCTTTGGAACACGATTTATACGTTTAAATTTTATGTATGTGCAAAATATTGTTTTGTATTACTAAAAGCGACTGATTTGAAAAGAAATACATGTGTAGACGAGTAGTAAGAATTTATATTGGGTACTTCTATTCCTACCCCTCCCCTGTTTTTCTAACTCTACCCCTTTAATCATTATAGGTCAGTTTTTTCAAGATTTTAACCAATCCATAGAAATTATACTTCTTTTAACATTTAGAATAGTGTATCCTGCAAGAAGTCAGCATATTAACCAATGCATGTGATGCATGTTGTAAAGACTCTGGTCAGAGAAAACATATACAAAAATTAAATTAAATACAACAATAAACATATAAATTACTTTTACATAAAATAAAAAGAAACTGTTAAAATTAATCAAAATAATATTTTAACTACATACATTTAGGGGTGACAAATCGGGCCATCGTGTCGTGTTTTTGTCTGATACGACAAGACTCCACAATGTTTTATGTAACACGAACACGATACGATGTCGTGTTTTTTCTAACTAACACGAAAACGTACCAATTAAAAAACGACAAACACGACACAACAAAAATCCCCTAATCTAATAAATAAGAGGAATTTTGCCAAGTGGCATTTAATTAGCCCCTTCATATCAGTTTATCCCGCTCAAAATATCAAAGTGAATTTTCCCACATACCCTTTAGCTTTCAGCTTCAGCTTTAATAGTTATGCATTGACGTTTGAAGTTTGAATTGATACATCAAATTATCGTCCATCAGTTCCGAATTTATAGCAAGAAATCAGAATTTAAAAGCAAGAAATCAGTCATATCCAAACTTAATAACCGATTCTTGAAGGTAGATTCTCTCTTAAACCCTAATCCTCTTCCCTCTCCATCAATGGTTCGTTGCAAGAAATGGCGTTCAAAACTCTACATCCAGGTAATCAGCCTTTGATTTTGGATTTGAACTAAACTACAATCGATTTGGATGCAATTTCTTTTTTGTAATTGGTTTTGGAGTCACTATTGAGTTTTTTCGATCGATATTATGTTTGTGTTCCCAAACGGAGACCCTTTTTTGAGTTTTTTTTCATACACGAAATTACCACATATATGTTTGTGTTCCCAAACGCCGTCAACGAAATTAGAATATCGATCGAAAAATGCAGTCAGCGGAGCAATTGGTACTCAATCTTAGTAGTCCTGATATTCGCGAAAACGCTCTTCTCG
The DNA here is from genome assembly GCF_002870075.4 of Lactuca sativa. Taxonomy (NCBI): domain Eukaryota; kingdom Viridiplantae; phylum Streptophyta; class Magnoliopsida; order Asterales; family Asteraceae; genus Lactuca; species Lactuca sativa. Next base: position 73,017,549 of record NC_056625.2, on the reverse strand, counting down.
AACTCTCCAAGGTATGTTTACTTTGTGCACTTTCGTTGTGATGGATAACGTGATAATTTTATTCGTTTTTTTTAGGATTTAATTAGATGAAGCAGTGTAAAATTATGTTAGAAAGTGAAAGTGTTTCTCAATTACTGATTATTAAGAAATCAGAATCTCCAGCTCTTCAAATTTGAATTCAAGGGGGATTTCACCTAAAAACCAAACCACCAAAACCCTAAGCATTGGGTGCTTGAAGTTCTTCAGATGGATGCAATTAGAAAGCAGCCTTCCTAAACTCTTCCTTAGTATGCGAACTCTGGTTTTAATTTTAGGTTTTTTTTTGGTTCTTGGCCATCGATTACAATTAAACAAATTTCACCTCATGCCTTTACCGCTTCCTTATTTCAGAACCCCAAGTCTTCAAATCTTGAATCGATAAGTGTGGTCCAATGATAGTCAGACTCATTTCCCTGTTAATTGGTATGAAGATGTTAAGAGCATCTACGACATTCTCTCTTGCTTCTAATATACCACATTGCTTCTAATATACCACATTAAGTATAATGTTTTTCTACCCAAAGGTAAGATTTTTGTTTATAATTTAGATATGAACCGATAAGAAATTACTTTTGTTTGTCTAAATTTGATAAATGTGAGTTCCATTGTGCAAATATGCATTTTGTGATTATAAATTCAAACATTAGATGTATGCCTATTATGAAAATAGAGGACAACTTTATATCCTAAGGTCAAATTGGTCAAAACCATCTCCCCTGGGAATCAATCCATGTTCTTCCAAATATTAAATTGTTGACTTTTGTGGGAGGGGGTACTGATTCTAGGATTACTCCATCTTTCTTTAGCTTCAAATGAGTTCTGCATTTATTACAAAATATCATCCATATTTGTTATTTGAATACATTTGAATGCGTCATATAGATTATAATTAACGAAAATGGCAATATAGGCGGGAGATGGTTTTGACCAATTTAACCTTAGGAGATAAAGTTGTCCTTTATTTTCAACCTTGTGAGTAGTTTCGGTGAGTGTCATTTAAACACACAAACTAAACTTTAATTTTTTTTATTTTTACATTATATAAATTCACTTTTTTTTGTTTTGTTTGTGAAGTGTTGAACGTTATCAAGTGGATGGATATGTATACAATTCAGATAAAGAGCCTAAAACATCTAATACAAATACAAGGAACGATAATTACACCCATGCCACACTGGCAAATGATGTTGAACATGCTAATACTCTGTAATCATCTCTCATCTCATATATACATGTGTGTTTTAATTGGCTAAATGCTTTCTCCATTGAGACTTTGTCATTTAAAAATGGGTTTCCGCTAAATATTCGATGATTGGAATATGTCAATGGTCAGATGATTTATGCATTGAATGTACTTCCATATTGGGTGTTCATTGAACCATTTTCTCTCTCCTACATGGGCCCTGGTATATGATTTATGTGCACATGGATCGTTGGTTAAGTATGATGTTTAATTGGGTGTTTTTCTTTTTATGTTGTATATTTGTGTGTGTTTGGTGTTGTAGTAATTATGAAGGAATGTGTTTTAATTTCCCTGTTATCTTAATTGTGATGGATATAATAAAGTGCAATGAAATTTTAGATTTATGATATCCGAATGTTAAATCTCATTATGTTTCTTAAAAATATGATAGGAATGTACCCTGATAGTTTTGTGCCAAAACTCTGATTATTTGTACCCCTAGATGTTTCTGTTTATACATCAGGAAGAAGAGTATGTTATTGTTGGTTTTGGTTGCAGGCCTCCGCAAGACAAGTAACAAGAGTAGTCTGGTACTTCCAAAATGTTCCTTATTAAGACACTTTACTTCGGGAGGAGAGACGACCCTAGCGGCCGTCTGGATTGAAGTTGTGAAAATTAGGAGTTTAGGAAACTTCCAATAGCTGGTCGGCATCTTCTTTGTTATGCATAGCAGGCTTGTGGATAGATCGTTGAGGGTTGTGTTAGATTATCATTGCCTGTTCTTGTATGATGAAGGCTTTAGGGTTCGAAGCATGACCCGAAAACTTGATTGGAATTCAGTCGAATGTGGTTTCGACTCATGATAATTGGGGTTGAGATGATTTGAATATGGTAAGACCATAGGTGGTAACCATGGTTGGTTAGTAGTGTTGTAATACTATGATGTGATCGTAGCATCAACCAGTTTTAGGTAGACTATCGTTTGAGGTGGTCATGAGTATAAAGGGGGATTAGTTCAAGACTGGTGGATGGACCAGGTGCGAGACTGATAGTCTCAGCAATTGTTTGGGAACCTTTATATCCCGGTTTAGTGTTGGATTGTTGTGAATCAGAAGGTTTCGGGTGAAATGTAAGTGTAGATCCTTGGATCTGGGTTATGAGTGAAGTACCGAGTTGGTTCTTGGTGGGAACTCACATTAGGAATCGCGAGTGTTTATGTGCAAGGTCTTCTTTTTAGTAGGATATGAAATAGGGTATTTGTATATCGAGGGCATCAGTTGAAGGGTTTAGGGGTGAAGAATGTATTCAGTTTTAATGATAGATCAGGCCTTGGTGATTGTGTTCTGGATTGGTTCTATTTGTGCAGGGGTCAGGAAAGTATGGGGTTTTAGAATTTCAACAACGGTATATTGGTTCGCAGTTCAAGGTAGCAATGTCTTGTTCAGCAGCAGAAGGTTTATTTCCCTAGTTCGTCTCATGTTGTTCATGAAATTGTTATCATCAGTATGAGCCTTCTCTTGAGGGAATATCTATTCCCTTTGGTTAGGGGAATGATGCAGCAGCGTTTGGTCTGTAATTCTATTTTCTAGTGACAACCTCCTATTATCAGAATCCGAGTAGTCGGTTGGGGGATAAGTAGAATGGAATTAGCAATGGTTCAGTATGGACAGTCTATCAGGGAGTCAGACCATTATGAGACTTTAGAATCCAGGTTAGGTAAAAGTGGCTATTTCTGCTTGGGGATTGTTCTAGGCTAAGAAAGAATCCGTTCATCTTTAAGTTTGGAGAGCCCTGCTAGGGTTAGTTTCGGTTGCCTTGGGAAGGTTGTGGTATGTTTGGGGTGGTGGCAGTGTTGCTCGAGTTATCTGGCGTTCCGGGGATGGTAAGGAATGATTTCGAGGATGACATCTAATTTAAGTGGGGGAGAGTTGTAACGCCTTCTTCTGAATCGTTTCCTATTTCAAGGTGATGATTAGAGATCGGGCATTATCATGCTTATGGCCTCTGAGGAAATGGTATATGGACCCATTTGGATGTGGGTAGCGTAATTTAGATGATCTGGGTGTTTGGTTTGTCTTTTGCAGCCAAGGGGTATTTTGGTAAAGTGACAGCTCCGGCTTTTATGGAAATTGGATTTTTTTTCGGGAAGTTTTATGGCAGGTAGGAGTTGAAAAAAAGCATAGACTTCCGGTTACCTATTCATGGAAATAAGGATCGTCGAAATCAGACTTATAATGGATAAGTTATGGCCTTCGGATGAATTAAGGGTTTAAGGAAAAACCCAAGTACGCAGGGCATACATAAGGATTACGGAGGGCATACTGGTGCGAGGGTTGGTACGGGAGGCATACACTGGTTTACACTTAGTGCACTAGGAGGGACAGATGATAACAGACGTCGGATGACAAAGTTATGAATTTTTAACAGACTTTACTTGTATAGCCCTGTTAAAATATAACATTAAAAATTAATTCAAAATTAGTCGATGTCATCTAAACGAAAGTTGTAGATCCCGTCGATACCTACGCGTGGATATAAAGAATGTCAAAAAGGAGCTCGTATGCAAAATTTACAGATTTTAGAAGATAAATAGTTTTTGGAGTAACAACCAAGAGACACGTGGCGCGATCTGAGCCACTGCTTCCTCACCACAGCTTGGCGCCAAATGATGACACCTGGCCACGAACACCCAGTGTTCAGCAAGGGAACGCCCAACATTCACATCGGACACTACCTATAGATAGAGGCACAAATCACTCTAAAAACTCACACCTTTCCCACTTTTTCTCTCTCAAACACTCCTCTTAGCCCCTCCCATTCGCTAGCACTTCCCAAGTGCTAGAGGCGAGTCCTGGAGCACCAGAAGGCTCTCCGAGGAAGAGCTTTCGACTCGGAAGTTCTGCCCCTGCAGAGCCCAGTTCCTAGCCAAACCTCCTAGTTTCGCCGAAGGAAAAATGGAATTGTTAGAAGCGAAGCGTTGTCCGAGTAGAATCACCACTTTAACAAGTAAATGCATAGTTACTTTCATCTTACACATAGATATGAAGTATTTAATATAAATTACATTCTATGTGCTCATATTATTTGTGTTCTTGATATCTATGTTGGATGAACGATCTATACATTTTTTAAATGATTTAAACTGTATATGTATTTAATATCTACGAATATGTTGGGTAGAACATGGGTAGATGAGTGATGAGGGATGAAAGATGATATAGATGAACATTGGCAGTTGTGCCACAACATGTAGATGTTTTTGATGGGTTTTAGCCATAAGAACTTTCCTATGTGCGCATGCAAAACCCTAATGCTTGGATCTAGGCTTTCTAATAAACATGCTTTTGAATCCAAGTCTTCTAATGACTAATTAGGTTGAATAACAACATTGAAACAGATCTAGAATCATACCTTTGAGTTCCTTTATTGATCTTGAGGTCTTGGAGCTTCTAGAGTCACAAATGTCACTCCTCTAATGGCTTACAAACACCAATAGCAAGAAGAATGATTTAGGAGAGAGGAGAGGGGAGGAATTTCGACCAGAGGTTCCTTACTTTATGAGATGTGTCGAATTCCCTATGCCATGGGGTCTATTTATACTTGTAGACTCCTTAAGGGTTACAACCTAAACCCTAATTGGATAATCTTCTCTTAAGGCTATCCAAATCCATTCCATAGATAAACATATGGACGATTTTAGCTATCCTAAAGCTCTTAGAATTCGTCCGTACCATATCCCAATGGATTTACAGTCTAAAGCTTAACTATCAAACAATTGACAGTTTATACCCCTTTATTTAATTAACCTCTTTAAGTCACCAAATTAATTCTAATTAATTTTATGACTTATATTAATCAAATAACAAATATATTATTCACTATATTATTCCCATAATATATTAATAATATTTACTCTCTCTTAATAAATCATCCTATCAAGTTGCTATGGTGAAGGCAACCCAAAAGGACCATGCACAACCGGATCAAATACTTGCCTAATATAGTTGCAGCCTTAGACACTATTTCAACAGTTTTTGAACTACGACGTACTCTAAGCATCCTAGCAACTACGCCTAAAGAATATTATCGGCAACTGCGCCTAATAGAGGACATCATAATCCTGGCAGTTGCACCTAATGGAGAACATCATAATCCTGGAAGTTGCACCTAATGGAACATCATAATCTTGAAGAATTGACATAAATTTGATTCGAATTTAATCCGACTTTCTTCCCAAAAAAATTCTTTTAATCAAATTCGTTTTGTATCTTGCATTCATTTGTCTTTTCTTTGCAATTAATTCCTCAGTTGATTTCCGAATGTTAGTTTTCGGTTTTTCCTTTCTAATCATTGTTTCATTCTTTTATGATGAAGTTTCACTTGAAACATCTTTTGTACCACTTAGTCCGACCTTATTGTAACAAGAGTCTACATGATTCAATGGTTTTGAAACGTATTTTCCTTTTGATTTCCAGGAGGTCATTTCTAAGAGAACTTTTGTTTCATCAGCATTGTCTATTGGCTTTGACCATAAAAATTCATCACACCCTTTTGCATTATCATCAGAAATTAGGGACGTTAATTCAGGAGTGTCATTTTTTTCAGTCATTTCTTTGCAAAAACTTGATTTGGAGTTGTTTGAACTTTTGGAAAAACTGTTGCTTCTTCTTTCAAAACTTTTGAACCTTTGTTTTCAACAATTCGAATAAATTCAATTGGGTTTTTAGAAATTAAATTTTTCTTTGGTTCATCAAGATTTTTCACAAAGGCAGAACAATCAATTTCGTCTTTTACAGATATTTCACTCATTTCGCTTTATCAAATTCAGAAAAATTCTCAGAATTAAGAGTATTTTCCGAACTCAATTTCTTGCACAATAAGTCATATTTCTGCATAGCACTTAATCTGATTTCTTGTTTATCTTATTTGGTTAAGATATCTTTCATCATGTTTTTATGTTCTTTGGACTTAATATATTCCTTAATTTTCTCAAGTCCAACTCTGTAAGAATCAGAAACATCATATGAAGAAGCAATTGATTTGCATTTGTAACATTCAACATCAATTTCATCTTCTTTCAATTCAAGAAAAGACAAAATCATTTTATGCAAAACTTTACCTATTTTGCAATCCAAATGAAGCTGAGTAATATTGAAATACAGACATTTAGCAATTTGTAATATTGAAATACAGACATTTAGCAATTTTTTTTGACCCAGCAAATATAATATTACAATTTACTCCTAGACTAACACCTAAATCCACCTACGTCCACGACGGGACTTGAACCCTCGATCTCAAGGAGGGAGGGCACCACCTGATACCGCTAGGCTAGAAGCACTTTTGTGACGTTTAGCAATTAAACAAAAAATATTACGCTGTTTCAAAAGTACTCTACTATCTCTCTTAATAAAAATAATATCATCTCTAGATCTATTAAGCTCAACCTCCAAGGATTCTATTCTTATTCGTCTTTCCTCATTCTTAAATGTTACCCTGTTAAGATTATCATTCAGATTAGAATTACTGATACGAGTCCTTTTTAAGCTATCACTAAAATCAAAAATCGTATAACATAAATCATCCAATTCAGAATCATAGCGTGATGGGGGGATATTAAGAGATTTAAGAATAGAGTGTACCTTGTCGACAACCTTCTCGCATTCGCTAGCCTGCTCCCTGACTGTCTTCGTAGCAAAGCAGCTATCTGAAGCTTTTTCACCATCAGTTGCATATCCTTTCCTTTCCGAACTACCAATCTAAACCATCAAACACTTTCCTGCATAATCTTTCATCTCGGAATTCACCATGAAACACCCACCATGAGTAGGTTTCCTTACTTCTTCATCTTCTGAGTCAGTGGACAACACTTCGACTCGACCATCATCACTTTCCTCTTACACCATAAACACCGGTTTCGCATTTGATGCATTTAACTTTTGGAGTTCGTCTATTTTCTAAGTGTAATAAGCCTCGTCTTTATCCTTCTCCTTCTTCTCATTCTTTTTACGCAACATGCACTCCTTTGCGAAGTGATTCTTTCCATGACAATAGTTACAGTCATATCCATAATCACCTAGCAACTTCTTCTCTTCATCATTTTGAGTATTCTTGTAACTCTCCTCTCTTGGCTTTTCGTAACTGGAATTTCCCTGCTTTTACTTATTTCGGTAACAAGAAAAATTATTCTTAAAAATTTCTTGGGGTTAGACACCATCATTGCTTTATCTTCTTTAGAGAGTTCATTATCCGAAATGTCAGATTCAGAATCATCAGCAACTGACTTGTTACCCTTAGCAACCAACACCAAAGATCCAACACTAGAAACAAGCTTCGCTTCTTTAGTAACTTCATCTTCATGGGATTTCAGAATACCTATGAGTTTTTCCAACGAATAGTTTTTGAATTGTTCATATGCTTTAACAGTAGAAACTATAGATTTCCATTCAGATCTGAAACCATTCATGAATGTTACCTTTTCTTTAATGACTTGTCGCTTAAGATTTTATTTAAGCATTCTTCTTAACATGTGATTAAAACGATTTACTTTCTTTTCTGAATTCCCATCTGGTTTCTTCACGAAAGATCCAAATTCTAACAAAAGTGTCGTTTGCAAAGAATGTTCCAAGTCGGCATCACCTAAATATAATTCCTTCAGTCTGTCCCATATTCCTTTTGTAATATCGCATGAACTGACAAGACGAAATGTCTCAGGAGGAAGAACAAATCAAATGATTCTCATTGGCTTCAAATCGCATATCATCTTGTCCTTCTCATTATTCGGAATGTCATTGTGTTCAACAATGATTGCATTATAGTCATCCTGAGACTTGATTTCCTTTTTGGTACCTGAATACTTGTACGTTTCGACCATCATTGCATGCCATATATTAGATCCATGTTCTTCGATTCCCAACACATAATCTGCAAAGTGAAGAGCCCAGACTTCATAATCTTCTGGAAAAAGGATAGGAATCCTTGTTTTTGATCCAATTGCGCTTGGGAGATTGAATAAGAGAGAGTGAGGATTGTCGTTAGGCATATTAACGTGAATTCAGTGAAGAAAAATATAGAATCAGATGTGTAAACTTGAATCGAGTTCAAGGGGAAACGAGAGATTTAGATATGAGATCTACAATTAATTGAGACAATTGAGATCACAAACAGATATGAGAAAACTTAAAAACCCTAATGAAAACCCTTCACTCGATAGAAGAATAGCAATTGAATTACACTGTCACCTGCTCTGATACAAATTGTGAGCAACAAATAAAGATCGATAGATTCTATATTATGATATAGATCAAAGACAAGGAACAACAATGATTGAAATGGTGCCGAATGTATTAATCACAACAATAGAACAGTTACTTGAGGCAGAATTATTCTGTAATTGCTTCAACAGTTGTAACCCTAGATGTTACATGCACTCTATATATAGACAAAACTAATATAGCAATTCCGAACATGGACATGCCCATTTCGGAATCAGAATTTAAACATAAAATATGAAATCACCAACTTTGACTAAACACTAAATTAGACCTAACAATTATGTTTGGTGTGTGGTATCTTGGGGAACTCATTAAGCTTTGTGCTTACGGTTTTCAGTTTATGTTTCAGGAACTTCGATTTTCAAATGGAAGAGCTCGGGATGATTGCAGAGCACACACCACCTCGTTCTACATTTTCTTGATTTACTCTGATGTGATATGATGATTGATACATTTTTTTACTTTGATTTATATGATGATGTCTTGGGGATAATGGTTCTATTAATTCAAAAATAAAAAATTTTGGGTCCTACTTTTGGGACGTTTTAAGACAGCTCAGAGTCGGTAGAAGAGTTATGCAGACAATCATCGATTTGAGTTGGAGTTTCAAGTCGGTGACATGGTTTTGCTGAAGGAATCACCCTGGAAGGATGTAATACGCTTCAGGAAGAGGGGAAAATTGGGGTCCCGATATATCAGGCCAGTTCAGGTGATTGCCAGGGTAGGCAAGGTAGCTTATAGGTTAGACTTTCCTGAGGAGCTCAGTCAGATTCACAACACATTTCATGTTTCGCAGCTGCGGAAGTTTGTGACTGATGATTCAACGGTTATTCCTTTGGACGATGTTCAGGTTTATGATCGTTTGAATTACATTGAGAGACCAGTGGTGATTTTAGAGAGAAAGACAAAGGCCTTGCGCAACAAGGTGGTATCTCTGGTCAAGGTCCAATGGCAGCATTGGAAGGGTTCCGAATGGACTGGGGAACCCAAGTCTGAGATGCAAGAACATTATCATGAATATTTGCAGCCGCAAATTTCGAGGAAGAAGTCTAGTTCAAGTAGGGAGAATTTTGACATCACGGAAGTGAGGTATTTATGAAATTAACTCTTAAGTATGAATGTTTATGTTTTTAGCCCTTGAGTATGGGAAAGCTTGCAAAATGGCCCATAGTGGCATTTTCGTAAATTCAGGACAAGGCTGAGTACGTTGGGTGTACACATCGTACACAGGGCGTACATGAAGGATACTCAAACCCTAATTTTGGGGGTTTAGTCCATATATAAACATCAGCACTTGGCATCATTTTAAGGAAAAAGCTATGAACTTGATGATGATTTGTTTAAGATCTTGTTTGTAACACTCAGTTTCAGATTTGCTTTGTTGTTGGGGTTGCGGACCAGACGTCAGTGTTCATGAGAATTAAAGCATCGAGAAAGGAAGGATTTATCCCACTTCGGGTGTAGTTTCCATGGTATAAGTGATTTATGCATTCGATTGTGTCTTCGGAAGTCAAGGGTATGACTGTAATTTGATATCTTGGTATTTTATGGGTTTAGGGTTTTGTTCGGGAGATTTTACGGCTTGGGTGTGTTGTTAGGAGCATAGGGCATCTCGCCACCTTTTTGTGAATATAAGGTTCATTGGAAACGGACCAAGGATGAGGGAGTTAAGATACTTTGAAGTTATTGGCAGATTTGGTCCTTAGTGGAAAAATCTTGCATTTCAGCCCATGCATGCAAAGGTGGCATGCGCGTGAGTACGCCCAGCGTAGGCTAGGGTACACCCAACATAGGAATGGAAAAGTAGAACACGGGCTTGGGAGATGTACGCCCAGTGTACGTTCAAGATCCCCAAAACCCTAATTTTAAGGGTTGGCTCACTATTTAAGCACCATAAGTCCCAAGTGTGAGCCTCTCTTTCATCCTCCAGTGTCTTAAACCCTAAATCTCGAGCTATAGCTTCATCCAAGAGTGATGTGAGCTTTATATGTGCATTTTTAGTGGATTTAAGTGTATTTCAAGAACTGGTGGCTTGGTGCAAGGTGGTGGTAAAAGGAAAGGCTTGTGGATCTGGACTCTTTGCTTCATTTTCAGCTGATTGAAGGTAAAAACTTCTTGGCTTGATCATTAGAAGTTGAGATCTATGATTTTATGGTTTTCGGTCTCATTTTGACCTCATGAGCAAGATCTAGTGGTTGGACACCACTTCAGAAGCTTTGAGTTGCCACTCTTGGCAGATTTAAGGTTATAAGTTCATAAAATGCTTGCTTGATGCTTAGCTATGGTCCATGCATGTTCTTGTTGGGTTTCAATGGATTTAAATGGTTATTGGGTCTCTTTGAGTAATGTAAATGCATAAAGGTGTCGACTTTATGCATCAGGAGCTTAGTTGGAAGGTATTATGAGGTTATTATGCAAGGACTAAATGGATTAAGTCATGAATTAAGTTTTGGAAAGTTTGTGAGTACACCCCACGTAAAAGCAAGTACACCCCGCATACTGAAGTCTTCGTGGTACGCCCTGCATACCAGTGTGTACGCCCAGCGTAATGGCCCAATATCATTTTGGGCTTGGTTGTCATCATGGACATTAGGAGTTGGACTTCTAAATTGTCACACCCTAAAACCACGAATGGCGGAAACGTTCAGGGGTGGAGGACGTCATGTACAGTATCACAACAGTGTAATATAATAAACAAGCAACAACATCATCCATTGCATTATAAGTAGAGTTTCAATACATGTGTGTTCTTTCATAATGTACAACAATAAAATGAATAATCAAAATAAGGCGAGTCTTGTCTGTGCTCCATCTTCTCAAAACCTGACCACCGCACCTGTCTAACTGATGACCTGAGAATACAAGTTATTTTGAAAGCGAGTATTAGCTTTAAAGCTGGTGAATTCATAAGAAATTAAGTGTCGTTGTCTTGCTTATGAAAATCTGTTATGAAGGCCATGTAAACCTTTAAATGAAAATGTTGAGGTAAGTATGAAATCCCTAGAAAAACCCTTATTTTCTATAAGTATGAAATGTAGTCTTCTACCAAGACCCGAATGTTTTGTAAGTAAAATGATAGTTTTCCTTTGGTTGTTTAGTACTAAAGTACTTAGTCTAACTCATCGTTTATGTGAATATATCACAAAATAAAGTAAAATAGGAAAATGACATGATAGTCTTCTACCAAGACCCTAATGTTCTGTTATGACTAAGTAGTCTTCTACCAAGACTCGAATGTTCTGTTATGACTAAGTAGTCTTCTACCAAGACTCGAATGTTCTGTTATGACTAAGTAGTCTTCTACCAAGACCCGAATGTTTTGTAAGTAATATGATAGCTTTTCCTTTCTATTGACTAGTACTAGAGTACTTAGTCTAACTCATCATTTATGTGAAAGTATCACAAAATAAAGTAAACAAGAAAAATATAATCATGTAAGTGTTAGCCGGAGGTACTGGTGCTAACAAGACGAATGTAACTGTTATCCCGAGGTACTAGGGCTAACATAATACATATAACCTAATGAACATCCGAAGATTGTCCACTCATCCTCTGTAGCGGCAGTAGGATGGAAGGAGGGTTAGTCCCCGCATCGATCTCTTAATACAGATCGTCAACCTAATGATCCTCCGAAGATTCACATCTCATCCACTGTTGCAACAGTGGACAGAGGGATGGTTAGTCCCGTCACTGACTACTAAATAAGTGACAACCTTAAACATCCGTAGATATTCATCGACCACTGGTGCTAATCAGTGGGATTCAGAATGGTCAGTCCCGCCGAATTATCCCATTGAACTGGGGTAGGAAAGATAATTTACACAGTAAATACTAATAAATCATCATCATAGTTCTAAGTACAAGTATCCAGGTAAGTAAATACAGGATAATGCACCTAAGTAACAGTCTTCCTATATGGTATTCATGTAAGTGTGTTCATGTAACAGGTAAGTATATGTAAACATATTCATGTATCAGGTAATCCTAAGTAAGTGTACTCATGTATCATGTAAGGTATTGGTATGGACTCATGAATGAACTGACTCTTGTGTGATTCCTTGTAATAGTAATAATGTTTGATATCTTCTGACTATCCCTATGATAGCTAACTGGAAGGTAATTGGTTGTTTACGTAGGTTTATGCACTCTTGCTACCCAAGAGTATTGGAAACTAAATGAAGGGTGAAAACTATAATCTCTAACATATATATGAACATATGCGCATAAGTATAGTTTGATTCAAGAAGGTAATATAATGGTTTTGCAAGATATCTAGGAGTTTTGAACAATAATTTAGAGTGACTTGATGTCATTAAACATTTCAAAACTAATACTTTTGTTATCAAGGTATTTTAAGATAGAAAACCACTTCATGTGTCACCTTTTGAAATATGTGAAATCTACTGAGTGAAAACATAGTTACAAAATACATAAGATTGATTTAATAACATATTGTTTTCTACTTGTATTCCCCCCCCCCCCCCCCCCACTAAAACGTTTTAAATCATTTAAAACATTGATTAAGGGGTATGAACTCACCTGTTGTTGGTAGTTCGGATGAACTGGACGGCGTAGGATGGCTAGGTGTCAAGTGAGGACTTGTACACACACTACGATCCTAATGAACATATAATCATACATATATGCACTCAATTAGTCTTAAGTTACTAATTGATAAAGCTAAGACATCCTAGACATAATAAACACTTTATATAAGTGTTTTAAGCCCTAAGGATTGCATCTAAGCTATTGTGGGACAAGGCACTTGTGTTTAGGGTTCCAAAGGACCCAATATATGAGTTTACTCCTCATATACTAACACACATGGAGTTTACGGTTGTAAACTCTTGAGTTTACGGCCGTAAACTCCCAACCATGGGGGTTTGGTGTGTTTTGAAGTCCCTAATGATTCCTAGAATTATTCCAACTTGGTGGCTAAGTCCTTGGAAGGGTTTAAGGTCTAGAAACACTCCATTTAGGAGTTTACGGCCCTAAGGCCATTCCCCTTAGAGTTTACGGCCGTAAACTCTAAGTATGGTGTGTTTTTGATGCTTTCAAGTCTCTTGCACTTGTGGTATAGGTTCTAGACTTTTATTCCAAGCATATGAAGACCATTGACACACTTTGGTGCCCCTTTAATGAGTTTACGGCCCATGAACCATGTCATGGCCGTAAAATCACTTTGAAATGTGATTTTGATGTGCTTTGGTCCTTAGATTAAGTGGGGAACAATTCCATGTAAAGGTCTAGGGCTTTAGGTGTCTTAATAACACCCTTTAGTCCATTTCTATGGAGTTTACGGCCTAAGAAACACTTGGGCCGTAAACTCTCATTTGTTTGTGTTCTTTGATGTGCTTAAGGCCTTAGATTAAATGGGAACTAGTCTTGATAAAAGTTTTAAAGTTTTTGTGGCCTTAAAACATCATTTTGAGTTCAAAAAGGGAGTTTACGGCCTAAGCAACTCTTGGGCCGTGAACTCCCAAACTTGGGTGATTTTATGGTTGTTTTCTTGTCCCTAACACACATACATATGAGTCTAAGGCAGTTGTATAACACAAGGGTCGGTTTTGGCTTTGTTTCGGGAGTTTACCGCCCAAGAACGCCTTGGGGAGTAAACTCCTAGATCTAATGATTTAGCCATCTAAATCATGTTATAAGCACATAATAAGCATTCTAACACTACTAGAAAGAGTTACTCACGTTTTGGTATAAAAAACCCGAAGATCCGTGAGAGAGAAAATGGCTTTTCTCTAGTTGGAAATGTGAATAATGAATGAATTTGGTTCAGAATTCTATTTATAGTCTTGAGATATTTTTGGCAGAAAATATTTTTATTCCTGAAATGACTTCTCATATAACAGAGTGTTGGAATAACAGTGTTGCATAAAACCCTAGTGCAACCACTCTCCTGATATCTCCTTAAGTGTAAATCCTGAAAACTGCCACACTTATACCCGAAGCCTGGAATTTCCCTGAAACTGCTCTAAGCTCTATTGTCTTGATATGGGTTGTTCGGAATGGAAATTTTGGGTTGTCACATAAATGGAGGAACTGTTTTGGAATTGGGCTTCTTTTTAGACTAGAAATTGTTGGGCTTTTGGGTAAGGCCCATGTGGGGTTGGGCACAATTTGGAAATTTGTGCCAATAATGGGATTTTATGGATCTCTTAGTTTTGGGCCTTATTGGTTTTGAGCTTGGATTATAAATCATGGTTTGGAATTCAATTGCTAATTGGGTGATATTTTGGTATTGATAGCTCAGGGAGTCGGCTGGGCTACAGCTAGGGGTTCCTTGCAGTGAGCTTCAGCATTTGAGGTGAGTTTCCTCCTGAACTAAATGGGTCGAAGGCACCAATGACGGTCCGTATATATGATATGTGAGTTTCCGGACTACGGTTCGATTTTCGGTGGTACCCGATGACTATGTGCATGTTCGGTTATACTAGCTATATGTGTGATACTTGTATGTGCCTAGTTAAGGAGGTGAGTGTGGGTGGGGTTACGTATCTCATCATTAGCAGAGTAGGGGCGAGGCCCATTATAGGCGAGGCCTTAGGACTGGAACATACAATATTGTGTATGATTTCTTTATGTGTTAGCATGATTATATGATATTGATTGTATGTGTATAGTGGGCGAGGCACGGTGACAGGCAGGGTCTGGGATGAACAGATATGTATACCGAGCGGGGCTCGATGCCAGGTGGGGCCTGATGTCGGGCGGGGGCCTAGTATATGTGATTATGTGTATGGTATGTGGTATTTGGGGAACTCACTAAGCTTCGTGCTTACAGTTTTCAATTTTTGTTTCAGGTACTCCGGTTTTCAAATAAAAGAGCTCGGGACAGTCGCAGCGTATACACCAGTGTTTTCCGCAATATGCGATCTTTGAGATTGGACTCTGTTAATTGTTTTATTTCAAATGCTTTTCAAAGTTCTGACCGATGCTATAATAGTGTTTTTAATATTAAAAATAAAATTTTTATCTTGGAATTTTGGGTCGTTACAAGTTGGTATCAGAGCCTTGGTTTGAGGGATTCGGGCATGCTCTCGGGTGTGCCTGAACTCAAACTAAGGGTTACTGGAAATTTTTATAAAATAAACATTTAACTAAAAAGGAATTTCCTAATCAAAGAAAAGGGTGTGATGCATGCAATCGGTCGAGCTCAAGTAAGTGGTTCCCAAAATACCAATAGATGTTATTTATGATATGTGTTATGATTATGAGAATTTTATGCTAGATTAGGGCTAAGGATTCGCTCAGTATTATGTGATAGGAGAAATGACTTTATATGCCTGATTGTATGAGCTTTATAATTGCATGCTAGTATTGATTCCAAATAAGTGGATAAAATTGCTTGATTAGTGTATGTTGATTAGATTTTCCGTTGCCTGGATGTTGCTTGCTTTGTGCTTTGTGGGGCTCTTAGCAATGTGAGTTATTTACTAAGTAAATATGCTAAAGCCACACATGGCACATGCTGGATAATCTTAGAGTGACGGATTGGATCTTGTTGGGCATCTCTCGTTTGAGTCCAACCGTTCTAGGGTTGAGTCTTTTACTCGAAGGATTATCTGATCTCTGTTGCATGTGACCATATTCATGAGGTAGCTGGTAGAAATTAATGGGAATCCTTCCGCAGCTGAGGGTTGGGTGGGATCGGGAACCTAGGAGAGCCTAGGATAAGTGAGTTTAGTGGTGTGGTTTAGTGAGTTTTGGTGATTTTGTTGAGAACGTGACTTGGAGGTTTCAAGATTATTGTTGAGGAAAGTATGGATAAGTGTCAAAGGTAGTATTGGGACCGTACTACTAAAAGCACAAGATCCATACTCGAATTAGTGAGACTCTTGGAGAATCTAAGAATATTATGGGAAAAGGATCCTTGGTTATGTTTAGATCCTTGGCATGTCGTATTTTAGTTGGAGATGAGCGCTTAGGGAGGCGGTTCTGGTTTTGGTTCTGGTTCGGGTTCTGGCTCAGGTATGGATGCAAAGCCGATTATCGAGCGGTTGTGGGAGTTCATCTCATCAGAGATTTCTCGTTGTGTTTTGGAGGTTTTGGATGAGCGCGTGGGTGTGCTCCATGCGGAGGTTATGGCTATGATATGATCTCGCACTCTGTCCTTTAGGGAGTTTCGTGCTTGCGGAGCTCCTGCTTGCCATGGGGAGAGGGGCCCCATTGCCAGTAGGAGGTGGTTAGCGGATGTGGCTAACGCGTTCAGGACGAGTTTCTGCCCTGGGGAGGCAAAGGTAAGATAAGTTTCTTACATATTGAAGGATCGGGCATGTGATTGGTGGGAAGGGGTTGGTAGTGAGTTGGGCGATGATGTCGTTGATGCTATGTCATGGGAAGACTTATGACCAGCGTTCGAGAGGCCAGCATGGCCGGAGTCAGTGCAACACGTGCGGGAAACGGCACGATGGATTTTGTCGTTCCAGGGGTATGGCATGCTACAAGTGTGGCAGGGTTGATCATGTCAGCAGGGATTGTCCTCAGGGGGCAAGCCTATTATGTTTTCACTGCGATCAGGTGGGCCACAAGAAGTCGACTGCCCGATGTTGAGGGGAGGAGCAGTGAGTGCGCCTGCTCCGGCTACTTTAAGGATCACCGATGGATGAGAGGGCATGGCAGGAGCCCCAGTGGAGAGGAGTCGGACTTTGCAGTGACAGTCATAGGAGATCGGGACTCCAGCAAGCAATGTTGTAGGTATGTCTCTTTTGCTTCTTTTCGGTTCCATCTGTATTTTGTTGTTTTGCATCGGTTTGGGTAAGTGTATCTATAGTTTATTCCTGGATTATGTTTGGATTATATCTTCAAGTAGTATTATATGCCGTTTTGCATGTCGTGAAATATTAGTGGGTAGTAAAAGGTTGTTTCCATTTTTGCAGGTTAGAGTGTTCAATGTTATTCTAGGTTGTGGTCGAGGATCGGTTTAGGGGTATTGTGTGGAAGGTCTTTGGTCAGGGTTTAGTGGGGTGGTTATCCAGCATCGTCAGGGTTCGATGAGTTCAATCTTTGAGCTTGGGTTGGTTTTCTCGAAGCGCCAAGGGAAGTGATCTATTGCTGAGGTTTTGGTCAGAGCATCGGTTATTTGAAATTCAAGATTTGAGTGTGGCACCATTACAAGGCTTTTGGGGTTATCAGTTTCGCTAGGATTCGGGAATTGTTCAACTAGTCTTTAAAGTTTGTATAGTCTTTTGGGTTTGGCTGGTGATGGAGCACTAGCATTGGTAAGTGCAGGATGTCTGCAGTTGGTTGTTAGAGGGTAAAAAAGGATTGGGAATCCTTCAATGCTCAGGTGTTATGAAGAATTATTTGAATCTAAGTGGGGGAGAATTGTTCATGTATTCAGGAGCATAAGCAGGTGCGAAACTAGGATGAGTCTCACATACCCCATCAAAGGAAGGATGGTGGGCAAGAGGTCATCTGAATGGCGGATTGCGTGAGTTGGGAGCTCATGAAACTTTCCAACATGGGGATCGTACCTTCTTGGCGTTTGATAGCAGGTATTGGGGAACCGGGTTGGGGATTCCCGTCAAGAAACGAGTTCAGTCGAAATGCTATGTTGTGTGCGTGCTTGACCTTAGGTACGTTCGGATTGGTAATTTAGCAGTAAGTTTATGGGCATTGGCTGAGATAACGAGGGAAAGTATTGTATGACTACAGGGCAGTTATAGCGTTCTCTATGCGGCCAGATAGTGTGGGAAAGTGTTGTAAGACTGCAGAATGAGTCGTAGCATTCACAAATTCTTTCAGATGAGTTAGGCCAGGGTGGTTCAGTTCATCAGATTGCGAAAAGGCCACAACATGATTGGAACCTGGAAAAGGTAAGTTGTTGGGGTTCGAGGTGGAGTTGGGCATGTATACCCCTAGGTAGGTGGGACCCGTGGGCAAGGCCGCTCCATGGTATGGTTCGGGTGGGACCCGTGGGTAAGGCCTGTGGGCTTATAGCAGTGCAGGTGGGACCTGGCAGAGACCGTTGGGTCAAGGCATAGGATTTTGGATCTTAAGATTTATGGAGCCAGAAGTGGCTGCATGGATGAGGTAGTTTTCGATAGCCAAAGTTTTCTTAGGAAGTTGCAGGGAGTGACTGTGAGGGTGTTCTTTCGCTCAGAAACCGGGTGGGAATTCGAGATTCCAGATAGTTGGCAGATAAGTTGGGACCAAGGAGGTCTTGTTTCATTTGGGAAGTGGACAAGAGGCAGCATGATGTTTCGGGAAAAAGTAGTGATGTGAGGATTCTTGTGTGTGGCGTAGCTTGCTGATTGAAAGTGCTAAGTCACTTACAGTTGGATTAAATAATCTCAGAGTAATTGATTTGACCCTATTACGCAGCTCTCGTCTGAGTCTAACTTTTGCAGGGCTGAATCTTCTACTCAAAGGATTATCTGAGCATTCTGTCAAGTATAATTGTTATGTAGATGGTTATTGTTAGTGGCTTTGTTTTCATAGATTACATTAGGATATTCAAGATTGGAAGTAGCATGGTTGGTCAGTTATTCGATGACGTTTTGTGCATTATAATATTTCAGCATGGGTGGTCTGTCGGGGAGACAAACCATTATAGATTTCAGATTTTGGATAGGCGGAAGTGGTTTCGCGGGAGCTTAAGGTTTGTTTCCTTCAGGATGGGATTTCTGTTTGGATTTTGGGTATCTCCAAAAGGTTGTCTTTTACGCTGAATCTTCAGTTGCATTCCTCGTATTTATTGTTTTCTTATATGGGTGTTAGTAAGGAGCGATTTTGAGGACGAAATCTACTTTAAGTGGGGGAGAGTTGTAACACTCGGTTTTCCGAATTGCTTTGTTGTTGGGGCTGCAACCCAGTCAACAGTTGTCACGAGAATTAGGGCTTTGAGAAAGGAAGGATTTATCCCACTTCGGGTGTAGTTGCCATGGTATAAGTGATCCATGTATTCAATTGTGTCTTCGGAAGCCAATGGTATGACTGTAATTTGATATCTTGATATTTTATGGGTTTAGGGTTTTGTTTGGGAGGTTTTAAGGCTTGGGTGTGTTGTTAGGAGCGTAGGGCTTCTCACCACATTTTCGTGGATTTAAGGTTTGCTGGAAAAGGACCTAGGATGAGGGAGTTATGATACTTTGAAGTTATTGGCAGATTTGGTCCTTGGTGGAAAAAGCTTGCATTTCATCCCATGCATGAAAAGGTGGCATGTGCGTGAGTATGCCCAATGCAGGCTAGGGTATGCCCAGCGTAGGAATGGAAAAGTAGAACGCGGGCTTGGGAGTTGTACACCCATCGAACAGGAAGTACGCCCAACGTACGTTCAGGATCCCTAAAACCCTAATTTTAAGGGTTGGCTCGCTATTTAAGCACCTTAAGTCCCAGGTGTGAGCCTCTCTTTCATCCTCCAGTGTCTTAAACCCTAAATCTCGAGCTATAGCTTCATCCAAAAGTGTTGGGACGTTGTATGTGCCTTTTTGGTGGACTTAAGTGTATTTCAAGAATTGGTGGCTTGGTGCAAGGTGGTGGTGCAAGGAAAGACGTGTGGATCTGGACTCTTTGCTTCATTTTCAGCTCATTGAAGGTAAAGATTTATTGGATTGATCATTAGAAGTTGAGATCTATGATTTTATGGTTTTTGGTCCCATTTTGACCTCATGAGCAAGATCTCGTGGTTGGACACAACTTCAGAAGCTTTGAGTTACCACTCTTGGTAGATTTAAGGTTATAAGTTCATAAAAATGTTTTCTTGATGCTTAGATATGGTCCATGCATGTTCTCGGCCAGAAAAGACCGATTTTCATTTATGCTTTTAAATAATTTCAGAGTAAATCCTTTTGATTTGAAAGAGTTGCGGAATTTGTTCCCAAAACAAAACATGATAAAATAATATTTATCAAAGCATTTCATCAAGAGATGCATTTCATTATATAATCAAAACTCGGGATGTCATGTTCCGATACAGACCATAAAGCATAAACGATAAACATTACAAGTCATTCAACAAATATATACATATACAGACTTGTAAACAAAACAACAAGATGATCCATCCATCTTACGCCCTTGTGCCACTTCCTGTAATACAAATAAAACTGAGTGGGTCAGGCTTGGGAGCCTGGTGAGCATATAGGGTTTTCAACCCACAATAAATAAGTTATATTTAATTTCACCAACCAATCACTATCCCGATTACCCATTCCCGTTATCCTCACTTTACGTCCCTAAAACAACAACTATCTCAAGGGACCTAATCTAGGATTTTCATCGGGACGGACATCACTGCTAAGGGGTTTCCTCAACAATAGGTATCCTAAAGGCAACCATGAGGGGGATAGAGTACACCGGTGAACACATCGTTCACAACACCTACAGGTTATGAACCTGCTAGCGTTCCACTGGACTGTCTAGAAAGAGTCTGTGGTCGTTATCCATACTCCGTTAAATAACTAGATCAACAACAACAACAACAACATCGAGGCCTCTCATCTGTTTATTACACACCAACTATCTACCCATGTTCTACCCAACATATTAGTAGATAAGAATATATTTTCATACATAGTTTAAAACCTATATATCATTTTCATTCAATATATATATTCCATATAACAGATGAGGCATACCACATAACACGTATTTCATAGAAAGCAATTCAGATCTATGAGATGGAATAAAGTGAATATCCATTCACGCATACAATCACAAAATATACACATAGCAAGTATATCGCATAAAATACTTCATAGTTACTTCTTAGAAGAAAGTAACTGCACCCACACACATATAAACCACAATTTACTTAATACACTCAAACCGCACTTGTATTATTATCGTGTTTATGAAAGGTAGTATACACTCACTTGATCAGAAGATGATCGGACAGCACTACGACTTGCAGAAGTAGTAATCCTCAGCAGATCTGGAAGATCTCTACAAAAATCGAACTTCTCGCGGGCAGAGCTTCGACTCGGGAACCGCACTTCTCGGGATCTTTGGGATCTCGGGACTTGCTTCGGGTCTCGGGGATATTACCGGGGCTTCGGGGTACTTCTGGCACGCAAAACGATGTAAAACGGGAGAGAGAAGAGAGAAAATAGCAACCCTAAACGGCTGGCCCTTCAAATCTATTTATAGGGCAAATTTGGCCCTTGCCACGTCGTGGCAACCTTGTTCCACGTCGTGGGCTTGGTCGTCACTGCATGCGTCATCCCAAGTTGCATCTGGGGGCCTTCCGGAGGTGACAGGACACTTGCCACGTCGTGGCATCTGACAGTTTTGGGGTTTCGCGCCCCGAACTTCAGAAATTCATAACTTTCGCATACGAACTCCGTTTTCGACGTTCTTTATATCGCCGCGAAGGTGAGATTATGCTCTACAACTCTCGTTTAGACTCCATTGGCTAATTTTGACTTTATTTTTAATATATTATAAGTATATTACTTATATATTATCTTTAGTAGGCCGGGACAGGAAAACTCCGTTCGAAATTCATAACTCCTTCATCTGAACTCCGATTCCGTCCGTCTTTCCGTCGTTGCACTACTATCGATGAGATCTTCAATTATCATTTAGATCACTAAGGATAGTTATCTATCTACCTTAAATTCACTATTTACGTCGCGCTGGGTCGTGTCGGTTCTGTCGCGAAACTTCGACAGGTCATAACTTCTTCGTTATAACTCGGATTTCGACATTCCTTATATATTCAGAAACCTCATTTCGACCACTACAACTTTATGTAAAGATATCAGACTTATCTCATACTTTACTTTTGACGCTTAATTTTATTCTTAATTAATCAAACCACATAATTAAGCAATTAGGCACAAAACACATAATAATCAAATAATATACTTCTATTATTTCAAAACGGGTTACAAAAGTTAACCTAGACTATTATATTGCTAAAAACGGCAAGCCCGGAAACACAGGCGTTACATTATTCCCCTCCTCTTAGTCTCTCCTCCAGCCTCCAAGACCAGAACCCTAGATCTCGAAACCCTAATGCTTGTGAGCCACTTTTGAGAGAGTTTTGTGTTCTTGAAGTCAAGAAGAATAAGAGGGAACTTGAAGGATCAAGGAAAATCTTGTGGATCCATAAGTAGCTTCTCAATCTCATCATTTTCTGGTAGTCAAGTCTCTAACTTGATCATTGGTTCATTGGATCTACTCATTTCCCCTTTTTGAAGACTTTGTCCCAAGAATGGTTGCTGATATGGACATATTTAGTTATAAAATTCATGCATTATCTTAATACTTTATGTTGTTTTTGTCTCATTTAATGAACAAAAGGTGCTTAATTAGTTTATAATTTCATTTTTCAGCAACAATTATATGCTCGGGTGTAAAATGAAGCGGAACTAGCGATTGGACGCTTGGATCTTGGATTTTGAAGAAAGAAGGACGTTGCTGGACAGCTTGACCCCTCGTCAGTGTTTTGGCCATATATCATGAACCGTAACTCCGACTGACGAGATTCAAAATGTTCTGAAAAGTAGACACAAGTTCGGACGACTTTCGTTTTTTGAGAAAATGCTGATTCGAAACGTACTCGGCGAGTAGGGTCGATTACTCGGCGAGTAGGGTCGATTACTCGGCGAGTTGTATCGAACTTTCGCGATTCTGGACGCGCTGACTTGCCGCACACGGGTTTTAAGTGATGTACTCGGCGAGTAGGTCACTGGACTCGCCGAGTAGCCTCTGTTTTGTGAAAATCTATATAAAGGGACTCTCAGATCGATATCATAGCATGGAGAGAAACCCTAGGAGGCTGAGAAACGATTGGAAGTGCTGCTAGGTCGTGAGGAACTGAAGAATCAACCCTACATTCAATTGTGAAGAGAATCAAGACAATTTTGGTTTATTCTTAGTAACCTTTTGATTTGAATCATGTTTACATACTTTGATTTCGTTTTTGAGTTTATGTTTACTGCAATCATGAGCTAAAAACTTATTCTTCTGTTAGGGTAGACAATTTTGTGAACATAGATTGATTATTTGAGTAGGATTAATTTTAATTGGTAATTATGTTTTGTTAAGCTTGTTAAAGAACCTTATGTGTTGACAATAACTATTCTTTTGTTAATAAATTAGTAATTAAGTTGTATGAACATCTCTTAGTTATTAATTTCATATGATTTATTGTGACCACATAGTTGTATGTCTAGGAATAACGAATGTGAAACTAGAATTAACTAGAAGATAGGTAAGTTAATGTGTGAGATTGTTTGATGAACATCAGCAATAGGTTAATTGAAGGGTCAATTTAATTAACCATTACAAGTCTTACTTAACCCGAATCAATAATCTAGGAAACCCGTTAATTTAGACAACTGGCCATTGCTTGAGTTAATTTGTTTTCTAAGAATTAGGAATAGCGAACGTGAACCTAATTATCTTAATCGGTATCCAATGAAGAATTAATCTGATACATTAAAATCATCCATGGGAACAAATGAGTCGTACCTAAACAGAAGTCCTCTTTACTATTGAATTTAGTTGGTAATTAATTGTTTCAGTTGCTAGTTAGTTAATTTGTGTGTTGGTTATTCTAATTAGGTTTCTAATCTTGTAAAACTAGAGAAAACCTCCATTTTGTTATTTGTTTTATTTAGATAATATTAGCATTTATTTTAATTGTTTACCGTTCCCTGTGTTCGATACCCTACTTGCTTGAACTATATTACTAATCGATAGGTACACTGCCTTTCGTGTGTTTATTTTGTGTCTAAGTTAGTAGGATTAAAACTAGTTGGTTTTACACACATCAAGTTTTTGGCGCCGTTGCCGGGGAACGGTTCAAATAGTTAATTTTATTTGCTAATTGTTATCGTTTTTATTTTATTGATTAGTTTTTTTTATTTTAATTTTAATTTTGATTTATTATGTATTTTCCAAATCTCGATGCTTTTGATGCTTTTCTTGAGGAAGTAGTGCAGGAAGATGAGGATTATGACTCAGATGATGATTTGAAGAAATTTGGAAGAAGGTTAGATAACTTCTTGTCTAACGAACAAGAACAATCCGAGTCACAAGAGCTAGAGTTACAAGATGAAGAATTTAATCCAGAAAAAGATTTGGAGGAGCTGGAAAGGTTGCTAGTAGAGAGGTCAGACGAAGAACAAGAACAAGCTGAATTGCAGGAACCAAGTTGTGGTTTGACCATTACCACGACATGGTCCCATGTTCTTCCGGTTTGTGTTTCGAAGCATGGGGTGACGATTCCAACTTTGGAGAAAGTTCTGAAGCGCGATCCATTTCTGATTAGTACCCGACCGGTCCCAACCCTTGTCAATATTCTTGGGTTTTATGAATTCAAGCTCGTTTGGCCAATTTTTGAAGCAAAGAGTCGAATTTTACAAATTGGTCCAAAGAAAATATTTAATGCAATGGATGGATGGGCATTGATTTTATTGGAAGTTTATTAAGTTGGGAGTCCAGCTAAAGACTCGCACAAAAAGAAGCGCTTGCGGGAGGCAACCCGTCATTAGAGTTTGCTTTTCTTTTTCTTTATAAACTTCTAGTGTTTAAGGATAATTTAGGATTTTTTTTTATTTTAATTTTTTTATTACTTGGTTTTTGTTTTTGATCTTTTCAGTTTGAGTGTAAGGATGCATGTGAGGGTCTAGAGTCAAGGCTGACGAAGCAAGAAATCGAGTCTAGGCGAGAGAGGAAACGAAGTTTTGAGTCAAGATATGAGTCCAACTGATAGAAGGGTTAAAGAGTGTTTATTCCCTGAAGAAAAATGAGGGAAATTATTAGTTTATATAACCCCTATACATCAGAAACGGACTTGGGCAGAATAAAATTTTTGTCACACAGCAGTCTACTCGCCGAGTGCATCTTATGGACTCGCCGAGTCCATGTGAAAATTCATGATTCTTCTGCCATTTACGCTTCAACTCGGCGAGTCTACATACTTACTCGACGAGTCGCTCATTCTTCATACTTTTGAGCTGAAGATTTGATGACATTTGATATGGGCATTGGTTCTATTCTTTGAAGATCATTTTCCGAGCATTTCCAAGAGTTTTTCCCTTATATTTGGAGCTTTTATAAAGGCTATACCACACGAGACTTTGACACCCAAGACATGGATGAGTTGTTCCCATGTCTAAAGTCAATTGAAGATGGAGCTGAAGAGAAGAGATATCAACCTCGCCACTACTATCCCAGGGGAGTTTGTTCCAATTCTCTTCTTATTTTTATTGTTCTTTATCATGCATAATATGCAATGAGGACATTGCAAAAATTAAGTGTGGGGTAGGGGGTTGGTTATATTAGTTAAAATTTTAGTTAAAATTCGAAAATCTTGAAATTTTAGTTAATTTTGAAATTTTTGCATTAAAATTGCTAGGGCTAAGTTAGAAAATTTTGGTAAAGCAATTAGGGATCATGCTAGTATTATATTTGATGATTGCATGAAGACTCAAATGTTTAGTTGAGCCTATATACGTTCTAGTGCATTTGTGGCTTCCTTATTCCAGTGAAATCATGGGACAAAAACATGACCTCGCTTAGTTTGAAGGATGCAATATGTTTAGCATCGTGTACCAGAAATGTATCCAGGAAAATTATTATCGCTAACCAATAAGGGTTGAAGTTGAGCGCCCCTGCTTAAGCATGTAGGCATTTGCGTGAAAAAAAGTGAGTTACATGTTAAAAAAAAAGAGAGAGAGAATTACAAGAAAAGTTTGAAGAATTTTTGGAGCATCAAAGTTAAGTATGAAGTTCAAAGATCAAAGTTCTAAAAAAAAAAAGTTGAAGATACCAAAAATCAAACAACAAGGTGGTGAATTCAAAGAAATTAAAGATCAAATGTCAAAGAAGTGAAGAATTCTAAAAGAGCTCCATAGTGGTATCATAAATTGTAATTGTCTAGATTATGTATGCTTGGGTTGCTCAACCAAAAATACCT
Organism: Lactuca sativa; assembly: GCF_002870075.4. Classification (NCBI taxonomy): domain Eukaryota; kingdom Viridiplantae; phylum Streptophyta; class Magnoliopsida; order Asterales; family Asteraceae; genus Lactuca; species Lactuca sativa. The sequence continues at coordinate 72,991,169 of NC_056625.2, read as the reverse complement.
TGAGGTTAAGAGGTTTTCTGAGGATGGATTCGGAGGGATGCATAAAATGAGCATTGTTCGGAAAAAGTGGGCAAATTTTTATGAGGATTGTGAGTATTTAGAGTATGGGGGGTTCCTTAGGAAAATTGTAGACACAAATGCATGCGTTGCGGTCTTGGCATAATGGATGGGTTCGATTGGAGTTGTCTTATGTAATATTAGTTGCTTTGGGGATTTGGACGTCCCCAAGCTAGATCCTTTCAGATATGTATGTATTTAGGGTGGTTAAGGTATAAAGGTGCAAAAAGGCCTTTTGAGCAAAAAGGGCCATGTATGGATGTAAAGGTAGAGGCTTTGCGTGTTATTTCGACCCTAGAAGGTGAGATCTGGGTCCTGGATGCTTTGTGTTCGACTGAAATCATCTGAATATAATTAGACTTAGAGGGACTCGGCGAGTTGCTCCTAGGACTCAGCGAGTCAGGCTGTTTTCTTGCCCAAAACCCTTATGGTAGTGGGTGTGAGTTGAGTTGGAAGAGGACTTAGCCAGTTGGGCTCATTATGGACTTGAAGATCATCGTACGCGACAGGTTCAAGGAATGAACTCGACGAGTCCAAGGCAAAATCCCTAACTTATGAAGATGGACTCGATGAGTTCAAAGGTGAACTCGACGAGTCAGCTGAACAAGGGTCCCGGCGTGTTTGAAGGTGAACTTGACGAGCTCAAGGAAGACTCGGCGAGTAGGACCGAAGTCCAGAGTTACGTGTAGATTGTGGGACTCGACGAGTTGGTGGGTTAACTCGGCAAGTTGAGTCAACTCGGAGTGTTGACTTTGACTAAGTTTGACCTGGTTTGACTTTTGAGGGTATTGTGGTCTAAGTGTTATTTTGGGTATTGATAGTTCGAGGAGCCGAAGGATCAGCAGTTCAGGATTGCCGGTTAGCATTCAGAGGTGTTCAGCTAGTCTTCACCAGTGTGAGGTGAGTCTCATCACTGTTTGTATGGGTCTAAGGCACCAATGCTGGCCCATTATGTTTATCTATCGTAGGAAGACCCAGGGGTAAGCCCTAGGCACTTATTGTATATGCAATGTCGGTCCAATGGACGTTCAAACAGGGCCCAAAAGATCATAGGGCCCAAAAATTCTTTAATAATTTTTGTATACTAGGTTCATTCGGCCCAAAAAAAATTAGGTTAGTTTTTATTACTCGCCGGAAGAAGGAACGCCAGCTAGAAGAAGGAGCGGGAATGAATTTTCGGGAAACAGAAAACTCTTTGGTTTCTTCTAATCTTCTTCATTGACGTGGACATGGGTAATAGCAAACATCATTGTAGGAGCACGAGGAGCGGTAATATGTATTCAATCGTTTCTATTCCAATATTAAAGACACGATTTCAGTTCTTAATTTCGTTTCTTCTTCTTTTTCTTCAGCGATAACAGCCAACCAATTCAGTCTATTCTTACTTCTATCTCTTCTAATCCTCTTCTTCTTCACTGAGTCTCAAAACTTCAAAACTATCAAGCTTCAAATTTTCGAATTAAGAATCATTAAATTTCAAAATATGAAGCTTCAAAATCTTACCTGTTTGACTGTTTGAGCCTTGAGGTTTCAAAATCAAAGGTAACTTTAAACTTTAGTTTTGTTTTTCATGGTTTGTTATTTTCTAATTGAATAATTTTTGATCAATTTTTCTTTTTCTGATCAAATTTTGAATTACAAGACCATCAATATCATTTTCTGTAATCAGAAGGAACATGGGTCAAGGAATAACGAATTCAGGTAAATTCTCCTTTCAAGTTTTTGATTTTTTCTACTTTTTCGTTTCTGAAAAATCACAAATTCTGATTTTCTGTTTCTATTTACTTCTTATTTGTAAGGACTAAGAACTATATTTTGATCTCGGATCGCAGGTTTTCTGATTTTTTTGGAGCATAACATTGTTTTCTGATTTGAAGTATCAAAATATAAGGTAATTTTCAGATTATGATCTAATATGATTTCTTTAATTTTTCTTTTCTGATATGCTATTTGATTTCTTATTTGGATTCTGATTTTTACTTACAATTTTGGTATCTTCTCTTGGTGATTTAAAGTGTGGAAAATCTAGAACCAAGAAGAAATCTACAAATCTCAATTCGCAAATAAGGTCGTTTCTTTCTTTTCTATAATTTACAATGCCTCCTAGATTAAAAAAATATGCATATGGATATGAAAAACGTAAAAGAAACAAAAAGTTGAAGAAGATAATAAAACTCAAGCAGGTTCTATGGATAAGTTTATAACAAAAAAAAACATAAAATTTTTCGGAAAATGAAACACAAACTGTTAATGAAGATAATCTTGATGATAATGATTATGTTGATGTTGATGTTAATGATAATGCTAATGACAATGTTGATGTTAATGATAATCCTAATGTTGATGTTGATGATAATGTTGATTTTCACACTTTTGATATATTTGATCCAAGAAATTGGGATGTTCTTGATTCTAATATGATAAATATATTTGCATTGAAAGGTCCTAAAAGAGATTTATCCATTATAAAAGGTCCTAAAGATAAATATTTTAAGAAGATTTTCTGCAACATATTACACTAAAACTTTACCAAATGGGGAAAAATGTGATAGAGATTGGATTGTTAATTCTAAATAAATTGATAAAATTTTTTGTTTTTGTTGTAAAAATTTTCAAAAAGGGTGTGGAAATGGTCGATTAGCAAATGAGGGTTTTAGAGATTGGATACATCTTAACACTAGAATTAAAGAGCATGAAACTAGTATGGAACATGTTAAAAATATAAATACTTGGTATGATTTGCGTTTAAGATTACAAAAAAATAAAAATATTGATAATGCAGCTCAAAAACATTTTGAAAAAGAAAAAGTTCATTGGAGACAAGTTTTGTTGAGATTTATCTCTATTGTGAAATTTCTTGCTAAACATAATCTTGCTTTGCGTGGTACTAATGAGAAAGTGTATGAAGATAACAATGAAAATTTCTTAGACTTATTTGAAATGTTGGTTGAATTTGACATGGTTTCTTATGAGCATATACAACGTATTACAAATGAAATTGGTATCCATAAACATTATATTGGGCATAGGATACAAAATGAATTAATAATTTTGCTTTCTTCAGAAATAAAATCTACGATTATTAGAAAGATAAAAAAATGCAAAATATTTTTCTATAATACTTGATTTTACTCCCGATATAAGTCACCAAGAGCAAATGACTATTATTTTATGATATGTGGATGTTTCGTCAAATGTTGTTTGCATTGAAGAATCCTTTTTAGGGCTTTTAGATGTAAATGGTACAACCGGCCAAGGACTTTTTGATGTTTTACAAAATGAATTAAATTTGCTTGATCTTGACATTAATAATGTGCATGAACAAGGTTATGATAATGGATCAAATATGAAAAGAAAACATCAAGGAATGCAAAAAAAGCTTTTAGATATAAATTCTAGAGCTTTTTATTCTCCTTGTGGTTGTCATAGTTTGAACTTAACTTTGTGTGATATGGCTAATACTTGTGGTAAAGCTAAAGGTTTTTTTGGAACAATACAACGTACCTATACAATTTTTGCAAATTCCACTAAGAGATGACAAATTTTAAAAGATAATGTAAAAGGGTTAACTCCTAAATCTTTGTCATCCGCTCGGTGGGAGAGTCGTGTTGATAGTGTTAAAGCTATAAGATTTCAAATTTTTGACATACAAAAGGCTTTACTTCGGGTAGCCAAAAATGATAATGATCCAAAAATAACAAGTGAAGTTAAATCTTTAGCAAAAAATGAACTTGGTAACTTTGAGTTTATATTGACTTTAGTAATTTGGTATGAAATGTTAAATACTGTTAATTTAGTTAGCAAACAATTGCAATCAAAAGATATGTTTATTGATGTTGCTATGGAAAAAATAAAGGGGCTGATTTCGTTTTTTAAAGAATATAGAGAAAATGGTTTTTTAAATGCTTTAGGAACTGCAAAAGATATTGCCTTGGAAATGAGTATCGATCCAATATTTTCTAAAAAACGTGAACCTAAAATAAAAAAAAAAAAAGCATTTTAATGAGATTTCATCCCATACTTCTTGTAGTGTTTCACAATCCGCACAAGAGAAATTTAGGGTTAAATATTTTATTTATATTGTTGATCAAACAATTACTTCTTTAACTACAATGTTTGAACAATATGCACAATATGATAAAATATTTGGTTTTTTGTTTAATTCAGAAGTTTGTAATCACTTTATCAATGTAAAATATTGTTTTTAAGAATATGCATGTAGCATGTTTTGGAGTAACAATTGTCAAGTATGAAAGTTTGGGTCTTTCAGAAATATGAAAGTTAGGATCTTTCGTTACAACAAAGAATTCACCATTAAAATGTTTTTAAGAATTAATTCTCTTGTTTGATTGTACTAAACAATAAAATAGAAGTAAGTTTTTAACAATGTTTATGCTTTTCAAATGTTTTTTTAATACTAATGTCTTAATAATGCACATCTTAATCGGTCAAAAATTATGCTTTTTTGTGCTTATACTTTTTTTTTCCATTTACTTGCCAATTAACATTTCATATATACATATTGTTGGGTTTTGAGCACTATAACACTCTTATGGTGCACATACAACCATAGATGCTTTGGATCTAAGTTTTCTCTAATTATACATGCAATTTCCAATTTCCAAAGTATACATCCTAACTAGCATGAAATTGAAGATATACAACATAAAACCAAGTTAGATGAATATATATTGATGTAGCATGTAGTTCTTGGCCTTTAAAAGCTTTAGCACCTCAAATGTGATGCCTCTAATGTGTCACAAACACCAAATGCAAGAGGAGGCTTATGAGGAGAGGCTAGATAGCACTAAAATCGATTATGGTTCTTCTCAAGAATGCATGGGGCCAATTTTAGGGGTTAAGGGGATGCTTTTATAGTGTGGAAAAGCCTAGGGTTACATCCATACAAACCTTAACTCACCATGACCCTTCATATTTCTTAGTCCCTTTGGGTTTAAACCTTCATGGACTATCATATAGGTTTAGCCCATCCTAATCAACCATGGATCATTAGATCATACTATAAGTATTACTAATTTACTTAATCAGTCCCCGTAAATTTAATCACTCTCTTTTGATCACTAAATTAATTCCAAATCAATTCTTGATCAATACTAATTAAATAATATGATTTCTCAATTAATATATTATACCTATAATATATTAATAAATCACAAATAACCTCTTCCTCAAAAGTTCATCCTATCAAATTGCTCTGGTGAATGCAACCCAAAAGGACCATGCTACTATCAGGTCAAATACATATCACTTATAGTTATGGGCTTAGACACCTAATCCAACACATATATCTTGATATCTGAAAACCCATGTTCTTTTACACATGTAAGTCAAAACATTAGGAGCATAAAAAATAAAATTGGAAGAAAAGATAGCAAAAGCTACCCAACCTACTAGATCCGTTACATAAAAATAAGGATAAGAAGCAATTTTATCCATCTCTGAATGTACACCCAATGGATTATTTGATCCATATTGATGGAATGTGGCCAGATGAAGAAAACTGACGCCTACTAAAAGAAAGGGGAGTAAATGATGAAGACTAAAAACGATTTAAGGTGGCATTGTCCATGGAGAAACCACCCCAAAGCCAAGTCACTAGGGTATTTCCTACTATGGGTATGACGCTAGCTAAGCTTGTAATTACTGTAGCCCCCCAAAGCTCATCTGACCCCAAGGCGGTAAGTGTCCTATAAAAGTCGTCACAATCATTAATAGGAAGCTTTCAAGACTTCACAAATTTTATTCTCAGTAGCATAAAACAATCTAGCAGCTTTAACTAATTAATCCTATAAATTGCAATCCAAATAGCATTAAACAAATCATCATAAGTAATATGTCTCCAATAACATTAAAGTAACATAATTTGCCATTTTAATTTCTATATTTTTATTATTATATCTAATCTCCATCAAAATATTATGAAGTAACTATCTTCAATTTAATACAAATAAACTATTGATTCCCACCCTTGCAACATTTGAATGTTCATGACAATCGAACGCACCAATGTTTTCTTCCACCATGTTGTAACATTTGAAAGTATTTTCTCTCCTATGAAGGAATGTTTATTTCATTTAGAATTCATTCTTCTTCTTTAAAGTTGAACCATTCGTAGAAATTCGAGGAAATTGAAATTATTTTCTCTCGAATTTCATTCCATTTCTACCAACCAAAAAGTATTCGGGGTTTTGGCAAACTTTGATAGTTTAAAAAGGGAAAATGACTTAAAAAGGTAACAAAGTTTCAAAAATGTACAAAAAAGACCATTGTTTTTTTTCTACACAAAATACCATTTTACCAGCTATTGTAGGTTACCCGGTTTCCAAATGTTCAAAAAATACCATTGTTGTTTTTTTAATACAAAAAATACCATTAATGTTACTATTTGTACACAGAATACCAACAAAATACACATGTGTTCAACTAAAACATTATGGTAACTAGGTACTTCAGGTAAATTGGATGAGAAGAGCGTAATCAGCAAGTGCTTGTTTGATGAGATTGTTTAATTTTTGTTGAAATTGTTGGAAAAGATCTTACTTCCACCGTATGATCCGCCGAACAAGATTACAGGTGATGCTTCGGCTGGCAAATTTCTCTTCAAATCGGTGATGAGAAGAACGTAATCAACAAGTGCTTGTTCGGCTGTTAGATAGGCTAAAGTATAAGCGTTCTTGTATGCCTCTTTCTGGCTTCCATATGGCATCGATTCACCATAATATCGATGCTAGATCAAATCACGTAGATTTTGATAAAATTGTATTATTAAAGGTCTACAAGTGAAGAAATTAATGTAGAGTAGAGTGATTAGGGCTTTTACTTCGGGGAAGATGACAATGGCACCAAAACGAGGGGCGAGTTCCCAAACGAAGTCGGTGTTGGCAGCGAACCATTCGATGTCGCCTTCGTTGCCGCAATAAAGGAAGATTGGGCCCAAACGATTAGGGCCTGGGCCCACCCAGTGATCGGAGTTGATGAGATAACGTTGTTAGAACTTGGGAAGATCATTAAAGCTGAAATGATCAAGAGTCTGATCAAAGTATCGTGTCTCGTAAGTGTACTTCGGCCGAACAAGAATGTTTTGGGTTTTGAGAAGCCGTGGGGATTTGCTAAGAAACAGAGGTGGCTGGCAAGATTTCGGCGTTGATGAAAGTAGGCAGATGATTAGGAGGAAGAATAAGAAAAAGGGTTTTGCCATGGTGGTGGAGGGTGGCGATGAAGAACAGTAGTGGCCGAAGTGAAGTGGAGGGTTCTTTATAAAAAGTAGCTAAATTTCCATTACATTCAAAGAAGGGAAAATGACTTAAAAAGGTAACGAAGTTTCAAAAATATACAAAAAAGACGATTGTTTTTTTTTTTGTACACAAAATACCATTTTACCGGCTATTGTAGGTTATCTACAAGGTTTTATTTGAACACATGTGTACTTCATTGGTATTTTGTGTATAAAAAATATACTTTAATGGTATTTTGAATACTAAAAATAAAACAATGATATTTTTTGTATATTTTTGAAACTTCGTTACCTTTTTAAGTCATTTTCCCATTTAAAAACGGGAAGCTATCAAAATAAACTAATCCGGTCTAGAGCCGGTCGATGTCAAAAACGAAACTCAGACCCGGTCTAGTACTGAAACCAAAATAAGGTTGAATCATTTCCCCAATCAAGCTAGAAGATCTAGAGAGAGGGCAAAATTCCGTCGACGATTAGCCCTCTCTCGTCTCCAATTCAATCAAGAAACTCACTGGAACCATAAACCTCGAGTGTTTAATTTCCAAACAATGTCCATATGGTTCATAAACTGTTTGTGAATGCGAAGGTCGAATGCTCGTGTGGCAGTAGCGGCAGTCGATCATTCTGATCTCAATACAGACCATAATAAAATGGATAACTCGATCAAGCTCAAATTTCGCTCCAATCAGTTCCTTCGACCCACAAATCTCTTTTCCAGAAACCACAAACAAAATCACCAGTCAAAATCGAAAATCCTTGCCATCGGGTTCTTAATCCTAGTTTGTGTATTGTCATGTTATGTGTATCTTAACTTACAACACTCCACACAGAATCGATATCGAATCGTGATTGATGGAGGGAGCACGGGGAGTCGAATCCATGTATTTGAGTATGTGATTGAGGACGGGGCTCCGGTTTTTGATTTTGGTAGTAAGAACAGCTTGGGTTCCATGCGGATTACCCCGGGGTTATCAACATTTGCAGAGGATCCAGATTCGGCTGGTGTGTCACTGTTGGAGTTGCTGGCGTTTGCGAGGAAGAGGGTTCCGGAAAAGCAATGGAGGAAGACGGAGGTCAGATTGATGGCAACGGCTGGTTTAAGGATGCTGGATTTGGGTGTACAGGAGCGGATTCTGGAGTCTTGCAGGAAAGTTCTAAGGCGTTGTGGATTCGAGTTCAGTGATGATTTGGCTTCTGTTATTTCAGGTATTATGAAAGCTTTAGAGAGCTAATTATCGGTGATTCTGAGACTCTTAGAGGTGATAAACTGATAATGTCAACTTTGGGTTGTTGTTTTAGGGTCGGATGAGGGAGTTTATGCATGGGTTGTGGCTAACTATGCTCTTGGAACTCTTGGAGGTGATCCTGAAGAAACAACAGGGGTAATAGAACTCGGTGGTGCTTCTGCTCAGGTATGCATTTGTTCTTCTTTTCTCTGAAATAATAGATTTTGAAATGTTTTCCCTTTACAATGATTCAACTTTTTTTCAGGTGACATTTGTCTCAAGAGAGTCAATACCTTCTGAATTTTTGCAAACAGTCAAATTTGGGAAGATCAGTTACAAACTTTACAGCCATAGCTTACTTCATTTTGGTCAGGTAAACATTGTTTTATGCTACAATTAAAAATATGGAAAAAAAATATCGGATTTTGGGATGCTGAATAGCTGTGTAATAATTTTACAGAATATTGCATTTGACTTACTTCAAGAGTCTATTGTTGCAAAAGGTCCTAACTCGGGTAGAACAGGTAGCTCTATGTGATGCTTACTACAATTTATGTGTTATTTTACCGAATTGGTTTGCATAATTTGGTAAAAAGTTGAAACTTTGAGAATATTACTGACTCTTTTGATTGCAAGAAACCAGTTGATCCATGTTCTCCAAAAGGCTATGAACACAATGTGATGACTAGGAAAGAGAAACTCACTCCTACTTTGGTAAAACATGAGCAATTATCCAATCTACACGCAACTGGAAACTTCTCAGAGTGTAGAATTGCTTCCTTATCCTTCTTGCAGAAAGACAAAGGTGTGTTAAAATTGAAAAAGCAACGTACTTTCATTGATTTACCATTTTACCCCTTCATCTTAATCCAATACATGTCTTGAAATGCAGACAAATGTGCGTATGAAAAATGCTACATTGGTTCTACATTTATACCCAAACTTGAAGGAAAATTTTTAGCAACTGAAAATTTCTTCCATACATCCAAGGTTCACTCAACTTTTTTTTTAGTAAATCATTAAACTTTTTTTCTCATATATTCTAATTCATTTACCTTTTTTTTTATATAGTTTTTTGGGTTGTCCCCAAGAACATTTCTTTCTGAACTTATGGTGGTTGGACCAAAATTCTGTGAAGAAGATTGGTCAAATCTAAAAGTAAAATACCCGAGTTTCCATGAAGAAGACTTGCATCGTTATTGCTTCTCTTCTGCTTACATTGTTGCTTTACTTCATGACTCCCTTGGAATCGCCTTGGATGATACAAGGTACTGTGTGTGTGTGATACTATTACTGATATTGATACTGTCTGTTTGGATAAAGTGTTGTATGGATAAATAAAATATATGTAAAAAGCGACTTTATATAATATATTGGGAAATGGAAGAAAAAATAAACAAGTAATTTGTAAAAAGTTATGACGTAATAAAGTCAAAAAGTGTCGTATCCTGTATAAAGTTGTTCTTTTAGTATTAAGTAAGTGATAGATGGTTTGATTTTTATAATTTTTTGAACAGGATTGGATATGCTAATAAGGTGAATGATATTCCACTTGATTGGGCTTTGGGGGCGTTCATTTTACAAAGTTTTAGTGATATGGGCGTTGACCATTTTGACCCCATGAGGTCAATATTTGGGAATGAGTCTTTGACTTTTTTAGGGTTGTTGGCTTTTGTTGCTGTTTTGTTGTTTGTTGTGTATTTTGTGTCCAAATGGAAGAAGCCTCATGTGAAGACAATATATGATTTAGAGAAAGGGAAATATATAGTTACTCGAGTAGGTAGATTCTCATAGTTTCTTTTTTTCTTACTATAATTTTATTCATGAGAGTTGTTTGTAGAAGGTTATGTAACTGAAATATTATTCTTGGTTTTGTTAATTTGAAACATGTACAAGCTTTATAGTTCGATTATGACCGCCCCCTTTCATTTTTTTTAATTTAATAAATGATTTAGTGTAGGAAATGCATTTATTTACCATTTTAGTTAAAGACAACTTCATAAATGGTCTATGGTTTCCCGATTCCTTGGTTTCCATAGACAGTTTTTATGGTTAACATCGTCTATTTTGGTTTGTTAAGTCAAAACACATGCAAGACATGTGAGGTTAGGGATGTCAAATTGAGCTACCTTGTCGAGTCAAAAAGCACGACACAATACTGTTATATATAACACAATATGATATGGCATAATTTCGTGTTTATTTTTATTAAAATGAAAACAAGTCAGATTAAAACATGACAAACACAACAAATACATGATAATACAATTATTAGTCTTTTTAATTCATAATTAATCATATATAACACGACAAACACGAAAAACAAAACAAACATATGCTAAACCGTGTCAATTTGTGTCAAATTTTGAACGCAACGTAGGGTTTTTTTTGTTTTTACACTTAACACGAACATGTATTTGAATTTCGATTTTGTCCCAATTTTGTTTCTTGTCGTGTCTAAGATTGACACCTCTATGTGAGGGCAAAATCAACAACAATAGACCTCAGAAGATCCCAATATAATAAGAAATCGAGGAGGTAGATATCGACGGTCAAAGTCTCTCTATAGGGAGAAAAACGATTATGTCGCAAAGAATACCTTTATCATAAGCAAACAATGGCCTGTAAATGAGGAAAAACAAGCACAACATGAGGAAGGGAATAAGTCCAAGTGAGCAACAAAAAAAAAAAAAAAAAAAAAAAAAAAAAAAAAAAAAAAAAAAACTTAACTTCTGGAACCTACAAAAGAGACAAGCATTAGGGATAAGTCGATATAAGCCTAAAAAAAGATGAAACAGAAGACAAGTATACAGGAGAAAGTATATACATAAATAAATAAAAATATAAAATAAAATAAAAATCCCAACAATAGTGCTAGTCTACTCTGTCTATGAAAAGTTTGTAAACCGCAGGAGCCATCATTTGAGAACAAAGAAACAAAATAGAGACTAAAATCAAAAGACCGTTTATAAAGTTTTATCTTATTTAAATTATAGAAATTGGAACTATCTAATATTGGAATGGATTGAATTTGATTTTTGTGTATTAATGATATATGAATAAAAATAATGCGTGTTATGATAAAATTTGATACTTTTAAGAGCAATCTAGTAAAAATGAATAGAGTTAAATTTGGTTTTATAAGGATCACTAATTAAGCTAGAATACAGTGTACCAAATAGTAGTATTTAGTGTTAATCGTTGAAATTAGTCCTACAACTATTGTATGTTTTTATTTAGTCACTTCATATATTTTGTAAGTTACCCTTATTTAACTAAGCGAGTGGGCAAGGCTCGACATGTCCGAGCTGGCCTTAGTAAATACCGTGTCACCAAATCAGGATGCTTTTCGGTTTGTTGAGCTTTGACAATTTGTAAGATGGTGTGATAAATGCCGTCAACATTGTGAATGAACTAGTGTTGTGTTTTTTAATGTTTCATATGTTTTAAATTTATATAGTGTTGTGTTTTATTTAATATGAAGTGTTTTGTGTTTTCTTCTATGTTGTATTTTTTTTAAGCATATAGTAATAATTCCTTTCAAGCTGATGAAATTTAAGTTTTAATAAAAATAATTTGTTTAAATTGATTATTTTTTATATAAATTAATTTTAGAAAAAAACTTAGCATGACAAAAATGGCAACACGCGCTTCTAAATGACAAAATTTTTAAGCAATGTGACAAAAATTTTAAGCCACAAGTCCTTTAACTTTTGTTTTTACAGATTAGCCTCAACTTTTTTAAAAAAATTATTTTAATTTTATAAAATTTCATTTAACATGTTTTTTATTACCTTTTATTAGTATACTATCTACATTGTTTTTATAGAACTTCATTTTACACTTTTTTTTTACACATTTTACCTTTTTTTTTACATTTTTTTTTTCAAAAACTCTTATTTGGAACGTAAAGATATTGAGTGGGAAGGGAGTCTGTTATGGACCTTTTAATGGAATGCTATCCAACTATTTGTTAAAATGTTTCTGTGAATAGCTTAGACCCACTTGCATTTTGTCACCTATAAATAAGATGTGTTCATCTTGAAGGGATCAATCAAAAGAGAGAGTCGGGGGTTTTGGCATATGTTTCTGCTGATGGGGTGATGGCATAGTTTTGCAAATAGTTTTGCAAAAACCGCATGACCAGAATACCAAAAAATAATTAAAGAAGCTTACAGTAGTTGTCAAACCATTCCAAAACTCTCTCTCTCTCTCTCTCTCTCTCTCTCTCTCTCTCTCTCTCTCTCTCTCTCTCTCTCTCTCTCTCTCTCTCTCTCTCTCTCTCTCTCTCTCTCTCTCTCTCTCTCTCTCTCTCTCTCTCTCTCTCTCTCTCTCTCTCTCTCTCTCTCTCTCTCTCTCTCTCTCAATATTGGATCCAATTCCATCAAAAACACCACCCCACAATAAAGCTAGAAATTTGGTTATATTGTAGGGTAGTGTTTTCGATGAAATTTGATTCCATAAGAGAGAACTCAGGAATTTGAATGGGTTGCCAATGGTTGTAAACAAGCATATTTGGAACATAGAAATTAAAACCCTTGTAATTGAATAGTTTTTTTTTTTTTGGTTTCTTTTTGCCTTGACTAAAACCCTAAATCTGTTAATATAACGAATAAATAAAACAATAAGCTTAAACAATGTAGTTTAATAATAAAGAACTGATACTTTTAAATCCAAACTGTCATGTTTTAGAAATGGGTTGGTTTTTAAGTTATTTATAGTTATGGGGTTTTTATTACACACCATTCTAATATTAAACACATAACAGTCGAATCTCCAACACCGAATGCATACATGCAAGCTTATCCAGTGTATGTATTCGCCACAAAGACCCGTCCACAACGTCCACAACTGAATGACAAATTTTAGTCGCGTCTAGAATTCTATAAGTAGCTAAAATCTACTAAAAGATCTTTTACGACTATAGATGATTAGTTGTTGCTTATTTTTGTCTCGAATTTTTGTTATGTAATATTTAAAGTAAAAAAATAATGAATATTTGTTTGAAATATATTTTTCTTATAATATTATTTATATTTTTTGTACAATCAATGGTATTAGGTTCATGGAAATTGAATATATATATATATATATATATATATATATATATATATATATATATATATATATATATATATATATATATATATATATATATATATATATATATATATATATATATATTAAGTTTGTGGGTTTACCGCGAAAAACCAAGATAAAAAAAATTGAAATTTTATTTGGAATTTTATTTTTTATAATATTTTTATATCATTATATTATAAAAACAACATTATTGTTGTCTTTTCTATCTTATTAAAAAATAAGTTTAATATAATTAATATTAATAAAGTTAATAATAAAAATGTAATTATTAAATAATAAAGTCAATAATGATTAGATTATAATAAAATAAAAGTATAAAAGTTAATCAAATGGTTATCATATGATAATGATGAAAAATGTAAAGCTAGAATGGTGTATGATACGATATGGTGGTGTGTGTGTATATAATGTTAGAGAGAATGGTGTCACGTTTAGCATAATACACGTAGGTGCAACATAAGATTTGTCATATTATTTAAAAATTTTATCATTTGGAAGCGTGTGTTGTCACTTTTGTCATGCTAATTTTTTTTTTCTAAAATTAAGTTATATAAAAAATAATCACTTTAAACAAATTATTTTTATTAAAACTTAAATTTTATCAACTTGAAAGGAATTACTATATGCTTAAAAAATACAACATAGAAGAAAACACAAGACATTTCAAATTAAATAAAACACAACACACTATAAATTAAAATATATGAAACATTAAAAAACACAACACTAGTTCATTCACAATGTTAATGCCATTTATCACACCACTTTACAAATTGTCAAAGCTCAACAAACCGAAAAGCATCCTGATTTGGTGACGCGATATTCATTGAGGCCAGCTGGGACATGTCGAGCCTTGCCATCACCCACTCGTTCAGCCTAATAAGACCCTAAATTTATTTATCCGCATGGTAAAATTTATAAGGCTATAATTCTCGATGTTTAACTACGATTGTAGGTTCTACTTGTTTGCTTTATTTTTGTTATGCACATAGTCTTGTTGCCTTGTTGGGTATACTCAAATTCGGATATATCAACTCATTTTATTATATTGGGATTTTCCAAAATTACCAACTCCTTTTTAACCCTAAAAATATGGAAAGTTAATTATTTTTACAACACGTAAGTTAAATATATGTATATAATAGTAAATGATCTAGTTATCACCGTTAAATCGACGTGAAGGTTTTTTTTTTTTTTTTTTTTTTTTGGCATTACATGGTAGCATATGCAAGGTCTTCTGTAGAGAATAGCTGCACATGGAAACTTAAGTATTTTATAGTGGTTGACGCACAATTACGATGTCTCTTTCTCACCTAATAAATCAAATTGTTTTATTTGCTTTTATCAAATCAACGTTTATATTTTTCTAAATTCTTATTAATCCATGGAATTCATGCAAACGATCCTTTTTAAAAGAGCTTGGCATGTATATGGCCTTTAAAAGATGCTAAGGCAGATTCAAGCAATTAACAATAAAAAGATATCCCGACGAGATATCAAACATCTAGTCTTATAAATAAGTGTAACACCCCAATAACGAATTATAGATAACAAAGTAGGACGCACAAGCACAACAAGATGACTGATAATGAGGCAACACATACTATGATTAAGCAAATGTAAATGACAAGCAAATAACTTTCGGAAAACAAGTAGTTATCGAGGAGATTGTGTACATCCACTAAGAGAAGCGGTCTGATTATATATAGAGATCAACAATCAAAAGGTTTATAAAACACTAATGTATCGACAACAATAGAAACAAAGAACCAAATCTTCTTAGAAATCGTAGGAGAGAAGATGAGACAAAACGCTAGTGCCTAAAATGAACACTAGGCCCAATATCACTCGTTGGGAGGCCTAAGCAGTTTCAATTATTTTTTATGAGGCCAAGGGTCAAACCGCCACACCAATCGGAGCTGAAAAAAAAACCACCTTGTCGTTTCTCTGCGTTTTCAACTATTTCTTATGAGACTGAGACGAAGCAGCATGTACCATTAGGTTAACAAATCTTCCCCAAGCTGTTGTTTCATAATTTCTCGAACCGTTGTGTAAGAAGCATTGTGTATCGCCAAAACAACACTCCACCTTGATAGAAATGCATCCACACCCCGAAAAACAAATAACCCAAAATTTTGAACGATGTTTAGATGGTTGTGTATAGATAATATAAAGTATCACAAAACTACAAAAGATACTAACATACCCATTACCCAAAAGAATCTAGAAATCCAAAATAACACCAAAGGTACCCCCCAAAAGTGAAATTAGACTATGTTTAAAACTCAATTAGCACAAATGTCACCTCGAGCTTCGACATAACTATCACCTAGATAACACTTGCACTATGTCCTAATATGGCCGAAGCCAAACAAATGACACACCTTATAAAACCAAACAGATCAATCTTGAACCAAGCACAAATGCACAACAAAACGTCTATCCCTAAAATACGTTTTTTCTTAAATCTCTTTCAGTCTTAAGGTCAAATACCTTTTGGTACCAATATGCTCAAACAAAACTGGATTATCTCCAAACTATTCTATAGAATCGACCCAGATGAACCTTCTTGAGTGATAGCAAAACTTTTCTCATGCAAAGCAAACAAAAATGATTTCAAAGATCTAGACATGTTTTCGTTCTCAAACCGAGTCATAAACACCAAAAATTGTGAATGATACATGTCAAGTGTAATCCATTACCATCCAAAATGAATGAAAACCCTAAAATCACCATGAAGAATGTATTAAGCATATCAAATCCTTGTTGCTCCAAATCCAACATCTAACTTTTTCCATGACAACAATTAAGAAAACAACAACGTAACCTTTAGTACTGCCTAGTGGGTTTCTCACAAAAGATGAATACAAAAGTCGAAGGTTGTTAACTTACTTCGTTAAACATTATAGGCAAATTCATGATGACCAATCAAATCATACACAATCCAAAAAACGTTCATATAAGAACCTATAAACTGGAGTTCCATGCAGTCACTTTCAAAACATTTGTGTAACGTCCCAAAAATACTAAATAAAAATTTTGATTTTAAACCACCCAATCCATACAACCATTTGTTAAAATCCAATAAATGGATATATAGATCTCAAAACATCAGGATGTATCAATAAATAGTGCAGAATAAATCATTAAGAGATGTTGTGTGATCAAGTCAATCCATTCCCTTTCAAACCCTTTCGAACCAGAAGTACATGAAAAATTTTAAACATAAAATCATCAGCACAAAGCTTAGTGATTCCCTAAAATACCACATACCATACATAACATAATAGGTATGTTTTGTAACGCCCACATTTCCCACTAAACATTAATAAAGATGATGAAGTGGTTAGGGTCAATAACTGTAAACTTTTGGGGTTAATAAAAGTATATAGTGTGTGTGTGTATGTTTATAGCTACGTAATAAATTAGGGATATAATTCGCGTATAAATAGATTAAAGATTATGACGAATAGCCTATGAGTGAGACGAAGTAGACGTAATAAGAATTCTAGATGTAAAAGGAGCACTCAAAACAGACTTATAATAGATGGGTTATGTAACGCCCGGGTTTCAGGGCTAAGCATTTTTAGACGATGTAATAGTCTAGGTCAATTGTTGTAACTCTTTTTGAAGTAATAAAGATGAAATATTTGAGTATTATGTGAATTATGTGTATTTGTGTGCTTATTACTTATTTATAAATGTATAATAAATAAAGAATAAAAATTAGAGTCAAAATTAAAGTGTGAGATAAACCCGATATCTTTACATAAAGTTGTAGTGGTCGAAACAAGGATTCTGGAGATATAAAGAACGCCGAAATCCGAGTTGTAACGAAGAAGTTATGACCCGTCGAAGTTTCACGACGGAAACGACACGATACTAGGAAGCGTAAATAGTGAATTTACGATAGAGTGAGTTTTAGTCTTAGCGATCTAAACAAAAGTCATAGAATACGTTAAACTGAGAACGTCCATAAAAAGAACGCCCAAATCTGACTTCATATGAGGAAGTTATGATTTTTCGAAGTTTCGGCTTAGTAGTGTACAACTCGAAGTTCGAATATTAGATCGAGTGGTTTTTAGCCGACACAACCTAAACGAGAATCGAAGATCTCGTTAATTGTAGCGTAACGATAAAAAGATAGACGAAAACGGATGTCGGATGAAGAAGTTATGAATTTTTAACGGACCAATCTTGTCCCGGCCTGTTAATAATATAACTTTTAAAATAAAGTCAGAATTAGCCGACGGAGTCTAAACGAAAGTTGTAGAGTATGTTCCCGCCTACTCGTGGATATAAATAACGTTGAAAACGGAGCTCGTACGCGAAAGTTATGAATTTTTAACGTTTAGACTCGAATTTGCGAAGCCTATAGCGAAACCGATAACGTGGCTCGATCTGGGCCGTCGCTTGCTGACCACGTCTCGCTCCAGATTTACAACGCGTCACTCCTCGCTACGCCCCGCATCCAAGGATGGTATGCCCAGTGTACCTTTGGACTTGATCCTCTTGCGAATGCGAGCCAGCTGGTGCGAGCTGGCACCCTTATCCGAAGTTACGCCCCGCGTAGATCCGAACTTCGGCCCCTATAAATACCCTGCGAGGGCTGCCGAGGAAATCACTCATTTCTTCATTCCTTTCTCTCTCTACTTTCTCTCACTACCCATTTTAACCCTCTAAACCCTAGGAAAAATCCCTGCCACCCAAAGGAAGCCCCGAGGCTCCCGGAGTCCCGGGAAAAAGGGTCTTTCGGTTCGGAAATGCTGCTCCGAGCAAAGCCCAATTTTCTTTAAAATCCGCTGTAAGAGGGCTACGCCTACATAATTTTTAATATAGCTTTTAAATAATTATAGTAATGTTATTAGGTCCTTAAAATAATTATTTGGGCTATTATTATGAGTTATATAGAGTGTTGTTTAACGCTTATATAATAATAATAGCTAGACTATTAAGTAATCGCGGTTAACGTTAGACTAAACCCTAGTGGTATTGATACTAGGTTTTGTCAAAGGAAAATTGTTTTGAGATAACGAAGCGTTGTTCAAGTGCAGTGTCACCACCTTTCAGGTGAGTGCATAGTCACTTTCAGCTTACACATAGATATGAAGTATTTTATATAAATTACGTGCTATGTGTGCATATTATCTGAATACTTGCTATCTATGCTGGATGAACGTTTTTTTACATGTTTTAAATGATTTAAACTGTATATGTATTTTATATCTACGAAAATGTTGGGGTAAAACATGGGTAGATATAATAGATGATGTGTGATAAAATGATGAGAGCCCTCGATGTTGTTGTTTTTGATTCTGTCATCTAGCGGAGTATGGATGACGACCACGAACTCTTCTAGACAGTCTAGTGGAACACTAGCATGCTCGCAACCTGTAGGTGTTTATGAACGATGTGTTCACCGGTGTACTCCATGCCCCACATGGTTGTCTTAAGGACATTTATTGCTGAGGAATCCCCTTAGCAGTAGTGTCCATCTCGATGATGATCCTTAGGCTAGGTTCCTTATGATAGGTGTTTAGGGACGTAAAGTGAGGATAACGGGAATGGGTAATCGGGTTATTGTTGATTGATGAAATTAATAAACTTATTTGTTGTGGGCTGAAAACCCTATGTGCTCACCAGGCTCTTAAGCCTGACCCACTCAGTTTATTGTATTACAGGTAGTGGCGCATGAGCATAGATGTGATGTCTTGGGATGAGAGATTAAGGGATTTTAGGCCTGTAAATACAGAATAATGTAGTAAGGCCTATGTTGTATTGTTTATGCTTATGATTTGTATCGAACATGGCATCCCGAGCTTTTTTTAATGAAATACATTTCCATGGAAACGCTTTTGATAAATCTTTATCATATTTTGTTTGGGGACAAATTCCGCAACACTTTTATTTAAAATGTTACTCTGATTTTCAAACAAAGCATAAACAAAATCGGTCTTTTCTGGCCGTGAAAATGGGGATGTCACAGGTTATGATCCGTTAAAGTTTCACGTTCAAACCTGCACGGCTAGGATATCGTAAATAGCAAATCGGATTTAGGATGATTATTAGCCTTAGTAATCTAAACAAAAGGCATAGTAGTCGTTAAAACAAGAGTGTATATATAGAGAACATCCTAATCTGACATCGTAAGAAGAAGTTAGGATTTTTAGAAGTTTCAACATAGCAGTATACAGGTCAGAAACCGAAGTAGAAATCAGTTGATTGTTAGGAAAACCAATCTAAACGAGGGATGAAGATGTCGTCAATATGGTCCCGTCGATATAAAGACAGTCGAGAACAGATATCATATGAGGAAGTTATGAATTTTTAACGGACTTTAACAGTCTAAGTTTGTTAAAAATATAGCTTTAAATATAAAGTCAAAATTAGCCAACAGAGTCTAAACGAAAGTTGTAAATTTCGTCGAGAGCTTTCTGAGGATCCAAAGAACGTCGAAAACGGAGTTCGTATGAAAAAGATACGATTTTATAAAGTTTTCCAAGAAGCGCCACATGCAGGTGGGTTGCACAGTGGGCACCTTTTAGAAGGTGAGGTGTGTACCAACATATTTGCGACACATGGAAGAAAATGGGAGGAGCAACATCTCAAGTGTGCACGGCGTGCACACTAGGCGCAACGTGCAGTTGTGCTATAAATAGATTTATGTTGCTCATGTGCTTCCTTACTCCCCATCCTCCCCTCTCTTGAAGTTCTCTCGATTTTAGCCCATTTCCTTTAGTTTTAGCCTTCGGCGAAGCCCTGCGATCCTTGAAGAAGTAGTAGCTTAAGTAGGAACTCTACCAGTTCAATTTCCTAACTTATGTCAGGAAGAACCTCTGTAAGTTAAGCTATACTCTTGTCTTTTCTGTGTACCTTAT
Source organism: Lactuca sativa (assembly GCF_002870075.4). Classification (NCBI taxonomy): domain Eukaryota; kingdom Viridiplantae; phylum Streptophyta; class Magnoliopsida; order Asterales; family Asteraceae; genus Lactuca; species Lactuca sativa. Next base: position 72,970,650 of record NC_056625.2, on the reverse strand, counting down.
ATTTATAGTCATAAGTTGTCATTATGAACCTATAAATAAGATTTATCAGTAATTCCATGTCGTTATACTGATTGATCTACTTATGGGAGAGGTGTCTAGAATGGTCATGTTGGCTTGGTTGTTAGATTTCAGAAAAGCTATTATGCCGAAATGATCCTGCCTTCCAACTGTCCTGCCTGACTGATCCTTACTTGACAGATTTTGATGTAGACATTGGGATTAGTGAGAATCTATATTATTCTTAGTCTCTAGGATCATTAGACTAAAACTCTATAGTAATTATACTTATGTCATGTCAACGAATATCTGAGGTTTGTTGGTGATTTTTTTCACTAATTGTATTTAAGTGTAGTAGGTTGATTTGTTGACCAAAAATCAATCTTGATGTATATTAAACAAGTAAGAAATGTGCGGAGTGCACACTTGTTTAAGTTTATTCAAGATTAAAAGTAGCCTGTCATTTAGGGGTGAAGCCCCTTAACGAACAGGGGTCCGGGGGCAGTGCCCCTGGGCGCGGGGTACAAAGGGCAGAGCCCCTGGCTAGGGTCGGGCTGCCAAGTCAGCGCAATTTTTTTTATTTGGGTTATATTGCTTTATTAAAAATGCATTAGAAAATCCAAATTTTGAATATTTGACCTGTTTTTGACTTTGCATTAATCCTTATAGAAAACCCAGATTTATGACAGTTTTGACTGTTGAGAAAACTGTTTTATGACATTTTTGACGGTTTTTAGACCAAGAAGGTTTTTAACCAATTTTTTGTCAGTTTTCTGGTACTCACGAAATTCATACATTTTCATTCTTTGTTCTTTTCTCTTCTGAGTCTTATCTAATCAAATATTAAGGAGTACCACCCAAATACTTTGATTTGAAAGTGGAATCACAATTCTCAGAATATCCAAGTGCCTTTATTACCCCGAATTTCTAACAAGGTGTTAGACGAAGCTCTGCCCAGATCACCAGTCGCCCATTTTATCATGTGAGTGTATAGTTACTTTCATCTTACACATAGATATAAAGTATTTAAGATAATTACATGCTATATGTGTGTAACGCCTGTGTTTCTAGGCCTGTCATTAATGTTAATATAATAGTCTAGGTTAACCTTTGTAACCCGTTTTGAAATAATAGAAGTTTATTATTTGAGTATTATGTGTTTTGTGCTTAATTGCTTAATTATGTGGTTGGATTAATTAAGAATAAAAATAAGCGTCAAAATTTAAGTGTAAAATAAACTTGATGTCCTTGGATAAAGTTGTAGTAGTCGAAACGAGGTTTCCGAATATATAAAGACCGCCCAAATCTGACTTCGTATGAGGAAGTTACGATTTTCTGAAGTTTCGACTTAGCGGTATGCAGCCTGAAATACTCGATTTGAGATCGAGCGGTTTTTAGCCGAAACAATCTAAACAAGAATCGAAGATCTCGTTGTTGGTATCGAAGCGATGAAAAGTTAGGCGAGAACGGACGTCAAACGAAGAAGTTATGAATTTATAACGAAGTTTTTCTGTCCCGGCCTACTAAAAATAAATAATAAAAATAAAGTCAAAATTAGCCGACGAAGTCTAAACGAAAGTTGTAGAGCGTAGTCTCACCTACGCGTGGATATAAAGAACGTCGAAAACGGAGTTCGTATGAAGAAGATATGAATTTCCGAAGTTTATTAAATAATTAATATTTAAATTTAATTATAAAACCCGGTATTATCCGAAGGGGGAGTCACCGGGCATATCCGAAGTACGCCCAGTGTACTGCTGTACGCCCCGCGTACAGCGAAGCATGACGACCTTCGCACTCGAGTTCTTCGGATGACGAACGCAATGACGATTTCGGACGAGTACGCCCCGCGTACAGGCGTACGCCCCGCGTACAGGCGTACGCCCCGCGTACTCCGAGGCTCCAGCCTCCTATAAATAGGATGCGAGGGCAGCCGACTCAATTGCTATTTTCTCTCTTCTCTCTCCCGTTTTGCATCGATTTGCGTGCCAGAAGTACCCCGAAGCCCCGGTATCATTCCCGAGTCCCGAAGCAAGATCCGAAGGCCCGAGAATCCCGAAGAACGTGATTCCCGAGCCGAAGCTCGGCCCGCAAGAAGTTCGATTTTTGTGAAGATCTTCCAGATCTGCCGAAGAATATTACTTCTACAAGCCGTAGTGCTGTCTGATCGTCTTCTGATCAAGTGAGTGTATACTACATTTCATAAACACGATAATAATACAAGCATGGTTTGAGTGTATTAAGTATATTGTTGTTTATGTGTATAATTTTGTTGTTATATGTGTGAATGTATATTCATTCTCTTCTATCTCATAGATCTGATTTATTTCCTATGAAATACGTGTTATATGGGTGTGCCTCATCTGTTATGTGGAATATGTATTGAATGAAAATGATATACAGGTTTTAAACTATGTATGAAAATATATATTTTTATCTACTAATATGTTGGGTAGAACATGGGTAGATAGTTGGTGTGTAATAAACAGATGAGAGGCCTCGATGTTGTTGTTATTGTTGATCTAGTTATTCAGCGGAGTATGGATAACGACCACGAACTCTTTCTAGACAGTCCAGTGGGACGCTAGCATGTTCATAACCTGTAGGTGTTGTGAACAATGTGTTCACCGGTGTACTCTATCCCCCTCATGGTTGCCTTTAGGATATCTATTGTTGAGGAAACCCCTTAACGGTAATGTCCGTCCCGATGAAAATCCTAGATTAGGTCCCTTGAAATAGATGTTGTTTTAGGGACGTAAAGTGAGGATAACGGGAATGGGTAATCGGGATAGTGATTGGTTGGTGAAATTAAATATGATTTATTTATTGTGGGTTGAAAACCCTATATGCTCACCAGGCTCCCAATCCTGACCCACTCAGTTTTATTTGTATTACAGAAAGTGGCGCAAGGGCGTAAGATGGATGAATCATCGAGTTGTTTTGTTTACAAGTCTGTATATGTATATATTTGTTGAATGACTTGTAATGTTATCGTTTATGCTTTATGGTCTGTATCGGAACATGACATCCCGAGTTTTGATTATATAATGAAAATGCATCTCTTGATGAAATGCTTTGATAAATATTATTTTATCATGTTTTGTTTTGGGAACAAATTCCGCAACACTTTTAAATCAAAAGGATTTACTCTGAAATTATTTTAAAAAGCATAAATAAAATCAGTCTTTTTCTGGCAGTGATTGAGCAAATACCTGTTGTAGCAGCAGCACCAAAACCAATAACAATGGCTGCGGTGCAAGCCATGATTCGGGCTATGCTAGCCGAACAAAGGGATGAGATGCGACAGATGTTGCATGATAATAGGGACGAACCTATCATACCTATTGAGGAACCCGAATTGATTCCCGAGCAATCGGAGGAAGGGAACAATAGTCGCATTATGAGTCAAGTTGGGACTCAAGGAGAACGAAGGAACGATCCAGAAAGGAGAAACAACAAGGATGGGCGAATGTACAAGAACTTCTTGGGCGCCAAGCCGCCAAGTCTTTCTGGGAGCCCAAAGCCTGTTGAGATAATGGATTGGATCTCCGAAATGGAGATGGTATTTGAAAGTTGCGACTGTAGCAACAAACAAAAGGCTGTCTTTGCAGTCAGACAACTGAAGACTGGAGTCTTGAGTTGGTGGAAGTTGTTGGCAGATACTATGCCACGAGGAGAAACCCTGAAAATGTCATGGGAGGAGTTCTTGGAGCAGTTAAGGGTGCAGTATTGTTCAGAGATAGATCTGATTGATCTGAACAATGAGTTCCAAAACTTAAAGAAGGGGAGGATGAGCATAGATGACTATGCTACTGTATTCACTGAGAAAATGAAGTTATTTTCGTACCTAGTGCCAACGGAACTCTCCAAGATTGAGAGGTTTGCTAATGGACTGCCTGCCGACTTTGGTCCGACAGTCAAGATGGCAACTACTCTGAAAACGGGTGTTCGTGCAGCTAAGAATGTGGAGGCCCAGCAGAAGGAAAAGGGTCTGGAAAGGATAGAAGTTGGTGAAAAGAGGAAGTTCGATGGAACTTTAGGGTCCAATAAGAAAAACAAGTTCTCGAAGTCTGGTTCGAGGGGAAGTGGAGGCGAAGCGAAATGGTGCGACAAATGTAAGAAGAAGCATCATGGAAAATGTGAGGTAGCGACCACGTGCTACAAGTGTGGAAAGCCAGGGCACTATGCCAATGAATGTACCCTCTCTAAGAAGGTTTGCTATGGTTGTGGTGAGGAGGGACACATGTCGAGGGACTGCCCGATGAAGAAGGAGGCAGCTAGACCCACCATTCCGTCAAAGCCAAAGGCGAGAGCATTCCAGATGACACTGGAAGCTGCTAAAGATGAAGTTGATGTCGCTTCAGGTACCTTTCTCGTAAACACATTCCTGCTCAAATTTTTTTTGATTCTGGAGCCAACTACTCCTTTATATCGCATAAATTTGGTAGAAAACTAGCTTTGCCTGTTGATAGACTAGATAATGCCTTATTAGTCGAAGTTGCTAGTGGCAAGTTTGTACCTGTTAGCCATCGTATGAAAAACATCTTAATTGATCTGAATGGGAATAAGTTCCACGAGGAATTATTGCCTATATAACTTAATGGTTTCGACATCGTGCTTGGAATGGATTGGCTTAGCGCCAATGATGCCGAAATTTTATGCAAGAAGAAGATAGTTAAAGTAAACCCGCCTGGGAAAGATTCGTTTATGGTGTATGGGGACAAACGCAGAGTGAATTCTGGAATCATTTCCCTAATGAAAGCCAGAAAATGTTTGACCAAGGGATGTACATCATATTTAGCATTCGTGATCGATGCTAAGAAGGAAAAGAAGGTAATGCAGAATATTCCTATTGTGTGTGATTATCCGGAAGTATTTCCCGAAGATCTTCCTGGATTACGGCCTGATCGACAAGTGGAGTTTAGAATAGACTTGTTACCAGGAACAACGCCAATTGCAAAAGCACCTTATCGATTAGCACCGACGGAGATGAAGGAGCTGATGATGCAACTTCAGGAGTTATTGGACAAAAGTTTCATTAGACCTAGTTCATCGCCCTGGGGAACTCCGGTGTTATTTGTGAAGAAGAAAGATGGAAGTATGAGAATGTGCATCGATTACAGAGAGCTGAACAAGGCAACAATAAAGAATAGATATCCGTTGCCAAGGATTGATGACCTGTTTGATCAATTGCAAGGTTTGAACTATTTCTCGAAGATCGATCTAAGGTCAGGATATCATCAGCTAAAAGTAAGAGAGCAAGATATCGAGAAGACTGCATTCAGAACTAGATATGGACACTACGAGTTCTTGGTTATGTCGTTTGGACTAACCAATGCTCCGGCAGCATTCATAGATTTAATGAATAGGGTTTGTAATCCTTTCCTTGATAAATCCGTGATAGTGTTCATAGATGACATTCTGATTTACTTGAAAAGCCAGGAGGAGCATGGCAGACACTTGCAAGAAGTGTTAGAAGTTTTGAAGAAAGAGAAGTTGTATGCAAAGTTCTCCAAATGTGATTTTTGGATTCGTGAAGTCCAATTCTTGGGTCACGTGGTCAACCAAGAAGGGATAATGGTTGATCCAGCGAAGATCGAAGCTGTGATGAAATGGGAACAACCGAAAAGTCCCACGGAGATCCGAAGCTTTTTGGGATTAGCCGGATATTACCGAAGGTTTATCCAAGGCTTTTCTTCGATCGCTACTCCGTTGACAGCTTTGACCCACAAAGGAGCTACTTATGCTTGGAATGATAAGCATAAAGAAGCATTCGAGAAGCTAAAGAAGAAACTATGCGAGACACCAATACTTTCTCTACCCGATGGAGTTGAAGACTTCGCTGTCTATAGCGATGCGTCTGGGGTTGGATTGGGTTGTGTTTTGACCCAAAGAGAAAAGGTGATAGCATATGCGTCTCGACAGCTGAAGGAGCATGAAAAGAATTACCCGACTCATGATTTGGAGTTAGCAACGGTAGTTTTCGCTCTGAAAATATGGAGGCATTACCTTTATGGAACGAAGTGCAAACTATTTACTGATCATAAAAGTCTCCAATATCTCTTTAATCAGAAAGAATTGAATATGAGGTAACGGCGCTGGCTAGAATTACTCAAAGACTACGACTGTGAGATACTTTACCACCCCGGTAAGGCTAATGTTGTTGCTGATGCTCTCAGTCGGAAAGTCAATCTTGAAAGGAAAAGGCCAAGAGCGTTTAGAATTGAAGTTGTCTCGACCATTGTGGAAAGTATAAAGAAAGCTCAAGAGGAAGCTTCTGAAAAGAATGACCGAAAGGAGGAACGTTTGGGCAAAACGTTGGTATTCGGTGTAAACAGTCATGGACTGAAGGTGTTCCAAGATCAGATTTGGATACCTAAGGCAGGAGGAGTCAGAGATCTTCTGATGGAAGAAGCTCACAAGACCATGTACTCGATTCATCCCTGTAGCACTAAAATGTATAGGGACCTAAAGCCCTACTACTGGTGGCCGACGATGAAGCTTGACGTTGCAAAGTATGTGGCTGAGTGTGTGACTTGTGTGAGAGTAAAGACACTGATGGGTTTTGTTCATAAGACATCCTATGTGCTCATACAAACCCTAATGCTTGGATCTAGGTTTCTCTATTGTACATGCTTTGAATCCAAGAGTATAAACCCTAATTCTAGCATATGGAAATCGATATTAACATATAATTAGGTTTAAGATAGTACCTTGATTGTTATGTAGCAATAACAATCCCAATTCCTCCTTGAATTGACTTTGGAAGGCTTAGAGTCACAAGTGTCACTCCTCTAATGGCTCACAAACACCATAAGCAAGAGGATGAAGAGGAGAGAGGTTAGAGGCTACCCAAAAACGTGTTCTAACCCTAGAAAAGAAGTTCCCCACGTTTTTGAGCCTTAAGGGTTCTATTTATAGTGAGGCTATTAGGGTTATCTAACAAGGAAACCCTAATTTGGTTGCTTAAGCCCTAAGCAACCCATAGACTCCTTTAATCAAGCCCTTGGACGATTTCCTTATGGGCTTCCCATAAGAATTCGTCCACCTCTTGATTTAAGACAATCCATGGCCCAAATTGCAATTATCTTATAATTACAATTCCAGTCCCTTAAGTTTAATTAATCTCTTTTAGTCACAAAACTAATTACCAATTAATTATTGACTAATATTAATTAAACAATATGATTTCTCATTTAATATATTATTCTCATAATATATTAATAAATCATATTTAATCCTTTCTCTCTATAATTCATCCTATCAAGTTGCTTTGGTGAAGGCAACCCAAAAGGACAATGCACCATCGGGTCAAGTACATACCAAAACAGTTATGGACTTAGACACTAATCCAACAGTCTCCCACTTGGATAAGTCTAATAACTATTATGCGTATGACTTTAGATCCCGATCTACAATCGTAGCTTTCCAAAGCCGCTGTCAACTCTGATCCTATCAGATACGCGTGTCCTTAGATAAGGGATCATATATTCCTCCATTCTAGATATCATATGAGATATGATTTCAAATCATTCTCTTTGTACTATATCTTGATTCCCGATTTATGACGACTGACTAATTGAACAAATCAAATTAGCCCTAGCCCGGCCGAGCATTTACGTTTGTCATCACTAAATCATCGAGGGGCCCAAAGATATTGCTTTTATCCTACTTTGAATAAAAGGAACGGATAAACTTTGATTCAATACTCGCTTGCACTTACTCACCGAATCACACACAATAATATGTTTTATAACACCAAGTTACTAGTGCGTTTACATATTATCAATGTGCAACCGATTTGCAAGATACAACTCACACATCTCGGTTTCAAGAATATAAGATGTTATCGTCTCACCAATCAGTCGTGATACAATTCATGGAGTGATCCAAGTGAGCGTGGGTTTAATCCAATGCTCAAATCACATTCATAAGCACTCATGAACGTTGCAGCAAACATTTGCTTATGTCTAATACTCTTTTAGACAATCCACACACCAATTCACGACAGTCTTCATTCATATCTACTTCCAACATATGAACGACTGTGGCCCATTTGAATAATTCGATTATTCTTAATAAACTCAATTATTCTGGAAGTCAAAACATGCAAATGTGAAACACAAGAATAATACTAACCCCATATGGCCTCAAACCTTTGAGTATAAATAAAACTCCTTTTATTTATCACCATATCGATTACTCATTATTTGTTGTTTCGGGTAATCAACTTCTTACTTGAATTATTACACTTGTCCCATGCTACTAGCATGCACACAATGTTTACCTATGGTTCTTACTTTGTGAAATAGACCAAATTGAGCACATTCCCAATCATTCTCATTTCACAACTCCAAATCCTTTTTCCATAAGTGAAAGAATATCAAATTCTTGCTACTTATAGATTATGCTAGATTCTAACATTCTATGCAACTTGTCCTTTCGTAATTTCACTGCACCAAAGTCACAAAGACTATTGCCAATGATATTACAAAGTCCTCTATCAGAGATTGTTACAAGAAAATTCCATAGACGTGATGTCTCTCACTAAAAGTACATTCTTTGAACATCCTTTTGCATAGAAGTTTCTAATCTAGTCATAGATTTCTCAATATTCAATTCCCAATATGGACACACTTCCATATGACAACTCATTCTTAATAGAATCTTATCTATTCGTAATGATGTTGATATGGTCCATCCAATATGGAAACATTTCCATATTTTCCAATACTATACTTCCAACTACTCACAAGCGACCAATCCTCGTCGAACTTTGGATTGTCCTTTGATAGTTGTTTAAATATTTTAGTCAAAACCAATTCTAGTCCCTTTTCCCTCTAAATGCGCTAGACATTTGGAAAATTTTAGAATGGTCAAGCATTTGCAATCGATCCTATACCCGAAGCGTATGGGACACGACGCATAATGTTTTATTTGCTATGTTCTCAAAATTCGAATTGTGAAGAGGAATGCCGTAATCATAATCGAAATTTTAAGAACACACTATGTACCCTTGACTAAATTTATTAACATTTCTCAACCTAATCCTTTAGATTTGAAATGAAGCATAATATTCTCTCCCTTAATTATAGCAAAACAACTTTACAACCCTTACGACTTTGCAAGGTATAACTCTTGTTTTCTATAATTAATATTGACAACTTGCAATACGTGCCTTAATAATCATACAATCATAACATTTATGCTCCCACTATCATGATGATTATTATAAAACATAACACTTATGCTCCCACTAGCTTTGACATGTATTCAGAAACAGCTTAACCTTCAGAAAAACAATGCTTATTGAATTTCTTAAGTCCATGTTTCTAATACTTAATGATTTGATAATCTTTTATCAAGGCTTCTTGAACTTATACACCTTTGCCTTAGATAGTTCATATGCGTGTCTAAACAATTAAGACTAATTGCCAAACCTCACAATTCAAATTATGGAAAGGGATACCGTAACCATAATCGAATTCGAGAATGCAATTTTACAATCACTATCTTCTTAAATCTATCTTAGTGAAAGCATTTCCTCACAATCATTTTCATGAAGGGGGAAATCTTATGACACTTAGATTTGAGCGGTGTATGTGTTCCTATCCATGTGAATTTGTTGAAACTAAGGTTTACGACAAATTCAAACTCATATGGACCGAACTTTCTTAATCTTGATTTCTTGCCTTATGGTAGCACAGCTGCCCACCATGTCTTCCAAGTAGTTAAGCAGCTCACCTTTTCTTATCAATGTACTTTCCATTGATCAAGGTCCTTTCCTTTTATGCATTCAAATGAGAACTCATAGGACTCACATGCATAATTAACTCGATTGGAACGACAGAGAAACAAAATAATGTCAACACGATAGGTTGTAAACCTCAACTCATGTGCTAGTGATGATTAATTAGGTTTATTTGATTTGTTCTTGAAACCTTTCAAGACCATTAAGACTCTCACTGACTCCTTGACATATAAGATTCTTTTGTCAATAAACATTTCTTAACAAACAAATATTCAAGAGTTAGTGTAGCTTTTATCAAGACAAAACACTTCATAACTTTGGTCCTAGTTGGTCTTTGTCTTATCCAAGACATTACAACTTTCCACAATTGATGAATGTTATAAACCTTCTTAATACTTGTCACTCATTGTCACAATCTTAACTCTAAGACTTGTTTTGGAACGAAGTATGATTGACTTTTTGATTCAACCATTTCTTCAATTCTTGATTCCTCTTCTTAAACATACAATTGTACTAAGACTCACTTAGAGGATCAATTGAGATACGGTTCTTAATCATTAAGACCTATCATAAAGCATAAAAGCTACTCTCCCTTCTTCTTAGAATGGAGAAACTTTTATTTTTCTGACTACTTGATTCTTCTTATTCGTTTTGCTATTGATTTAAACCTTTTCAATCAATTCATAATTACACTTAATCTTATAAGTATAATCATATTTACTAAACCTTTAGTAAAACATGACGAATATCTTGTTACTCTTATGGTGGACTTGATCAACACGCAACCTTGTGTACTTGATCTCCTAGTCCTTCACTTGAAACTTTGTCAATGAATTAGTCTAATTTCCAAATATGAAATTTCTCATTCATCGTGCAACCAAGTTGCGTGATTCCAAATTTCTGTCCAATTGAAACTTTGGGCAATGAGAAACTCTCCCTATTTGGTACATTCTCGACTTTCCATAAATAACATAATAAGAACCAAATCCATTATTGTTAATAATAGAAACATTTTAACATCAATTTTTCATACACGCCATTGCAAGGATAAATAAATAAAATTTAAAATCAAAATTTGTTTTATTGCGGAAAAATTTGTCCTTACAATGCAATTCATTAAAAAACTTATGCTAATACATCTTTCTTAGCAATCTAACTCTAACTCTAAGTAGTAGCTCAAGAATCTAATCTTCGAGAAATGCGATCGAAATTCATTCCTTCACGGATTCTGCTCACTTCTTCCCTTAAGCTTCCTTTCTTTTCTTTGATCCTACAACAACATCAATTGTAATCTTATCACATTATGTATTAAGAATCTAGAATAGAAGCTTAAAAGAGTTAGTTAATGGATTTTACCTAAAGCAGAGCCATACGTTTTGACTCTCCTATCTCTTAGATCTCTTAGGTAAATAGGGCAGCTTCGTCTCCAATGCCCTTTCTCTTGGTAATAAAAGCAAATTGACTCTTTTGGAACATGACATGGAACTACTTCAGACATTGCCTTTCTCTTATGATCAAACTTTTCGATCATAACATGTCTTTCATTGCCATTGTCTATATCCATAGAGGTCTCGAAGGCAGATTCACCAATAAACTTTGCTTTTCTATTGTGCCAAATCATTGCTGATTCAGCAGCAATAAGCATATAGGTGAGATCTATAAGGGTCACGTCGTAGTTCATTATATAGTACTCTCTTACGAACTCACTATATGAATTAGGAAGTGACTGTAGAACCCAATCAACAGCCATTTCCTCACAGACAATGGATCCCAACATTCTTAACCTATCAATGTGTGACTTCATCCCTAGGACGTGTGCACACACCGGCTTTCCTTCTTTATGTTTACTTGCCAAAAGGGCTTGAGTGATCTTGAACTTTTCAAGCCTTTGAACTTGTGGGTTACGGAGAATAATTTGAGGAGGAGGAGGAAGCGAAGTATGATTTCTTGTTCCTCGATCGAATCGTGGAATATCATCTTCATGTGGAATGTTTGTTCCACGGGATTTGGGAAGACCATAGTTGTTGAACTTTGACATCTACAACACGGGAGAAAAACAAATTCAATTTAGTTGATTGATTGAGTCCTTAGCAAATCACCTAAATGAGATACTAAGGCTAGGACCCAACACAATATTCTACAACTCGGGAGAGGGATGTCGTAACCCTAATTGCAGAATATTTGAAGGTAAGTGAATGACGATTCACTAATTTCCACCAAGAAAAATGAAAAAGAAATTTAAGTTTTTAAATCTATGAAAATTCCTAGAACCTTTGAGATTCATTGAACTTTCAATGGCATGTTTAAATCTCGATATGCCCCTCTTGTTTGTGACTGAGATGCCGAGGATCACAAAACGGGTGTGAATAACCATGCAAACTTACATGGTGCCCTCACATGTTACAGTCACCTATTTGATGTGCCAGTAAACCACACACGCTCCACCAAACTATGACAAACATTGAGTCACCCTTTGCTACCTTTGCTTAGAACCATTTAGTGTGCCGGTAAACCACACACGCTCCACTAACGTCTTCGCAAGGGCACAAAGTGTAATTTCATGGAATTGCATCAATTCACTTTTGCCTAAGTAACTAAGATTGGGAATTTTATGAAAACATTTAGTTACTTTTATACTTCATTATACTTATAATGGAAGGTTTCGTCCTATCCTACCCGTTCGGCTAACGACCCTCCACTAGTCAAGAGTGCGGTGGGTAAGAGTGGATACCCATTCAATCGCCATTTTATAGGCAATTTCCTTAAACACCCCTTATAGACCAGCTTCGTGAATGAGGCCTACTAACGGTAAGACTGACTTTTACTCATACATATATATAATGTTAGACTTTTAATGTTATATATAGTATAGGGTGTATTTTAAACTTTTAAAATATTAGGTGGTCAAATTTAACAATTATACCTTTAATTCAATTAAATTGTAAACCAAAACTTTATGGATTTATTAAGCCTCTTTTAATTATACACCTTAATTAATTAATAAAACCATAAGGGTGAGATTTGAACTTTTTCAAAACTATACTAGAGTTTTAGAATTTAACATTCCTAATTAAACTTTTAATCAACTTTTAAATTCCAAAACTTGAGGGCAAGTTTTGAAACATTTCAACACATTAGGGTTTAGAATTTAAATATACATCAAAATTAAACCATTTAATCAAAATTTAAATTCCAAAACTTGAGGGCAAGTTTTGAAACCTTTTTCAAAACATTAGGGTTTCAACTATTTAAATTTCAAAACAACAAAACTTTTGGGTTCAAATTTAAACTATAAAACCTAAAGGGCAAAATATGAAACTTTTCATAACAACAAGGATCAAATAACAAATAATTCAAATTAACATTTAATCACCTAATTATCCATATTTGATTTATTTAATGATTTCTTGCAAAACAATTTATCAATTTACTCAAAATAATTAATCAATTATCTTATAAGGAAACAATTATCTTATTAATTGATAAATATCTTCAATTAGATCAAAATTATAGTCAAATATATCATATAATCGGATTAATATTGATCTAACATGATAAGGTAACTATCCCAATGCAAAAACAGCAAGAAATCCCGAGATAACCTCCATCTGACGAGTTGACTCGTCGAGTCAAGCCTGGACTCGTCGAGTCACCTTGGACTCGGCGAGTTCAACTATGGACTCGGCGAGTCCAGCCTCCAGAAACCCAAAAAACGAATTTTCCAGATATGCAATGCATCTATACAATTGAAACCAAGCTAGGCTCTGATACCACTGATGAGTTTTGGTCATAAGATATTCTATGTGCTCATACAAACCCTAATGCTTGGATCTAGGTTTCTCTATTGTACATGCTTTGAATCCAAGACTATAAACCCTAATTCTAGCATATGGAAATCGATATTAACATATAATTAGGTTTAAGATAGTACCTTGATTGTTATGTAGCAATAACAATCCCAATTCCTCCTTGAATTGACTTTGGAAGGCTTAGAGTCACAAGTGTCACTCCTCTAATGGCTCACAAACACCATAAGCAAGAGGATGAAGAGGAGAGAGGTTAGAGGCTGCCCAAAAACGTGTTCTAACCCTAGAAAAGAAGTTCCCCACGTTTTTGAGCCTTAAGGGTTCTATTTATAGTGATGCTATTAGGGTTATCTAACAAGGAAACCCTAATTTGGTTGCTTAAGCCCTAAGCAACCCATAGACTCCTTTAATCAAGCCCTTGGACGATTTCCTTATGGGCTTCCCATAAGAATTCGTCCACCTCTTGATTTAAGACAATCCATGGCCCAAATTGCAATTATCTTATAATTACAATTCCAGTCCCTTAAGTTTAATTAATCTCTTTTAGTCACAAAACTAATTACCAATTAATTATTGACTAATATTAATTAAACAATATGATTTCTCCTTTAATATATTATTCTCATAATATATTAATAAATCATATTTAATCCTTTCTCTCCATAATTTATCCTATCAAGTTGCTTTGGTGAAGGCAACCCAAAAGGACAATGCACCATCGGGTCAAGTACATACCAAAACAGTTATGGACTTAGACACTAATCCAACAGACACAACATCAGAAACCGTACGGATGTTTAGAACCATTGCCTGTGCCTATGGGTAAGTGGGAAGACATTGCTATGGATTTTGTCACTAAACTGCCCAGAACAATGAATGGTCACGACATGATTTGGGTGGTCGTTGATCGATTCACTAAGAGTGCGCATTTCATAGCAGCCAAGGAGAAATGGTCTATGGAGAAGCTTGCGAATTCTTACGTGAAGGAAATTATGAGGCTTCACGGTGTTCCGTTAACGATTATGTCGGATCGTGATAGCCGTTTCACCTCGAGGTTTTGGAAAAGTCTACAAGAGGAATTGGGTACCAAGTTGTGTTTAAGTACAGCTTACCATCCGCAGACTAATGGTCAGAGCGAACGAACGATACAAACGTTTGAGGATATGCTGAGAGCATGTACTCTAGAATTCCTAGGTAACTAGGATGAACATTTACCTTTGGTAGAATTTCCCTATAATAATAGTTTCCACTTGAGCATTAAGATGGCACCTTACCAAGCTTTGTATGGACAGAAGTGTCGTACGCCGTCTTGTTGGCTTAAGGCTGGGGAAAAGCAGTTTATGGGACCGGAGATGGTTCATCAAACTGCTGAAAAGTTGAAAATAATTAGGGAAAGAATGTTAGCAGCTCAGGATCGTCAAAAGAGCTATGCTGATAAAAAGCGAAGATCGATGACTTTTGAAATTGGAGATTCGGTTTTGCTTAAAGTCTCGCCGTGGAAGGGACTTATAAGATTTGGTAAAAGGGGAAAGTTGAGTCCAAGGTTTATTGGACCGTTTAAAGTTCTTCAGAGGTATGGGAACCAAGCTTACAAGCTCGAACTACCAGAAGAACTGAATGGAATTCATAACACTTTTCATGTGTGTTATTTGAGGAAGTTCACGGGGGAAGTTCCCGACATGATTCCACTTTCGGAGTTGAGAATCGATGAGAACAAAAGGTTGATTGAAGAACCAGAGGCAATCGTTGAACGAAAGACAAAGAAGTTGCGACGCAAGATGGTCGAGTTAGTGCTTGTCCGATGGAAACACACGAATGGGCCGAATCTCACCTGGGAGACGGAGAGTGACATGATGGGTCGCTATCCGCAGTTGTTTGTTGATGTGTGATTCTGGGGACGAAATCATTCTAAGGTGGAGAGAATTGTAACGCCTGTGTTTCTGGGCCTGTCATTAATGTTGATATAATAGTCTAGGTTAACCTTTGTAACCCGTTTTGAAATAATAGAAGTGTATTATTTGAGTATTATGTGTTTTGTGCTTAATTGCTTAATTATGTGGTTGGATTAATTAAGAATAAAAATAAGCGTCAAAATTTAAGTGTAAAATAAACTTGATGTCCTTGGATAAAGTTGTAGTAGTCGAAACGAGATTTCCGAATATATAAAGAACGCCCAAATCTGACTTCGTATGAGGAAGTTACGATTTTCTGAAGTTTCGACTTAGCGGTATGCAGCCTGAAATACTCGATTTGAGATCGAGCGGTTTTTAGCCGAAACAATCTAAACGAGAATCGAAGATCTCGTTGTTGGTATCGAAGCGATGAAAAGTTAGGCGAGAACGGACGTCAAACGAAGAAGTTATGAATTTATAACGAAGTTTTTCTGTCCCGGCCTACTAAAAATAAATAATAAAAATAAAGTCAAAATTAGCAGACGAAGTCTAAACGAAAGTTGTAGAGCGTAGTCTCACCTACGCGTGGATATAAAGAACGTCGAAAACGGAGTTCGTATGAAGAAGATATGAATTTCTGAAGTTTATTAAATAATTAATATTTAAATTTAATTATAAAACCCGGTATTATCCGAAGGGGGAGTCACCGGGCATATCCGAAGTGCGCCCAGCGTACTGCTGTACGCCCCGCGTACAGCGAAGCATGACGACCTTCGCACTCGAGTTCTTCGGATGACGAACGCAATGACGATTTCGGACGAGTACGCCCCGCGTACAGGCGTACGCCCCGCGTACTCCGAGGCTCCAGCCTCCTATAAATAGGATGCGAGGGCAGCCGACTCAATTGCTATTTTTCTCTCTTCTATCTCCCGTTTTGCATCGATTTGCATGCCAGAAGTACCCCGAAGCCCCGGTATCATTCCCGAGTCCCGAAGCAAGATCCGAAAGCCCGAGAATCCCGAAGAACGTGATTCCCGAGCCGAAGCTCTGCCCGCGAGAAATTCGATTTTTGTGAAGATCTTCCAGATTTGCCGAAGAATATTACTTCTACAAGCCGTAGTGCTGTCTGATCGTCTTCTGATCAAGTGAGTGTATACTACCTTTCATAAACACGATAATAATACAAGTATGGTTTGAGTGTATTAAGTATATTGTTGTTTATGTGTATAATTTTGTTGTTATATGTGTGAATGTATATTCATTCTCTTCTATCTCATAGATCTGATTTATTTCCTATGAAATACGTGTTATGTGGGTGTGCCTCATCTGTTATGTGGAATATGTATTGAATGAAAATGATATACAGGTTTTAAACTATGTATGAAAATATATATTTTTATCTACTAATATGTTGGGTAGAACATGGGTAGATAGTTGGTGTGTAATAAACAGATGAGAGGCCTCGATATTGTTGTTGTTGTTGATCTAGTTATTCAGCGGAGTATGGATAACGACCACGGACTCTTTCTAGACAGTCCAGTGGAATGCTAGCATGTTCATAACCTGTAGGTGTTGTGAACGATGTGTTCACCGGTGTACTCTATCCCCCTCATGGTTGCCTTTAGGATATCTATTGTTGAGGAAACCCCTTAGCGGTAATGTCCGTCCCGATGAAAATCCTAGATTAGGTCCCTTGAAATAGATGTTGTTTTAGGGACGTAAAGTGAGGATAACGGGAATGGGTAATCGGGATAGTGATTGGTTGGTGAAATTAAATATAACTTATTTATTGTGGGTTGAAAACCCTATATGCTCACCAGGCTCCCAAGCTTGACCCACTCAGTTTTATTTGTATTACAGGAAGTGGCGCAAGGGCGTAAGATGGATGAATCATCGAGTTGTTTTGTTTACAAGTCTGTATATGTATATATTTGTTGAATGACTTGTAATGTTATCGTTTATGCTTTATGGTCTGTATCGGAACATGACATCCCGAGTTTTGATTATATAATGAAAATGCATCTCTTGATGAAATGATTTGATAAATATTATTTTATCATGTTTTGTTTTGGGAACAAATTCCGCAACACTTTTAAATCAAAAGGATTTACTCTGAAATTATTTTAAAAAGCATAAATGAAATCGGTCTTTTCTGGCCGTGATTTTGGGGATGTCACAATGTGTCTATTATCTGTGTTCCTGATATCTATGATAGATCAACGATTTATACATGTTTTCTTCAATTTTAAACTGCATATGTATTTTATTACCTATAAATCTGTTGGGTAAAGATGGGTAGATATAAGATGACATAGATGATGAGAGATAAAAGGTGATATAGATGATGAGAGATGAAGGATGATATAGATGATTAGAGGCCCTAAATTTAAATATGATCCAGTTGTTTAGCGGGGTATAGATAATGACCACAGACTATTCTAGATAGTCAAGTGGAACGCTAACAGACTCGCAACATATATATGTTTTTGAACTTAGTGTTCACCAGGTGTATTCCATCCCCCATGGTTGCCTTACTGACATATATTGCTATGGAATCCCTTAAGAATTATTGTCTATCCTGAAGATTATCCTTAGGATGGGTACCTTGAAATTAGATGTGAGGGACAAAGAGTGAGGATAACGGGAAGGGGTAATTGGGTTGATGATTTGATAATAATAAATAAAGATTTAATTATTGTGGGTTGGAAACCCTATGTGCTCACTAGGCCCCCAAGCCTGACCCAATCAGTTTCTTATATTACAGGTAGCGGCACAAGAGCACATGTGTGATGATATGATTAGAGATTTATGGATGCTTATAAGCCAATAGTTTAGACAAACTAGTGTAAGGCATGTATTATTTCGTTTATGCTTATGTATTGTATTAACAATGACATCCCAAGATTTTTAATATAAATAAAATAAGTTTCTTTGGAAATGTTTTGATAATATCATTATCATGTTTTGGGAAAAAAATTCCACATTTTATTCTTTTAAGGATAATCTGATTTCAAAATAAGCATAAATAAATCGGTCTTTTCTGCCCGTGAAATTGGGGATGTCACGGTTGGCATCAAAGCATTAGTTTAAGCGAACTACGAATATTATAGTATTTCTAGACTTAAATTTAGAATGTTAAGCGATGATCGTGAGATGAGTGTATGCTGTATTTAGGAAGTATGCCTGAATAGAAACTAGTACTAGCTTATTGTAGAAAAGATGCCTAAAATTGCTTGTATGTGTTAATTGATTTATATGATGCCCTTAGATGCTTTAAGATGTTCGGATCTATGGTATATTGTCGAACTGATCTGGAAATTTATGTGTTTAGGTTTCTAAACATATAAGTACGCCATTAGAACTTGCATATAATATTTAGAAGTGATAAGGAGGATTATACGTCTATCGTCTATAAAATCTTTCTCTATCTATATTCTCGTCACTATACACTGAATGTTTGCTTTAGTGTATAGAATGTCATCATTAGAAAACGTAATGGATTAGGAAATGTCAACGGTGACCAGCAGCCTAAGCCACGAGTGATTGAGCGTGCACCATAAGTAGCCGCTGCACTCGAGCCAATCCTAGTGGCCGGAGTTCAGGCGATGATGTAAATAATGTTAGACCGTCAGATGGAAGAGATAATGGACGTGGTTGCAAGTACAAGGATTTCATGGCATCCAAGCCACCAAGTCTTTCTGGAAGCCCAACACTGGTG
This sequence comes from Lactuca sativa, assembly GCF_002870075.4. Taxonomy (NCBI): domain Eukaryota; kingdom Viridiplantae; phylum Streptophyta; class Magnoliopsida; order Asterales; family Asteraceae; genus Lactuca; species Lactuca sativa. The sequence goes on along the minus strand of NC_056625.2, from coordinate 72,951,486 downwards.
GAAGTCATGGATTGGATCTTTGAGATGGAGATGGTGTTTAAATGTTGCGACTGTAGCAATAAGCAGAAGACCGTTCTTACGGTTACACAGTTGAAGACTAGGGTATTAAGTTGTTGGATTCTACTAGCTGATACCATGCCCAAAGGAGAAACTAGTAAGATGTCGTGGGAAGACTTTTTGGTGCAACTGAAATGCAGTACTGCTCTAAGCAGGATCTTCTAGAGATCAACAACGAGTTCCAAAATCTAAAGAAGGGAAGGATGGGCGTCAGCGAGTACGCTGCAAGTTTTACAGAGAAAATGAATCTTGTTCCTTATTTATTTCCAACTGAACTCTACAAGGTCAATAAGTTTGCTAATGGATTTCCAGTAGACTTTGGTCCAATGGTTAAACAGGCAACAACCTTGAAAGCCGCCATCTGGGCAGCTAAAAATGTTGAGGCCCAGTTAAGGGAGAAGGGTCTGGAGAGAGCTAAGGTAAGAAAGAAGAGGAAGTTTGATGGATATTCAAGGTCCAACAAGAAAATTATGTTCTTGAAGTATGGTTCCATGAAGTTTGGAGGAGGACGAGGTGAAGCAAAATGGTGTGAGAAGTGCAAGAATAAGCACTTTGGGAAGTGTGGCGAAGAGTTGACATGTTTCAAGTGCAGGAGGATGGGTCATTATGCCAACAAATGTACATCCAACAAGAAGGTGTGTTACAAATGTAATGAAGAGGGAAATATTACAAAAGACTCCCCGAAGAATAAGGAGGCTACAAAGCCTAATGTGCCACCAAGGCCTAAGACAATAGCATTCCAGATGACACTGGAAGCAGCAAGGGAGGAAGCAGATGTGGCTTCAGGTACTTTTCTCGTAAATGAATTTCCTGCTAATATTTTATTTGATTCTAGAGCTAACTACTACTTTATTCCACATAAATTTGGTAGAAGACTAGCATTGCTTGTAGATAGACTAGATAGTGCTCTAGTAGTATAGGTAGCTAGTGGTAAATTCATACCTGTTAGTGAATGCATTAGGAATATCTTCATCAACTTGAATAGGAATATATTCTACGAGGAATTGTTACCCATTGTGTTAAACATATTCAATATAGTGTTAGGCATGGATTGGCTTAGTGCAAACGACGCCGACATCAAGTGTAGAAAGAAGATCATAATGATCAAACTACCTGGAAAAGAACCATTCATAGTGTATGGGGACAAACGTAGAGTAAATTCTGGAATCATTTCCCTCATGAAAGCCACAAAACGTTTGTCCAATGGATGTACATCATATATAGTGTTCGTAATCAATGCGAAGAAAGAGAAAAAGGAGATGCAAAGGATACCGGTTGTGTGTGACTTTCTGGAAGTCTTTCCCGAAGATCTTCCTTGATTTCCCCTTCATAGACAAGTAGAAGTTACGATAGACTTGTTACCAGGAACCACACTGATAGCCAAAGCACCTTAGCAACTAGCACCGACAAAGATGAAGTAGCTTATGATGCAACTTCAGGAGTTGTTGGACAAAGGTTTCATTAGACCTAGTTCTTCACCCTGGGGAGCTCCGATGTTATTCGTAAAGAAGAAAGACAGAAGCATGAGGATGTACATTAACTACAAAGAGATGAATAAGGCGACGGTAAAGAATAAGTACCCTTTCTTAGGATAGATGACTTGTTCGGTTAGTTGCAGGGTACGAGCTATTTCTTGAAGATCGATCTTAGGTCAGGATATCATCAACTGAAGGTGAGAGAACAGGATATAAAGAAGACTGTTTTCAAAACGAGATATGGACACTATGAGTTTTTGGTTATGTCGTTTGGACTAACCAACGCTCCAACAACATTTATGGATTTGATGAACAGGGTTTGTAAACCTTTCCTCAAAAAATATGTAATAATGTTCATTGATGATATTCTCGTATATTCGAAGAGCCAACAGGAGCATGACAAACACTTAAGAGAAGTGTTAGAAGTTCTGAAGAAAGAGAAACTATATGCAAAGTTCTCCAAGTGTGATTTTTGTATTTGTGAAGTCCAATTCTTGGGTCATGTGGTTATCCAAGAAGGAATAATGGTTGACGCAACAAAGATCGAAATTGTAATAAAGTGGGAATGACCAAAAAGTCCTATTGAGATTCGTAACTTTCTAGGATTATCTGGATATTACAGAAGGTTTATCCAAGACTTTTCTTTGATGGTTGCTCCCTTAATAGGTTTGACCCATAAAGGAGCTACATATACGTGGAGCGAGAAGCACGAAGAAGCTTTCAAGAAACTAAAGAAGAATTTGTGTGAAGTACCGATTCTTTCTTTACCTAACGGAATTAAAGACTTTGTAGTTTATAGTAATGCATATAGAGTTAGGTTAGGTTGTGTTCTGACCCAGAGAGATAAAGTAATTGCATATACATCTCGACAACTGAAGGAACACGAGAAGAACTACCTCACTCATGATCTAGAGTTGACAGCAGTAGTATTTGCATTAAAGATACGAAGGAGTTATCTTTATAGCACGAAGTGTAAACTTTATACTTATCATAAGAGTCTCCAACATCTCTTTGATAAAAAGGAATTGAATATGAGACAACGACGCTGGTTGGAGTTACTCAAGGACTATGACTGTAAGATACTTTACCACCCTGGTAAAGCGAATGTCGTAGTAGATGCTTTGAGTAGGAAGGTAAATTTGGAAAGAAAGAAGCCAAGATTTAAAACATTTTAAATATTTAAATTCACTATTTAAATAATAAATAAATATTCAAATCGAAATAAATATATTTAAATAATATTTATCAATTTTCCAGATCTAAAACATTTTAAATTTGGTATTTATCCATATTTGATAAAACTTCAAATTTGAAAAATGAAAAAACTATGGAACCCTAATCAGCCTAGCTCACGTTGTGAGCTGCATGCTCTCACGTTGTGAGTTGCGATTGCAGGTTTTATCAGTTACAAATTTTTCAATCTTCCTTCTTTTATTCAATTTCAAACAAGTATTTTCAGAAAATATGGATCTAGGGTGAATGTAATCACGAACCAATGGCTCTGATAATACTATTGGATTTTCTACGCATCAAATACATTCTAAACTAGGTAACGGAAAAATAGAAACTACGATATACCTAAGTGTACATGCAACTTATGGATCTATGGTTTCATGCTAATTACATCTACCCTATGAAAACATAAAACATAAGGAAGAAAACACACCTCTTATGTAGCCCTTGATCTCCATGCTTAAGATATTGATCCTCCATGAAGTTGTTTGGATGAGAGGACCCAAACCTGAATCCCTTTAATGGTATCACACCTAATGACACAAAAGAGTGGAATAAAAATAACTAAGAGAATGGTCAATTTCATAAACCCTAAGAGGCTTAGAAATTGTCCCTAAGAGGGGGGGGGGGGGGGGGAGAAGGGTTGGCGAAACTTCAAGCCAAGGTGCAAGGAAGAATGAAATCCATAAGGCCTTATTTATAGCCTTGGATCCCTTCCTAGGTATTGTACTCCTTCCCATGTGGGATAGGAGTCCAACAACGAAATTCACTCCTTTTCCCATGTGGGATGGAGTGATTTTCATCCAACCCTAATTCCATAAGGGTTCTAGAACATTCCTGATTAACCAACTATCGATTAGTGAATATTCAACATTTTAATTAATTAAACTATTAACTAATTCCCAAAATATATTTCCAATTAGTTTCTAATTAATTATTAACCATAATAATTAATAAACCAATATCTCCTTTATTTATTCTACTCAATTTGGGTCTTGAGGGTAACCCAAAAGGACCCTGTTATTATTATAAATTTCACCAATAGTTAATGACCTTGGACACTCTTTCCAACAGTTTCTAACTTTATCCATTAAGACACATCAATAACACAATATCTCTACTCCAAAGTTCTTAATGATTGCACCAAAATGATCCATACAAGACCACTTTCCAACCAACACCATGGTCTAAAAGCCAAAATATGCACCCAAAAGGCTTTGGAGTACACTCAAACTCCAAGGACAAGAAGGTTGGGACTAAAAAGCTCATAAAAAGACATAGTTTAAGATCTAGAGAAATAAAGAGCAAGATTGAGACTTTATACCCCACAAGGTCTGAAATGAGATAAAGATGTTGGATCTAAGTTGGAACCAAGCTAGCAAACCACAAGATGAGTTTCTCCTTCTTCAAGCTTCACAAAAATGGCTTCATATACTTAAAATACACAGAAATAGGCTAGGGTTTAGGTGGGGATCGATTTTAGAGAATGGAGCAATTAGTGCCCTTAAATAGGGTACAAACCCGGAGATCTAAGGTTTTCACCAAAATGACCGTCATGATGTGGCACTTCCAACTCCGTGATCATTACTCAGACCATTGCCACGCGGTGGGGCCTTAGCCACCATGTCGTGACCCACCCCAAACATTTAAAATTATTAATTAAAATAAATAACTTGGGAAAAGCATTACCATGAAAATGGATGTAACAGTTTGATATAATATTACGCCCTGAATTCTTATTATATTAGTAAGATAGGTTGCTTGAACGCATTTCTACCCTTTCTATTAGTAAGGTTGTCATATCGATCAAGGCTAAACTTGAGTTTGATTGCAGGGCGCGCGTTAAACCTAACATATATACATAAACATGCCATAGACAACAACCACTTAAAGGGTCTTGCGATAATCACTACATAGAACATGTTAAGAAATACAGTTGTAAATAAATTGTACATTGTTTAAAGGAGTTAATGTGAATTAGATACGAGGCACCAAAACACAAAGCTACAAATACTTAAAGTTTAAAAGAGTTTTTTTTTTCTTTTTGAGAAATTTTAGTAAATAACCAAGATTTATTTGAAAAAAAAACGAAGATATTTTTAAGATCGCAAAAGAATCACCGAAATAATAGACATGCACGCAGGGAAGAGAACAAAGAAAAGATGACATAATCAAATAAACATCTTTTATGATATGTTAGTAGTTCAATTTAAACAAATATTAGACACAAGTGAATATTATTTATTGGATTAATGTGGAAAACTGATTATATTTCCCTTGAATATGTGTATGGGAATGAGTTGAATCTTCTTGTTAGTAGATATATATAATGAAAGTGAATGAGTCGAATATTCTTGGGAGTAGATGTATATAATGAGAGGATGTTGAAAGTATTAGTCATGAGTTCAATTGAGTTGTTAATTATCAAACAATAATGATTTGGAATGGGGCTTGTATGTAGATATATTATTAGGTAAAGTATAATGTCTAAAGAGGGGTTCTATCTAGAACGTTCTTGTTGATTGATACACTTATTTAAATCAAGTATTAACTTGAACAAATATATCATCCATGAAAGATGCAATCTTATGGATTGTACGTTGAGACAAAAGGCTAAAATGTTACTCATTGCTTAATGGCTTACAATTATTTGTGAATAATGTTTACATGTAACAAGTTAAAGTACAAGCCCCTAGAAACAACATACTAGTATTAGTTAAAGAATAAAGATAACTTTTTTATGTTAAGTTACGAAAAAAACACTGTTGTATTGTTGTAATATGATAGATTTGTGAGATTGTGACAGAATTTCGAAACGCATAGAAAAATTCATCTGATATAGAAGTAGTCAAATTATTGTCATGACAACACTTGAAATAAATAAATAAAATATTAAATAATCTAAGTTTATAATCAAATATCCTTTATTATATTATGAATTATCTGGAAGACTGGAACCCATCCTTGGAAAAGTTCAGATCCTTCGTCATTGTCAAGAAAAGGAGTTGTTGTCTGTTCATGGGAAAAGTCGCCCCAAACGAAATTTCCATCCGTTGAACCCAATTTATATCGTCAATCCACGAACCCTAATCATACAACCTATTTATAATCGACGCCCCTAAATCTTCTCATCGTTTTCTACTTCGTAACTCCACAATAGAACGCGGTGTTGAGCAAATATAGTAACCTTGTTTTCAGAGAGAGAAACAAGACTCCATTACAAAGATCACGCGCTTCTTATTTTCTACCCTCCTCACCCATTTTTTTCCTCCTTCATTTTCAGGTGATTCATTCTCTCGTTTTAATTCATTCCCTATATGCGATTTTTGTATTTGATTTTGATTTGTGATTGGTGGAATCGAATGCAACCCTATAATCCAGCTTCTAGGGTTCTTCGAATTAAGGTCATAGTAAAAGTAGACGTATCGGTGTCTCCTCCAAATCTAATTCGCTTTGCAGATGTATGGGTATCGGTTACCTGGATCAAAATTCGATCTTTTATTCTGTTTTTATTTTGGTTCTAGGGATTTATAATCACAATTAGACTAATTCGAGTCTTGATTTCTACTGAGTTCGGTGTGTTCAATCTCGTGATATGATTCTTCGCTTCGATTTCATTTTAGTGTTTTGTAATCATGGTTGACTTTGTGTATTTATGCTTGTGCTGTTCTCTGGGCTCATGACTTGTTTCGATCCAGTTTCCGAGTTATCTGAATCGTTTCTTGTTCAATCTGTTTCCAAAATTTGATCTTTGGTTATAACTTACACATGATATCGATTTCGTCTACTTTCTGTTTCTAATCTAACCCTTTTATCGTTCTGTTGTGTTACAGGCTTCCATTGTAAATAGATGGGTGATCACTTGGTTCTAGATGTGAATCAACCCATTAAAAGGAGTGCAGACATGGAAGTCCCTTCATCTTCCAATACAGAAGCTCTTGTAGAAGATGAAAATGGGGCTTCTTATGATGAGGAAGCACCTCTATTAACAATGGCAGAGTGTCGTATTTGCCAGGAGGAAGATTCCATTGATGCTTTAGAGACACCCTGCAGTTGCAATGGCAGTCTTAAGGTACATTAATGGCTTCTTTGCACCACTTTATCCAATACTAATACATTGAAACTTTGAAAACTGTAAATTGTAATCTATTCATTAACTTTGCTTTTAATGCAGTATGCTCACAGGAAGTGTGTTCAACACTGGTGCAATGAAAAGGGTGACATAACTTGTGAGATATGCCATCAGGTTTGTTATCTTATCTTGACAGATATATGAAATCTTGAATTATAATTATAAATTTTGCATTTATATGAAAATTAAAATGTGAATTTGTTAATATGTTCAGCCTTATCAACCTGGATATATTGCTCCACCTCCCCGACCTTGCATGGAAGAGACCACCATAGACATTGGGTAATCTTTTCTTCCTTTTATATAACATTTAAAAAAAAACTAAACGCTTGTTTATGCTACAATGTTCTTTTTTTTTTTACTCAATTAAAGCAAGAAAGTTGTTTTCTAGACGAAATATGCAAATCCATGACTAAAATAAGCTTACATTTTATATGTAACATATTCAATCGATTGAAACAAGGTTTCATAATTTGTGTCAAATTGTGTAGCAAAACAACTTACAAATATTGTGAAATTAATTTTTTAAATTTACGTTTTTGTGATTTCAATAGGGGAGCATGGCAAATCTCAGAAGCTGATCGTCAATATCTTGAAGCAGAGTACGATGATTATAATTCCACAAATGCCAGCGGGGCAGCGTTTTGTCGTTCAGTTGTTTTAATCGTAAGCTTCCAAACTCCTTAAATTTATAAAAAAAATGCCTTCGATTATTAAATATTGATTATTTTTTTACACTTTCAACGATTTATATTAAAAAAAATTTATAATCTTTTGTCAGTTAATGGCTCTTTTGCTTCTCCGACATGCGTCATCTGTGCCTGATTCTGAAGGAGATGGAGACGAAGATGCATCCACGTTTTTAACTGTAAGTGGGAGTGGGGCTACTAGTAAAAGACGAAAATACCCCTGGTTTATATTTAAAAATTTTTATGATTGATTTTCTTTGTTTGACAGCTTTTCTTGCTTCGGATTGCTGGGTTTCTTTTGCCCTGCTACATCATGATTTGGGCCATCAACATTTTGCAGCGTCGAAGGCAAAGACAGGTTAGGGTTTAGGGCAAACTCGTAATTCTACACTTTCAAACGTTTTTACAAAGTTAAATTGTTAATTTGGTAAACACGTTTCAAACATTTTCCCCATTTCTTCTCAAGGGCATGGAAGTCATTTTACTTGGTCTTTTTTTTTTTTCTTTGCGATTAATTTTTAAATAAAATTTTAGGAGGCTGCAGCATTGGCGGCTGCCCAATTTGCATTTGTACTGCAAGCGGGTCAAGGAAACGGGCTCCATTTGACCGTATCTTCTTTGGGGCCTGCACCAGCCCAAGCACCCGCACCCGCACCCACTGTGACTCCAACTGCTGCACCACAAGATGAAAATGTTTAATAGTTAAAGATGATTGAGGAAAAAAATTATTTATTTTTTGTTTTTTGTTTTATGGTTAGATGATGAGATCAGATTTATTGTGAATAATCGAGTGTTTTATGTTTAATGTGTAATGATTCATCATCTGATATGAATTATGAAAGCCATTTGACAGTTTCTGTATGATTGACCCTTTGACCATGCTTAAGTTGGATTTTTTTTGGTATAATATGTGCATTGTGTAACAATTTTTGTTTCAATGCACATTTACATAAGATTAACATATCAACATTCATGGAAGTGGAAACCTTGGTTTTGATTTTTGAATTATATGTTGTGTTTTTTTTTTTTTTTTGTATTGATTTCGTGCTTTTGCATGTTTAAACATTTGTAAATAACACTTCTTCAATCTAGTTGCAATCCAGGCATCCAACACTCTAAGCAAGTTACTGATAAACCTCTGCATAAAAAAATGAAGATGAAGTTATTTCTAAATTACTATTGGAATAATTTTGAACCTAAGCCAAAACAAAAATATATACTCACATAGTAATATAATTGTATAAGAATACTCACTTATAGAAATACTAATATATGATTAAGTGTAGGTAACTTAAGAAGATCAAATAATGCAATCTCCATTTTAATACACATTGTTGTCTTAAATCATAAACTACATTAAAAATAGTTACCTTGTTGCTAGAGACATTTTGCAAGAAATTGAAATTGTATACCTGCAAAAATTTGAAACTTTTCCCAATCAAATAACAAGTAAAGTTAAAAAAAATGGAAAACTATGGTATGCTCTTTTTGTCTAGAAAAAGAACTTCACATCTCCAAGTTCCTTGTGCTATTGCTCTTGTTAACGATGATGATTACTCAAAGCAATGAGTTGCATAAGAATTAACGTCCTAGGAAAAAAAAGAGAACATGTAAATTGGAAATATTATAAAAATTGGAAGCTAAAATGAAAGGAAAAGAGAAGGAATACATTTGTTGACGACATCTTACGGTGGCCATAGGAGTTTACGAACATTTTATAAAACTGAAAATGTTGTTGATGTGTCGAAAAGATGACTTTTTTTGCTATAAAAACCAACCGTATTATATATTTAAAATTCTTTTTTCCAAGTTTCAATTAAATATATCATCAGAATTTATATTTCAAGACACCAAATATTTAATTTCATCATTAAAACAACCCTTAAAACAATGATTTCTATTTACAATTTGATTAGCAATCTGCATAAAAGATGTTATTTGTTTCTTTTGGTGAGATGACAACCATCTTAGAGCTAAGTTAAACCCTTAAATCTCAATCTCATGTCCGATAGTAACCTCCATATAAAGTATAGATACACATTAGTCAGTTTTAAACTTGAGTTTCATTTCGACATTTAGTGTTGCATATTTCAGCAGGCAATCCAAAATTTTACTTAGTCTAAGGACCATATATTAAACATCCCATTCATGGCTTTTGAAGGCATCATCTAAACCTAGTTGAAAGAGAATTTTACAAATTACATATACGTGTAGAAGAACCAATAAAGATGATCATCTTCCAGCAGATAAATTCAAGACTATGAAAAGTTAAACTAGAAACAGGTGGAATGACTCTCTTCAATTAGGTATCCGGTGCTAAATATAAACACAATTAGCAAACCCGAACGTTTGGCCAGGAAAAGCTCACCGGTAGTAGTGGTGGAATGACATCCCCTTAATATTGAAGATGAAGATTTATGATGTTCTCAATTCCCATAATGGTGTCTTCAGGGCTCGTCCTAGACAATTTAAAGCCGGGGTAAAATAATAAATTAGGGCCCTTTTAATGTTTTTTGTGTAAAGGACAAGAACACCTCCAAAAATTTTTATTAATTAAAAGAATAATATTACAAATCCACCTATGGAAAGAAAAGGCTTCATGACAAACCACCAAAGCCAAACAACCTAGCAACTATTAATACAAAACAACAATATAAAAAAAAACTAAAGATATTATCTTCCTCATGTAATACATTTTCACATGTGGCATTATATTGTATGTTAGAAGAATTTAATTTTTTTTTTTACAAATTTATTCATCGATTCTTTTTGAGCTTCATTAAATTGTTCAGTTTTTTGTTTTATTTTATATTTTTTTTTTCGTTTTTCACTTCCAGACATATAGGGGACATTTATAAAAATATAACAAATCAACAATCATATATATTCACAAATCAACAAAAAATAGATTAACAAAAAACTAAAGTTTAGAAAACAGAGAAGTAAAATTAAACCAAATCATCTTCAAAATTGAGATTAAGCAAAATCACAAAAATCAGGTTAAAAAAAAGTGAAAAGAAAATACCTGCTCAACTACTATCCTGACTGTTAATAATCCTTTGAGCTCAAATAAGAAATGAGAAATCTGATTATTTGATGTTTAGAATAGAAAAAAGAGAAATCGAATTAAACAAAATCATCTTTAAAATTCAGAAAATTCGAATTTAGCAATGATTCATACGAAATCGAAATCAATAACTTCTATTTCAGTGGACAATTATTCATACACAATCAAAATCAGAGAAATTAATTTAAGCAAAATCAGAGATCGGTTTTGCAGATTCTTAACAAAACAAGTTCATAGATTTTAGAAATTCGACTTACACAGTAACACATACAATTCTGAAAGATTACTCTACTTTAAACTTTCATTTGAATACGATTCAAAAGGAAATTAATCCAACTGGTGCAGTTAATCGTGAGTCTCAACTAAAAAAACATCTGATTCAGAAATAAAACGACAACCGATAACTTTTAATTGCTAGTATTTCAGAAAAATGAAATCAGAAATAAGAAGAAAAAAATCGAGTATTGCATATTTGTGTTGGGACTAGGCTGAATTCAGAGAATCAGAAAAGAGGAAAAGAATCAATTATCTTCAACTAGAAATAAAAGAAAGAGAACTAACCGTTAGGGCTTTGGGTTTGGGAGAGATGGTGTCGTTTGGATTTTCCATGGTCATGGAATCGAAAATTGAAGAAGGCGCATATGAAGTCGGAAACACGATAGGTCAGTCGCTACTCTCACTTCTGCATTTTGGATTGCCGCATGTACTCTTTGGAATATTGGGTCAAAACTAGTCCATAAGGCTTATAATAGGATGTCACTAATATAACCCAATAACAGTAATAAAATGGGGCCCTTTGGTATTTGGGGGTCCAGGGCGGTTGCACAGCTTGCCCAGGCCCATGGGCCGACCCTGGGTGTCTTATTGATCAATCTGATAGATGGATTACACATATAGAATTATGGGGTTTATATAGAGAGAAAAAATTTATTTTTTAGGAGATGAATCAATTGATACTCCACTCATAAATTTCTCTCTTAATTATGTGTTTAATTTATCAGGTACATCTTATGGGTAAGTTATAGAACCACACAGATTTTGTCCCTTAAGTTACTGACAAATTGTCATATCCATCATACTACATATACTTATGTCTAGGGACCTGTCATGCTATGATGGAAAATGTTTTGGTACATAATATAATTGTAACAACATATAAAAATTATTCCAAAATAGTATGATGGCCATATTAATAGGTTATTTTCAAACATTTTCCCACTTGGCCGAATGACTATTTGTATATATATATATCAGTATGTGTTGATTATTTCTTTGGCCAAGTTAAGTTCATACTGTTTCATATTAACACTAAAAGCATAAAAGTACAACATAACATGTCGTTGTTAGACACGGGACCCCCACTTCTCATACTTTAGTGTTTTATATGAAACTTACAATTATTTAAGCCAAGTGACATTAGAGTTAAGTGGTAATCAACATATTTTTCTATATAGAAAGTAATTGTGCACAATTTAGTTATATAGAAAAGTTGTATATTATAGAGGAACAATAATCAAGTACTTGAATAATTTAAATTAAAAGTTCCATTAAATCACAATGCTATTATGAAAGGTTTTAACTCTTAGGATAGACCTAGTATAATAACATTGTGCTTTATGGAGGAATATCTATCAAATGTAGCTCTAAATAAAAAAGAGCTATAATGGCCATTACGATCCTAAGGAAGTCATTTCGAGATATGGGTGAGAACTTTTCTTGGTATACCTTTTTTGTGAATACCCTTTAGCGACCATTTGAACTTTATCTCATTTAATGTTAATCATTAGGGTCTAATTTCATTTTACAGACCTACTTGCATCCTACGGGTTTATAACCATTTTGAAATTCAACAAATTTCTCAAACATCATTCTTTTCCATGGATTAAGCTCGTAAATCATGGCTTTATTCGATTTAGTTGTTTGATCAAAAGTTATAGCGTCACTATACATGATAGGGTCATTTTCCTTACCTATGTCAAGATCGGCCACATGTAATTATCAAAAGCTATGGCTCGCCTATATCATAGAAAATGTCTTATAGGTTATTAAATATCATGGGTTTCAATGTCAATCTATTATGTGGTATCATTTTATGAGGTTATTAAATATCATGGGTTTTAATGCCAATCTCTTATAGGTTATTAAATATCATGGGTTTCAACGCCTATATCATGAATCTCCTAATGAACTGCTAATCATCATGGACACTTGAAATATAAGTGTCTCTTCATTAGATGCTTGAGGTAAAAATCGCTCAATAAACCACTCCTGTTGATTTTGGCATTCTCAGGAAATTAGGCATGCTTCATTTCAAAAATTCATGTACTATGTAACACAACATATCGGTAACATTTAGACCTTTTAGGAAACCCAATTGAGAAGCAACTTATGGTTTTCATGTCTAGTTTTTACAATTAAGGACTGTAGAGTTTTGCTTTGGCTAGAAAACCCTAAACCTTTAAATACATCAGGGTTGATTTCCTTCATGTCCAAATCTCAAACTGATTTTAAGGAAATATATTAAAGATACAAACTGCCATTTTTAATGCATTGGTTCATAAATGTTTAGGTAAGTTAGTGTTTGTAGGCACATTTTGCACCATGTGTAATAAGGTTGTTTTCCTCCCACAAGATACATTGTTCTATTGAGGAGTAACCTACATGGTGTATTAGTTAATTATCTGATGATCTTTACAAAATTAAAAGAAAATCATTTTCCTTTATCGAAGTTTATATGCCTACCATAATATACATCACCCACGTCTGATCTCACTAATTTTATTTTCCAGTCAAGCTAATTTTCAACTCCAGACCTAAGGGTTTTTAAAGCTTTTTAGGAGATTTAGACTTTTCATTCATCGAATACGAATACAAGTAACAAGAATAGTTATCAAAAGTCATATATGATTTACGACTACTTATATCCATTGGAAAAGGTCCACTAGTGTTGGTGAGGATCAACTTTAGTAATCTCATACTGCTTGTGGATATTTACTTATTCCTTTTTTATAAACGTAGTGCATATATTGAGAAGTCAAGTTACAATAGAACGGTTTTATGAGACATATTAGTTTAATATGTGAAATTTGACCTAAGCATTAATGCCACATATACTTAAATATATGGATCTGTCATGTCATTATGGAAAATGTTACAGTACATAATATAATTGTACAACCACATAAAAGTTATTAGAAAATAGTTTGATGGTCACATTAATGGGTTATTTTCCAACACCAAATGATTGGTCGGGAAGTAGGTGGTGGAGGAAAATGACAGAATAGGAGGAGATGCCTCATCAAAGAAGAGCCGACATACAACTCAGACTCATCTCCATCATCAACTTCTGTACCACTCAACCACTACTCACCTTACAACTAAAATACTCTCCAAACCATACATTATATGAGGGAAAACTCAAACTACATGAAGCTCTGATGGCAATCTATACCCTTAATCATGCTCTTCAAAGTATGTATAACAAATCCCTTCTACCATGATGTTGATGTTGGTGGTACATCAATCTTGATTTTTTGATTTAGAATTCTTCCAATTTGGGTTTTGTAATTTTGATTTTTGATTTTCTTGTTATGGGTGTAGGTTTGATCTGATTTTTGGGAAAGAACGAGAGATGATAAGAGTGAAAATGGAGTCCTCATTTTCTTAATATAAAGACAATAAAAGATTGGAGATGTTATACAGGAGGTGAAAAAGAGGTAGAAAGGAGAAAATAACACATAAGGTAAAGTATTGTTATATATGTGTAATAATTAGAGAAAGTAGACATAATGCGGTGCCAGTATCCAATTGTTGAAAATAAGGTTCAAATGAATAGTAAAATTACCTCACAAAATCAATTTCGTAATATATATTTATTTATATGTTGATATTGTGTGTTGCTAGTTGTTATAGGCACCGATAACGGTGTTCTCTACATACCTACATACTTAAGAAAGATTTTAATGATGGAGAAAAACAAATGGCATAAAGCTGTAAAGGATATATATATATATATATATATATATATATATATATATATATATATATATATATATATATATATATATGCTGTGATATGTCTTCGAGCTTAACACTGTTGGTGGATCGTGTCGTCTGGTTAAGCCTAAGAATCATAACAAAGAAAGAGTCGATGTTAGTCGTTGTCCAGGAAGGGGTCCAGGAACGAGACTCCGACGTTCTAGTTAGTAAGTGTTTGGGAGAATTAGGGTTATGTATTAGATGGATAGAGGGTTATCCCTTCTTCCGAAGAAGAAGAATCCTTTTATACCTATTGCTCGGGGAGAATATCCCCGACAACACCTTCTACCCTATTTGGACTGTTACGACATGGAAGCGTTCTATTGGTGAGTCGTGCACCACTAGTAGTTATACGCTATTGTACTATTGGTGCAGAGTTACTAAGAAGTGGCGCTCTAAGTGCTACACTTGTTGTTTTGGGAGTAATATGGTACTATTTTGGTCTGTTATGGGCCTTGGTGTTAGGACGTCGGGGCCTAAACACGAGATCGCAAGGGCGAGGGCCCTAACCTAGCACTTACATCAGGTAACGACCGTTAACTAGGCCGTCCTTTTGATAATCATCCCATTATCTTTAGCATATTCTCAGAGGGATACGTTAATAAGTCCCCTAGGATAGTAAACGTTAACGTTAGCCTTGGGTAGCTGGGTTGTTCTAGCTTAGATCAAGACATGTGTTCGGCGAGGATGGCTTCGACGTCTACTAATGTGACGAAGTCGGCTGTGTAGCTGGTTTCATCGTTACAATCGTTTGAATCTCGTGCCTCTCATTTAAAGCTTTCATTATCAGGGAAAATATCCTTTTCTTTGCTCTAATGATCTTCAACCGTCTCTTTTTTTCTTCATTTCCTTTCTCTTTCATCTTGCATCTGTTAGTAGTATGCAATGACGACACCGATCATCGGAATCGAACCTACACCAAAAGAGTTTGAGTCCATGTAGGCCTGATTTGGGTTTCATCATGAGCATGGGGTGAAATATCCTCGAGGGGGAGTGCATATTTCCCGACCGCCTGAAGGGAAGGTTGGAGTCCCAATCCCAATCTTCCAGGCGGGTCTCCAGTTACATACGAACGATTTTTTCGATGAGATCATGATTCAGTATGCCTTCTTTGTTGACGATCTGACCCCTAACACTATCAACAAAATAGTTGGTTTCGAGATAGCTTGTCGGGATTTGGGCGTGCTCCCTCAATTATGGGCTTTCAAGTACTTCTTCAACTCCTCTACTCAATCCGACGTGCATACGTTCTCTCAATGGCAGAACATCCATGCATTCATCATAAACCAGAAGGCCCCCAGAAAGAACTGGCAGGACAAATGGTTGTGGGCGAACCACAACTTGGTCGACTTTGGTTATCCTCACAGGACCATTTTCACCGACCAGACGCCTCAACTCTGGGGGTTAGCGAGATTGTGGTGCAGGCATTGAGAACTATTACCTTCAATAGGGAGGATTGGGAGGACTATATGTTGGCCGCCATTAGGATGAGCGTCGCCTGGAGGGCACGCAGGAGGATGCCCCATTTCTTTGTGGAGAAGGATGATGAGTGTGCATCTCCTCCCCCACCCTTTATTATTTTTTATGTGAATCTTGGTGGAGAGAGGGCTTTGCCAATCCTTACATATGTGATTTGTTCTTTGTTGAATGTCGCGATAGGATCATTCCATTCGATATGGTCCTACGGGGTAGGTTCCAGGGCAATTTGCAACATAGGGAAGTGACTATGGTGGAGACTCTTCCTCCACCGGTCAGTGTTGATCGTGCTATGGCTCTTGCTAGTCATGGTGGTGCTATGACATAAGGGTCCAGTGCGTAAGCTGACTGGATTTGATCGACACATTTGTTGAAGGTTTTTCTTGCGATGATCCTCTACCCCAAAGTTTATATCCTAGAGTGGGGCTTACTAGAGAGTCCCTTCTTATGTAACATTTCATTGTGTGTGAATAGGTCCGTCATGCTTTCCCTTTGCCCACAATCAAAGCTATGGAGCTCCTCTCCAACTCGCACATATTCATCAGTCTTCGGTATGTTGCGACTTAGGTCGCTCCTTATTTGGTGGTTGCCGCTTGGTGCCTTCATCAAGTCAGTTCAGCTTCAACGGAGCTTGCCTCTGCTAGGGATGAGTAGGATGAGTTAAGGGAGAGAGTGTTGGGGCTGTAGGAGGAGGAGAAGCGCAAATTTGAAGAGCGTTATGACCTTTTGGCTGGTGAGAAGGCGTCTGTAGAGGAACACGTTGCAAGTTTGGATGGGTCAGTAGAGCGTTTGGAAAAGAGAGTGGAGACTCTGGTAGGAGAGAAAGGGTTATTAGAAGAGCAGGTGAAGCAGCAGGCTGGACTGCTGGCTGTCGACGAATCCAGGAGGAAGATTGTGGAGGGTGATATGTCTTGGCCGTTATGGGATGGTATTGTTTGAGTGGTTAACCGAGTCATTGAGAGTCCTGAGTTCTCGGCTGAGATCCGGTGTATGAAGGTTGCGTGTGTTGCAGCTGGTGTGGAGGGGGGCAAGCAAGCGATGAAGAAGTAGGTCCAGGAAATTTGATCCGTATGAGGCAAATAGTATAGTGGAAATAACTCAGGAAATGCATGCTTCTGTGAGGTAGTTCATGGAAGCGGATTTTTTCTCCCTCTTTCATTTGGATGAGCTCGACTTGGAAGGCCTTCGCTAGCTGTGCCGTGATCCTGCCGTCGAGGATAACCAACCTGAAGTTGACCATTTCAAAGTTGGATCTTCCACCACTACTCTCGGTAAGTGATCCTCCTTTCTTGCTGATTCGCTTATGTAGAATAGTGTTTGAGCTTGTGTGTTTCTGATGCAATGTGTTCAAGACAATACTTTTAATGGTTGTTTGCCTTGCATGGCCCTTTGAAGTCTGAGGGTTGTTCGACAAGATAAGGATTTTTGTGTTTGGTAGCATAGTCATTTTTGCTTCTGCGATACCTTTGTTTCTATCCCCAGGTGGTTTATGTTAGCCACTGGTGATTATGTGCCCTTATTTTTCCTTGTTGAGGCGCTTCTTCCGCCAGGGTTGTGTTGGCCTTGGGGGGTCGACTCGAGACAATTAGATCTCTCTGCTAGGTGGGTGGTTATGTTGTTTGGCGATCTAGTCGTGCTACTGGATTTTCCCAAATTATAAGTCTAAGACCTATATTTTCTTAAATTGCTTTGGATTTGTCCTGGGAGCTCGTGTTCAGGGCTCGAAAATTTTCCTTTATTTGGGTCACAGACCGTTGATTCTAGATTGGGTCTTTATGTCCGGTTTGCTTTGTTAGGGTATCCTTTTTTTAGCTAAAGTTTGCTGATTACCCTTTTTGAGACTTTTTTCTAAGTCGTGAGACTTGGCGAGTTATACCCTGGCCCTAATTATCTAAGTCAAGCCAAGATCGTCACCTCGAGGCGTTTAGGACTTAGGTACTATTTTTTAGGGAAAATTTATGAACCTTTGACACCTATGGTTGCATTCTTACAATGATTTTTTTTTCAAATGATATGGATGATCAATCCTTTTACCATTTAGTAAGCGTGTACAACCACTTTTATGAGTGTTATCAAGCTTTAATAGTAAAAAAATGTTCTAATAGTTTTTTTGGTAGTGCACTTCCTTCGTTGATAATGTTTTTGGAGATAGCTACATTGTTTGATGAGTAAAGTAAAATAGGTGACTATATCATGGTGTAAAGGTCTAGCTTCTTGGGTTGATTTGTTGTTGTGTGATTATCCATTCAGAGTTTGATCACATTGCCCAAGCCCCAGATGTGACTTATTTGGACATTTTTCCTTGCTCTAGAGGTGGTGGTGCGAATTGCGTATACATTAGGTCTTGGAGGCGACTGTTGGATTTGATGTCTAAGCCCATAACTATTATTGGTATGTACTCGACCCGAGAGTAGCATGGTCCATTTGGGTTGCATATCATAAGGACAATTTGTTAGGATGGACTTTTGAGAAGAGGTTATATATGATTTATTAGTATATTATAAGTTCTAATATATTAATATGAAATCATAAGATTTAATTAGTATTGATCAAGAATTAGTTTGAAATTAATTTAGTGATCAAAAGAGACTAATTAAATCAATGGGGACTAATTGTGTAAATTAGTTATATTTATATGTGTTGGGCTTATGGTCCATGTTGGACTAAGATTATGTATGAATACATAAAGAGTTGGGCCACATGTACCATGGATCATAAAACCCATGGGTATGGATTTGGGTTTTATCCATGACCTTTGGAATCCTACATATAAATATGTTACTTCATGATCAATTTCGTGTGCTTCTATTCTTAGAGAAAGATGGACGATTTTGGTGCATGGAATTCTCTCTTAAAATGTCATCCTTTGTCCTGGATGTGCTGTGATTCGATTTGAGGTGCAACACTTGGGGCACTAAGTTCTTAAAGGCCAAAGTCTTCCTAGCAACATCAACAACATCAAGAGGTATGTATAAAACTTGTTTTTT
Organism: Lactuca sativa; assembly: GCF_002870075.4. Taxonomy (NCBI): domain Eukaryota; kingdom Viridiplantae; phylum Streptophyta; class Magnoliopsida; order Asterales; family Asteraceae; genus Lactuca; species Lactuca sativa. Next base: position 72,932,332 of record NC_056625.2, on the reverse strand, counting down.
TTATTATTCATATGTTATTTGTATGCTAGTTGTAGGCTTAAAGCTTTGGAAACAATATGCATGTATAATTAGAGAAAACATAGATCAAAAGCTTTTAGGGTTGTATGTGCACCATAGGATGTTGTAATATACAAACCCAATAGTGGTATCAGAGACATGGGTTGTTTTCTATTATATTTGATGTTATTATTGGTTTTTGAAGCAAAAAAATCGTTTTTTTTGCATTCTGTCAGCAGGACTCGCCGAGTCCACTGGGTGACTCACCGAGTTACTTGAAGATTGTCTTAGACTCGTCTAGTGCATCAAGGGGCTCGACGAGTTGTCTGTCCTGAGTGCATATTTTCGAGTTTTTTTTGGCCTGTTTTGGATTAAGATCATTACCACAAAATGTTTTTGTTCATAAAATTTGATTTTGATGCTATAGTAATGACTATCCTCATCCAAATAAAGGATAATTGTCAAAGTTTCAAGATTTGTATTAGTTTATGTGATTATGTAATTTCTTGAAAATTGTTGATGTAAATTATCTTTACTTATGAGTTTAATCTAGGTCACAGAAAAATAATTTGATTATTGTGTTAATTGGAATAATTGATCTTAATGATTTTTATGAGCTCCATAACTTGTCCTCAAGTTATGGAAAATGAAATGTTTTTCTTTTAAAAGATTCATTAAAGTTCATAGGTTATGAAAAAAGATGAAAGGTCTTGTTTTTAAATGCCATCATAAAATAGTTTTATGTCTTCCATAACTTTTCCCCAAGTTATGGAACTTGAAAAGTCTTCCATATAAACCATATTGAACTCATAAGTTATGGAAACCAAAAGTTTTTTAATTGTTCAAAACCTGCCCTCAAGTTTTGGAATTTGTAAAGTTACCCCCCATGTATACTTTAATTCCAACCCTTAGAATTTTAAAAGTTAAAATTCAACCCTTATACTATTATAATATTATAGGTTTAATATATATATATATATATATATATATATATATATATATATATATATATATATATATATATATATATATATATATATATATATAAGAAGAAACTCAGTCTTACCGTTAGTAGGCCTCATTCACGAAGTCGGTCTATAAGGGGGGTATAAAGTTATTGCCTAGAAAATGGCAGTTTAATAGGTGTCCACTCTCACCCACCGCTTCCTTGACTGGTGGAGGGTCGTTAGCCGAACAGGTAGGACAGGACATTAATTCTCCCTTCATTTAAAGTATAATGATAAATATAAAGTAACTAAACTTTATTAAATTCCCAATCTTAGTTACTTTAGGAAAATGTGAATTTGGTGCTAACCCATGAAATTGCACTTTGCACATCGTTAAGTCGTTAGTGGAGCATGTGTGGTTAACCGGAACATTGATTAGGTGGTTGTAACATTAAGTGTACCAAACTAATTCGCATGGTTATTCACTCCTTGTTTGTGATCCTCGGCATCCCAGTCACAAACTTGAAGGGCACAATCGAGATTTAAACATGTCATTGAGTAGTTCATTGAATCTCAAAGGATCTAGGAATTTCAATTCATTTAAAACCTAATGTTGAATTTTGTTTTTCATGGTGGAAATTGGTAAATTGTCATTTACCTACCTTCAAATATTTTGCAAATTGGATTACGGCATCCCTCTTCCAATTTGTTAAATATTGTGTTGGGTCCTAGCCTTAATATTTCATATTGAGTGTTATATTAAGGACTTAAATCAACTTGCTTGAATTTCTCCCTCATAGATGTCTAGTTATGACAACTATGGTCTTCCTTATTATTTTAGATGAAGCTATCCTTATGAAGATGATATCCCAAATGGCGATCAAGGTGAAAGATTAAACTCTTTGTTGTGCATTAATGGGACTGGAAATCATACTTCACTTCCTCCACCTCCTCCAATTATTCTCCCTAAACCACAAGTTCTTGAAAAGTTCAAGGTTACTCAATCCCTATTGGAAAGCAATGTCTATATGTGCTCACATCTTGGAGATGAAGTCACATATTGACAAGCTGGGAGAGTTGGGTGTCGAAGTCTCGACGATGTTGGCTGTTGACTGAGTTCTTTAGTTACTCCCTAATGACATATCACGACATGACCCTTAATTATCTTACTTATTTGCTTGATTCTGTTGAATCAACAATGATTTGGAGCATTGGTAAGGCAAATTTGATTGTAAGATTTGCTTCCCAAACTTACATGGAAATTGACAATGGAAACATCGGAAGTCCAGAAAAGTCTTCTCTTCTCGATGGAAAGGGATCGGCCATAGTCAACCTGGTTGACCAAATGGTAAAGAGAAAGGCTAAGTATGAGATAGTCCCGTGTACCATTCCTAAAGAGTCCATATGTTTCTATTGCCAAAAGAAGGGGCATTGGTTGTGAAGTTGCCCTATTTACCTAAAAGATCATAAGGATGGTAAAGTCAAAAAGTTTGACTCTACTTCAGGTAAGTCCACTATCTAACTCTATTAACTTCCTATTTGAAGATTCTTTTTACATGATGTGACTAGGTCACATTTTGATGTTTTTTAGAATCGGAAAAAAAGGAGAGGAAGCTTAGAAAAAGAGTATGCTGAATCTGATCGCAAAGATAGTTTTCATTGCATTGTAAGGAAAAGTTTTTCATTGCATTGTAAGGAAAAGTTTTTTCGTAAATTTTATAAAGAAAAGTTTTTTTTTTATTTTTTTTTATTTTAAGTTTCCTTACAGCGGAATTTGTGAAAAATTGTTGTTTGTATGACTCCATTGATAGCAATATTTGAAAATGGATATGATTCTTTCGTTTGTGGGAGTGTCATAATTTTCCAAATAAGGAAAGATTCTCATCACCCAAGTTTCATTTGGATAGAAACTTGGAATCATGCAACTTGTATTATATGATGAATGAGAATTTTTAATCTTTGGGAAATTAAGACTAATTCCTTGTTCACATGTATATGTGAGTCAAGTGAAGGACTAGGAGATCGGGTACACTTGGTTGTGCACTGATCAGGTCCACCACAAAGAACGATAAGGCTATTCATCATGATTTACTAAAGTTTAGTAAATATGGTTATGCTTACAAGTTTAAGTATAATTCTGAAACATTGGAAAAGTTTCAATGTATGGCAGGACAAATGAGAAGAATCAAATTAGGCAGAAAGATAAAAGTTTCTCCAATCTGAAAAGATGGGTGAGTGCTTCAGTATCATGTTTTATGATCATCTTAATGATTATGAAAAACCATATCACAATTGATCCTCTAAAGACATCTTAGTGCATTTGTTTGAATAAGAAGAGGAATCGTGAATTGTTGAAATGGTTAAATCAAAAGATGAATCATACTTCGTTCCAAAATTGAGTCATAGAGTAACACTCCATGATCGAGCTTTGAGTGACATAATGTAGAGTAAAATGTTTCTTACTCTGGTACATTTGAAATTGGTAAGTTGTGATGTTTAGGATAAAACAAAGAGCAACTAAGACCGATTGTGTGAAGTGTTTATCTTGATAAGAATCTGCACTAACACTTGAATATTTGTTTTGTCAAGGAATGGTTCTTGACAAAGAGAATCTTATATGTCAAGAGGTTAGTGGGAGTCTTAAAGATCTTGAAAAGTTTCAAGAACTAATCAAGAATAAAACCTATTGATAATCACTAGCACAGGACTTGAGGTTTGTAACATATCGTGTTGACATTATCTTATTTCTATGCCCATTCCAGTTAAAGTTGACTATGCTTGTGAGTTATATGAGTTCTCAATTGTTTGCATAACAACCTAGAAGCAATGGTAGGCCCTTGGGCTACCGGGTAGCAAGAAATTAAGATTGAACAAGTTCAGTCCATATGAGCTTGGGTTTGTCACTAACCTTGTCTTGTGATTATGGTTTTGACAAATTCATATGGATAGGAACACATACACTATAAAAATCTAAGTTCCATAAGGTTTCTCTTTGAATCATGAAAATGATGGTGAGGAAACACTTTCACTAAGTAGATTTTAAAGGATTAGAGTCAGCAGTTGTGTATTTGCATTCTCAAATTCGATTATGATTACGGCATCCATTTTTCATAGTTTGAATTGTGAGATATGGAAAATAGTTTGAACATTCGATACTTATTAGTTTAAGTTCTGAAAGGTTCAAACAGACACATGTGCTATTTAATCTGAAAAGGTGTATGGGCTTGAGAAGTCTTGTAAAGACTTATCGAAGCATCTTGTATCAGAAAGCTGAACTTTGGTAATGAAAGCCAATAAAGTATTGATTTCTAGAAGTCCAGCTGATTTCTGGGTACATGTCAAAGCTAGTGGGAGCATAAGTGTTATGCTAATAAGATAGTAATCATTATGCTAGTGGGAGCATAATTATTAAGTTAAGTGTTGTAAGTTAGAAATGTTAATTATAGAAAACAAAAGTTTCAATTTGCAAAGTTGCAGGTTTGAAAAGTTGTTTTGCTATAATTAAGGGAGAGGAAATTATGCTTCATCCCAATTCTAAAAGCTTAGATTGAGATTTTAATCAAATTTAATCAAGTATATATATGAATTTTATGTTTCAATGGTTCAACATAAGAAAATTTTATATATGGAAATGTTAATTGCGTTCTCAAAACTCGATTATGATTACGACATCCCTCTTCATAGTCTGAATTGTGAGAACATGGAAAATATAAACATTATAGCAAAAGACTCGTCAAGTATCATGTTTTTATGTGAGACATTATGAATTATATCCCATATGCCAAATGCCTAGGGCATTAAGAGGGAAAAAGGACCAGAACTGTATATGACTAAAATGATTAAGCAATTATCGAGAACAATCTGAGGCTTACCAAAGATTGGTTGCTCATGGACAGTTGGAAGTATAGTGTTAATTTTTGGAAGGACCATATTGATATATTCTGAAAAGTGGCAACTCTTGTTCAAAAGTGATAGTCAAAATGGGAATATGGAAATTTTTCCATAGGTGGAAGTTATTCATTAAATCTATGTAAAATTAGAAAACTTAATGCAAGAAGGATGTTCAAAGGTATGTACTTTGAATATGAGACTTAGTTTCCATGAAATTGCTCTCCATTGGACTACCTTGTAATGTCTGTTGCCAAGTCTTTGTGACTTTTTTGCATAGTCATTACAAGAGGACCATTGCATGTAAGTTTAGAATCTAACAGATTTCAGTAAATGGCAAGAATTTGGTATTCTTACATTTGCGGTAACGATTTGGTATTGTGAAATGAGTTTCATTGAAGTTTTGTTCAATTAATCTATTTCACAAAGAAATGATCATAGACAAACATAGTGTGCATGCTTGTAGCATAGGACAACTATTGTTTAGTTTAAGTATTAAGTTGATTATTTGAAACATTATACAATGAATATGAGTAATCAATATGACTCAAATGTTTTGGGGCCATATAGGATTAGTATTATTCTTATGTTTCGCTATGCATGTTTTGACTTCCCGAATAACTAGGTTATTCAAACCGTCCATAGTCGATCATACTTTAGAAGTATGTATTGAGGCAAGACTGTCATGAATGGGTCTGTAGTTTGTCTAGGTGTTTTAGACATAGATGTAGTATCATGAGTGCTCCTCGAATAAGATTGGAGTACTGGATTAAACCCACACTCATTTGAATCACTTCATGGATTTTATCACGAGTGATCATGAGACGATAATATCTTATATTATTCAAACAGAGAGATATCAGTTGCAGTCTACAATTCGGTTGCACATTGATAATATGAAAACGCACCAGTAACTTGGTGTTATAAAACATATTGTTGTGTGTGATGTGATGAGTAGATAGAGAAAGCATATGAGTCGAAGTTTATCCATTCCTTTTACCCTTAAAGGGATAAAAGCGATATATGTGGGCCTCTCAATGATTTAGTGATGACAACCCCAAGTGCTCGGCCGGGCCTGGACTGATTTGATTTGTTCAATTATTCGGTCGTCATAAATCGAAAATCGGGAAACAACAAGTGGACAGAGAGAATGATTATAATCCATGTCTCAGTCCATATGATATCTAGAATGGAGGAATATATGATCCCTTATCTAATGGACATGTCATTGACTAGGTCAGAGTTTGACAAAGACTTTTAAGCGCTACGATTGCTAGTCGGGATTTTGGAGTTGTATTTGCAATAATAGTTTTAGACTTATCCAAATGGGAGACTGTTGGATTTGATGTCTAAGCCCATAAATATTATTGTTATGTACTCGACCCAAGAGTAGCATGGTCCATTTGGGTTGCATATCATCAGGACAACTTGTTAGGATGGACTTTTGAGAAGACGTTATATATGATTTATTAATATATTATAAGCTATAATATATTAATATGAAATCATTTGATTTAATTAGTATTGATCAATAATTAGTTTAGATTTAATTTAGTGATCAAAAGAGACTAATTAAATCAATGGGGACTAATTATGTAAATTAGTTATATTTATATGTGTTGGGCTGATGATCTATGTTGGACTAAGAATATGTATGAATACATAAAGAGTTGGGCCACATGTAACATGGATCATAAAACCCATGGGTATGGATTTGGGTTTTACCCATGACCTTTGGAATCCTACATATAAATATGTTACTTCATGATCAATTTCGTGCGCTTCTATTCTTAGAGAAAGATGGACAATTTTGGTGCATGGAATTCTCTCTTAAAATGTCATCCTTTGTCCTGGATGTGCTGTGATTCCATTTGAGGTGCAATACTTGGAGCACTAAGTTCTTAAAGGCCAAAGTCTTCCTAGCAACATCAACAATATCAAGAGGTATGTCTAAAACTTGTTTTTTTTTTTTTTTTTTATTATTCATATGTTATTTGTATGCTAGTTGTAGACTTAAAGCTTTGGAAACAATATGCATGTATAATTAGAGAAAACATAGATCAAAAGCTTTTAGGGTTGTATGTGCAACATAGGATGTTGTAGTATACAATACCCAACACTTACTCTGGGTGCCACTGGAACCCCCATGTGGTCTTAGCCCACTGTCATGGGAACCCCCACATGGTCTTACTACCGGCCATAGGAACCCCCACATGGTCTTAACTGCCATGGGAACCCCCACATGGTCTCAACTGCCATGGGAACCCACCGAGGTCTTCCATGAATATCATATGAACATAACAAATAATCAATTAACAGTATACATATACAAACCCTATAAGCCATACATACAAACATATAAAAGTGTCATGGAAACCCTCCATGGTCTTACACTGGATGTCTTGGGAATACCTACATGGTCTTAGATCACTGCCATAGGAACCCCCACATGGTCTTAGCCTGGAATGCCATGGGAACCCCCACATGGCCTTATATCCAACTGCCTCGGGAACCCCCCAGGGTCTTCCATGCGAGTATCACAAGGACAACTGGCATACCAAATACCACAAAATCAACTAGCATACCACATATAACTAATTGCCATGGGAACCCTCGCATGGTCTTCATATAAATACATAATGTATCGATAACACCTTCAAAATAATCATCACAACTAAATAAATGGGCCGGCCTTGGTGCCTTAGATCCATTGGTATGGTGAGGAGGCTCACCTCGAATGCAGAAGCTTCCTGAAAGAAATCCTTAGTTGCTGCCTTGTCCACTTCCTGAGCTATCAATACCAAAATATCACCCAATTAGCAACTGGGTTCTATACCATGATCCATAATTCATACTTGGGTAAAATGACCATTTTATCCCTGGCCCACGAGATACTTAAATTAGGCCGAAGTCTAAAACCAATCAAGTCCAAAACTCCAAAATCCATAAAGGCCCACTAATGGCCCAATTTTCCAAATTGGGCCCAAACCCTTACATAGGCCTTTCCTAAAGCCCATTTATTATTTTCTGAATTATTATACTTGTCCATTGCTAGCCCAACGAAATCCATGCACTTACAAGCCCATTAATGGCCCAATTTTCCGAATTGGGCACAAACTCCTTATTGGGCCTCATCCTATGATCCAATCCTTCAATTAGCCCAGAACACAACCAAACAGATAGTCCATTAGGGTCCATGAATCATGGCCCAAACTCGAACCCAAAGTCCGAAATCCCAAATAGAGGCGTACGTGGGACGTACCCCTATTATACATTGGGCATACCCTCACCTCGCATTGACCATCTATGGGATGGTTGACTCTGTATGTGGGGCATACTCGTAGAACTTCCAAAATACTATTCTGACTTAATCAGTTAAGAGCTTTGCATATAAACTTCATAGAACCACCAAATGAAGCTCTTAATGGACAAAGTTGGCACCTTTATGCATTTGCATTGTTCAAAGGGTCTTAATGACCAACTTACCCCAATAATACTCATCTAGGGCTTACATGAATGGTTTCTAGCCTCAAAGATTGCAACTTTATGGACTTATAAACTCTGAAATGCTAATAGTAGCAACTCAAAGCCCCTGAAGTGGTTTCTACCCACTAGATCTTGATCATGAGGCCAAAAAGGGACCACCTTATATTAAGCTTACACTTCTTGAAATGCACCAAAAACCACCCAAAATGCACCCACAAAGCTCACAACACTCTTGGATGAAGCTACCACTCAAAATCAAGGTTTAAGGCTTTGAGAAAAAAAGAGAGGCGCACCCCCTTGGACTTAAGGTGTTTTAAATAGTGAGCCAACCCTTAAAATTAGGGTTTTAGAGATCCTGAACGTACGATGGGCATACATCTTCGCACTCGCGTTTCACTTATCCAACACTATGCCAGGCGTTCTCAGCTTATGCTGAGCGTACTCGTTGTCTGTCACCTTTGCATGCATGCTAAAATACAAGCTTTTTCCACCTAGGGACCGAAACTGCCAAAGCCCTCAAACTATCATAACTCCCTCATTCTAGGTCTGTTTCTGAAGAACCTTATATCCACAAAATATGGCGAAAGCCCTACGACCCTAACAAGTCGCCCAAGCATTACAACCTTCCGAATAAAACCTAAAACCCATAAAGGGCTCGAACTGTCACTTTACCGATATACCCCTTTAGCTTCAAGACACGACCCAACTCCCAAATCACCTCATTTACATTATCTATACGTAAATGGGTTTAGATCTCTCTCTCTCTCTCTCTCTCTCTCTCTCTCTCTCTCTCTTCCAAAGGCCCCAAGCCTTATGATAATCTATCCTTAGGCAAAAATCTCGAATTAGGAAAGCGATTCAGAACAGAACGTTACAACTCTCTCCCCACTTAAATTAGATTATGTCCTTGAAATCATTCCTTACCATTCCTTACGCGCCAAGCGACTTGAACGACATGGACACAATCCCTAGACCACCCTAGCTGTCCCAGAGAAACCAAAACCATTCCCCATAGGGTTCTAGAACCTGAAATAAACGAATTCCCTACAACCGAATCATATCTGCTCCATCTAAAATCTGAAATATCGAGAGGGTCCGTCTCCCTCACAGACTGCCTACCTCAAATCATTTCCGGGTTCACTGCACTTATCTCCCCACTGGTTATTCAACTTCTGGTATTATTTAGTCCAATTGTAACCAACTTTGTATAAGCCCATAATGACAAGAAACTCTACACATGATCCCCAAGTCACTGAAGTCACTCCAACTCATCTTGCTGCCACGTAACTGCTTTCCTGAAGAACAACCGGGACTTCCCTAGTCCTACTTGTCTACCAATTGTCCGACACACCGAATACCTACCCGATTGATGAGCCAGAAACACACGCACAACAGTCACACATGACCTCCGAAAGACACCTCATCTGACAATAACTGCCCTATCTATACCACTACTCATGGCTCCTTCAATCCATTTGATCCATCCGATCATGATAGGCTGAAAACCTGTCGCCACTAAATCCAACACCAAAAGGTGAATGCTACCAGAATAACTGTAGTGTTACATCATACCCGGTTTCCTTCGACCTACCGTTTCCTAATTCCAATTATGTTGTGACATACTCACAACCCTACGAACTAGCCCACCCTAGCCATAGTCATCCGAACGAATCCGTGAATGCCACAACTACCCTTCAGTCTTTCTGCGCTTACCGCACTATCTGACCACTTGTGAATGCTACGGCTCCCTCGTAGTCTTACAAAACTCTCCATACTAGCTGACTACTAATGAATGCTAAGGCTCCCCCATAGTCTTACAACAATTTCACCCTAATGACCATGAGTGAATGTTACGACTCCATTGTAGGCTTACAACACTTTCATCCTAACTGATCATTAGTGAATGCTACAGCTCCCCCGTGGTCTTACAAAACTCACCCCAACTGACCATTAGTGAATGCTACGGCTCCCCCGTTGTCTTACACCACTTTCATCCTAACACAACCGCAGCCCAATGCCTCACCCATAATCTGTCAATTCAAAATGCATACAGAGTCGAGAACGCACTCGACTAAACACCCGAATTAAACTCAATTTTTGACTGGAGCCCCCAACCTGCTTCCCCAAATTCTGCTATCAAGCCCCAAGAAGACGCGATTCACACGCCGGGGAGTTTTACCGAACTCCAAACTCACACAACCCTCAAACCAAATAGCCACTTGAGCCGCCATTTTCTTTGATGAGGATGAGAATTCCTATATCGCTGTCATACCTATCCCTGTCCTGAATACCTGTGCGATTCTCCCCCACTTAGATTCGACTAAGTCTTCGCAATACATGAGATTTGAAGGACTCCTAATTTTTTTTACTCTTTAATAACCAAATTGTCGACAACTTGCTGCTTACCCGTGCTAGTGTTCTATTACTGGCCTAAACCCCCAAAGACCACACAACTCCTAAAGATTAGATGAACACTTCTTGAATCCTAGCGAAACTAGTAATCTAAGACGCCTTGAAATGATGTGACACTTATATCTTGGAATCCAAATAATCGATGCCCAGACTAAAGCCTCCACAATAGACCACTTCCCTTGGCTCTTTCGAAATCTAACCCAAGTACAATGGATAAATCACTAATCCTGACCGTAGACCTTCTGCATCACATCTCTGAACCGATCTCGACCATAGACCCAGATAACATTGGACGCTCCAAACCCTCAAAGAGGGAAACGACTTTTCACTAACCACCTTGTAACTGAAAATGGCATATGAAAATGTTTGAAGGTATAACCCAAACACAAGCAGGGAAACATACCCAGAGATACACTTACTAAAACCATCGAGACGAAAAACTCTCTCCTGCGGGTTTCCGCAAGTACTACACCAAATTTGGCCCCGCTGGCATCTCAAAAACTGATCCGAACTCTTGGGTCTCTTTCCGGGACCCTACAATATATGCACCTGAGCTGGTCCCCTCTTCCCAATGTGCTCCAAATCAATCCCTCGCTCTTGACTCTAGAAATCATATGATCCAGGGTCTCGCACGCTAACACACTCACCAACTCAATCGTCAACAGCCGAACGGCTGAAGTGCAATAGCTGGAGCAACCTCTGCCCTACCTGGGCTACAACTACTCCCAAGACATAGTATCCAATCCCGAAAGTGCAATAGAACGCACAATCAATCCATGTCGTCCGATACAAGAGATCCACAGCGAACCAAACCTTAGCTCCTAAGGGGTAGGGACTAGTGCGGAAAACACTTTCCATCTCCTTAACCCAATGCGAACTCACATCCCTGGCAGTTCCTCCACTAACTGGCTCACCACCGGAGATGGGACCAAACCCTAGTCCTTCCCATACATGCTCATCCTCATTTTCCAAAGCAGCTATTCCTACGATCAAAGCATAACCAAAATTCTACTTCCCATACGCTTCTTAGATTCTCCAAGACTCTCACCGATTCGAGTATGGATCCTGTGCTTTCAGTAGTATGGGCCCAATACTACGTTCCACACCTATCCATACTTTCCTCAGAAATCCTCTCAAATCCTCTAAGTCACTTATTCAGACCGTTACACCAGTACTCACTAAACCACACTACCAAATATCCACTAAACAGCAACACAATACCCATCGAAGCAACTCCTAGGCTTTCCTAGGTTCCCAACCCACCCACGTCTCAGCTGTTGAAGGATTCCCAGTAAAGTCAACTAGCTACCTCATGAATATAGCCACATGTAGCAGAGATTAGATAATCCTTCAAGTAAAAGACTCACCCCAAGAACGGTTGGACTCATACAAGAGCTGCGCAATAGGGTTAAATCCATCACTCTGAGATTATCCACTCTGTGCTACATGTGACTTAGCATATTCACATTGTAGCTAACTCACATTGCTAAGAGTCCTACAAAGCACAAAGCAAGCAACATCGAACAATGGAAAACTAACCAACATACTCCAATCACGCAATTTTATCCACACATACAATTTGCCATCAGGTGACTCCTGTCACTAATCTCATCCTAGGCTTACCCTAGGGTAATGTCCGACCCATGAACTATCATAAAACATTCGGCCCACATACCACAACCCAAGCTGTCCACATCCATCCATCCTTGTTGTCGGTTGCCTTATGCATGCAAATTAAACACAAAACATGATATAATAGACTTTTGAATAATACAACCCTAGGACCATAGAAAATAAGGCCAAATCAGCTATTCTAAGGCTATAAGATCCTAACCATATATAATTTTCAAAACATACACTTAGCAGTTACCAATACCAATGGCCATTCTCATTACAACATAGCATATAGTGTCTCCAAAGCTACATGCATCACATATTAGGCCAATCTATCGCTGACTACTCAACACTAGCATGCAAGTCTACCAGCTCATACAACAGATAAAGGCCTCTCCCCAATCCCTAAATAGCATGTGATTCTCATATTCATAAATCAAGTCAAAACAGATAACATATATGTGTATTCTAGGGAAACTTACTTGAGCTCGACTGGTTGCATGCAATACCCCGTCTCTTGTATTAGAAATTCTTTCCTTGAAAACATTCTTCTCTTTGAAAACTTTACAGATCCTCAGTTTGAGTTTAGACACACCCGAAAGTATGTCCGAATCCCTCAAACCAAGGCTTTGATACCAACTTGTAATGACCCAAAAAGTAAGGGAAAAAATTTCATTTTTATTATAGTTAAAACACAGATATCCTTAATTCCATGTATTCCAAGACATTGCTAATTAAAAACATTTATCAGAGTTCATCCCAAAATCACATAATGCGGAAAAACACGTGTGTGTGTGTATGTATGTGTTGCGATCAAGCTGGGCCCTTCCTTTCCAAATCGATGATACTTGAAACCATAAACAAAATTGTAAGAATGAAGCTGAAAGAGTTCCCCAGAGCATACCCCACATAATCCACATCATCACATAATTCATATTAATTGTATAAGCTACACATATCACATAATCCATGTATACAAACATATGGGGAGCCATGGAATGTTGTGTTTTATGTACTGTAACACTCCTATGGTGCACATACAACCCTAATAGCTTTGGATCTAAGTGTTCTCTAGTTAAACATGCAACAAAAATTTCCAAAGCTATAAACCTACAACTAGCATACAATTTGACATATGAATCATGAAAATAAGTTAGAAGATTACCTCTTTGTTGTAGCTTGTAGGAATTGATCTTTCAAGAGCCTAGCACCTCAAGTGTGATGCCTCAAATGTCTTATAACAAATCAAGAACAAGAGTAGGAACTTGAGAGAGAGGTTTGGAGACACAAAATCATCTAGAGCTTTTGAGAACACATAGTGCACAATTTTGGCTTTAGAGGAATACATATGTAACACCCCGTTTATTAAATAAATAAGTTAATGAATGAATAGTAACCCCAAATCAATAATTTTATAGAAAGGTGTTGGTTTCAAGGAGTAAATTGGCATAATTTAGTAGTTAGGGGTTAAAAGTGTAAGTTCCGGAACCTGTTTTGTAAATATTTATGAAGGTAGGGACCACTTGGTAAATTATTGGGACTAAAGATGGATATATTAGGAGAAGCAAGGGCTAAATAGTAAATTTCAGACTCAGTTTGTAAAGAGTTTTGAAGGATGGGGTTATAAGGGTAACATATGGACTTTATTTGAGAATAATTTGTATAGGAGGGGCTGAATGGTAGCTGTGGGACTAAATATGAAAGGAATTATGTGAGCATGGGTGGGAAGAGTAAATTATGAACTTCCTGTGAAAAGAATCCTACGGGGAGGGACCATTTGTGACATTATGGAATGAAGTTTGAGTGGGTGTCGGGTATTTATGCAATGCGAACCCTAACCCTAGTGACCATGTCACAACTGCCTCCCACCCTTATACCTCCCTACCGGCGCTGCTACCATCCCATCTCTGATCAGAAAGCAACCACCATGACCACCAGACTTCCATCGTGCTTGCGGCCAGCGAGGATGGGTTCAACGAGTTGAGGACGTTGGTTGATGGGGCGTTAGGAGTTGAATGGGCGACGCACCATTCATTATGTTCGTTCTTCAACTACCTAGCACTGTCGGGCAGCCTCCAGGCGCCGCCACGTCATCAATCGCCATCAACAACCAGCCGCCGCCATCGTTGTCAAATACAAAAGCTATCGTGAGGCGTCATTGTAGTCGGGATTTTCGTTGTTCGTGTGCTGCCGCTGGCTATAGGCGCGACTGTGGACACCGTTCATTGCCACCACTCTCTTCGTTCTTTCTTTCATTATGCTTTCAATGGCCGCCGCTTTATCGCCACCAATAGCCGACATGACAGTGGGGGTCTGGTGAGGACTCCTTGTGGGTTGTCGACATTGTGGTAGTCTCTGGTGGGAGTTGCCCACCCTCTTCGCTCCTTCACCCACTCCATTCGCTGCTACTATCGCCAGCTGTCCCATTGCCATCGTCAACGCCGCTTCTGCCGCCTTCTAGTGATGCTTCCATCACAATACGCCACCAGGTGGGTGGTGGGGTTCCTTTGCACACATGAACAATTTGTACGTGTGATGTATGTGGTGATGTTTGGTCGGAATTCATGGAAAAGCCACCGCCACCATCGTGAGGTGGTGGCTGCCGCCATGAACCGCCGTGTGTGTGTGTGTCTTAGTGATTATGTGTGTTTAGTTGAGATTAGCATTGTAAAATGTAATTAGAAATCAGAATAATGAAATGAAACCCTAACCACCACCATGAGGTGGTGGCTGCCGCCACCATCTGTCGTGTTGGGTGGCGGTGTGTTTATCAGGACCCATATTTGGGCCATTGGAATGGATTTGTGTATTAAGCCCAATCACACCATATGATTTATTTAGAAGAGTGATGGACTTAATGCATTAAGTCCTTAATGGGTTAAGTGAGAAACACTTAACCCTAATTGTCATTTTATGTGAAACCCTAATCTTACTTGGGCCTTAAGTTGGGCCTTTTTATTGGGCTTTGGTGATTGGGATAATAATGGTCCATCCAAGAACAAGAAAATGGGTAAGGCCCATGTAAGGGGTTTGGGTCCAATTTGGAAAATTGGGCCATAGTCTGGGCCTCTATGATTATGAGACATTGGGCCATTAGAAATACGAAATGTTGGACTGGACTTTTTGGTTGGGCTTTAGAATAAGGCCATGCAAAGGTTTCAGCGTAATTTAGAAAATTGGGCCATATGTTGGGATTTGAGCCATAGTTGGACTTTTGGGCCTTTGGATTGAGCCTTGGGCTTGAATCAAGACAAGTTAGGGGTAGAGTAGTCTCTTACCCCCAAGCATCGACTTATGATTATGAGTTGGAAGCCAATTATGAATTGGGTGTTATTTTGATTGTTGACAGTTCGGGAATCTGTCATCCAGTAGCTGGGATTGGGTGTGCGGGACTTCAGCAGTGTGAGGTGAGTTACCATCCAGTAGAAGTGGGTCTAAGGCCACAATGTCGGCCCACTAGTAGGAGATGTTTTATGAGATGATTGTATTTATGATAATTGTCTGGTTTGCCACTGTCTGATATGCTTTATGTGCTAGGATGCTATGTTATATATGTTGGTAGTAGTAAGGGAGAAATAGTCCCCGGATACCGGTTGAAGGATATTGAAGGGGTAGTTAGTACCCATGTATGCCTAGTAGTGTATTCATGATGTATTAGTATATTGTAGTGGTAGGGGTGAAATAGTCTCCGGGCCTGGTTATGACTAACCGACTGGGTAGGTCAAGCACCCCAGAACTGCTTGACACGGGTAGGCCGGGCACCCCAGAATGGCCTGACAGGGTAGGTCAGGCAACCCAGAATGGCTTGACATGGGTAGGTCAGGCACCCCAGAATGACCTGGTAGGGTAGGACAGGCACCCCAGATTCGCCTGGCAATATTTTTATTATATGGTATGTGGTATGATGGGGGAACTCACTAAGCTTCGTGCTTACGGTTTACAGTTTTGGTTTCAGGTACTTCGTTTCAAAGGGAGGGAGCCGGCTAGGTCGCAACGCATCACACTATGTTTTCCGCTTGTGAGATCTTTGGGATTACACTCTGATATTGTTTTATGCTAACATGCTTTGATTTCTGACACTTTTGTTTTGACATGGAATGTTACTATTGGTGTTTTTATACTTGTGGTTCTATAATAACCTATTTAAAAATGAAATTTTTAGTCTTGAATTTTGGGATGTTATAACATATATAGTGTAGAATTCCAAGAGTCATAAGAAAACCCTAATTCTTACACTTGTCTTATTATCCATAATTCATATGGAATAATATTTCATGGACTTTCACATAAGCTTAGTCTATCATGGATCAATAGCCCAAACCATATGTATCACTGATTTACACAATCAATCCCGGTTAATTTAATTAGTCTCTTTTGATCACTAAATTAATTCCAAATTAATTCTTGATCAATACTAATTAAATAATATGATTTCTGAATTAATATATTATACTTATAATATATTAATAAATCACAAATAACCTCTTTCTCAAATATCCATCCTATCAAATTGTTCTAGAGTGTTACAACCCAAATAGACCATGCTGTATCGGGTCAAATACATACCAATTATAGTTATGGGCTTAGACATATAATCCAACAGTCTCCCACTTGGATAAGTCTAATAAATATAATTGCAAGTACAAATTCAAATTCCGATTGGCAATCGTAGCTCTCAAAAATACCGTTGTCGAACTCTGATCTTATTAGTAACGCGTCCATAAGATAAGGGATCATATATTCCTCCATTCTAGATATCGTATGAACTGAGACATGGATTATAATCATTCTCTCTGTTCATGTGTTGTTTCCTTATTTCCGATTTATGACGACCAACTAATTGAACAAATCAAATCAGTCTAGGCTTAGCCAAGCGCTTAGGGTTGTCATCACTAAATCATCGAGGGGCCCACAAATATCGCTTTTATCCCACATTGGGTGAAAGGAATGGATAAACTTCGACCCATATGCTTGCTCTATTTACTCATCAAATCACACACAATGATACATTTTATAACACCGAGTTACTGGTGCATTTACATATCATCAATGCGTAACCGACTTGTAAAATACAACTCATATGTCTTGGTTTCAAGACTATAAGATATTATCGTCTCATGATCACTCGTGATAAAATCCATGAAGTGATTCAAATGAGCATGAGTTGAGTCCAATACTCAAATCTTATTATAGGAGTACTCATAAATACCACTACAAACTTGTGCTATGTCTAAACACCTTTAGAAAATCTACAGACCCATTCATGATAGTCTCACTTCAATACCTACTTCCTAAGTATGAACGACTGTAGATAGTTTGAATAACCTAGTTATTTGGGAAATCAAAACATGCAAAGTGAAACACAAGAATAATCGAATCCAATATGGTCTCAAAACTTTTGAATATAAATAAAACACCTTTTATTTAATCATTATATTGATTACATATTATTCATTGTATAATGTTTCAATTAATCAACTTAATACTTGAATTAAAACAATAGTTATCCCATGCTCCAAGAATGTAAACTATGTTTACCTATGATCCTTTCTTTGTGAAATAGATCAATTGAATACATCTTCAATGAAACTCATTTCACAACCCCAAATCTTTATCACAAGTGTAAGAATGCCAAATTCTTGCCAGTATTAGAATGTGTTAGATTCTAAACTATCATGAAATATAACCTTTTGTAATGTCATGGTACTAAAGTCACAGAGACTTTGCCAGCGATATTACAAAGTATTCCTTTAGAGATTGTTACAAAACAATTCCATGGAAGAGAAGTCTCAATTTCAAAAGTACATTCCTTTGAACATCCTTCTTGCATAAATAGATTCTTAATATCCATCTCCCATTATGAAAACATTTCCATAAATGCCATATAACAACTCATTATAAATAGAATCCTGTCTATTCATAATAATGTCAATATGGTCCATCCATTACTATACTTCCAACTGTTGCAAGCAACCAATCCTCAACGAGCCTTAGATTATCCTTGACAGTTGTTTAATAACTTTAGTCATATCCGGTTCTAGTCGTTTTTCCCTCTTAATGCCCTATGTATTTAGAAAATTAGAATACATGAATATTATAGCATATGCAATCGATCATGTACCCGAATCATATTGGATACGATTCATAATGTCTTACATAAAGACATGATACTTGAACATTCTTTTTCTATAATATTTCCATATATAGAATTTCCAATGTTGAAACATTTCAACATGATATTCATATATACTCATGACTAAGTTTGATTAATACTTCAATCTAAGCTTTTAGATTTGAAATGAAGTATAAGTATCCTCTCCCTTAATTATAGCAAAACAACTTTTCAAACTCTTCAACTTTGAGAATTGAAACTTTTGTTTTCTATATTTAACATTGCTAAGTTACAACACTTAACATAATTATTGTGCTCCCACTAGCATAATAATTACATTTTTATTAGCATAACACTTATGCTCCCACTAGCTTTGACATGTACCCAAAAATCAGTTGGACTTCTAGAAATCAATACATATTGAACTTCTTTCCAAAGTTCAGATTTCTGATACGAGATGTTTCGATAAGTCTTTATCTAAGCTCATACACCTTTTATAAGAAAGATTATATGTGTGTCTAAACTATTTCAGAACTTACAACAATAAGTTCTGAATGTTCAGCTATTTGCCATTTTTCCCAATTTGAACTATGAAGAAGGATGTCATAATCGAATTTGAGAATGCAATTAACACAACTGCTATCTCGTCAAAATCTTCTTAGTGAAAGTGTTTCCTCACAATCATTTTCATGAATTGGAGAGAAACCTTATGACACTTAGATTTTATGGTGTATGTGTTCCTATCCATGTGAATTGGTTATAGCCATAATCACAAGACAAGGTTAGTGAAAAATCCAAACTCATATAGACTGAACTTGTTCAATCTTTATTTCTTGCCACCTGGCAGCACAAGGGCCTACCTTTGCTTCCAGGTTGCTATGCAAACAATTGAGAACTCATAGAACTCACATGCATAGTCAACTTTAAATGGAATGGGCACAGAAACAAGAATATGTCAACCCGATAGGTTAAAAACCTCAATTCGTGTGCTAGTGATAAACAATAGGTTTATTCTTGATTAGTTCTTGAAACTTTTCAAGATCTTTAATACTCCCACTAACTTCTTGACATATAAGATTCTCTTGTCAAGAAACACTCCTTGACAAACAAATATTCAAGAGTTAGTGTGGATTCTTATCAAGAATAGCACTTCACACAGTTGGTCTTTGTTTTATCCAAAACATCACAACTACCAATTTGAATGTGTAATAAACCTACTTAAGATATGTCACTCAAGGCACAATCTTGGAGAATAACTCCAAGACTCGATTTTGGAACGAAGTATGACTCACCTTAATTGATTTAACCATTTCAACAATTCACGATTCCTCTTCTTAGCCATACAAATGCACTAAGGTTTCCTTAGAAGATCAATTCTGATATGTTTTTTCATAATCATTAAGATGATCATAAAACACGATACTAAAGTATTCTCCTTTCCTTTCAGATTGGAGAAACTTTCAATCTTTCTGCCTGTTTGATTCCTTTTATTCGTTCTGCTATACATTGAAACTTTTTCAATGATTCGGAATCACACTTAATCTTGTAAGCATAACCATATTTACCAAACTTTTAGTAAATCATAATGAATAGTCTTGTTGTTCTTTGTGGTGGATGTGAGCAGTGCACAACCAAGTGTACCCGATCCCCTAGTCATTTACTTGACTCACATATACATGTGAACAAGGAATTAGTCTTAATTTCCCAAAGATGAAGGTTCTCATTCATCACGCAATACAAGTTGCATGATTCCAAGTTTCTATCCAACTGAAACTTGGGTGATGAGAATCTTTCCTTATTTGGTAAATCTTGACACTACCACAAACGAAAGAGTCAAATCCATTTTCCAATATTGACAAACATCAATTTTCACAAATGCCATTGCAAGGATTTATAAAATAAGATAAAATCAAAATTTTATTTGTTTATAAAATGTGGAAAACTTGTCCTTACAATGCAATTACAAATGAAAACTATGTTATTACATATTCCTTAGCAACCTATCATAACACCTAGTAGCAGCTCAGAAATCTGATCATCGAACCATGCGATCGAAATCCATCTCTTCGCGATCAGACTCAACTTACTCTTCCTTTAAGCTTCCTTTCTTTTCTTCGATCCTACAAAAACATTAAAATGCAATCTTGTCGCATAATCTATTAAGAATCTACAAGCAGTAACTTAATAGAGTTAGATAATGGACTTACCTGAAGCAGAGTCAAACATTTTGACTTTACCATCCTTGTGTCAGGTAGATACGACAACTTTGCAATGAATGCCCCTTCTCTTGGCAATAGAAGCAAACAGACTCTTTCGGAGTGGTACATGGGACAATCTCAGACTTAGCTTTTGCCTTTCCCTTGGAAAGAGAAATATTTTCTGGACTTCCAATGTTTCCATTTTCAATGTCCATCAAAGTTTGGGAAGTGGATCTTCCAATCAAATTTGCTTTACCAGTGCACCAAAACATTGCTGATTCAGCAACAATTAGCAAATAGGTAAGATCGAAAAAGGACATGTCGCGATCTGTCATATCATAATATTTAATGAACTCACTATATGACTTAGGAAGTGATTGAATAACCAAATCACCAACCAACTTCATCGAGACAACGACTCCTAACATTCTCAGCATGTCAACATGTAACTTTATCTCTAAGACATGTGTACACACAGACCTTCCATCTTAGTGTTTGCTTGCCAATAGGGATTGAATGACCTTGAACTTTTCAAGTCTTTGAACATGTGGGTTAGGGAAAATTATTAGAGGAGGTGGAGGAAGTGAAGTATGAATTTCTGGGAACATCATCTTCATGAGGAAAGCTTTTTCCAAAAGATTTGGGCAGACCATAGTTTTCGAAACTAGACATCTACAAGGGATAAATTCAAGTTTAGTTGATTTAAGTCCCTAATATAATACCCAAATGAAATATTAAGGCTAGGAGCCAACACAATAATTTACAATTCGGAAGAAGGGTGTCGTAATCCAAATGCAAATTATTTAAAGGTAGGTAAATGAAGATTTACCAATTTCCATCATGAAAAACGAAAATGAATTTTAGGTTTTAAATGAATTGAAATTCCTAGATTCTTTGAACTTTTCAATGGAATGTTTAAATCTCGATTATGCCCTCTCAAGTTTGTGACTGGGATGCCGAGGATCGTAAACAAGGTGTGAATAACTATGCAAATTAGCTTGGTACTCTTGATGTTACATATCACCTAATCAATGTGTCGGTTAACCACACACGCTCCATTGATCCATGATTAACACCAAGCTACCCTTTTCCACGTTTTCTACTCCCAAATTAGTGTGTCGGTTAACCACACTGTAAGTCCCCAAAATTGCTTGTGTATCAATCAGATCCAATTGATGGTGCGGAATCCCAATCAACTGGATGATGTCAGATCAAAATAGAAGAGAATGAGAAGAAGAAGAAGATTAATCTATGATGTATTGAATGAATATGATTGATGCTCCTTACAATAGATTCACACACACACACACACACACTCTTCTTCTCTCTAACTTTCTCTCTCTTCTCTAGCCTTCCAACCGTACACTCCCACATGCACTCCTCTATTTATATGGACCTCCAGCCATACACATGTGTACAGCCGCACACCCTATGTATGGCCGTACACAGGGTGTGCGGCCGTACACACATGTACGGCCGTACACACAAACCGCAAACACATACAACATTACATAAAAATATATTTTCCTAGAAAAGCAAAGTATAAACCATATTTTTTGACCCAACAATCTCCCCCTTGGTTTATAGCTTTCTTTTCTAATTGACCCAACAAGCTCCCCGTAAAACGTAGCTGGCTATTCTTGTTAGTCTTCATTGGGAACTTGGCTTCAGCATTAATCTTCAAATTCTTCACAGCTTCAAGATGATCTTGATGAATCTTCAATGAATGACTTCATGTTGAGCGGTTGGGCTTTTCTTCAGAGTTTGGCTTTGAATGCACGTGGGGTGAGGAGGCTTGATGAAAAGATTCTTGAAAGATAGCACTTTCAGCTTGAGAATCTTCAGAGAGAACAACGGAGAGAAATTATCTTCTGGATCACTTCAGCAGGTTCATAGATAACAACAAATTGATTGAGGAGGCTTCAATGCAATCTGTCACATAATCTTCAAGTACAGCTTCACCATGCTTCTGGGGTTGACAGATTGAATGCTGAAAGAATAATCTTAATTTCTTGCTCCTTCGAATGCGAATTCTTCGATGCTCACGAATGAAGCCTTGGCTCAGAAGATCTTCAATACAGTCTCCACGAGTCTCATGTACGCCTGAAATCACTTTTCAAGACAAAACAAAACTAAAAGAAAAATTAGCACACAAAAAATATTTTTTGGATTTTTGATATTTTCTGGAAAAATAAAACAGAAATAACATTTTTTTTAATTTTCTATTTTTTTGTTTGATTTTTGAATTTTTCTGATTTTTTTTATTTTTGATTTATTTTTAATTCTCCCCCTAAAATTTGTGCATAGAGGAAAACTATGAAAAAATTTAATAAAATGATATCTAACTTTGAGAATGATTTGCGATCAAAGTTTTTAGACAACCTTTATCCGCTTGTCGGTACCTTCCATCTTCACGTCTATGTCTGGTCGATCGCCGGTATTGTGGTCCACTTAAACACGAAAAATTCTGACAATTTTTAGGACATACTATAAGTGACAAGACAATGTGATCCTAAGTTCCTAGATATTATATCTGATCCTAAGTTTCTAGATACTATATTTTAAGGACCATTTGGCTGACGACGACCAGAGATATTGTTGTCCACCTAAATTGAGCAGCGAGATCTATAGACAATCTTTGCGTGTTCAATTTTAATTGTACTGGAACATGTTTCCCGCTTCCAGATATGCCCCGGTAATCAAGGACTTCCAGAGTACTCCTTACATCGGATGAGCATACCATCATTAGGGGAGAAGATAGATTTAGAGTATTATCACTTATAGTGCATATGTTGTGGACCAGGTCGGATTGTTAGTCACGCAAAGGAGACAGCATATGGCTAACAGATAAGAGGAATTTCATATATATATATATATATATATATATATATATGTATATATATATATATATATATATATATATATGTATGTATAATATGCAGAGAAACAGAGTTGCATATGTTACAGTCCAGGTCGGATCTCTTCCAATCACGTAGATGAGGTAACATATGACTAACAGACAGAAAGAAAGAAAATGATTTTCTACAGACCTAATTTATCGGAATTTACAAGTTGCCCCATCAATACTGGAATTAAGGACAAAATCCGCACATGGAGGAAAAGTTAAACCACGGTTCCAGATACGGGTTCATTTAATGTGACGAGTAGATTCCCATATATATCTCCCTGCTCAACCTATCCAAGCGTCGTATTGTCAGGCTAAACGGAACTAACTAGGTCAAGATTTGTCAAGTCTATAGATTCCTTAAGTTCATCTGCACCTAGTCATGTCCATTTAGAATCTTTCGTGCCTACCGACGCATCAAATCAGAGCATAGACCCTTCAACTTTGGGTAGGTTACACAGACTTAGTTGCCTGTTATCACTTGATAATATCACTTCCCAAAACATCTCCTTCAAGCACATTCCACAACCAACATATTATATATATATATATATATATATATATATATATATATATATATATATATATTTAAATTTTTAAATTTTTGTTTTGTTTTTATTTCTCCCCCTAAATTTGTGCATAGGAGAGAAACGAAAGTAAATGCGCAAATTTAAACTATCCTAAAACAAAAATTTGTCTTTAAAACGAATCAGCTTAAGAAAAACTCAGGAGTATAGAGAAGAAAACTCAAACCATAAGTCACCGATTGAATTTTCATCCAGAAGGTCTGAGAACAGCACGCGTAATCTCAGAACAGATCCGAAAATTCTTCATGTCATTAAGCACAAACCCCGTGTGATCCCTTCATTTCTTCCCTTCCCGCAAAGAAAACATACTCTCAAAAAAATGTCTGAATGTTGTATAGTTGAGAGATGTCCCCTATCAAGTGCCAGGAAAAGCCACTACCAACAAACTGAAGTCTGATGATATGCCTCTATAGCTGCTCCGACACAGAGCGGGAACAGTTGGTCTTTGGAACCCAATCCATTTTGAAACTGGGTTGACCTTTGTCATCCTTGCATGGTACTCTCTCCCATGACATGTCCTGCTTATCACAAACAGAAGATGTAGAAATATTAGAATCGTTAGTTGATTTGGGAGAGTGAGCCTTTAGAACCCATTTGTAGTTGGGTTTAACCCATTTATTTTTCGATCTGATGGGTGGCTTAACACTTGATTTTGAACTCGATGTCGACCGTTGAGATGACTTTGATTTTGACTTTATGGGAGCATCTCTTGGATTTGGCTTCTTGGCTGACATTCCCTTCTTGTTCTTGGGGTTCAGATTCTTGGCCTTGTGGGTTTGATTTTTAGCCTTCTGCGCGTTCCAGTCACCATTGTCTGAACGTGACCTGGAAGGGTTTCTTTTGAAGTATCTCCCTCTTGGTGTTTTCTGCCAGCCATGTGCGTAGTAGGGAACGTATGCACGATTTGGACAATTTCTGGCAATGTGTCCAGGTGTTCCATAGTGAAAACATGTTTTTTCTTCACTGTGGAGTTGTTTCTTCCTGCCCCTGGTGGCGTATCCATGCCTTGTCTCTTGTTGTTCCCACATGCACACTTGCAACAATAACTCTCTTGCGTTGGAATTGGTCGCCTGTATTTCTCAACGGTAGGTTGATCAGAAGCAGTTGAGTTCGAAGCAACAGATTCAGAGTTCAAGGAGATGTTGGTTTGTTTAATGGTGTTCTCCTTGTTCTCATCCTCTGCTACTTTACTTGCACATAAAGTAGAACCATTAGTATCTTCAACTTGAATACCTCCTGACACAAATCCAACTGGTTTGCCATATCGAAGATGTGCCTCCCTGTCAATTTCATCCTGTGTCATAGGGATGGATGTGTAGTTATGATTGAAAGGTGGAGGAACACTATCATACCCTAGACCCTTGTTTTGATTTTCTTTGAATTTTAATTGGGTTTCATATAAGGACTCGACTGTCTTACTTGACACAGTGTAATTTTTGAAACTAACATCTGTTTTTCCACACTTTATTTTCAAAGCGTCAAGTTCTTCAGTTACAACATCAAGTTTTTTCTTAATGTGATCATAATTTTTACACTTGTTGCTGTAATCTTCTTGTAATTTCCGGAAATCCTTGATTTTGGTTTCTAATTGAGCTTTTAACGGTTTCTGTCCTTTGCTAAGAGTATAACCTTCGTATTTGAGGTCCTCATTTTCTATTTTTAATAAATCAATTTGTTCGCGAAGAAATTTAATCGTAGCTTTACAAGATGGAGTACATGAAACTTCATTTACCAAAATTGATGTGGAACTCATTTTCTTATTTATTTAATTAATTAATTATTTTTATTATTATTTTTAATTGCCCTTTGACTTAAAAACAAAACGAGAAAGTCAACCTTAAAATTCAAATTAAAAAAGTCAAACTCAAAAGTCAAACGTGAAAAGTCAAACCGAAAAGCTAAATTTGAAAATTTAAAAGTCAAACGAGAAAGTCAAAATTTAAAGTGAAAGGTCAACTTTTAAAAGTCAAATTCAAAATTTTAAGTAAAAAGTCAAAAATAAAAATAAAAATTTAAAAACTAAAATTTTGGTTGAAAATGGAATTTAAAATTAAAAAGAAATTGATTTTTTTGGGCTAAAAGTGTTAACTTTGTGAAAAAGGATGCGAGAAAGAGATGTTAAGTTTAAAAGATTCGAAGGGAAGACACAAGAGGCTTGCTAGTCGAGATGGTAACGCGCTGGTGTTGTTGATTTATAGGTTATTGGTTCGATCCACGACATCTTCAATTCCTATCCGATTTTTTTATGAAGGCACTGCGAAGACGAGAGCTGCGAAGCGAGGATCCAGATGCGAGACCGAAGCGAAGATGCTGAACCATACACGATACCGCACACCAGGGCCGCACATGTCTGAGCCGCACACCGAGGCTGCTGAGCCGCACACACCGAGGCTGCTGAGCCGCACACCTTCAAGAGCTCAACCGCACACCTTCAAAGTCTGGTCGCACACCTTCAACAGATTCGCGAAAAAAACGACGTTTTTCACCCTTTTTTGCTCCAAAACTCGATCAAAAACTCGTTTTTATGAAAAATGTAAAGAAGAAACCCCCTTATTTTTCCGAGATCTATCCAAAAACGCAATTATCTTTTCAAAATAAGATCAAATAAGCTCCAGATCTGACAAAATTGACTCTTACAATCCAAGCTCTGATACCAATTGTAAGTCCCCAAAATTGCTTGTGTATCAATCAGATCCAATTGATGGTGCGGAATCCCAATCAATTGGATGATGTCAGATCAAAATAGAAGAGAATGAGAAGAAGAAGAAGATGAATCTATGATGTATTGAATGAATATGATTGATGCTCCTTACAATATATTCACACACACACACACACACACACACTCTCTTCTTCTCTCTAACTTTCTCTCTCTTCTCTAGCCTTCCAACCGTACACTCCCACATGCACTCCTCTATTTATATGGACCTCCAGCCATACACATGTGTACAGCCGCACACCCTGTGTACGGCCGTACACACATGTACGACCGTACACACAAACCGCAAACACATACAACATTACATAAAAATATATTTTCCTAGAAAAGCAAAGTATAAACCATATTTTTTGACCCAACACACACATGCTCCACTAACGACTTAGCAATGTGCAAAGTGCAATTTCATAGACTAGCACTAAATTCACATTTTTCCTAAGTAACTAAGATTGAGAATTTATAAGTGTTTAGTCACTTGGTATTTTCATTATACTTTTAATAAGAATTAATGTCCTTTCCTACCTGTTCGGATAACGACCCTCCACTGGTCAAGGAAGCGGTGGGTGAGAGTGGATACCCATTAAACCACCATTTTATAGGCATTAACCTTATACCCCTCTTATAGACCGACTTCGTGAATGAGGCCTACTAATGGTAAGACTGACCTTTAACTTATACATATATAATATATTAGACTTTTAATTTTATATAGTATAAGGGTGTATTTTAAACTTTTAAAATACTTGGTGGTTTAATTCTATTAATAAATTATACTCTTAATTTAATTAAACTTAAACCATATGATTATGGATTTAATAATACTCTTTTAATTAAACATTTACTTAACTATTAATAAAGTCCATAAGAGTTAATTGAACTATTCAAAAATATCAAGATGCTAAATCAAATTAAAACTATTTAATCAATTTGAAGTTATGAATCCATGAGTTACATTTTTGAAAAAATTTCAAATTACTAGGGTTTCTATGAATTTAGTGTTCTTAATTGAGACTTTTTAACTTTTAAAACTTGAGGGTAAGTGTTGTAATTCTTGAAAAACTTTTGAACTTCATAACTTAAGGAGTTAATTTGTTTTATGAAGATGAGACTTTTCAAGTTTCATAACTTATGGAATTCTTCAAAAACATTAAGATCAATTTAACTAATATTTATTTTTAACTCCTTAAAAAACTTTTTGAGTTCCAAATTTGATGACAAAATTTGTAACTCCTTAAAAAAACTTTTAGAATTCCAAAACTTAAAACCAAGTTTTGTAAATCTTCAAAAAACATTTAGATCAAATTTTAAACTTATAAAATGACCATTTTTATCTTTTACCAATTTGATCATAATACAATTCTTGTAGTAAGATAATTTTAAATAAAAAATTACAACTAATTAACTTTATCATATAAACTAGTAATTATCTTACAATTTGACAATTTATCTTTTAATTTGATGAGTATAATCACTACCATATCATAAAAATAGATTTTATAATACAAAACAGTTTATGGTAAAGATTTTGATCCAAATGAGGCCAAAAAACCCGAAAAACTGCCAACAGATGATCCAACTCGTCGAGTCGGATAATGAACTTGACGAGTTCATCACTTATGATCATGGACTCGACGAGTTCATGTATGGACTCGTTGAGTCCTCCTGTTAGAGTGCAGTTTTTCGACTTTTCCAACTTTAAACAATTAACTATGTATCTATATAATAGAAAACTACCCATGGATCTGATACCACTATAGGGTTTTATGTACTATAACACTCCTATGATGCACATACAACCCTAATAGCTTTGGATCTAAGGTTTTTCTAGTTATACATGCAAAAAAAAAAAAAAAAATTCAAAGCTAATAAACCTACAACTAGCATACAATTTGACATATGAATCATAAAAGTAAGTTAAAAGATTACATCTTTGTTGTAGCTTGTAGAAATTGATCTTTCAAAAGCCTAGCAACTCAAGTGTGATGCCTCAAATGTCTTATAACAAACCAATAACAAGAGGAGGAACTTGAGAGAGAGGTTTGGAGACACAAAATCACGTAGAGCTTCTAGGAACACATAGTGCATGATTTTGGCTTTAAAGGAATATATATATATATATATATATATATATATATATATATATATATATATATATATATATATATATATATATATATATATATATATATATATATATATATATTTATAGTGTAGAATTCCAAGAGTCATAAGCAAACCCTAACTCTTACACTTAGGCTTATGATCCATAATTCATATGGAATAATATTTCATGGACTTTCACATAAGCTTAGTCCATCATGGTTCAATAGCCCAAACCATATGTATCACTGATTTACACAATCAGTCCCCGTTAATTTAGTTAGTCTCTTTTGATCACTAAATTAATTCTTGATCAATACTAATTAAATAATATGATTTCTCAATTAATATATTATACTTATAATATATTAATAAATCACAAGTAACCTCTTTCTCAAATATCCTTCCTATGAAATTGTTCCAGAGTGTTACAACCCAAATGGACCACGGTGTATTGGGTCAAGTACCAATTATAGTTATGCGCTTAGACACATAATCCTACATGGAAACCCTCCAAGGTCTTATACACATAATCACATAAAAAGTATCAACTACACAAGTCCTACATATAAGCAAATAGGGATGCCATGGAAACCCTCCAGGGTCTTACTTTGGGTGCCACTAGAACCCCCACGTGGTTTTAGCCCACTGCCATGGGAACGCCCACATGGTCTTACTACCTGCCATGGGAACCCCCACATGGTCTTAACTGCCATGGGAACCCCCACATGGTCTCAACTGCCACGGGAACCACCGGGGGTCTTCCATACAAATATCATATCAACATAACACATAATCAATTAACAATACACATGTACAAACCCTATAAGCCATACGTACAAAAATATACAAGTGCCATGGAAACCCTACATTCTCTTACACCGGATGCCATGGGAACCCCCACATGGTCTTAGATCACTTCTATGGGAACCCCCTCATGGCCTTATATCCAGCTGCCTCGGGAACCCCCCGGGGTCTTCCATGCAAGTATCAAAAAGACAATTAGCATACCAAATACCACAAAATCAACTAACATACCACATATAACTAATTGCAATGGGAACCCCCGCATGGTCTTCACATAAATACATAATGTATCGATAGCATATTCAAAATAATCATCACAACTAAATAAATGGGCTGGCCTTGGTGACTTAAACCTAGTGGTATGGTGAGGAGACTCACCTCGAATGCAGAAGTTCCTGAAAGAAATCCTTAGCTACTGCCTTGTCCACTTCCTAAGCTACCAATACCAAAATATCACCCAATTAGCAATTGGGTTCTATACCATGATCCATAATTCATACTTGGGTAAAATGATCATTTTACCCCTGGCCCACGAGATACTTAAATAAGGCCCAAGTCCAAAACCAATTAAGTACAAAACTCCAAAATCCATAAAGGCCCACTAATGGCCAAATTCTCCAAATTGGGCCCAAACCCTCACATAGGCCTTTCCTAAAGCCCATTTATTGTTTTTTGAATCATTATACTGTTGGAATAGTGTCTAAGGCTGCAACTATATTTAGCTAGTATTTGACCCGGTTGTGCATGGTCCTTTTGGGTTGCCTTCACCATAGCAACTTGACAGGATGATTTATAACGAGAGAATAAATATTATTAATATATTTTGAGAATAATATAAGGAATAATAATATTGGTATTTGATTAATATAAGTCATAAATTAATTTGGAATTAATTTGGTGACTTAAAGAGATTAATTGAATAAAGGGGCATAAACTGTCAATTGTATGATAGTTGTATTTTGAGCAGCGATTCCTTAGGGATAAGGGGTGGACAATTTTAGGGTTTGGAAGAGCCTAGAAATCGTCCAAGGCTTATCAATAAAGAGATTGGATTGCTTAGGGCCTAAGTTATCCAATTAGGGTTTAAGGGTGAAACCCTAGGAGGCTCACTAATATAAATAGACCCTTAGGGTTAAGAAAATCGGCACCCTTGGTATTGGAGAAACCATGGCCGACTTTTCTCACCCTTCTCTTTCTCTCTAATCATCCTCTTGTTAAGTTGGTGTTTGTAAGCCATTAGAGGAGTAACAATTGCGACTTTAAGCTCCAAGGACAAGAAGATTCAAGCAAGCAATTCAAGGTAATCTTTCAGATCTGATTTCATGTGTTATGATATGAATGTTTTCATTAGATCTATCAATCAAAGTCTTGGATATATTGCATGCTCAATTAGAGAAACCTAGATCCAAGCATTAGGGTTTGTATGTGCACATAGGAATGTTCTTATGGCTCAAACCCATCAGTGGTATCAGAGACTTGATTGGTTTCTATTGAATTGATGCATTGGTTGCTTGATTGTTGATTGCAAAATCGGTTTTTTGTCCTTCTGCCTGATGAACTCGGCGAGTACCATAGTGTACTCGGCGAGTACATTGTGGTACTCGGCGAGTTCGAGCGTCAGAAGGAGCTAGTTTCGGGATTTCTTGATGTTTATCTTATAGAAACTTTCCTTTATCTTAATGGGTCAATATAAATCCAATTTTAACATATATTTAAGTATATCCTTGACCTAACAAAAGATATTTACCAATTAATTGAATAATAATTTCCTTATGTGATAATTGATTGATTATTTTAGTTGAATTGGTGAATTGTTTTGCAAGAAACAATTAAATAAATCAAATATGGATAATTATGAGATTAAATGGTTAATTTAAATTATTTGTTACTTGATCCCTTATGTTTTGAAAAGTTTAAAACTTGTCCTCAAGTTTAGAAATTTATGTTTTGTGATTAAAAGTTTAATTTAGACAATTTAAATTTCAAACCCTAGAATTTTACAAGTTTAAAATTCAACCCTATACTCTATATGATTACAAGCTTAATATATATATATATATATATATATATATATATATATATATATATATATATATATATATATATCTGTGTGTGTGTGTGTGTATAATTAAAATTCTAGTCTTACCGTTAGTAGGCCTCATTCATGAAGCCGGTCTATAAGGTGGGTATAAGGTTGCTGCCTATAAAATGGCGCTTAATGGGTGTACACTCACACCCACCGCTTGCTTGATCGGTGGAGGGTCGTTAGCCGAACGGGTAGGATAGGGCAACTCTATCTCCTCATTAAAAGTATAATATTAAATACAAAGTAACTACATGTTTTTCAAATTCCCAATCCTAGTTACTTTAGGAAAAGTGAATTGATGCAATCCCATGAAATTACACTTTGCACCCTTGCTAAGAAGTTAGTGGAGCGTGTGTGGTTTACCGACACACTAATTGGTTCTAAGCTTAGGTGGCAAAGGGTGATTCATTGTTTATCATAGTTCGGTGGAGTGTGTGTGGTTTACCGACACATCGAATATGTGATTGTTACAATGAAGGCACCGTGTAGATTTGCATGGTTATTCACACCCACTTTGTGATCCTCGGCATCCCAGTCACAAACGAGAGGGGCATATCAAGATTTAAACATGCCATTGAAAAGTTCAATGAATCTCATCGAAACCTAGGAATTCTCAATACATTTAGAACTTAAAGTTAGGTTTTCATGGTGGAGAATTAGTGAATCGTCATTCACTTACCTTCAAATTGTTTGCATGTTGGATTACGGCATCCCTTTTCTAATATGTAAATAATGTTGTTGGATCCTAGCCCTAATTTTTCTTATTGGGTGATAATTAGGGATTTTAAATTCTAATCAATCTTTGTCCTTTCTATTTGTAGATGTCGAACGCGAACAACGCTGCTGCTAGTTCATTCACATTGATGAGCCTTTTCCAAAAGGTGACGTTCGTTGGAACAAACTTTAGCGAATGGATAAGATACATTCGAAAGATTGCTCGCTACGAGGACAAGGAGTATGTCCTTGACGAGAAGCTCGAGAAGATCAATCCAAAAATCGCTACTCCAGCTGAAATGACTGCTTTTGAGACTCATGAACGTGATGCGACGAAGGTTCATTGCATCATGATAGCCACAATGAACGCCGAATTCCAAAAGTCCTACGAGGACATGTATCCGTACGAAATGCATCAAGACTTATTGGAGAGATATCATCAAAAGGCGAGGCAGGAACGTTACGAGATCTTCACTAACATGATCTCTGCTAAAATGGGACATGGAGAATCTCTAACCATACACTTGCAAAAGATGCAAAGGTATGTCGATCGTCTTCGCAAGTTGAATGTCGACTTTGGGGAAGACTTGGACATCGGCATGGTACTTCATTCCTTGCCTCCGTGTTACAACCAATTTAGGATGACCTTCCACATGAACAAGGAAGAGGTCACCCTAAGTAAGCTCCAAGGTCTCCTAAGGGTTGCTGAGAGCAACCTCAAGGACAAGTCTGTTGCACCCACTCCTAATCCACCCGCTGCTCCTGTTTTGGCTATTGGGCAGGGAAAGGGCAAGAAGAGGAACGCTCCGTCTAAGAGCCACCGCAAGGGAAAGTCCCGAGATGGTTCCTCTTCTAGTGGGACCAAAGTCAATCTTGCTAAGCCAAACCCTAACCCAAAGGAGGCAGAGTGCCACCATTGCCACAAAATAGGGCATTGGAAGAGAAGCTGCCCAGAATACCTGCAAGCCATCAGGGAAGGAAAGATCAAGCCGTCTTTCGCAGGTATTTACACAATTAAATCTAATGATTCACCTCATTCTATTTCTTGGGTCCTCGATACCGGGTATGGTTACGACATTTATTCTGAATTGCAGGGACTAAGAAGAAATAGGGATGTGGAGCGTGGAAGAATAAATCTAATCATGGGGAACAGAAGATCGTCGCCTATGACCAAGATTGGAGTGTATTCTCTAGTGCTTAGTAATGGATTAAGTTTAGATTTGAATAATTGTTGCTACTCGCCAGAAATGGCAAGAAACATCATTTTGTTTCATGGTTTGTTTAGACAAGGATTTAGATTTTCTTTTAATAATGAGAATGGTTCAATTTATGCTTATCTAAATGGTGTCTTATATTTTGAAGCAATGCCATGTAATGGAATTTATGAAATTGTTATGATTGTAGATAACCTAGGAAATGATTTTTTATGCATGGATTCTTCCAATAGTATGGATAGAGCATCCTTGTGGCATTGTCGTCTTGGACATGTCAACAAGAAGCGCATAGCCCAACTCCAACAGGATGGAGTGTTGGAGTCATTCGACCTTAGGGAAGATGACACATGCGGATCTTATTTACTTGGAAAGATGACCAAGTCACCCTTCACTAGCACATGTGAAAGGGGTGAGGGTTTATTGGACCTCATACATACCGATGTATATGGACCCTTTAGATCAACCACAAAGGATGGGAACCGCTTCTATGTGACTTTTACCGATGACTATAGTAGATATGGGTATATTTACTTAATCAAGCAAAAGTCCGAAACGTTTGAAAATTTCAAAGAATTCAAAAATGAAGTGGAGAATCAATTGGGCAGGAAAATCAAGATGCTTCGATCCGATCGATGAGGAGAGTACCTAAGTGTTGAATTCCACGACAATCTCAAAGAATGTGGAATAGTTTCGCAATTGACGCCACCTAGGACACCGCAGTTGAATGGTGTGGCAGAAACACGTAATCGAACCTTGTTAGACATGGTTCGTTCTATGATGAGTCATGCTTCACTACCTATCTCACTCTGGGGGTATGCCTTAGAGACTGCCGCCCATATCCTTAATAGAGTCCCTACTAAGAAGGTTGCCAAAACACCTCACGAAATGTGGACAGGGAAAGCTCCCTCGTTAGCACATATCAAGGTTTGGGGTTGCGAGGCTTTCGTAAGACGAGATACTCACAACAAGCTCGAACCTCGTAGTGAGCGATGTATTTTCATCGGCTACCCATAGAAATCCTTTGGATATCTCTTCTATAGACTGAATGACAATGTTGTCTTCGTTGCGAGGAGAGGGGTTTTCCGAGAGCGAGAACTCATAAGCCAAGGAGACAGTGGGAGGCAAATCGAGCTTGAAGAGATTCAAGAATCGATTGATGAAGGAACCTCTACCGCTGGCGCTCAACCCGAGGAGGAAACTCCGGTTGAACCAATTGACGAGTCCTTACCTCTTAGAGGTTCCGAAAGAGTTAGAGTTCAACCCCAGTTTTATGGTTTTCATATTACTACCGAAGGGGACACGTATATTAGTGATGGTACACTAATAAATCTAGATGAACCTAATAGCTATAAGGAAGCCATGGCAGGCCCAGAGTCTACAAAATGGAAGGAGGCAATGGACAGCGAGATCCAATCCATGTATGACAACCAAGTTTGGAATTTGGTTGATAATGTGCCCGGACGTAAGACCGTTGGGTGCAAATGGATCTTCAAGAAGAAGACTGACGTGGATGGAAACATACACACATATAAGGCACGATTGGTTGCGAAGGGCTTTACTCAAACTCCCGGAGTTGACTATGATGAGACCTTCTCACCAGTTGCAAAGATAAAGTCTATTAGAGTGATGCTAGCTATTGCCGCATTTCATGATTATGAGATTTGGCAAATGGATGTCAAGACTGCTTTCCTTAATGGGAAGTTGGCTGAGGATGTTTACAAGGCTCAGCCAGAGGGTTTTGTTGATCTGAAACATCCAAATAGGGTGTGTAAGCTTGAGAAGTCCATTTATGGACTTAAGAAAGCGTCTCGCAGATGGAATCTTTGCTTTGATGAGAAAGTCAAAGAGTTTGGATTTGTATGAAGCGAAGATGAATCATGCGTATATGTCGAAGCCAGTGGGAGTATAGTCAGCTTCCTCGTTCTGTATGTCGATGACATACTACTCATAGGAAACGACGTCCCGATACTGCAGGAGGTTAAGTCTTGGCTCGGGAAGTGCTTCGCTATGAAGGACCTCAGAGAGGCTTCCTATATCTTGGGTATAAGGATAGTGAGAGAACCAAGTAAGAGACTAATAGGACTTAGTCAAAACACTTACTTAGATAAAGTACTAAAACGTTTTAGTATGGAAAATTCGAAGAAGGGAGAATTACCGATACAAAGTAATGCCAAGTTGAGTAAGACTCAAAGTCCGAGTACCGAAGCCGAAATAGCAGAAATGAGCCGAGTACCATACGCTTCCGCAGTTGGCTCAATCATGTATGCTATGACTTGTACTCGCCTTGATGTAGCCTTTGCTTTGAGCATGGTTAGTAGATATCAATGGAACCCTAGCAGAGCCCATTGGATTGCGGTCAAGAATATCCTTAAGTACCTTCAAAGGACCAAGGAATGGTTTTTAGTCCTCGGGGGGAGTGATGACTTGAATGTGCGAGGGTATAGTGACGCCAGCTTTTAGACCGACAGGGACAACTTCCGTTCGCAGTCGGGCTGGGTGTTTACCCTTAATGGAGGAGCAGTAACTTGGAAGAGTTCCAAGCAGGAAACCATAGCTGATTCAACGTGCGAATCAGAGTACATTGCAGCGAGCGAAGCGTCGAAGGAGGCAATATGGTTGAAGAACTTCATTGGTGATCTTGGAGTTGTGCCTGCCATAAAGGAGCCTATGGAAATTTTCTGTTATAATGAAGGAGCAGTTGCCTTGTGTTGGGATACAAAGTTCTTCATTCATGACTTTGTAAATGTTTGACTTTTGTAAAACTCACTTGCATGTAGTGCTTTAGCCTTTAGACCCATTTGATTGTTAGAGTGAGAGAGAGACATGTAAACACCTCTATAAATAGTGGGTTTGTCCACTTGTAGAGGTGTGCTTGAGAGATGTAGAAGTGAGTGTGTAAGTGTGTGTTAATTATGTAGTCTAGATCTAGATCCTTTTTGTAACACCATATACATTCAATATATCTCTTAAACACCCAAATCACCATGTTCAATTCTGCAAGCTTTAATTCCGCATGCCAAACCATGTTCTTTGTCACTACAATTGGTATCAGAGCGGGTCTTCAAGATCAAGGTGATATTTGAAGAACGATTCTCGGTTTGGCAAACTATTGTCGCAATTTGAACAATTTTGGTGAGTCTCTCTCAATGATCTTTCGTAATATTTGAATCGTGCGTTACGTTCTTTAATTTTGATCAATTTGTTTCGTTGAATCTAATCTGTTTTTATCTCATTGGTGATTCAACAAATTTTTGTTAAGATCAAGACTAAAACCAAATAATGTTGTTACTGTTCATCAAATTTTATTTGATTCAATTCAATTTTAGTCCAGTTTTTGTTCACTAATCCAAACTCGAGCCCAAACAATATCGAATATTGTTCATCATTTCATGAGTCCAAATTCCAATCTCATTATTCATTCTTTATGTGAGCCCAATTCGTTATTTTGACTTGATAAACCCATTCACAGTTTTTCATTATGTATAATGCGCATACATATGTTGTACATTCTTGATTTTCTTCAAGATCGGAGTTCATATGTCTTCATTTTCTCTCGCTGTGATTCGATCGAGTCTTAATATTTGATGGTTAAAATTGATTTCAACT
Source organism: Lactuca sativa (assembly GCF_002870075.4). Classification (NCBI taxonomy): domain Eukaryota; kingdom Viridiplantae; phylum Streptophyta; class Magnoliopsida; order Asterales; family Asteraceae; genus Lactuca; species Lactuca sativa. The sequence continues at coordinate 72,894,940 of NC_056625.2, read as the reverse complement.
GGAACATCAGAATCGAAATCAGATGTTAATCAATTTCTTGATATTAATTTTGATTTTGATTTTGAGCTATCGATGAATATGATGTTCATCGGAATCAACTCATAAAGTCAAAATAGAGTTCCTGTTGTGTTTGATTCAATCTGATGTTGTTGTTTGTATCTTTGAATCAATTTAATGGTGTGAGTTGAAGAACCGATTGCCAAAATCGAATGATATTGCTTGAAATCTAGAAATCGTTTTGTTATGTTGAAAGTCAAAATCGATTTTGGAGATTCTTAAAATTGGAATCGATGATTGATGATTAAAGATTTGGAGATCGAAATCGGTTTTTGTTTTGGATCGTTAACTGAAATCAAAAGCTTGATTTTGATTTCAATGATCGTATTTGGGCTAACGAAGGACGAATGGTCCCTGTGTTGAAGATGATTTTGATCATTGGTATACGAAGAGTAACAATGAAATGTGAGAAGTTGTTTTGGATTTAAACAAAATGGGAATGGAACGAACTCACGAAGGGTATTTGGAAAAAGAAATTTCATTCGAAGGGAAGAATCTTCGAAGTGTTTATAAAGATTTTATAAGAAGGGGTCAATGATTTGGGAAGATCTGTAAAAACGAAGAGGTTACTGTTCACTGTGTAAGGCTTCGTATGCTTCGTGTTTTTGATTAAAGGGGGATTTTTGATTTTTGTACGAAGGGTATATGGATGAATGTACGAAGGGTATATGCTGAATATTCGAAGGGGGTATATTGCAAATTCGTACGAAGGAAGTTACTGTTCACTATTAACTCTTCGTATGCTTCGTATGTTTTGCCAAAGTCTTCGTATGTTTGATCACAAAAAGCTTCGTATGAATTGAAGAAGAAAAATTTTCGTATGTATGGCATCAAAAAGCTTCGAATGTTTTGGTCAAATCACACATTTTCGAAAACAGCCCCTGGACCTTCGAATTTTTGTCACTTCGAAAATTAACACAAGTTTGAATGTTTGACACTTTTCACCCAACTTCGAAAATTGTTTGAGGCTTCGCATATTTGGTACAAGTCTTCGTATGTTTGAGCAAAAAGGGCAGAATTTACGAAGATGGTCCCTGAAACTTCGAATTTTTAGCAGTTTGCACCCAAATTCGAAAAAGGACTATTTTTTGCTGAAAATTGAAGAAAGTGCATTTCAGGCCCCTGCAGTTTTTGCAAATTGACACTTTCTACCCAGCTTTAGAAAGGGGGAGAGTTTTGCATATTTTGCTGTTTTGGGCGCAACGGGTCACTGCAGAATTTTGAAATTGACAATTTCTACCCATTTTTGAGAAATTTTGTTAAAGGCGATCCGTGAACGAAGCTAAAAATTCAATATTTTTTGGGTTTTCCGGATTGAAGCACAAAGTTTATGCCACATGTTAAGGGGGAGTTTTGACACGAAAAATTCTGAATAGAGCACGTTCTTTTTCCTTTGGAGTTTTATAATCAAATTTCGATTATAAAAAAGGGAGAAGTTTTATATGGGAATTCGAACTTGAATTTTTCATATTACGCGGATTTGAAGACCGAAGTGATCTTGAAGTTTTGAAGCCTACGAGATGATGTAATCGGAAGTTCGGAAATGATGTATTCGAAATGGGTTTGGTTTTATTGAAGATTTTTGGGGTGTGTTTTTATGCGCAACTTTTGGGTGATTATTTGGAGTTTGGAATACTCTTAATCATTCGTTGCTGCTCGGTTTGTAAGGTCTCACATCCTAGAGCCCAAATTGAAGAGTCATGGAAGGATTGCAGATTGAAGTTCGTTTCGACATGTGTCACCTTTGAGGCTCGAACCGCGTAGTGCTTGATTTTGGAAGATTTGAAGTGGGTCATTCATTCCTAACTTTGAGGGGGAGAATGTTGGGGTACAACGTTCTTCATTCATGACTTTGTAAATGTTTGACTTTTGTAAAACCCACTTGCATGTGGTGCTTTAGCCTTTAGACCCATTTGATTGTTAGAGTGAGAGAGAGACATGTAAACACCTCTATAAATAGTGGGTTTGTCCACTTGTAGAGGTGTGCTTGAGAGATGTAGAAGTGAGTGTGTAAGTGTGTGTTAATTATGTATTCTAGATCTAGATCCTTTTTGTAACACCATATACATTCAATATATCTCTTAAACACCCAAATCACCATGTTCAATCGTGCAAGCTTTAATTCCGCATGCCAAACCATGTTCTTTGTCACTACACCTTGACCAAGGAACCAAGGGATCATGGCAGATCTCGTCATCTCGACAGAAAATATCATTTTATTAGATATCGAGTAGAAGAAGGACACCTCGTGGTTAGGAGGATATCATCAGAAGATAACCCAGCAGATCCGCTTACAAAGGGACTGAGTAGGGTTAAGCATTTGCAGCATGCTAGGAGTATTGGACTGAGAGATGATATTCGATTAGATTAGATGATTTTAGAAACTTGTAATAGATAAATGTAATTAACATTTGATGATTAAATAAAGGAGTATTATTTATAAGTAAAGTTACTGTCTCATGTTAATTGTTTAACTATTGTTTCACTTTGCATGTTTTGACTTCCAGAATAATTGAGTTTATTTAGAATAATCGAATTATTCAAACAATCCACAATCATTCATATGTTGGAAGTAAGTATGAATGAAGATTGTCATGAATTGGTGTGTAGATTGTCTAAATGGTATTAGACATAGAAAAAGTTTGCTACAACGTTCATGAGTGCTTATGAACTAGTTTTGAGCATTGGAACAAACCCGCGCTTGCTGGAATCACCTTATGGAATGTGATGAAAAGGTTGATCGCAAGACGATAATATCATATGGTCTTAAAACCTAGATATATGGTTTGTTATTTGTTAATTGGTTGTACATTGATAATGCGAAACCGCATCAGTAAATTGATGTTATAAAACGCATTGTTGTGTATAATTGATTAATGAATAAGTAAATGCATATAAGTCGAAGTTTATCTGTTACTTTTATCCTAAGAGGGTAAAAGCGATATCTCGGCCGCTCGATGATTTGATTTGACTTATGTGTCGGGGCCGGATCATAGCTAAATTGATGTGTTCAATTAAGTTCTATGTCAAATAAATCTGAGATTGAGAAACCAAATGCTAGACAATTAATTCCATAGAATTGTCTGCATGATATCTAAACAGAGGACTGTACGATCCCTTATCTAAAGGACATGACTGATAAGATCAGAGTTTGACAGCGTCTTTGAGAGCTACGATTGCGAATCAGATTGTTCTTGTATATATAGTTACTAGACTTATCCAAGTGGGAGACTGTTGGAATAGTGTCTAAGGCTGTAACTATATTTGGCAAGTATTTGACCCGGTTGTGCATGGTCCTTTTGGGTTGCCTTCACCATAACAACTTGACAGGATGATTTATAATGAGAGAATATTATTAATATATTTTGAGAATAATATAAGGAATAATAATATTTTTATTTGATTAATATAAGTTATATTTTAATTTGGAATTAATTTGGTGACTTAAAGAGATTAATTGAATAAAGGGGCATAAACTGTCAATTGTATGATAGTTGTATTTTGAGCAGCGATTCCTTAGGGATAAGGGGTGGACGATTTTAGGGTTTGGAAGAGCCTAGAAATCGTCCAAGGCTTATCAATAAGGAGATTGGATTGCTTAGGGCCTAAGTTATCCAATTAGGGTTTAAGGGTGAAACCCTAGGAGGCCCACTAATATAAATAGACTCTTAGGGTTAAGAAAATCGGCACCCTTGGTATTGGAGAAACCCTGGCCGACTTTTCTCACCCTTCTATTTCTCTCTAATCATCCTCTTGTTAAGTTGGTGTTTGTAAGCCATTAGAGGAGTGATAATTGTGACTCTAAGCTCCAAGGACAAGAAGATTCAAGCAAGCAATTCAAGGTAATCTTTCAGATTTGATTTCATGTGTTATGATATGAATGTTTTCATTAGATCTATCAATCAAAGTCTTGGATATATTGCATGTTCAATTAGAGAAACCTAGATCCAAGCATTAGGGTTTGTATGTGCACATAGGAATGTTCTTATGGCTCAAACCCATCATATACCTATCCATAGCTAGCCCAATGAAATCTGTGCATTTACAAGCCCATTAATGGCCCAAATTTCTGAATTAGGCCCAAAATCCTTATTGGGCCTCATCCTATTATCCAATCCTTCAATTAGCCCAGAACATAACCAAAAAGATAGTCCATTAGGGTCCAGGAATCAAGGCCCAAACCCGAAGCCCAAACTCTAAAATCCCAAATAGAGGCGTACGCGGAGCGTACCCCTATTGTACGTTGGGCGTACCCTCGACTTGAGTTGACCATCTACGAGATGGTTGACTTTGTACGCGGGGTGTACTCACAGAGCTTCCAACTACTTTTGTAACTTAATCAGTTAAGAGTTGTGCGTCTAAACTTCATAGAACCACGGAATGAAGCTCTTAATGCACAAATTTGGCACCTTTATGCATTTGCATTGTTCAAAGGGTCTTAATGACCAGCTTACCCTAATAATAATCATCTAGGACATGCATGAATGGTTTCTAGCCTCAAAGATTGCAACTTTATGGGCCTATAACCTCTGAAATGCTAAGAGTAGCAACTCAAAGCTTCTGAAGTGGTTTCTACCCACTAGATCTTGCTCATGAGGCCAAAAAGGGACCAAAATCCACATATTCATAAATAACAACATCTGGTGATCAAGCTCATAACTTTTTACCTTCTTTGACTTCAAAATGTAGCAAGAAGTCCCGATCTACAAGCCCTCCCTTAAACCACCACCTTGTATTAAGCTTCCACTTCTTGAAATGCACCAAAAACCACCCAAAATGCACCCCACAAAGCTCACAACACTCTTGGATGAAGCTACCACTTAAAATTAGGGTTTAAGGCTCTGAGAATGAAAGAGAGGCGCACCCCCTTGGACTTAAGGTGCTTTAAATAGTAAGCCAACCCTAAAAATTTGGGTTTTGGAGATCCTAAACGTACGATGGGCGCACATCTTCGCACCCGTGTTACACTAATCCAGCACTACGCCGGGAGTTCTCAGCTTATGCTGAGAGTTCCTAGGGACCAAAACTGCCAAAGCCCTCAAACTATCATAACTCCCTCATTATAGGTCCATTTCCGACGAACCTTATATCCATAAAAATGTGGCGAGAGCTGTACTCCCCTAACAACACGCCTAAGCCTTACAACCTTCCGAATAAAACTCAAAACCCATAAAGAGCTCAAACTGTCACTTTACCGATATACCCCTTTGGCTTCAAGACACGACCCCACTCTCGGATCACCTCATTTACATTATCTATACGTAAATGGGTTTAGATCTCTCTCTCTCTCTCTCTCTCTCTCTCTCTCTCTCTTCTAAAGGCCCCAAGCCTTATGATAATCTATCCTCAGGCCACAGTCCCGGATTAGGAAAGCGATTCGGAACAAGACGTATCATTGGTGGTTTTTCAACCCAAGCTTTTTTCGATCCTGATGGATGGTTATCTTTTTCCTATTTACTGAAATGGTCGAGGGTAACCAATGGGAAACTGGTTCCTCTTAGGATGACAGGGGGTGGCCCCATAATATCGATACCCTATTGATTTGGTGACCGATAGTAATTAGTCAAAGTCATGGCGTGTTGTATTTGAGGATGAATGAGCACCTGATATTCTGGGTATTCGCCGACAGTGATTTTCAGGGTTTCTTGTTGCAAGCCGCTTGTTTGGTTCTTTTCCTCAGGCAAGTATTTTTCTTTTCCTGGATGTACTTTCTTTATTGGAATCGGTGCAATCTTAGAATTGGCCCTATCATTGTGTGTGGGGTCGCTTGGGAAAGGCCTGCAAGGCATTTCGCCAATGGGGAGTTTCCCTATGGTTTCTGTGTGTTGGAACCCTGGGTGTTCCTCAGGTGTACTTCCTCGTGGTTTGATTGTGTTTCTGTGCATGCTGGAGCTTGGCATTTTCTGGATGAATCAATTTTCTAAAGACTATTTTCATATTCTTTCGTGCTTCAGTTCTGTATGCCCCGATCCTCTCTAGGGGAAATTGTTTTTCTCTTCCTACCTACATTTTCCTTATCACAACTCTTAGGCCTCCCCGTGTTCCCTGTGCACCGTCACTTGGGGAGTTGACTGGGATAGACCCATATGGGTGGTGATTTGAGCCTGATTAGGACCCGTTGAAGGTTTTCATGACTTCGACGTTTCTTTTTGGATTGACCTCTTTTCCAAATGATGTCGTGTCAAAATTCACGGTTTCCTCTTGGGGTGCACATTCGACCTTGGGCTCCCTGCGTGTGCGTATCACTCTCTACTATGTGTCCCCATGTTTTTGGTTTTTTGGACTTTTAGTCTTGTGGGTGATGGGAGGCTCACTGGGAGTTGATAGGCATCCTATCTCATTTTTCGCATGGGTCTGGCTTGAGCTTTTCTTTGCTTGTTATGTTACTCTTTGGGTATGGTTTTTGGTCCTTCCTTTGTGTTTTCGCTAAAGTCTAGGGAGTCTACTTGGTGTTGTGAAACGGCACATCTTTTGGTACAGTTGAATTGTTACTTTTGTGTCCTTCCCCCTAAATTTCTTTAATCTAAGCGTTCTCTATCCTGCCATCTTGGTGTCGTGGGATAACTGCTGATATAAGGTGCTTCTTCATATGGCGATGTGTTCTTTTTTTTCCTTGGTACGTGCATTTCTTCAATGTGGAAATGGCTCTGCCATACATTGTGAGTGGGTTGCAAGCGACAACTGCGGCTGAGCCTGTGCTTGTACTAAACTTCAGCGTTCCGTGGATTGTTGATGGTATTGCCCGGAGCTGGAAGAGCATTGGCCTTTCGAGGAGCATATCGTTGTCGGCTGGGCGACGTACCACTGAGAACCCTATTACCCTTGTGATTGTTTCTTTTCCATCATGACTGACTCAAGTCAACGGGATATTTATGGTGCCTATCGGCCATAACTGATGTCCTGTGATTCCGATGAGTGGGCTCCTGGTTGAGGGTTATAGACCTTCTTTCTAGGAGGTTGGGAGCTGGCGGAAGTAATGTTCATAAAGAATGTCAATGCAACTACCGTTATCAATTAACACTCGATGAATTTGCTTGAGGTGCACGTAGGCCGTTATAATGAGTGGATCCATGGGATTTTGGCTAGGCATGTGTTGGTCTTTCAATAAGAAGCTGATATTGAGGATGTTCTTAGGGAGTACCTCGATATGGCCGCCTGTCTCTTCATGCTTGCTTCGCTCGAGAGGTCTCGTGATGGTAAAAATTTCCTCCTTAACTTGGCGCTTTCCCCCATCTTTTTGATCTCGTGTATTCCTCTGGTCAGTTTCGAACTTGGACCTCAAGTCCTTGGCAATTTCTATGAGGTCGCCCGTTAGATTTTTTCATCAATTTCCTTCCTTAGGATCGTGCACTCTCTGGTGCCGTGGGTTTTACTCTTGTGGTACTCACAATACTTCCCTTTTTCTTTGTCCACATTTGGAGGTGTTTTCTCAACCGCATACACCTCAGCCCGGTGACTCCGGGGCTCATCCTTGCTGAAAGGGAAAAGTCTACGAGATGGGTATCGAGAGTGTCGGTTGTGCTTGTCGTGGCTTCTATCATGGTGGTCTTGGTGATTGGAGTTTTGCCTGTGAGTTTGGTTCATCTTGCTTGATATACGCATTTGCAAAGACTTTCAGGTTGTCTTCCTTCTGTTCCTCGCCTTCGATTTATTGGAGGTATTTTTCGACTCTGTATTTGAGTTCGTCTTTCGACTGAGGTACCGTCCCCTATATCTTTATTGAAAAAAGCTCGAGGAATAGACCTTGGGTGAAGGCACCGGTTACAAGGAACTATTCTTGACCCAGAACATTAAGTGTTTCTAGTGTGAATCTATCGTAATACACTCGTATCGACTCCCCCTCTTTCTTCTTGCATGCCATTATAGATTTTGCATCTCCCTCCTCCTTCCATAGTTGCATGAAATTGTTTAGGAAAAGGTACCTCAGCTGTTCAAAGCTCGCGATGCTGCCTGGTCGCAACGTCTTGAACCATTTTGCGACGTTAGCGGATAAGGTAACACGGGAATATGTACACATGAAACGTTTTTCCATCCATAGTAAAGTCATCGTGCACTCATAGGTGTTGATGTTCTCATCAGGGTCAGTTGTTCCATCATACTTGGGGATATTTAGTATCATTTTCGAATTTGGGATCTCATACTTCATGAGTTCCTGGCAAAAGGTAGAAATGGTGCTCCTTGCCGGGATTTCCTTGCGAGGATATGGAAAACCGTTGTACATTATAAAATTTTGGGCGTAATATGAGTTTATATATGTTTGATTGTACATCACTGCTTGCGAGATGTATGGTTGTTGTGGGCAACTCAATTGCATGCTTTGCTACAATTGTGAGTTTTGCTCCGACTGCTGGTTCATGCTCGGAATTGACCCCTGGTGTTGTTGGTGAAGGGTTTTGAGCATTCTAACACTCCTAAAGTGTTCATGCAACCCTAGAAACCTTGGATCTATGCTTGACTAAGATACATGCAAAATTGATTTTCCAAGGTTCATAATCCTATCTAGCATACATGGGGAACTTTTGGACATAAAAGTTAGCTAGAAAAAACATACCTTGTAGTAGTTTGGATTCCTTGAAAACCTTGTGAGCCTAGCACCCCAAGTTTGATGCCTCAAATGTCTTACACAACACCAAATGTTATTGGAATGACTTGAGAGAAATGTAGGACACTTCTAAAATCGGCTTGCCCTCTCTATTCTTTCTAGTGCCGATTTTAGTGAGCATTTTGCTGCTTATATAGTGTGTTACAATTAGGGTTACACCATGTAAACCCTAATGTGACATGACTCTTCATTTCCATGATCCATGGGCTTACACTTCCATGGAGCATCCTATGGGTCTTAACCCAACTTGATAATCCATGGAGCATTTAGCCCACTATACAAGTATGGATGATTTACACAATCAACCCATATATTCAATTAGTCACCTTTTTTATCACTTAATTAATTCTTGATCAATACTAATTAAATAATATTATTAATATATTAGAACTTATAATATATTAATAAACCATAAGTGTTATTTCTCTCATTTTAGTCTATCCAAATGCATGATGTCATGCAACCCAAATGGACCATGTGAAACCGGGTCAAGTACATACCAGAGATAATTATCGACTTATACACTTTATCTGATAGTCTCCCACTTGGATAAGTCTAATAACTATAACTGCAAGTATGACTTCAGGAACTGATCAACAATTGTAGCTCTTTCAAGGTCTCTCGGAACTGAGATGATGATGATACGCCATTTAAGATTAGTGATCATATAATCCTCTGTTCTAGATATCAGCCGGACAAATACATGGAACAATGTCTTACTTATTGTCTAGCAGTTTGTTTCCCAATTTCCGTTTTTTTACAAAGAACTTAATTGAACACATCAATTTAGTTATGGCAGGGCCCGATACATAGGTCAAAACAAAATCATCGAGGGGCCCATATATCGCTTCTAATCCAAGAAGGTACAGATAAACTTTGACTCATATTCTTGTTCTACTACTTGTTGAATCACACACAAAAGCAAGTTTTATAACATTGAGTTACCAATGCGTTTTCGTACAATTAATGTACAACCAACTCATAGGCAACAAGTCATATCTCTAGGTTTGAAGACTTATATGATATTACCGTCTCACGATCACTCGAGAAAAATTCCATGAAGTGATACCAGTGAGCGTGGGTTGAATCCAATACACAGAACTTATGAGCACTCATGAGTGTTGTAGCTATGTCCAACATCTTAGACCTCTACCAGCCAACCCATGATAGTCTTAATTCATACCTACTTCCAACATATGACCGACTGTGGAGAATTTGAATAATCTGAAACAACATAACATAATTATTTTGTAAGTCAAAACATGCAAAAGAAATAATAGTAAACGATTGACAAAAGATAGCAACACTTTACTCATAAATAAACATAACTTTTATTCATAATCAAATGTCAATTACACTTTACAAATTTCAGAGCTATCTAACTACTAAAACTAATATCATCCTTCAGTCCTATGCGCCTTGCATGCTGGAGATGCTTAACCCTACCCAGTCCCTTCGTGAGGGGATCTGCTAGGTTCTCATCCGATGATACCCTCTTTGCCATGAGGAGTCCTTTTTCTATTCGATGTCTGATAAAATGGTATTTTCTGTCAATGTGTCTGGATCTCCCATGATCCCTTGGTTCTTTCGCTAAGGCAACTGCACTTTCACTATCATAGAAAATTTCGATAGGCTCCCTTATAGCTGGTACAACTCCAAGGTCTCCAATGAAGTTCTTCAGCCATATTGCCTCCTTTGCTGCCTCGCTTTCTGCTATATACTCTGATTTGCAAGTTGAATTTGCCACTGTCTCCAGCTTGGAACTTTTCCAAGTAATTGCTCACCTGTTTAAGGTAAAGAACCAGCCTGACTGAGAGCGGAAATTATCCCTATCAGTCTAGAAGCTAGCATCACTATACACTACAACTCTCAAGTCATCACTCCCACCGAGGGTAAGGACCCATTCCTTAGTCCTCCGAAGGTACTTGAGAATGTTCTTTACCGCAGTCCAGTGAGCCTTGTCACGGTTCCCTTGATATCTGCTAACCATGCTCAAAGCAAAGGCTACATCAGGACGAGTACAAGTCATAACATACATGATCGAGCCTACAACGGAAGTATAAGGTACTCGACTCATTTATGCTATCTCATCCTTGGTACTCGGGCTCTGAGTCTTACTCAATCTGGCGTTACTCTGGATGGGTAACTCTCCTTTCTATGAATCTTGCACGCCGAACCTCTTCAGCACCTTATCCCAGTAGGTACTCTGACTAAGTCCAATTAATCTTTTACTCCGGTATCTCAGAATCCTTATCCCTAGAATATAGATAGATTCTCCTAGGTCTTTCATAGCGAAACACTTCCCAAGCCAGGACTTCATTTCTTGCAAGGTTGGGATGTCATTTCCTATGAGTAGTATGTCATCCACATACAGTACCAAAAAGCTAACTATACTCCCACTAGCCTTGACATATACACAATATTCATTTTCACTCTTCGAAAAGCCAAACTCTTTGACTTTCTCATCGAAACAGAGATTCCATCTGCGAGGTGCTTGTTTCAATCCATAAATGGATTTCTCAAGCTTACACACTCTATTAGGGTATTATGTACTAACAAAACCCTCTGGTTGATACATGTAAACATCTTCAGCCAAACTTCCATTAAGGAAGGCGGTTTTAACATCCATTTGCCATATTTCATAATCATGAAATGCAGCAATGGCTAACAGGACCCTAATAGACTTAATCATTGCTACTGGTGAAAAGTTCTCATCATAATCAACTCCTAGAGTTTGAGAAAAGCCCTTTGCAACCAGTCGCGCCTTATACGTGTGTACATTACCATCCATGTCGGTTTTCTTCTTGAAGATCCATTTGCACCCAACTGTCTTACGACCTGGTACATTGTCAGCCAAGTTCCAAACTTGATTGTCATACACGGACTGTATCTCGCTGTCCATTGCCTCTTTCTATTTAGCAGACTCGGGGCCTACCATGGCTTCTGCATAGTTGTTAGGTTCATCCAGACTTACTAGTGTCTCACTAAAAAGTTCCTCACCTTCCGCGGTAATATGGAAACCATAGTAGTGCTCAGGTGCATTCCTAACCCTTGTGGCACGCCTCAGAGGTACAGACTCATCAATTGGATCAAAAGGAGCTTCCTCCTCAGGTTGACTGCTAGGGTTTGAAGTTCCTTCACCACTTGAATCTTAAATTTCTTTGAGGTCAATTTGCCTCCGACTGTTTCCTTGGCTTATGAACTCTCACTCTCGAAAGACACCCCTCCTTGCTACAAAGACCACATTCTCACTGGGTCTGTAGAAGTGGTAACCAAAGGAATTATGTGGGTAGCCGATGAAAATACACCTCTCACTCCGAGGTTTGAGCTTATCGTGAGTCTCACGCCTCACGAAAGCCTCGTAACCCCAAATCTTGATGTGGTATAGATTAGGAACTTTTCCAGTCCACGTCTGATATTGCCATATTTATAAATAGTTGTAGGCAATATTTATTTACATTTTTATTAATATTTTGGTTATTTGCATAGAATTATGGTACTGATAAGGATAAAATGTTATTTGCAGCCAAAATAAAGCATTTTCGAAGAGAGGGACCAAAAGTGACAATATATGGAACATTGGAGTCTTGAACACAAAAGATGAAGAAATTCATAGGTTCAACCTAAGTCACAACGTGAACTAGAAGAACACGATGTGGGCTCGATCTTTCCAAAAGATAAGTACGCGAAGAAAGAGTCCTTGGTGAATACGGGTTACTTACGGATCATGTCATGAATCACTAGTCACGACGTGGCATGTGAAAATTCAGATATTATAAATACTCTTGGCCATTACGACTTGGAGGACTTTTGGCTGATTGGAGGGTTTCCAGAAGATGATTTTTAGCAGAGGAGAAGTTCTGGAAAAAGGTTTTCAACACCAAAGGAGTAGAGGCTCATAATTTAGTTTACTTATTTGATACTTATGAACATGGTTGCCTATTTAGTTTGTGTTTGATTGTTAGTTGCTATTATGAGCAGCTGAATCTAGCTACTCTTGTCTAGCTAGAAGAAGCTTCTAACTTACGAATAACTTAATTTTACATGGATTATTTAGTTGGTGAATTGCTTGTGTTTGATTTATCGTTACCTAACATGCTTATGTTTGTTTCTTTAGTTGCTTAAATTCATGTTCTGTGTAGCTTAGTGACCATTAACTGCATGAACTTGTTTACCTAGTGATTTAATGAACATTAAATTGTTAGAGCTAGGATTGAAGAATCTTAGTTAGTAATTAAAGTAAATAAATTTAGCTGCGCTAGAGAACGTAGATTATGACTATAATTGTGTTTGCATAATAAATCTTACATAGAATATTCATAATCATAATTGGTTCTGTGTTTAATTGTGTGTGACCATACATAGTTTTACATGAATTAATTAATTATTGGTAAAGTTAGACTTAAATTACTAATATAATAATAACAAACTTGATAATCCATAATTATTAGCTAGCCATAAGGACGAAGTGGATTCGAACTAAACAAGAGTGTTTTTACTTATTAATTGAAATTGAGTTAAGTTCGTCTGATCTTGTAAAATCACATAAAACCCTTTTTAAACTTGTTAATAATTAGGTTAATTTGATAGCAAGTAGATTAATTAGTAACACCGTTCCCTGTGATCGATACCCGACTTACCCAAGCTATACTATAATCTGACTAGGTACACTGCCTATAGGTGCATAGTTAGTCTAAGTTTATTAGGTTATAAATATTAAAATTAGTGGGTACTTTTGTGCACATCAAGTTTTTGGCGCCGTTGCCGGGGAACGACTTAGTTAACTATTAGTTTGTTTGCTTCAAATTGATCGATCCTTTTTGTGGGGTAAAACCTGCAAAAAGTTACTTTTGCAGCTTAGTCTTTTTTTTTCAGTACTAGAATCAGGTCGTGAACCTTAAGTCCACGTCGTGAGTTTCGTTTTTTTAGATTTTCTGCGTTTTTCTTTTCTGTTAGTTTTTCTGCGACAACACGAGGTGGTAGCCTTTACCACGTCGTGGTGGACTGTCTGTAGGGAATTTTTTTAGTTTTTGTTCAGTTTTACGTTTTTATTTTGATTGTTTTGCATGAGTTCATGACCAGAGGATCCAACACACCTTTGGTGCCATTGCTTGAAGATCCGGAGTCTACGCTGCACAAAAAGAATAATAAGAAGTTGCCTTTACAAGAACTGAAATCAGCCTTTTCAAGGAAGTCAGGAAAGAAAACGGAAGACTCGAGTTCAGCCTCAAAGAGCAAGTTTGAAGTCTTCGATCAAATTCCTAATCCACACGAGTCCGAGTACGAATTAGAAACAGAATTTGGACTTTATACGAGTGAACCCGAGAACGAGCAGGAAAACGAGATGGCGAACGTTGATGAGATGGCCATGGGGGATTACAAGAAGCGCATTCGAGATGATGTGGGGCCGGATTATATTTAGTACATCCTCGATTCCTGCCAATGCCACATTCGAGTTAAAGTGACATATCCTTACTGCAGTTACGGATATCCCATTCTATGGGAAGGATCATGAGGATGCTTTCAAGCATTTAGACGAGGTCAATGATATTGAGGATTATTTTAATACTCCTAATATCCCAAGGGAGACAGCTTTGCTAAGGATGTTACCAGTCACTTTCAAAGGAGCTGCAAAAGACTGGTTGAAGGCACTTCCATCCGGTACCATCACCACATGGGCCCAATTGCATGAGAAATTTCTAGATCAGATTTGCCCACCCTCCAAAATCTCTAAACTCAAAAAGGCGATTGCCAACTTTGAGCAAAATCCAGGGGAGTCATTATACGAGGCATGGGAACGCTACAAGGGGTTGTTAAGGAATTATCCTCAACATGACCTAAATATTCAGCAAGAGATGTCGATATTCTATGATGGGGTGAATGTCATGACTAGACAACTTCTTGATTCGCAAGGAACACTAACGAAGAAGAACCCAAATCAGGCCAAGGAGCTGATTGAAGAATTTTCAAATCACTCTCGTGAGTATCACAACCCAGGGCATGATGGAATAAAGGGAAATGGAGGTGCACAAACTGAAGAGATGGCTGCTGTGATGGCAATGCTTAACACTATGGATAGGAGATTGACCCAATTAGACCAATCAATTCATGCAATTCAAGTTGGTTGCGAGAGATGTAGTGGCTCACATTTGACAAAAGATTGCAATATGGATGAATATGGAAACACGAAAGCTCAAGTTTGCTATTCGAGTGGGGACAAATACGATGAAGACTGTAGAAAACCAAAGAAAGAGTGACTGCCATACGAAGAAAACAAGAAGCAAAAGGAAGAGAAATATAAGCAAACTGGACGAGGCTTCTACCAAAAAGAGTAGCCATCAACCGAGAAGAAAGTGGAATTAGAAACCGTGTTGACCCGATTCATGGAAGCATTCAAGAGAAGGCACGAAGATACCGATACAGTGCTAAAAGAACACATGAATATGATGAAGGAACAACACAAAATGATGATTGACCAGCAAGCTTCATTAAGAAATCATCAAGCATCGATTCAAAGTTTTGAAGTCCAAGTTGGTCAACTTACTATTTTGGTTAATAATAAATTATCTTCACAATTTCCCGAAAAGAAAGTTCAATCTCACGTCATGGCCATTGATACTAAAGAAGAAGTGATTTCTGAGTTCCTAGAAGCACTAGAAGTGGAGCCAAGGTCATCTGAACCGAAGCCAAAGAAGTCCAAGCTAGAAAACGAAGAAGCTGCTGAAATGCCAGATTCACGACGTGATCCCGGTAAATTCACGTCATGGGCTCGTTCTGCACAGAAAAAAAATCGTATCTGTTCCAGCTTATAAACGCCTTTTCCATTCCCGTCTCGAGAACATCTTAGCCCATTGGAAAGGGAACATCTGAAGTTTATTCAACAAATAAAGGGTATTCCTATTAATACTCCTTTCATTAATTCGCTTTTGAAAATTCCAGAATACGCGAAGTTCCTCCAAGACTTAATAGACACTCGTCAAAAATTAATGAAGAATTCTAAGGTGATTCTAAGTGAGCAAAGCTCAAAAGCTGTATTAGGAGAGTTACCTAAGAAGATGGGAGATCCTGGACGTCTTACTCTTCCATGTGAGTTCGAGAATAATTTGAAGATTTATGCTTTAGCCGATTCTAGGGCTAGCATAAATTTGATGCCTTATTCATTTTATCAGAAGCTGAATATTCCGAAGCTGAAGGCTACAAATATGACTATTCACATTGAAAACTGTTCAGTGACACAACCTCGGGGCATTGTGGAAGATATTCTTGTAAAAATTGGGAAATTCGTTTTTCCAATAGATTTTATGGTGTTGGACATGAAAGAAGATCCTGATGTTCTGATTATTCTTGTCCGCCCATTACTAAATACGGCTGGGGCCTTGGTTGACATACGCGAATCTAAGCTCACCTTGAGAGTTGGAGATGATAAGGAAATTTTTGGAATGGAAGATGGATTTCAAGGATATGATGTTAAGGGTGAAGTGCTCAATATTGATGAAGATAATGAACTTGAAGAATTGGAAAAGCTTAGGGAAGAAGAAATCAAGACAATTTATCAAGTCAAGCGCACTAAACCAAGGGAATCCGTTCCATTTTTCGTTGAATTCATTACTTATACAAAACCAACATCTTGGGTGAGTAAGGAAAGTGATGACATGTCTAGTGATGAAGAGGAGGTTACGTCAAAGGTGACTAGCTCAGTGGTGAAGGAGTAGGAGGATATAATAAAGCTTAAAAATGAGGAAATATTGAAGACTCAAGGGGTCAAACGCAAGTTCGATGGAAACGAAGTCAAGGCTAAAAAGGAGAATTCTAAAAAGGCGTATATTTGTCGAGTGCAAGCTTACAAGAGGCGTTTCAAGGAGCAAAAGATCCAAGTGGTGGGCTCTTCTAACAATTCGACGTAGGAGGCATGGAGTCTGGCTCATGACTCCATAAAAAAGAAGCGCTTATCGGGAGGCAACCCAAGTTTGGTTTGCATTTTCTTTTCTTTTCTTTTTAGTTTTTGAGTTTTTGAGTAGGAAAGTTATCAAGTCATCATCTAAATATTGTTAAGTGGTAAAAATTAGCCGTGGGATATTTTAAAAATTAGTGGGTACTTTTGTGCACATCAACATCTTATGAGGAGTTTTGGTAACTTTCATTGTAGGGACTAGATTAAGAATATGGGCGACAGTCTCTAAGGCATACCCCTAAAATGAGATTGGTAGCGAAGCTCGACTCATCATGGAACGAACCTTATCCAACAAGGTTCGATTACACCACTCAGCCACACCATTCAATTGTGGTGCCCTGGGAGGTGTCAATTGTAGGACAATCCCACATTCCTTAAAATAGTCGAGGAACTCTGTACTAAGATACTCGCCACCACGATCAGATCGAAGCATCTTAATGTTCCTGCCCAATTGATTCTCGACTTCTTTTTTAAACTCTTTAAACCTTTCAAAAGTCTTTGACTTATGCTTGATTAAGTAGACATATCCATATCTACTATAATCATATCTAAAAGTCACATAATAACGATTAGCATCCCTTGTGGCAGTTTTGAAGGGTCCACACACATCTGTGTGCACTAGATCCAACAAACCTTCACCCCTTGCACAAGAACCAGTAAAGGTTTACTTTGTCATTTTTCCAAATAAGCATGATTCACAACTATCATCTGACTTTAGGTCAAATGATTCCAAGACTCCATCCTTTTGGAGTTGGCCTATGCGTTTCTTGCTTACAAGTCCAAGACGACAATGCCATAATGATGCTTTATCCAAGTTATTATTATTAGAAGAATCAATACACAACACATTATTTCCTAGGTTATCTACAACATACACAACTTCATACACACCAGCACAAGGTAATGCTGTAAAATAAAGAACATTATTAAAGAAAGCATTCATTCCACCAATTTCATTATCAAAAGAAAAGGTAAACCCTTTTTTGTACAAAGCATGAAAGGAAATAATATTTCTTGTCATTTCAGGCGAGTAACAACATTTATTCAAATTTAATGTACACCCACTAATTAGCAACAAAGAATAAACTCTAATCTTGGTGACAGGTGAAGCTTTCCTATTCCCCATGATCAACTTTATCTTTCCATGCTCTACATTCTCACTTCTTCTTAGTCCCTGAAAATCAGAACATGTGTGCATTCCACATCCTGTATCAAGGAGCCAAGAGTTAGAATAGGGTGAGTTATTAGACAATCTTGTGTAAATACCTGCATGGGTGGGTTTCACTTTCCCATCCTTAATATCTTGCTGGTACTTTGGGCATTTCTGCTTCCAATGCGACTTTTCATGGCAATAGAAGCATTCAGTCTCTTTTGGGTTAGAAGGAGTAAGGAAGCCTTTCTTGGTTCCACTTGAAGAGGAGCCATCAAGGGTCTTCCCTTGGTACCCTTCTAAGGGTTCTTCCTCTTTTTCTCTCTACCTTTCCCGATTGACAGGACAGGGATGGATTTTGGAGTAGGAGTAGGAGTGGTAACAACCGACTTACCTTTAAGATCTGTTTCAGCGGTCTTTAGGAGTTCTTGAAGCTTGCTGTGGGTAAATTCCTCATTGTTCATGTGGTATGTCATACGGAATTGATCATAACATGAAGGTAAGGAGTGCAAATGATGTCTATTGCTATCTCCTCAGGAAAGTTCACATTTAGCTTCAGTAAACGGTCCACATACCTTTGCATTTTCTGCATGTGGCCCGTGATGGGTTCACCATCCTTCATCCGTGTTGTTATCATGGAGGAGATGATTTTATATCGCTCTTGACGAGC
Organism: Lactuca sativa; assembly: GCF_002870075.4. NCBI lineage: Eukaryota > Viridiplantae > Streptophyta > Magnoliopsida > Asterales > Asteraceae > Lactuca > Lactuca sativa. Next base: position 72,876,510 of record NC_056625.2, on the reverse strand, counting down.
ACTCTGATGGTAGCGGTCCATCAAATCCTGGTGCATCTCAAAAGGATAGTAGTGCTCATAGGACTTTTGGAGCTCGGCTGTCATGGTGGCCAACATGATGCATGCCACTTTGGTAGCATCTCTTTCATGTGCTTCATATTCAGTGACCTCCTCAGGAAAAGCAGACGGCTCGGGTACCTTAAGCTCCTTGTCGAGGACATATTCCTTGTCCTCATAACGAGTGACCATCCTGATGTTCCTGATCCAATCCATAAAGTTGGATCCATCAAAGATGACTCTCCCACAAAGGTTCATGAGAGAGAAAGAGCCGGTAAGGTTTAACCCAGAAGCAGTATTGTTGGAAGACATCTGAAAAAGAAGAAAACAAGTTTAGATTAGATATACAGATAGTCCTTAATAAAACACCCAAATGTAATATTAAGGCTAGGATCCAATCACAATATATTATAACTTAGAAGAGGGATGTCGTAATCTGAGCTATAACATATTTGAAAGGTAGGTGAATGACGATTCACCAATTTCCACCATAAAAAACAAAATATAAATTATTAGGTTTTAATTGGTTTTTAGAAACTCCTCGATTCTTTTGAGATTCATTGAACTTTTCAATGGCATGTTTCAATCTCGAGTGTGCCCTTCATGTTTTGTGACTGAGATGCCGAGGATCACAAAACAAGGTGTGAAGTAATCATGCAAATTACTTGGCACCCTTAATGTTTTTCACTCAATCGATGTGTCGGTTAGCCAAACGCACTCCACCGACCTATGAAAAACCTTAAGTCATCCTTTGCCTACCTTGTTAAGTCCAAGTTAGTGTGTCGGTTAACCACACACGCTCCACTAACGACTTAATCAAAGTGCAAAGTGTAATTTCATGGGTTAACACATTATTCACATTTTCCTAAAGTAATTAAGATTGAGAATTTATAAAAACATTTAGTTACTTTATAATAATCATTATAATTTTAATAAGAATTTTTAAGTCATTGTCCTACCCGTTTGGCTAACGACCCTCCACAGATCAAGGAAGCGGTGGGTGAGAGTGGACACCCATTAAACTGCCATTTAATAGGCGACAACCTTATACCCCCCCCCCCCCCCTTATAGACCGGCTTCGTGAATGAGACCTACTAACGGTAAAACGAATTGATCTTATACATACATACATACATACATACACACACACACACACACACACATATATATATATATATATATATATATATATATATATATATATATTATTAACTTATAATATGATAAAGTATAAGGGTTGAATTTTAACTTTTAAAATTCTAGGGGTTGGAAATAAATTTACTAGATGACTTTACATGTTCCAAAACTTGAGGGCAAGTTTTGTAACTTTACAAAACTTTTTCAATTCATAACTTATGAGTTATTGTTTATTAAAAATGAAGACTCTTCATTTTTTGTAACTTATGTGTTCTTTTAATGGATTTATTACAAAGTGACTTTTGGTTATCCATAACTTGAGGACAAGTTATTGACTCCATTAAAACACATCATGATCATGAATTAACTACCAATATATAGCATATAATTCTCATGATCTTGCAAGAACTCATAAGAACATGAATATTCATATCAAAATTTCAAGAACATATAAACACATATAAACCCTAATGGATTAGAACAACAATTACACCATCTAAAACAAGTTTTAAAACACCAAAATAGTTTAGGGTAATGTTTGTAGTCCATTTCCAGCAGCAAAATCGAAAATCTGCACTCTGCCTGGTCAACTCGTCGAGTGCAAGTATGATGCCTCAAATGTGTTACACAACACCAAATGCTATTGGAATGAGTTGAGAGAAATGTAGAACACTTCTAAAATCGGCTTGCCCTCTCTATTCTTTCTAGTGCCGATTTTGGTGAGCTTTATGTTGCTTATATAGTGTGTTACAATTAGGGTTACACCATGTAAACCCTAATGTGACATGAATCTTCATTTCCACGATCCATGGGCTTACACTTCCATGGAGCATCCTATAGGTCTTAGCCCAACTTGATAATCCATGGAGCATTTAGCCCACTATACATGTATGAATGATTTACACAATCAACCCATATATTCAATTAGTCACGTTTTTTATTACTTAATTAATTCTAAATTAATTGTTGATCAATACTAATTAAATAATATTATTAATATATTAGAACTTATAATATATTAATAAACCATAAGTGTTATTTCTCTCATTTTAGTCTATCCAAATGCATGATGCCATGCAACCCAAATGGACCATGTGAAACCGGGTCAAGTACATACCAGAGATAGTTATGGACTTAGACACCTTATCCAACAGTTGGATGAGAGTGTTCAGCTGCTTTGCCGATGGAAAGCGAGGGTCGGGCTCTCCCGCTAGCGGTGTTTGATAGCTAGATCTGTACGACTACTAGAAATAGGGGTTGGACATCATAGGTTGTTAAGCGAAAAGCGGGATATGCGACATTTCTATTACTGGAGAGAATTGGTGGCTTGACGTTGAGTAGTGTATGGAGGACGGGATGGTTCTATGGACCAGATGTTCGCCCCTGCCTGTTGTGGTTGCGTTTGTGGCTGAGAAACCACTGGTTGCGACTACTGAGTGGAAAATAAGGACTAATCGGTTAGCAGTTGCGACTATTGAGTCGCTGTCGACTGAGGTGCTGCGATTGCAGTTGCAACCAATTGCTCTGTTGTGACAGGTAATGGTCGCCATATGGCGGCAATTGCTGTCGCTACAGTTTCCATTATTGGACTTGGCATCTGTGTCTTTGGCGTGTGGGTGGGGGCTTGTCCGTCTGAGGCAGATGACTATGTGCCATCGAGCGATGACATTGACCTGAGTAGGCTCGTTTCTCCCCCACCGAACGCCACATGTGCCTTTCCCGTCATTGTCGCCGTCTAGGGTTGTGTAACTCTAAGTACATGCCCGGATGGCATCAAATGTTGTGATATGTCTTTGAGCTTTAACACCGTTGGTGGATCGCGTCGTCTAGTTAAGCCTAAGAATCACAACAAAGAAAGAGCCGATGTTAGTCGTCGTCTGGGAGGAGGTCCCGGAACGAGACTCCGACAGTCTAGTTAGAAAGTGTTTGGGAGACTTAGAGTTCTATATTAGATGGAGAGAGGGAGTTCCCTTCTTTCAAAAAAGAAGGGTCCATTTATACCTGTTGCCCGGGGAGCATGTCCCCGACAATACCTTCTGCCTTGTTTGGACTGTTAGGACATGGAGGCGTCATATTGGTGAGTCGTGCACCACTAGTGGTTATCCGCTATTGGTGCAGAGTTACTAAGAAGTGGCACTCTGAGCGCTCCACTTGTCATTCTTGGGAGCAATCTGGCACTATTTAGGCATGTTATGGGCCTTGGTGTTAGACGTCGGGGCCTAAACCTGAGACCGCAAGGGCAAGGGCCCGTACCTAGCACTTATGTTGGGTAACGACCGTCAGCTAGGCCATCATTTGGATAATCATCCCGTTATCTTTGACGTATTATCAGAGGGATACGTTAACAATATATATATATATATATATATATATATATATATATATATATATATATATGTGTGTGTGTGTGTGTGTGTGTGTGCGCGTGTGTGTGTGTGTGACAATCTTCTAGAGAATGATTAAATCTAAAGATAATAAACTTTATCTTATGTACGCATTCATCCACTTAGTTTTTTCATACACATGACTATTAAACTTGCATATTTTTTCTACAAAAGACCATTATGATCTATACTAAAATGTCATAATAGTATTTTATGAACAATGTAAACAAGTTTAATGGTCATATGTCTATATTTTATATAAAACCGGTCAGCAAACTGTATTGACTCTTCTAATAACGATGAAATTATATTCTAACCCTAGACATATAAATGCACTAGTTTAGTAAGCGAGGAGATGACAATGATGTGTGGTTGTTTGGATGTAATTATTGTAGTTCTTAGTGGTGATTGTAGGCACCATCAAAGAAGGTGTGGTTGTAAGAACCATAACTATATGAAGAAACATTTCTAGTGTTTGGTTCTATTACATACTGAAATCCGGTTAAAATCTAATTTTATCATTACTAGAAGAGTCGAAATAGTTTGGTGGCATTGGTTTTATATAAAACAGGTAATGAATTATAAATGTAATAAACTTTATCCCATATACGCATTTAGTCATTTATATTTTTTGTACACATATGATCATTAAACTTGTTTACATGTTCACAAACTACCGTTATGACTTGTTATTGTAAATCATTATGGTATTTTTTGAATAAGGAAAACAAATTTAATGGTCGTATGTATATAAAAGAAATATAAATGACTAAGTGTATACAAAAAATAAAATTTATTACTATATTAGTCATTAACGTTTTATAGAAACATATTTTGAACTTTTGAAATACATTAAATTACTACCGTATTTTGAACTTATGAAATACATCATCAACGCCAACAATTATTTATGATAAAAATTATTTTGCAACTTATTTTTAAACATAGTTGTTTTGCAATCTTTTATATTTATTTTATCTTTGTTTTTTTGTCACTTGTCATACTCTCATCCAATTTGCCAAATGACATTTTATGGTTATTTTGAATTAATTTTTTTTTCCACATGTCATTTTATGAGTTTCTCTATTTTATTAAATTCCATATAATATTTTAGTGTAAAAATTACAATAAATGTAGCAATAAATTGATATCTATTTTATTAATAAAATTACCTTTTAATATGAAAATTCCTAAAACTAAAGCTTATTAGTTTCTTTTCTTTATTTAAATTTAAAAGATAAAAAACATTTGTATTATAATAATTTATTATTTTTGTTATTTTCTTATAAATTCAAAGTTTTCAAATATTTTGACCTTTACATTTAATTTTTTTTTAAATTAACTAATGTAATACATGGGTCTCACAACTAGTACATCATTATTTGCGAAACAACATTTAATTGCAAACTCCTTTCCAAAAATTACTTTATATGGATGCATTTTTTTAAAAAATTTTGAACGGCTGTACTTTCAGTTGCAAACTAAATTATTGCATTTGCATCTATTTAACATATTATTTATATATTTTCATAATCACAATTTCCTTAAATAACTTCAAAAATTGTACTTCCCAAAGTAAGTTCTTTTACAAAACTTAGCCAACTTCGAAACTTGGCAATTTGGTATATTTCGAAATACTATGAACATTTTTAGAAATTGCTAAAACTGTTTAATGATGAATTGCGGCTTCTTCACGTATGAGTTGCCAAGAATAGAATATTCTGGGAGCACCTCATTACCTTAAAAGTGTGATCTTAATGATTCTCGTGAATCGATGTACCTTCATGGTGTACATTTGTGTTAACGATTAAGAGGGTCAACCCTTACACGTAATCTGAGAAATGATGATGTACAAGTTTCTTATGCATAAGGCCGGTCAAACCAAGAAGAAATGAGATGTAGTTAGAAGACCATGGAAAGACAATGAAACAAATTAATCATTATCATCATCGAAGAATGATTAAAGTGATGATGACTTTCATTAACAAAAGTTCAGAAGTTTATTTAAGAGCATTATATGGTACTTTGAACCACAAACATCATAAACCAATGAAAGATGCAAATTTAGGATTCCAAAGTCTGTACAACTTGATTGTCCAGACCACACAAGCTCGTGTATGTTTGGTACTTCGTTAGAGTATAACCGTTAATCTGGATTTGACTATTGGTCAAGAGTTGACTAGCATTGACTTTTATTGACGAAATCTAGTTGTATTGTCATTCATCCTAGCTACATCGAAAAAGACTAGAAGTTAGAATTGTGATTGTGGATCTTTTAAGTCATTTAATTATTACTAAAGAAAGTAGAAATTGGCTATGTATTAAAAAAGTACCACTGTTGCAGGAGTCATGAATGAAGATTGAAATACTTATATATTGGTAATAAGGAATAAAAATATGTACTCATGGGAAAGTTAAAGTTTATGACAAGAAATGATAAGAAGTGAATTATGATTATATTTAGAAAGTTTAACTTGTGTAATATTTTATGAAAATGAACTAAGAAATGATGCTTAGGGACATACAAATAATGAAGTTATGTTGGAAATTCTTATGCAATATGCTACTTAGTATAAATTGAATTGGGTACTAAAGAATAAAAACAAAGACTCGATAATAAAGCTTCAATACACCGTAAATGTAAGGACTAAATATGGAATAACGGAAAAGCTAAAGTTATCATTAACCTTATGTGTACTCACACTACATAATAGTTATTTCTATAGAATTCATAGTAATCAAATGAAAATGTGCTTAGAAGGACATTACTTATATAACGAGTTAAATGACAGTGTTTAGATAGTTGAAGAAAATTTGAAAGGAGACTCCGCAATCATCAGAAATTATATATATATATATATATATATATATATATATATATATATATATATATATATATATATATATATATATATATATATATATATATATATATATATATATATATATATATATAATATCTGATTATATTATTATAATATAATATTTAATTCAAAAATTAATGAGTAATTAGGTGCAAATTATGAGAATTAAACCCTAGAAACAATCATCTATGATTAGGCCATAAATTCGAGCAATTGAGTGGATTGTAACCGATGAAACTTTCGTCGTTATATAGAGATAGAAATTTCTATTGAAACCCCTTTTGGAATTGTTAGAAAAGATTAAGAATGGTGGGAGAATTTGGTGAAGTAAGGTTGTGAAGTGTTTTTGGAGTTTTTGGAAATCAAGGTATGTTTCTTTGATTTAAGTTCAAATTTGTTGCATAAATAGCCTAAGGTTATATGTCTCATGGTAGGAGTTAATTATATGTCTTTGTTTCCGTTAGCATGACAGATGAGTGTGATCGGTTAGGATGAGAGTTAAGATTTATACTCATTTCCTTGGATATTTAAAATACTAGTATACAATAGATAGGTTGTGCCAAGGGGAAGGGAAACGAGCCTCTGATTTTTCTTTGAATAATTAATCATTCCCTAAATCATGTCATTATGTGATATGTTTTGTTGTAAGATTTATGGAAAATATGCGATAAAACTATTTGTTTTTTTAAGTAATAGACATATATGTGCAACACAAACTTACTAAACTCTAGGCTTATCCATTTAGAAACTTTAAATGCGTGCAACTGATGAAACTATTTAACAACTGGTAGTGAAAAAGCAAAGGAGAATGATAGATCAAGAAAATGACAGAGGACTTCCACAAAGACATAACATCTGAAGCCCTTCGATTGAAGATCTTATTTTATTTTTAGTATTTTTAGTCAATAGTTAACTGTTGGAATTAATCTTCGAAGATGATGAATATAAGTTTGTTATTTAATCATCTTTGAAAATTTGGGGTGTTACAATCAATATGTGCAATAACTTCAAGAAAGAGAGAATTGATGACCAAATGAAATAGTTTGGATTCATAAAATTTGCTGTTAGGGTTTAAATACTTTAGTGGATAGCGACGAGGCTTATAGAAAAGTAATTTATTATTTTGAAGGGACTAATGTAATAAAGCTAAGTTAAAAAGATATGATGATAAAAAAAAAACTCATGGGACCAGTCTAACAATTGAGAACTAAGTCATATACTCATATTAAAAGTAGAATACTGAATTGTATAAAAAGTTTAAAACTTTGGCAATAGAAGCAATGGTACAACTCAATCATCGGAAAAGAGATAATATAAACAAACAAATATACCCGAGTATAAGATGTAAGTAATATAAAAGGTTGACCATGTCATGTGCTGGCTTTCAAAAGTCAAACTCCTTATGATACATGATATTGTACAAACTTCAAATATGTGATCATGAAATATGTAAAAGAAATGTGAGAATGTAAAGTTTTCATAAAAAAAGTGTCGAAGAGTAGAAGTTGAAACTTTAAGATTAAGTTTTAATCATTGAGTAATGAACTTATTTTTATTTTAGTGATTCCGAAAACGAAATCTTTTTAAAAGGTAGATAATTGTAATGAACTAAAAATCTAAGTTGAAAAGTATTAGACTTTTTAAAGGGTAGATAATTGTAATGAACTAAAAATTTAAATTGAAAAGTATTATGCTTGTTATTAGTAGGTAAAAAAAATAGAATTTTGATTGTTGGGATTCGAACAAATTTAGCATATAAATAATTTGGGTCAAGAAGGATGTTAAGTCTCTCTCTCTCTCTCTTTTTCTCTCTCTCTCTCTCTCTCTCTCTCTCTCTATATATATATATATATATATATATATATATATATATATATATATATATATATATATATATATATATATATATATATATATATATATGGGCTACGTTAATGTGTTTCCCACATTTATTGTGTGCTAGATTGCACCAATATGAATTTTATAAAATTAAATAAGTATTTATTTAAATAAAGATACATATTAAATTATTTCCATAATTGTTTGTATATTAAATATATTGATAATTATAATTCTCTTTTTTATGGAAACTAAATATATTCTTCATTAATGTCAGCAATAACATTCTTTCAGAATGAATTCACATCTATGTTTTTATGTATGGATTCGTTTTTTGTTTCAAGAATCAGACACTTAAAAATATAATAAATTTGCATTGAATATGAAGAACTAGGGTGTATTCTACGAAAATACACTCTTTTTATTCTATATATGAATTCATTCTGAAAGAATATTATTATTGACATTAATGACGAATTTAATTAGTTTCCACAAAAATGAATTATAAATATGAATATCATTTAATATGCATTTAATTATTACTTAATTATTATTGGTGCATTCGAACACAACAGATGAGGACACACAATAGATGAGAGAAACATTTGAACCTACCTTATATATATATATATATATATATATATATATATATATATATATATATATATATATATATATTCGTTTTTATTAATATTATTTATTATTATTATAATTTCTTAATGAGTTATCATTTGTGGTCACTTACCTTACTTTTGTCTTTCTCCTCCCGCTGACATAATTGTTTGGTCGAGACTTTATTTTTATATTTTTGTAGTTCACTTGCTATAGTATAATCGTCATAGTTCTATAAATAGTTGACGATTGAAAAATGACATTATATATACGAATTACAAAGAAGTTCACCACTACACGCGCATGATGACTTAAATACTAGTTATTATTAAATGAAAATTTTAATTCAACCATTTTTAGAGAATCTATTACTTAGTTAATTTGTCTAAAGAAAATAAGTAAGAAATATACATAAGTGTTGGGCTTAAGGTAAAACCGACTATGTAACACTTTTAAGTAGTTAAGGAGAAATTTTCGGACAACATGATGTAAAACCTTAAACAGCCAACAAACTTAAGGGTTTTTCTGAAAAAACAATTTATTTAATATTTCAACTTATGTTAGATTTATAATTATAAACTATACAAAAAAGTACAAAATATTTTGTTGCAAGATTTTTTTCTGAAACTTTTTGTCATACTTATGACTAAGTGAATATTTTGTTGTAGGCCTTTTATTGTATTTTTTTTTTTCTGTCATACTTATCACATGATACAATAATGTTGGTCTTTAATTATAAGAATCATACTAGAAGTGGGTTTCCTATATCGTTCAAAAGTAACACTATGTTGATTTGAAGTAATAGCAAAAGTAAACCGGGTATTTTTTTTTTCTTCTATTATATGGTCGGAATATATGCATTCCTTGGTACGTATCAAGTCCTTACAGGTTGAAATCGAGATCTGATAGCTAGTAAAGTTCGGCGCACCATTGTTTGGCATCTTTAACATCAACTTATAGAGTAATAAGTTCCTTTCAGGCTTAAGATACTATTTTAATGGCACGAATGCAAAGCTATATATGATATACTTTCTTTCACGCACATATTCTATGCTTTCTTTTAAACAAGGATCGCCTGCCATTACTACATTATTATACCTATGAATTATCATTTGGAGTTAAATCTCAACGACCTATTCTTTATATAATATATACATACATGTTATTCACTTACTCTTGTGGTTTAACAATTTATTAACATCTGCCAAAATTGTTAAGATTTTATAATTATAGATCAATGTCATTAATTAACAAAATTTTGTAAGCAATACTACTTTAATAATAATGTCTAGTTAAAGCGTGGATCTTTAATGTAGCACTTAGGTTGTTTCTTTTCTTTTCCTTTGTAATCGTTTTAGTTATGTACAATTAGGTACAATAAATGCTCACCCCAACAATAAAATAAGATAATTGATCTGTACACAACAATTTTTTTCCATACACAACAATTGATGTTTAAAAATATTATTGTATAACTATATAATGCATAAATTGTTGTGTATAGCAAAAAACTATTATGTACGACTCACTTCTCATAAAATAATGGATGTGTAATGATGGTGTTTGAATAAAATGAATGTTTAATGATGTTGTTTGGATAAAATATTTTATAGTTTATATATAAAAGCAACTCAAACGATTTATGATGATTCAAAACTTTTTTCACGTCATTAATTACTTCACCAAGTGTAACATCTAATTAAATATCATATCCGATAGTTAATCTTCTAATATCTTTTTAATTTTAATATATAGTTTAACTGATTTATAATCATCTATCTAAAATATTATGTAGAACCCGTTAATTTAGTTAGTCGTTTTTTTAACACAAAACATATTTTATTACAAAAATATAAATATAATTGTTTTGAGTTTATATATATATATATATATATATATATATATATATATATATATATATATATATATATATATATATATATATATATATATATATATATATATATATATATATGTTTTAAGACATCAAGAGGATGTTTGGCAAAAAAAATTATTATTTATTAGCTTATAACTTATTAGCTAATGAAAAAAAACGATTTATTAGTGGTTTAAAACTACTATAAGCTGTTTTTTATCCAAACATATTTTTACCTTATAACGGTATGCAATCTCTAATAAGTTAATAAACTCATTTGTCAAACACCCCCTAAGTCATTATTTACCTTTTAAAAATTGGTTTTTTAGTTGAATCGGTATGGTAACCGGTTCATGGTTTAAACAGTTCGACCGACGGGTCAACCGGTTTCTATAATTTTCATTTTTTTTTCCTATTTCCTATACATACATACATATATAAATCATGAATTTGACGTTTACAAGTTAAAACATTAAAAATATACATAAAAATAAGTTATAGATCAATCAAAATACATTAAAATAACACATAACAATAAGTTTTAGTATTTTACATCAATTCATATATGTCAAAAAGAAAATAAAGTATATTATCGAAACAAAATATAGTTTTAGATTAATACAAACACATCAAAAAACTTTATAACATTTACCATATGTTTTTATTTTGTGAAAATTAAATACATTTGAAAAAAATCACAAAAGTTTATTATGCAAATAATTTTTATCCATGTGTTTTTATTTGGTTTAACCGATTCAACCGGTTTATTTTGACCGGTTCAACCAGGTTTTTTCTGAAAATCGGTCGGTTCAATCCGATTCAAAAATTGACGTAAAACCGGTGATAGGTGAGCTGCACCCTCCCCAGGTTTCCGATCCAACCGGTTCGACCGGCCGGTTCACACCGGTTTTTAAAACATTGTTATTTCCACTATCTTAATGCTATATATACATGGCACAATTTGTTTATAAGGTAATTTATTTTTCAAGGTTTTTAGGTTGTTATATTTAGCAAATCAAAAAATAGTTTATAATTTAGCTTTTTTTAAAAAAAAAAAAACCTAATCAGGTTAAATTTTCAAAAATCTTATTGAGCTTTTCTATAATTCTCTTAAATATATCATTTATTAGTTGTAAAAAAAATTCAAATTTTTGTTTTAGCTAGGTTTACCAAACATCATTTTCTATCGATTAGCTTATAAGTGATCAGTTAATTTTTTAACTAATATGTCAAATATAGCCTAAATAAAAGAAATTGCTATGTATAGTTATCCAAATTAACCGCTTAATTAACCCATTATAAGTAGTAAGTAAAGAAAATGAGAGCTGATCCGTACACAACAATTTTTCTCCGTACACAACAACCGATGCTTTAAAATGTTGTATTGTACAACTATATAATGCATGAATTGTTGTGTATGACAAAAAAATTGTTATATACGAATCACTTCCCAAAGAAAATGTCGCTTAGCATATAACTAACCATCAGCACATCGAATTCATGGGATCTTAATTCACTGCTACATAAATTCAAAATCATAAGGCGTTGAGCATATTCACGTGCATAGATTATAGTCCAATTGTACTAAAAGAACATTTTTAAACAGGTTGTTTGTTTAATAAACTGATAAAATTGTATATTTCTTAGCAATTCTGTATTTTAAGTAGGAATTGCAAAAGTTCCTAACCCCTCACATGAACTAAGCGTGTATATTTTATACCATTTAAGAAGACCGCTTATTGTTCAAATATTCTCATGGTCACCCTGATTGAGGCATAAGTATGCACAAATAGTTTCGCATCCTTTCTTTAAGATAGATCTACCTAATTATTTTTTGTTACAAAAGAATATCATATTTTGGAATCTAATATAAATTATTAAGAGAAACTTGATGTTGGATTTGCATATCATTTCGATTCTCTTTTTCTTCTCTATCGATCTTTATTTCTTTTCAAATCAAATCAAGTAACCAAAGAAAGTATCCACAAAAATTTTCATTTCACTACTAAGAAAAAGACTTTTAATGACAGACAAATTACGACGTACAAATTTAAGTCATAAAACTTCTATCAACTCTGTGGGTTTACGACATACATGATCATTCCTCGAATCCTCATAAATCCCAGTCTTCTTTTATGAAAATGATCTTAAAATTTAGAGTAAATTACACAAGAGGTCCCTATGGTTTGGGGTAATTTACGTGCTTGGTCCCTAACTTATTTTTTTAACTCAGAAGGTTCATACTGTTTGTTTTTGTTATGCGTTTGGTCTCTGTCTTACCTAAAAGACTATTATTTGAATAGGAAAAAATCGTGGGGTATGTAAGATAAGGTGAATGGGGTGGGGTTAAGGGCGTGTTTATTTAAATAAATTAAAAAATCAAGGGCAAAATAGCTTTTTTAGGTAAGACATGGACCAAGCGCGTAAGAAAAACAAACAATATGGATCTTCCGAGTTAAAAAAATAAGTTAGGGACCAAATGTGCAAATTACTCTAAACCATAGGGACCACTCGTGTAATTTACTCCAAAATTTAATTCATAAAATTACTGTCTTGTAGAAAAATATTTGTCTAAATTGAGAAAAATAAAAAAACAAATTCCTTACTATTTCTAAATGTGTGTCTTCCTTGTTGTAATTGTCATATCTTATTAATTTTTTCCCGATTTTGTTTTAAATATCTTCTCACTCGCCTTTACAATAAATATCCAGTCCCTTTTGCTATCGAGATCCATCGATCGATCAAGCTAGCAGGTGCTTCAAGTAGTTCCCTTTGAGATCCAACGATCGAGACCTATAAACACAAGAACCCTAACCAGCCGCCTAATACATTTTCAAGTCCCGAAGGCGGTTTTACAAGGTTAATTGATTTTTAGATTTGTTTTTCTACATCTTTTGGGATTTCCCTCCCTTATCCATGTCCTCCTTTATCACCACTGATTGATGCCCCGATCTTACCTGGTGAATGGCGACCATCGACATTCCTTGGTATCCATTAGCCCCAAACCGTCCCCTACATTGCTCGTGAAGCCTAGTGTTGGTCAAAATCACATTCAGGTTGTAGAGTGTAGTGGTAAGACGTATTTCATCTATATTTTATTTTTTGTTCATCACCTATTACATTTGCATCCTAGAACAATTTTCAGTTTTTTTCTTTTTCCTACTTGATAAGTCGAATACCAAGTGTTCAATGAATTTCCTTTAGTGAGAACGAACAATTTATATGTTGCATTCAACTTGAAATTCCTCTAGATCGGTCATTTAGAGTGAGTTTAAGATTTTGGAAAGGTTGCCATTGTTGAATTGGTTAAAATTTAGTTTTTAGGGTTGTGGTTCATTGGTTAGTAAGTTGATGAAGATGAGTGGTTTAAGCTTAAATGGAAGTCAATTTATATGTTAAATACCTCAATTTCTCTCCTAATTGGGTTAATCTTACTGTCTGGTTCTCTTAAAGGCAAACTGCCATTTTTGTCCCCTTAAGACCTTAAATAATTAAGGGCTACTCTTTCTGAATCCACCATTAAGGCTAGGTATGTTTGTAATTTCTTTTGCTTACAATTTTTATTTTCTATTTGGTTTTATCTCATGATTTATAGATTTGGCAACCATCTATTTCGTATGTGCTAATACCTTCTTCTGATGATAAAAAGAACTCAGAACATGTTATTCTCAACTCAGAAGCAATCATCAGTGAGAAAAATTCCACAAACCAATGGCCAGAAACAAAAGAATTTTCTAGGGATTCAAATTCGACTATTAAGGACAATTTGGTGACAAAAGTTGTAGATGAAGATGAAACTAAATTTGACTCGCGTCTTGATGAATCATCATCTATCATTCTCATCCAGACTGTTGTTAGAAAATTCTTGGTATGTAACTATTAGGTTGTCAAAACCATCAAATGATAGAGGTACAATATACTCCAAAAGAACACAGTGCTAATGTCTATACCTTTTTGTGTAAGGTAATTTAGTCACCAAGAACAAAAGAAGGGGGGTTGTATGTAACAATTCAAATAAGTAAAACAAGGGACAAACAAATGATTAACTAATTAAAGTAATTTGAAAATTTTTAAATGCTCCAACTTTATGTATAATGACTTAGCAATGTGATTCCAATATCACATGCTATTTGTTCAATTCTACCTAAATTGGTACTTGAAAGTGTTAAAAAGTTTTAACATTTTCCATTCACCGTATTAATTAACCAAAATAAGCTCTTTGATTAACCCTAACCTCACTAACCTAATCTAAACAAGCTCTTAGAGTTAGATTGAAATATTGCATTAAGCTTTATGTGAATGTTCCCAAAAAACATTCAATACTCCTCACAAACTCGGCCATTGTGCCGCAATGGCATCGACCAAGCTCGCACGATGGTTATTGTGCCGCAATTGAATGCTTGGTCTTGGAGGGCTGAATGCACTATATGGGTTAGGTTGCAACCTTTCTAACACCAATTGGTTTTAGATCAACCGGTAGCACTGATGTCCAAAAATTACATATGTGATTTTTTCATTGTTGCAGGTTACGAGAGGATCATTCCTTTCGAGATGGTCCTACAAGGTAGATTCTAGGGCAATTTACAGCATAGGGAAGTGCCTCTGGTGGAGATCCTTCCTTCACCGGTCGGTGATGATCGTTCTCTGGCTCTTGCTCGTCTTGGCGGTGCTGTAGCGTAAGGGTCTGGTGCACAGGCAGAACTGAAGTTGATCAACACAATTTTTTAGGGTTTTTCTCGCGACAATCCTCTGCCTCCTGATCCGGAGAACGAGGCGTTAATGGAGGTGGCGACTGTAGGGAGCCTCTCATCTATCATGTGGTGGTTCTCTTGGTTAGACTCCCTACTTACTGAGGGCGCCCGTGCTAGCACTGTTGGTAGGTGTCTTCGTAAGAAGAGGAACATTGACTTTTTGTTGGGGGAGTTGGACGTGGTGGGGGAAATTCCTGACGACGACACTTTGAAACAAACGGAGGGAATGAATGAATAGACGATTGAACAACCTCGTGAACCCAAGGAGGAGCCAGAGGATACTACCATTCCCGGTGAAGGAGCTATAACCAAGGATCTCGAGGTTAAGTTTCAAACCTCTTCTGATTTTGCTTCGCCTCTGGCGAAGGATACTGTTATTACAAGTTCCTCTTCTTCGCCTCTGATGACCCTCAGAGTTTATATCCCAGACTGGGGGCTCACTAGAGAGTCCCTTCTTACGTAGAATTCCATTCCGTGTGAATGGGGCCATCATGCTTTCCCTCCAACCACAATCGAAGCCGTCATGATTTCCCTCCATATTTAGTGGCTGCCGCTCGATGCCTTCATTAGGTCAGTTCGGATTCAGCATAGCTTGCCTCTACTAGGGCTGAGCAGGTTGAGTTAAGGGCAAGAGTGTTGGGGATGGAGGAGGAGAAGCGCAAATTTGATTAGCATTATGACCATTTGGCTAGTGAGAAAGCGTTTGTGGAGGAGCAAGTTGCAAGTTTGGATGGGTCAGTGGAACATTTGGCGAAGAGAGGGGAGAATATAGTAGGAGAGAAAGTGTTATTAGAAGATCAGGTAAAGCAGAAGGTTGGACAGTTGGCTGCCAAGGAATCCATGAGGAAGATTGTGGAGAATGATATGACATGGCTGTTACGGCATGTTATTGTTCGAGTAATTGATCGAGTCATTGAGAGCACTGAGTTCTCGATGAGGATTTGGTGTATGAAGGCGATATGTGTTGTAGCTGGTGTGGAGGGGGTCAAGTAGGCAGTGAAGGAACAGGTGGACTTCGAGAAATTCAATCTGTGGGAGCCAAGTATTGTGGTGGAAATGACTCAGGCTATGCATGCTTCTGTGAGGTCATTCATGGAAACAGATTTTGCCTCCCTCCTTCATTTAGGTGAGCACGAATTGGAAGGCCTTCGTCGGCTATGACATGATCCTGACATCGAGAACAACCCCCTGAAGGTGACCCTTTCAAAGTTGGATCTTTCTCAACTACTCACGGTAAGTGATCCTCCTTTCTTCCTGATTTTCTTATGTGGAACAGTGTTCAAACTTGTGTGTTTCTGAGACAATGTTTTCAACACAATACTTTTACCGGTTTTTTGGCCCTGCGCGGACCTTTCTAGTCCTGGGGTTGTCCGGAAAGACAAGGTTTCTTTTTTGTGTTTTGGTAGCATAGTCATTTTTGCTTCTGCGATATCTTTGTTTCTATCCCTAGGTGGTTTATGTTTGACACAGGTGATTATGCGCCCTTTTTTCCTTGTTGAGGCGATTCTTCCCGCAGGTTTATGTTGGCATTGGGGGGTCGACTCGAGACAGTTAGATTTCTCTGCTTGGTGGTCAGTTATGTTGTTTAGCGATCTAGTAGTGCTACTAGATTTGCCCAACTTATAACTCTATGAACTATATTTGCTTAAATTTCTTTGGATTTGCCCCTGGAGCTCGTGCTGCGGGCTCAGAATTTGTCCTTTATTTGGGTCGTAGACCTTTATTTCTAGATTGGGTTCTTCTGTCTAGTTTGCTTTGTTAGGGTATCCTGTTTTCTATATTTAGGCTAAAGTTTGTTGATTACCCTTTTGGAGACTTTATTCTAAGTCCTGAACCTTGGGGAGTTGTACCCTAGCCCTAATTATCTAAGTCATTCTGAGATCATCACCTTGAGGCATTTACGACGTAGGTACTATTTGTTTAGGGAAAGATTATGAACCATTGACACCTATAGATGCATTCTTACAATGGTTTTCACTCAAATGATGTGGATGATCAGTCTTTTTTTATAATTTGGTAACTGTGTGCAACCTCTTTTATGAGTGTTATCAAGCTCGAATAGTGAAAAACATTCTAATAGTTTTTTTGGGTAGCCCACTTTCTTCATTAATAACGTTTTTAGATATGACTACATTGTTTGATGAGCAAAGAAAAAGAGGTGACTACATCATGGTGTCAGCAAAGGTCTAGATTCTTGGGCTGATCTTATGGGGTGTGATTATCCATTCGGAGTTTGATCACATTGCCCAAGCCTCGAATGTGCCTTATCTGGTCCTTTTTCCTTGCTCTAGGGGTAGTGGTACGAACTGCACACACTCCGGGTCCAGGAGGCGACTTCTTCGCTCTGAGCTCATGGGATGCCAACTCCATCTTGGTGCGTTTTATGGACCTGCTTTCATGTTCTTTGACGGATTTTAGCTAGCTCTTGGGTCGTGTGTATTTAAACCCATCCTTTTCCAACGTCCAGTCTCCTGCATCGGAGCTTTCCACTTGCATATACCAAGTGTGACGATTTTTGGTGTTTCCCATGTTTTTGTCTTGGCTAAGTTTAACGGTTGTGTTTTTCCCACTGGGCATGTTCATGTTTGGACGTTGCTTTGCTTTGTTGATGATTGTACCAAAGTTTAGCGCTCACAATGACCTATTTGTGATCCCAAGTGACAGCATTGTTTTCACTCCTTGTATCAGGTTAAGCTGTTCTTCGTTGAGGTCTGGCCTTGGGACCTGGCGATGGAGTTGAGACGTTGTTGGTGGTTCTCTAACCCATGCTTTTTTCGATCCTGATGGATGGTTATCTTTTGCATGTCTGCTGAAATGGCAGGGGTAGCCAGGGGAAACTGGTTTCTCCTAGGATTACTAGGGGGAGGATGGGGTGGCCCTATGATATCGATACCCCATTGATTTGGTGACTGATAGTTGTTAGTCAAAGAATGAGCACCTTATATTATGGGTATTCGTCGGCAGTGATTTTCAGGGTTTTGATTTCGTCTTTGCGTGCGGTTGGCCGACGTGCCTCCAAGCTTGAAATTCTTGCGGTAATGGTTCTCAGGACTTCTTATTGTGAACCGCTTGTTTGGTTCTTTTTCAAAGGCAAGTATTTTTCTTTTCATGGTTATACTCTCTCTATTGGCATCCACACAATCTTAGCATTGGCCCTCTTGTTGTCTGTGTGGTCACCTGGGAAAGGCCTGCAAGGCATTTCTCCAACGGGGAGTGTTCCTACGGTGTTTGTGTGTTAGAAACCTAAGTGTTTTTGGGTGTGCTTCCTTGTGGCATGACCATGTTTCTGTGCATGCTGGAGCTTGGAATTTCTGGGTGCATCGCTTTTCTAAACACGATTCTCAGATTCATTCGCTCTTCAGTTCTATCCGCCCGACTCTTCTATGGGAGCGAGTGTTTTTCTCTTCCTACATACATTCATCTTACCATGACTTTCAGGCCTCCCCATGTTCCCCGTGCATCGTCACCTAGGGGGTTGACTAGAAGCAACCCGTATGGATGGTGATCTGAGCACAATCTGGACCCGTCGAAGGTCTTCGTGACTTCAGTGTTTCTCTTTAGATTGGCCTCTTTGTTGGACGATGATGTGTCAGCATTCGTGGTTTCTTCTTGAGATGCTGGTTTGACCTTGGGATCCCTGTGCGTGCGTGTCACTCTCTGCTTTGTTTCCCTGTGTTTCTGGTCATTTTGGCTTTTAGTATTGTGGGTGATGGGAGGCTCACCGGGAGTCGGTTTTTGGTTCTTGCTTTGTGTTTTTGCAAAAGTCTGGAGGGTCTGCTTGGTGCCGTAAGGCGACGCATCCTCCAGCACAGTTGCATTGTTGCTACTGTGTCCTTCCTCACCCTAAATTTCTTTAATTCAAGCGTTCTTTCGCCTTCCGTCTTGATTTTGTGAGGTGACCGCTGGTACCAGGTGCTTCTTCATATGGCGACGCATTCTTCGTTTCCTTGGTACATGTATTGTTTCTAATGTGGCAATGGCTCTGCCATAATGTGTGAGTGGGCTGCATGCGATGATTGTGGTTGAGCATGTGCTTGTACTAAGCTTCACCGTTCTGTGGAGTGTTGATGATTTTTCCCGGAGCTAGAAGAGCACTGGCCGTCCGAGGAGCATATTGTCATCGGTTGGGCGACGTACCACCGAGAACTCTATTACCCTTGTGATTGTTTCTTTTCCGTCATGATTGACTAAGTTCAGCTGGAGGTTTATGGTTCCTAGCGGCCATAACTGATGTCCCATGATTCTGACGAGTGGGCCCCTGCTTAAGGGTTGTAGAACTTCTTTCCACGAGGTTGGGAGTTCGCGGAAGCAGTATTCGTAAAGAATGCCAGTGCTATTGTTGTTATCGATTAACACTCGATGAATTTGCTTGAGCTACAGGTAGGACGTTATATGAGTGGATCCCTAGGATTCCAACTGCACATGCGTGGGTCTTTCAATGAGAAGCTGATATTGAGGATGTTCTTTGGGAGTACCTCGATATGGCTGTCTGTCTCTTCATGCTCGCTTCGTTCGGGAGGTCTTGCGATGGTAAGAATTTCATCCATAACATGACGCTTTGCCCCCATCTTGTAATAGCCTAAAAACTTAGATAAAATTTTCAATTAAAATTTAGAAATTACAATAATTTTTTGTTTTTCTAAAATTCCATTACATCAGCTCATATCCAAAAGATAAGAGTATCCAAAATAACAAATGCGGAAATACCGGAGAGTGGATGATGCGCCATCAATCCGGGCCCTTCCCTTTAGAGCCAGAAGTACCTGAAACAACCAACAAATTGTAAGCAAACGCTTAGTGAGTTCCCAAAATACACAAAACATACAACCACATAATACCATGTAGCATATATATATATATATATATATATATATATATATATATATATATATATATATATATATAAAATTTCCATGGGCTCACTCCCTCCATGGTCTTCACTGGGAATGTCATGGGCTACCCCCATGGTCTAACATCCAAGTGTCATGGGCTCCCCCATAGTCTTCTCATAAGTCATTACATACCAATTAACCAGACCATCACATATCAAATATTAAGACCACATATCAAGTAATGGGCCAGCATTGGTGCCTTCGACCCATTGGTATAACGAGAAGACTCACATCTATCTACTGAAAATAATAGTTGCTCGCCTACCAATCCAAAAGCCTCACATTGTATAAATATACAAATTACCCTAATTAGGATTATGACATAACCTAACAAAGGGTCCAAAATCTTAAGTCCCTACTCCTCTACTAAGTCCCAAAAGTAATCTCCTTATAATGGACCCAACCAAACTTGGTCCATTTACACTAATGGTTCTAAGGCCCAAAAGGCCAAACTCATGACCCTAGAGGCCCACAATCGAACTTGACCCACCTAACTTAACCAGGCCACAACCCACAATGCAACCTTAAGATCCTAAAGTCCACATGCGAAGCCCACACCGAAGGCCCAAAATACTGAAACCCTCTGCTGAATATGTGGGGCGTACTCAGCTTGTACGCTAAGCATACACGCTTAAGTGCCTATACATTGCACGTATGAGCTTGTACGCCCAACGTACTCCTCTGATTTGAAACCTATGCCATTAAGCTCTTATTTGGTTCTGAAACTTGCTCCAATACTCAGATTTGACCTCTTTGAGGTGGGTAATCACGTAAAGTTGCCAGCTTTACATGCCTACATGGATTAATGAAGCCTAAAGCCTAAAACAAGTTAATTAATGACTTAATGCTTGCATGGAGGTCACAAACACCATAAAGTTTGCACCTTTAAGCTAGAAGAGGCCACTAAACGTCTAGATCTACAACTTTGGCATCACAAATGGTCTTGACACATCAAGACCTTTAAAAGGTACCAAAGAGACCAAAACAAGTCCAAAAGGAGATCTAAACAACAGATGAGCAATGTATGGACTTTATACATTTAGAAGCTCCCTAAGATGAAGGAAATGTTGGATCTAGAAGCTTCACCACGTTCAAGAATTGTACCACAAGCTCTTCTCCTTGTAAGCACACCCAAAAATGGCTTCCTTTTAACACTTCAAGCTCAAACTCACTTCTAGTGGCTATTGAAACACCCTAAAAATCATGATAATAATTTTTTGTTTTTAAATTAATAAATAGTTAATACATGTCTTTTCCACAAAATCAGAGTAATTAAGTTTTAACAAAACATTGATAAATCATAGTAGTTCACAGAAGGCGTAAACATGCGGTGTGTGCTCTGCAATCATCCTGAGCCCTTCCATTTGAAAACCAGAGTACCTAAAACATAAACTAAAAACCGTAAGCACAAAGCTTAGTGAGTTTCCCAAAATACCATGTAGCATACAACCAAAGAATATCATCCACAAAATATCATCCATAGTATATCATGCAACATACATATAGTTGCTATGGGACCATGGTCTTTACCAGGAATGCCATGCCCCCTCCCCATGGTCTTATATTCAAATGTAATGGGCACCCCCATGGTCTTATATCCAAATGCCATAGGCTCCCCCATGGTCTTTCGTGCAAGTATCACAGAGACAACTATCACTCCACATAATAAGTAATGGGTCGGCAATGGTGCCTTCGACCCATGGATATAGTAAGAAGACTCACCTCACACTGCCGAATCACACACACGAACCTCGACTGCAGGCTGACAGATCCCCGAATTGTCAATCATCAAAACAACACCCATTTAACAATTGGGTGCCAAAGCATAAATAGAAACCCATACTTGGGGTAAAAGACTCTTTTACCCCTATCCTAGCTTGGTACAAGACCAAGGCCCATACTCAAACTTTGGAGGCTCAAAAGCAAAATAATCAAGCAAGGCCCAAATATGACCCAATTTTACAAATTAGGCACAAACCCATTAAATTGGCGTTACCCTAAAGCCCATCCAAATGTCTTAGTCCATACACTTGTTCTCAGATGGCCCAACAAGAATCCAAACACCTAAGCCCAAAAGAAAGACCCAATTCGAAGCCCAAACATGATTAGGGTTTTCAGATTAAATGACGATTAGGGTTAAGTAAAAACACATAACCCATTAAGGACTTAATCCATTAAGTTCATCGCTCTACTAGGTCAATCATACAATATGGTTGGGCGTAATTCATAATTCCAATCCAACGGTCCAAAATGCGGGTCCCAGCATTCACAAGGTCCAAAATTAAGTTTTTAGGTCAATTGGGGTTTCACTAGGCTGGACACACCCACTGTCACCTCGGGCAATGGTGGTCGATGGCGACACACGACGGCAGCCACCACCTCACGGCGGTGGTGGAGGATTTTACTTGATTTTCCAAGATTGCTCCTACATCATCACTCCATAATTCACACATATAATTACACCAAAACACACACACAGCTCCTCCCACGGTGGCTGGTGGTGACAAAGGATGGTAGAAAGCGGCAGCCACCTTGGTTGGCGGCCATGTTGGTTCTTTTTCTCGGTTTCCTACCAATAAACACCCACATACACTTCTCAGTTGTAGCAGCAACACACACATAGACACGAACACGAGAGTTATCACTAAACACACACCCAATTTATTCACTTCGGGTGGCAGGCGGCAACCGGAGCACAGCAAAAGGCATCCACAAGGAGCGACGGTGGCGGCATACACGAGCTAGTTGCTGCAGAGAAGAAACGGGAGGAGGAAGGACGGTTACAGTGGGGAAAATGGAGGTTGTGCCTCCACCGAAAAGCGGCAGCAACGGCCCCAAAGGTGGCGGCTGAGAAGACTCTAAAAAAGATGGTGGCGGCTGAAGGATGCAGCTAAGGTTAGGGTTAGGGTTCCATCTTACTTAAAAAATGGGAGGGAAGGCTAGTGACGGGTTTAGACCCATCTCCGATATAAATTCATTTCATTTTTGACACGATTGGTCCCCCCTTCTCTAATCTTTTCCAAAATAAATCCATAAATTACCATTTAGCCCAACTTCCAAAGCCTTTTCAATTTAAGCCCAAAAGCTACAAAACAATTACAAATAATTTTTCTTTAGCCACATGCTCAGTTATTCTTTACACCACAAACCCCGAAAGTACCCATTAGACCTCCAAGACAAATTATAACGCCAAATACATACTTCCTCGCTAAAACCCTTTTTTTAAATTTCATTTATCGGAATAAAAAACACTTAAATAACGTTCCCGAGTTTAGGGTTTATTTTTAAAGCGGGGTGTTACAAATTTTTCTCACTTAAATTACATTTTATCCTCGAAATCATTCCTTACCATTCCCGACACGTCAACAACTTGAGTAACACGGTCATGACCCCAAGCATACCCCAGCCTTCCCACGGCAACCAAAACCAACCCTCGTAGGGCTGTACAACCCGAAGATGAACGAATTCCTTACAACATGATCACATTTACTCAATCTGAAATCTGAAGTCTCGAGATGACTTGACTCCCTAACAGGCCGCCCATACTGAATCATTATTTTTGAATCCAGTCCACTGATCTCCCAATTTACTACTCTACTTCTGATAACTTGAGGTTCTCACTAGATAACAGAATCACGAACCAAATATCTCTGCATAACACTTATACTTGACAGGAGGCTCAGATAATCCTTCGAGTATGAGACTTATCCCTGTAATGGTTAGTATCAAGTGAGAGCATCACAAAAGGGTCAAATCATTTACTATGAGATTATCTAATCCCAACTGAAAGTGACCTACTTCTCCTTCGAATAACAAGCTATTCCACCCTCGAGTTCCAAGTCAATATTATCGACCTGACATATCTTGATGGTCTTGCTAAAAGAACCAATCTGAGACACAATCACGAGAGCTAACCTACCATCCAAAACTGAATCCATTCATTACCCTTGAACCCTTCGATCGATGCCCTCGACATATTGGTACCCCGATCCAACCACCAGGCTCCCAAGAGTCCAACAACAAGACTACCCAACCTAATAACCCCTCTTCGCTACACACTAAACAACCACATGATCCTGCAACTCAAGATCCAAAACCTCGACCCAACGGTCTCTACCAGGTCCAACCTGAATTTCCAAAATCACACAGGCCTTGCCAATGAGTCCCACCCATCTAGGGCTACATATGCCCAACTCTAACTCGGACCCTAATGGTCCTTAACCTATATCAAAGAAATATTCCTTAACAATCCGGACTGGCGTGCCCAAGGTACGAACTGATTCCCCCTTTACACCCATGTCCACTACCAATGATAGCTTACTTCGAACTGGTGAATGCTACAATCCCATTGCGGTCTTACAACACTTCCAACCAACCATGATTACCACCCATAGCCTTACCAAGATCAAATCATCAGAACACCATGCAAGTTGAGTCGAATCCTGCGACTATTATGGAGTTCGGGTCACAATAGAGATGCGAAATTACGGTTGGAAGTTTCCTGATCTTCCACCAACACAACCTCAATCTGAACAACCATTTAATTCTCCCCCACTTGGACTCAACGAAGGTCTCTTACCTCTTAATCCTTATACATCTCCGACCCATCTCCATCAAACATAATGGACTAACCATGCCCTGCGCTAAACAATACTAGCGTTTCATTATTACCCAACTCCATAATCACCCAAATCCTGAAATCCTAAAGGGTAATCTACCTGTCATGAATCGAACACGCAACCTTCTGATATGGAGTCAGATTACCTGCAATGAGACCATTCCTAAGCTCTTATGCTGGTGACTAAAACTATAACCCTTGCCCTGAACCAACGAATATTATCCCAACTTCCATTCTCAAAGAATTATTGATTCCTACTCAACTACAACTGAGAGAATATAAAACTCCCCTAACATTACCAATAACCAAACAACTCATGCAACCGACACCACCATCTTCCTGCTACCGTACCTCACTTAGCAACGGTAGTGTTCGTACCCAACAACTCTTCTATAGGCAACTATCGCTCGTACCGGAACGAATACTAAAACCACTGAACCATGATGATTACCGGAGAACTGACCTACTGCATCTTGACTACATGCCTTCTACACAATACCCCCAAACCGATTCTGACCAAAAACCCGAATAGCAGCTGAACACATTGGAACTCGCTACACGATATACAACCCCTCAATGAATAACTAATGGTTTATGGCATGCAAAAGACATGAAACAATTCCCGAAGATATAACCCAATGATAACAGAGCAATAACCCGAAGATAATGCTTACCCAAATTAATACAAAATCCCATCAACAAGAAAACTAATAGCAAACCAAAGAAAAGCAAAAGACAACATACCCGCAATATCACCTGCTGGAGCACTGGCCTCTCCCAGACCTACACTGAAATAACTGGCTACTCTCTACTGGAACCTAGTCGAGAAGTCATCCCATGACATAACATCAATGATATCATCAACCAACTCACTACTAAACTCTTCCCACTAATCTTGTGCACTGTCCTTCAAAAGGTAGGAGGCATATATGATCTTCGCCTCCTCGGGGAAAAAACTCATCCTGAATGCGTTAGCCATATCTACTAACCTCCCCTACTGACAACAGGGTCCCTCTCCCCATGGAATGCAGGAGCTCCACAAGCATGGAACACGCCCAAGCGCTCATCCAATATATCAGAAATACAACGAGAAATCTCCGATGAGATGAACTCCCACAACCACTCACTAATCGGCTCAGCATCTGCACCTGAGCCAGAACCCAAACCAGAACCAAAACTAGAACCAAAACCTGAACCATAACCAAACTAAAATACAATCATGCAAAAGATCAAAACATACTCAAGAATCCTTTTCCCCAACCTACTTAGATTCTCCAAGACTCTCCCCGATTCCAGTATGGATCCTGTGCTTTCAGTAGTACTGGCCCAATACTACCTTCCACACATATCCATACTTTCCTCAAGAATCATCCCGAATCTTCTAAGTCACATTCTCAAACTGATGCACTAAAGCTCACTAAACAATGCAACTACAACCACTGCAACACTCCCTAGGCTCACCTAGAACCCCAACCTCACTCTGCCATCAGCTGCTAAAGAACTCTTCATAATGCCAATCATCCACCTCATGAATACCTTCCTATTCACTTAGTAGCTGACTCATATCATCAAAGAGTTCCACAAAGCACAAAGCAAGCAACATTCGTGCAGTAACACTCCAATCTATAGAACTGTCATAGAACATTCACCCTACACACCAACACTTATGCTAGAAATTCCACCCCTACTATCGGTTGCCTTATGCATGCAAATTATACACAAAAGAGGATCAAATAGACTATCGAATAACAGACTCCACCCAAAAACCACAACCAAACAAGGAACAGGAAATAAGACCAAATCAATTATTCTAGGGCTATCACATCCTAACTGTATACAATTTTTAAAGCATACACTTAGCAATTAATGATTCCAATAGATATTCCCATCTCAAAATAGCATCCACTACTCCTAATGCAACAAGGTATCACATATCAGATCAATTACCACTAACTAATCAGCACTAGCATGCAAGTCTACCAACTCCTACGATATACATACAAATGTATCTCTCCAAGCATTCTATCATGCAAAAACTGGGCAGATCCTTAGACCTAAATAGCATGCGATTCACAGGTTCATAAATCAAGTCATATCAAATAACACATATTGGTATTTTGGGAAAACTTACTTGAGCTCGGTTGATTGCATGCACCACACCTTCTCTTATCTTAAAAACTCTTTTCTTAAAATACTTTTCTTTTTGAAAACTTTACCAATTCCTCAGTTTGAGTTCAGACACACCCGAGAGTATGTCTGAATCCCTCAAACCAAGGCTTTGATACCAACTTGAAACACCCTAAAAATCATAATATAATTTTTTTTTGTTTTTAAATTAATAAATCGTTAATACATGTATTTCCCAAAAAATAAGAGTAATTAAGTTTTAGAAAAACATTGACAAATCATAGTAGTTCACCGAAGGCGGAAACATGTGGTGTTTTCTCTGAAATCATCCCAAGCCCTTCCATTTGAAAACCAGAGTACCTGAAACATTAACTGAAAACTGTAAGCACAAAGCTTAGTGAGTTTCCCAAAATACCACATAGCATACAACCATATAATATCCTCCACAAAATATCATCAACAGTATATCATGCAACATACACATAGTTGCCATATACTCCCCCTGTGGTATTTACCAGGAATGCCATGGGCTCCCCATGGTCTTATACCAAAATACCATAGGCACCCCTTATGGTCTTATATTCAAATGTCATGGGCACCCCCATGATCTTATATACAAATGTTATGGACTCCCCCATGGTCTTTCATGCAAGTATCACAGAAACAACTAGCACTCCACATAACA
The DNA here is from genome assembly GCF_002870075.4 of Lactuca sativa. Taxonomy (NCBI): domain Eukaryota; kingdom Viridiplantae; phylum Streptophyta; class Magnoliopsida; order Asterales; family Asteraceae; genus Lactuca; species Lactuca sativa. The sequence continues at coordinate 72,848,689 of NC_056625.2, read as the reverse complement.
AGTAATGGGCCGACATTAGTGCCTTCGACCCATGGATACAGTGAGAAGAGTCACCTCACATTGCCCAATCACACAGACAAACCCTGGCTGCAGGCTAATAGATCCCCAAACTATCAATCATCAAAACAACACCCAATTAACAATTGGGTGCCAAAGCATAAACAGAAACCCATACTTTGGGTAAAATACTATTTTACCCCTAACCTAGCTTGGTCCAAGACCAAGGCCCATACTCAAACCCTGGAGGCCCAAAAGCCAAATAATCAACCAAGACCCAAATATAGCCTAATTTTCCAAATTAGGCCCAAACCCCTAACATTGGCCTTAACCTAAAGTTCATCTAAATGTCCTAGTCCATACACTTGTTCTCAGATGGCCCAACAAGAATCCAAACACCTATGACCAAAAGAAAGGACTAACTCGAAGCCCAAACATGATTAGGGTTTTCACATAAAACGACGATTAGGGTTAAGTAAAAACACTTAACTCATTAAGAACTTAGTCCTTTAAGTTTATCGCTCTACTAGGTCATTCATACAATATGGTCGGGTGTAATTTATAATTCCAATCTAACGGTCCAAAACGCAGGTCCCAACAAATTCCAAACTAAAGTATCCAAAATTAGGGTTTTCTAAACCCTAATTAGGGTTTCCAACCCAAGCACATGGCACAAGGTCCAAAGTTAAGTTTTTAGGTCAATTAGGGTTCCACTAGGCTGGGCACCACCCACTGTTACCTCGGGCAGTGGTGGTCAACAGCGACAGCCACCACCTCGCCGCGGTGGTGGAGGATTTTCCTTGATATCCAGGCCAAAGATTGCTCCTACAACATCATTCCATAATTCACACACATAATTACACCATAACACATACACACACACGCATCCCACGGTGGCTAGTGGCGGTAAGGGATGACAGAAAGCGACAGCCACCATGGTGGTTCTTTTTCTCGGTTTCCGGCCAACAAACACACACATACACTTCTTGGTTGTAGCAGCAACACACACATACACATGAACACGAGAATTATCGCAAAACATGCACCCATCTTATCCATTTCGGGTGGCAGGCGGCAACCAGAGTACAACAAAAGGTAGCTGTAAGGAGTGACGGCAGCGGCCGACACGAGCTAGTTGCTGCGGAGAAGAAACGGGAGGAGGAGGGACGGTTGCAGCAGGGAAAAATGGAGGTTGCGCCTCCAACGATAATTGGCAACAGCGACCCCGCTTCTTGGAGTTTCCGACGGCCGCATCTTGACGGCCGTATCTACGACCACGACTTCGATGGCGAGAGGAATGATGTTGGTTCAAGCAGCAGCGTGGAGGTGGCGTCTGAGAAGACTCCCAAAGAGACGTTGGTGGCTGAAGGATGCAACTAGGGTTAGGGTTAGGGTTCTATGTTCCTTAAAAATGGGAGGGAAGGCTAGTGACGGGTTTGAACCCGTATCAAATATAACTTCATTCCATTTTTAACAAGATTGGTCCCCCTCCCACTTCTCTAATCTTTTTCCAAAATAAATCCATAAATTACCATTCAGCCCCCAGCTTCCAAAACCTTTTCAATTTAAGCCCAAAAGCTACAAAACAATTCCAAATAATTTTTCTTTAACCACATGCTCATTTATTCTTTACACCAAATACCCCAAAGTACCCATTAGACCTCTAAGAAATATTATAATGCCAAATACATCCTTCCTCACTAAAACCCTTTATTTAAATTTCATTTATCGGAATAAAATAATAGTTAAATTACATTCCCAAGTTTATGGTTTATTTTCGAAGTGGGGTGTTACAACTATTAGGGTTTCTAGGGACGTTGAGAGGCAAAAAAGGCTGGTAGAAATGAGGTTTAAAGGTTGTAAGATGGTTTAAATAGGGCACACGACCACAACTTAGGGTTTTCCATCCAGGCATCATACGTCCCACGTATAAGGCTCAGGTGCCCGATGAATGTGCGCCCTCGTACGCTAAGCGTACAAGCGCGTACACCCAACATACGAGGGGAGGGTTTTCTTGACCTACTTTTTCCCTCTCACATCCTCTTACAATCATTCATACTCACTCATTCAATTCGATGACCCGATCTGAAACTCAACGCAGTTAAGAACGAAACCAATGTGAAACATAATCAAAGCAGACGGCGGGAAGAAGGCAGAAATAACGATGGTTGGTAGATTTTTGAAAATTTATTCCAACATATATAGGTTTTCTGAAAATCGAGAAACAATATTGATGTATGCAAATCGTTTTCTCAGAGGGTCACCACTCGTTCACTTTGTTTTCTCAGACGAAAGAAGGACATGTGAGAGAGATTGAGACGAGTGTGAATCATGATATGTTCTTCTGTGGACTAATCCTTCCATCTCCAAGTTTCCCAATATTGTTTGGATTTTGATTTATTTTCCTAAACTAATGGATTTGCACATAGCAGGGTTTTCGACAATGTTTTTTTTGCAGGTTTCGGTGACGATGGACGATGTTCAGGTGGCATAGGGTGCAATGGCGGAGGTTGCCATAACGACAGGTTGTAGTGGTGATGATGGGTGGAAGTGGTATCGGAGACGAAGGTAGTGTTGGAATCTTTTAGGCGGACAGGATGTGGGATTTGCAGGTTTGAAGATCCGTTATCACAAAGCGAGATTCGATATGTAGGTTTGAGAGTAAAGCTAGAAATCCAATTTTGTTTTAGAGTGTTGTATTGTGTTTGTAATCATCGAGGAAACAAAAGAGGTAGAGGTTTACTACATAATGGGAAGGGAGGCATGGTGGCCGGAGAAGGATGAGTGTCGATGATGGAGTTCCTGAGACGATGAGGAAGGAAGAAAAGAACGAGTGGGAGCTACATGTATAAAAACTCTTATAATAATTTAGTTAATAATAAATAATAAGTTAAAATAATGGATAAGGGTATATTGGTCTTTTCATGTTGGTTAGGGATCAAAATCGCAACAAACACAAACATTAAGTATGGTCCGAGTTAAAAATTCTTTATAAGGACTAATCGCACAGACTACCCAAAACAAAATGAATCATTAGATGTTTCAAAAATTAGATTCACAAGAAAAAATTCCCAAAAAAAACATTTTCATGATTCATTTTTAAGTAAATTAAGAGAAAAAATCACTTTTATGACAACTTTAGTGAATAACAACAAAATCTTCGTATAAATGAATCATCGAGATGTTTTTTGAGAATTGTTTTTAGTGAATCATATTATTTTTGATTCATCTAGTGATTCATTTGTTTTGTTTGTCAAAAAAATATATGTAGAAAAAAACTTCTTACCTTCCTACAAAAAAAAAATTCTTACCAGATCTATCTATATATATATATATATATATATATATATATATATATATATATATATATATATATATATATATATTATACCTTATAAAGCATATTTAGTCAAATGCTGAATTTTAATTCGTATAAGCCATATTGCACTATTTTCAATCATTTTATGCATTACCAAATCATGAATATTAGTTTGGTCGATATCTGAAAAAGTCAAACAACCTCTTATCGCCCCTGTTATTAAGGCGTTATTGTTTTGACACGGTCCTTATTCCTATCCCGTCGACGACCCTCCTACCATCCCGTCGACGACCCTCCTACCATGTCACCCTTTCTTCTGTCTTATAATATTTTGCTTGTTTATCTTTTTCACCATTTATATAACCCTCCCCCTTCTCTCAACCATCTATCCTTCTCTCTAACTCTAATTAGCCATCTGGCCACTCCTCACCAACTCCATGAACTCACTCCATACCATGAGCACACACCTCGCACCACTCAACTCGCCATTAGATCCAACTGAAACCTAACCTCCGTGTCTCTCTCTAGCGTTCACCACAATGATTCGGCCTCACAAGACCGAGGGAGAAGAAAACAATGCCACCATTTCCAACATGAACATTAACGCTTTTAGTTTTTTATTTGCATATGGACACATTTTATGTATCGGTGTTTTGCAGGAACATAAATATATGTGACCCTGTTTTTCATTTACCGGATGTTGTCTATAGATATGGTATGTCAATAAAAATAGGAATGATTTTCTATTCAATTTTAGATCTTTCCAACTATAACTTGAATCGGGGCAGGAAAGGTAGAATAGTCGCAGTAGTACACCCATCCCCTTTTGTGGTTTCTAATAACATTTCTTTTCGTAGGCGATATTCCAAAGATGAAGGGATATAAAATTGTATATGGTTGATGAGTCTTAATTCAAGATAACGACATTAAGAAATTTAGGTTAGTTACTTCGATATTTGTTTAATTGATGTCATTTAATCATAGATTGTGGAGAGAATGAGAAAAAATGTTGGGATTCGTCACTGTTTTGGGCTCTAAGGTGTCCATGATCATTTATTTCAATCGAATTGGTTAATCTACACCCACCTCTTACCCTGGTATAATTTCCTTTTCCTTTTCCTATTTGTTTGATTTGTCCAGATAGGTATGAAGAACCTTTATTTGTCATTTAAGTTGTTAGTGCATAGACATGTATCATTCAGATTTGGAAATCCCTAATGTTTTGTATTTTACTATGTTTTGCATTTTTGTTTTCCTTTGTGATGTTATGATAGTTCCTAAAATAGGAGGGAAGAAACACCATCATTTCAAAAAAGGGGTATAAAAATGCCACTCATTAAGGGATTCGTTTAGTAAGAATTAATAGAGAATGTGAAGACGTTTGAACATCTTAATAGATAGATACATTTTTTAATGTGTATTATTTTCTTGCAGGTGAAAGTTCAAACTTCTAACTAAAGATCCTTTCCAGATGCTTTCTCTTGATACCCTCCAAGATGGTATAAATAACCATGGTATCATCATTTTTGGATCTTGATAGATCCCCTTGACGAAATTTGTTAAACTTTAGCAAGTTAAGTTGAAACCTAATTTATGATTTTGGATTTTATAGACTGATGGGTTCCCGACAAATGCTTTATACCAAGCAAGAAACTATTGAAAGTAAAGCATAACATTGTAATCTCAATTTCAATTTGTAATTACCTATGGAAGAAAATTTTCATTGTGGGCATTCTGCCATCATAAAGTAATGCCAACTTCAAACAGAATGATATATGTATTTATGTTTTAGTAATTATATTTTTATTTTTAATGTAGGAGACAGAAGGCGACACTACAGGAGATAAAAGAGCATAGGGGATTCATGAGTCTTTTAACCAAAAAATGTCAGGGGTCATCATCTTTCTCTTTTAATACAAGAATATTGTGATTTCTTCGATTTATTTATCCTTTGTTTAGATCAATTGTAAGAAATACAAAAGTATTTTCTTGAACTTTGTTGATACAAAGAGTAACCGGAAGCAAGACAATGTACATTTGTTTTTCTACCTGAAAATGTATTATCATTTTTTATTTGATACAATGATTTGAAAATATATTATCATGATTTGCTTTGTTTATCAGATTTCCCAGAAAACGTACTATCATTTTTTGATTTGAGAAAATGAGTGAATTAGGCGTCACCTTAGTTTTGTTTAAATTTATCTATTCTTATAATTCTTATCTTTCCTTATTTTTTTACTCATCTCACACATTATACACTTATAAATCAATGTTTATCGCATTAAAGTTCTTTTTAACAATGTTGTATTACTGATCACTCGTGGTTTAATATTATGATAAATCTAGAAAATAAGTCAATGTGCAACACCAAATATGATATATAAAGAAGTGCCGTACGATTAATAATGTACAACCAATCATGTTTTTGTACACATTTGTAAACAACTTAACTCTTCGTTTTCTTTTCTTACTGAATTCGTATTTTCTAACATGACTTTTATTAATAATTACTTAGATGTAGTAAACTATTTGTGCAAAAGACTAATTGCCTCTAGAAATAATTTATGAAAAAAAAAACTATTCGCACCCTATGTTTGGCGTGGGTAAACGGCTAGTGTGTGTGTATGTGTGTGTGTATATATATATATATATATATATATATATATATATATATATATTATGTGAAAAAGTTTGTTAAATGTGAATATGATTAACGTAGATTAGGTATAAATTTATTTATTTTAATAATATCAATATATATGCTAATAGGAATTCGAAATGAGTGTCAAGTTATACATAGGCTAATCGGAATCTATATAACTTGAAAACGAACAAAATTTCTTAAAAAAATGAACTCAACAAAATTAACACCCGTTTTTTAGTTACACAAATTTTAATTAACTTTTTCCCTTCAGAATTCATATAACTAAAAAACGAGTGTCCAAGTTTATCAGCTCATTCTTTTTAGAAATTTAATTTGTTTGATTTCGAGTTATTCGAATTCTGATTAGCAATTGTATAACGTGACACCCGTTTCGAATTCTGATAGCATGTATATTAATTTCATTAAAATAAATAATTTTGTACAGAATCTATGTTAATCATATTCAAATTTAACCAACTTTTTTTACAAAAAATATTTATTATAATCTTTACAAAAAAATAAACCAAAAAAAAGTCAAAAAAAACATTAAAAAATGTCTTCGAACAAAACGCCAAAAAACTTGAAAAAGTTATTTAAACGAAACGTGAAAAAAATATAAATCATCAAAAATATAAATAAATAAATAAAATAATAGCGAGCAAAATAATATATATATATATATATATATATATATATATATATATATATATATATATATATATATATATATATATATATATATATATATATATATATAAAAGAAAGGATAAAAATGTCTTTTTAAATGTACTACATATGTACAGTATAATTTATTTAAACTACACAGATGCATCTTGTTAAAGATTAAAAAATTAGACTAAATGTAAGAAGATAACCAATTTACAAAGACCTAATTTTACTAAATGAATTTTGATTTGAATCTACTACAAAATAATTTTATTAACCCACTCCCTTTAATTTTTATAAAATAAGTGTAAAATCCATAAAACACAACCATTATCTATCCACATTAAAAAAAACTCTTACAATTTGTTTATATGTAAAAAAATCATTATATTTTCAGTTACTTTTTAGATTTACCTAAATATCCGTTTTTTTAAGAAATTATTGATTGTTTTATTACATGACAATTATATTGTTTGTTTTTAGATTGACATGGAAAACAAAAAGGCAACGTTATTATGTTTGTTTAAGTAAATGGTCTACTTCTTACGTTTTACCATAGACAACATGCAAAATCACATATTTTGTGTGTTTCATGTTAACCTAAAAACGAAAAAGATAAATGTTTTGTTACAAACATCCCGTAATTTTTTTAAAAAACACAATATTTTGGTTTATATTAATGTAAGGGTTTATCTACATATAAATAAAGTATAAGTGTTTTTTTTTTAATATTAGTAGATAAATGGTTGTGTTTTTGGGTATTTTACCCATAAAATAGTAATGTTTTAGTAAATTCAGTGTAAATTTTTTTTAATCCGTTATCATAAAATTTATTGGTGATTTCTTAATGGAACGAAGAAGCATATGATTATTTAGGGAATAACATATAAAGTAGCCTGCAAAGCATCTACTTTGGCATATATTATGTAATGTTATAGTCACATCCCGGTTGCCTTAATATAAAATTTACCTTTACTCACTCTTTAACCATTATTTGTTTGATCCGATTCCAATTCCTGTGCAACTAAACTTTCCATAAATTAAACAAACTTACATTCCATCTTCATAAATTCCACAATAGACCAGGTGCAAATTAAAACCACTTACTTAGTCACAACAAGTGCGTTTTGTACATGTAATATATTAAATATTTGCTACGATTTTCTACCATTTCCATGGTTATTTTTCTTTATGTATTTATAATTTCCTTATTTATTGGTTAGTGTGGCAGGCCACAAACCTCTATGGACCCAAGATCTGCATTAAAGTTGACAAAAGCAACTTCTTTAAGACCAAACCTCAGAATCTACAAGCTGCAAAGCCAACATCCCCAAGTTTTTAAACAACCCATCACTTTATTTTTGGATGTTGCCTAATTTCCTAAAGATAGAATCATGCCAATCCCCCATTAGATTCTACTTTAATAAGTATCTAACAAGTACATCACATTTAAAATTGTACGTACCGAAAGCCAATCGTAACGGAGCAAACATGTACGATTGAAACATCAAGGGTTGAACATGTATGATTGAAAATTCATCGGGTGAACGTGTATGATTGAAGGCTTTTAAATAACATATAGGAATGGCATTGATGTCAGGAAAACAATGCATGCAAAATGATGGAAGCCACATGAATGGTGGTTATCTTATTATCATATGAACACATGCATCATCATCTTCATCATGGGTAACTAGAAACCGATGGCCAAAATAGAGAAGAAAGAAAAGTGTAAAAGAACACATATGGCACTAAAAACTAAGACTGTTCTTTTGTTGTATGGGGAACAGAGCTTGGAATTCCAAAGTGAGATTTTCAAAGGGGCAATAAAGTGAATGCTTGGTTTTTTTTGTTTGAATTATATATTTTCTAACTTAATTCTCTCTCAAGGCTGCTCAATCCCTCTTTTCTTACTAACTAAGGAATAATGATTTACCAAAATACCCTCCATCCTATAATCCCTATAGGTTAATTATATTTGCATGTTTTCGCCCACATAAACATATAATCGTGATTGGAGTCCAAGATAATGGTTTTTTCTTTAAATCGGTAGATAAAAGTAGTGAAGAATGAAAAAGATGCTTGGCTTCTCGATCAGGGGTCGTATAGTCAATTAGTCATCCTAGTGATCAGATTCTTCTTTTCTAACAGCCTTAATCTGGTTAAATAGAAGGTTTATGATTGGGATAAATCTATAACTTCAAGGACATGTGGGTCCCTTTGTGTTTTATTCTATAAATCACAAGCTTATATCTAAAGCTCACCAGGAGGAATTTAACTGTCAATCTTACATCTCCCATATTACTCCAAAGAAAAGATCATCTCTTTTCTCTTCCTCTCTTGATTACATAAGAAAAAAAAAACTATGATTTCTAGTACTCAGAAGGTATTCATCTTTCTTACCTGTATTGGAATATTAGCAGTTGAACCATATATGGTTTCTGGATTCAGAAACATAGGCATTCATCGCACGCTCAAGGTAGTTTCCATGGAGGATCTTCAAGCAAAGCCATCACCTGCGGATTTGAAAGGCAAATTTGATTCATATCATTCAAGTAAAAGACCAGTTCGAAGAGGGTCAGACCCCATCCACAACCGAAGTTAATATATCAGGATAGATTGCAGAAAAGACAGACTTCAGAGGGAAGTCATAAACCAGAAGTTTATATCCACTGATGATTTTTTTTAGAATTCCGTTATAGGAGGTATTACTATAGAGTGATGTGCATAATCAGATAGCATGCAGTAGACCAAGGGTGTCAGTGAATTTTGTCATGAAAAGAAAGCTCATTAAAGACGATGGTGCCTGTCACAAAATCAAGAAGACGGTTTCTTCCTTAAGTCTCGTTTGAGAAAGAATGAGAACAAGAACAACAAGAGCAAGTGTGAAAGATGTATCTTTATTTGTTACTTTAAATTCTTGCAGATATAGTAATATTGTTTCTACATGTTCCTAATCTGATAGTATCATATTACTTCACCTACACTCGTCTTTTTTTTTTCTTAAAAAAGCCCTTTTGTTTTGTCCAACATACAGAAATTAACATGCATGTATACCAACAGTGGAATGGTTCAACGGAAAATCATGGTTTTCCTATGATCATATTCCTTCGACCTAGTTTCTTATGAATGACATGACATCAAAAATGTTATACAACGCTTTGGCATGAACTATGGCTGGCTTCGGACTGTGACGTATTTCAATGAGACAACAATTAGCTCTAGAAAGTTTGTCTAGTCCCTTCTAGTTTGTTCAGTGTAATAGACACCACCTTAGCACTAAAAGAAAAATATAGGTTTCATCACTACCATTTGGTAACTATTGCTAGAATGTCGTTGCTATATATAGATTCGATTCTACCGACAACATCTCCTTGTAAAATTTCGTTTCTATACAAATTATTCTTTCATAAAATATATAATATCAACATGTGATCATAATTTACCATTTAATTTTTTAAATTCAACGAACAACATGTCATCGCAACAAGCTTTGGTAAACTTTTAATTTTTGTTTCCTTTTTTTTGTTATTTTTTCAGATTTAATATAAAAACATGATACCAATGTGATCACATTTCAATATTTAATACTCCTAGCTACAATCAAATTTTTTAGAAAAGAATAACATTCAAGTTTAATATAAAACCATTAAAGTTCAATATATATATATATATATATATATATATATATATATATATATATATATATATATATATATATATATATATATATATATATATATATATATATATATATCAAACCATCCAAACATTCAAACTTTAATAAAAATGAAACCATTCAAATTAAAGTTTATTACTAAAATTAATGCTCTTCGCATCGTGTGTTTGTTTAGATGAACCGAATTGGAATTTTCATGGTAGCAGCAATTGGTAATTAGGCACTTAGCTCCTGAGTGATTGAATTATATCTTTTTGCTCATGTTGCAGTGTGTTTGTAATTGTTGAGGCATACTTTGTACCTACCGCTATTTGTGTTACAACATCTATTTGAGCTTGTGACGCCACATATCATATAGAGAAATTTGGGTTAAAATTTGAAACACCTATATGCTTTTAGAGGTGCGGCCATAATGTTTACCAAGTGGATGCTTGAGGATGTCAGTCTCAACTACCGAAGACGTAGACAACGTTTCTTCCCCTTTTTTTCGCGTAACATACTCAACAATAACCTTTTCATGTATTAAATAAATACAATAACCATAGTACTTCATACTCAACAATAACCTTTTCGTGTTAAATACCCATGATTTAGAAGTAGGATTAGGGTTTGCGGAGGTAGATGAGAAATGGTGACACATGGAAAAGGGTTCATATGGACCATCGATCTTCAAATATTCTCTCATGCTAAAATGAGCCTTGGTTTTAATATATACACTATTTTCTTTAAACCACCATAAAATATCTTCAGTGGTGAGTAGAAACAATCTAATAAAACCATTGGTATAAAATATTAATTCATAGTTCTAAATCCTATCTACGTTAGCAGTTTTCTTGTTTCCTATGATTAGGTCCAAATCCATGTGTCTCAACTTCCTACTTTGCTTTGGTCCTCGCATATCAGTAATAATGTAAGAATAACATCACATGTTAAATACCCATGATTTAGAAGTAAATTTTATATAGAATTCAACAAGGTTCTAAAAGGCATGAGACGTGGCGTGGCGGCAAGGCCAAGCCTCAAGCTTAACGAGTTATAACGTTTTTCAAGACGTGATGTAAGGCGATGATTTTTTATTATTTATAATTATATTACCAAATAAATATAGATTTATATTAAACATAACTAGTTTTTAGAAGTGTTATATCAACAACTAATAACAAAAAGTTAACAAAAAATAAAATACATGTATGCCCGATTAGAAAAGGCATAAAAAAAGAGCAAAAAAACAGTTCACAAACGAAAAAACATGTGTCATCACATGTCATAGCGTACCATGGCACGCCATATCATGTCTTGTCACGCGTCATGCCTAACAACAACGTTATGAGGGTTTTCGTAACTACGAAGTCGCGCCTCATGTCATGACGCGCCTTTTAGAACACTAGAGTTCAATCATCAATATACCTAAACTACATCTATTTAATTGATCTTCTTTAGTTCCTCCATATATTTTAGACAATTATGCCTCTAATGTATTCTCTCCTTGTAGTACTAGAAACAAAGTGTCTCCTTAAGATTATTTGATTAAGGTATCTCATAACTAACTTTTCCCTTACATTTGGAGTTGGGGTCAAAGTTGGAAGGACCAACTTTGGCTTTGACTTTGACCATAGATAAGTTTGGCCTATTTTTTTTACCTTATTTCCTGATAGCTAGTATAGGCGTAGTTGAGCTAGAGTGTTTTTTTTTTTGCCATGTTAGAATTTTCAAATCTTCAACGTGTCATGTAGACCTTTCCAAATTGTTCATATTGAAGTTTAGAACAAACTACCTATATGGACCAGTCGACGAGTTAAGGATAATATATGTAGCCAATCCCAACTTATCAGAAAGCGTAGACGTTCCAACTGGTCAGTTTACGCCTTCATTTTTATGATGCGATAGCTAACACTCATCATCCTATGACTTGTGACGTACTAGAGCTTTCACGAATCAAATTGCTCCTTCTAATCATTTTCTTAAAACATGCCCTTAAGTTGGTTAACCATGTAAAACAAACTAAGATTCTCAAAGTCCTTTTGGAACTCTAGAATCATAGCCACTAACATGAAACATGCCACATCATTTTGATTCGTTGATATGCTTTTCATAATCATCTTTAACAACCCTGGTTTACCAAGCTAGAGGACTTTACGAACAACTTTTTCAGTGGGTTGTACTTTCTTATCATACTTGAACACTTCTTAAGTTTCAAAACCAATCAAGGTAGTTTGGGACATTTTGATTATCCTTTGCAAAGAGGATTAATAGTGAAAATTTTGTTGTGGAAGAGTTTGTGTTTGAAGACATTTATTAGTTTAATTATGTGTTTCAAGATGGATATTATTCATATTTTGAAAATGAGTATTTTGTTTTTTAAGATGGATATCATGAGATTCATATTTTGAAAATGAGTATTTTGTTTTTTAGTTAAAATATTTTAATTTTGTCTTTTTTGCAAAAGAAAAGCTTTTTAAATCAATTTTAAAATCTTTATAAAATTATTTTTTATAGTTTGCTAAACTCTATACCAAACATAAAAATATAAACACAATCACACATGCAAATAACAATAACAATTGTTCCATTCCTATCATTTTTCACATGAGCTAACATGCCAAAAAATGTTCAATCTACGAACAAAGTAACCATGCATAATGTGTGAGCTCCACTAAAAATCCATCTCTTAGTGATTTTTGAATTCATGCCACCTAATATTCCAATCATCTATCCTCGTTGGTTTCCATTGGTTTTCATAATTATAAAATTTTGCTCTATATTTTTCTACTAAGTTCTATACCAATTTTTTACAAAAATATATAATTATGATTACATGACAAATTAAACAACATATAGGTCGCACAAGGTTACAAACCATTACATCCAAAACAACCAATCATCACAAACATAGATCTAATAAAGGCAATGTATTACCGGATGCAATAAAATGAAAAAATAGCACTTATGACATATATGTTGCATCAGATTCTGCGACACTTATTTAAAAGTGTCACAACAACAAATACGTCTTGAAAATAACAGATTTGTCGCAATAACGAAAATCTGTTACGGCAACAATAATTTTTTCTCAACTGCCAAAGATAATCAGATATGTCACAAAAGTCAACAGATATTTTGCAACCTCATGGTTTGTCAAAAATCCATGCATTAAGCAATATTTTTATTAAGATCAATTTCATACAAATTGACACTTAAAATCAATTTCTCTTTGTTTATATGTTTCTTTGTCATTAAATTCAAATTTAATCGCATAAACATATAAACACATTCCTTATTTTTATTTGTATGGGTTTCTTTTATGGGATTTAAGTAAACAAACAAAATTAAAACATTTAAGTTTGCATGCAATCTAAATAGGATATATATTTTCTCTATTGAACATATAACTAAGAATATAAAAAAGAAACCTAGAAACCCTAGGGTATTTTCGAAACTAATATGAGAGGGTTTTAGGATTACATACCTTTTAGTTGTTATACCAAACAACTAGAATTCCTTTTTGTTGATCTCTTGGAAGCAAACATCACAAGTGTCGTGCCTCTAATAGAATCATACCCATACTAGCAAGAGGATAATATAAGTGAAATGAGAGGGGAGGCAAGATTTTGTCTAAGCATTGGGAAGAGAAGGAGTCGCAAAATCAAAGGGCTAGGAGACTCCTTATATAGTTGAGGAAACTTTATGTCAAAGCTAGGGTTTAACGGATATGCCCTATATCCCTTTGCTTGGTGACCAAGGAGCCCAATCCCTTTAATCAAGGGCCTTGGACGAAATCTCTAAGGCTTGCCCTAGAGATTTTTGTCCACCTCATTTCATAAGGTTCTAGAGCCTTCCTTTTTCAACTATCAATAAATAACCAAACAGTCTTTTACTTTTAATTAATCCAATTAATTTCAAAATTGATTCCAATTAATTTTTGATCAATTATTAATTAAATAATGTGATTTCTAATTAATATATTATTTTCATAACACATTAATAAACTATTTATTTAATATATTATTCATATAATAAATTAATCTCTTTCTCTCAAAAAATCATCATGTCCAACTGGTAGGTTTGAGAGCAACCCACAAGGATTGTGCTACTATCTTAAGTTATACCAATTTTAGTTATAAGCTTAGACACCTAATCCAACATTTCTTTACAAAAACCATAAAAAAAAGATATGAATGAATAAAGAAGTCATGATAACTTATTAAACATAATTCAAACTCTTGAATAAAATTGCTTTTACTAAAACCAAAATGCATATATCATACGCACAATTTCTCTTTGTTTGTACAAGATCATAACTCATCAATTTTTGTGTGTACAAGATCACACCTAATAGATTTCATGCAAAAAAAATGATTTCTTGTTATGAAATTAATCATTAACTCAAGTAGGGATGAGCATATGGACCGGAGAACTGGCCGGAACCGGAACCGGCACCGGAACCGGAACCCGATGGAATCGGTCGGGCCGGGACCGGGACGTTATTTTTGTTGATTTTTGGAACCGGGAACCGGTAGGAACCGGAACCGGTAGAACCGGCAAAAACCGGTAGAACCGGTAAAAACCGGAACCGTATGATGCTATTTTTCGAGGGCCGGTTCCAACATTTGAAGACACGACAAGAACCGGTAGGAACCGGGAACCGGTGGAACCGGAACTGGTAGAACCGCCGGGCCGGTTCGGTTCTTGATTTTGGCCGAAGCCGGTTCCCGGTTCCGGTCCGGTTCCGGCCGGTTCCGTCCTTTTGCTCATCCCTAAACTCAAGTATCTTATTCCACCATTAGACCGTGATGTTTATTCAAAACATATATCAAAGTAAACAATGGGAACACTTAGCAAAATGCATCATGATCTAGCCTTGGATATGTGTTCATCAAAATTAATGTAATAAATTTAACATATATGAAAGAGCATGAAGAATTACCTCAAATAAATTTCTCAAGGATTATGAGGAGGATCCAAATGAAGAATTCCCTTTATTTGTTCATACCTCAATGTAGGAAAACAATTTGAAACCCTTTTTCTCTGATGCTTAACTCATGGCTTCAAGACCAAGATGAGAAAGAGAGATAGAGAGAGAGAGAGAGAGGTAGAGAGAGAGAGAGATGGTGGCATTTACAGGTTAACCATAAAGTTAAATTTGTTCACCAAACGATAATTTGAATAATGACACAATTATCTATAATTAAATACATAATTATCTATTCATAACACAAATATGTCTAACTACAAATATCTATCATCTATAGCTTCTAATTATATCATCATATTATTGATGAATAGCAAACTAGTCCCTTATTTTAGGTGAATAACAAGGTAGTCCTTTATTTGTTGTTCTTGTTATTTTAATCTTAGATTATACTTCGAGTGTGATTTTTAGACCTATGCAAAAGTTTAAATGTTTATAACTTGTTGTGTCAGTTGGCATATTTCCAATACTTCAATTCGTTTTTTTTTGGCATTCATGGTTTTCTATATGGAAGACTAGAAACAATATCTTATTTAAAAAGGGGAGGATACCTTCAATGAACAACTCGGACGAAATTCAACTTCCCCTTTGTTAGCTTGCTTGTTTCTGATGTATATTGTATTCTAGCATCTTACTTGTCGTTAGTTTTGTTGGGTAAAATCTTTTTGCCTTTCCTTAAAAAAAAAAAACTAAAGGTCATCAAGCTACACCTATAGTTTCATAATACAAAGCAAATTTACTGCAACATCAAATTCATCCAGAATCAATATATTAAGTTAAGTAAGGGGAAACACAAGTATTTTGGCATAGATAGCCATGATTAATCCATGCATATTAAAGCAAAGAATTATGTTAGGCACATGCTATTATTCTGGGGATTGCTTCTAAGATACTTTTGTTGGGTTTTGAGCATTCTAACACTCCTAAGTGTACATACAACCGTAAATACCTTGGTTCTATGTTTTCTCTATTATACATGCAATTATGAACATCCAAGGTATTATCCTAATCTAGCATACAAAATAATGAATATAACAAGATAGAATACATACCTCTTTGATGTAGAATGTCTTCATGAAGCTTGAGTGCCTAGTGCCTCAAGTATGACACCTCAAATGGTTCACACAACACCAAATACACTTGGAATAACTTGAGAGAAACTTCGAACACTCCTAAAATCGGCTAGCCCTTTCTTATTGTTTATAGTGGTTGATTTTTCCCAAAGAATATGATCTTATATAGCTGTTACAATTAGGGTAAACCCTAATTGTCATGGCCTTCCATTTCCTTGGATATATGGGTTCAAATTCACCATGGAGCATCCATGGACCATCCTATGGGTTTTAGCCCAACTTGATTATCCATGGAGCATTAGCCCACTATACAAGTATGGATGATTTACACAATCAACCCATATATTTAATTAGTCTTCTTTTGATCACTTAATTAATTCTAGATTAATTTTGATCAATACTAATTAAATAATCCTATTAATATATTAGAACTTATAATATATTAATCAACCTTAAGTGTTATTTCTCTCATTATAGTCTATCCAAGTGCATGATGCCATGCAACCCAAATGGACCATGCCGGGTCGGGTCAAGTCTTACCAATTATAGTTATGGACTTAGACATTAATCCAACAGTCTCCTACTTGGATAAGTCTAAAACTATTATTGCAAGTATGACTTCAAGAACTGACTGACAATCGTAGCTCTCAAAAGCTTCCGTCGAACTCTGACCTTGCCGATGAACTCTGACCTTTGTCAATGACTTGTCCATTAGATAAGTGATCATATATTCCTCCATTCTGGATATCGTATGGACTGAGACATGGATTATCAATCATTCTCTCTGTCCATTTGTTGTTTCCCGATTTCCGATTCATGATGACTGACTGATTGAACAAATCAAATCAGTCATGGCTTGGCCAAGCACTCACATGTATCATCATTAAATCATCGAGGGGCCCACAGATATCGCTTTTATCACGAAGGTAAAAGGAATGGATAAACTTCGACTCATATGGCTTGTTCTGCTACTTGTTGAATCATACACAAAGGCACGTTTTATAACATCGATTTACCAATGCGTTTTCGTGCAATCAATGTACTATCAACTCATAGTAACAACTCATATCTCTAGGTTTGAAGAATATAAGATATTATTGTCTCATGATCACTCGTGATAAAATCCATGAAGTGATTCAAATGAGCGCGGGTTGAATCCAATACTCAGAACTTATGAGCACTCATGAGTGTTATGGCACAACTTTGTCCACCAACTTGGACCTCTACAAGCCAACCCATGATAGTCTTGATTCATATCTACTTCCAACATATGACCGACTGTGGATGGTTTGAATAACTTAGTCATTCCGGAAGAATAACCTAGTTATTATGCAAGTCAAAACATGCAAAGTGAAACACAAGAATAAATGAATCTAATATGGTCTCAGAACTTATGAATATAAATAAAACACCTTTTATTTATTACCATATGATTTCACATTATTCATTGTATACTGTTTCAGCTATCAACTTTATTCTTGAATTTAAAACCATAGTTGTCCCATGCTCCAAGCATGTACACTATGTTTTCTAAACACTAGTCATGCCATACACCAAGTGTGCATATTATGTTTGTCTATGACCCTTACTTTGTGAAATAAACCAATTGACCAAACTTTCAATGATTCTAATTTCACACTCCCGAATTCTTTTGGCAAATGCAAGAATTCCAAATTCATGCCATTTTACCTAAATTTGTTAGATTCTCAACTTATATGCAATGATTCTCTTGTAATGATTATGCACAAAGTCACAAAGATTTGACAACAAACATTACAGAGCATTCCAAAGGAGATCAACTCCTTGGAAACATCCTTCTTGCATTAAGTTTCCTAATCTTATGCAGACTTATTTAACAACTTCCACCAATGGGATCATTTCCGCATTCCCTTTTTGACTATCACTTCTGAACAAGAGTTGCCTCTTTTCAAAATATGTCAATATGGTCCTTCCAACAATTAACACTATACTTCCAACTGTCCCTGAGCAACCAATCTTTGGTAAACCTTAGATTGTCCTCGACAATTGCTTAATTGTTTTAGTCATATCCAGTTCTAGACCTTTTCCCTTCTTAATGCCCCAGGCATCTAGAAAATTTTAGACAGGATGAATATAGCACATGTAATCAATCCTATATCCGAAGCATATGGGACACGATTCATGATGTCTCACATAAATACTAAACCAGTCTTTTGCTATAATATTTTCATTTCTATTTGCCAAGTTCTCATAATTCAGATTATGAAAAGGGATGTTGTAATCATAATCGAGATTTAGAACGCAAATAATGAACCCATATATAGAATTTCCTTATGTTGAGCCATTCCAACATGAAATTCATATATATACTTGACTAAATTTGATTAAAGTCTCAATCTAAGCTTTTCGAATTGAAATGAAGTATAATTTCCTCTCCCTTAATTATAGCAAAACAACTTTTTCAACCACTACAGCCTCACAAATTGAAACTTTTGTTTTCTATAATTAACATTGCTAACTTGCAACCTTTATCATAATTATCATGCTCCCACTAACATGATGATTATTAGAATAAGACTTATACTCCCACTAGCTTTGACATGTACTCAGAAATCAGCTGGACTTCTAGAAATCAATACTTTATTGACTTTCTTACCAAAGTTTAGATTTTTGATACTGGATTGCTTTGATAAGACTTTATCAAAATCATACACCTTTAATTAGATAGCTCACAGGTGTGTCTAAACAATTTAAGAACTATGAAAAGGGATGCCGTAATCATAGTCTCAATTGTTTAGACCTTTGCCACTTCTCACAAGTCCAGGTTAGTCTGCCAGCTAACCACACACGCTCCACTAACGACTTTGAGAATGTAAATATCACAATTGCTATCTAGTTAAAATCTACTTAGTGAAAGTGTTTCCTCACCATCATTTTCATGAATCGGAAAGAAACCTTATGACACTTAGATTTAATGGTGTATGTGTTCTTATCCATGTGAATTGTCAAAACCATAGTCACAAGACAAGGATAATGACAAATCCAACCTCATATGGACTGAACTCAATCTTAATTTCTTGCCATCTGGCAGCTCAAGGGCCTGACATTGCTTCCAAGTTGTTGTGCAACCAATTGAGAACTAAGAACTCACATGCAAAGCCAACTTTAATTGGAATGGGCACAGAATATGTCAACACAATAGGTTATAAACCTCAAGTCGTGTGCTAGTGAAGAACTTCAAGTTTTATTCTTGATTAGTTCTTGAGACTTTCAAGACCTTTAAGACTCCCACTGTCCTCTTGACATATAAGACTTTCTTGTCAGATATTCAAGAGATAGTGCGGATTCTAATCAAGACAAACATTTCACATAATTGACCTTAGTTGGTCTTTGTTTTGTCCAAAACATCACAACTTACCAATTTCAAATGTACAAGAGTAGAAAACTTTTATTCTTACATTTGAAAAGTGTTTTAAACCTTCTTTAAGACATGTCACTCAAGTTACAATCTCGGAGTATGACTCTAAGAATTGTTTTGGAATGAAATATGACTCATCTTCTTGATTTAACCACTTCAACAATTCATAGCTTCTCTTCTTAGCTATCAGAATGCACTTAGAGAATGAATTGCGATAAGGTCTCTTAATCATTAAGATGATCATATATACATGATTACTAAAGTACCCTCCCATCTTTTCAGATTTGAGAAACTTTTATCCTTTTGCCTAATTTGATTATTCTTATTCGCTTTGTCATACATTGAAAATTTTCCAATGTTTCAGAATTATACTTAAGCTTGTAAGTATAATCATATTTACTAAACCTTAGTAAATCATGACGAATAGTCTTATCCATCTTTTGTTGTGGACTTTGATAAGTGCACAAGAAAGTGTACTTGATCCATTAGTCCTTCTCTTGACTCACACATCCATGTGAACAATTAGTTAGTCTTAATTTTCAAATGCTTGAAAGTTCTCATTCATCATGCTATACAACTTGCATGATTCCAAGTTTCTATCCAATTGAAACTTGGGTGATGAGGATCTTTCCTTATTTGGTAAATTTAGACATTACCACAAATGAAAGAATCAATTTCATATTTCCACTATTTCTATTAATGGAATCATATAAGCAACAATTTTTTTCCTCAAATACCATTGTAAAGATATTTTAAAATAAATAAAATCATCATTTTTTTCCTTTTATGTTAAAAACTTTGCGGAAAAACTCTCCTTACAATGCAAAAGAACATGAAAACTTTGTTGTTATCTATTCCTAAGCAATATATAATAACTCCTAAGAAGTAGCTCAAGAATCCGATCTTCAAACTATGTGATAGAAATCCATCTACGCGATCAGATTCAGCATATTCTTTCTTTAAGTTTTTTCACTTTTCTTTGATTCTTAAAACATCAACATGTGACCCAGTCACATCATGTATCAAGAATCTCAGAATAGAAACTTAACAGAGTTAGATAGTGGACTTTACCTGAAGTAGAGTCAAACTTATTGACTTTACCAGCCTTATGATCTTTCAGGTAAATTTGGCAACTTCGCAACCAATGCCCTTTCCTTTGGCAATGGACCCTTGATAATGGGACTATCTCAGACTTAGCCTCTCTGTACCATTTGGTCAATCCGAGTTGACTATGGCCGATCCCTTTCCATTGGGAAGAGAGAGCTTTACTAGATATCCAATGTCATCATTGTCAATGTCCATAAAGTTTTAGGAAGTTGATCTTAGCAAATAGATAAGATCATTAAGGGTCTTGTCATAGTCTATTTGATAGGTGTCCCAATGGAACTCACTATGTGACTTAGAAAGTGATTGAGCCACCAACTTTCTCAAGACTTTGACACCCAACTCTCCCGGCTTGTCAATATGTGACTACATCTCCAAGACGTGACCACACATAGACCTTTACTTGCCAATAGGGCTTGAGTGACCTTAAACTTTTGGGTTATGGAGAATAATTGGAAGAGGTGGAGGAAGTGAAGTTCCAAGATATTTGGGAAGATCATAAATGTCTGAACTAGACATCTTTTGGGAGATATTCAAGATAGTTGATTTAAAGTCCTTAATATAACACCCAATATGAAATATTAAGGCTAGGACCCAACAAACTATTTTATAACTTGGAAGAGGGATGCCGTAATCCAAGTTATAGAATATTTGAAGGTAGGTGAATGACGATTCACCAATTTCCACCATGAAAAAGGAAATAATTTATTAGGTTTTAATTGGATTTGAAACTCCTAGATCTTTGAAATTCATTGAACTTTCAATGGTATGTTTCAATCTCGAGTGTGCCCTTCAGGTTTTGTGACTGAGATGTCAAGGATCACAAAACAAGGTGTGAAGTAACCATTCAAATTACTTGGTACCCTTAAGTGTTTACCCCTCAATCGATGTGCCGGTTAACCACACACGCTCCATCGATACTATGATAAACATTAAGTTACCCTTTGCCTACCTTGTTAAATACGAGTTAGTGTGCCGGTTAACCACACACGCTCCACTAACCGACTTAAACAAAGTGCAAAGTGTAATTTCATGGATTAGCACCTTATTCACACTTTCCTAAGTAACTAAGTTTGGGAATTATAAGTGTTTAGTTACTTAGTATTTATCATTAATACTTTTAATGAAGGGAGAATTTATAGTCTTTGTCCTACCCGTTCGGCTAACGACCCTCCACCAGTCAAGGAAGCGGTGGGTGAGAGTGGACAACCATTAAACTGCCATTTTATAGGCAGTAACCTTATACCCCCTTATAGACTGGCTTCGTGAATGAAGCCTACTAACGGTAAGACTGACTTTTACTCTTATACACATATATATAAATATTATTAACTTATAATATTATAAAGTATAAGGGTTGAATTTTAACTTTTAAAATTCTAAGGGCTAACTTGGAATTAAAGTATTCATAAGTGAAAACTTTTTCAAATTCCAAAACTTAAGGGCAAGTTTTGAAACTATTCAAAACTAATTAATTCCATAACCTATGTGTTTAAAGTAGTTTTAATCCAAAAACTCTTCAAGTTCCATAACTTGAGGACAAGTTATGGAAGACTTTAAACTAATAAAAGAATTAACTTTTCTTTATTTTATAACTTATGGAATTAATTAAGGTTACACATTTTATTACTTAATGAAGTGACTCTTGAACTTCCATAACTTGAGGACAAGTTATGGAGTCATAAAACCATTCAATGAGACAAGACTCTTCATTTTGTAACCTTTGCCAACTTTTACGAGTTTTATGAAACTTAAATGTGACTTTTCATATAATTTGAGGACAAGTTACAAAAAACACATTTTAGAATCAATTCTTAGATTAATTTGGATTGAAAACAACAATTTCACATAACTTTCTATTAATCTAAGCAACTCATAAGAACAATATAATTCAGATCAAACTTTTTCATGTAATTAGTCTAAGCCTTAAACTAATACAAAACATGAATCTGTTGACAATTATCTTTGCAATTGGATTAGCATGAACATTACCACATCAAAAACTAGTTTATAAGTCCAAAAACAACTTAGGGTAATGTTCCTAGTCCAATTCTAGCCAAAAACCTCGAAAATATGCTGTCTGGGGCTCCTACTCGTCGAGTGCATGAACCTACTCGACGAGTAGTGCACTCGACGAGTAGGATGATTTTACTCTTGGACTCGGCAAGTTCATCAGTGGACTCGGTGAGTCCAGTGCCCAGAAATCCAGAAAATCGAGTTTTTCAGCATTTTTCAGCAATTTGTATCAAGTATATGAGAAAGCAAGCCTAGGTTCTGATACCACTGTTGGGTTTTGAGCATTCTAACACTCCTTAGTGTACATGCAACCCTAAATACCTTGGATCTATGTTTTCTCTATTATACATGCAATTATGAACATCTAAGGTATTATCCTAATCTAGCATACAAAATAATGAATATAACAAGATAGTATACATACCTCTTTGATGTAGAATGTCTTCATGAAGCTTGAGTGCCTAGTGCCTCAAGTATGACACCTCAAATGGTTCACACAACACCAAATACAATTGGAATAACTTGAGAGAAACTTCGAACACTCCTAAAATCGGCTAGCCCTTTCTTATTGTTCATAGTGGTCGATTTTTCCCAAAGAATATGATCTTATATAGCTGTTACAATTAGGGTAAACCCTAATTGTCATGGCCTTCCATTTCCTTGGATCCATGGGTTCAAATACACCATGGAGCATCCATGGACCATCCTATGGGTATTAGCCCAACTTGATTATCCATGGAGCATTAGCCCACTATACAAGTATGGATGATTTACACAATCAACCCATATATTTAATTAGTCTTCTTTTGAGCACTTAATTAATTCTAGATTAATTCTTGATCAATACTAATTAAATAATCCTATTAATATATTAGAACTTATAATATATTAATCAACCTTAAGTGTTATTTCTCTCATTATAGTCTATCCAAGTGCATGATGTCATGCAACCCAAATGGACCATGCTAGGTTGGGTCAAGTCTTACCAATTATAGTTATGGACTTAAACATTAATCCAACAACTTTTGCAGCAACCACTTCACCAATTTAATTTCCAAACTGGAACCCTTATATGAACTCTCCTTACCAATCAATTCCATTAGTTGTTGACATTTTAGAAAAAAAAATCCACTCAATTGACTAAATTATTCTCCAATATAACTGAAGAGGACTTGATTGAATTTGTAAGTGGTGATAATGTCGAGAATATCTTAAATGTTATGATACATAAACCTTGCATCATGGACAAAACAAATTATGTAGTTAAACTTGAGACTAAAGGGCTAACTTCTAAAAGGAACATTTACATTGTATCGTATGGATTATAAGGATTTTTTATGAGAAAAATGTCAATATATATATATATATATATATATATATATATATATATATATATATATATATATATGTACATATATATGGGAGGGTTCATACGAAAATCAAAATAATTTGCGAAAACGTGAAAACAAAAAAAAAATCTATGATATTATGTCACCTCAACATTATATTTTGGAAAATAATTCATCCAAACTTTGAAATACATGATGATAATCGATGATAGATGAGAAATTGTTTTATATTAGCAAAGTATGATTTTTAACATTTTTATTATGAAAACATGAATTTAAAAATTATTAAGGACGTGAAAAAAAATTATTAAAACTGTCTTTAAATCTATATTACCATAGCACCATCCAATGTAAACTTACTATCTTTAATTTATTGCTAATAAATTTATTTTTTTGTAGTACATGTGTTTGATTTTCGCAAGATATTTATGTTTTCGCAAGAACCTACTTCTATATATATATATATATATATATATATATATATATATATATATATATATATATATATATATATATATATATATATATATATATATATATATATATATATATATATATATATATATATATATATATATATATATGAAGGCTCTTTGGCTAATGTTCAAATTTGGTTTCTTACAGGAAAGCATCTCTTGTACCTGAATCACTTGTTCTTCACATTCTCCAGCTCACAAGGAACGTGAATGAAAACCATTTGAAAGAAATATTTGGTAATATATCTAATGTGTTTGAACTCTTTTTAGATTCCTTTTGTCGTTACATTTCTACTTAGATTTGGAAACATCAAATATTCTCATTTTGTAGAAACAAAACCAGTTTAAAGTACGCGTTGGATTGGATTTTGTTTTCTATAAATGTGTACAGATCAAACAATCAATATCTTACATGGATTATAAAGTCAAACACATTAAACAAATCCTTTCATATCCCAATGTTAAGATTTTAATCATTTTTGAAATTGCAAGTAATCTTGATGGTTTCATATATATGATGACATAAAGTTAATCATGGATTCTAGTTGGACTTAATTAAATACAAAAGGGCCGTATTGGTGTCTTCTTTTCTATATCTCTTATTCAAGTTTTTATCTTAATGGTTTTTTTGAATATATATGATGACATAAAGGTAATCATGTGATTCATATGTAACTTACATATGAATCATATGTAATTGACAAGTAAATCATAAGTGATTCACATGTGAATTCACATGCAAATCATAAGTGAATCACATATGACTTACTAATCACATGTAATTCACAAGTAAATCACAAGTGACTCACATATGAATTACTCGTGATTCACATGTAAATCACAAGTAAACTCATATGTGATTCACATGTAATTTACATATGAATCACATGTAATTCACAAGTGAATCACATATGAATTACATGTAATTCACATATAAAATCACATGTGATTCACATATAAATCACATGTAATTCACAAGTGAATCACATATGAAATATCAATTACATGTGATTCACATATAAATCACATGTGACTCACATATAAATGGAATTCATAAGTGAATCAAATATGAATTACATGTGATTCATATGTAAATCACATGTGATTCATATATAAATCACATGTGATTCACATATAAATCGCATATGATTCACATATGAATCACATGTAATTAACATATGAATCACATGTAATTCATATGTAAGTCACGAGTGAATCAGATATGAATTACGTCTACATGAACACATTTATTTGAATCTTAAAGGACACAATCACATTAGAATATCACATCATATAATCACATATGAATCTTACATGATATATATATATATATATATATATATATATATATATATATATATATATATATATATATATATATGTATGTATGTATGTATGTATGTATGTATGTATTTTTGTGAGTGTTCTTGCATTAATCATTTTTTTCTTGTAGATTTGAAAGAATTTGTGGAAAAGTTTGAAGATGTAAAAAGTGAAATTGAAGAAAATGGAAATCTTGATATGAAGAAATGATAACACTGTGAATCTTTATATTTTTTTATATTTTATTTTGTATCGAATAAAATACTTGTACAATTATGTTTATAGATTGATTAGAGTTTTTTTTTGAAAAAAATGTAGTTTTTTTTTTAAATGCAGTTTTTTTTTTAAATGGAGTTTTTTCGGAAAAAATACAGTTTTTTTACAAAAAAATTGCAGTTATTTTGATAAAAATGAAGTTCTTTTTTTTTTTAATTGCAGTTTTTTTTTTTTGGAAAAAATTGCATTTTTTTAAAAACTTGCAGTGTTTTTTGAAAAAATTGCAGTTTTTTTTTTTGAAAAAATTATAGTTTTTTTTTTAAAAGATTGTAGTTTTCTTCAAAAAAAATTGCATTTTTTAAAAAGAATTGCAGCTTTTTTTTGAAAAATTGCAGTTTTATAAAAAATTACTTTTTTCTCAATTTTTTTTTAAGAATTAATGTTTTCTGAAAAAAAAAAATCTCCATTTTTTAAAAAAAAATATCAAAATTTTTTTTTAAAAAACCAATCCGAAATTTGATTTATTATATTAATTTCGCTCAATAACAAAAAAGAATAAACATTACATGAGATCAGTAAGATTACGAGCATGCCCTTAATGAGTTAATTATGATCTAACGCTCCACTTTTAGTTTTTAGGTTTTCGGGAAACTATGACTTCTCAACCGATCTCACGTTATATATATATATATATATATATATATATATATATATATATATATATATATATATATATATATATATATGGTTAGGTTCATGTGAGACGACCTAATTTTGTGAAACCGTGAGATGCATCTTTTTATTTTTTTTTATTTTTTTTTATTTTTTTAGTTAATTCAAATTCCGAAAATAATATTTAAAACAAGAATTTTTTGATTTTTCCATTTATTTTTCATTTTAAAATTATTTTTAGAATATGTACAGTGTAATATTCTATTTAGAATATTTCACGTATTTTTCAAAAAAAATAGAATTTTTTTTTATTTTTTTTAGTTAATTCAAGTTCCAAAAATAATATTAAAAAAAAAAAAGAATTTTTAGATTTTTCCATTTATTTTGCATTTAAAAATTATTTTTTAGAATATGTCAGTGTAATATTCTATTTAGAATATTTCATGTATTTTTCAAAACAAAAAACGGGTTTTTCTTTTATTTTTTTTAGTTAATTCAAGTTCCGAAAATAATATTTAAATTTTTTTTTTTGGATTTTTCCATTTATTTTGCATTTTAAATTTATTTTTAGATTTGGTCTCACGGTTTCACAAAATTAGAATGATCTCAAATGAACCTGAACATATATATATATATATATATATATATATATATATATATATATATATATATATATATATATATATATATATATATATATATATATATATAACTTAGTATAATTAAGTTAATAACCCAAAATACTCTTATATTACTTTTGTGCTTATAAAAACACCTTAATTATTGGAACATTTAATATATTAGTTTTTTTAATTAAGATGTTTACGGTTGTGTTTTTCTGGCCTATAAGAATAAGGAAAATTTTCATAAAAGTCTAAACTTTGACCCTTTTAATAAAAACGTCATTCCTGATTTTTTTTTTATATATTTTTTTTCAATTAAACTCGGAATACCACTAATCGTTTATAAAATTGGTCATTTACCTGGTTAACGCTAATGTTTACCCTTTTTCTGGGCTTAATTGTAAATAAAAAATTATTGATAGTTTTTTCATTAATTGAATCAAAGTTATAGACTTTTCTAAAGATTTACTTTTTTATCTTGTATACAACTAAGAGATTTCATAATTTAATACATTTTATTTCATCATTATTTAATACAATAAAACTACATAGAATACAAACTTGATAAATTACCACTCAACTATTTAATAAGTGCGTTAAGATAATATTTTTGTCGGATCCCAATTCAAGGATATAATGTTAAATTAATAATTCATTAAAATTATAAATAATTTATAGACCCCGTATAAACTATAAATTAATAATTTTTCATATACTACATATTATAAAAGGAATTACTAATTCATATTAAATGAGGTCTATAAATTCTCTTATAATTTTAAAAGGTTATTAATTTAGCACTCTATCCTCGAATCGGGTCCATTAAAAATATTATCTTAATAAATTTATTAAATGATCAAGTACTAATTTTTGCCATAGATTTTTGGGAAAATGTGACTATAGTACAACTGTAACGTCCCAAAAATAAGCTCCAGTTGTTTTCATTTTTAGTTAAATAAAATAGTAAACCATATCATTATCATAAAATCAAGGTAAAAAAAATTGTATCAATTCATCAACAATCATCAGAGTAAATCACAGAATACGGAATCGAGTGGTCGGTGCTCTGTAATCATCCCAAGCTCTTCCCTTTAGAACCAGAAGTACTTGAAACATAAACTGAAAATCGTAAGCACAAAGTTTAGTAAGTTCCTCAAAATACCACATACCATACAAACATAAATAAACAAATAATGGGTCCACCTGTCATCGGGCCCCACCCGGCATCGAGCCCCGCTCGGTATACAAATATGTCAGTCTTCGGGCCCTGCCCGGCATACATATAAACACATAACACATAAAATAATCACAAAGATACATAACATATAAATGCTCACCGGGCCCCTCCCGGCAAGCATACGAGCACATAACACATGCAAGAGTCACGCAGACATTTAGCATCCTAACATAATAAAATCATAGGCCAACATTGGTTCCTTCGACCCACTAATCATCGTGAGGAAACTCACCTCGCACTATTGAATCTCACAGATAAATCTTTGGCTGCTGGCTATAATCAGAAAACATCATCCAATTAATTAATTGGATCCTGACTCACCCTAAGAGTCCAAACTAGGGTATTACCCTTCCCTATATTTGGCACAAGGCCCAAATTTCAAAATAATCACCCAAGGCCCAACTATGGCCTATTTTTCCAAATTGTGCCCAAACACTTCCATGGGCCTTAAACCAAGTTCCATAAATATTCTTAGCCCAAAAGAATATTCTGATGGCCCAAAATAAAGTCCTAGACTCCTAAGGTCCAAAATGGGCCCAATTTCAAAAAGCCCAACTTTCGAAGCCCACTACTGAGTATGCGGGGAGTACTCAGATTATACGCTAAGCGTACACGCTTTTGGGCTTGTACGTGCGGCGTACCAGCTTGTACCGCCAACGTACTCCCCCTGTTTGGCCAACTTTCTCATTCAGCTCTTAACGGCTAAGACTTCACTCCAACACTTAGATTTGACTTCCTTAAGGTGGTTTATCACGTAAAGTTGCCAACTTTACATGCATAGATGGCTTAATGAGGCTCTTAGAGCTCAAAAGAGCTTAAAAAGTGACTTAATGTATGCATGAGACCACCAATACCATAAAGTTTGTATTTTTATGCCAAAGGAACCCTCAAAATGTCTAGATCTACAAGGTTTAGCTTTTGAAACGACCTTACACTACTAGAAAAATACCCTTTAATGACATGCATTGCGTGTCGTAAAAGTCATAGACGACACAAAAATGTGTGTCAAGGAAGGCCCTGTCATAAAGAAACACGACAAGCATTTGCATGTCGTAACCTTGCGACACGCATTTACAACATATATTTATGACAACCAATATGTATCATTAAAGCCCCTGTCAAGAAAGGTCATGTCATAAATGGAAATGACACACATTTTTGCATATAGTTAATTTAAATGTTTAAAAAAATATTTATAGAACATTTGAAGGAAAAGAATATTTATATAAAAAAATTCTATTTCATATAATAAATGTACTAATATTCAAACTGAATTACATTCAATAATTTCATTACATAAAAAATAATGTATACAATGAATCTCTCTAACTTTGACCTAAAAAATGTAATCAATATTTATGGAACATTTGAAGGAAAAGAATATAAAGAGTTGCAATTTACAAAAGTTCCCCTTGACACTTGATGAAAGCAAACTAATTAACTTAGGAAGCGAATTAAGAAGAGGCTCCTGCACATAAATGTATGTTAGATTGTATGATATGGCAATAAATAGCAATGAAATGAAAGAATGAAAGTAGCTTGACTTTTTTGCTTACCAGAAAACCCCTATCTTCAACTAATATCATAAAGTTTAGCAACACATATAACTGCTATCTTTCTAACATAAGGATCATAATCCTGATAAAAGGGAGTAGAAAGTTAAATCGTTTTATAGCAATTTGTCTACTTAATATATAAACACTCCAACAATAAATAGATATGTTATGTTACCTTGAGACACCTTTGAAGGGGATCCAAAAGATAATTTGTAATCTTATCAACTTGGATGAATCCTATTGTTCTAACAACTAAAGCAAGGATCAAAGGATTTGGGTCACAATGATGATTGTTAGTTAAACTTCCTCATGTACATATAAGTAAATATGAGAGATTTCAAGTGTAAACCTGTGCATAAAAGACTTTTCTACCTAACTTTCCAGTGATGCTATTTTCTCCAACAAGTCCTAGGCTGTACCCTTCCCATCACCACCATCCTTCATGAAAAAAAGTTAAAAATTAATGAAAATTGGGAAACCAATAATAAATGTCATGATTCTTGATTTTACGATAAGCTAAAGAGTAACCTTTATTGCTCTCTTGGGCCAAGTGAAGACAACATAAAAATCTGAATCACTATTCTTTACCCAATTTTCACCATGACAAAGAACAAATGGCATCCTCACAAAAGTACCTTCTTTAATTTCTAATCCTAACGTCTGTCTGCTAGATAGTAATAAAAATATAGATAATAAATAGAGCATTCATTTTAATTTTTAACCCAAAAATCCAAGGTCTAAAAAAAGCACTTCACTTTCATGAGAATCCAAGCCTTCGACTTCAGCCATGGTTGCCACATGAGGACCAAGTTTTGCAAGGCCTTCCTCTGTTAAAGATTGGATGCTTGTTTTTTCAACTATTGATGGGGCACTGGAAGCAGCTCCTACAGTAAGATATTTATGACTCAATTTCACTTATTATTATTAATCAAACTCAACAGACAAATGCAGGATGCCTTTTTTCTAGGTTAAAGTAAAATAGATTGAAGAGCATTCAATGTAAAAAGGGTTTACCAGCTCTTCTTCCTGCCTTTTTTTATCGAGTTCCTGAAAGACATCAATTTCATACTCAACAAGGTTTAATCTTGCAAATCTTAGGTTAGATGTTGAATCTTTTTCCCATCTACTTTCGATTACACATGTGAAAACACTATGTGAACAACTACTTTTCTCTATTCATATTTGTAGAAGCAATTCTTCTGTTTGCAGAACCCTATGATAAATTTGACAATATTAGTAAAAGAAAAAGTAAAATTCAAGAACATAAAAAAGATTAAAAGATCATATTTTACCTGACTTAAAAGCCTATTGTATGAACTTCAAATTCGGTTCAATTCTCAACATATACTCCCTTTTTAACATTTTCTTGAAGCTAAAAGTGAGAAAAAAGAGACCTTTTTAACATAATGATGACGTTTATAAGGTCAAAAAGGGTCAAACTCAAAGATTTTCATACTTGTAGATTTGTAGATGAAGGATCAAGAAGATCTATGATTTCTTCGTTGTAAAATTCCAAGAAAGAACACTTGAAATTGTATGTAAGTCTTTCATTCTTTCGACTTCCTTCTTCCTGTATATGAAAAATGAATTTTTAAGATTGGAAATACTTTTGAAGGGTAGATTAGGAATTATGAATATGTCATAAGTCATAACTACCGCTATGATTCTTATAATTAAGAACTCAAATATTCTTGGAAATACTTTTAAAGGATAGATTTGGAAGTAACTCTCAATGCAGATTCTAATTCATCAAATGTTCTTCGTGGAAGTTTTGTATATTGCTTAATGCATTTTTTTACTTTCTAAAAACATACAAACCAAAAACCATATTAAT
This sequence comes from Lactuca sativa, assembly GCF_002870075.4. Taxonomy (NCBI): domain Eukaryota; kingdom Viridiplantae; phylum Streptophyta; class Magnoliopsida; order Asterales; family Asteraceae; genus Lactuca; species Lactuca sativa. The sequence goes on along the minus strand of NC_056625.2, from coordinate 72,816,536 downwards.
GATGATAATAAAAAGTGAATAAACAGAAAAGAGAGAATTTAATATACATGTGCCTTTGCTAAACCCTCAGAGGTTTCTACTAACAACTTTTTGTCTGCACAAACATCATTCCCTGATTGCAAACACTTCATATGTTGAAGAGTTGCATTTTCAACTTCTCTAATAGCAATATTACAACTGAACATATAAGAAAATTATTAACAAACTTTCAATGGTGAACTTTAAATGTAACATAAGTGAGACTTACTAAGCAGCACGAACTTGAACTTTGAGAGAATTAGGATCAATTGTTGCAGCCATTAAACAATCTTTTAATGCATCTCGCATATTTCCAAGAGATATCCTAGCAGATGCATTTTTACTATAGCATAAAATCAAATCCCTAAGACAATCTCTGGATTTTTCAGTTTGAGGAACAGAGTTTAACCCCTGTGTGTAACAATCCTCGGCTTTAGCTAAATCCCCATTTCCATAAGCTTGGTTTCCCCTAACATAAATAAAAAAAAATCATAAAAACATTGACAATTGACAAAACTGGTGCAAGAAATAATCAACGAATCTCAAACCTCAATTACCATTTCTCACAGCATTCCTCTGCTGCAATGCTGGCTGAGGCAGTTGAAAAGGTTGAAAAACATACATGCTTTGAATCTTGTTCTTTTATTGATTCGAAACTATATTTGTCATTACTTGATAAAATAGGTACTGATTTGGGAGAAAAGATTGAGGATTATTAATAGGAATCGGGAAAAAATCGGTTTTTGTATCAGATGTTGAGCTTGAAGATGCTTGAGCAACAACCGAACAAATATCCACATATTTTATACTATTTCCCTTAAATAATATCCATGGACCACATTCCGATGATCAATGTCATATACAATATTCTTGAATCGAACAAATCTCCATATCTTTGGAAGAAGAAGGTCGATGTCAGAGGAAGGCGCTGAAGAAGGTGCGAGGTTGAGGGAGGATCAGCGATAGCAGAGGGTCGACGACCAGAAAAGAGCACATAGCGATGGTCAGAGTGCGAGTGGATCATAGATGTGGGGAGGGGAAAGAAGTATCATCATTTGTGGGGAGAAAGAAAGATGCATCAAAAAACGCTTAGGGCAAAGAGGGAAGTGAAAGCGACCTTTTCTAATTTTTGGGTTTTTCTTTTCCCACTTGTTACTAAAGAACGCGCCTTTCATTAAAAATTATAAAACGACATGTTAAGATGACACGCATTTTATAATAAGCGCCCTCTGTGTTTTTTACACTTATTTTAGGGCACGCAAAAATATGCAACTTAAATCCTTAAAATTTCTAGAGAGCTACCATTATTTTTAGGTCACACACTTTTGCGTATCATAAATCAATGTGTATCATAAATTGTGTGTCGTTAAAGGCCTGCTTTCTAGTAGTGTTAACTCATCAAGACCATCCAAAAGGGACCAAAAGGACCATAACAAGCTAAAGAGTAAATCAAAGCAAAGAGTAGACAAGGCATAGACTTTATTTCTCAAAAGTCACCAAAATATAGAGCTAAATCTGGATCTTCTAAGCTCCCCTCCAAGGAATGAGTCTTCCAACTTCTTCTTCTATCACTTCAAAGAGCACAAAGTCCACCAAAGGTCAAACCAAGGCTCCAGAGCACCTCACAAAGCAAATGGATGAATTAAGGTTTTCAAGAGTAAGGAGGCTGACTAAACATGTCCAAAAGAGGCTATTACATGGATTATATAGGGTGCAACACCCTTAAGTTAGGGTTTCATTAAATCATACGTACGACATGCATATACAAGCATACGCCCCACGTACGTGGTCCAAAGGCACGATCCAACATCTCAGCTAGTACGTTGAGCATACCCTATGGCACGCCTCGCGTACTAACCACAAGGACCAAAAGTGAATTGCTTAGAAATAGAAGGGTTGAAAGGGAACATACCAAATTCAAATGTTACAATTCTCTCCCACTTGAATCTTACTTCGTCATCAAATTTCGCTACACCAAATAACTCCGGATAGTGCTCGCTCAACTCCTCTTTTGGCTCCCAAGTCCATTATGAACCCTTTCGATGTTGTCATTGTACTTTTACCAACTTAACAACCTTGTTCCTCAAGGTTTTCGTCTTCCGATCCAGAATCGCCACCGATCTCTCAATATAATTCAGGCGGTCATCCACCTAAATATCCACTAATGGTATCACTGTAGAATCATCGACTAAGCATTTCCACAACTAAGAGACATGCAACATGCTATGAATCTGACTTAGCTCATCTGGAAGATCCAAGCGATATGCATCCCGACCCACCGGAGCCAAAACCCTGAAGGGACCAATATACCTGGGGCCCAGCTTGCCCTGCTTCCTTAATCGGATGACACCTTTCGAAGGTAACACCTTCTAGAGAACCATATCCCCCACCTAGAACCCTAAGTCTGACCGGCGTATGTCGTCATAACTCTTGTGCTGACTCTGAGCTGTCTGGAGCCTACTCTGAACCTGCTGAATCAACTCAGTGGTCTTGAGTACCAGCTCATTACTCCCCATGACCCACTGACCGACCTCACCCCAACAAATCGGGGTCCTGCATTTCCTCCCATAGAGCATATCAAAAGGAGGTCAATCGATGTTGGCGTGATAACTGTTGTTATACTAAAATTCCTCTAACAGAAGATACATATAGTAACTCCCACCAAAGTCCAAAACACACGCACGAAACATATCCTCTAATGTTTGAATCGTTCACTCGCTCTGACCATCGGTCTGCGGATGGAATGATGCGCTAAAATGGAGACGAGTACTCAACTCGTTATGGAACCTCTTCCATAAACTATAAGTAAACCGGACATCTCTGTCAGAAACCACTAAAACCAGCACCCGATGACGTGCCACAACCTCCTTAATATAAATCTCAGCCAATTTCTCTGCATAAATACTCTCCTGAATCGAAATGAAATGCACACTCTTGGTCAACCGATCCACGATGACCCAAATTGAATCCACTAGGCGCGCATTCCGAGCTAACTTCATGATGACATCCATGGTAATATCCTCTCATTTCCATACGGGAATCTCCAACGGCTGCATCTTACCGTGAGGTCGCTGATGCTCGGCATTGACTTTCCTGCAAGTCAAGCACCACTCTACGAACCAAGCCATATCCTGCTTAATGCATGGCCACCAATAATCAGGAAAAAGATCCCTACATCTTCATCGCCTTGGGATGAATAGAAAACCTAGACTTGTGTGTCTCCTCCATCAAAACCTGACGTGCACCGCCCTAGTACGAAACCCATACCCTCCAATGAAGAGTTAACAATCCATGACTATCATAATCGAAGGAACCCACCTGACCCATAATACGCTCGCTCTTCTGGTGCTCTTCCTTCATAGCCTTAATCTTAGCCACACAGATCTGGTCCAAAAGTGGAGTAATCACGGTCATCCTCAAACATATGTCTTTGATCGGAGCCGCGACCGTCTTGTGGCTGAGAGCATCAGCCACCACATTAGCATTCCATGGATGATAAAGGATCTCATAATCATAATCCTTCACCACATTCAACCACCGGTGTTGCCTCATATTCAGATTCGGTTGATCCATCATATACCTCAGGCTCTTGTGATCCGTGTAAATGGTACAACATACCCCATAGAGGTAATGCTGCCAAATCTTGAGGGTGAAAACCATGTCCCCTAGCTCCAAGTCATGTGTCGGATAATTCGACTTATGAGGCTTCAGTTGCCTCGAAGCGTAAGCGATCACACGACCCCTCTACATCAAAAACACTCCCAAACCCGTAATCAATGCATCGCAATAAACCATAAAATCCTCAACACCCTCCGGTAGGGTCAGAATCGGTGCCTCACACAACCGATGTCTCAAGGTCTCAAAAGCTATCTGGTGCATTAGCCCCCAACGAAAAATAACCGTCTTCTTTCTCAACCAAGTCAAAGTAACAACTATCTTAGATAAATCTTGGATGAATCGCCGATAGTAACCTGCTAAACCAAGGAAACTCTGAATCTCAGATGTAGACCTCGGAACCTCCCACTGCATTACGGCCTCAACCTTGGCTAGATCGACCATAATACCATTCTGGTTGACAAGGTGCCCCAGAAATCGCACCTCGCGCAACTAGAACTCACACTTAGAGAACTTTGTGAAAAGTTTATCCCTCCTTAACATCTCCAACACTTCCCTCAAGTGCTCCTCATGTTGTTCCTGAGTCTTGGAATAGACCAAGATATCATGGATAAACACAATCACAGACCGGTCTAGCATCGGTGTGTACACATGGTTCATCAGATCCATGAACGTAGCTGGAGCATTGGTGAGCCTAAAAGGCATCACCACAAACTCGTAATGACCATAACGAGTCTGGAAGGCTGTCTTCTACACATCCTCATCTCTAACCCTTATCTGATGATAACTCGGATGCAAATCAATCTTGGAGAACCAAGATACACCCTGAAGCTGGTCAAAAAGATCATCAATCCTTAGGAGTGGATAACGGTTCTTCACCATTACCTTATTCAACTCCTGGTATGCAATGCACATACGATAACACCCATCCTTCTTCATAAACAAGATCGATGCTACCCAAGGGAAAATACTCGGTCGAATGAATCCTTGTCTAACAGCTCCTGCAGCTATGTAGAGAACTCCTTCAGAAACACATTCGGGTAATCCCGCACCATAGACACATCATCCACGGTCGCCTTACCATTATCCCGGTTATTCAGAACATAGGCGACAAATCTAGAACAACCCTGTTGAATATAGCATCTGGCCCTCGCTGCTGAACACAAAATCGGGCCACGCTGAGCTCTCTCCCCATGAACCACTAACTCTCCCCCACTTGGGGTTCGAACTCGAACTAACTGTTGCTCACAATCGATAAATCCAGATCAATCTCCCTCTCCCTAGCCCTCGTTGTCATATGCTCCACTGTCTTGCAGCCGCATCGGCACACAAAATGCAGAATATTGATCCTCAACATCTCATGATACCTCACCTTCTTCATCTCCTCATCCCTCATATACCGCTGAACCAAAAGTGACCTTTCCCGAAACATCGTGGTGATCTCAACCACCGTCTCAGTAGTCTAGCAGAGATCCTGAAACTCCTGCACCAACTACTGCATCTCAATCACTGGTGCAGACTTATCCATGGAACTGATCTCGAAATCGTCCCATGCCATGGTATCAATAGCCTTGTCACCAACTGCGCGTTCCACCTCCTCCCACCAATCTCGTGCCCTGTCCTTTAGAAGACAGGAAGCCAGTCTGACCTTTTCTCTTTCAGGGCAACTGCTGGTGCGGAAGGCGTTAGCAACATCCGTTAACCACCTCCTGCTCGATATCGGGTCCTTCACCTCGTGATAGTTGGAGCTCCACATGCCTTGAACTCCCTGAAGGTTAATGAACGGGCCCCAACCAAGGCCACAATCTCAGAATGTAAAAAGCTTAGACGCTCATCCAGAATCTCCAAAATACCCTCCTTGACTGTGCCAAAGATCACAGGAGTCTACTCAAGAATGCAACGCGTAATCTCTGACGAAATGAACTCCTTTGTCTGATCATCCAAATGCTCGGCTCCAGAACCTAAGACCGAGCCCTTGCTGGCATCAGACCACTACCAAATCCTCCTAGAGTGACCACCATACTAAAATTAGATCAAATAAAACATCAGGATAAGCATCAGAATATATCGAGAAATCACAAGCACTACAAGCTTCCTGGTTTCATCGCATCTCTCCTTGACTCGAGTACGGATCCTCTGCTTCTAGTAGTACAGGCCCATACTACTTTTCACATTTATCCGTACTTTCCTCAAGGTTTGTCTTGAATCTACCAAGTTACTTCTCATCCATACAATTATCCCTCATCAAGATAAGGCTCCCGAACACTATATCTCATCCTAGGTTTCCCTAGGACAAAATCTGCACCATTCTCTGTCATCGGCTGCAGAAGGAACTCCCGCTAACTTCCGATAACTAGCTCACAAATACAATTACATATCACGAAAACTAGCTAATTCTTCGAATGAGAGGTCTCACACTACAACGGTTGGACTCAAACAAGAGTTGCGTGATAGAGTTAAAACCTAACCTTCTTAAATTATTTAGTCTCAGTAATATGTAACTTAACATATTCGCTTACTAGTTAGTTGAGGCTAGTGAGAACTCCTAAAAGCACAAAGAGAGTAGCATTCAAGCATCCAGTAATCAGAACCAAGATTCACCAAATCATGCCATCCTATCACTGACTAATCAGTACTAGCATGAAAGTCTACAAGCTCATACAATAAACATACAAAGGCATCTCTCCTAGCATTCTGTCATGTAGATATTGAGCAGATCCTTAGCCCTAACTAGCATGCGATTCACAGATTCATAGATCAAATCATATCAGATAACATGTATGGGTATTTTGGGAAAACTTACTTGAGCTAGGTCGATTGCATGCACCACACCCTTTCTTGTCTTAGAAAACTCTTTTCTTAAAAAAATGCATTTCTTTTTGAAAAACTTTACCAAATCCTCAGTTTGAGTTCAGACACACCCGAGAGTATGTCCAAATCCCTCAAACCAAGGCTCTGATACCAACTTGTAACGTCCCAAAAATAAGACCCAAAATATTTTCATTTTTAGATTAATAAAATAGTAAACCATATCATTGTCATAAAACCAAGATAAACAAATTGTATCAATACATCAACAATCATCATAGTAAATCACAGAATGCGGAATCGAGTGGTGGGTACTCTACAATCATCCTAAGATCTTCCCTTTGGAACCCGAAGTACCTGAAACATAAACTGAAAACCGTAAGCACAAAGCTTAGTGAGTTCCCAAAATACCACATACCATACATAATAAACACATAACATATGAAATAATCACAAAGATACATAGAATACAAAATAGCCACCAGGCCTCGTCCGGTAAGCATACAAGCACATAACACATGCAAGAGTCACGCAGACATCTAGCATCCTAACATAACAAAATCATGGGTTGGCATTGGTGCCTTTGACCTGCTAATCATCATGAGTAAACTCACCTCACACTGTTGAATCTCACAGATAAATCTCTGGTTGTTGGCCCGCTAAAAATCCACGCACTATAATCACAAAACATCATCCAATTAATAATTGGATCCTGACTCACCCTAAGAGTCCAAAATAGGGTAAAATACATTTTTACCCTTCCCTATATTTGGCCTAATGCCCAAATTCTAAAATAATCACCCAAGGCCTAATTATGGCCCAATTTTCCAAATTGGTGAAACATCCCAAAAATACAGTCCAAAATTTCATTTTAAATCATTAAAAAAACCCTAGTTATCAAACATAATATAAAAATCATAAGTCGTGTATCTCAAAAATATAAGCACTACGATCATCTCGAGCTCTTCCCCTTGCTACCGGAAGTACCTGAAATCAAAATTGAAAAATATAAGCACGAAGCTTAGTGAGTCTCCCCAATATACCACATACCATACACATAATCACATAAACTGGGCCCACAACCCTTCCATGGGACCCTCCCGACATCGGAAAGAGTCCGACATCAGGCCCCGCCTGGCATCGATCCCCGCTCGGTATACAAATCTATTTCTACCAGGCCCAACCTGTCTCTGGTCCCCGCCCACTATACACATACAAACAATAACATATAATCATGCTACTACATAAAGAATCATACATAACACTATATATTCTAGTCTTAAGGCCTCGCCTATCATTGGCCCCACCCCTACCCTGCTAATGGTGAGATATGGAACCCCATCCACCCTAAGCTAGTGATGAGATACGAGACTCCGCCCACACTCATCTCCCTACCAGGCACATACAAGTATCACAAAGACAAAAAGTATAACTAAACATGCATTCCTTCATCGAGTACCACCCGGCATCGAACCGTAGCTTAGAAACATACATGTAAACATTCCTCGGGCCCCACCCGGCATCAGACCGAAACCCAGAAGCATACAAACATTCCTCGGGCTTTCCCCAGAATCGAACCGAAGTCCGAAAACATACTAACATACATATACGGGCCGACATTGGTGCCTTCGACCCGTTCCTACCAGAGATAACTCACCTCACAAAGCTGACTACAGAATCCCACGGATAAATCTCTGGCTGCTAATTGGTAGATCCCCGAAGTGCTGATCTCTCGACTCCCTGAGTTACTGATCATCATACAAATTAGATAAATCTGAGATTCTCATAACTTAACCATAAGTCCTCACTGGGGTTAAAGACTATTCCACCCCTCACATACTCTTGTCCCAAAATGAACTCTACCAAAACCTTGGCCCAAAAGATAAACACTTTCTCAGGGATGGACCTCAACCTAAGGCCCAAAACATAATATCAAAAGCTCAATACTAGGTAGACTTCCCAAGACTACTAGTGGCCCACTAATGGACCAATTTGCAAAATTGGGCCCAACTCCTCTAATGGGCTTTACCCTAAAGCACACACATATTATTAGCCCTAAATCTTTGACTTATAATGGACCACTAAGGCCCAAAGAAACAAGGTCCAATGTATGGTCCAATCTGAGTCCCAAAACATGCAAAGCCTACTTCTGCTGAGTACACGGGACGTACTCCTTTGTACGCTAAGCGTACAGCTATATGACTTGTATGATGTGCGTACATGTATGTACACCCAACGTACTACTATGTTAAGCTACTTTCCCATTAAGCACTTAATATTCTATTCCAAAGGCTATAATCACATATCCAAGTCCTCTTCAACGTCTTAATCCATAAAGTCACTGACTTGGTAACTTTATTTGACCCACATGAACCTAAACTCAAAGTATAGCAATATACTTCCATGAAAATGGCCATAACTCTTGCATGAACCAATTAAGCCCTTCAAGATGGCAACTTTCTGGTTCTAGAACTCAAATAACACTGAGAGTGGTAACTCTAGGTTCCAAAAACGACATGGACACAAGGGACTTCATCCATAGGACCAAAAGAGTCCATAAACTCATCCTAAAATAGATCTAAGAGAATAATCACCAAAGTTAGAACTTTATACCTCAAATGAGAGCCAAAAGCTGGTGTACTTTTGGATCTAAAGGCTCTATCTTCTCCAATAAGTCTTCAAGAATGAACACCTTCCTCAAAGCACCAAAATACTCTTCTAGTAGCCTTCCAAGCTCCAAAATCACTCAAGTATGGATTAGGGTTTCGTAGTAGCTCTTTAAGGGTGAAAATGGAGGCTGGTCTTGAGGCATAATGTTTCTTATATAGTGTTATACCCCAAAATCTAGGGTTTTAGTCTGAAGGGAGTACGCCCCGCGTACTTCTTAGTATGCCCAACGTACTCACAAACCACCCACGAACATTTTTACTTTATACGCTAGGCGTAACCCAGCTTACGCTGGGGATTCCCAGCCAGACACATGCATGTATCCCTTGCATGCATGGGACTTATTTGCCAAACATTTCCATTAGGGGTTAAATCTGCCAAAGCCTTCAAAGTGTTATAACTTCTTTGTTCTAAGTTCGTTTCCAATGAACTTTATATCCACCAAAAGGTGACGGGAAGCCCTATGCTTCTAACAACTCCTCGTTACCTAAAACCTTCCCGAACAAGAACCCAAACTCCTTAGAAGAGCGAGATGTCAAATTACGAGTATACCCTTGGCCTCTGAAGACACAATCAAACACTTAGATCACGTATACCCTAATACCCGCATCCAAAATGGGCCAAATCCTTCCTTTCCGAACGCCCTAACCCTATGATCACTGATGACTAGGCCGCAAACCATAACAACGAAGCGCTTTCAAAACCGAGTATTACAATTGGGCCCAAACCCCTCCATAGGCCTTAAACCGAGCTCCAAAATATACTTATCATATAACAATATTCTAATGGACCAAAATAAAGACCTAGACTCCTAAGGTCCAAAATGGGCTTAATACCAAAAGCCTAACTTTTGAAGCCCACTGCTAAGTACGTGGGGCGTACTCAACTTGTACGCTAAGTGTACACGCTTTAGGGCTTGTACGCCCATCGTACTCCCCCTGTTTGGCCAACTTTCTTATTCAGCTCTTAAATAGCTAAGACTTCAATCCAACACTTAGATCTAACTTCCTTAAGGTGGTTTATCACATAAAGTTGCAAACTTTACGTGCATGCATGGCTTAATGAGGCTCTTAGAGCTCAAAAGAGCTTAAAAAGTGACTTAATGTATGCACGAGACCACCAATACCATAAAGTTTGCATTTTTATGCCAAAGGAACCCTCAAAATGTCCAGATCTACAAGGTTTAGTTTCTGAAACCGCCTTACCTCATCAAGACCAACCAAAAGGGACCACAAAGGACCATAACAAGCTAAATAGTGGATCAAATCAAAGAGTAGACAAGTTATGGACTTTATACCTCAAAAGTCACCAAAATATGGAGCTAAATCTGGATCTTCTAAGCTCCCCTCCAAGGAATGAGTCTTCAAACTTCTTCTTCTATCACTTCAAAAAGCATAAAACCCACCAAAGATGTCCAAAATAGGATGAATTAGGGTTTTCAAGAGCAAGGAGGCTGAGTAAACATGTCCAAAATAGGCTATCACATGGATTATATAACGTGCAACACCCTAAAATTAGTGTTTCATTAAATCATACATATGTCGTGCGTACACAAGCGTACGCCCTGCGTACAAGGTCCGAAGGTGCGATCCAACATCTCAGTTAGTACACTAAGCGTACCCTATGGTACGCCCCACGTACTAACCACAAGGACGAAAAGTTTATTGATTATAAATAGAAGGGTTGAAAAGGAACATACCAAATTCAAGTGTTACAACAATCAATTATTGTTATTTACCCGATTTGGTTATTAAACTATATTTTTACGCAATAGGTCATTAAACTTATAAGTGACATGTCAATTAAGTCATTTTCGTTAAATTTTAACAAATCTTTATTTACCGATGATGTGGCCTACTACCACATAAGCTTTCTCGACACGTCATACTTTCACGTAGGCTCGGTAACTAGGGAATCGTTACGAAAGTGACTGAATTGACATGTAAATTTTAAGTTTATGACTATTACGCAAAAAATAATAGTTTACTGACCAAATAAGGTAAATGGAAATAGTTGATTGTGCTACAGTGACATTTTCCCTTTTTTATTCTACCATGGGAAAGCTTCATGTGTTTAGAGTAAAGGGTGTCGAATCAAATAGGAAAGCTTCAACAAGAAAATCTAAAGCTCATCGGCTTCTTCAACACCACCATGATGTCTTCCCAACACTCAAACCTTTAACCATGTTTCCCTTTTTCTATTTTAGTGGTAGAGATCCACGCCCCTTAAGTTGAATTTTTCTGAGTTGCGTCCAATATGTGGGCCACCAGGGGAAATTTTATGGGTTTTGGTTCTTTCAGTCATGATTTAAGTGGCATTAAAGAGAAGTAATGGAGGATAGAGAGAAGATTTTGATTTCTCGATGGTTGTATTGGTTTATGATTTTTCCTATGAAGGTGGAGTCGGTAGAAATCTAGTCGTCATGGGAGAATGATTAGAGATAGGGATAGGAAAAGGAGAGAGAGAGAGAGAGAGAGAGAGAAAGAGAGAATTTATAGATCATGAGTACATGTGGTGGTGCTTGATAAAGAAGAGGACTAGGGCTAGTAGTGAAACAATGTTGAGTTTTGCTACTTCTTACAAGTCTTTTAGGAGTGAAGAAACTCATATTGGATTGACGGGGTTTAGGTGCACTTGGGGCAGTGGTATAGAGCTAAATAAGTGTCCCTTATAAGTCAAAACGTAGGCTTGGTAAACGGGGATCCTTTAAAAATTAATGAAAGTGACTTAATTAACAAGTAACATGTAAATATTATGACCAGTTACACAAAAAAATAGTTTAGTGACAGAATCGGGTAAACTGAAATAGTTGAGTGTGTTATAACAACATTTTCCCTATAAAAATGGTGGATGACCAACCAATGATGTGGTCCATTGCCGCGTAAGCTTCCTCAACACATCAAACTTCCACGTAAGCTTCCTCAACACAAAAATAAACACACTATAAATGAACCGTTAAATTCAAAAACCATTTAAAAGTTAACGACCAATTAACCATAATTAAACACTAAAAATGAATACTAGAAATGATCAACCATTTAATTCAAAAAGCATATAAAAGTTAAAGATCAATTAACCATAACTAAACACGAAAAATAAACACGTTATAAATGATTAACCACTAAATTCAAAAACCATATAAAAGTTAACACCGATAAACCATAACTAAACACTAAAAATAAACACACCTTAAATAAGTTAACATGTAATTCAAAATGTTGGTATGGGTTTTTGGACTTCACTCCGGACCATATTTATTCCGGAAAAATAGTCAATTTACTAAAAAGATAAAGAAAAATGGTTATTTTTATTAAAAGTATATTTATATTTGTTCGATTACTTTCCTTAAAAGTTAATGACAGAAAGTTTTTTCTTCTGATTAGGACCATATTGGTTAAAAATAGAAACAAATACGAAGCCTATTAACGTTCCACTTCCTGTATGCTTTGGCCCAGTGAAAACAGGCTTGGAGACATCACATATTAGAATATTAATATTTTGGCTATGACCGATTTTGGGCCATGTCATTTTCTATAAATGAATAGCTTTTTAAATTTAAACATGGACATGGATTAGAATCCATAAATCTAGTTAATTAAATTTTTAAGAAAAAAGTTGTGGATCTAAATTATTTTTCTTATAACGATTTTGGACAGGGTTTTTCTTGATCACATTTTATAAATTAATTTTATCGTTTAGTAAATGGCCGATGTAAGTTTTTATCATTGCACAATAACTGGTGTAGGTAAACCATAGTCCTCTTTGGAGTTATTTGGTTGCCTCATTTTCCTAGTCATTAGGATAAGACAAGCTTTCCATTTATTTGGTTATTAGAAGTTTAAGCATCATTTTAGGATTTGAGTTGGTTAACTTAAAAATATAGCCTTATATTGTTCATTCAAATCATCGAAAATACACTCTCCTATATCAAAAGTTGTAAATCCCTTCTTCTTTATCTCTTTGTTGATTTTACATAATACAAGTCAAGTGCCTTCTAGTTTTCTGTAAATATATATCAATATTCTACATCAAATCAAGATGCAAACATTACTAGCTCAAGCAAATTAGGATGATGCACTAGCTAATATTTTAAGCAAAATATGGAACTTGGGTATTCTCTTGCGTTTTTAGCCCATAAGAAAAGCCCAATATATATATATATATATATATATATATATATATATATATATATATATATATATATATATATATATATATATATATATATATATATATATATAACATCCTGATTCCCAAGTATGAGATTTATGGCTTCAAAAGTAATTTTCATTTTTGAACTCATCGAGTTGAAGGCCTCAACTCGATGAGTTGTTAAGAAAACTCAACGAGTTGGTGGTTGATTATGAAACCCTAATTTTTAGGGTGATGCACCATATTTAAAGGTCTTATGACCTTTGCATGGCCTCTTTATCCACCCCCTCTGTCCAAGAAACCTTAGTTCGTGTATTTTCTCTCATTTTTGTGTGTGTGTGTGTGTGTGAGCTTGAGGAGTGTTTCTTGGTGTTCTTTTGGAAGGAGTTTGAAGTTGGAAGAAGCTTGATTGAGAGGAAGATTGTAGATCCGAGACCTTCTCTGTTGTTGCATCCATTTTGAGGTATAAAGTCAAAACCTTGACCATTTATAGCTTAGATCTCCTCCTTAGAAGTTTATTGTCATTTTGGGTCCATTTTGGAGTCATTCTTGTGTTTGAGCATTTCTGGAAGTTGCCACTTCAAATCTGGGCATTTTGTGGCCTCTTTGGGCTTAAAGTTTCAAGCTTTACATAGATCTAGGCTTCCTTCATGTTCTAAGTCCTCTGTCAAGTCATTTTTTAGTAGTTTGGCCTCTTAGTATCATGCATGGACGTAAAGTTAGCAACTTTATGTGGTTTTCCAGCTATTGGGTACCAGATCTACATTCTTGGGCGTTGGAAGGGATGAAAAGGGTTGAATGAGTTAAGCTGGTAAAACTCGAAGAGTTGTTCTGGCAACTCGACGAGTTGGATCGGGATTTTCCCGCTGTTTGGAAAACTGTAAGAACTCGACGAGTCATCCGGAGGACTCGGCGAGTTGGCTCGGACATTTCACGTTTCTCTAAGTATTGAGGAAACTCGACGAGTTAGCATGTACACTCGACGAGTTGGGTCAACATGGACTGTTGACTTGACTTTAGCCATGGATTGACCAAGTTTGACTTTGAGGGCATTTTCGGTATTTGGAGGTTTTGATAGAATGGTTCTATGGTGGTTGTAGGCTGTTAAGTCCGGAGCTGAGTTTTGGAGTTGGATTTTACCGGTTCAGCACTACTTGAGAGGCGAGTCTTCCTCACTGTACTTATGGGTCGAAAGCACCAATGACGACCCTGTTAGATTGTTATCCTGGTGTCTTGTATGCTTGTTGCGATAGTAATCTGTTAGATCGATATCCTGGTAGATAGGATGATGATATGCTTATTGAACTGTATGATTTGCGCTTTCCAGTTTATTGATTATGTGTTTATAAGTTATGTATATGTCGACATGGGTGTTGCGTGGTCGGGTTGAGGAGGTCCTGCTTCGTGCTGAAGGCCAATAGACCCATGGCGGTTCAGATAGACTAAAGGCCATGCGAGGCGGTCCAGTCAGGCCGAAGGCCCGACGAGCATTCCAGATAGGCTGTAGGCGTTGTGAGGCAGTCCAGTCATGCCGAAGGCTCGGGAGTGGACTAGATAGGTTGTAGGCCTTGCGAAGCAGACTAGTCAGGCTGAAGGCTCATTTATGCATGTTGCGTTTGTTATATGTGTAGTGGTATTTTGGGGATACTCACTAAGCTTTGGGCTTACAATAGTTGGAATATGTTTCAAGTATCTCCGAGGATCGCGGGAAGGCAAAGGCGTGATCGTACACCTCCTCATGTTTTGTTTCACGATTTTAGGATTTCTCTAAGACGAATCTTATTTTGAAAACAGTTTGTAATGATGATGATTTTGGAATGTTTTAAAAGCTTAAAATTTTCATGAATTTTTATGAGTGTTACGATATATATATATATATATATATATATATATATATATATATATATATATATATATATATATATATATATATATATATATATATATATATATATATATATATATATATAGAGAGAGAGAGAGAGAGAGAAAGAGAAAGAGAAAGAGAAAGAGAGAGAGAGAAAGAGAGAGAGAGAGAAACTGAATAAGTTGTAATTGTTACAAACAACTTTAAAAAAAAAGATAAAAAGTTAGTGGATTATTGTTTTTTAAAGACAACCTTCTAGTATTTTTAGAAGCAAATTCATCTATGACACTCTCATAATCAATATTATCAAGAAATTTGTTCTCAATTGAAATTAAAGTCAAACCATTCAATCTCTTTTGATACATGATTAAGCGTAAATAAGATTTTAAAAACTTTAGTTTTGAACAGCTTCTTTCTGCTGATGCAACCCTAATAAGAACGGTCAACAATATTTTGTATTCTAGACAAGAAACTGAATAAGTATTTATCATTTTCAAGAAATTTAGTATTCCATTAGTTGTACTATTTTTGTACTACTTTCAACTTGTAAATATTTTTGTAAAAATTTAAGTTTGTTGGATAGATCATTAGCATCCTTGTCTGAGATATGACCATTTTACAACCTCTTTTCAAAAATTTTACAACTTGACTTTAAATCACTAGTATTCTGTGACTTCAATTTTCCTATTGTGAATAAAAAACTAAAAATGTTTTCATATTGTTTTTATTGTTCAAACCTTCACTCCAATAAAGCAATAGCTTGATCAACTTTGTATACAAAAATATCAACACCATAACTATAAATATGTCCCAAAATTTGGAGGCCCCCTAAAATCGGAGGCTTTATGCAACCGCACCGCACGCACACCCCAATGGTCACCACTGTGTATGTGCTAGATACATGATGAATATCATTAATAAATATTCAACAACGGTGTGGCCTTACATATCTAAGGTTCTCTACTTCAGTTAGAGGTGTGCATTAAACCATCCAAACTGCACCATATAATGCGGTTTTTTTTGGAACAGCAAAGATTTTATTAAAACTAGCAAGAAGTTAGAAAAGAATTACATCATAATTGTAGCAGACATAGGATTATGCAGCCAAGAATTCCAAATGATATTGGCTTTCCTACATCTATTACTATTCCAAAAAAATGCTCTATAAACAACATCATCAAAACGCATAGATTTAGAAGGGTTATCCTTTACAAAAATAGTGGGATCTCGAAAATTACAAATGCACCAAAAAGTAGTCATAACTACTGCATCAAATGCTTGTTATTGGCCTCTTCAGTATCAATAATCCAACCTAATCTATCAGGTATAGACTGAAGCTGGACATGTTGTAAAATCGAAAGTAACCCATCCCACTGCTCCTGCTCAACTCCACCTCTAAGATCACGTCTTAGAGTAGTTGTGTCCCAACCCTTAGACATCCGATCACTGACAGTAAGATGTATAAAATTATCCAAAGCATGAATCCTATGAAAAGTTGTAGTGAGAAGCTCTTCCCCCATCCAAATATCTTGCCAAAAAGACATGTGACGACCATCCTTAATCCGAATAGGACATAGAGACTGAATATCAATACCTACGCCTCTAAGCAGACTGAGCATATGAATAACTCCATTCCAAGGACATGCACCAACTCCATTCGTAAACAAGGATCTGCAACCACCATCAAATACATACAAAGATTTAATAACACGAAACCATAACAGGGCGGTGTAGTGATGAAATCTCCACCACCAACGAATCATCATATCCCTATTAAAAGAGTAAAGGCTCGTAACTCCCAACCCTCCCTCATTTTTTGCCACTAGAGATCTTTCCCATTTAAACCATTGCATATGTCTCTCATCCAAATCTGTACCCAAAAAAACTTTCCCTCAGAACCTCTAAAGAATACACAATTGAAATAGAAGCAAGGAAGTTAGACATCAGGTCACTGCCTAACGAACCTAAAACAGACTTCACCAAAGTGAGCCTTTCTCTAATAGTAAGGTATTTATCCTTCCAACCCGAGAGTCTAGAACAAAACCGATCAGAAAGAGAAGTCCAAGCAAAAAACACGAGTCATATTTTGGCCCACCGGAACACCAAGATAAATAAACAGAAGCTCAGCTGCATTACAACTAATCACAACATTAGTAACCAAGGTATAGGAAACACCCACTTCAATCAATTTAATATTAAGAAAATTGATTTTTAGCCCTGAATCCATAAAAAATATCAGAGAATGCAAATAATCTAGCTTACATTCTCCGGATCCCAGGCTGAAATAAGCATAACATCATCCGCATAAAAAAGATGTGAAATCTCAATCCCTGAAATAGAAATTTCCCTAAAAACATTATCAGAACGAGCCCTGATCAGAACAACGTGTAACCCCTCCATAGACAAAATAAAAGGAAAATGGGAAAGAGGATCTCCTTGTCTCAAGCCTCGATGAATCTGGAACTCATTAGCAGACGAACCATTTACTAGAACTGAAGTCCAAGAAAAAACCAATAATTCCTTAATCCACCCGCACCATCTGGATCCAAATCCTAGAATCTGCATGATTGCTAAAATATAATCCCATGACAGAGAGTCGCAATCCTTCTCAAAGTCCACCTTAAAGAACAGAAGTGGATTTCTAGTCGCCTTGCTCCAAGACACCACTTCATTTATGAGGAATAAACCATCTAAAAGTTGTCTACGTTTAACAAAAGCAAACTGCTCCCAAATCACAACACTATCAATCACCTCTCACAATCTATTAGCTACAAGTTTGTCAATAATTTTGTATTGATAACCAATGAGACTAATAGGTCTATAATCTTCCGTGGTCTCTGGGTCATTTACTTTTGGGATAATAGTAAAAAAGAACTAATTACATCCCTTCAGAATGGAGAAATGATGGAAGAAATGCATAACAAAGGCCTCAACATCATCAGCTACGAGGTCCCAATATTGGTTTAGGAACCCCAAAAGTAAAACAATAGAAACCTAGAGCCTTTATGGACCCACAATCCTAACTACCATTTTAATCTCCTCACGAGTAAAAAGCGATTGCAAAAAGTCAATCTGAGAGTCTCGTAGAGTATTGAAATGACAGGAATCAGTCACGGGCCGCCAACTCCTTTGTTGCAAAAAAATAGACTGATAATTGGCATGAAACTCCTTCTTAACCTGGATCGGGTTATCCACCCAAGCTCCATCGATCGTAAGGCCACATATCGCAATTTGACGTCTCTTACGATTAATAACCCCATGAAAGTCCATTGAATGCTCATCCCCCTCAATACCCCATGAAAGTACCCCCGAGCCATCATCACCCATCAACCGTTAAGTTGTCATTTAAAGCATTTTAGAGAATTTAGTGTCATAAAAATGCAAGCTTGGTCCCTGGTATTCATTCATCCAAGAGTTATGGAGTTTTAAATGGTTATATGAGTTAGAGTTTTGGTTTTGGGCTCCTTGTAGCCATTTGAAGGCATAAAGGTTGCAACTTTATGATTTTAGACATTTATTAGGGTTAGATCTGAAGCTTGGACGTAAAGTCTTCAATCATTAAGAAATTAAAAGAGAGTTTGGACTTCATGGGATTACGCAGCGTGTATTCCTTAGTACGTTGAGCGTAATGGGACATGGCCCCATAACCTTTTCGAGATCGAGTTGTACGCTTGCCGTAGTAAGGGGTACGTCGGGTGTACTCTCAGAAAACCTTTTGGGTCATCTTTAAGCCTTGGGCTGTTATAGTTTTTGGGCCTTGTCTAGTTGGGTCATGTATGGGAACGGTAAAATGGTATATTACCCTTAGTAAGTTAAAGGATGAATTGGACCTTTGTTTATGGGGTTAAAATCCCGGTTATTCATTAGAATTGATTTTGGGTTATGATCAGTTTGAGGAGTCGTAGTAGCAGTAGCTCGAGTGTGTGCTTCGGATATCTTTAGTTGAGGTTGATGGGTTTTATATGTTACAAAAATCTTATTTTGGTAAAAAAAACATAAAGCCTAAGTTCGCATGCACCCTAAAGGATCTATGTTCTCACTATGATTTGCAAACAACTATTGAATATTAAGAACCCTGAACGTATGTTGTTATTTTCGAAATTAGTAAAGGGTTATTATGAAATACATACCTTATGTTTATTGTAGTAAATAAACAATGATTCCTTCTTGATCTAGCTTTAGAAAGCAAGCACCATAAATCTCATGCCTCTAATGGATCACACCTAAACCCTAGCAAGTTGGAGGCTAAAGAGGAGAAATGGGGAGAAAGGAAATTTTTGAATTCTCTTTGGAATGAGATGAATTTCGAAATCCAAAATCCAATGGGGTTTATATATGTGATACGGAGGCTAAGGATAAGGCAGGTTTCCTTATATAAAGCCTTTATATCTTTTCTTGCTCCCGAAGGCATTCCAAGATTCCTTAGAGCCCAAGAATACCTCTAGAAACCCTATAACCATCTAGAATCCCCCCCCCCCCCTCATGGGAGGTTCTAGGATTGGTCAATGTTCAACTTTTGAACATTGTCACCTTTAGTCCTTCCATTTTAATTAATCCAGTTAATTTATGATTAATTCTTACTTAAATAATACTACTTCTAATTAATATATTATACTCATAATATATTAATAAATTATTTATTTTGATTTCTAGTTAATTTATTAACTATATAATAAATTAATAAACTAGTTCTCTCCAAAAAGCATTCCAGACAATTACTATGTTTGAGGGCAACCAAAAAGGACTTCGATAATAACTCAAGATTATAGTAATTTAGTTATTGGATTAGATAACTAATCCAACAGTCTCCTACTTGGATAAGTCTAAGTCTAAGTTACAGGTATAACTTTGAAATTAAACAACAAATGGTGCTTTCCAAAGCAACTGTCGAACTCTACTCTGATCAGATATTTATATTTTAGATAAGTAATAAAATATTCCTCCGTTCTTCTAGATATCATATGGATATGAGACATAGATTGAAATCAACCTCATTGTCCAAAATTTTGTTTCTAGATTTCCCGATTTATGACGACTAAATTCAGACTACTAATTGAACACATCAATTCAGTCTGGGCTCAGCCAAGCACTTCAGATGTCGACATCAAATCATCGAGGGGGCTAAAGATATCACTTTTCCTATTAGGGCAAAAGTAATGTATAAACTTTGACTCATATCCTTGTATCTTTTACTCAGCAAATCATGCATGACACTATGTTTTAGAACATCATGTTACTGATGTGTTTACATAACACCAATGCACAACCAACTTGTAAATTACAATTCATATATCACCATTTCAAGAATATAAGATACTATCGTCTCATAATTACTCGTGATATAATCCATTAAGTAATTCTTTGAGTGTAGGGTTTACCCAATACTCAAAATCTCCATTTTCTAAGTACTCATGAATATTGTAGAAATCATATTGAAATGTATAATCCTTATAGACAATCTACAACTCAATTCATGACAGTCTTAATGAACTACTTACTTCCAAAAGTATGAGCGACTGTGGAATTCGAATAATCAAATCATTCAGGAAGCAAATCATGCAAAGTGAAACATAATAATAAACTAATTAACAATAGTCTCAAACCTATTGAATATAAATAATCTCTATTGTTTAAACACCATAATAATTATGAATTTACTCATTATATAATGTTTCAAGTAATTAACTAACCACCTGAATTAAATAACATCTGTTACGTCATTTTATGAACATGCATACTATGGCTCTCTATGGTCCTTCCTTTGTGAACAGATCAACTGGACACTATTCCAATGATGCTCATTTCACAATTTCAAATTCTTGTCACTATCTAAAATTAGAATTCCAACCTTACATGCATTGACCTTCTGTGATATCGAGGCTTCAAGGTCACAGAGACCAAGCCAATGATATTACAGAATGTTCTATTTGAACTTTGTTACTAGAAACAATTCCATGGTGATGAAGTTTCAAATTCAAGGTACGCTCCTTGCATATTTCTCTTGCATTAAAGTGTCCAACTCAACTCCCATTATGGAAACATTTTTCTATTCCCATACGACCATCAATTCTGACCAAGAACTATCCCAATCAAGAATTACGTCACAATGGTCTGCTAAACCGGTTGTCACACCCGATTTAAACAAATAAAATTTATCACTGCTGGTTGCACTAAAAATATAGCACATGCAAGGTCGAATCCTCAGATACATAGCCTAATGGTCAATGCCTTTTTGCATCAGGCACATTCTACTCAAAACATAAACTATAAAAGGGGTATTTTTAATTAACTAAAAAAACTAAAATTTGCAGTGATATTATATTAAACAAAAATCAATATTAAAAAAGATTTCAGTTCTGCTACGACTTTCCTAATCATGCAACTAGCTCATATCTGGTTATTCAAAATCCGTTCTATCTAAGTTGGTACTAAGAAAAACTAACAAACTTTAGTATAATCTATTTTACCTAAATTAGTTAACCAAAACAAGCTCTTTGAATTAAACCTAACTTTTTACTCTTCAATTAAATAAACTCTTAATTAAATAAAAAAACAACTATATGTTCTGTGTAAAATTCCCAGCAATATCCAATACTTCTCACAAGCGTGGAAGCATAAAGATATGATTTTTACAGTTTATATCAGAGCTAAATCTCAAACACAAAACCAATATGATACTTGTTACTTTTACCAGTTGACAAGAACAATTACAGATTATATTAACTGATTAACTGGAATGATAAAACCCTAGCTAGGTGATCAGACTAACAAGAATTAAAACCAAACGTTCGTTAAGCTCAAAACTGAAAAATGAAGATGGAAACACAAAATTAAAATAAAATCTTAAAAAAGTAATCACATGAAAAGTACTTGTTTAGTGTAGAACTGAAAACTAAGGTTTATCCAGACATGGCAAAAAACGAACTAAAACTAGTGAAGAGAAACATTTACTGAAAAATCTAGATAAACTAAACGTGTGAGATGATTCGCAGTCTTCAGATCTCCAAAAGTCGTTGAAAGGTATCAAAAACCGTATTTAGAAGGGTATTCTTTCGTCTGGAATCATCTAACCCCCGAATATGATACTGAGGGTCGTATTTATATGCGAGACGGAAACTTTCGGGGAATGAAATTGAAAAATGCAATCGCAGGTTGGTTATATGCGATCACATATTTTCCAATTTTTTCCAGATTTGCCCCTAGATGATGCAGGATGCTATTTTCAATGTTTTCGGGACTTCGAGCCATATATTTTATCGCATGTGTGCTATATGCGATCACATGTTTTTGGTGTTTTCTTCAGATGACTTCTAGATGACAATTTTGACCCTGGGAAACTTCATGGCAAAAACGCGATCGCAGGAAAACATGTGATCACTAATGTGATCACATTTTTAGCCTATGTAATCGAATTTTTTGCCTTTTTCACAAACATGAAAGTCTCCTGAAATTTTTTCTAGTTTTTAGAACATTTAGCATCTCTTGAATTGGAGTTACGGTTCATGAGATATGGTCAAAATACTAACAAGGGGTCCAAAGTTGCCAACAACATCCTATAGCTTCAGATTATAGTAATCTATCTTCGTATGATCAATTCGATCCAATGTTTCTTGACCAAAACTTCTTCCAAGATTCCGTCAACATCCTCCTTTAGTTCTAACTTCATTTAGGCTCCAAATATGCATCCAGGTGCTCCCAAAGTATTGCTTCACTTGAACTATCTGAAATTGACACAAAAATGCTAGCAGTATGAGAATTTTGATAAAAGACATGAGCTAAGCATCATTTAAACAAATGACATGAAAATGTACAAATTATGATACTAAATGATAATAAAACTACCCTAAAAGATGCATAAAATGGCATCTATCATGGTCCATCCAGTTTAATATCATACTTCCAACTGTCCACAAGCACCCAATCTTCGATAAACCTCAAAATGTTCTTGACAGTTGTTTAACAATTCTAGTCACAAAAAATTCTAATTCTTTTCTTGCCGATTCTCAAGGCATTTGGAAAAATAATAACCGGTGAATATTAGAGGATATGATATCTGTTATGTCTCTTGCTATAATATTTCCATATATGGAATTTCCTATGTTGAACCATTTCAACATGATATTCACATATGTCTATGACTATGTTCTAATAAACTATAAGATCTAACCCTTTAGATTTGAAACGAAGTATGAGTGTCCTCTCCCTTAAGTCTATTATATTGAAACAATTCCCAAACTTTGCAATTTTGCAAATTGAAAACTTTGTTCATTACGAACAGTATTGTCAACATGCAATACTAGCATAATAGTTATGCTCCCACTAGCTTTAACATGTACCCAAAAATCAACTGGACTTCTAGAAATCAATACTCTTGAATTTCTTACAGAAGTATATATTTCGGTTATGCAATGCTTCGATAAGTCTCTGACTAGACTTATTAAGCTTATACACCTTAATTGGATAGCACACACACACACACACATATATATATATATATATATATATACATATATATATATATATATATATATATATATATATGTGTGTGTGTGTGTGTGTGTGTGTTTAAACCCTTCAAGACTGATATATATGTCTCTCGAAAGTCTAAACGATTCCTTTCCATTCCTCATAATTTAAAATATGAAGAGGGATGCCATAATCATTGATGGGTTTTTAACAAAACTACAAATCCTATGTGTTCTTGCAACCCTATAATTAAGGATCTAGGTTTTCACTAGTTGAACATGCAAACTTGAATACAAAAGAGAAACCCTAAAATGCATCTATAAAAAATGAAATTAACCTAAACATAGGGTTTAGATACATACCTCAATTGTTATGCAGTAATAACAATTAATCCTTGTTGATTCTTGAACTCTTGAAAACAAATGCCTCAAATGTGACACCTCAAATGACTTACAAACACTCTTTGCAAGAGGATGAGAGGAGAGAGGAGGAGGCACACAAGAATTTTCGACTCTGGTAGGGTTTTGGAAACTTAGCATTGGCTGAAATCCACCAAGGGTTATGCCCTTTATATAATTGTTGGTTGCTTAAGCCGAACCCAGGGTTAAGATAAGGATATCCTAATCCCTTTGCTTAAGGCCTAAGCAGCTCATGGTTCCTAATTTTAAAGGCCATGAACGAAATTTCTAGGGCCATCCCTAGAGAATTTTTTCCATCCCTCCTAGGATGGTCTAAGAGCCAAATGCCACAACTAACAGTAAACTGCAAAACAGCCCCTTCACTTTTAATTAATTCCTTTAATCCCAAAATTAATTCCAAATTATTTATGATTAAATATTAATTAACAATATGATTTCTAATTAATATATTATTTCCATAACATATTAATAAATCATTTATAACAATTTATTATTCCAAATAATATATTCTTCCTCTTCCTCAATAAATCATCCTGTCAAGTTGCTAGTGTGAAGACAACCCAAAAGGACCATGTCACTTTCAATTCAAATACATACCAACTATAGTTATGGGCTTAGACACCTAATCAAACAATCATATTGTGAATTTGAGTAAGAAATTAATACAACTAATATCCATACTGATCTTTACCAGACCCTTTAAAATCTACTAGTGAAAGTGTTTCCTCATAATCATTCTCGTGAATTACAGCGAAAAATTTTCCACCTAGATTTTATGATGCACATGTTCCTATCCATGTGAATCTATCATTTCCAAACCATAATCATAAGCCAACATTTAGGAAAAAATCAACTTCAAATTTAGCTTTGATTTCATGGACTGAACTTCGCTTATTCTAAATTTTTTTCCCTCTGGTAGCACAAGGGCCTACCAGTGCTTTCGTGTTGTTAGCATCTCACTCATATTGATCAATGCACTTTCACTGACCAATGTGGTATTTTCTTTTGCAGTTAAATGAAAACACATAACTCATAATCATGGCCAACTCAACTAGAAGTGCATATAAATAAGAATTTGTTAACCAAACCCGATAGGTTATCAACCTCAAGTTACGTGCTAGTGATAACTAAAAGGTTTATTGTCAGTTGACTCTTGAAACTCTCAAGATCAATACGAGTCCCACTGACTTCTTGACATATGAGTTTTTCTCTCAAGGGACGTTCCTTGATGAGCTAAAACAAATATTCAAAAGTTTGTGTGGATTCCCGACAAGAAAACAATTCATAGGATAGGTCTCGGTTTATCCTTTATTTCTCGATTAACAAAAAAACATCACACCACTAATTCTATATGTGCTAGATTAAGAAAAACATCTTTACTCCACATATTTCAAGATTTTTTTCAACCCTCTTAGTTTGAAATGAGTTTCAAGATATGATTTGTAGTAACTAGAGCATGGCTTCTAAAACTTTAATCGAAACAAAGTATGACTCATCTTTTGATTGAACCATTTCAATAATATCAGATTCCTCTTCTTAGTCATGCAATTTCAGTAAGATGTTCTTCGTGGATTAATAGTGATATTGTTCCACAATCATTAAGATGATCATAAAACATGATGGTAAAGCATTCTCCTTTCTTATCAGATTGAAGAATCTTTTATCTTTCTGCTTAATAGATTCTTCTTATTGATTCTATTATCTTTGAATCTTTTCAAAGTATTAGTATTATGCTTAATCTTTTAAACACAACAATATTTACTAAAACAACAGTACATCATGACGAATAGAATTATCTTCCTTTGTGGTGGATATGAATAGTCCATATCAACATGTACTAGATCCATCAATCCTTCATTTGCCTCACATAAACATGTGATTGGTGTATTAGTTATAGTTTTCCAATGAACAAGATTCTCATACACTATACAATGCGAATTGTAAAACACCAAATATCTGTCCAGTTGGTGCTGAGATCTCTTTTCACTTGGGAAATTATAACAATACCAGAAGTAATATTATAAGAATCAAATCCACAATTAATATTGCGAATATTAGAAATGTAACCAACACTTTCATAAATGCCATTGCAAGTAAAATATAAATAAGGCAACCAGAAAAACCAAAATTTCACTTTATTGAAAATAAACGAAAAGTTGGAGTTTATCCTTACAACGCATAAAATGAAAAACTATGTTTCTTGACTTCTCCTAAGAATAATAACAATCTATTTAATTATCCTAACCCCTTAGTAGTAGTTCCGAATTCTGATCTTCGAACCATGTGACTACAGTCCATTTCTTACCATCAGATTTATCTCATCTTGCTCAAGCTTCATTTTTTTTTCTCTTAGCTCCTGTAATACTACCAAAATGTGATAATCACATCATGTATCAAAAGTCTAAAATTAGGAATTTACAAAACAATAGAGTCAAATATGGATATACCTGAAGTAGAGTCACCTAACTTGACTTTACTATCTCTAAGATCTTTCAGGTATACTGGGCAACTTCATTTCCAATGTCCCTTTAATTGGTAGTCTAAATAAATGGGATCTTTGAGTTCAACACATGGAAAACTAGCCTTTCTCTTTACTATATGATCAAACACTTTGATCTCGAAGGACCCCTTTCCATTGGGAAGAGAAATATTTTCTAGATCACCATTTATCACTATTGTCAATGTCCATGGAAACTTTTAGAATTAGACCTTATAAGCATCTCTACTTCATATGTGCTCTTAAGTATTTCTGCTTCAGCAACCATAAACATTTAGGTCATATCAAGTAGGGTCATGTCAAAATTGCTCATATAAAAGTTCTTAATGAATTGATTATATGACTTTGGAAGCAAGAGAAGAACCAAGTCAATGGCTTGCTCCTTTGGGAAAATGACACACAATCTATCCAACTTGTCAATGTACAATTTCATTTTCAGAACATGTGCACACACAAAGTTTCCATCTTGATGTTTACATACCAATATGGATTGAGTAGTCTCGTATTTTTCAACTTGAGGAAAACATGACGTTGAGAGAGTCACAAAAGGAAGAGGTGGAAGACAGAGATGTCTAGTTCCATCATTTCTAAAGGAAGGGAAAACAATTTTACCTTGACTTGAAATTAGAAGACCATCTCTAGAAGATTGAGGAAAACCATTTCTTTAAGAATGAGGAAGACCATTTCTATTTTCATAAGATATTTTAAATTAGGAGAAAAATGTAATTCAATTTATTTTATTTTAATCCTTACTTATTAACCTATAAATTTAAATTAAGGCTAGGATCCATATTTTCAATTCGAACTTTAAAGAGGGATTTCGTAATCAAATTTGAATCTTTTTTGGGTAGGTAAGGATTTAAATAATTCCAATCTTATGAAACTCCTAGATCTTTTGAGATTCATTGATTCTTATTAATGACATGTTTAATCTCGGATTATGCTCTCACTTTTGTGACTGGGATGCGGAGGATCACAAACGAGATGTGAATAACCATGTAAACCTACTTGACAACCTTGATGTCATTTACCATCTCACATTGATGTGCCAGTTAACCACACACGCTCCACTAACGACATATAAAGCATGTTGTGCATTTTCATGGATTAGCATACTTTTCACATTTTTCCTAAAGTAACTAAGATTAAAAAAAAATTAGTTACTTTATATCATTACACTTATAAATGAGATTATGTCCTATCAAATCCATTTGGCTAACGACCCCCCACCACACAGGAGAGCGGTGGGTGAGAGTGGACACCCATTTAACAGCCATTTTATAGGCTGCTTCCTTATACCCTATTTATAGTATGGTTTCGTGAATGAGACATACTAGCGATTTGACTAACTTGTCTTATACATATGTTATATTAATGTTTTAATTATATATAGTATAAGGTGTATTTTAAAACTTTTCTAAAATACTAGGTTTAAGTTTAAATTTTTGAAATTAATATAAAAATAATTTAATTTAAAAATAATTTAATTTAAAAATAAACAAATTAAGATTTAATCTTTATCTTTTAATTAACAATTAATTAAATTAATTTAAATCTCATGAGGATTAAATAATTTTTTACTATTAACTACTAATCAAATAATTTAAATTTAATCCTAATCCTAATCCAATCCCTACTAAATTTTCGAATAATAAGGGTATTAGGGTTATCGAATTTTATTATTCCAATTTAACTAATTAAAACAATAATTATCAAATAAGGAAACCCTAACTTCCCCTATAAGTAATCAAAAAATAAGAGTGGTGCTTAGGTTTCTAAAACCCTTGCAAAAATCGAAATACCTAAGGGTGGAGGCTAGGAATTCAAGAACCCTAGCAATTTTCGAAAATGCCTCCATTAGGGTTTAGTTTTTATACAACCTTATTTTAATCTATCCAACTTTGTGCAAGATCAATGAGAACAGTGGCTCTAATACCACTGATGGGTTTTATAGGTTACAAAAATCTTATTTTGGCAGAAAAACATAAACCCAAAGTTCACAAGCACCATAAAGGATGTATGTTCTCACAATGATTTGCAAACAACTATTGAATATCAAGAACCCTAAAAGTATGTTTCTATTTTTGAAATTCGTAAAGGGGTTATTAGAAAATACATACCTTATATTTATTGTCGTAAATAAACAATGATTCCTTCTTGCTCTAGCTTTAGAAAGCAAGAACCAGAAATCCGTGCCTCTAGTGGCTCACACCCAAACCCTAGCAAGTTGGAGGCTAAAGAGGAGAGAGGCGGAAGAAGGGAATTTTCAAAATTCTCTTTGGAATGAGGTGAATTTTAAAATCTATAATCCAAGGGGGTTTATATAGGTGATATGGAGGTTAAAGATAAAGCAAGTTTCCTTAGATAAGCCCTTATCCTTTTTCGTGCTCCCTAACGCATTCCAAGTTTCCTTAGAGCCCAAAAATAACTCTAAAAACCCTGTAGAAACCCTATAACCATCTAGAATTTCACCCCCCCCCCCCCTCATGGGAGGTTCTAGAATTGGTCAATTTTCAACTTTGGAACATTGTCACCTTTAGTCCTTCCAGTTTTAATTAATCCCAAAATTAATCCAATTATTTTATGATTAATTATTAATTAAATAATACTATCTATAATTAATATTTCATTCTCATAATATATTAATAAGAATTTTATTTTGATTTCTAGTTAATTTATTAACTATATACTGTAATAAATTGATAAACCAGTCTCTTTCTCCAAAAAGCATTCCAGTTAATTACTAGGTTTTGGGGCAACGCACAAGGAATTTTCTAATAATTCAAGATTATACTAATTTAGTTATTGGCTAGACACCTAATCCAACAAAGGTGAGTCTTCTCACCACCCTAGGGGGTCATAGGCACCAATGGCGGCACATTGATTTGTATGTGTAGGATGTATGTGATTGTGTGACTAATAATGATATGATTGTATGAATTATACATGGAGCCAATCTGGGTTCGGAGTCATTATGGACTCGGGGTAGATATAGACCTGGGGTTGATATGGACCCGAAACAGTTACTTGGTGTTATATGGGGTTGATACGGACTCGAGACAGCCTCGTGTTGTTATATGTGTGTGTGTGTGTGTTTGCCGTATGTAGTATTTTGGGGAACTCACTAAGCACTGTGCTTACAGTTTAAGTTTATGTTTCAGGTACTTTAGGATCAAAAGGGAAGGGACTGAACTAATCGCAAAACATCCACCTGTGTTCAATATTTTTATGATTTTTGGGATTGTACTCTGATAACTATTTGCACAAATTATATACTTTCGTTGGGTTGACACGGATATTTGATGATTTGATTGACTTAAAATGAAATTTTTACTTATGAATTTCAGGACGTTACAAGTTGGTATCAAAGCCTTCGTTTGAGGGATTCGGGAACACTTTTGGGTATGTCAGAACTTAAACTGAGGAAATGATAATCTTTTCAAAAGAAAAAAAATTTGAATTTCTAAAAATATTTTCACCAAGTAAAAAGGGGTGTGATGCGTGAAATCAGCCAAGCTCAAATAAGTAATTCCCAAAATACCCATACTGATGTGTTATGATTAGTATGCCTGATATCTGAATTGCATGCTAGAATCACATATGATTCCTTATAGCCTAGGGGATTTGGATGCTATGCATTACTTGGAAATGATATCGGCTCAGTTTCTTTCTAAGTGTATGCTTTAAAAGTTGTATACAATAAGGATCATATAACTCTAGAATGATCGATTTAGCCTCATTTCATGCTCCTTGTTTGGTTGTGGACTTAGGGTAGAATCATTATTTGGCAGTCTCTGGGATCCCATTTGGTGTATTACTTGCATTCATAAGGCAACTGTCAGTGTTAATTGAGATTCTTTGTATTATAAAGGCCGTCAAATTGAGAATTTCCTTGGAGAGCCTAAGTAATGCGATAATAGATTATGTATGCATTATAGTATAGAATTGTTATATGGATTTAGTGTGGTGAGTTAGAGGATTCAGGATCGTTCTTAAGGAGGGTACAAATAGGTGTGCAAGGTGAAGGGTTTTGAGCATTCTAACACTCCTAAGGTGTACATGCAACCCTAAATAACTTGGATCTATGTTTTCTCTATTATACATCCAAATATCAATTTTCCAAGGTATTGTTCTAACTAGAATAATATGAAGTACATATCATATAAATTCTAGTAGAATCACATACATCTTTGTTGTAGCTTGATTCCATGGAGCTTAGGAGCCTAGTGCCTTAAATGTGACACCTCAAATGGTTCATACAACATCACCAACATCTTGGAATAACTTGAGAGAAAAGGTTCCTATGCTCAAATCGGCTAACCCTTATGTGTACACACACTAGTGCCAATTTCTTGAGCCATGGGGTCCTTATATATTGTGGCTATTAGGGTTACACCATGTAACTCATGTCTTTCCATATTCTTCATGATTCATGGGTTAAAACGTCCATGGAGTATCCATAGGTTACTCCATGGGTTTAGCCCAACATGAAGAATTATGGATCATAAGCCCATATATATAAGAATGAATGATTTACACAATCAATCCCCATATATTTAATTAGTCTCCTTTTGATCACAAAGTTAATTCAAAATTAGTTCTTGATCAATACTAATTAAATAATATGATTTCATATTAATTTATTAGAACTTATAATATATTAACAAATCATAAATATCCTTTTCTCACAAAAGTCTATCCAAATTGTTCCGATGCCATGCAACCAAAATGGACCATGCCAATCGGGTCAAGTACATACCAATTATAGTTATGGACTTAGACACTAATCCAACAATCTCCCACATGGATAAGTCTAAAACTATTATTGCGTATGACTTCAAAACCCGACTAGCAATCGTAGCTCTTTGAAAGCTGTTGTCAAACTCTGAAGAAATCAATGACGCATCCATTAGATAAGGGATCATATATTCCTCTATTCTAGATATCATATGGACTGAGACATGAATTATAATCATTCTCTCTGTCCATTTGTTGTTTCCCGATTTCCGATTTATGACAACCGACTAATTGAACAAATGAAATCAGTCTAGGCTTGGCCAAGCACTTCGGGGTGTCATCACTAAATATCGAGGGGCCCACAGATATCTCTTTTATCCCTTCAAGGGTAAAAGGAATGGATAAACTTCGAATCATATTCTTGTCCTACTACTTGTTGAATCATACACAAAGGCACATTTTATAATATCGAGTTACCAATGCGTTTTCGTACAATCAATGTATAACCAACTCATAGGCAACAACTCATATCTCTAGGTTTGAAGAATATAAGATATTATCGTCTCATGATCACTCGTGATAAAATCCATGAAGTGAGTCAAATGAGCGTGGGTTTAATCCAATACTCAGAACATATGAGCACTCATGAGTGTTGTAGCAACTCTTGCTATGTCCAACATCTTAGACATCCACAAGCCAACTTCATGACAATCTTGATTCATATCTACTTCTAACAAATGACCAGCTGTGGATGGTTTGAATAACTTAGTCATTTGGGAAGAATGACCTAGTTGTTCTGGAAGTCAAAACATGCAAAGTGAAACACAAGAATAATCGAATCCAATATGGTCTCAGAACTTATGAATATAAATAGAACACCTTTTATTTATCACCATAATGATTACACATTATTCATTGCATAATGTTTCAAACTATAAACTTTATACTTAAATTAAAACAATAATTACCCCATGCTCCAGGCATGTATACTATGGTTTTCTAAACACTAGTCATGCCATACACCAAGTATGCACACTATGTTTTTCATAACATTAGTTATGCCATACACCAAGTATGCACACTAAGTTTGTCTATGATATTTACTTTGTGAATTAGATCGATTGAACATAATTCCAATGATTCTCATTTCACAGTCCCAAATCCTTACCGCAAATGCAAGAATTCCAAATTCCTGCCATTTACCGAAATCTGTTAGATTTTAAACTTAGATACATTGATCCTCTTGTAATGACTATGCACAAAGTCACAAAGACTTGTCAAAAGACATTACAGAGTATTCCAATGGAGATCATTCCATGGAAACAACGTCTCAAATTCAAAGTATAATCCTTTAAACATCCTTCTTGCATTAAGTTTCCTAATCTTACATAGATCTAATGAATGACTTCCACCTATGGGAACATTTCCATATTCCCATTTTGACTATCACTCCTAAACAAGAGTTGCTTCTTTTCAGAATATGTCAATATCGTCCTTCCAAAATTAACACTATACTTCCAACTGTCCCTGAGCAACCAATCTTTGGTAAACCTTAGATTGTCCTTGACAATTGCTAAATCATATTACTCATATCCAGTTCTAGTACATTTTTCCTCTTAATGCTTTAGGCATTTGGAAAAATTTAGAACAGATGAATATTATAGCACATGCAATTGAACCTATATCCGAAGCATATGGGACACAATTCATGATGTCTCACATAAAGACACGATACTAGACCATTCTTTTGCTATAATATTTCTATTTCTATTTGCCATATTCTCAAAATTCAGATTATGGAAAGGGATGTCGTAATCACAATCGAATTTTAGAACACAAATAATGGTCCCATATATAGAATTTCCTTATGTTGAACCATTCCTACATAACATTCATATACATGCTTGACTAAATTTGATTAAAATCTCACGATCTAAGCTTTTAGATTTGAAATGAAGTACAATTTCCTCTCCCTTAATTATAGCAAAACAACTTTTCCCAATTGAAACTTTTGTTTTCTATAATTAACATTTCTAACTTGCAACACTTATCATAATTATCATGCTCCTACTAACATGATGATTATTAGCATAACACTTATGCTCCTACTAGCTTTGACATGTAATCAGAAATCAACTGGACTTCTAGAAATCAATACTTTATTGACTTTCTTACCAAGGTTCAGATTTATGATACAAGATGATTTGATAAAATTTTATCAAAATCATACACCTTTCCTTAGATAGCACACATATGTGTTTAAACAATATCATAACTATGAAAAGGGATGTCATAATCATAGTCTCAATTTTTTAGACCTATTCCATTCCTCACAAGTCCATGTTAGTGTGCCGGTTAACCACACACGCTCCACTAACGACTTTGAGGATGCAAATATCACAATTGCTATCTACTTAAAATCTACTCGGTGAAAGCGTTTCCTCACCATCATTTTCATGAATCAGAGAGAAACCTTATGACACTTAGAGTTTATGGTGTATGTGTTCCTGTCCATGTGGATTTGTTATGATCATAATCAAAAGACAAGATTAGTGACAAATCCAAAATCATATGGACTGAACTTGTGCAATCTTAACTTCTTGCCACCTAGTAGCACAAGGGTCTGCCATTGCTTCCAAGTTGTTATGCAACCAATTGAGAACTCTCAGATTTCATATGTAAAGCCAACTTTAACTGGAATGGGCATAGAAATAGGAATATGTCAACACGATAAGTTATCAACCTCAAGTCGTGTGCTAGTGATAAACTACAAGTTTTATTCTTGATTAGTTCATGAAGCTTTTTCAAGATCTTTAAGACTCCCACTGTCCTCTTAACATATAAGACTCTCTTTCCAAATATTCAAGAGATAGTGCAGATTCTTTATCAAGACAACCACTTCACACAATTGGCCTTAGTTGGTCTTTGTTTTAACCAAAACATCACGGCTTACCAATTTCAAATGTACAAGAGTAGGATACATTTTACTCTTACATTTGACAGGTGTTATAAACCTTTCTTTAAGATATGTCACTCAAGTTACAATCTTGGAGTATGACTCTAAGACTTGTTTTGGAACGAAGTATATATCACCTTCTTGATTTAACCATTTCAATAATTCATGACCCCTCTTCTTAGCCATAAGAATGCACTAAGATGTCCCTAGAGGACCAATTGTGATATGGTTTCTTAATCATTAAGATGATCACAGAACATGATACTAAATTACTCTCCCATCTTTTCAGATTTGAGAAACTTTTATCTTTCTGCCTATTTTGATTCTTCTCATTTGTTCTGCCATACATCGAAACTTTTCCAATGTTTCAGAATTATACTTAAACTTGTAAGTATAACCATATTTACTAAACTTTAGTAAATCATGACGAATAGTCTTATCGATCTTTTGTGGTGGACTTGACCGGTGCACAAGAATGTGTACTCGATCCCTTAGTCCTTTACTTGACTCACATATACATGTGAACAAGGAATTAGTCTTAATTTTTTACAAAGATGAAAATTCTCATTCATCATACGACTTGCATGATTCCAAGTTTCGGTCCAATTGAAACTTGGGTGATGAGAATCTTTCCTTATTTGGTAAATTTAAAGACTACCGCAAATGAAAGAATCAAATTCATATATCCATCATTGCTAGAAACATCCAAACATCAATTTTCCATTAATGCTATTGCAAGGA
The DNA here is from genome assembly GCF_002870075.4 of Lactuca sativa. NCBI lineage: Eukaryota > Viridiplantae > Streptophyta > Magnoliopsida > Asterales > Asteraceae > Lactuca > Lactuca sativa. The sequence goes on along the minus strand of NC_056625.2, from coordinate 72,781,593 downwards.
GATATAATTAAAATAAAACAAAATTTTATTTATTTATAAATGCGGAAAAAATTTTCCCTTACAATGCAACTTTAAATGAAAACTATGCTATTACATATTTTCTAGCAATCTATCATAACTCTCCAAGTAGTAGCTCAAGAATCCGATCTCTGAACCATGCGATTGAAATCCATCTTCACGATCAGATTCAACATACTATTTCTTTAAGTTTCCTTCCCTTCGCTTGATCCCGCCAAACATCAAAATGTAACCGAGTCACATTTTGTATTAAGAATCATCAATAAGGAACTTAACAGAGTTAGATTGTGGAATTACCCAAAGCAAAGTCAAACGTCTTGACTTGACCTTCTCTCAGATCTTTCAGGTAGTTAAAGCAACTTCACAACCAATGCACATTCCTTTAACAATAGAAACATATGGACCCTTTGGTAATGGTACATGGGACTATCTCAAACTTAGCCTTTCTCTTTACCATTTCATCAACCGATTTGACAATGGTTGATCCCTTTCCATTGGGAAGAGAAAGCTTTTTTGGATATCCAATGTTATCATTGTCAATTTCCATGGAAGTTTGGGAAATTGATCTTCTAATCAAATTTGCTTTACCAATGTTCCAAATTACTGCTGATTCAGCAGCACCAAGCAAATAGATAAGATCATTAAGGGTCATGTCATAGTCTGTTTCATAGTAGCCCCAAAGGAAACTCACTATGTGACTTAGAAAGTGATTAAACAACCAAATTTCTCAAGACTTTGACACCTAACTCTCCCGGCTTGTCAATATGTAACTTCATCTCCAAGATGTGAGCACACATAAACCTTGCTTGCCAATAGGGCTTGAGTGACCTTGAACTTGTGGGTTAGGGAGAATAATTGGAGGAGGTGGAGGAAGATAAGTATGATTTCCATGAGATTTAGGAAGATCATAATTGTTTGAACCAGACATCTTTTGGTAGATATTCAATTTAGTTGATTTAAAGTCCTTAATATAACACCCAATATGAAATATTAAGGCTAGGACCCAACACAATATTTGATAACTTGGAAGAGGGATGTCGTAATCCAAGTTATAGAATATTTGAATGTAGGCGAATGACGATTCACCAATTTCCACCATGAACAACGAAATAATTTATTAGGTTTTAATTGGATTTGAAAATCCTAGATCTTTTGAGATTCATTGAACTTTTCAATGGCATGTTTCAAACTCGATTATGCCCTCTCTAACTTTGTGATCGGGATGCCGAGGATCACAAAACAAGGTGTGAATAACCATGCAAATATACTTGGTACCTTTAATACAAAACAAGGTGCTAATATTTTGTGACTGGGACTCTTGTTGTGTGGATATAATTGCTTGATTATGTTCAGGTTAGATTTCCCTTTTGTCTGAATGCTACTCGCTTTGTGCTTTGTGGGACTCTAAGTGATGGGAGTTAGCTATTAGGTGAATGCATTAAGTCACATGTTACCAGGGTTGGATAATCTCAAAGTGCTGGATTTGGCCTTATTGCGCAGCTCTTGTCTGAGTCCAACCGTTGTAGGGACGAGTCCTTTACCCGAAGGATTATCTGAGCCTCGTCACATGTGATGGTATTCCGGTAGTGGCTAACTAGCATTTTGATGATGTCTTCAGTAGCTGAGGACGGAGTGAGTTGGAGGATACCCTAGGGCGAGCCTAGGATGAGCTTAGTGCTAGGAGCAGTAGTAGTAGCAAGGGACTTGGTGGAGTCGAGGCAACTCTTGAGGAAAGTACAGATAGATGTGGAAGGTAGTATGGGCCTGTAATACTAAAAGCATAGGATCCTTACTCGATTCAAGAGGGGACGAGATAAAACCAGGGAACATGTAGTGTGTGTGTGATCCCTCGGCAGTGATGCGTATTTTGATAATTGTTATGGCATGTTTTCAGTATGGCGGTATTGCAAGATGGACCAGTAGATGGTTCAGGTGTTAGAGAGGGATCAGGCTCGAGTTCAGGGACCAAGCAGCTTGAGGAGCAAATGAGGGAGTTTGTATCAGCGGAGGTTATGCACAGTATTTTAGACCAGACTCCTGTGATCTTTGGCATGGTCAAGAGGGCATCCTGGAGATTTTAGATGAGAGGCCTGGAGCCTTCCGCACAGAGATGACGACCTAGTTGGGAGCGCGTACATTGACATTCCGGGAGTTCAGAGCTTGTGGAGCTCCAGACTATCATGGGCCTAGGGACCCCATTGCTAGTGGCAGATGGTTGGCTGATGTCGCCAACGCTTTTCGTTCCAGCCGGTGTCCCGAGGGGGACAAGGTTCGACTCGCCTCCTGTCTTCTAAAGGACAGAGCACATGATTGGTGGGAGGAGGTTGGTCATGCTATCGGGGATGATTTCACGTTGGACGCGATGACATGGAGCGACTTCTCGAACAGGTTTAAGGCCGAGTTTGCACCGGTGATTGAGGTGCAACAATTAGCTCGGGAGTTTCAGGATTTGAGACAGACTACTGAGACAGTGGCAGAGATCACCGCCAAGTTCAGAGAGAGGGCTCTTCTTGTTCCATAGTATGTGGCGGACGAGGATATGAAGAAGGCTCGGTACCACGAGATGTTGAGAGCAGACATCATGGAGTTTGTGAGCAGGTCCAGCTGCAAGACACTGGAGGACATGATTGCTTGGGCCAGGGAGAGAGAGATTGATCTGGAGTAGATCAGGAAGAGGAAGCCGGATGAGATTTAGGTAGCCACAGGTTCGGGCAAAAGGCCCAAGGGGTCAGATTCGAGATCGAGGGATTATCAGAGCCGCAGCCGGTGCATGAAGTGTGGCAGGACACACGAGGGTGCGTGTGGGGGTGGCAGTGGTGGTGATTCTGGCTGCTTCAAGTGCGGCCAGACTGGTCATTGCAACAGAGATTGTACTGCTACCACCACCCAGGGATCGGACCTAATATGTTTCCATTGTAGTTAGAGGGGCCACAAGAATGCCCACTGTCTGAGTTTGCATTCAGCAGGACAGGTGATAGCACCTGCCCTGCAACCTTGAGGATAATTGACAGCCTTCAAGGCCGGTTGGAGGCGCCTGCAGCGAGGAAGAGGGCGTATCAGTTGGTTTCAGATGAGGTGTGAGCAGCCCGATGTCTCAGGTACATATATTCTTTCATTTTCCCTATCAGCTTATGTTACAATCTTGTTGTTATGGTGTTGCATCGGTATTGATAATGATATTTCGGAATTTTGTGGCCTGCTTGTGACTGAGTTATATGCCATCTGCATACCTTGGATTTTAGAATAATAGTAGGAGGTGGCCTCCTTTAGAGCAGGTTACTTTGGATGCAGTAACAGTAACATGAATGTGTGGGGCTCGGTAGTGTCTCGCTAGTTCGGGAAAGTGTCGTTAGGGGATAGATCGGTTAGATGCCCAGCTGTGGTGAGCTCGGGTTTTCAGCAGAAGTAGTCAGAGGATGGTAAGGAGAATTGGTAATTCTCTCAAGCTGTGAGTTGCGAGGAGCTAGACGAATCGAAGTGGGGGAGAGCCACTCGTAGGGGACAGAAACAGAAGCAAGTGCTAGACTGAGCTGGTTTTGCAGTTTTGGTGAAGTAGGAAGCAGCTCAAGTGGTTGTTTGGTTTGAGGAGCAGTTAGGTTGGAAGTTGGGGGAAAACTTCCCAACCTTAAATTCGCGTCTTCGCGAGTAGTTGATGGCTGGTTCGGTGAAACCAGGTCGGATAATCTTTGGCAGGTGCGAGTTTAGTTGGGATATAAGGCTACGAGGTAGTCGCAGCATTCCCTAGCAGCGAGTCAGTTAGAGAAGTGATGTAAGACTGCGGGTAAGCCGTAACATTCATTAGCAGCTTAGCTAGCGGAGTGTGGGCGGGGGCCCATATCTCCTAGTTCATGGAGTGTGGGTAGGGGCCAACATCTTTGAGTTAGCATGATAAGAACCATGAAAGTTTAGCTAGTTTAGATCAAAAGAGGAGTGGGTCTGCATAGCCCTGGATAAGTGAGACCTGTGGGAGAGGTCGCTTTGAAGTATAGATGTGTGGGACCCGTGGGCGAGGCCCGTGTTCTTTTAGCAACAGGTGGGACCTGGTAAAGACCTTAGGGTAAGGTAGGGAATCGGGGATCCTAGATCTTCTAGAGCCAGAGTGGCTGGGTTGGTAAAGCAGTTCAGGTAGTCACGGTATCTTCATGAGTCGCTGGGAGCGACTGAGGGAATGTTCTCGTGTTTGGTAACCAGTGGGGGACCGGTGTTTCGGGTAATGGTGGATCGGTTAGGACCTGGGTGGTCTCGGTTCATCCGGAAGGCATATAGGAGTTGGCAGGACTTCGGGTAGGAATGATGATAAGGTGTTTGGTGCAGAAGGCAGTGAGCATATCGGGTAATGCTAAGTTTCCCACTACAGAAATTAGGTAGTCTCGGAGGATGGTCGGAATTCACACGCTGGGTGGAGTTTTCAGAATTGGAGCATCGTATGAGGTGATATTTCGTGAGTGCGGGTATGATGGTCGGCGCTGTGAGCGGCCAGGATTGCGGTTTCAGCAGGAGATTTGTTCTTGATGGAGATCGGAAGGATCGTGCTTATAGGAAGTTGCATTGGAAAGGCCACTGGCAGTACAAGGAAAAAGGGGGAAATCCCTTTGTGTATCAGTGTAAGTGCACTGGGAGTACCGGTAAGTCTACCGGTTGGGTAAAGGGTTGTACTCGAAGGCAGTAATCGTCGAATTATCCCGAGGATGATGTATCCGGGAATGGACCAACTGGGTGAAGTGCGTAAACCTGTAAGCGGATTTTAAGAAAGTTGACCGTGGAAAACTTCGAGGACAAAGTCTAGTTTAAGTGGGGGAGAGTTGTAACAACCAGAATCAGAAAGGCCAAGAAAGGAAAGGAAAACCCTAAGTCAAAAGGGGTCAACTTGTCGAGTCCAAGGAATGACTCGGCGAGTCGAAGCGGACTCCGTGTCGCAGATTAAGTGACCAACTCGGTGAGTTAGCGAGTTGAATCGGCGAGTCTGGTCTAGGTTGGGAAAGCCCTAATTCCAGGACTTGGTACCCTATTTAAGCATCTTATTCTCTTTCCTAGGGTTCATTACAACCTCTTTCGTCCAGAACCCCAAAACCCTAGCCACCCAACTTCATTTTTGGAGCTTTTAGTGAAGATTGAGGTCCATTGGAGTGGATTTTCAAGGCTTGGAAGAAAGGAGCAAGGAAGGAAGTGTAGATCCAGCCTTCATATCGTTTTGGCAATCGTGGGAAGGTAAAATGTCTGGACCTTGTGCTTTCAATTGATAGATCCCCTTTCTAGTTTGCTTTTGGTCACATTTGAATCATTTCCAAGGTTAATCCAAGTATTAAACCCTTGAGGATGGATTTAGACAACAGATCTGGACACTCTTGAGCTTTAAGAGCTCAGAGTTGCTGGCTTTATCCCGCTAAGATCCCATTTCATGATCTAGGTTTTCTTTGAAGCTTGGATTAAGTGTTTTAGCCCCATAACACCTTGCATGCACATAAAGTTAAAAACTTTACGTGTAATGCTAGCATAAGGAGTCCAGATATATGAGTTGGAGGTGTTGGGATGGACTGTAATCGACAAAATAGAGATGTCACAAGGTGGACTCGGCGAGGCAGTTCATGGACTCGACGAGTCGGGCCGCAAACCCAAGCCCTTCTGTTTATGAGTCGGATCAGTGAGTAGGGTTAGAGAAGGACTCAGCCAGTCTCTGTCCATAATGGGCATGAAGATCATGGTATTCAACGAGTTCAAGGAGGAACTCGACGAGTCCAAGGCAATCTCCTTAGCTTATGAAGATGGACTCGACGAGTTGCTCTACAACTCGGCGATTCGGTTGAAGATGGTCCCGAATGTTAGTTGAAGGAAAACCCGTCTAGTTGTTGCTAGACTCGACGAGTAGAATTGAGGTTGTTTTGGGATTTGAGGAGCATGGACTCGACAAGTTGGTAGAACAACTCGGCGAGTTAAGTCAACTGGAAGTTGTCTCTGACCGTTGACTTTGACTTGAAGAAGGACCTTGACCAAATTTGACTTAGTTGGCTTCTTGAGGACAGTTAGACTAAGTGTTGTTATTGGTATTAGTAGCTCGGGGAGCTAGAGGAGCAGCAGTTCGGGGAGTTGTCGGATAGCATCCAGAGGGTTTTCAGCAGAGTTCAGCAGTGCAGGTGAGTCTCCTCACTGTGTGCATGGATCTATGGCTACAATGCCGGCCCATTATGTTCATGTTCATGTTTATGCTTATGTATTGAAGGAAGACCTGGGGGTTAGCCCTAGGCACTTATAGATATAGGTTCCGGGTTACGACTTGATGCCGGACGAGGCCCGAGGAATGTTAGGATGCCAGAGGTCTTTGTGATTCTTGCATGTGTCAATATAATAGGATCCGGACCGAGGGACCGATGTTGGGGTAATCCTAAGTACGTTAGATAATAGTATGCTTCCGGGCCGGGGGTCCGATGCTGGGATATTCCCGAGGAAGATTCTTATGTAGTGCGTTAGATTATACTTGTTGTCTTCGTGACACTTGTATGTGCCTGGTAAGGAGGTGAGTGTGGGCAAGGTCCCGTATCTCATCACTAGCTAAGTATGGATGGGGTTCCATATCTCGATGTTAGCAGAGCAGGAGCGAGGCCCGTGATAGGAAGGATGTGAGTGTGGGCGAGGGCCCGTATCTCACTACTAGTAGGAGTGTGGACGGGGCTCCACTACTTCAGTAGCAGACCAGGGGCAGGGCACCAAGTTAGGTGAGGCCTGAGAGCAGGGTATGGTTAGGCAATGTATATGTATGTTTCACTATGGTATTTAATCGTATGTGTATGGAGGGCGAGGCCCAGAGTCAGGCGGGGCCTAAGGGAAACATATCTGTATACCAGGCGGGGCTCAATGCCAAGTGGGGCCTGATGCCAGGTGGGGCCTGATGACGGACAGGCTCCGATGGCGGGCGAAGCCCGATGCAGCGGGCGGGGGGCCAGTTTGTGATTATGTTCTCACAGTTGTATATGGCATGTTTGGATCAGTAGATATGTATGGTATGTTGTAGGTTGGGGAACTCACTAAGCTTCGTGCTTACGGTTTTCAGTTTTGGTTTCAGGTATTTCCGGTAGCGGAATGAAGAGCTCGGGATGATCGCATGGCACACACCAAGAAGTTTAGCTTGGGATGTTTACTCTGATAAAATGAATAAGTGTTTTGGAAAAGATACTCTGATTTGTCATATAGACCCCTTTTTGTATGTTTGAATGACTTAACGCTATGGAATAGTAATATTTTTAAAAGAAAATTATGGTCTTGATTTTTGGGATATTACAGATACCACTGAAGGGTTTTGAGCATTCTAACACTCCTAAGGTGTACATGCAACCCTAAGGTGTTGTTTGTTTTTTAAAAGAGAAAATGCGTGAAGTCTGCGGACCACCTCTACAATCCTCTGTAGCAGAAGAGGTAGAACAAACGGCTGCAACATGTAATAAAAAATATGTTTTTTAACGTCTGCAGACTGCTGCAGTAAGTTAAACTAAGGCATGAAGAGGTTTGAAGTAGTTGGTTTAGTGTTGCACCACGTAGCACACATGCAACAGTTTTTAAGTCAGAAGTCTTCTGAAAAACAAACAACTGCGAAGGGCCAAGTGTTGCGCGTGTGCTGCGCGGCGCAACAATAAGTGGTCTGAAGTGGTTTAAAAAAAAACAACACCTAAATACCTTGGATCTATGTTTTCTCTATTATATATGCAAATATCAATATTCCAAGGTATTGTTCTAACTAGCATAATATGAAGTGCATATAATATAAATTCTAGTAGAATCACATACCTCTTTGTTGTAGCTTGATTCCATGGAACTTAAGATCCTAATGCCTCAAATGTGACACCTCAAATGGTTCACACAACAGCACCAACATCTTGGAATAACTTGAGAGAAAAGGTTCCTATGCTTAAATCGGCTAGCCCTCATGTGTACACACATTAGTTCCAATTTCTTGAGCCATGGGGTCATTATATATAGTGGCTATTAGGGTTACACCATGTAACTCATGTCTTTCCATATTCTTCATGCTCCATGGGTTAAAACCTTCATGGAGTATCCATAGGTTACTCCATGGGTTTAGCCCAACATCAAGAATTATGGATCATAAGCCCACATATATAAGAATGAATGATTTACACAATCAATCCCCATATATTTAATTAGTCTCCTTTTGATCACAAAGTTAATTCAAAATTAGTTCTTGATCAATACTAATTAAATAATATGATTTCATATTAATATATTAGAACTTATAATATATTAACAAATCATAAATATCCTTTTCTCACAAAAGTCTATCCAAATTGTTCCGATGCCATGCAACCCAAATGGACCATGCCAATCGGGTCAAGTACATACCAATTATAGTTACGGACTTAGACACTAGTCCAACAGAAGGTAGTATTGGGCCCATACTACTGGAAGTACAGGATATGTTCCTGAGACAAGGACGAACTTCGAGATTCTAAGGATGCCTGTATAGTGAGAGTTCCTTCGATTTTTATGTTGACCGTTTATATGTTTATATTTTAGTTTGAGTATGGTGGTGGTCACCCGAGGAGGTGGTTCTTGCTCTGTTTCTGGTTTTGGTTCTGGCTCGGGCACATATCTGATTGATGAGAGGCTACGCGAGTTTATTGCGGCCGAGGTCACTCGCGGTATCTTGGATTCTACTGTTTTGATGTTTGGTACCATCAAGGATGGGATTATGGTTCTTCTAGATGAATGGCTTGGGGACACCAGGTACAGGCAGTTGTGGGCCAAGCTAAGAGGCAAAAGACTTCTGATTCGCATTCTAGGGGCCACCAGGGTCGGAGTCGTTGTGGCAAGTGCGGAAAGCCGCACATTGGGTCATGTCGATCAGCGGGTTCGGGTTGTTATAAATGTTGTCATATTGGTCATATGAGTAGGGATTACCCCCAGAGTGCATTGATCTATTTCCAATGCAACCAGACATGCCATAAAATGGCTAATTGTTTGAGGTTGTTAGGAGGGGCAGTGGCGGTGCCTGCACCAGCCAGCTTGAGGGTTACCGATGGCCGTTAGGGCAAGGTAGAGACACCTATGGTGAAGAGTAGGGCACTTTAGTTGAGTAATGATGAGGCTCGAGCAGCACTGGATGTGTTTAACGGTATGTTATTTTATTATATCTTTTAATGCTTTCCTTATTTATGCTTATATAGTATATGATCATATATCGGGACTGTCTTAGTCAATGGTATGGCAGCTCATGTTCTGTTTGATTCGAGTGCTACCCGATACTTTGTATCTCATGCGCTTAGCAAGAATTTTAGTGATGCTCCCAGGACTCTGGACTATCCGTTGGAGGTTAAGATTGCTGATGATCGTTCCGTGATGTAACATCCATAAAATTCATGAAAATTTTAAACTTTTAAAACAATACAAAAATCATCATTGTTTACAAATAGTCCCAAAATTATGAAACAAAATATGAGGAGGTGCACGATCACGCCTTCGCCTTCACGCGATCCACTGAAGTCCCTAAAACATAATCCAAATTTGTAAGCCCAACGCTTAGTAAGTTTCCCCCAAAGTATCAGTACATAAAAAATAGCACAAATACAAAACAACATACTATGGGTCCAATCAACCATCGGGTTGGAATACCTCAGGCCCATTAACTATCAGGTTGGAACGCCAACATAATTTGGGTCCAATCAACCATCGGGTTGGAATACCCTAGGCCCTCAACCATCGGGTTGAAATGCCAACATACTATGGGTCCAATCAACCTCGGATAGAATACCCTAGGCCCTCAACCATTGGGTTGGAATGCCCCGACCTATCGTCCTGCGCACAAAGTAGTGAATCCTTAGCCACCAACCAAACATGTGCACATTATACATATAACCATACTATTAGACAACTAGCAAATAAATAAACAGATCTTACATATCACTAAGCATATTATCATCCTATCTACCAAGATACGGATGTAACAGATTACTAACACATGATATGCACAACAGGGTATCATTCCAAGGGCTGACATTGGTGCCTTCGACCCGCAAGTACAGTGAGGAAACTCACCTCAAGGATAGCCAAAACCTACAAATGTTGCGGCTGCTGCGAAACGGGTCCAAAGACTGAGCCAAACCTAAAGCTAAACTCAGTAAATAACCATGGCTAGACTCAAACACTAGGCCCACAAATGCTCCAATCCCATTGGTCCCACTAAGTCCCAAATCCATTGGGCACAGTAAGGCACAATATACAATCCTGGGCCCAACAGGGCGAGCCCAACAAGACAAGAAGTCCAACACTCCAAAGTAAACCTTCAGTCCAAACTATGTACAGCAAACAACACCTAAACCAAGCCCAAAGCTCAAGAGTCTAAAAGATGGCCCAAGGAAAAACCCATTGATGAGCCGAACGTTGGGCATTCCCTTGTGGAAAGTTGGACGTTCTTCACTAGCAAACAACTCGTGAACCTTAGTCAGAATGATCGGCGCTCACACGTTGACTGCTAAAAATGATCTAGAATGTCCCAACTTGGTGACTTTGCATGCTCCAAAAGGTCCCAACTTCAAGATATAACACTCAACTTCCATAAAAGGGATTAAACTCGTGCATGGGGCTTATACAACTCTGAAGATGCAAACTTTATGAATCTAGAACCTCAGAAACACCAAGAGGAGAAACTCAAAGCTTGTAGAGTGATTACAAAATAATAGACCTCAACTACAGGATCACAAAGGGACTAAAATCCATTAAGATCTATATCTAAGCTTCTAATGAGAAAGGTTAGAGCTTTATACTTCAAATGAACTGGAAATAGAGCAGAGAACCAAGATCTATAAGCTTCTACTTGAACCACCACCTTGCACCAAGCTTCACTTCCTTGAATGGGCTTCAAACACACACAATGAGCTCACAACACTCTTGGAGGCTCTAGGGTTTCGAGATTAGGGTTTGGCAACTATGAAGGCTGGAAATGAGGCCAACAACTAGGACTTATGGTGTTTAAATATGTCTAAAACCCTCAAAATTAGGGTTTGAGCTCCACGAGTAAACGTCCTATGTTCCCCAAGGGAACGTCCCGCGCTCGAGCTCTGCCTCCAAAAGTCCAAACTTGGAAGAAATGATCCCTCCTCCCCCTCAAACTTGCAAAACAAGGACAAAAAGAAACAACCTGATATATAAGGGACCAAAAATGAATGCTACCTTAATCGAGCGTTACAACCCCCCCCACTAGATCTAGACTTTGTCCTCGAAGTATGTTGTCGCGAACAAGTTCAGATACTACTCCCGCAAATCCACCTCCGGCTTCCAGGTCCACTCGAAGCCCCTCCAATGCTGCCATCGTACCTTCACCAAAGGTACTTCCTTGCTACGCAGAACCTTCACCTTCCTCTCTAAAATGGCCATGAGCCTCTCAACATAGTTTAGACGCTCATCAATCTGAATATCATCCAAAGGCACAACTGCGTCCTCATCTAATACGCACTTTTCGTAGTTGCGAGACATGGAAAGTGCTATGAATCTGACTGAGCTCCTCAGGAAGATCCAATCTATAGTTGACCTTGCCAACCCTGGCAATGACCCGAAATGGCCCAATATGTTGGGATCCCAACTTCCCCTCTTCCTGAAGCAAATCACACCCTTCTAGGGTGAGACCTTTAGCAACACCATGTCCCCTACCTGGAACTCAAAATTAGATTGGCGTCAGTCGGCATAGCTCTTCTGCCAACTCTGGGCAGTCTGCAATCTCTGCCAGATCTACTGAACCATCTTTGTAGTTCGCAGAACCACCTCGATCGGCCCCATAACCTTGTGACCAACCTCGCCCCAACAGACTGGGGTACGGCATCTCTGCCCGTATAAGAGCTCAATAGGCGGAGCACCAATGCTGGAGTGAGAACTATTGTTGTAGGAGAACTCTGCAAGAGGCAGGTAGGACTCATAACTCCCACCAAAATCAATGACACAGGCTCGTAGCATATCCTCAATAGTCTGTATCGTTCGCTCACTCTAGCCGTCGGTCTGCGGATGGTAACTGTGTTGAAGTGTAGCCTCGTGCCCAGTTCCTCATGGAACTTATGCAAAAAACAGGAGACGAAACGAACATCACGGTCTGAAACAATGGAGACCAGAACCCCATGGCAAGCAATGATCTCACAAATATACACATCAACCAACTTCTTGGCCGATAAACTATCCCGAATCGCCAGGAAATGGGCGCTCTTGGTCAATCGATCCACGATGACCCAAATAGCATCAAAATTATTTGCCATCTTCGGAAACTTGGTGATGAAGTCCATCAAAATCTGCTTCTATTTCCACATGGGATCCTCCAGAGGCTGCAACTTTCCATGTGGCCTTTGATGCTCAGCCTTGAATATCCTGCAGTTCAAGCACCTCTCAACGTACCAGGCGATATCCCTTTTCATACACGGCCACCAATTGCTCAATCTTAGATCTCGATACTTCTTGGTGGCACCCGGATGGATAGAAAAACGAGACTTATGAGCCTCCTCCAATACAATCTGTCTAACCCCATCAGACATAGGAACCCATACCCGACCACATCGGGTCAACAATCCATGGCTATCCGAAACAAATTTGGTGATCTCACCCCTGATCCTCTCAATCTTCCAGTTCTCTTCCCGAACACCCTCGGCCTGAGCCTCCCTAATCAATCCGAAAAGCGGGGTATCCACAGATATCCTCATACATGACACCCAATTAGAAGGTCCAGCCGACTTGCGGCTCAAGGCATCCACCACCACATTTTCTTTACCTGGATGGTAAAGGATCTCGCAGTCATAATCTTTGACTACGTCCAGCCACCTGTGCTGCCTCATGTTCAGGTTCGGCTGATTCATAATGTGTCTCAAGCTCTTGTGATTTGTGTAGATAGCACAACGGACCCCATAAAGATAATGCCTCCAAATCTTGAGGGCAAAAACCATAGCCCCCGGCTCAAGATCAGGTGTGGGATATCTCGTCTCATGTGGCTTCAGCTGTTGCGAAGCATAAGCTATCACTCATCCTCTCTGCACAAGAACAACCCCAACCCAATGATGGATGCATCACAGAAAACCACAAATCCTTAATTCCCTCTGGGAGGGTCAAAATTGGGGCCTCACATAGCCTCTGCCAAAGGGTCTCAAATGCTGACTGTTGCTCAGGGCCCCACCGGAAATCCACCCCCTTCCTCGTTAGACGAGTGAGGGGAACTGAAATCTTGGAGAAATCCTTAATAAATATCCGGTAGTACCTTAAACTCCTGATATTCGAGGGAGATTTCGGAACCTCCCACTGCATCACCACCTCGATCTTGGTCGGGTCGACCTGTTGGATTAGGTGTCTAAGCTCATAACTATTTTGGTATATACTTCACCCGATTGTGAGCATGGTCCTTTTGGGTTGCCTTCACCATAGCAACTGATAAGATGAACTAAGGAGAAAGAGGATTAATTATGATTTATTAATATATTATGTGAATAATATATTAAAAGAGAAATCATATTGTTTAATTAATATTAGTCAATAATTAATAAGAATTAATTTTATGGCTAAAAGAGATTAATTAAATAAAGGGGACTGATATTGCAATTATATGATAGTTGCAATTGGGCTATGGATTCCTAATGGCAAGGGGATTGGACGCAATCTATGGGAAGCCCATATGGATTTTGTCCAAGGGATTTCAAGGGGAACTCCATGGGTTGCTTAAAGCCTAAGCAGAGAAGTAGGGTTTCACCTGAAACCCTAGTAGCCCACACAAGTATATAAAGACCCCTATGGCTCCCAAAAACATGGCTAACACTTCTAAGAGAACCCTAGACGTTTTTGGAGCCTCTTCCTACTTCTCTTAAGTCATCTTGTTGCTCATGGGGTTTGTGACTCCGTTAGAGGTGCAACATTTGAGGAACTAAGCTTTCAAGAGTCAAGATCAAGGAGATTTGTAATTGTTATTGCTACATAATAATCAAGGTAAGATCTAAACCCTTTTATTATGATAATATTGAATACTGTTTGCTAGATCTAGGGTTTATGAGCTTTGGATGATTATTGCATGTTCATTAGACAAACTAGATCCAAAGTTTTAGGGTTTGCATGTACACCATAGGATTGATGTAGTGCTCAAAACCCATCAGTGGTATCAGAGCCTAGGCTGTTTGTTTGATGTATTTGATGTTTTACATGATCATTCATTGCTGATAGTCGAAAATTATGCCTTCTGGAGCCTGGACTCGTCGAGCCCATAGGTGCACTCGCCTAGTCCACTAGAAACTCGTCGAGTCCACTAGGAACTCAACGAGTCCATCCCTGACTCGACGAGTTAGATGGTCAGAAGGAGGTAATTACCAAAAAGCGTTTTTTATTGATAAAATCCGATTTTTATTGATATTATGTGATTATTCTTGCCAAAGTAGTAGATAATTGTCAATTAATTAGATAATCATTGCCTTATATGATAAACTTGATTTGTTTGAATTATTTTATTGGATTATCTTTCCATAAAATTCAATTAGGTCAAATTTAGATAATTACCAATTATTTGATTAATTAAATTATTTGTAATTTGATCTAGAAATTTTTGAAAAATTTCAAAACTAGCCCTCAAGTTTTGGAATTTAAAATTTAAATTAAAAGGTATTAATTTTGAAATATTAAATTCGAAGACCCTAGCTTTTTGAATAGTTCAAATTACACCCTTATAGTTTTATTATATTAATTAAGTGTATAATTAAAAGAGAGTTAATAAATCCATAATGATATGGGTTGTATTTAATTAAATTAAAAGTATAATTTTGTTCAATTAGACCACATAGTATCTTAAAAGTGTAAAATACACCCTTATACTATATAAAATTAAAAGTCTAATATTATATATGTATAAGTAAAATGCCAGTCTTACCGTTAGTAGGCCTCATTCACGAAACTAGTCTATAAGGGGTGTTTAAGGAAGCGGTCTGTAAAATGACCGCCATTGGGTATCCACTCTTACCCATCGCACTCTTGACTAGTGGAGGGTCGTTAGCCGAACAGGTAGGATAGGAAACAACCTTCCTTATAAGTATAATGAATACGAAGTAACCAAACGCTTTTATAAATTCCCGAATCATAGTTACTTTAGAAAAAATGTGGAGTTGGTGCTATTCCATGAAATTACACTTTGTACCCTTGCTAAGACGTTAGTGGAGCGTGTGTGGTTAACCGGCACACTAGTTGGGCTCTAAGCAAAGGTGGAAAAGGGTGACTTGATGTTTGTCATAGATCGATAGAGCGTGTGTGGTTAACCGGCACGTCGATTAGGTGATTGTAGCATTGGGGGCACCATGTATATATGCATGGTTATCCACAACTTGTTTGTGATCCTCGGCATCCCAGTCACAAACGAAGGGCACACTCGAGATTTAAACATACCATTGAAAAGTTCAATGAATCTCAAAAGATCTAGGAGTTTCAATTCATTTAAAACTTAATTTTCAATTTTCGTTTTTCATGGTGAAAATTGGTAAATCGTCATTTACCTACCTTTAAATATTCTGCAATTTGGATTACGACATCCCTCTTTCAAATTGTAGAATGTTGTGTTAGGTCCTAGCCTTAATATCTCATTTGGGTGTTTTATTAAGGACTCAATCAACTTACTTGAATTTTCTCCCATTTTGTAGATGTCAAAGTCTTACAACTATGGTCTTCCTAAATCCGTTGGAAAAAGTTTTCTGCTTGAAGATGATGTTTCACGATTGGATTGAGAAAATGGAAATCACTCTTAACTTCCTCCACCTCCTCCAATAATTCTCCTTGACCCATGTGTTCGGAGACTTGAAAAGTTCAAGGTCACTCAAGCCCTCTTGGCGAAAAGACACGAAGATGGAAAGTCGGTATGCGCTCATGTCTTGGATATGAAGTTGCATATTGATAGATTGGGAATGTTGGGTGTCAATGTCTCGGAGAATTTGGGTGTTGACTTCGTTCTTCACTCACTTCCCGATTCATATGGTAAGTTCGTTAGAGAGTAATATATGATGGAACACGACGTGACCCTCATTGATTTGACATATTTGCTTATTGCTGTTGAATCAGAAATGATTTGGCACACTAGTCGAGAAAATTTGTCTGGTAAATCAATATCCCAACCTTCTATGGGAAATGGCAACATTGGAAGTCCATAAAAGTTTTCTCTACGCAAGAGAAAGGCTGAGTCTGAGATAGTCCCGTGTACCATTCCATAAGAATCCATATGTTTCTATTGCCAAAAGAGGGGACATTGGTTACGACACTGCCCAGACTACCAGAGAGATCTAAGAGATGGGAGAGTCAAGATGTATGACTCTGCTTCAGGTAAAATCCACTATCTAACTCTATTAAGTTTTCTATTTTAGATTCTTAATACATGATGTGATAAGATTGCGTTTTGTTGTAGGATCGAAGAAAAGAAAGGAAGCTTAAAGGAAGAAGTAAGCAGAGTCTGATCACGAAGAAATGGATTTTGATCGCATGATTTGATGGTCAGATTTTTGGAACTGCTACTTTTAGAGTTATGATAGATTGTTTAGGAATATGAAATAGCATAGTTTTCATTTGAATTTGCATTGTAAGGACAAGTTTTTCCGCACCTTTTCATAAATAAAATAAATTTTGAGTTTTATCTTATTTATATATCCTTGCAATGTTATTTATGAAAATTGATGCTTGTGTATTTCTATTGTAAGAAATATTAAGTGGATGTGATTCTTAGTTATGTTATTTATGGTAGTGTCATGTTTGTCTAAGTAAGGAAAGATTCCCATCGCTCAAGTATCAATTGGATAGAAGCTTGGAATCATATGATTTGAATCATGTGATGTATGGAAATCTTGGTACTTGGGAAATTAAGACTAATTCCTTGATCACACAAGTATGTGAGTCAAGAGAATGACTAATGGACTAGAACACAATGTTGTGCACTGGTTAAGTCCACCACAAATAACAATAATATTATACATCATAATTTACTAAAATCATAGTAAATATGGTTATGCTTACAAGATTAAGTATAATTCTAAATTATTGAAAAGTTTCAATAATAGCAGACCGAATAAGAAGAATCAATTAGGCAGAAAGATAAAAGTTTCTCCAATTTGGAAATAAGGTAGATACTGGAGAGTACTTTTGTATCATGTTCATGACCATCTTATTGATTATGAAACCATATCACAATTGATCCTCTAGGTAAACCTTAGTGCACTGGTACGGCAAAGAAGAGGAATCAGAAATTGTTGAAATGGTTAAATCAATAGGTGAATCATACTTCGTTCCAAAATCAAGTCTTAGAATCATACTCCAAGATTGTGACTTGAGTGACATATCTTAAGAAGTTTTAACACACTCATCAAATGTAGAGTAGAAAATGTTTTCTTACTCTTGCACGTTTGAAATTGGTAAGTTGTGATGTCTTGAATAAGACAAAGACCAACTAAGACGAATTGTGTGTAGTGGTTTGTCTTGATAAGAATCCGCAGTAACTCTTGAATATTTGTTCGTCAAGAAAAGTTTCTTGAAAAGAGAATCTTTTATATCAAGAGGTCAGTGGGAGTCTAAATGATCATGAAAAGGTTCAAGAACTAATCAAGAGTAAAAACATTAGACACTAGCACACGACTTGAGGTTTGTAACCTATCGTGTTGACATATTCTTGTTTCTGTGCTATTCCAATAAAGTTACTTCTGCACATGAGTTCTGCGAGTTCTCAATAAACTGCATAAAGGCAAGCACCTTGTTCAATGAAAGTACATTGACTAGTATAGGTGAGTTGCTAAATAACTTGGAAGCAATGGTGGGACCCTTGATGGCAAGAAATTAAGAATGAACAAGTACAATCCATATGAGTTTGGATTTGTTACAAACCTTGTCTTATGATTATGGTTATGAAAAAATCACATGTATAGGAACACATACACCATAAAATCTAAGTGTCATAAGGTTTCTCTCCATTTCATGAAAATGATTGTGAGGAAACGCTTTCACTAAGAGAGATTTTAAGGAGTTATATGTTGTGTAAATTGCATTCTCAAATTCGATTATGATTACGACATCCCTCTTCATAGTTCGAATTTTGAGATTTGCCAATTAATTTAAACATTTAAGACTCATTGCTATAAGTGCTGAAATTGTTTAGACACACATATAAGCTATCTAAGGAAAGGTGTATGAGGTTGAGAAGCTTAGATATAGGCTTATCAAAGCATATCGTAATAGAAATATGAACTTTAGAAGTCAATAAGTATTACTTTCTAGAAGACCAAATGTTTTCTGAATACGTGTGAAAGCTAGTGGGAGCATAAATGTTATGCTGGTATGGATATAATTATCATGTTAGTGGTAGCATGATTATTACTTTAAGTGTTGCATGTTAGCAATATTAATTATAGAAAACAAAAGTTTCACTTTGCATAGTTGCAAGGGTTGAAAAGTTGTTTTGCTATAATTAAGGGAGAGAATATTATACTTCGTTTCGAAATCTAAAAGCTTAGATCGAGAAATTTTAATCAAATTTAGTCAAAGGACATATATGGATTTTATGTTGAAAAGATTCAACTTAAAAGGATTCTATATATGGCAATATTATAGCAAGGAACTGGTAAAGTATCATGTTTTTCATTATGAATCATGTTCCATACGCTTTGGGTATAGGATCGATTGCATATGTTGTAATATTCGACCGTTCTAAAATTTTCCAAATGCCTAGGGCATTAAGAGGAAAAAGGGACTAAAACCAGTTTGACTAAAATAATTGAACAATTGTCATCGACAATCTAAGGTTCGCTAAGGATTGGTTGTTTGTGAGCATTTAGAAGTATAGTAACGAATGGACCATATCAACATTATTATGAATAGATAAGACTCTATTCACAATAAGTTGTTATATGGAAAATATGGAAATGTTTCCATATTGGGAGTTGGACGTTAAGTATTTATGTCTAGATTAGAAACTTTTATGCAAGGAGGATGTTCAAAGGAATGTACTTTGAATGTGAGACTTCACATCTATGGAATTTTCTTGTAACAATCTCCAATAAAGCACTTTGTAATTTCATTGACAAAGTCTTGGCGACTTTTGTGCAATAAGATTACAAAAGGATAATTGCATAAAATGTTAGAATCTAACATATTCTAGTAGTGGCGAGAATTTTGTGGTCTTACACTAACGATAAGGATTAGGGATTGTGAAATGAGCATCATTGGAAATGTTTTCAATTAATCTATTTCACAAAGTATGGACCATAGGTAAACAGAGTGTGCATGCTTGGTGCATGGGACAACTGCTGTTATAATTCAAGTAATAACTTGATTATCCGAAACATTATACAATGAATAATGTGTAATCAATATGGTGACTAAATAAAATGAGTGTTTATTTATACTCAAAAGTTTGGGGCCATATTGGATTCGATTATTCTTGTGTTTCACTTTGCATGTTTTGACTTCCTAGATAATAAGATTATTCAAACCATCCACAGTCACTCATGCTTTGGAAGTAGGTATGAAAGAAGACTATCATTAATTGGTTTGTAGATTGTCTAAAGTGTATTAGATATAGCAAAGGTTTGCTGTAACGTTCATGAGTGCTTATGAATATGATTTGAGCATTGGATTAAACCCACGCTCACTTGGATCACTTCATGGATTTTATCACGAGTGATTGGAGAGACGATAATATCTTATATTCTTGAAACCGAGAGGTGTGAGTTGTATTCAGCATGTTGGTTTCACATTGATAATATGTAAACGCACCAGTAACTTGGTGTTATAAAACATATTGTTGTGTGTGATTTGATGAGTAGGTTGTTGGGTCAAAAATATGGTTTATACTTTGTTATTCAAGGCAATTGTATTTTTATGTAATATTTTATGTGTTTACGGCTAGGTGGGTGTTTACGGCCGTAAACAGGTTTACGACCGTAAACCCGTTCACGGCCGTGAACTTGTGTTCGGCCCATGTTCCCTATAAATATAGGTGTAAGCGGTGAGGAGTGAATAGACATAGAATAGTGGAGGGGAGGTTATGTGTGTGTATTCTAAGGTGTTTTCTAGAGAGAGAAAGTGAATCTTGTGTAAGGAACTTCAATCATATCATCAATATATTCAAGATTCAAGTTATTCTTCTCATCCTTCTCTTCTATTTGATTTGGCATCATCCGTTTGATTGGAATTCCACACCATCAAACGGATCTGATTGATACTCAAGCATTTTGGGGACTTATAAGTGGTATCAGAGCTTGGAGTGTATCAATCAATTTTGTCAGATCTGGAGCTTATTTGATCTTATTTTGGAAGGATTTTTCGTTTTTGGATAGATCTCTGAAAATTTGCGGGAGGGGGGGTTGTTCTTCGCATTTTTGATAAAAATGAGTTTTTGATCGAGTTTTGGAGCAAAAAGGGGGTGAAAAGCGTTGTTTTTCATGTAATCTGCGAGGAGTTTACGGCTCGGCGGTTTACGGCCGGAGTTTACGGCCTGAATTTGCGGTCCTCGGTTTGCGGCCAGCACCTCACACCTCGCACGCCTTCTCATTCAGCAGCCTCGGTCTCGCACCTCGCCCTCGCACGTTCAACAAGCGTCACAGCAGGCATGCTCACATCGCACATCAAAAATAAGAAACAAACTGGGGGTGCCGGGGATCGAACCCGGGTCTCCTCCCAAACCAACCAACGCGCCTTACCAACTCAGCTAGGCTACTTGTTGTTTCAAGCCTTTTGATTTTAATTCAAAAGCTCTCACTATCGCACCTAAATTCGCATTATTTACACTTTCAGCCCAAAATTGAAAATCTTTTATTTTAAAATTCCATTTTCAACCAAAAATTTTAGTTTTGAAATTCTGACTTTTTACTTAAAATTTTGACTTTGAGTTTTAAATTTTGACCTTTGACTTTAAACTTTGATTTTCTCGTTTAACTTTTAAATTTTCAAATTTAGCTTTTCGGTTTGACTTTTGTGTTTAACTTTTTTAAATTTAACTTTTAAGGTTGACTTTTGAGGTTTATAGTCAAAGGGCATTTTTAAATTTAAGTTTGACTTTTAAATTTGTCCTTTTAATGGCTTTCGAGGTCTACGAGGGAAATGAAGACATGAAAGAGAGTCGTCAAGATATGTTAAGACAAAAGTTCAACATGTTCAATTATATCCCTAGAGAAACCTTGGAAGCTCAGTTGCAACGATTTACTACACTTAGTACTGAGATGAATATAGTTGGGATCTTCTTAATGAATTCTGAGATAAAAAAAAGCTAATGAATTCACTTCAAAAATCGTGGGATATGAATGTGGCTGTCATCAAGAAGACAAAAGATCTCAGTCTTCTTAGTCTTGCTGCTGTAATTGAAGAACTTGACGCTTTGAAGTGTGGAAAAACAATGAGTTCCGCAAACATCCCGGTCAATGAAGTTTCATGCTCTCAATCATGTGAAGCTACGATTAAACTTCTTCATGAACATAATGATTTGCTAAAAAGGGAAGTCGAGGACCTAAAATACGAAAGATATCAACTTAGGAAAGGACAGAAACCCCTGAAGGCTGAATTAGAAGCAAAAACCAAAGATTTTAGGAAGCTTCAGGAAGATTATAGAAATAAATGTGAAAATTATGACTATGTTAAGAAACAACTTGCTGAATTAACTGTTGAGCTTCACACATTAAAAAACAAATTTGTAACTGCAGATTTTGATTTTAGAAAATTTGATGTGTCAAACAAAGTAGTTGCGAATATGATAGACCATTGTTTGCAATTTAAAATTAACCGGCAAAGAGGTCTAGGGTATGATAGTATTCCTCCACCTTTCAATCATAACTACAAATCCATCCCTATGACACAGGAAGAAATTCACAGGGAGGCACATCTTCAATATGGCAAACCAGCTGGATTTGTGTCAAGAGGTAAAGTAGCAGAGGATGAGAACAAGGAGAACACCATTGAATAAACCAACATTTCCTTGAACTCTGAATTTATTGCTTTGAACTCAGCTGCTTCTGATCAACCTGCTATTAAGAAATACAGGCCACCAATTCCAGTGAAACAGAGTGCCTGTTGTAATTGTGCTTGTGGGAACAATAAGAGACAAGGCAAGGATACGCCACCAGGGGCAGGAAGAGATAACTTCATAGTGAAGAAAAAGACATGTTTTCACTGTGGAACACCTGGACACATTGCTAGAAATTGTTCTAATCGCGCATACGTTCTCTACTATGCACAAGGCTGGCAGAACGCACCAAGAGGGAGATACTTCAAAAGAAACCCCTCAAGGTCATGTTCAGACAATGGTTACTGGAATGCGCATAAGGCCAAGAATCAAAACCACAAGGCCAAGAATCCGAATCCCAAGGGGAAGAAGGGAATGTCGGCCAAGAAGCCCATTCGAAGAGATGCTCCAGTGAAACAAAGATCGGTTAGGTCAAAGTCATCTCAACGGCCGACATCAAGATCAAAAGCAAGTACTGAGCCACCCATCATATCGATAAAGAAATGGGTTAAATTCAACTACAAATGGGTTCCAAAGGCTCACTCTCCCAAATCTCCTAATGCTTCTAATATTTCTACATCTTCTGTTTGTGATAAGCAGGATATCCCGCTCTGTGTCAGAGTAGCTATGGAGGCATATCATCAGACTTCAGTTTGTTGATAGTGGCTGTTCCAGGCACATGATAGGGGACATCTCTCAACTGTACAACATTCAGACCTTTGTTTGAGAGTATGTGTCATTTTTGCGGGAAATAAAGAAAGAAAGAGATCACAAATTGGGTTAGTGTTTAATGACAAGAAGAATTTTTGGATCTGTTTTGAGATTATGTGTGCTGCTCTTAGACCTTCTGGATGCAAATTCAATCGATGAATTACAGTTTGCGTTTTCTTCTCTATACTCCTGGGTTTATCTTACTCTGGTTCGTTTTAAAGATAATTTTCATTTTCTTATAGTTTTTCATTAGTAGGCATTATTTGGGAAGTGATATCAAGAAAGTGATAACGGGCAGTCTAAAACATGTGTAAAGGACTAAAGTTGAATTGTCTAGACTCTGTGATCAATGTGCTGGTAGGCACGAAGGATTTGTGTAAGGTCCTGAAAATGGATCTTTACCAATGATCAAGCAATCACACAATCAAATGGAATGAGAAACAAAGTATAAACAGAATTGAAACAAGCTTGTACACGCTTATATTGCATAAAAACGTCTGGTACAACTTGCTCTGTGACTGTGAAGTATTGTGGCATCAACAACCAATAATGACCTACATAACCCCTATATATAGTGGACTTGGGTCGGACACTTGGTTTACGGCAGTAAACAGGCTTACGACCGTAAACTCACTACTTGGTCGTAAATTACCAAACAACCTACCAAAATTGCATAAAGACTCAAAAGAACTTATTACAATGAAAGCCTAGACCAAACCATTAACTAGACTCTTCAATCTCTCCGTTGGTTTGGTGCTAGCTTGAGCTTAGTATTTGTCGACCACCAGCACATCCGACTTCCCCATCGCTCCGTTCGATATCCGTTTGTCAATAATCTCCACAACCATAGATGTAAACTCTTTGGCAGCTGGCTCAAAAATTTCTTCTACAACTTTAATTTGATGATGGCTCAGCTGATGTATATCCCACCTTCCAAACTGAAGCAGGTATCGTTTGTTGTACAGGCGGATACATCACTTCTCCAGCTTGATGACAGCAGATGTTGTGGTTCCATCAAACACCCAGTACTCCATGGTTCGCAGAGATCCATATGGATGATCCTGAAGAATAGGAATCTGCTTCACTTGTTTAGTAGCTGGCCACATCATAGCTCGAAGAGGTTGATTGGTTTTAGGATCAATTAAACTTGGGTATATCTTAATGATTTACTCTGCAGTCTTCATGGAAGGAAAACCCTTGTGTACTTAATCTTCCAGGAAATGCTTGAACTGCGTAGCCTAGGGATTTTGAGAAACATTTGAAAAAGGGGCCTTTGATAGCTCTGAAAGATCAACACGTTCAAAGTATCGTGAAATCCCCATGAAACAATCCCTGACCTATCACCATATATATCTATAAAACGATTCTCTTCAAGATCTGTGAAGGTGATAGTAGGCTAATCTGCAGGAGCATTCTGGTCTGAGCTCCTCTTAAACAAGTATTGACCTTTTTCAGCAGATTTGGCCAGTTTGGCATGTAGTAAGGCCACGAAACTTGGAGCTTGAGCTGGCTCCTTTCCAAACCTATCAACAACATGTGATTTCAGAGCAGAAGTCACAATGGGATGAGCCTGGATGTGAAGATTAATCCTCAACTCATCATCAAATGTTTTGAACTTGTCACCAAGTTCCTCCTCTAACTTCGTCTTCAAGTCAAAGTAACTTGAAGTGAGAAGATTAAAGTGCTTCTGTAAGTCAGAGATCTGCTTGGTCTTCAAAGCTTCATCCTCTTGAAGATCAGAAACTTGAATCTTCAGATTTACATTCTCGCTCAAAAGATCATTGACTTGAATGCTGAGCTTTATATTCTTTTGATCAAGCACATTACCTCTCTTTTGAAGCTCATCAATAACTGAATCATCTTCTCTTGAATGACCTTCTCTAAAAGAAACTCCTTTAGCTCTAGAAGAAGGTCGTGAAGTTTGTTCCTGGGCAAGATGCATGGCTAGCCACACAGAGGCATCATCAAGATCTGCCCTAGGAGAAGAAAATCCTACTTGAGCAGAGGAGCCACAAACCTCAAAGGTAGTGCTAGTACCTCCACTAAAAGGTTCTGTTGAGACGATAGCAGGGGTAGTTGTTGGTGTAATTGGTAGGCCATGAGATAAGTCAGAATCCAGAAGCCCAAATCTAGGATCACGTCTTCTTCTCTTTGACAAAGGCTGTAAGGTCTAGACTATTGCATCATCACTCTGAAGTGGTTCAGTTGTAGGTGAAACAACATTAAGGAGAGGAATCCCTGACACTGTCACCATTGGATTTGTAGTATCAACCACTTGATCTGTAGTAACAAGTGTTGACTCGAGAACGTCATCAGAGTCCCTTATCTCCGTTATTCGATGAGCAACATCACTGTTATTGTCAAGCAATGTGTTGAGATTGACATTCGACAAAAAGTCTTCATTACATCGAAAGTTAGTCGGAATCTCATCTCTATCAAAGCCTGTAAGATCAAGGTCTTCATACTGATCAGTCTCAGTTGCATTCTTAGAAGACCCTTCATTGTAGTCACTTTCGACTTGGACTGATCGCAGGTCATGCTCCTCAGCTACAAACACATTGGGAGCAATTGTCTCTTCCCCTTCCTGATCTGACACAGTAATCATATCTCCTTCCGAGATCACCCTTTTTGATGAAGTAGGCTTAGAAGATATTTTGTCAGAGGATCTGTGAGACTCAGATGCCTCATTTGGCTCAGCAAATCTTCTGAAGTTTACAAGCGGATATAGTCCTTGAAAGACGACTTTTCCCTTGCGATTTTGTTTGATGAGCCCAACAGTGTGACGGCCTAAGGACTTCATATCAAGTGTATCTCCCTACTTGACCATATCAGGAAATTGTATGTTGATTAATAGCTGAATGAATCAGGGATACATCAAGAAGGTATCCCGTGTGATGGCTTTGATGTTGACCACAAACTCGTCTAGGATAAACCTTGAAAAGTTGAAGCCAATCCCCACAGCAAGAGAAACAATAGCTCAAGTGTTTCTCAAAGATATTTCATCAGCACCAGACCTCTTGTCGGAGATGCAACTCACGAACACATGAGTTAGGAATCTCCAATAGGGTAGCAAAAGCTTCTTCACTGTAGGAGGAGAGTCGCCTTCGTACCCCATCTTCTTCAAAATTTTCTGAGTGTCTTCAATCCCAATTTTAGTTAGAAAACTAGGTAGGTCATTGATCAGCAACGTCTCTCTAATGAACTGCTCATTGATCACAACCTTGCATCCTTTAACGATTGCATCCACAGTCACTGCTCCATCATCATCTCTTCTCATCTTAGCAGTCTGCCGGAACTCCATTATAATGTTCTCATAGACAACGGTGTTCATGGTGATGGCGGAGGCCAGGCAGCATTCTTTCAGTCCGTGAATCAATGACCTGAATTCTCCATGTGCAACTGGAGGATCTGCTAGTACAATTGTCAGGTTGTGCATATTTGCGAATTTTAAGCTTGCCATTTGATTTGCACTAAAACATACCAAGTAAGAAAAGAAAGATATTTGAGCAAAATAATATTTTAATTGATTTAAATTGAGCCCAAAAATTAATTATTTTACCCAAAATTTAAGTTCAAGGTCAACCAGGAGTTTATGGTCAACTTGGAGTTTACGTCCGTAAACCCATGGCAGTAAGCTTAGGGCCGCAAATGGAGTTTACAGTCGTAAGCTTGGGCCGTAAGCTCCGACAGACCCTTTTTCGTTGATTTCAGGCTCAAAACTCATCGATTTTGTGAAGCAAATGCATATCTATGGACGGAATCGTACTACCTTTGAAGTGATCGGAGCAATTTCATAGGAAAAACAATTTTTTTTCGAAGTTGAGAGGGAAAGGGAGAGAGTTTGTGGCAGGAAACTGAAAAGTGAGGGAGTTTCTGGCTGTAAACCCTTTATATACCCTTGACTATTTTACTTGCTGTCCACACAGTGTAAGGCACAATCCAATATTTCAAATAATTTTCAAAAAATAAAACTTTTGAGGATTTAAAAAATTAAAATAAAATAAAAAATAAAATTTGTAAAGTTTTAAAAAAATAAAAATAAAAAATACAAACTTTGACAAAATTTTTTGACAATATAATAAAAATTAAAATAGAAAAAAATTAAATTAAAAATAACATAAAAGAAAAGAAAATTAAAATAAAATAATTTCCAAAATTTAAAATCTTAAATTTTGATAACTACAAAATAAAATTAAAATGAAACAAAAATAAAAATAACATTAAAATAAAATAGACTAAACTTATCTAAACAAACACTGAATATAATTTTGTGACTTAGGGATCAAAGTTGTTAGACAACCTTGGTCTACTTCTCGGTACCTTTACCTTCATGTCTATGTCTGATCGATCGTCGGTATTGTGGTCCACTTAAACACGAAAAATTATGATAAAATTTGGACAAGCTAATAAAGACAAGATCCTTTTGATTCTATATTCATAAATAAATTTCCTAGGGACCATTTATCTGACGACGACCAGGGATGTTGTTGTCCACCTAAATTGAGCAACGAGATCCACAGACAATTTGTAAGTGTTCAATTTTAATTGTACTAGAACATGTTTCCCGCTTCCTGATACGCTCCAATAATCAAGAACTTCCAGAATACTCCTTACATCGGGTGAGCAGACAATTATTAAGAGAGAAGATAGATTTAGAATGCATATGCTATAGACCCAAGTCGGATCTCTTCCAATCACGCAGAGGAGGAAACATATGACTAACTAAAGTTTTAGAAGGATTGAGAAAAAGAATGATGCATATACTGTGTACCAGGTCAGATTGTAAGTCACGCAAAGGAGACAGTATATGGCTAACAGATAGAAAGAATTGCATAGATATAAGATGCAGAGAGATAGAATTGCATATGTTACAGTCCAGGTCGGATCTCTTGATCACGCAGAGGGGGCAACATATGACTAACAGACAGAAAGAAAGAACATAACCTTCTACAGACCTAATTTATCGGAATTCCCCAGTCACCCCATCAATACCGAAATTAAGGATAGAATCCGTATATCGAGGAAAAGTTAATCCACGGTTCTAGATACGAGTTATTTTAATGTGACCAGTACATTCCCATTTATATCTCCCTGCTCAACCTATACGAGCGTCATATTGTCAGTCTAAGCAGATCTAACTAGTTCAAGATTTGTCAAGTCCTTGAATTCCTTAAGTTCAACTCTTCCAAGTCAAGTTCAATTAGAATCTTTCATGCCTACCGGTGCATCGAACACAAAGCGAAGACAATTTAATTTTGGTTTGTTACGCATATTCAGATTATCTGTTATCACAAGATAATATCACTTCCCAACGCATCACCTACAAGCAAGACTATCAGCAACATGTTTTTGATTTTCTGATTTTTTTTATTGTTTTTGGATTTTTGAAATTTATAGTTTTTGTATGGTTTTTCGTTTATTTCTCCCCCTAAATTTGTGCATGGGTGAGAATGAAATCACTAAAATGCGCAAATTTAAACTAAGCTAACCAAAGATAAAATTGAAAATGAGAATTAAGAAAAATAACGTTAAAAATAACTTAAAATAAGAAAAAAAATAGAAGAATAAAATTAATCCTCAAAACAAATCATTTTCAAAAATCCCACTGGCACATAGAATCGAGTTTTGTTAAAAGGCTTGGTAAACAGATCTGCCACATTATTAGCAGTGGGAACCTATTCCAGCCGAATGAGTGAACGTTCAAAACAGTCTCTGATAAAATGAATTTTAATATCAATGTGCTTGGTTTTGGAATGTTGGACAGGATTTTTAACAATTTGAATCGCAGCCTCATTATCACAGTAAATGGGGGTTTCTAGATAATTCAAACCGTAATCCAATAGCTAATGTTGGATCCAGATAACTTGAGAGCAACAAGCAGACGCATCAACGTATTCCGCTTCAGCTGTTGAAGTTGAGACGGCGTGTTGCTTCTTGCACTGCCACAACACCAGTCGATCTCCAAGATATTGACACCCTCCTAAAGTTGATTTCCTGTCAAACTCACAACCTCCATAATTACTGTCAGCAAAAGCATATAAATCAAATTCGGAATTTTTTGGATACCAAAGACCTAATTGTGGGCTGCCTTTGATATACCGAAAAATTCTTTTGACAGCAATAAGATGTGAAAATTTAGGATTAGCCTGATAACGTGCGCATTGACAAACTGCAAACATGATGTCTACTTGCAGTAAGATACATCAACGATCCGATCATCGATCTGTAGTGTGTCTGATCTACGGATTCGCCATCAGCATTTGGAGTCAGCAGAGGTCTTTCGGTCATCGGCGTCGATGCAGGTTTAGCGTCTTGAAACCCGAACTTCTCAAGAATATCCTCCACATACTTGGCTTGATGTAGCAGGATTCCAGTTGAATTTTGTTTGACCTGAAGCCCCAGAAACATGGTCATTTCTCCCAATGAACTCATCTCGAACTGCTTTTTCATAATGCCTTCAAACTCCTTGCATAGTTGCGGACTGGTAAACCCGAAGATAATGTCATCAACGTAGATTTGAACCAGAATCTAATCATTAACAACATGCTTGATAAACAAGGTTTGATCGATAGTGCCATGAGAGTATCCATGCTCGAGCAAGTGCTTTGTAAGGGTCACATACCACGCTCGAGGAGCTTGATGTAACCCATACAATGCCTTTTCCGACTTGTAGACATGATTAGGAAACTTCGAGTTGATGAACCCAGGGGGATGATCAACGTAGATTTCTTCCTTCACCTTACCATACAAGAAGGTTGTCTTGACGTCCATTTGTTAACCAGTAAAATTCATATAGGAGGCATATGCAAGAAAGATACGAATAGCCTCCAAGCGAGCTACTGGAGCATATACCTCAGTATAATCAAGACCCTCGACTTATTGAAACCCGCAAACCACCAATCTAGCTTTATTTTGCACTATAACCCATGAATCATCCTGCTTATTTCGATAGACCCAGCGTGTGTCAAGAGACTTTTTGCTCTTTGGTAACTCAACCAATTTCCAAACCTCGAGTTTTTCAAACTGATTCAACTCTTCATGCATAGCATCTACCCAGCTAGGCTCATTCAGAGCCATTTCAACATTCTTGGGTTCTATTTGAGAGATAAAGAAAGAATAGACACATGTATTGACATCTCCACTCTGACTTCTGGTTTTAACTCCATCGCCCACCTGACCAATGATGTTCTCGATCGGATGATCGTGTTGAATTCTTAAGGGTATCTCTTGGCTGATATCATTAAGCGAGACGGGAATATTGTGAATATTGACATCTCTTTCATTTACTGATTGTTCCACACCAAATGACTCTGCTACAAACTCATTAGAAATGTCTTCAGGAAAGAGTAGTTCCATAAAAGTTGAAGTGACAGCGGAAGCATCTCTAGACATCAACTCTCTTTCAACAGGAGTGAGCTGTGTAGCCTAAGCATCAGGCGTATCATTCCGAATTGGAGATTTTGGACTATCATGTGGTACAAATGACTCCCCCTCAGGTAAAGTAGAAGACTCCCCCTCAAATGGTGAAGACGATACCGTTGGGGGTCTATAGACAACTTCTTCGTATTCGTCTTCAGAAACATTCTTCGAACCAGAGAAGGAACCAGATGAACTATCCGAAGACACATTTATAGATTTGAAAAGCGATGTGTAATTAAATAACCAATCCAGACCCACTCGAGCATCCGTTTCATTCTCCTCCAACCAGCGCACTTCATAGGATTCCACAATCTGCTTCGTCTTCTTATTGTAGACCCTATATGCGGTGCGTGCAGCATACCCTACGAAGTAACAATCATCGACTTTGGCATTAAACTTTGGGTTGGACTATAGGTGAAGAAGGGTGCAAGGGCAGCCAAATACATGGAAATGACTGACTGATGGCTTGTGACCATATAGAATCTCATACGACGTCTTCATCTGAGCTTTGTTGATCAACACACGATTCTGAATGTAGCAAGAAATGTTAATCGCCTCGGCCCAAAAGAAGACCGGTAATTTGGAGTCACACAACATTGTCCTTGCAGCGTCTTTTAAAGTTCTATTTCTCCTTTCAACAACACCATTTTGTTGAGGTGTGTGAGTGGAGCTGTATTGATGCATAATCCCTTTTTCTGCGCAAAAATTATCTAGAATAGAATTCTTGAACTCTGTTCCATTGTCGGTACGAAGCGCCTTCACCTGATTGTTGGTTTGATTCTCAATCAGCGCTATGAACTTCTTTATCAGATCTGCAACCCCAGCTTTGTTGGATAAGAAGAAGACCCACGTAAAATGAGAGAAATCATCAATCACAACCAGACAATACGAACTTCTGTTGATGCTTAAGACGTTGACTGGACTGAACAAGTCCATATGGAATAATTGGAGCACCTAACTGATTGAGTTAACTTGTTTTGGCAGGTGTGGTTTTCTATGATGTTTACCCTGGGCACATGACACACACTTCTCAAACGTTATAAAATCTCTGACAGGTAGACCACAAACCATCTCATTCTTTGCAAGACGATTTAGGTTTTTGGTGTTTGCATGACCGAGTCTTTGGTGCCACAACATTGCATTTTGTTTTGAGACCTTTGAAAAGAGGCAAGTAACTTGTTTGGGAAGGTTGCTATTCATATCCATAATGTAAGCCTTTTCATCCCTCTTAGATTTGACAAGAATCCATTCTTCCGGGATGACAATGCTTGGCTTGAAAATCATACATTCCTTGTCAGTGAAATGTGTAGAATAGCCTTTGTCGCATATCTGAGACACTCAACAAACTATGCTTTAACTCGGGAGCAAAGTTGACATTCTCGAAACTTAACACTCCATTTGTAACGGTTCCTCTCTGAGTGATCTTGCCACCTTCTCCACCCGCAAAGGAAACATATCCCCCATTAAAAGATTGAATGTTGTTCAGTTGGGAGATATCTCCTGTCATATGCCGGGCGCAGCCGCTGTCGACGAACCAAGGTCTGACGACATTCCCCCACAACTGTCCCTGTAAAATGTGCGGGATCATTCAGATTTGGGAACCCAGGTCATCACTTTCCCGGGTATACCCTTTGCTTTTTCAGATTTGTCATTATTTACTAATTTTTCAGAGGATACTAATGATGGATTGGAACTTATTTTGGGCATCCATTGGTAATTAGGTTTTCTAACAGTCACCGATAGTTTTGAAATATGATTCTTATCAGTTTGCATTGAGCACTTGGGTTTTCTACTTGAAGTGGTTGAAGACCTGTAGCTGCTCCTTGACGAAATCGATCTTGGCGGGGCCATGTTCGGTTTTGGCAAACTGTTTGAGACTTTGTTATGAAATACCTTTTTGTTATTTTGAAAAAATTGCCTGTTTTCTACTACGATCATCCTTCCAATCATCATTCCGAGAAGGAGCTCCAAAGGACTTTCTAGTTAAAGACCTTCCTCTAAATTCGTTCTCTCCTCTTTCTGACGTATAATGTACAAACATTCTATTAGGACAATTCCTAACTATATGACCACCAATACCACAATTGAAATAAATCTGTTTGTTATTGTTAAAACCTGTACTGCCTTTTTTAGATTTATATTCCATACTGACACCCTTGCTTTTCTCACATGAACATGAACAAGAACTAGGTTGTGAGATAAGTGAGGGTGTATCAGATGGAGTGACTTGTGGAAAAGGTTAGTTTTTATCAGCATCATTACAAACATCAGAATTATCAACCATATCATCAAACACTTTAAAACCATTCAAACCAATATCAGAAGGTGTAGAAAAATCACAAAAACATTGTCACTTTCAACATCAGAAAAAATAAAGTCTTTATTTAAAACTAAAACTTCAGGTTCAGACTCAGTTTTATTATCAGAAATAGATCCTTCAACTTTGTGCTTTGACTAATTTAAGGATTGATCTGCAAGGGAAGTAGAAACGTTAGTATTTTCAACATTAACAAATCCTCCTAAAACAAAACATGTTGGTTTGCGATAACCCATGAATGGTTCGTTGGCAATATCCTCTTTAGTCAAAGGGTGATACTAATAAGTGTGATTAAAAGGAGGAGGTACATTATCGTATCCCAAACCTTTTTTCTGGTTTTGTTTAAACTACAGGCAATGGTCAATCATGTTGGCAACTACCTCGCTTGATAAATCATATTTTTTAAAATCAAAGTTTGTTGTATCAAATTTATTCTTTAATGTATCAAGCTCGGCAATTAAATCAACATTTTGTCTCTTGACATAATCATAGTTCTCACATTTATTACTGTAGTCTTCCTGAAGTCTCTTAAAGTCCTTTATTTTTGTCTCTAATTGGTCCTTTAAGGGTTTTTGTCCTTTTCTAAGTTGATAGCCCTCATATCTAAGGTCCTCTACTTCTCTACGTAATGATTCTATTTCCTCATGAAGAATTTTAACATAATCAATACAAGTTTGAGAGCAAGAAGGCAAACTTACCTTATTTTTCTTCGGTTCAGAAGTAGAAGATACCATCAATGTAAAATGAAGCTCCGTCATCTTTTCCTCAGCTGCAACACTCTCCACGGAGGCTTCATCTTTAACTTGCGCCAGGTGAGCATTTTCAGGTTTTGAAATGTTCAGGGCCTGAATCTGGTCCTCCCATTCAAATGACTGAGCAACCATAGCCTTCTCACTGTTGAACTGAGCACCTCCCCGATTGTATCCCACTGCAACCATTGTCCGGTCATTGTTTAATCTTCTATCCAGCTTCGGGCACTCACGAGCAAAATGACCCGGCTCGTGACAGTTGAAACAACTTAGCATCCCTTTGTTAAACCCTACTTTTTTGTCAGCGCTCATCCCCGAGTTATTCTTCCCTATCTTCATCGCAAACTGCTTTACCCTGAACACTTCCATGGCAATTTTCCATGTAATATCTATTTCTTCCACGTCTTCTGGATTAATCTGATCCAGATTAGCAAATGACAATTATGGTGGAAGATCTCCAGCTACAAGAGCATTGTAGTAGTTAACAAGTCCTGTAGCGAGAGCAAGATTTTCATCACACTCCTTAGCATTTGAGGGAGAAGCCACATTTGAGGAAGAAGCAACTTGAGAAGCAATAAACGATTGGTTCTGAGAAAAAGGCATGGATGATGTAGCAGGAAGTGAAGTAGCTGATGGAGTGGAAAAGGATTGAGTCTGAGCTTGCTGAGCAGCAAAAGGTTGACCTGTAGAGGGAAATGTGAGATATGAAAGAGCATTGTTAGATGAAATCCCAAGGTTTGCAATTGAATACGAATTCACATGATTTATCTCCTGCTGTTTATCATCAATATCACAAGCCTTGATGATCGCAATCATTTCAGCAAGAGTAAGCCGATTTAGATCGTTGGTCTTCTTGATGACAGCCACATTCATGTCCCATGACTTTGGGAGAGCATTCAGAAGCTTTTTATTTATTTCAAACTTTGTCAAGAAGATCCCAGCTATAGTCATCTCAGTGGTGAGAGTTGTGAATCGTTGCAGCTGCGCCTCCAGGGTTTCTACATGAATGTAGTTGAACATGTTAAACCTTTGTCGCAGCATATCCTGGCAGTTTTCCTTCATGTCCTCATTACCCTCATATACCTCAATCAAAGCTTCCCACAAAGCTTTTGCTGAAGTATACTCTCTGAAACCTCGAGCTATATTAGGAGATAGAGCCATGGTTAGAGTGGCCAAGGCCCTTTCCTATTCTTTCACTTTCTCAAAATCTTCATCTGTGTAATTTTCAACAGCTTTGTCAACTACTTGCCCTACGACAGTTGTGGTTATTCTGAAGGAACTCTTGATGATGCTTCTTCAAATCTTGAAGTCCTTCATTTTAATGCACTTCTCTATCCGGTATTTCTATTCAGGAAAACCATCCGCAGACAGCAGTCTTGGAATGCGTGTAGTGGTGCCCATGACAGAATCCAGCTCATGATGATGTGTTTCACTTTGAGAATCCATTTATTTTGATTTTAAAACTTAAAAAAATTAAAAAAATAAAATTATCAAAGTCGAGTTTACGGTCAGTGTGTTTACGGCCGTAAACTATGTTTACGATCGGGTGTTTACGGTTGGGGTGTTTACGGTCAGGCAGTTAACGGTTCTTTAAGAAGCACTGATTACGGTTCAAGAACACACTTTACGTCCCTTGAATGTGCTTGAGTTTACGACTATAAATAGGATTTACGGTTTTAAGCTTTTGGCAGTAAACTCCCAAAAATCTTAGAAAACTCAAGTTTGATGCAGATTTGACCCCCTTTGCTATGAAAACACCAAACCCTAATCTCGAACACTAAAGAATATGAGTTCAAACGGATGAAAACTCGATTGAATGATGCTTTGACACCAGTTCTGCTCTGATACCAATTGTAAGGTCCTGAAAACGGATCTTTACCAATAATCAAGCAATCACACAATCAAATGGAATGAGAAACAAAGTAGAAACAGAATTGAAATAAGCTTGCACACGCTTATATTGCATAAAAACGTCTGGTACAACTTGCTCAGTGACCGTGAACTATTGTGGCATCAACAACCAATAATGACCTACATAACCCCTATATATAGTGGACTTGGGCCGGACACTGGGTTTACGACCGTAAACAGGCTTACGGCCGTAAACTACCAAACAACCTACCAAAACTGCATAAAGACTCAAAAGAACTTATTACAATGAAAGCCTAGACTAAACCATTAACTAGACCCTTCAATTTGAAAGCGTGGATTTAGATAGGATTGTTTGGACTGGCCGTACGAAGCTCGGGTAGATTGAGCAGCGAGATAAACACGGGAACCTACAGGATACACTAAATTAATACGCATCTAGAACAGTGGTTCGAATTTTCCTTGATGTACGGACTTATGTCCTTAATTCTGGTTCTGATAGGGCGAGTAGGGGATTCTGATAAAGTAGGTCTGTAGGAAATTATTTTCTTGCTTTCTATCTGTCAGTCATATGTTGCTTCCTCTGCGTGATTGTAAGAGATCCGACCTGGATTGCAACATATGCAAGTCTAATTCTATGTGCCTCCTTATCTATGAAATTATTTCTATCCGTTAGTCATATGTTGTGTCCTCTGCGTGATTGAAACATATCCGACCTGGAACACATCATATGCAACATTCTACCTCTCAATCCTTCTATCTCTGTTAGTTATATATTGTCCCCTCTACGTGATTGAAAGAGATCCGACCTGGGACACAGCATATGCACCTATTTCTAAATCTGACTTCCTCCTTAATAATTGTTTACTCACCTAAAGTAAGGAGTTCTTTGGAAGTTCTTGATAACCAGGGTATATCGGGAAGTGGGGAACACGTTCTAGTGCAACTAAAATTGAACCATTTAGAGGTTGTCTGTAGATCTCGCTGCTTAACTTAAGTGGACAACAATACCCATGGTCGTCGTCAGCTAAATGGTTTATTTAGAAAAGTTTGTCAATATCCTTCGTGTTTAAATGGACTGCAATACCGACAATTGACCAAATCTGTTCATGAAGGTGAAGGTACTGATAAACAAGTTAAGACTGTCTCACAACTTTGATCCCAAACATTTTTCTTTTTGTTAAATTTGTTCGTAGTTTTCCTCTATGCAAAAATTTAGGGGGAGAATTTAAAAAACAAAAAAAAAACAAAAATTAGAAAAATTAAAAATTAAAAACAAACAAACAAACAAAAATCAGAAAATTCAAAATCAAAAATAGTGTTATATTCTGTTTTATTTCTTGTTCAAGAAAATCAAAAATCCAAAAATATTTTTGTTCATGTTTTATTTTTTTTTCAGAAAATATGAAAAACCCAAAAATATTGTCTGCTAAATTTTCTTTTAGTTTTGTTT
Source organism: Lactuca sativa (assembly GCF_002870075.4). NCBI lineage: Eukaryota > Viridiplantae > Streptophyta > Magnoliopsida > Asterales > Asteraceae > Lactuca > Lactuca sativa. The sequence goes on along the minus strand of NC_056625.2, from coordinate 72,745,093 downwards.
TGTCTTGAAAAGTGAACTCAGGTGAAGATGAAACTCATGGAGTTTGTGTCGACTATTTCTAAGCCAAGGCTTCATCCGTGATCATCGAAGAATTCTCATTCGAAGGAGCAAGAAATAAAGATTATTCTTTCGACATTCAATCTTTCAACCCCAGAAGCAAGGTGAAGCTGAAATTGAAGATTATGTGACAGATTGCATTAAAGTCTCCTCAATCAGTCTGCTGTTATCTTAAACTTGCTGAAGTGATCCAGAAGATTTGTTCTCTCTGATATTCTCTCTGAAAATTCTCAAGCTGAAAGCGCTATCTTTCAAGAATCAGTACAAGAACACTCCTCACTCAATGTGCGTTCAATGTCAAATTCTGTAGAAAATCCAAAATGCTCAAGATGAAGTCATTCTTTGAAGATTCATCAAGTTCATCTTGAAGTTGTAACGAATTTGAAGATAAATGTTGAAGCCAAGCTTACGATGAAGATTGACAAGAAAAGCCAGCTACTTTTTAGGGGGAGCTTGTTCAGTCAATTAAGAAAAGAAAGCTATAAACCAAGGGGGAGATTGTTGGGTAAAAATATGGTTTATACTTTGCTTTTCTGGGCAATTGTATTTTTATGTAATATTTTATGTGTTTATGGCTAGGTGGGTCTTTACGGCCGTAAACACATTCATGGTTGTGAACTTATGTTCGGCCCATGTTCCCTATAAATATAGGTGTAAGGGGTGAGGAGTGAATAGACATAGAATAGTGGATGGGAGCTTATGTGTGTGTATTCTAAGGTGTTTTCTAGAGAGAGAAAGTGAATCTTGAGTAAGGAACTTCAATCATATCATCAATACATTCAAGATTCAAGTTATTCTTCTCCTCCTCCTCTTCTATTTAATCAAGCATCATCCGTTTGATTGGGATATCGCACCATCAAACGCATCTGATTGACACTCAAGCATTTTGGGGACTTACATAGGTACAAGCGAGCATTGAGTCAAAGTTTATCCATTCCTTTTACCCAAAGTAGGATAAAAGCGATATTTGTGGGCCCCTCGATGATTTAGTGATGACACCCTAAGCGCTTGGCCAAGCCGGGACTAAGTTGAAGTGTTCAATTGTAGTCTGTTGTCAGTCGTCGTAAACCGAAATCGAGAAACAACACATAGACTGAGAGAATGATTATAATTCATGTCTCAAGTATATACAGTATCTAGAATGGAGGAATATATGATCTCTTATCTAAAGGACACATTTATGATAAGATTAGAGTTCGACAGCGGCTTTTGAAAGCTATGATTGTTGATCAGGTTCTGAAGTCATATGCAATATAGTTATTAGAGTTATCCAAGTGGGAGACTGTTGGATTAGGTATCTAAGCCCATAACTATTTTGGTATGTACTTGACCCGATTGTGAGCATGGTCCTTTTGGGTTGCCTTCACCAAAGCAACTGATAGGATAAACTAAGGAGAAAGAGGATTAATTATGATTTATTAATATATTATGCGAATAATATATTAAAAGATAAATCATATTGTTTAATTAATATTAGTCAAGTATTAATAAGAATTAATTTTGTGGTTAAAAGGGATTAATTAAATAAAGGGTACTGATATTGCAATTATATGATACTTGCAATTGGGCTATGGATTCCTATTGGAAAGGGGATTGGACGAAATCTATGGGAAGCCCATATGGATTTTGTCCAAGGTCTTTCTAGGGGAACTCCATGGGTTGCTTAAAGCCTAAGCAGAAAATTAGGGTTTCACATGAAACCCTAACAGCCCACACAAGTATATAAAGACCCCTAGGGCTCCCAAAGACGTGGCTAACACTTCTAAGAGAAACCTAGATCAAGGAGATTTGTAATTGTTGTTGCTACATAAAAATCAAGGTAAGATATAAACCCTTTTATTATGATAATATCGAATATTGTATGCTAGATCTAGGGTTTATGAGCTTTGGATGATTATTGCATGTTCAGCAGACAAACTGGATCCAAAGCTTTAGGGTTTGCATGTACACCATATGATTGATGTAGTGCTCAAAACCCATCACGACCAATATCTCGTCCTAGTTAACGAGGTGTCTAAGGAATTGAACCTCTCATAACCAAAATTCACACTTCAAGAACTTGGAATAGAGTCGTTCTTGCCTCAAAACCCCCATAAGCTCACGAAGATGCTCCTCATGCTGCTCTCTGGTCTTGGAATATATCAAGTTATTATCACTAAACACGATAACCGAACGGTTGAGCATCGGCATGCATACCCGATTCATTAAATCCATAAATACTGCAGGGTCATTAGTGAGCCCAAATGGCATCACCACGAACTCGTAATGTCCATAACAAGTCCAGAATGCGGTCTTCTCAGCGTCATCCTCTCTCGCCCTGACCTGACGGTAACCAGACCTTAGGTCTATCTTGGAGAACCAAGATGTACCATGCACTTGATCAAAGAGATCATTAATCTGCGGCAGGGGATAACGATTCTTCACCGTAAGCTTGTTCAACTCCTGATAATCAATACACATCCGGTGTGAGCAACCCTTCTTCTTAACGAATAAAATCGATGCTTCCTATGGAGAACTACTCGGTCTGATGAGCTGCTTGCCTAGCAGCTCCTGCAACTGGGAGGACAAATTTTTCATCTCGGGAGGTGCCAAACAATACGGCGCCTTGGAAATCGAGGTCTCACTTGGTATGAGGTTGATCTTGAACTCGACCTGCCTCTCAGGAGGCACACCGGGTAACTCCTCCGGAAATACATCGACAAACTCCCTAACCACCGGGACTTCTGAGATTGAAACCTGATTCCCGACATGCGTATCCACCATGTAACCCAAATAATCTGCACACACCCGTGATGAATATGTTGTGGAGCTCTGGTTGCAGAACAAAATCCTAAACCCATCCTGGTGCCCTCTCCGTGGATGACCAGTTCTCCCCCACTAGGGGTTCGACCTACTACACGCTGGCCCTCACAGTCAATCATAGCACCGAAATGACCCAACTAATCCATGCCTATAATCACACAAACATCCCCCATGGGAATAGGGATCAAATTGACCGGAAAGAACACCCCAAAAAATTTCATTTTTAATTATTAAATAAAACCATAGTTATCAAAACATTCGTCAAAAATATGACTCAAAGTATCCAAAACATCACAATCAGAGTATCCATATCAAAAACTTCAGAGTGAACAACCCAGGCTAAAACCTCATGGTGTGTGTAATGCAATCATCCCGAGCTCTTCCCTTTGCTACTAGAAGTACCTAAAACCAAAACTAAAAACTATAAGCACGAAGCTTAGTGAGTCTCCCGAAACTACCGCATACCATACACATAATCACATATAAACATAACGTAGGCCCTGCCCCTTCATTGAGCCCCGCCCGGCATCGAGCAAAGCTCGGTATCCATATAAACTTATCAATAAATGCACATAGAATAATCACATAACCTAAACATATAAACATTCCTCGGGCTCTACACGACATCGGACCAAAATCCAAAAATCATACAAACATTCCTCGGGCATCGCCCGACATTGAACCGGAATCCGAAAACATACAAATACAAACACATGCAAGAATCACGAAGACATCAAGCATACAAACATTCCTTGGGCAACGCTAGACATCGGATCGTAATTCGGAAAGCATATAAACATACATCGGGCGTTGCCCGGCATCGGACCTTAGTCCGAAATACATACAGTCATAAATGTGGGCCAGTATTGGTGCCTTCGAACCGTTCAAACAGGAGGAAACGCACCTCCTATGCCAGATGATAGTTGAAACATATTTGCCGCGGAATCAGCTCTACTCACTCCCAGAACCAAAAGTCAAGGTCAATGCTCCAAGTTGACTCAACTCGTCGAGTCATCCTTTAACTCGGTGAGTTCCTATAAATCTCAGAATCGTGCCTTTTTTAATCAACTCGTCGAGTCGTCCCTTAACTTGTCGAGTTCTTCTTTTTTACAGAATCGGGACACTTCAGCTCAACTCGTCGATTTCCTCTATGAACTCGTCGAGTTCCTCAGTCTGTTAACCCCACTTAATGCATGAAGCCCTTAATCTTCAAATCCAAGTCCCATATTCCAAATTCTGGGCCGAAAATACATCTAAGAGGGTAAAGTTTCCCACTTTACCCATTAAAACCCACTCTAGAAGAAATAAGCTCTAACCCTAACCCAAAAAGGCCAAGGTCTTGATCCAAAAACAACCAAAACATCAAGATAGACCATGAGGTCATAGATCTGGGCTCTAAGGACTAAATGATCACGTAAAGTCTTAAACTTTATCCACATGCATGGCCATTAGAAGCTTCAAAAGACCAAAATGATGGTCTAAAGATTGCATGGGACTTCCATGGCCATAAAGTTGGCACCTTTATGCTATAAAAACCCCTTAAGACACTAGATCTGAAGTGTTCTTCATTTAGGACATCCAAATCCCAAGAATCATACAATTTGGACCAAAAACAAGAAAGGAACTCCAAAATGGAGATCTAAATGACCACAACACAAGGTTCAAGCTTTATACCAGCAAAATGTCGTGGATGAGGCAAAGATTCAGGATCTACAAGCTCCTTCTTGAGTCCTCAAGCTTTTCCTTCTTCCAATGGCTTCAGTACACATACTAAAACACTTGAAATGGCTCATAAACACTCACAATAGCATTAGGGTTTCGAGATTAGGGTTGTGGATAGTGGAGGCTGGAAATAAGGCCAATACCTTGGGGTTAAGTGTTTAAATAGGGTGCAAACCCCGGAAATTAGGGTTTCACATCTGCCAGCCTACTCGTCAAGTTGAGGCCTCCCAACTCATCGAGTGGGTCACTTAAAATGCGTGGCCCTTTTGATCTCTACTCGATGAATTTGGGGCTCCCAACTCATCAAATTGTTCTATAAATTAGAATAAATTATAAATTAATACGTACCAAGAACCAGGCCTTACACAACTCATCTGATCCAATTTGCCTTTCAGCTCCTAATCCCGATTCGGATTCGGTCTCAACTCGTCTCATAGTCACCATATTGAAAATACAACAGGAAGATATCAGATAAAATGCATATCATAATGGGGGAATCAACTCCTAACAAAGCCCTAGGGGCTTTAACTTCTCTTTTATACGTATGGGTCCTTTGCTTTCAGTAGTACCGACCCATACTACCTTCCACACCTACCCGTAGTTGTCTCAGAGATTCATCACAACACCCTAACAATACTTTCTAGCATACTCATACGCCCAATCCTCACACCCTAAAGGAATACTATATAGGAAATCTTTATGTGTAGGGGTTTGAGTGGGGCAGATTTCAGAGCCGAGATTGTTGTGCTATTGATCCGCTTGACGAAGAACAATGTTACTTTTCGGTGGGGGTCTGATCAACAGTTGGCTTTTGAGACGTTGAGGAAGAGATTATGAGAGGCCCCGATTCTCATGTTTCCCGAGTGCATGGTTGATTTTTTAGTCTATTTTCATGCATCCATCTCATATTTAGGAGTTATCCTCATGCAGAGGGGAAATTTGATTGCTTAAGCTTCAAGGCAGCTAAAGCCTCATGAGGCGAATTACCCTACACATGACTTGGAGCTAGGGGATGTAGTTTTTGCCCTCAAAATTCGGAGGCACTATTTGTATGGGGTTAGGTGTATTATTTACACTGACCACAAGAGCTTGAGGTATCTGACGAGTCAACTGAATTTGAATATGAGGCAACGAAGATGGTTGAATGTGGTAAAGGATTATGATTGTGAGATCCTATACCACCCTGGTAAGGCCAATGTTGTGGCCAATGCCCTGATCCATAAGGTAGTGAGTGATCCTATTGTGGATATATGTCTGAGGATAGTTATTATTTTGCCTCTGTTGGATATGATCAAGAAGGCTCAGGTGGAAGGATTGTAAAAGGAAAATTGGAAGGCATTGTGGATCAAGGGGTAGATTCCTTTATTTTTCAGAAATGGTCGGGGTTGTTTGACTCATTGTGGCAAAGTTTGGGTTCCAACTACTGGCGGGGTGAGGTAAACAGTACTAGAGGAGGCTCATAAGTAGAAGTTTTTGATCCATCCAAGGGCCACGAAGATGTATAAGGATTTGAAAGTGAAATATTGGTGGCCCTGTATGAAAAAGGAAGATAACATGGTTTGTGGAGCGGTGCATGACTTGCCGGAAAGTCAAGGTCGAACATCAGTGACCTCATGACAAGATGCAGTTGTTACCCATTCCTATGTGGAAATGGGAGGAGATCACCATGGATTTTATCAAAAAGCTGTCAAGGACAACACATGGAGTTGATTCTATCCGGGTCATTATTGATAGATTGACCAAGAGTACATATTTTATTCTGATTGCCGAGAGTATATCTACTGAGAAGTTGGGTGACATTTATATTCGGGAAGTGGTTGTTCGGCACGGGTTGCCAGTATCGGTGCTTTTAGACCGAGATGTTCGTTTCACCTCCATATTTTAGAGGAAGTTTCATGAGGATTTGGGTACTCAGCTGCATTTCAGCACATCATACCATCCCCATACCGATGGACAGAGTGACTGGACGATTCAGACGCTCGAAGATATGCTTCAGGCGCATGTTAGATTTTGGAAGGAGTTGGGATACTTAACTTCCATTGGCCGATTTATCCTGAAACAACAATTATCATGTCAGTATTGACTGATCGCCTTTTGAGATGTTGTATGGAAGGAAGGTGAAGGACCCCAGTCTGTTGGGGTGAGGTCGGGCATCGGGTCATGGGGAGTACCAAAGTAGTGCTCAAGACCACTGAGTTGATTCCACAAGTGTGTGACAGATTGCGATTCACGCAAAGCCGACAGAAGAGTTACATAGACCGTCGTCGTTCGTGAAGGATTTTGAGCATTCTAACACTCCTATGATTTACATGCAACCCTAGAAACCTTGGATCTATGTTTTCTCTAAAATACATGCAAATAATAATTTACCAAGGTTTGCTTCCTAACTAGCATGTTATGGGGTATTTGAATCATAAAACACTAGTAGAATTTCATACCTTTTGGTAGTGGTTGATTGCTTGGAATTTGAGAGCCTAGCACCAATAATGTGGACGCCTCAAATGGAAGTCACAAATCACCACAAACTTTGGAAACTTCAAAGAGTAGTAGAACACATCAAGAAATCGGCCACCCTTAGTTCTCACACACAGTAGTGCCATTTCAAGTGCCAAGGACCCTTTATATAGTGTGGTGGATTATGGTTACATTCATGTAAATACTAATACCCATGACCTTTCATTTCCATAAGATCCATTGGTTAAAGCTCCATGGACTATCCATGGACTTACCATGCAAACCTAGCTCATTCTAAATAAGCATTAGCCCACACTATATAAATACAAGAGCCCATATTTAATTAGTCACCCTTTTGATCACCAAATTCATTCTAAATTATATTTAGATCAATACTAATTAAATAATATGATTTCATATTAATATATTAGAACTTATAATATATTAATAAATCATAACTTATACTATTCTCAAAAGATTATCCATATAAATTGTTCGGGTGAAGTGTAACCCAAATGGACCATGTCGGGTCGGGTCAAGTACATCTCAAATATAGTTATGGACTTAAACACCTTATCCAATAGTCTCCCACTTGGATAAGTCTAATAACTATAGTTGCAAGCATGACTTCAGGAACTGACCCGAAATTGTAACTCTTAAAACGCTGTTGAACTATGAAGCGCCATTTTAGATAAGGGATCATATAATCCTTTGTTCTAGTTATCAGCCGGACAAATACATGGAACAATGTCGTACTTATTGTCCAACATTTTGTTTCCCGATTGCCAATCTGTTTGACATAGAACTTAATCGAACACATCAATTTAGTTCTGACCGAGCCCAGTACATAGGTCAAAACAAAATCATCGAGGGGCCCATATATCGCTTCTAATCCTAGAAGGAACATATAAACTTCAACTCATATGCTTGTTCTACTATTTGTTGAATTATACACAAAGGTACGTTTTATGACATCAAGTTACTAATGCGTTTTCGTACAATCAGTGCATAACCAACTCATAGGCAACAACTCATATCTCTAGGTTTGAAGACTTATATGATATTACCATCTCACGATCTCTCGAGATAAATTCCATGAAGTGATACAAGTGAGTGTGGGTTTAATCCAATACTCAGAACTTATGAGCACTCATGAATGTTGTAGCAACTCTTGCTATGTCCAACACCTTAGACATCTACAAGCCAACTTCATGACAGTCTTGATTCATACCTACTTCCAACATATGACCGAATGTGGAGAATTTGAATAAAGAATTTATTCTGGAAGTCAAAACATGGAAAATTGAAACAATAGCAAATAATTGACATACGATAGCAACGCTTTACTTATAAATAAACAACAAATTTTATTCAATCATCAAATGTCAATTACATTTTACAAGTTTCAGAGCTATCTAATCTGTAAAACTAATATCGTCCTTCAATCCAATGTGCCTCGCATGCTACAAATGCCAAACCCTAGTAAGTCCCTTCATAAGGGGATATGTTGGGTTCTCTTCTGACGATACTTATAAATAAACAACAAATTTTATTCAATCATCAAATGTCAATTACATTTTACAAGTTTCAGAGCTATCTAATCTGCAAAACTAATATTGTCCTTCAGCCCAATGCGCCTCGCATGCTGCAAATGCCTAACCCTAGTCAATTCATTCGTGAGGGGATCTGTTGGGTCTCTTCTGATGATATACTCTTTGCCATGAGGAGTCCTTCTTATATCTTATGTCTTATGAAGTGATATTTTCTTTCAATGTGTGTGGATCCTCCATCATCTCTCAGTTCCTTGGCTAAGGCAGCCGCACTATTGCTATCATAGAAAATCTCTATAGGCTCCTGTATAGATGGTACAACTCCAAGGTCTTCGATGAAGTTCCTCAGCCATATCGCCTCCTTTGCCATTTCACTCACTGCTATATACTCTGAGTCACATGTCGAATCAGCTACCGTCTCCTGCTTAGAACTTTTCCAAGTAACTGCTCCTCCATTCACGGTAAAGACCCATCCTGACTGAGAGCGGAAATTATCCCTATCAGTCTGAAAGCTAGCGTCACTATACCCCACAACTCTCAGGTCATCACTCCTACCAAGGGTAAGGATCCAATCCTTAGTCCTTCGCATGTACTTGAGAATAATGTTCTTTATCACAGTCCAATGAGCCTTACCCGGATTCCCCTGATATCTGTTGACCATGCTTAAAGCAAAGGCCACATCAGGGCGAGTACAAGTCATAGCATACATGATCGAGCCCATATCAGAAGCATATGGTAATTGACTCATCTCAGCTATCCCATCCTCTGTACTCAGGCTCTTAGCCTTGCTCAGTTTGGCATTATGCTGGATCGGCAAGTCACCTTTTTTTGAGTTCTGCATGTTGAACGTTTTCAACACTTTGTCCACATAGGAGCTTTGACTAAGTCCAATTAGTCTTTTACTCATTTCTCTCAATAACCTTATCCCTAGGATATAAGCAGCTTCTCCAAGGTCCTTCATAGTGAAACACTTCCCAAGCCAGGACTTAACCTCCTTCAAGGTTGGGATGTCATTTCCCATGAGTAGTATGTCATCCACATATAGTACCAAAAAGCTAACTATACTCCCACTAGCTCTGACATATATACAGGACTCATCTTCGCTTCTCGAAAAAACAAACTCTTTGACTATCTCATCAAAACAAAGGTTCTAGCTGCGAGATGCTTGTTTCAATCCATAAATGGATTTCTCAAGCCTGCACGCTCTATCAGGGTACTCTGCATTGACAAGACCTTCTAGATGACTCATGTAAACATCCTCAGCCAACTTTCCATTAAGGAAAGCGGTTTTGACATCCATTTTCCATATTTCATAATCATGAAATGCAGCAATGGCTAGCATAACCCTAATAGACTTAATGTTTGCCACTGGTGAGAAGGTTTCATCATAATCAACTCCCTGAGTTTGTGTGTAGCCCTTCACAACCAGTCGTGCCTTATAAGTGTGCACTTTTCCATCCATGTCGGTCTTCTTCTTGAAGATCCATTTGCCCCCGACTGTCTTACGACCCGGTACATTGTCAACCAAGTTCTAGACTTGATTGTCATACATGGACTGAATCTCGATGTCCATAGCCTCTTTCCATTTAGCATACTCAGGGCCTGCCATGGCTTCCCTATAGCTGTTAGGTTCATCCAAATTTACCAATGTGCTATCACTGATAAATGTATCACCTTCTGTAGTAATATGGAAACCATAGTAATGCATTGGTGGATTCCTAACTCTAATGGAACGCCTTAGAGGTGCAGACTCGTCAGTTGGTTCAACAGGAGTTTCCTCCTCAGGTTGATTGCTAGGTTTCAGGTTCCATCACCACATGACTCTTGAATTTCTTCAAGGTCAATTTGCCTCCCACTGTTTCATTGGATTATGAACTCTCTCTCGCGAAAGACCCCTCTTCTTGCCACAAAGACCACATTATCATTGGGTCTATAGAAGAGGTAACCAAAGGATTTATGTGGGTAACCGATGAAAATACACCGCTCACTTCGAGGTTCGAGTTTGTCATGAGTCTCGCGCCTCATGAAATCCTCGCATCCCCAAATCTTGACGTGGTCCAAATTGGGAACTTTTCCAGTCCACATCTTGTGAGGTGTCTTGCCAACCTTCTTTGTATGGACTAGATTAAGGATATGGTCGGCAGTCTCTAAGGCATACCCTCAAAATGAGATTGGTAGCGAAGCTCAACTCATCATGGAACGAACCATGTCTAGCAAGGTTCGATTACGCCTCTCAGCCACACCATTAAGTTGTGGTTGTTTGGGAGGTGTCAATTATGATACAATCCCATGCGTTTCTTGCTTACATGTCCAATACGACAATGCCATAATGATGCTTTATCCAAGTTATTGGAAGAATCAATACACAACACATTATTTCCTAGGTTATCTACAACCGACACAGTTTCATACACACCATCACAAGGTAATGCTTTAAAATAAAGAACATTATTAAATAAAGTATTAATGCCACCACATTCATTATCAAACAAAATGGTAAACCCTTGTTTGTACAAACCATGAAAGGAAATAATATTTCTCGCCATTTCAGACGAGTAACAACACTTATTCAAATCTAACACTAACCCACTACTTAGCAACAAAGAATAAACTCCAATCTTGGTGACAGGTGAAGCTTTCCTATTCCCCATGATCAAGTTTATCTTCCCATGCTCCACATTCTCACTTCTTCTTAGTCCCTACAAGTCAGAACATGTGTGAATACCACAACATGTATCAAGGACCCAAGAATTAGAATATGGTGAGTTATTAGACAATATAGTTTAAATACCTGCATGGTTACGTTTCACTTTCCCATTCTTAACATCTTGCAGGTACTTTGGGCAGCTTCGCTTCCAGTGCCCCTTATCATGACAATAGTAGCATTCAACTTCCTTTGGGTAGGAAGAAGGAGTGACTGAACTACATTTGGTTCCACTCGAAGAGGAGCCATCAAGAGACATTACCTTGGTACCCTTCGAAGGGGTTTTCCTCTTCATCCCTCCACTTTTCCCGATTGCCAAGACAGGGGCGGAGTTAGGAGTAGGAGTAGTAACAACCAATTTACCTTTGAGACCAGTTTCGGCAGTCTTCAAAAGTCCTTGAAGTTTGCTGAGTGTGACCTCCTCCTTGTTCATGTGATATGTCATCCGGAATTGATCATAACAAGAAGGTAAGGAGTGCAATATGATGTCTATTGCCAACTCCTCCGGGAAGTTCACATTCAATTTCGGCAAATGGTCCATGAATCTTTGCATTTTCTGTATGTGGCCTGTGATGGGTTCACCATCCTTTATCCAGGTTGTTATCATGGAGGAGATGATTTCACACCACTCTTGACGAGCACTTTGATGGTATTTTTCCATCAAGTCCTGGTGCATCTCAAAAGGGTAATAGTCCTCATAGGACTTTTGGAGCTCGAATGTTATCATGGCCAACATGATAAATGCCAACTTAGTGACATCTCTCTCATGTGCTTAGAATTCAACGATCTCCTTTGGAGTAGCCGACGACTCATCAAGTTCCTTAAGCTCCTTGTCGATGACATATTCCTTGTCCTCATAGCGCGTGACCATCCTGATGTTCCTAATCCAATCATTAAAGTTGTAACCATCGAAGATGACTCTCCCAAAAAGGTTCATGAGAGAGAAGGATTCGGTAGGGTTTGAGCCAGAAGCATTGTTGGAAGACATTTGAAAAAGAAGAAGAACAAGTTTAGATTAGATATTGGATCCTTAATAAAACACCCAAATGTAATATTAAGTCTAGGACCCAACACAATACTTTATAACTTGGAAGAGGGATGTGGTAATCCAAGCTATAAATTATTTGAAGGTAGGTGAATGACGATTCACCAATTTCCACCAAGAAAAATGAAATAAATTATTAGGTTTTAATTGGTTTTGAAACTCCTAGATTGTTTTGAGATTCACTGAACTTTTCAATGGCATGTTTCAATCTCGATTGTGCCCTTCAGGTTTTGTGACTGGGATGCCGAGGATCACAAAACAAGGTGTGAATAACCATGAAAATTAACTTGGTACCCTTAATATTATTACCTAACGGTGTGTTGGTTAACCACACGCGCCCCACCGGTCTATGATAAACATTAAGTTACCCTTTTCCTACCTTACTTTTAATGAGAATTAAAGTCATTGTCCTACCTGTTCGGCTAACGACCCTCCACCAGTCAAGGAAGCAGTGGGTGAGAGTAGACACCTATTAAGCTACCATTTTATAGGCATCAGCCTTATACCTCCCCCCCCCCCCCCCTCCTTATAGATTGGCATCATGAAGAGGCCTACTAACGGTAAAATGACTTGTTCTTATACATACATACATATATATATATATATATATATATATATATATATATATATATATATATTATTAACTTACAATATTATAAAGTATAAGGGTTGAATTTTAACTTTTAAAATGCTAAGGGTTGGAATTAAAGTTTTCTAAGGTGTGTGAGACTTTACAAATTCCAAGACTTGAGGGCAAGTTTTGAAACTATTCAAAACTTTTAATTTCATAACTTATGAGTTATTAGTTTATTAAAATGAAGACTTTTCATTTTATGTAAGCTATGTGTTCATTAATGGACTTTAAAAGGAGTGAGTTTTGGTAATCCATAACTTGAGGACAAATTATGGATTCCATTAAAACACATCAAGATTAAGAATTAAACTAACAACCTATTTGCAAATAATTCCTATGATCTACTAAAACTCATAAGTTCATGAACATTCATATCAACAATTTTAAGAATCATATAAACACATACAAAACTTGAAATTTTGATAATAGCCTTTGAAATTAGATTAACATAATCATTACAACATAAAAAAAAGTTTTATAAGTCCAAAACAGTTTAGTGTAACGATTCTAGTCCAATTCCAGCTTAAAAAATCGAAACACTACATTCTGGGCCTCCGACTCGTCGAGTGGATGAACCTACTCGACGAGTAGGATAACATAACACATGGACTCGTCGAGTCCCCCCATGGACTAGGTGAGTTCACTGAGCAGCAAGCAGTTTTAGCGATTTTTTTAACAAGTTTGCATCAAGTATCAAGAAAACAAGCCTATGCTCTGATACCACTGAAGAATTTTGAGCATTCTAACACTCCTATGATTGACATGCAACCCTAGAAACCTTGGATCTATGTTTTCTCTAAAATACATGCAAATAATAATTTACCAAGGTTTGCTTCCTAACTAGCATCTTATGGGGTACTTGAATCATAAAACACTAGTAGAATTTCATACCTTTTGGTAGTGGTTGATTGCTTGGAGTTTGAGAGCCTACCACCAATAATGTGGATGCCTAAAATGGAAGTCACAAATCACCATAAACTTTGGAAACTTCAGAGAGTAGTAGAACACATCAAGAAATCGGCCACCCTTAGTTCTCACACATAGTAGTGTCATTTCAAGTGCCAAGGACCCTTTATATAGTGTGGTGGATTATGGTTACATTCATGTAAATGCTAATACCCATGACCTTTCATTTCCATAAGATCCATTGGTTAAAGCTCCATGGACTATCCATGGACTTACCATGCAAACCTAGCTCATTCTAAATAAGCATTAGCCCACACTATATAAATACAAGAGCCAATATTTAATTAGTCACCCTTTTGATCACCAAATTCATTCTAAATTAATTTTAGATCAATACTAATTAAATAATATGATTTCATATTAATATATTAGAACTTATAATATGTTAATAAATCATAACTTATACTATTCTCAAAAGATTATCCATATAAATTGTTCGGGTGAAGTGCAACCCAAATGGACCATGCCGGGTCGGGTCAAGTACATCTCAAATATAGTTATGTACTTAGACACCTTATCCAACAGTTCGGACATCAAGTTTAAAGTGGGGAGCTTGGTGCTTCTAAAGGTGTCACCTTGGAAGGGTATCATCCGATTTCGGAAGCGGGGCAGGCTGGCTCCCCGATTTATTAGTCCTTTCAGGATTACCGCCCGGATGGGCAAGGTTGCATACCAGATGGATTTTCTAGATGAGCTTAGTCAGATCCACAACACTTACCATGCCTCTCAATTGTGGAAGTGTGTGGCCGATGATTCTGCGGTGATTCCCTTGGATGGCATTTGGGTCGATGAGCGCCTGAACTATGTGGAGAGGCTGATTGCAATTCTTGACAGGAAGACCAAGGCCCTACGCAACAAAGTGGTGAACCTAGAGAAGGTGCAATGGTAGCACCAGAACGGCTCTGAGTAAACATGGTAGCATGAGGATGAGATGGGGGAGCACTACCCAGACTCTTTTGCAGCAACGAACATTGAGGACGAATTCCGATTCAAATGGAGGAGAGTTGTAACACCCATCTTTCAAGTACCTTTTATATTTGGCTCTAACTATAAAATCTTTGCAAAATCAGTCCTTACGTGGGATGTTCCTCCTGGAACGTCGAGCATAGTTCATTAATGGGTGGCGAGATTTCTTTTGCGTTCATTGTGCATACATACAAGTACGAATAGCGTACTCATGAGATTCCAAACCCTAATTTTTAGGATTTGGACACTATTTAAAGCACTTTATGGCCCTCATCTCGAAACCCTAATTCTTGTGTGCAAGTTTTGAAGCTTTTTAGTGATATTTTGGTGCTCTTGGTGGTGAAGGAAAACCTTTGAAGTTATGGTGTTGCTCTCAAGTTTTTGGATCTTGATTCTTTTTATCCGTGTGCATCTTCAGGGGGTATAAAGTTCAAATCTTGATGCTTGCCTTGTTAGATCTAGTTATGACCTTTTTGTCCCAAAAATCTTGGTATATTGAGTATTTTGTACTCCATACCATTTAAACTGTCCTTTAAAGCATTTTAGAGTGTTTAGTTTCATAAAAATGCAAGCTCGGTCCATGGTATTCATCCATGCAAGATTTATGGAGTTTTAAAAGGTTATATGAGTTAGGGTTTTGGATTTGGGCTCCTTGTAGCCATGAAAAGGCATAAAAGTTGCAACTTTATGATTTAGATGTTTATTACAGTTAGATCTAAAGCATGGGCGTTTAGTCTTAAAGCATTAAGACATTAAAAGAGAGTTTGGACTTCAGTGGATTACACAAGATGTACTCTTGAGTATGCTGAGCGTAATGGGTTGTGGCCCCATAACCTTTCGAGATCGAGTTGTACGTTGGGCATAGTAAGGGGTATGTCGTACGTACTCTCATAATACCTTTTGGGCCATCTTTGGGCCTTGGTCCATTATGGATTTTGGTCCTTGTCTGGTTAGGTCATGTATGGGATTGGAAAAACAGTATTTTTCCCTTAGTAAGTTAAAGGATGAGTTGGACCTTCGTTTATGGGGTTAAAATCCTGATTATTAATTAGAATTGATTTTAGATTAGATTAGTGTGAGGAGTCGTAGTAGTAGCAGCTCGAGTGTGTGCTTAGGATATCTTCAGTTGAGGTGAGTCTTGTCACCACTCTAGTGGGTCGAAGGAACAAATGTTGGCCCACTGATTTGTATATGTAGGATGTATGTGATTATGTGACTATTACTGATATGATTGTATGAATTATGCATGGAGCCATTCTGGGCTCGGAGTCATTATGAAGTCGGGGTCAACACAGACCCGGGGGTTGATACGAATCTGACACAGTTACTTGGTGTTATATGGGGTTGATACGGACTCGGGGGTTGATACGAACCCAACACAGCCACGTGCTACTCTATTTATGTGTTTATCTTGTGTGGTGTTTTGGGGAACTCACTAAGCTTTGTGTTTACTGTTTAAGTTTATGTTTCAAGACTTCCAGATCAAAGGGGAAGGGTCCGGCCTAATCGCAGCACATCCACTTGTGTTCAACATTTTTATGATTTTTGGGATTGTACTCTGATAACTATTTTCACATTGACATACTTTTGTTGGGTTGATATGGATATTTGATGATTTGATTGACTTAAAAATGAAATTTTTACTTATGAATTTTGGGATGTTACACCACGGGACCTAGAACAAAGTTGTGGTTCAGCACCATTTTGGTTTTGCAAAACAGCATCAACAACGAAAGTTTGTTGTTGATCAGCAAAGGGTGTTTTCGGAAGTGCATCAGAACCTACAGTAGACGTTGTCGGCAAGGTGGTAGGTAGGGGTGGGGGGATGTCCAAGGCCGGTTGTTGTTTGTACCCAGGAGATGGAGTACATGAATTAACAGTAGAGTAACCAGTGTCCGGTTCATTTTGAGATTCATAAGTATAATGCGATTTTTAACACTCGCATTGTGATTTGTTGGGGTGGTCAAAACCGAATATCTGAACTTTCGGATAGCATATTTTGATTCAGATATACAAAATCTTCGGATAAAAAATCGGATATTTGAAATTAATAAATTTTGTCATCGTCAAATATCAATTAAATCAAAAACTTAATGTTAACACATGAAATTACTCTATGATACTCGATGGGTTGAAACTAAAATGAAACAAAATAAAGAACGATTTAAGTATTAATTCAAAACGCACCAACCAAAATTCAAAACATTATTAACAATCACGATAGGTTAAATAACAAAGAAAAAATTGTAAGAATGGTCCATGTGGTATGTCAAAACTAGTAAGTTTGGTCCAAACAAGTTTGGACACGCAAAGGTGGTCCAAAAGTTTGATTTTGTTACGACTTTGGACCAAAAATCTTGAAACTTTTTAAAATGACGGATTTGCCCTTGATAATTCCCCTTTTCACTTTTTTATTACATAAATCAAAACAAGAAAATACATCTATCTCTCGCTCTCACTCTCATTCACACTCTCACTCTCTTTTTCTCTCTCCATTGGAACCGTCCACCATTTCCTTCTTTAACCACCACCTACAGGTACCATCACCGACCCCCGCCGCCACCACCACCGGATGAAACCACTATAAAAGAATCAGAAATAAAAAACCGTTTTAGTTTCTTGTTTCAAATTCTTGCAAAAGAAAAGTTGATTCGATCTAAATCATCAAATATTTAGCATTCATAACCAAAATCTAATTCAAAACTCAAAAACACTAATCTATCTATGAATATTCATCAATTTTTAAGTACATAAAACATTCAAAACCAGATGAATGAACCCTGTATTTTAGGGGTCTCCTTGTTTGGCTAATCTGGTAGCAAAGAATAGAGATAAATTGAGACCCACCTGCAAATCTATCTTCAAATAAATCGAGACCCACCTGTATACAGATTCATACAACAATTTCATGGCCTCAAATCGATTCCAATAGATGCAAGTATGTAAAATGGTCTCCCCGTTTCCCTTTCTCCCTCTTCTTTTGAAACCTAAAAATTGATCGGAACAAAATTCTGATAACAATCTTCATCCCCACAGCCGGAGCCATAACATCGCAAACCAACCACCTCCTCCAACCTATGCATCAAAGCCCCTGCTACCGGTGACGTGATCCAAAACATCACCGGTCACCCACATCTTCTTGATGGTCGCGAACAACTACTCTTCCACCACTGTTACCACTGGACAAACCCCACCATCACTCGTAACTCAACCACCATCAGCCGCCTACGGCTAGCAGCCGCCGACCCCAATGAAACGCCTCCGAGATTCCACTTCCCCCATGTAGCACCTCTTATGAAACATCGTCGGCAATGATCGCAGCCTCCCTTGTTTTCTCGATTCGTCACCCTCAGTCAACCACATCTTTTTACAGGTCGAGGATCGCTTTAACTTCACCACGACATCCGTCTGGCAATAGCAACTTCAACGACGACAACCACCATCACAGTCGGACGGACCATAGTCGATGGATCGATACCCTTCTCCAGTTGAAGAATCTCCAACGAGGAACCAAACAAAAAAAAAGAAGAAACCTAATCACCGAGAGCTCCAAGATCAATATTTCTATGTTTCTATTTTTTGTATTTTCTTGAAACGAAGTATCATGCAGACAGCTGGAGGCCTAGAAAGGGAGTTGGATGGGGGTAGGGTTGTATTTCTTTTCTCTTTTGTTTAATTACTAATCAAAAAATATTAATATTAGTAAAAAGAAAAGGGAAAACAAAATAGAGAGGGCAAAAAGGTCATTTTACACACTTCCAATTATGAAACGGACCAAATTCACAAGAAAATCAAACTTTTGGACCACCCTTGCGAGTCCAAACTTGTTTGGACCAAACTTGCTAGTTTTGACATACCACAGGGACCATTCTTGTAATTTTGTTGACAGACTTGCAAGAATGGTCTCTGTGTTATGTCAAAACTAGTAAGTTTGGTCCAAACAAGTTTGTACTCGCAAAGGTGGTCCAAAAGTTTGATTTTGTTGCGACTTTAGTCCAAAAATCCTGAAACTTTTTAAAATAACGGATTTGCCCATGATAATTCCCTTTTTACCTTTTTTTATTACATAAATAAAAAAAGAACATACATCTATCTCTCACTCTCATTCACACTCACACTCACACTCACTCTCTCTTTCTCTCTCCATTGGAACCGTCCACCATTTCCTTCTTTAACCACCACCTACAGCTACCATCGCCGACCCCCGCCACCACCACCATCGGATGAAACCACTATAAAAGAATCATAAATCAAAAATCGTTATTGTTTCTTGTTTCAAATTCTTGCAAAAGAAAAGTTGATTCGATCTAAATCATCAAATATTTAGCATTCATAACCAAAATCTAATTCAAAACTCAAAAACACCAATCTATCTATGAATATTCATCAATTTTTAAGTACATAAAACATTCAAAACCAGATGAATGAACCCTGTATTTTCGGGGTCTCCTTGTTTGGCTAATCTGGTAGCAAAGAATAGAGATAAATTGAGACCCACCTGCAAATCTATCTTCAAATAAATCGAGACCCACCTGTATACAGATTCATACAACAATTTCATGGCCTCAAATCGATTCCAATAGATGCAAGTATGTAAAATGGTCTCCCCGTTTCCCTTTCTCCCTCTTCTTTTGAAACCTAAAAATTGATCGGAACAAAATTCTGATAACAATCTTCATCCCCACAGCCGGAGCCATAACATCGCAAACCAACCACCTCCTCCAACCTATGCATCAAAGCCCCTGCTACCGGTGACGTGATCCAAAACATCACCGGTCACCCACATCTTCTTGATGGTCGCCGACAGCTACTCTTCCACCACTGTTACCACTGGACAAACCCCACCAACACTCGTAACTCAACCACCATCAGCCGCCTACGGCTAGCAGCCGCCGGCCCCAATGACATGCCTCCGAGATGCCACTTCCCCCATGTAGCACCTCCAATGAAACATCGTCGGCAACGATCGCAGCCTCCCTTGTTTTCTCGATTCGTCACCCTCAGTCAACCACATCTTTTTACAGCTCGAGGATCGCTTTAACTTCACCACGACATCCGTCTGGAAATAGCAACTTCAACGACGACAACCACCATCACAGTCGGACGGACCCTAGTCGATGGATCGATACCCTTCTCTAGTTGAAGAATCTCCAACGAGGAACCAAAAAAAACAAGAAACCTAATCACCGAGAGCTCCAAGATCAATATTTCTATGTTTCTATTTTTTTTATTTTCTTGAAACAAAGTATGATGCAGACAGCTGGAGGCATAGAAAGGGAGTTGGATGGGGGTAGGGTTGTATTTCTTTTCTCTTTTGTTTAATTATTAATCAGAAAATATTAAAATTAGTAAAAAGAAAAGGGAAAACAAAATAGAGAGGGAAAAAGGTCATTTTACACACTTCCAATTATGAAACGGACCAAACTCACTAGAAAATCAAACTTTTGGACCACCCTTGCGAGTCCAAACTTGTTTGGACCAAACTTGCTAGTTTTAACATACCACAGGGACCATTCTTGCAATTTTGTTGACAAACTTGCAAGAATGGTCTCTGTGGTATGTCAAAACTAGTAAGTTTGGTCCAAACAAGTTTGTACTCGCAAAGGTGGTCCAAAAGTTTGATTTTGTTGATACTTTAGTCCAAAAATCTTGAAACACTACTAGAAAATAGCCCTTTAA
Organism: Lactuca sativa; assembly: GCF_002870075.4. Lineage (NCBI taxonomy): Eukaryota > Viridiplantae > Streptophyta > Magnoliopsida > Asterales > Asteraceae > Lactuca > Lactuca sativa. The sequence goes on along the minus strand of NC_056625.2, from coordinate 72,724,514 downwards.
TGACGCGCAAACAATGACACGCGCTGATAGAAGACACACATTTGTACGTGCCCTAGAAATAATGTCAGTTTTGCAAAATCTGAAGGATAGAGGACATGCATTTGTGCGTGCCCCCTACAATTAGTGTCAGAGAAGAAAAAAAAAGGAAATACAGAGGGAGCCTATCATAAAATGTGTGTCATCTAAGTGTGTCACTTTATATTTCTTTAATGTAACACGCGTTTTAAGCGGGAAAATGAAATCCTCAAAAATTAAACAACCGCCTATTCTATCTGAAAGTTTAACCCCCCCCCCCCCCCCCCCCCCCCGCGCCTCTTCCATCGTTTTTGGTCACTGATTTGCTGGAGTCGGATGAAGTTACTGTGTGCGCAGCGGTTGAGTCTCTCATGCCGATTGTGAATGGGTTGGGTCTCAAATTTTTGTCATTTGTTGTTCAATTGCTCTTCTTCTTCCACACCCCCTTTGTCCTCTCTGTCGGATTTTGTTCCATCTGTGTTGCCCTCGATGGATGTTGCTTTTATCCCTAATTTTGGAAGTCGGTCCACCGAAATTACAGAAGTGGTTGATTCTTATGGATTAACTCCACGGTTGATTCTTGGTAAGGTTTTACTGTGTCTTTGTTTCCTTCGGTTTCCAATTTATTTTGCCTTCATCTGCTCTACTGTCAATTCTTCTTTAGGGTTTTTATCGTATGTCATCTTTTTTGACTTCATGGATTCGACTTGTTTTTCAGGAACGATGAAGGAACTTTATCGGTAGTGGAGATTCTCAACAACAGGGATTTTATGTTCTGGACCTCACAAGGTCAGATATGGGATTAGAAGTCGGAGGTTCATGGTTGGATTGGAAGCATCGGAAATTAGGAAACGAAAATGGAAGAGGCATCAGGTTTGAATATCATTCTCTTCTTCTCCATATATGTGCCCTAGGTTTATTTCTCTTACTTTATCATTTTCTTATTTTAATTTGGGGCTCTCTGTATTCTCATAAATTTTGAGATAATGTGAGATCTATGAGAGATCCAATCCAGAGCATGCCTGCGATTGTATGGGAGTATGGGCGAGAGCATATATAGATATAATACAAGTATAGAGTGTTTATTTATAGCAGTCAAAAAGATTTTTGGTTCTAGCTACGTATGTAGAGAATGAATTTTTGATTTTATTTTGATGGGAAATGTACAACTGCATAGTATATACCAGGTGTTTGTAAAAATGCAAAACCATAAAGAAATTGAAAAACTAAGCATTTACATGATTTCTTTCTGTAACTCTAGTTATTTTACATTATATAATGGTTTCTTTCTGAAACCCAACCACTGCCTCATGCATTACCAATTGGTTTTGATGTAGAAGACAGGTTAATTACAGAAGGAAATGGTAATACAATTTCAGTAGATGATGTAGTGGATAAGGTCACATCAATGGGTTTCAGGAGGGACCTTGTAAGAGCTTCTGTGAGAAACCTCACAGAAAATGAATCTTTGTGGATCTTAATACAGTTCTTGATAAGATGATGAACAACAAATGAAATGATCAAATCTATCTAATCTCCTATGATGTACAAAAATTGCAAAAAGGAACAAAATTCCAGCTACACGATGTACAAATTAAAGGTGTTGTTAGGAAGCCAATTTCATGCTTGCAAACGGAGAACTTATGTCATTATGGTAAGTGGTCTTTTCACTCTTAGTTTACATGTCATTTGTATTATTACAAATGATTTGTGATTGATATTATATTTATATAAATCATGTTGTAGTTTGTTTCCACTTGGTAATGTTGTAATTTGCATATGCTTTTATTAATAGCTGATGTATAAGTGATAAAAGATCTATAGCATAATTTATCCCATAATGTAGATATTGAATAACCTATATATTCACATCCAAATCCAAGAATTAGTAACGTACTTCTGCTTGGCTTATTTTATTTGATTTTATTCTTTTATTCTATCATTAGGATTTCAAAAAAAAAATCTTAAAGACATTATACTTTGAAGGAAGCTGCTAATTATCAAATAAAGAAGGAAGTTCTCAAAGAGGTGTATATATATATATATATATATGTATATATATATATATATATATATATATATATATATGATATGTTAATGTTTTGATTGTTATCAGGGTGGACGAATGGCAGCTATAAACTTGGAGTCAAGAGCAGCTTTACTTGCAGCAAAACAGGTGATTGGATTTGGATATAAATATAATATATTTATATTATCACAATCTCTTTATTTTGTTGTTATTTGCATATTTTTGGATATTAAATATAAATATAATATAATATTAAGTTGTGAATTTTTTTTAGTGAAAATATTGTTTATGGATTGGTGATTTTGTGAACAGGGGTTAGCAGGTGATGCATCGCGAAATCTTGGTGTTAATTAGGAGCATAATGGTGTTACTTGGTCCTATGTATTATTCCTTTTTTACCTTCCACTAATAATACTTTATTTATTTATGTATTTATATTTATTTATGCAGGCTATGGGGAACATTACTAGCAGACATTGTTATTCAAATGCTTGGAACTGATTATGCAAGAATCTTGCATGCAATTTATGCATTTCCACAGGTAATCTAAAAAAACAATAAAATATTATTGCTTAAACTGAAAAATATATATTTTCTTGCACTTTTTTATTGAGATCTCTTGGAAGAAATAAATGCTTTTGTGAAGGAGACTCCTGTCCCAAAACATTCCAACTCTAAAAGTAATGGTCTTAATGGGAGCATGAGCATCTCCATATTAGATGCTGATAAATCCTCAAAACATTCCAACTCTACAGCTTTTCACATGTGCTTTTGTGAAGGAGCTTTTCTCATGAGCAACTATTGTTTGGATATATGATGTTTATAAAAAATTTAATGGTCTAATAGTTTCTTTTTTACTTGATGTTAACAAAATGTCCTAATGGGTTAAGTTAGGAAAGTGGTGATTCCATAAAACAATTCACTTTTTCTTTTCCAGTTTCCCCCATAATAAAGATACATCTCTCTTTTTAATTTATATTTTTGTTAATTTACTATAACGAATATCTAGATTGTTTTATAATTTTCACTTTTTTTCCAATTATTATGATTAATTATCATGTTATTTTTTTATTGTGATATTGTACAGTTTTAGTTTATTACTGTAATTAAATAAAGGGTAATTTGTTTACCTCAGATACAATGGCAAAACCTCAGAAACAGGTAACAATATGTGTCGATTACCTTTTTGCCCTTCATGTTTTTTGAGTCTTCTATAGTGTCAAATGTTAGAGTACAAGTTACTTATGTATTAGCTCTATCCACTGTTGCATTCTCCTGTTAGAGTACAAGTTACTTAAATAAATGGTAATTTATTTTCATTGTTTTGTTTTAAACTTATTTATCATATTGGTTAAGTAGAAGAAAATCTATAACAATATTTTTGAATTTATGCATATAAATGGTGTTATATTGTTATGGCTAATTCTAATCTTTTTTCTTTCATCCTTCAGGTGTATAAAGATGTGATGCAGAGCACGAAACAAGCCTGGTTACAGCAAATGTGATGATATAGGTTTAATTTGTCAAGTAAACACAATGTTTATCAGTAATTACATTCAAGAAATTGTGATTTCTGCAATTTCTCATCATTTGATGCTTTAAAGCTTGAGAATGATTATTTGTATGATATTAACTTTTTTGTAATGGATTGTATTTTTTATATATGGTATTTTATTTTCTACTATGAGATATGAAAATGAAAATTTAATTTGAAAATTTTAAAAAAAAAATTTAATTACGATACACAAAAATGTGTGTCATCTTCAATTATGACATGGCCTTTCTTGACAGCAGCTTTAATCATACGCATTGCGTGTCATAAATGCACGTCGTCTAAACACGACGCGCAAAAGCGTGTCGTCTCTCGTTATGACAGGGCCTTCCTTGACACGCATTTGCGCGTCGTCTGAGCGTGTTACGACGCGCAATGAGCGTCGTAAAAGGCCTTTTTTCTAGTAGTGAAACTTTTTAAAATGACAGATTTGCCCATGATAATTCCCTTTTTCACTTTTTTTATTATATAAATCAAAAAAAGAACATACATCTATCTCTCACTCTCCTTCACACTCACACTCACTCTCACTCTCTCTTTCTCTCTCCATTGGAACCGTCCACCACTTCCTTCTTTAACCACCACCTACAGCTACCATCACCGACCCCCGCCACCACCACCACCAGATGAAACCACTATAAAAGAATCAGAAATCAACAATCGTTTTTGTTTCTTGTTTCAAATTCTTGCAAAAGAAAAGTTGATTCGATCTAAATCATCAAATATTTAGCACTCATAACCAAAATCTAATTCAAAACTCAAAAACACCAATCTATCTATGAATATTCATCAATTTTTAAGTACATAAAACATTCAAAACCAGATGAAGGAACCCTGTATTTTGGGGGTCTCCTTGTTTGGCTAATCTGGTAGCAAAGAATAGAGAAAAATTTAGACCCACCTGCAAATCTATCTTCAAATAAATCGAGTAAAAAGAGATCCACCAGTATACAGATTTAAACAACAATTTCATGGCCTCAAATCGATTCCAACAGATGCAAGTATGTAAAATGGTCTCCCCGTTTCCCTTTCTCCCTCTTCTTTCGAAACCTAAAAATCGATCGGAACAAAATTCTGATAACAATCTTCATCCACACAGCCGGAGCCATAACATCGCAAACCAACCACCTCCTCCAACCTATGCATCAAAGCCCCTGCTACCGGTGACGTGATCCAAAACATCACCGGTCACCCACATCTTCTTAATCGTCGCCGACAGCTACTCTTACACCACCGTTACCATTGGACAAACCCCACCAACACTCGTAACTCAACCACCATCAGCCGCTTACGGATAGCAGTCGCCGACCCCAATGAAACGCCTCGGAGATGCCACTTCCCCCATGTAGCACCTCCAATGAAACATCCTCGGCAACGATCGCAGCCTCCCTTGTTTTCTCGATTCGTCACCCTTAGTCAACCACATCTTTTTTTACAGGTCGAGGATCGCTTTAACTTCACCACGACATCCATCTTGCAATAGCAACTTCAACGACAACATCCACCATCACAGTCGGACGGACCCTAGTCGATGGATCGATACCCTTCTCCAGTTGAAGAATTTCCAACGAGGAACCAAACAAAAAAAAAAAAACCTAATCACAGAGTGCTCCAAGATCAATATTTCTATGTTTCTATTTTTTGCATTTTCATCAATTTTTAAGTACATAAAACATTCAAAACCAGATGAATGAATCCTGTATTTTGGGGGTCTCCTTGTTTGGCTAATCTGGTAGCAAAGAATAGAGATAAATTGAGACCCACCTGCAAATCTATCTTCAAATAAATCGAGTAAAAAGAGACCCACCTGTATACAGATTCATACAACAATTTCATGGCCTCAAATAGATTCCAATAGATGCAAGTATGTAAAATGGTCTCCCCGTTTCCCTTTCTCCCTCTTCTTTTGAAACCTAAAAATCGATCGGAACAAAATTCTGAAAACAATCTTCATCCCCACAGCCGGAACCATAACATCGCAAACCAACCACCTCCTCCAACCTATGCATCAAAGCCCTTGCTACCGGTGACGTGATCCAAAACATCACCGGTCACCCACATCTTCTTGATGGTCGCCGACAGCTACTCTTCCACCACTGTTACCACTAGACAAACCCCACCAACACTCGTAACTCAACCACCATCAGCCGCCTACGGCTAGCATCCGCCGACCCCAATGAAACGCCTCCGAGATGCCACTTCCCCCATGTAGCACCTCCAATGAAACATCGTCAGCAACGATCGCAGCCTCCCTTGTTTTGTCGATTAGTCACCCTCAGTCAACCACATCTTTTTACAGGACGAGGATCGCTTTAACTTCACCACGACATCCATCTGGCAAAAGCAACTTCAACGACGACAACCACCATCACAGTTGGACAGACCCTAGTCGATGGATCGATACCCTTCTCCAGTTGAAGAATATCCAACGAGGAACCAAACAAAAAACAAAGAAGAAACCTAATCACCGAGAGCTCCAAGATCAATATTTCTATGTTTCTATTTTTTGCATTTTCTTGAAACGAAGTATCATGCAGACAGCTGGAGGCCTAGAAAGGGAGTTGGATGGGGGTAGGGTTGTATTTCTTTTCTCTTTTGTTTAATAATTAATCAGAAAACATTAAAATTAGTAAAAAGAAAAGGGAAAACAAAATAGAGAGGGCAAAAGGTCATTTTACACACTTACAATTAAGAAACCGACCAAACTCACCAGAAAATCAAACTTTTGGACCACCCTTGCGTGTCCAAACTTGTTTGGACCAAACTTGCTAGTTTTGACATACCACAGGGACCATTCTTGGAATTTTGTTGACAAAATTGCAAGAATGGTCTCTGTGGTATGTCAAAACTAGTAAATTTGGTCCAAACAAGTTTGTACTCGCAAAGGTGGTCCAAAAGTTTATTTTGTTGCGACTTCAATCCAAAAATCTTGAAACTTTTTAAAATGACGGATTTGCCCATGATAATTCCGTTTTTCACTTTTTTTATTACATAAATCAAAAAAAGAACATATATCTATCTCTCACTCTCATTCACACTCACACTCACTCTCACTCTCTCTTTCTCTCCCCATTGGAACCGTCCAACACTTCCTTCTTTAACCACCACCTATAGCTACCATCACCGACCCCCGCCACCACCACCACCGGATGAAACCACTATAAAAGAATCAGAAATCAAAAATCGTTTTAGTTTCTTGTTTCAAATTCTTGCAAAAGAAAAGTTGATTCGATCTAAATCATCAAATATTTAGCATTCATAACCAAAATCTAATTCAAAACTCAAAAACACCAATCTATCTATGAATATTCATCAATTTTTAAGTACATAAAACATTCAAAACCAGATGAAGGAACCCTGTATTTTGGGGGTCTCCTTGTTTGGCTAATCTGGTAGCACAGAATAGAGATAAATTGAGACCCACCTGCAAATCTATCTTCAAATAAATCGAGTAAATCGAGACCCACCTGTATACAGATTCAAACAACAATTTCATGGCCTCAAATCGATTCCAATAGATGCAAGTATGTAAAATGGTCTCCCCGTTTCCCTTTCTCCCTCTTCTTTTGAAACCTAAAAATCGATCGGAACAAAATTCTGATAACAATCTTCATCCCCACAGCCGGAGCCAAAACATCGCAAACCAACCACCTCCTCCAACCTATGCATCAAAGCCCCTACTACCGGTGACGTGATCCAAAACATCACCGGTCACCCACATCTTCTTGATGATCGCCGACAGCTACTCTTCCACCACTGTTACCACTAGACAAATCCCACCAACACTCGTAACTCAACCACCATTAGCTGCCTATGGCTAGCAGCCGCCGACCCCAATGAACGCCTCCGAGATGCCACTTCCCCCATGTAGCACCTCCAATGAAACATCGTCGGCAATGATCGCAGCCTCCTTTGTTTTCTTGATTCGTCACCCTTACTAAACCACATCTTTTTACAGGTCGAGGATCGCGTTAACATCACCACGACATCCGTCTGGCAATATTAACTTAAATGACGACAACCACCATCACAGTCGGACGGACCCTAGTCGATGGATCGATACCCTTCTCCAGTTGAAGAATCTCCAACGAGGAACCAAACAAAAAAAAAAGAACAAACCTAATCACCGAGAGCTCCAAGATCAATATTTCTATGTTTCTAATTTTTGCATTTCTTGAAACAAAGTATGATGCAGACAGCTGGAGGCATAGAAAGGGAGTTGGATGGGGGTAGGGTTGTATTTCTTTTCTCTTTTGTTTAATTATTAATCAAAAAATATTAAAATTAGTAAAAAGAAAAGTGAAAACAAAATAGAGAGGGCAAAAAGGTCATTTTACACACTTCCAACTATGAAATGGACCAAACTCGCAAGAAAATCAAACTTTTGGACCACCCTTGCGAGTCCAAACTTGTTTCGACAAAACTTGCTAGTTTTGACATACCACAGGGACCATTCTTACAATTTTGTTGACAAAATTGCAAGAATGGTCTATGTGGTATGTCAAAACTAGTAAGTTTGGTCCAAACAAGTTTGTACTCATAAAGGTGGTCCAAAAGTTTGATTTCGTTGCGACATTAGTCCAAAAATCTTGAAACTTTTTAAAATGACGGATTTGCCCATGATAATTCCCTTTTTCACTTTTTTTATAACATCAATAAAAAAAACATACATCTATCTCTCACTCTCATTCACACTCACACTCACTCTCACTCTCTCTTTCTCTCTCCATTAGAACCGTCCACCGCTTCCTTCTTTAACCACCACCTACAGCTACCATCACCGACCCCCGCCACCACCACCACTAGATGAAAACACTATAAAAATATCAGAAATCAAAAATCGTTTTAGTTTCTTGTTTCAAATTCTTGCAAAAGAAAAGTTGATTCGATCTAAATCATCAAATATTTAGCATTCATAACCAAAATCTAATTCAAAACTCAAAAACACCAATCTATCTATGAATATTCATCAATTTTTAAGTACATAAAACATTCAAAACCAGATGAATGATCCCTGTATTTTGGGGGTCTCCTAGTTTGGCTAATCTGGTAGCAAAGAATAGAGATAAATTGAGACCCAGCTGCAAATCTATCTTTAAATAAATCGAGTAAATCGAGACCCACCTGTATACAGATTCATACAACAATTACATGGCCTCAAATCGATTCCAATAGATGCAAGTATGTAAAATGGTCTCCCCGATTCCCTTTCTCCCTCTTCTTTTGAAACCTAAAAATCGATCGGAACAAAATTCTGAAAACAATCTTCATCCCCACAGCCGAAGCCATAACAACGCAAACCAACCACCTCCTCCAACCTATGCATCAAAGCCCTTGCTACCGGTGACGTGATCCAAAACATCACCGGTCACCCACATCTTCTTGATGGTCGCCGACAGCTACTCTTCCACCACTGTTACCACTAGACAAACCCCACCAACACTCGTAACTCAACCACCATCAGCCGCCTACGGCTAGCAGCCGCTGACCCCAATGAAACGCCTCCGAGATGCCACTTCCCCATGTAGCACCTCCAATGAAACATCGTCATCAACGATCGCAGCCTCCCTTGTTTTCTCGATTAGTCACCCTCAGTCAACCAAATCTTTTTACAGGTCGAGGATCGCTTTAACTTCACCACGACATCCATCTGGCAATAGCAACTTCAACGACGACAACCACCATCACAGTCGGACAGACCCAAGTCGATGGATCGATACCCTTCTCCAGTTGAAGAATCTCCAACGAGGAACCAAACAAAAAAAGAAGAAACCTAATCACTGAGAGCTCCAAGATCAATATTTCTATGTTTCTATTTTTGCATTTTCTTGAAACAAAGTATGATGCAGAGAGCTGGAGGCATAGAAAGGGAGTTGGATAGGGGTAGGGTTGTATTTCTTTTCTCTTTTGTTTAATAATTAATCAGAAAATATTAAAATTAGTAAAAAGAAAATGGAAAACAAAATAGAGAGGGCAAAAAGGTCATTTTACACACTTCCAATTATGAAACGGACCAAACACACAAGAAAATCCAACTTTTGGACCAACCTTGCGAGTCCAAACTTGTTTGGACCAAACTTGCTAGTTTTGACATACCACAGGGACCATTCTTGGACTTTTGTTGACAAAATTGCAAGAATGGTCTCTGTGGTATGTCAAAACTAGTAAGTTTGGTCCAAAAAAGTTTGTACTCGCAAAGGTGGTCCAAAAGTTTGATTTTGTTGCGACTTTAGTCCAAACATCTTGAAACTTTTTAAAATGACGGATTTGCCCATGATAATTCCCTTTTTCACTTTTTTTTATTACATAAATCAAAAAAATAACATACATCTATCTCTCACTCTCATTCACACTCACACTCACTCTCACTCTATCTTTCTCTCTCAATTGGAACCGTCCACCACTTCCTTCTTTAACCACCACCTACAGCTACCATCACCGACCCCCACCACCACCACCACCGGGTGAACCATTATAAAAGAATCAAAAATCAAAAATCTTTTTTGTTTGTTGTTTCAAATTCTTGCAAAAGAAAAGTTGATTCGATCTAAATCATCAAATATTTAGCGTTCATAACCAAAATCTAATTCAAAACTCAAAAACACCAATCTATCTTTGAATATTCATCAATTTTTAAGTACATAAAACATTCAAAACCCGATGAAGGAACCCTGTATTTTGGGGGTCTCCTTGTTTGGCTAATCTGGTAGCAAAGAATAGAGATAAATTGAGACCCACCTTCAATTCTATCTTCAAATAAATCGAGTAAAAAGAGACCCACCTGTATACAGATTCATACAACAATTTCATGGCCTCAAATCGATTCCAATAGATGCAAGTATGTAAAATGGTTTCCCCGTTTCCCTTTCTCCCTCTTCTTTTGAAACCTAAAAATCGATCGGAACAAAATTCTGATAACAATCTTCATCCCCACAGCCGGAGCCATAACATCGCAAACCAACCACCTCCTCCAACCTACGCATCAAATCCCCTGCTACCGGTGACGTGATCCAAAAGATCACCAGTCACCCACATCTTCTTGATGGTCGCCGACAGCTACTCTTCCACCACTATTACCACTGGACAAACCCCCACCAACACTCGTAACTCAACCACCATCAGCCGCCTAAGGCTAGCAGCCGCCGACCCCAATGAAACGCCTCTGAGATGCCACTTCCCCCATGTAGAACCTCCAATGACACAGCAACGATCGCAGCCTCCCTTGTTTTCTCGATTCGTCACCCTCACTCAACCACATCTTTTTACAGGTCGAGGATCGCTTTAACTTCACCACGACATCCGTCTGGCACTAGCAACATCAACGACGACAAACACCATCACAACCGGACGGACCCTAGTCGATGGATCGATACCCTTCTCCAGTTGAAGAATCTCCAACGAGGAACCAAACAAAAAAAAGAAGAAACCTAATCACCGAAAGCTCCAAGATCAATATTTCTATGTTTCTATTCTTTGCATTTTCTTGAAACAAAGTATGATGCAGACAGCTGGAGGCATAGAAAGGGAGTTGAATGGGGGTAGGGTTGTATTTCTGTTCTCTTTTGTTTAATAATTAATCAGAAAATATTAAAATTAGTAAAAAGAAAAGGGAAAGCAAAATAGAGAAGGCAAAAAGGTCATTTTACAGACTTCCAATTATGAAACCGACCAAACTCACAAGAAAATCAAACTTTTGGACCACCCTTGCGAGTCCAAACTTGTTTGGACCAAACTTGCTAGTTTTGACATACCACAGGGACCATTCTTGCAATTTTGTTGACAAAATTGCAAGAACGGTCTCTGTGGTATGTCAAAACTAGTATGTTTGGTCCAAACAAGTTTGTACTCGCAAAGGTGGTCCAAAAGTTTGATCTTGTTTCAACTTTAGTCCAAAAATCTTGAAACTTTTTAAAATGATGGATTTGCCCTTGATAATTCCCTTTTTCACTTTTTTTATTACATAAATCAAAAAAAGAACATACATCTATCTCTCACTCTCATTCACACTCACACTCACTCTCACTCTCTCTTTCTCTCTCCATTGGAACCGTCCATCACTTCCTTCTTTAACCACCACCTACAGCTACCATCACCGACCCCCGCCGCCACCACCACCGGATGAAACCACTATAAAAAAATCAGAAATCTAAAATCATTTTAGTTTCTTGTTTCAAATTCTTGCAAAAGAAAAGTTGATTCGATCTAAATCATCAAATATTTAGCATTCATAACCAAAATCTAATTCAAAACTCAAAAACACCAATCTATCTTTGAATATTCATCAATTTTTAAGTACATAAAACATTCAAAACCAGATGAAGGAACCCTGTATTTTGGGGGTCTCCTTGTTTGGCTAATCTGGTAGCAAAGAATAGAGATAAATTAAGACCCACCTGCAAATCTATCTTAAAATAAATCGAGTAAATTGAGACCCACCTGTATACATATTCATACAATAATTTCATGGCCTCAAATCAATTCCAATAGATGCAAGTACGTAGAATGGTCTCCCCATTTCCCTTTCTCGCTCTTCTTTTGAAACCTACAAATCGATTGGAACAAAATTCTGAAAACAATCTTCATCCCCACAGCCGGAGCTATAACATCGGAAACCAACCACCTCCTCCAACCTATGCATCAAAGCCCCTGCTACCGGTGACGTGATCCAAAACATCACCGGTCACCCACATCTTCTTGATGGTCGCCGACAGCTACTCTTACATCACCGTTACCATTGGACAAACCCCACCAACACTCGTAACTCAACCACCATCAGCCGCCTACGGATAGCAGCCGCCGACCCCAATGAAACGCCTCCGAGATGCCACTTCCCCCATGTAGCACCTCCAATGAAACATCCTCGGCAACGATCGCAGCCTCCCTTGTTTTCTCGATTCGTCACCCTCAGTCAACCACATCTTTTTTTACAGGTCGAGGATCGCTCTAACTTCACCACGACATCCATCTGGCAATAGCAACTTCAACGACGACATCCACCATCACAGACGGACGGACCCTAGTCGATGGATCGATACCCTTCTCCAGTTGAAGAATCTCCAACGAGGAACCAAACAAAAAAAAAAAGAAACCTAATCACAGAGAGCTCCAAGATCTATATTTCTATGTTTCTATTTTTTGCATTTTCTTGAAACAAAGTATGATGCAGACAGTTGGAGGAATAGAAAGGCAGTTGGATGGGGGTAGGGTTGTATTTCTTTTCTCTTTTGTTTAATTATTAATCAGAAAATATTAAAATTAGTAAAAAGAAAAGGGAAAACAAAATAGAGAGGGAAAAAAGGTCATTTTACACACTTCCAATTATCAAACGGACCAAACTCACAAGAAAATCAAGCTTTTGGACCACCCTTGCGAGTCCAAACTTTGTTGGACCAAACTTGCTAGTTTTAACATATAACAGTGACCATTCTTGCAATTTTGTTGACAAAATTGCAAGAATCGTCTCTGTGGTATGTCAAAACTAGTAAGTTTGGTCCAAACAAGTTTGTACTTGCAAAGGTGGTCCAAAAGTTTGATTTTGTTGCAACTTTAGTCCAAAAATCTTGAAACTTTTTAAAATGACAGATTTGCCCATGATAATTCCCTTTTTCACTTTTTTTTATTACATAAATCAAAAAAATAACATACATCTATCTCTCACTCTCATTCACACTCACACTCACTCTCACTCTCTCTTTCTCTCTCCATAGGAACCGTCCATCACTTCCTTCTTTAACCACCACCTACAGCTACCATCACCGACCCCCGCCGCCACCACCACCGGATGAAACCACTATAAAAAAATCAGAAATCTAAAATCATTTTAGTTTCTTGTTTCAAATTCTTGCAAAAGAAAAGTTGATTCGATCTAAATCATCAAATATTTAGCATTCATAACCAAAATCTAATTCAAAACTCAAAAACACCAATCTATCTATGAATATTCATCAATTTTTAAGTACATAAAACATTCAAAACCAGATGAAGGAACCCTGTATTTTGGGGGTCTCCTTGTTTGGGTAATCTGGTAGCAAAGAATAGAGAAAAATTTAGACCCACCTGCAAATCTTTCTTCAAATAAATCGAGTAAAAAGAGATCCACCAGTATACAGATTTAAACAACAATTTCATGGCCTCAAATCGATTCCAATAGATGTAAGTATGTAAAATGGTCTCCCCGTTTCCCTTTCTCCCTCTTCTTTCGAAACATAAAAATCGATCGGAACAAAATTCTGATAACAATCTTCATCCCCACAGCCGGAGCCATAACATCGCAAACCAACCACCTCCTCCAACCTATGCATCAAAGCCCCTGCTACCGGTGACGTGATCCAAAACATCACCGGTCACACACATCTTCTTGATGGTCGCCGACAGCTACTCTTACACCACCGTTACCATTGGACAAACCCCACCAACACTCGTAACTCAACCACCATCAGCCGCCTACGGCTAGCAGCCGCCGACCCCAATGAAACGCCTCCGAGATGCCACTTCCCCCATGTAGCACCTCCAATGAAACATCGTCGACAACGATCGCAGCCTCCCTTGTTTTCTCAATTCGTCACCCTCAATCAACCACATCTTTTTACAGGTCGAGGATCGCTTTAACTTCACCACGACATCCATCTGGCAATAGCAACTTCAACGACGACAACCACCGTCACAGTCGGATGGGCCCTAGTCGATGGATCGATAGCCTTCTCCAGTTGAAGAATCTCCAACGAGGAACCAAACAAAAAAAAGAAGAAACCTAATCACCGAAAGCTCCAAAATCAATATTTCTATGTTTCTATTTTTTGCATTTTCATGAAACAAAGTATGATGCAGACAGCTGGAGGCATAGAAAGGGAGTTGGATGGGGGTAGGGTTGTATTTCTTTTCTCTTTTGTTTAATTATTAATCAGAAAATATTAAAATTAGTAAAAAGAAAAGGGAAAACAAAATAGAGAGGGAAAAAAGGTCATTTTACACACTTCCAATTATGAAACCGACCAAACTCACAAGAAAATCAAACTTTTGGACCACCCTTGCGAGTCCAAACTTGTTTGGACCAAACTTGCTAGTTTTGACATACCACAGGGACCATTCTTGCAATTTTGTTGACAAAATTGCAAGAACGGTCTCTGTGGTATGTCAAAACTAGTATGTTTGGTCCAAACAAGTTTGTACTCGCAAAGGTGGTCCAAAAGTTTGATCTTGTTTCAACTTTAGTCCAAAAATCTTGAAACTTTTTAAAATGATGGATTTTCCCTTGATAAATCCCTTTTTCACTTTTTTTATTACATAAATCAAAAAAAGAACATACATCTATCTCTCACTCTCATTCACACTCACACTCACTCTCACTCTCTCTTTCTCTCTCCATTGGAACCGTCCATCACTTCCTTCTTTAACCACCACCTACAGCTACCATCACCGACCCCCGCCGCCACCACCACCGGATGAAACCACTATAAAAAAATCAGAAATCTAAAATCATTTTAGTTTCTTGTTTCAAATTCTTGCAAAAGAAAAGTTGATTCGATCTAAATCATCAAATATTTAGCATTCATAACCAAAATCTAATTCAAAACTCAAAAACACCAATCTATCTTTGAATATTCATCAATTTTTAAGTACATAAAACATTCAAAACCAGATGAAGGAACCCTGTATTTTGGGGGTCTCCTTGTTTGGCTAATCTGGTAGCAAAGAATAGAGATAAATTAAGACCCACCTGCAAATCTATCTTAAAATAAATCGAGTAAATTGAGACCCACCTGTATACATATTCATACAATAATTTCATGGCCTCAAATCAATTCCAATAGATGCAAGTACGTAGAATGGTCTCCCCATTTCCCTTTCTCGCTCTTCTTTTGAAACCTACAAATCGATTGGAACAAAATTCTGAAAACAATCTTCATCCCCACAGCCGGAGCCATAACATCGGAAACCAACCACCTCCTCCAACCTATGCATCAAAGCCCCTGCTACCGGTGACGTGATCCAAAACATCACCGGTCACCCACATCTTCTTGATGGTCGCCGACAGCTACTCTTACATCACCGTTACCATTGGACAAACCCCACCAACACTCGTAACTCAACCACCATCAGCCGCCTACGGATAGCAGCCGCCGACCCCAATGAAACGCCTCCGAGATGCCACTTCCCCCATGTAGCACCTCCAATGAAACATCCTCGGCAACGATCGCAGCCTCCCTTGTTTTCTCGATTCGTCACCCTCAGTCAACCACATCTTTTTTTACAGGTCGAGGATCGCTCTAACTTCACCACGACATCCATCTGGCAATAGCAACTTCAACGACGACATCCACCATCACAGACGGACGGACCCTAGTCGATGGATCGATACCCTTCTCCAGTTGAAGAATCTCCAACGAGGAACCAAACAAAAAAAAAAGAAACCTAATCACAGAGAGCTCCAAGATCTATATTTCTATGTTTCTATTTTTTGCATTTTCTTGAAACAAAGTATGATGCAGACAGTTGGAGGAATAGAAAGGCAGTTGGATGGGGGTAGGGTTGTATTTCTTTTCTCTTTTGTTTAATTATTAATCAGAAAATATTAAAATTAGTAAAAAGAAAAGGGAAAACAAAATAGAGAGGGAAAAAAGGTCATTTTACACACTTCCAATTATCAAACGGACCAAACTCACAAGAAAATCAAGCTTTTGGACCACCCTTGCGAGTCCAAACTTTGTTGGACCAAACTTGCTAGTTTTAACATATAACAGTGACCATTCTTGCAATTTTGTTGACAAAATTGCAAGAATCGTCTCTGTGGTATGTCAAAACTAGTAAGTTTGGTCCAAACAAGTTTATACTTGCAAAGGTGGTCCAAAAGTTTGATTTTGTTGCAACTTTAGTCCAAAAATCTTGAAACTTTTTAAAATGACAGATTTGCCCATGATAATTCCCTTTTTCACTTTTTTTTATTACATAAATCAAAAAAATAACATACATCTATCTCTCACTCTCATTCACACTCACACTCACTCTCACTCTCTCTTTCTCTCTCCATAGGAACCGTCCATCACTTCCTTCTTTAACCACCACCTACAGCTACCATCACCGACCCCCGCCGCCACCACCACCGGATGAAACCACTATAAAAAAATCAGAAATCTAAAATCATTTTAGTTTCTTGTTTCAAATTCTTGCAAAAGAAAAGTTGATTCGATCTAAATCATCAAATATTTAGCATTCATAACCAAAATCTAATTCAAAACTCAAAAACACCAATCTATCTATGAATATTCATCAATTTTTAAGTACATAAAACATTCAAAACCAGATGAAGGAACCCTGTATTTTGGGGGTCTCCTTGTTTGGCTAATCTGGTAGCAAAGAATAGAGAAAAATTTAGACCCACCTGCAAATCTTTCTTCAAATAAATCGAGTAAAAAGAGATCCACCAGTATACAGATTTAAACAACAATTTCATGGCCTCAAATCGATTCCAATAGATGTAAGTATGTAAAATGGTCTCCCCGTTTCCCTTTCTCCCTCTTCTTTCGAAACCTAAAAATCGATCGGAACAAAATTCTGATAACAATCTTCATCCCCACAGCCGGAGCCATAACATCGCAAACCAACCACCTCCTCCAACCTATGCATCAAAGCCCCTGCTACCGGTGACGTGATCTAAAACATCACCGGTCACACACATCTTCTTGATGGTCGCCGACAGCTACTCTTACACCACCGTTACCATTGGACAAACCCCACCAACACTCGTAACTCAACCACCATCAGCCGCCTACGGCTAGCGACGCCGACCCCAATGAAACGCCTCCGAGATGCCACTTCCCCCATGTAGCACCTCCAATGAAACATCGTCGACAACGATCGCAGCCTCCCTTGTTTTCTCAATTCGTCACCCTCAATCAACCACATCTTTTTACAGGTCGAGGATCGCTTTAACTTCACCACGACATCCATCTGGCAATAGCAACTTCAACGATGACAACCACCGTCACAGTCGGATGGGCCCTAGTCGATGGATCGATACCCTTCTCCAGTTGAAGAATCTCCAACGAGGAACCAAACAAAAAAAAAGAAACCTAATCACCGAGAGCTCCAAAATCAATATTTCTATGTTTCTATTTTTTGCATTTTCATGAAACAAAGTATGATGCAGACAGCTGGAGGCATAGAAAGGGAGTTGGATGGGGGTAGGGTTGTATTTCTTTTCTCTTTTATTTAATTATTAATCAGAAAATATTAAAATTAGTAAAAAGAAAAGGGAAAACAAAATAGAGAGGGAAAAAAGGTCATTTTACACACTTCCAATTATGAAACCGACCAAACTCACAAGAAAATCAAACTTTTGGACCACCCTTGCGAGTCCAAACTTGTTTGGACCAAACATGCTAGTTTTGACATACCACAGGGACCATTCTTGCAATTTTGTTGACAAAATTGCAAGAACGGTCTCTGTGGTATGTCAAAACTAGTATGTTTGGTCCAAACAAGTTTGTACTCGCAAAGGTGGTCCAAAAGTTTGATCTTGTTTCAACTTTAGTCCAAAAATCTTGAAACTTTTTAAAATGATGGATTTTCCCTTGATAAATCCCTTTTTCACTTTTTTTATTACATAAATCAAAAAAAGAACATACATCTATCTCTCACACTCATTTACACTCACACTCACTCTCACTCTCTCTTTCTCTCTCCATTGGAACCGTCCATCACTTCCTTCTTTAACCACCACCTACAGCTACCATCACCGACCCCCGCCGCCACGACCACCGGATGAAACCACTATAAAAAAATCAGAAATCTAAAATCATTTTAGTTTCTTGTTTCAAATTCTTGCAAAAGAAAAGTTGATTCGATCTAAATCATCAAATATTTAGCATTCATAACCAAAATCTAATTCAAAACTCAAAAACACCAATCTATCTTTGAATATTCATCAATTTTTAAGTACATAAAACATTCAAAACCAGATGAAGGAACCCTGTATTTTGGGGGTCTCCTTGTTTGGCTAATCTCGTAGCAAAGAATAGAGATAAATTAAGACCCACCTGCAAATCTATCTTCAAATAAATCGAGTAAATCGAGACCCACCTGTATATAGATTCATACAACAATTTCATGGCCTCAAATCGATTCCAATAGATGCAAGTATGTAAAATGGTCTCCCCGTTTCCCTTTCTCCCTCTTCTTTTAAAACCTACAAATCGATCGGAACAAAATTCTGATAACAATCTTCATCCCCACAGCTGGAGCCATAACATCGCAAACCAACCACCTCCTCCAACCTATGCATCAAAGCCCCTGCTACCGGTGACGTGATCCAAAACATCACCGGTCACCCACATCTTCTTGATGGTCGCCGACAGCTACTCTTCCACCACTATTACCACTGGACAAAACCCACTAACACTCGTAACTCAACCACCATCAGCCGCTTACGGCTAGCAGCCGTTGACCCCAATGAAACGCCTCGGAGATGCCACTTCCCTCATGTAGCACCTCCAATGAGACATCATCGGCAACGATCGCAGCCTCCCTTGTTTTCTCGATTCGTCACCCTCAGTCAACCACATCTTTTTTTACAGGTCGAGGATCGCTTTAACTTCCCCACGACATCCGTCTGGCAATAGCAACTTCAACGACGACAACCACCATCACAGTCGGACGGACCCTAGTCGATGGATCGATACCCTTCTCCAGTTGAAGAATCTCCAACGAGGAACCAAACAAAAAAAAGAAGAAACCTAATCACCGAGAGCTCCAAGATGAATATTTCTATGTTTCTATTTTTTTCATTTTCTTGAATGAAAGTATGATGCAGACAGCTGGAAGCATAGAAAGGGAGTTGGATGGGGGTAGGGTTGTATTTCTTTTCTCTTTTGTTTAATTATTAATCAGAAAATATTAAAATTAGTAAAAAGAAAAGGGAAAATAAAATAGAGAGGGCAAAAAGGTCTTTTTACACACTTCCAATTATGAAATGGACCAAACTCACAAGAAAATCAAACTTTTGGACCACCCTTAAGAGTCCAAACTTGTTTGGACCAAACTTGCTAGTTTTGACATACCAGAGGGACCATTCTTGCAATCACAACTCTTCATTTCTTTTAATCTGATAGCCAATATTTAGTGAACATATCACTAAATATTAGAGGTACATGGTATTAACATGGGATGTCATTACTATATTATTACATCATAGAGAAAAGAACTACAACCCTACCCCCATGAAGAGTTGTAATTTTAGAGGTACATGGTATTAACATGGGATGCCATTACTATATTATTCCACTTAATTAATGTTGGGTTATTTTAGTGTTGTGTCAATTTGTTTTGTAAGGTTAATAGTCCATCTTTTGTAACGGGCTGGGCCTGTCCACCCGGTTTTTAATATGCTAGGGTTAGACTATTTATAGTGCATGCATGCACTATGATTAGTATCGATTGTACATACCCTAAACTACCTTTACAGTAGAAGTTCTTCATCGTGCTCTTCTAAGGCAGTGATTTAATCATTCAGCTTATTTTCGTTTATTGTGTTCTTGGCTTTGATTCATATACATGTTTAGATTTTATCGATCTACTATTTTTATTCTAACAATTGGTATCAGAGCGGGAGATTGTGTAAATCATACGCAACTCTTCTGTCGAAGTGTTATTAGGGTTTTTCCACTTTTATAGGATCTATTCTAGCCATCTTCATCATTTTGATCGATTGTTGATGTTGGATCTTAATCTTTATTACGCCTTAAACTCGTTTCTAGTTTACACATCTAATTCTTTATAGGTTTTAAGTGAATCGATAGCATGTAGCCTGAAGATCCACATACTCTCTCTTTTAATCTTTCAAGAAACATTGGATCCACTACCAGGATCCCTATTCTCTTCCCTCAAGACTATGAAGTCTGGGCTTTGAATTTTGAGGATTACGTCCTAGGTCTTAAATACAATGGTTCCTTGATATAAGAAGCCATGACTGTGTAGACGTTCGTACATATTGCTATAAGAAGAGTTATTAAAACTCAAGTCGACTACAACAATCTTCTTCTCCAAGTAAAAGACATTCCACAGGATGAAAAAGAAAAGTTAATCAGTAATGTCAAGGCAATGAGGATAATTAGGTTTGTTTTGCCTCTAGACACGTTTCATCTGGTGAGTTCATGTGATACAACGAAAGATATATCAGAAAGGATGAGATAACTCTACTCGAGTGATGTTGATCTTGAGCATTCTATTCAAACGCTACTTCTTTTAGAATTTGGAGCCTTTGTCCAGAAGCCTGAGGAAAAACTGGATCAAACATTCAACCGATATAGCCATCTCTTGAGCAGGATGGTAAAACATAAGATAGGACGTGATCTGATAGAACAAAAGGTCATGTTCATGAATGGCTTGAAGTAAGAATGGAAAGTAGTGGTGTCAACTGTTTAAATCACATGAACAGTTTAAAAGCTACTCCGTAGCAAAACTAGTGGGGATTCTTAAGTCCCACAAGGATGAAGTGGCAAAGGAAGCAAAGATAGTTTCTGGTATGGTTTCGTTGGCCCTGGTTGCAAAGGGCAAGAAAGTTGTAGAAGAAGAAGGTTCGGAGTCTAATCTCTCCGACTGCGAGCTCACAAAGGAGGAATACGCACTAATGGTGTCAAACCCCGGAAAGTTTGCAAAGAAGAACTTTGGACGCTCCAAAAATAGGAATTGGCAAGGGAGTTATAGTTCTGACAAGGCGAAGGAAGAAAGCTTTAACAACTCGCTGAAGGATGAGGTCAAGAAAGATAATAAGCTAGTAGGAGATTATGGATATGACTGTAATTACTGTCATGGAAAGAATCATTTGACAAAAGAGTGTATGTTGAAAAGATAAATGAGAAGAAGGACAAAGGAGAGAAAGATGAAGCTTACTATCTTTGGAAGATAGAAGAGCTTAAAAAGAAGAAGAACGCAGATAATGCTAAGCCTGCTTTAACTATGCAGGAAGAAGATGATAAGTTTGGAAGAGTGGAAGTGTGGTCAACCGATTCGGAGGATGGAGAAGTTCTCAAACTCACACATGGAAAGTGCTTTGTCGCGAAGGAAGAGTTCCCTAAGTACAAGGGAAAGTGTATGATGATTCGTAGTGACTTTTCAAATCAAAGAGGATACACCACTAATGGCGGAAAGACTTCGAACAACTGCTTCGCTGTGAAACATATCTCTGAGAAGATCAGCGAAAGTGAGAAAACGATCAACAAGGTACATTCTATTCTTGAATCTCTAAATATTCATATCTCTAGGTATGAAACTGAATTCGATGACTTCCAATTACAGTTTCTAGTTTAAGTGATAGTTTAAAGAGAACTCGTTTAACTAAAACTAATTTAACTAGTCAAATCAGTAGGGTAACATCAAAAAGTGAAGAGAAGTGGATGTGGATTAAGAAGTTAGAGTTGGAGTTATCTAGGTCTAGGGATGATTTAATATATTTGCAAAGAGACAATTTATGGCTTTTGAAACAACGAAACATTTTTTGTTTGATTGTTAAACGTCTTTATTCTAATATCACTCAGCTGCATATCGACTGTGAAATAGGAAAGAAAATACATAAAATGATTTTGCCCTTTCTAGAATTGAAAGAGGATGAAATCGATGCAGATTGCTACAGTTGCCAATCTATCGTATCATCTGACGAAGTCTCTAATGCTTACAGAGTTGGACTGGACAAAATTGAATCTTTCATACATTCCAAAGATCATTAGAACATGTTGAAACAAATTTTGAGCGAAAAAGATAAAGAGCAAATTAAATATGATAGTGTACAGAAATTTGATTCATTATGCACTAAATTGAGTTCGGAAAATACACTTAACGTTGAAAATGTATCTGAATTTGATGATGATAGTGAAATGAGTGAGATTTATGTGGAGTATGAGCTTGATTGTTTAGAATTTGTAAAAAGTGAACCTGAACCTACGGAAAATTTAATTTCTTAAAATTTAGTTGAGTATGCTCGCATTTTTGAAAATGGTTCAAAAGTTTTAAAAGAAAAGGAAACTGTTTTGTAACACCCCGAATTTAGAAGACCTAGAAAGGAAAGGAAAACCTCAAAATCATAAGGCAACTCATCGAGTAGGTGGGGTGACTCGACGAGTAGGAGCGTGTTCCGGGTCGCGGGTTAAGTGACCTACTCGACGAGTCAGAGGACCGATTTTGCGAGTTGGTCAGGGTTTGGGAAACCCTAAATTCGGGACTTGGCACCCTATTTAAGCATCTTATTCTCCTCCTCTTGGTTCCATTCCCAGTCCCCATTGTCCAGAGCTTAACCCACGAAACCCTAGATCATTTGGTGAGTGTGTGAGCCATTCTTCAGTGTTTTGGTGTTCTTGGAGACTAGAAGAGGAAGAAGGAGATTGAAGGTTCAAGGAGGAACTTGTAGATCCAACAACACCATCTCATTTCCATCATTTTCTAGTAATCAAGTTGTCATCTTGACTTATAGATTCTTAGATCAATTTATGTCCACTTTATGAGAGTTTTGGTCCATGGAGCTTGATCTATGGGACAAGGATGTCTCAAGCAAAGATCCTTTCAGATCTGGGGTCCCCAAGAGTGGTTAAGGCATAAAGGTGCAAGCTTTATGCCATTGGAACCCTCATGCAAGCTTTAAGGAGGTTATTATGGCCTTTTGAGCAAAAAGGGCCATACATGGATGTAAAGGCAGAGGCTTTACGTGTTATTTCGAGCGTATAAGGGTAGATCTAGGTCCTGGATACTTTGTGTTCGACTGAAATCGTCTGAATAGAATTGGACTTAGGAGGACTCGACGAGTTTCTCTTAGGACTCGGCGAGTCAATCCGTTTTCTGCCCAAAACCCTTCTGATAGCAGGTATATGTTGAGTTGGTATAGGACTCATCCAGTTGGGTTCATTATGGACTTGAAGATCATTGTACTCGACGAGTTCAAGGAACGAACTCAGCGAGTCTAAGGCAATATCCCTAACTTACAAAGATGGACTCGACGAGTTCAAAGGTGAACTCGGCGAGTTAGCTGAATAAGGGTCCCGATGTGTTTGAAAGTGAACTCGACGAGCTCAAGGAAGACTCGAAGGGTAGGATCGAAGTCCAGAGTTACGTGTGGATAGTGGGACTCGACAAGTTGGTGGACCAACTCGGCGAGTTAAGTCAACTCGGAGCGTTGACTTTGACCGTTGACTTTGACCAAGTTTGATTTGGTTTTACTTTTGAGGGTTTTGTGGTCTAAGTGTTATTTTGGGTATTAATAGTTCGGGGAGCCGAAGGATCAGCAGTTCAGGAGTTGCCAGTTAGCAGTCAGAGGTGTTCAGCTGGTCTTCAACAGTGCAAGGTGAGTCTCCTCACTGTGTGAATGGGTCTAAGGCCACAATGTCGACCCATGTAGTTTATGAGTAGGAAGACCTGGGGGTTAGCCTTAGGCACTATATGCTAGTATGTTATTCTAGACCAAGGACCAATGCCAGGCGGGTTCCCAAAGAAGGATTATATGTATGTGATTCCAGAAAAAGGTTCGATGTCGGGCGGGTGCCCAATGAATGTTTGTATGTTAGTTTATACTTGTTGTCTACGTGATACTTGTATGTGCCTGGTAGGGAGGTGTTAGATGTCATTTTATGCATCTTTTAGGGTAGTTTTCATTATCATTTAGCATCATATTTTGTATATTTGTATGTCACTTATTTAAATAATGTTCAGATCATGTCTTTCGTTAGAATTCCCGTACTGCTCATGTTTTTATGTCAATTTCAAATAGTTTGAGTGGAGCGGTGCTTTGGGAGCAGTTGGATGCGTGTTTGGAGCTTAAAACGGAGCTTGGAACTTATGGAGTATGTTGCAGAATGATTGGAAGATGATTTGGTCAAGAAACATTCGATCGAATTGATCACACGAAGATAGAATATGCAATCTAAAGTTAAATGATGTTGCTAGCAGCTTTGACCCCCTATCAGTATTTTGACCATATCTCATGAACCGTAACTCCGATTGAGGCGATTCAAAATGATCTGAAAAGAAGACGAAATTTCGGACGTCTTAGGCACAACATGCAATCGCAGGTTGCCTTTATGCGATCGCATGGGGCCTTTATGCGATCGCAGGTTAGGTCGCGGCTTGGATTCGAGGTTTTTTAGTGCCAAAAATTCATCCGGAAGAAAAAAATGAAAACCTGCGATCGCAGGTTGTGTACATGCAATCGCAGGTTGGCCAAAAAGTGCTAAAATAGTATCCTAATTCATTAAAAAGGCTCGAGACGCGTTTACTTCAAAACCTGCGATCGCAGGTTGTGTACATGCGATCGCATGTGCATTGTTTTTGTTGCTGGACGTGTAAATAGACCATGATAGCATTCCAGTAACCTAAGTTGACGATTCCATAGTTACCAGACAACGAAAATACGATTTTGGAGGCGTTTCTTCTCCGATTTCAACGATTTCTGAAGATCTGAAGACTGTGGATCATCTCCTTCAAGTATATTAGTAAGATTAGTTGTTTGACGTCTCTTTTTATCTGCTATGATCATATTTTAGCCATGTTTGGCTAAAACTTCATTTTCAGTTCTGCAAAGACAAGTACTTTTCATGTGATTGATCATTAGATCTGGTTTTTGTTTTGTGTTTCTATCTAGATTCTTCAGTTTTGTTCTTAATGAATGTTTGATTTTGATTCTTGTTAATCTGATCACCTAGCTAGGGTTTTATCATTCCGGTTAATCAGTTATAGAATGTGTAATTGTTATTCTCAACTGGTAATAAGTAACAAGTAATAAATCGGTTCCTTGTTTGGGATTTGACTTTATTATAAACTTGAAAAATCATATCTTTACGCTTCCGAGCTTGTGAGAAGTATTGGGTATTGCTGGGAATTTACAAATAACTTTTTATGCAACTTTTCTGATCTTAATAAAGAGCATATTTAATTGAATAGTAAAAAGTTAGTGTTAATTGAAGAGCTTGTTTTGGTTAACTAAATAAGGTAAAAGAGAAATTACTAGATCTTGTTAATTTTTCTCAGTACTAGCTTAGATAGAACACATCTCAAATAACCAGGTCAATGTTGATTGCATGATTAGGAAAGTCACAGCAGAACTGAAACCATTTTTATTATTGATTTTTGTTTACTTTATTATCACTGCATTTCTAGTTATTAGTTTTAATCAACCCTCCCCCCTCCTTTATATTCTGTTTCTTGACTAGATGTGCCTGATGCAAAAAGGCATTGACTTTTAGGCTGTGTCCCTGAGGATTCTACCCTGCTTCCCTGTGCTATATTTTTAGTGCAACCAGCAGTAATAAATTTATTTGTTTAATATGTGCGCGACAGCATGTTAACAGGAGGTGAGTGTGGGCGAGGTCCCGTATCTCACCACTAGCAAAGTATGGACAGGGTTTCGTATCTCATTAGTAGCAGAGCAGGGGCGGGACCCGAGTTGGGAGAGAGGTGAGTGTGGGCAGGGACCCGTATCTCACTATCAGCAGGAGCATGGACGGGGTTCCATGACTCATCAGTAGCAGAACAGGGGCGGAGCCCAACATAGGCGAGGCCTTAGAACATGAATTCAGTAGAGTATATTTAGTTTATGTGTTATGTGCTATGTTATAGATTGTATGTGTTTAGTGGGCGAGGCCCGGAGACACGATGGGCCTAAGGGAGACAGATTTGTATACCGATTGGGGCTCGATGCCAGGTGAGGCCTGATACCAGGCGGGGCCCGATGACGGGCAAGGCCCGATGTAGTTTAGAAGTATGAACACGTAAAGTTTCCAGATCCGGTCGGCAACAGACCATAGATTCGATCATATAATGCATATCATAAATCATTTAGCACATAAAAGCATGTTAGGTATTTTCCTAAATAAGCTAGTGCTTGTGTCTATTTAGGTGTATTACCTAAATTTATTAGACACACTCCTCAGGATCATCACTTAGCATTCTAAGTTTAAGTCTAGAAATAAATCCATATTCCTAGTTCGCTTAAACGAATGCTCTGATGCCAACTGTGACATCCCCATTTTCACGGCCAGAAAAGACCGATTTTGTTTATGCTTTATAAAAACCAGAGTACCTCTTTTAATAAAAATGTTGCGGAATTTGTTCCCAGAAAAACATGATAAATATGTTATCAAAAAATTTCCGAAGATATCCATTTTAAAACATTTGGGATGTCATCGTCAATACAAAAACATAAGCATAAACAGAACTTACATTCATTTACACTAGTGATCTACATCTCTTTTAAATCCCTCAGTGTAAAGTAGCTTCATATCGACACATGTGATACAAATAAGCTTGAGTGGGTCAGGTTGGGAAACCTGGTGAGTACATAGGGTTTTCAACCCACAATAATATAATTATTATGTTAAACATCAAACAATCAACCCAATTACCCATCCCCATTATCTTCTTTACTCTTAAGGATCTACCCTAAGATTCAGTTATTCCTCGTTCATTCATTCCTAAGGAGTATCCTAAGGAATCGGCACTAAGTCTGCATAGTCGCTAGGATTTATCTCGTTTATTGACAGTATTGTTTTCGAGAGTCCACTCGCAATACCTGTCAATGGGTTTTTAGAGTACACCGGGTGAACACATCGTTCACAACACTTACAGGTTGCGAGCCTACTAGTGTTCCGCTAGACTATCTAGTATAGTCCGTGGTTGTCATCCATACTCTACTAGATGACGGGGCCATCGCTTGGGTCATCGTTTGGCTCATCGTTTTGGCTCATCATTTTGGCTCACCGTTTTGGCTCATCGCATCGTATCATATTTTATCACTCATATATCATCGCTCATCATTCATCTAATCTTTCATCGCTCATCATTTATCTCAACTTTCATCGCTCATCATTTATCTCACCTCTAATCTACCCATATTTTTGATGAGTTTTGGTCATAAGAACATCCTATGTGCTCATACAAACCCTAATGCTTGGATCTAGGTTTCTCTATTGTACATGCAAGTTATCCAAGACTATAAACCCTAATTCTAGCATACAAGTAATCATATTAACATAAGAATGGGTTTAAGATATTACCTTGATTGTTATGTAGCAATAACAATCCCAAATCTCCTTGTAATGACTTTAGAAAGCATAGAGTCACAAGTGTCACTCCTCTAATGATTCACAAACACCATAAGCAAGAGGATGAAGAGGAGAGAGGATGGAGGCTGCCTAAAAACGTGTGAAACCCTAGAACAAGTCTTAGCCACGTTTTTGAGGCATAAGGGATTTATATATAGTGAGGCTATTAGGGTTATCTAACAAGGAAACCCTAATTTGGATGCTTAAGCCCTAAGCAACCCATGGACTCATTTAATTAAGGCCTTGGACGATTTCCATATGGGTTTCCCCATAGAATTCGTCCACTCCTTAATATAAGGCAATCCATGGCCCAAATTGCAATTATCTTATAATTACAATTCCAGTCCCTTAAGTTTAATTAATCTCTTTTAGTCACAAAACTAATTACCAATTAATTATTGACTAATATTAATTAAACAATATGATTTCTCCTTTAATATATTATTCCCATAATATATTAATAAATCATATTTAATCCTTTTTCTCCATAATTCATCCTATCAAGTTGCTTTGGTGAAGGCAACCCAAAAGGACCATGCACCATCGGGTCAAGTACATACCAAAATAGTTATGGACTTCGACACTAATCCAACAGTCTCCCACTTGGATAAGTCTAATAACTATTATGCGTATGACTTCAGATCCTGATCTGCAATCATAGCTTTCCAAAGCCGCTGTCAACTCTGATCCTATCAGATACGCGTGTCCTTAGATAAGGGATCATATATTCCTCCATTCTAGATATCATATGAGATATGATTTCAAATCATTCTCTTTGTACTATATCTCGATTCCCGATTTATGACGACTGACTAATTGAACAAATAAAATTAGCCCTAGCCCGGCCGAACATTTACGTTTGTCATCACTAAACCATCGAGGGGCCCAAAGATATCGCTTTTATCATCCTTTGGATAAAAGGAACGGATAAACTTTGATACAATGCTTGCTTGCACTCACTCACCGAATCACACACAACAATATGTTTTATAACACCAAGTTACTAGTGCGTTTACATATTATCAATGTGCAACCGATTCGCAAGATACAACTCACACATCTCAGTTTCAAGAATATAAGATGTTATCGTCTCACCAATCACTCGTGATGCAATTCATGGAGTGATCCAAGTGAGCGTGGGTTTAATCCAATGCTCAAATCATATTCATAAGCACTCATGAACATTGCAGCAAACATTTGCTTATGTCTAATACTCTTTTAGACAATCCACACACCAATTCACGACAATCTTCATTCATATCTACTTCCAACATATGAACGACTGTGGCCCGTTCGAACAATTCGATTATTCTTAATAAATTCAATTATTCTGGAAGTCAAAATATGCAAATGTGAAACACAAGAATAATACTAATCCCATATGGCCTCAAACCTTTGAGTATAAATAAAACTCCTTTTATTTATCACCATATCGATTACTCATTATTTGTCGTTTCG
Source organism: Lactuca sativa (assembly GCF_002870075.4). Taxonomy (NCBI): domain Eukaryota; kingdom Viridiplantae; phylum Streptophyta; class Magnoliopsida; order Asterales; family Asteraceae; genus Lactuca; species Lactuca sativa. The sequence continues at coordinate 72,695,386 of NC_056625.2, read as the reverse complement.
GGTAATCAACTTCTTACTTGAATTATTACACTTGTCACATGCTCCTAGCATGCACACAATGTTTACCTATGGTTCTTACTTTGTGAAATAGACCAAATTGAGCACATTTCCAATCATTCTCATTTCACAACTCCAAATCCTTTTTCATAAGTGAAAGAATATCAAATTCTTGCTACTTATAGAATATGTTAGATTCTAACATTTTATGCAATTGTCCTTTCGTAAATTCACTGCACCAAAGTCACAAAGACTATTGCCAATGATATTACAAAGTCCTCTATCGGAGATTGTTACAAGACAATTCCTTAGATATGATGTCTCTCACTCAAAGTACATTCCTTTGAACATCCTTTTGCACAAAAGTTTCTAATCTAGACATAGATTTTCAATATTCAATTCCCAATATGGACACATTTCCATATTTTCCATATGACAACTCATTCTTAATAGAATCTTATCTATTCGTAATGATGTCAATATGGTCCATCCTATATGGAAACATTTCCATAATTTCCATATGACAACTCATTCTTAGTAGAATCTTTTCTATTCATAATAATGTCGATATGGTCCATCCAATACCATGCTTCCAACTATTCACAAGCGACCAATCCTCGTCAAACTTTGGATTGTCCTTTGATAGTTGTTTAATTATTTTAGTCAAAACCAATTCTAGTCCCTTTTCCCTCTAAATGCGCTCGACATTTGGAAAATTTTAGAATGGTCAAACATTAAAGCATTTGCAATCGATCCTATGCCCGAAGCGTATGGGACACGACGCACAATGTTTTATTTGCTATGTTCTCAAAATTCGAATTGTGAAGAGGAATGTCGTAATCATAATCGAAATTTTAAGAACACACTATGTACCTTTGACTAAATTTATTAACATTTCTCAACCTAATCCTTTAGATTTGAAATGAAGCATAATATTCTCTCCCTTAATTATAGCAAAACAACTTTACAACCCTTACGACTTTGCAAGGTATAACTCTTGTTTTCTATAATTAATATTGCTAACTTGCAATACGTGCCTTAATAATCATACAATCATAACTTTTATGCTCCCACTATCATAACACTTATGCTCCCACTAGCTTCGACATGTCTTTAGAAACAGCTTAACTTTCAGAAAAACAATGCTTATTGAATTTCTTAAGTTCATGTTTCTAATACTTAGTGCTTTGATAATCTTTTATCAAGGCTTCTTGAACTTATACACCTTTGCCTTAGATAGTTCATATGTGTGTGTAAACAATTGCCAAACCTCACAATTCAAATTATGGAAAGGGATACCGTAACCATAATCGAATTCGAGAATGCAATTTTACAATCACTATCTTCCTAAAATCTTTCTTAGTGAAAGCATTTCCTCACAATCATTTTCATGAAGGAGGAAATCTTATGACACTTAGATTTAAACTGTGTATGTGTTCCTATCCATGTGAATTTGTCAAAACCAAAGTTCACGACAAATTCAACCTCATATGGATCAAACTTTCTTAATCTCGATTTCTTGCCTTATGGTAGCACAGCTGCCCACCACGTCTTCCAAGTAGTTAAGCAGCTCACCTTTTCCTATCAATGTACCTTTCATTGATTAAGGTGCCTTGCCTTTTATGCGTTCAAAATGAGAATTCATAGAACTCACATGCATAATTAACTCAATTGGAACAGCATAGAAACCAAATAATGTCAACACGATAGGTTGTAAACCTCAACTCGTGTGCTAGTGATGATTGATAAGGTTTATTTGATTTGTTCTTGAAACCTTTCGAGACCAATAAGACTCCCACTGACTCCTTGACATATAAGATTCTCTTGTCAATGAACATTTCTTGACAAACAAATATTCAAGAGTTAGTGTAGTTTTTATTAAAACACTTCATAAATTGGTCCTAGTTGGTCTTTGTCTTATTCAAGACATCACAACTTTCCACATTTGATGAATGTTATAAACCTTTAATACTTTTCACTCATTGTCACAATCTTAACTTTAAGACTTGTTATTGGAACGAAGTATGATAGACTTCTTGATTTAACCATTTCTTCAATTCTTGATTCCTCTTCTTAGACATACAATTGTACTAAGACTCACTTAGAGGATCAATTGAGATATGGTTCTTAATCATTAAGACCTATCATAAAGCATAAAAGCTACTCTCCCTTCTTTTTAGAATGGAGAAACTTTTATCTTTCTGCCTACTTGATTCTTCTTATTCGTTCTACTATTGATTTAAACCTTTTTCAATCAATCTAGAATTACACTTAATCTTGTGAGTATAATCACATTTACTAAACCTTTAGTAAATCATGACGAATATCTTTGTTACTCTTATAGTGGACTTGATCAACACATAACTTTGTGTACTCGATCTCCTAGTCCTTCACTTGACATTTTGTCAACAAATTAGTCTAATTTCTAAATATGAAATTTCTCATTCATCGTGCAACCAAGTTGCATGATTTCAAGTTTCTGTCCAATTTAAATTTGGGCGATGAGAAACTCTCCCTATTTGGTAAACTCTCGACTTTCCATAAATAACATAATAAGAACAAAATCCATTATTGCTAATAATAGAAACATTTTAACATCAATTTTTCATACACGCCATTGCAAGGATAATATAAAAATAAAAATTTATTTTATGCGGAAAAATTTGTCCTTACAATGCAACTCATTGAAAAACTTATGCTAATACATCTTTCTTAGCAATCTAATTCTAACTCTAAGTAGTAGCTTAAGAATCTAATCTTCGAGAAATGCGATCGAAATCCATTCCTTCACGGTTAGATTCTGCTCACTTCTTCCTTTAAGCTCCCTTTCTTTTCTTCGATTCTACAAAACATCAATTGTAATCTTATCACATTATGTATTAAGAATCTAGAATAGAAGCTTAAAAGAGTTAGTTAGTGGATTTTACCTATATTAGAGCCATACGTTTCGACTCTCCCATCTCTTAGATCTCTTAGGTGAGTGGGGCAGCTTCGTCTCCAATGCCCTTTCTCTTGGCAATAAAAGCAAATTGACTCTTTTGGAACATGACATGGAACAACTTTAGACATTGCCTTTCTCTTATGATTAAACTTTTCGATCATAGCATGTCTGTCGTTGTCATTGTTTATATCCATAGAGGTCTTGAAGGCAGATTCACCAATCAACTTTGCTTTCCCATTGCGCCAAAACATTTCTGATTCAGCAGCAATAAGCATATAGGTGAGATCTATAAGGGTCACGTCGTGGTTCATCATATAATACTCTCTTACGAACTCACTATACGATTTAGGAAGTGACTGAAGAACCCAATCAACAGCCATTTCCTCACAGACAACGGATCCCAACATTCTTAACCTATCAATGTGTGACTTCATCCCTAGGACGTGTGCACACACCGACTTTCCTTCTTTATGTTTACTTTCCAAAAGGGCTTGAGTGATCTTGAACTTTTCAAGCCTTCGAACTTGTGGGTTAGGGAGAATAATTGGAGGAGGTGGAGGAAGTGAAGTATGATCTCTTGTTCCTCGATCGAATCGTGGAATATCATCTTCATGTGGAATGCTTATTCCACGGGATTTGAGAAGACCATAGTTTTCAAACTTTGACATCTACAAAATGGGAGAAAAACAAATTCAAGTTAGTTGATTGAATGAGTCCTTAGCAAATCACCTAAATGATATACTAAGGCTAGGACCCAACACAATATTCTACAACTCGGGAGAGGGATGCCATAACCCTAATTGTAGAATATTTGAAGGTAAGTGAATGACGATTCACTAATTTCCACCACGAAAAACGAAAAAGAATTTAAGTTTTAAATCTATGAAAACTCCTAGATCCTTTGAGATTCATTGAACTTTCAATGGCATGTTTAAATCTCGATATACCCCTCTTGTTTGTGAATGGGATGTCGAGGATCACAAAGCGGGTGTGAATAACCATGCAAACTTACATGGTGCCCTCACATGTTACAGTCACCTATTCGATGTGCCGGTAAACCACACACGGTCCACCGAACTATGACCAACATTGAGTCACCCTTTGCTACCTTTTCTTAGAACCATTTAGTGTGCCGGTAAACCACACACGCTCCACTAACGTCTTCGCAAGGGCACAAAGTGTAATTTCATGGAATTGCATCAATTCACTTTGCCTAAGTAACTAAGATTGGGAATTTGTAGAACATTTAGTTACTTTTGTACTTCATTATACTTATAATAGAAGGGTTTGTCCTATCCTACCCGTTCGGATAACGACCCTCCACTAGTCAAGAGTGCGGTGGGTAAGAGTGGATACCCATTCAATCGCCATTTTATAGGCAATTTCCTTAAACACCCCTTATAGACCAGCTTCGTGAATAAGGCCTACTAACGGTAAGACTGACTTTTACTCATACATATATATAATGTTACACTTTTAATGTTATATATAGTATAGGGTGTATTTTACAACTTTTAAAATACTAAGTGGTCAAATTTAACAATTATACTTTTAATTTAATTAAACTGTAAACCAAAACTTTTATGGATTTATTAAACCTCTTTTAATTATACACCTTAATTAATTAATAAAACCATAAGGGTGTGATTTGAACTTTTTCAAAACAATATTAGGGTTTTAGAATTTAACATTCCTAATTAAACTTTTAATCAACTTTTAAATTCCAAAACTTGAGGGCAAGTTTTGAAACATTTCAAAAGATTAGGTTTAGAATTTAAATATACATCAAAATTAAACTATTAATCAAAATTTAAATTCCAAAACTTGAGGGCAAGTTTTGAAACCTTTCAAAACATTAGGGTTTCAACTATTTAAATTTCAAAACAACAAAACTTTTGGGTTCAAATTTAAACTATAAAACCTAAAGGGGAAAATATGAAACTTTTCATAACAACAAGGATCAAATAACAAATAATCTTAATTAACATTTAATCACATAATTATCCATATTTGATTTATTTAATGATTTCTTGCAAAACAATTTACCAATTTAATCAAAATAATTAATCAATTATCACATAAGGAAACAATTATCTTATTAATTGATAAATATCTTCAATTAGATCAAGAATATAGTCAAATATATCATAAAATCGGATTTATATTGATCTAATATGATAAGGCAACTATCCTTAAGCAAAAACAGCAAGAAATCTCGAGGTTTGCTCCATCTGACGAGTTGACTCGTCGAGTCAAGCTGGACTCGTCGAGTCAGCATGGACTCGGCGAGTCCAGCCTCCGGAAACCAAAAAAATGAATTTTTCAAACATATAATGCATCAATACAATAAAAACCAGTCTAGGCTCTGATACCACTGATGAGTTTTGGTCATAAGAACATCCTATGTGCTCATACAAACCCTAATGCTTGGATCTAGGTTTCTCTATTGTACATGCAAGTTATCCAAGACTATAAACCCTAATTCTAGTATACAAGTAATCATATTAACGTAAGAATGGGTTTAAGATATTACCTTGATTGTTATGTAGCAATAACAATCCCAAATCTCCTTGTAATGACTTTAGAAAGTAGAGTCACAAGTGTCACTCCTCTAATGATTCACAAACACCATAAGCAAGAGGATAAAGAGGAGAGAGGATGGAGGCTGCCCAAAAACATGTGAAACCCTAGAACAAGTCTTAGCCACGTTTTTTAGGCATAAGGGATTTATATATAGTGAGGCTATTAGGGTTATCTAACAAGGAAACCCTAATTTGGATGCTTAAGCCCTAAGCAACCCATGGACTCATTTAATTAAGGCCTTGGACGATTTCCATATGGGTTTCCCCATAGAATTCGTCCACTCCTTAATATAAGGCAATCCATGGCCCAAATTGCAATTATCTTATAATTACAATTCCAGTCCCTTAAGTTTAATTAATCTCTTTTAGTCACAAAACTAATTACCAATTAATTATTGACTAATATTAATTAAACAATATGATTTCTCCTTTAATATATTATTCCCATAATATATTAATAAATCATATTTAATCATTTCTCTCCATAATTCATCCTATCAAGTTGCTTTGGTGAAGGCAACCCAAAAGGACCATGCACCATCGGGTCAAGTACATACCAAAATAGTTATGGACTTAGACACTAATCCAACAGTTTTACCCAACACATTTTGTAGATATAATATACATATACAGTTTAGATCATTTAAAACATGTATAAAACGTTTCATCTAGCATAGACAACAAGTATTCATACAGTATACACACATAGCACGTAATTTATATAAAATACTTCATATCTATGTGTAAGATGAAAGTAACTATGCACTCACCTGCAAAGGTGGTGACTCGTTACTCGGATAGCACTTCGTTTACTTTAAAACAAATTTCCGTTGACAAAACCTAGTATCATTTCCACTAGAGTTTAGTTTAATGTTCAACGAGACTAATTAGTAGCCTAGCTATTATTACTATTATATAAGCCTTAAACAATACTCTTCACCCACTACGTACAACAAGGGTCATACATGAAACACCGGAGGGCAGGATCATTTTGGCATATAGCACTTCTGAAATCCAACAACCCAGGCGACCCTTCAAACCGAATTCCCCATACCGCGAGTGGTTAAAAAGATATTATAACAACACTTATATAACCCATAATAATAGCTCAAATAATTATTATAAGGTCCTAATAACGTTACTATATTTAAATAAAAGCTATATTAAAAATTAGGTAGGCGTATCTTACCTACGAGGGGGATTGGCTAGAAGCCGTGCTATGTAGGGGTAGAACTTCCGAGCCGAAACCTCTTCTTCTCGAAGCCGTCGAGCGCTCTGGGGCTTTCATCTAGCGCTAGGGGAGTTTTTGGGAGGTTTAGAGAGAGTGTAGAGAGAAGAAAGAATGGGGAAGGTGTGAAGAAAATGAGGGTGAGAGAGGTTCCATTTATAGGGTGAAATATGGATGAACTTGGTGCCACATGTCACCATCTGGTGGCAAGACTTGGGGAGAAAGAAATGGCCAAGATTGTGCCATGTCACCAATTTTCGCACAGTACACTTCCGACTTCTAAAATTCGTAACTTTTGCATACGAGCTCCGTTTTTTCGTTATAACTCGGATTTTGACATTCTTTATATGTATGGAATCCTTGTGACATATTATACAACTTGGTTAAGATTACTCCTTCTAAATAATCTTCCATCAAAAACACATTTTTGATGCTCATTGTCTCTAAATTGACTACCCGGATCTACGGGCGTTACAGCAGTTCAAAGCCCTAAATACCAAGTTGGATACTTTACTTGAGTCCACCAAAGCCTCTTACAGTAGTGAATACACCCAGGCCTCTGTTAAAGCTTTCCTTGAAACACTTACTAAGGAGCATGCTGCCAATCTCTCTCTCACAAATAAAGCAGTTGCTGACTCTGAAAAGACTTGCAAGGAGATGACCGAAAAAGTTGATAAACTATTTTCTGATATTAAAAACTTCATGGAGGACTTACGCACTTCATCCGAACGCAATACAGCCTCTGTGATCACAACCATCAACAGCCTTGTCTCTACTCTCCAAACTGAAAAGGCGGCTCTTACAAAGGTTCGCTCTGAGATTCAAACTGAAATTTCTGAGTTCAAAGCATCCATCTCCTCCAAAATTGAAAAACTTCAGGTTGATTTTGCTCATGAGAACAAGATAATGGATGAGCTCACTGTTAAAACTGAAAGGGTGAAGGTTCTCTCAGTATAGTTAATGCATGCGAATTCCCAGATTGCTGAACTGAAATCTGAGAAAGTTGTTATCCAAAGTTGCATTGCTGATGTAAATGCCGATTTGCACAGTCTGATCGAGACTCGTAATTATCTCCTCATAGTCTCTATTTGTCAATATCTGGCAGAGAAATTGAAGCCTATATTCTCCATGTTAGACAAAATTCAATATGTTTCAGAATCTTCTATCCCAAAACAAAGGGGAGAACCTGCAAGAACTTCTTCTGTTGTAAAAGAAACTGGTGGAGGAAACGATCAAGAAAAAAAGCCAAAGTAAAACGAATTGAAGGTTAATGTAGCTTCGAGTTCGAGAGGGAAAGAAAAATTGATTGATGACAATGAAGATGAAGAATAAGATGAAAATGAGAAATTGAGAAGGAAGATTCGTCATGCAGAAATTGACAAAAATCATTGCATTGTAAGGGAAGCTGAAGAACGAGAAAAGGTTGCTCGAGAAGCTCAAGTCACTTTGGAAACTTAGAAGCTTTTATGTCCTTTGTGGACTTTGGAGTGTATATTGAATGAAGTGATATACAATCCGAACGTGTATTGGTTAGAGCGTTGTGTCTTTCGAATTGGAGAATAGTCTGGACTCACAGCTTGATCTACCGATTACTCTGAAGGTCTTTCAGTTTTGGTGTTTTGACAAAGTTATGAACGTTCCTCTTACTGACAAAGGTGTTAATCAAATGCTCTTTTCATTCTATCTGAATCACATGAAGCCTCAATACGAAACCTGGAGCTCGAAGAAGATAACATTTTTGAAGGTTTCAGGCCCTATTGAAACCGAAAGCTTTTTGAACACACGTTTCAAAGTTGCAAGAGGAGCTATGAGTGCAGTGTTCGAGTTTACTCTTGCTGATTTGCCATGCCTAAACTCGTATGATTGGATTTCTCTACTTCATCTTCTGCTGAAGGATGAACAAAAATTTGAACCGATTGTGGCACATCTCAAAAGGATGTTGGTATCTTACATCCAAGAAGTCGGTAAGATGGATGTGGAGATTGCAGTAGTTCTCCGAAAAAAGCCAATAGTGTTTCCCAAGGAAGCTCCAGAAGATTTTGAAAAGATGAAGCTAGGGAGAATACAAAAATATGGTTGGTGTTTGGCTTTCCAAATAAAAGAAAGGTATGATGCTAATTTTCACAAAGTTTGCTTCTACCTATCCTACAAGCATCTATACTCCACCTCTTGTCTACAATACATTTTGGAGTTCATGGGTCAATGCAAAGCGAACAGTGCAGGGGACAAGAAATGTTTCTCGGATATGATTAACTGGTACATCCAGGTTTGCAAGACCTTGCTGGGAATAATGTCGAAACTTTTTGTGGTTCAAAAGCGCCAACAACAATGAAAATATACATTCCTTATTGACACAAAGGGGGAGATTGATAGGTTATTTTAGTGTTGTGTCAATATTGTTTTGTAATGTTAATAGTCCATCTTTTGTAACGAGCTGGGTCTCTCCACCTTATTTTTAATGTGCTAGGGTTAGACTATTTGTAGTGCATGCATGCACCATGATTGGTATCGATTTTACTTACCCTAAATTGTCTTTACAGTAGAAGTTCTTCATCGAGCTCTTCTAAGACAGTGACTTTAATCATTCAGCACATTTTCGTTCATTGTGTTCTTGGTTTTGATTCATATACCTGTTTAGATTGTATCGATCTACTATTTTTATTTTAACAATTAATTGTCAGGGTAAATTAGTCTAATTGGTTAACAACAATTTATGGAAGGTAAGGATATTAATGAATTCAATTTAAAACAGATTTTAAAAAATAAAATTATATATTTTATATTTTAATTTAATTACAATATTTTTTAATATTATTAGTAAAATCTGGAGATTTTTTTTTAAAGTTGATTATTTTTTGTCGTATTCTTTAAAAATATGGTATAATAAATTTGCATATTATAAATTATTTACATATTGAATTCTTTAAGAATAGGAGAATATAGTTTAAACTATTCTTGAAGAATAAGCAATATTCATAGTTAAAAATAAGTATTTTTTTAAGGAATCAAATTAAATCTTATACTTTATTCAACACCTTTAAATTAAATCAAGTTTACGATTTTATTCGGCATATATAACCACATATTTTTATTTTTTTCATTCTTAAATAATTCAATTTCATTTCATAGTTTTTTTTTTTTGTTTTTTTATTTTTAAAGAATATGATTTTTTTTTTGAGAAATAATATTTTTTAAGAATACACCTTATAAGTTAGACAATAACATTTCATTCATTACAAACATATATTGCAATATAATCAAAAAATATATATTTTAAAAATACAAACCATTCTTACAACATAAAACTAGATTATATACAACACTTCAAAGAATATATATTACTTTACATACTAGATTCTATAAGAATTTGTCATCATTATTTAAGAATATACAAACATTTATAATATATACTACATTCTTTAAAAATCTGTAAGAATTCTTGAAGAATTTTTCTTTGTTTTTTGATGGCTTTCACATGCCTCTATTTTTACATCTTCACGTTTGAACGTTTACATAAAAATCATTCAATTAAAACAATTAAATTAAAACAGACAAAAAGAGAGATCATATGATGCAAAATAGAATATGTGTAATCTAGGATTTGGTTGTATTGTCTTGAAAAAACTCTAGGTCTAGAGTTCATTATTTACAAGTGATGGTGAAACATCTAGTGTTGCAATCCCAACACCAAAAAAAATTGAGCATTTTTAACACAGTCTAGTTTTTTATTCATTTTCAAATATATATAAGGTGACCAATAACCAATGCCCTATAAGTTTCAAATTTTAGTTAAATGGTGTAATAAATCAAGAAACTTTGGACTTAAATATGTATGAAAGTAAAAAAAAAAAAAAAAAAAAAAAAAAAAAAAAAACCTCATGATGATAAAAAGAATTGACAATAATAACACTACGGACGTCTTATCTATGGAGGGACTTTTAGGATGATGATAAAAAGAATTGAATATGTGATGCTTGTATTTTAAAAGAAAATCCTTGGACATCTTAATTTCTATCAATTAAAATATATAGATTCTAATGTTCATTACTAGATTGTCGTGTAATACGAGACAATAATAAAATAAAATTAAAAAATTAAACCTGCAATTGATCCATGATTTACCTTTACATCCAAAATGGGCATTTTTTATTATTATTATTCATGTTAGGTTTATCCCCATTTGGCCATTCCATTTCGTCCATTATTCCCAAATAAAAATTCCAGACACTTTAAAATCAAGCCACACAAATGAAAAGAAACGTCACATAATTCAAAACATTTTGCTATTACAAATTTCCAATAGTAAAAATCAATCAAAACTAACGCATCTTACAAAATTGTTGCTTCGATATTGAATCTGCAATGTTGAATATGTAAATACAAACTTCCAATAGTAAAAATCAATCAAAACATTTTGCTTCCCTGTCAAAATTATTGTTTCAATATTGAATCTGCAATGTCAGATGTTAATCATGAATCCCCTAATTGCAATCTTTAAATAATAAAATGACGTAGTTTCATAAGGTTTATATTTAAGCTTAGTTGAGGCTTAATTGTGGTTGTTTTGGACAACTTTTGTTGTTACTTTTTACTATTAAATATATTTTGTTTTTTAAATATTAAGTAAAACATAGTATATGACTAATGTCGTTTTTTGTTATAAAGATAAACAATCATTTAAGGTAGTTATATACTAATACATATAAACTAAAATACATAATATTTTTAGTTATTCATCATACCGCATTCAAACCATCGCACCGCATAACGCAGTTTAGAAACTTCGCGGTAGGTTTTTGGTCACCGAAAATGTCAAATCCTACATGTGGTCCGGTTTGCAATTTTGATCCTAAATTGCACCACGCATACTAGTAATCTCCATTGTTGGTTCACTCATGCATGTCATGGTTTGTTCTCATTATGACTTATAGATTTAGGCCGGAGAGAGTGGTCCTCACTAGGAACTCGCCTCGAGCTCGTTAAGGTCGCCACAACCCATTCCCTTCAAAGTGCTAAGGAAGTCGTTAAAAATATATCGACAGCCATGTAGCTAGAGGAAAGAGAGAAAAAAGGGAAGAGAAATGGCTTTGATTGACTAGTTTTTTTTCTTTTTTATAAAATTAAAATAGTACAAATATTTAATATTACCATTCCCTATCTTTTATAACTTGGATGTTACCACTCTCTCCATCCTAGGTTGTTTTAAAAAATATTATGTAGCAAATTGCTAAGCATATTACCACTCCCTGCAACCTTATAACAAACTTAAGACAAAATGTGTTTGAAAGGAGTGATTTTAAATCCATATCAAGCACAAAATCATAAAAAGGTCTTTTAAGGACCAAATCCATAAAGACCACTATAGCACGGGTATGCAAACTATAATTAACTCATAACACTATAATATTTATGAAATAAAATTTCTTAAATAAAACCTCAATTATTGAAAATTAATTCTGCTAAAATTGACCATGACTTTTCATTTCCTTCCCCACCCTGAAAGTTGTGTTGAATGATAAGATTGAGACAAGCAACTAATTGAAGTCCAGAGTGTCCCAAATTTTGGAAATAGCGTGACATTTCTACAGTTTTAATAAAAAGGAGATGCTCATTAGATAGACTCGAAAGAAAATATTCTTTTAGACCAATTAATGATCACAAAATATTTGATATGATTAATATTAATGCATGACTTTTCCTACCTTAATAGTTGTCGCGTGAAACAACTTGTTCTTCAATCGACTTAAAGTCAACCGGCCATTATAAATGAGATATTAATTAGATTTGCTTTTTTTATGCTGTATTATTTTGATTGTTCGTTAGTGATGACAAAGTACTTTTTAATTTGTCCGTACCTTTTGGATTAGACGTGTTCATAGTTTACATTCGATGATCGTTTTAGGATGTTAGATATCAACCTAATCCAACAATTATCAGTTTATCTATTTAATTTCTTTTTCCCTTTTTCCTAAAAAATACATGTAAAACTTCAAAGTTCATTAGAAAATCAAAATATGGTATAGCTAAATAGCTAATATGAAGAAAAAAAACACTTTCAACTTTAAAGTTCAACAACAAAAAATATTGAAAATTGGGTATTTTTATTATAACTTTGTTTTTTTAATATTTATAAACAATTCAAGTATATGTATTAATAATTTTATAGTAACTGAAACTATAATAATTAGGTAGAAATTAAATTGATAAGTTTGATGAGAGTTGAATCTAATTGTATTATTATTAGATATTAATTGTATAATAATTAGGATTGGTATCAATATCATAACGATCCAACTTGACTAATGAAAATTTGGAATTACTCTGATCTTAATTACAATAAATGTCGAATGTTTCTTAGTCTTTTTAATTCTATAATAATTATGTGTCACATCATTTTTGACACACTTCTTTAACATTTTGTTGTGTAGGAGGGGTGAATTGTCACATTTTTTATCAATTAAAATTTAATTTTTTTTTTAACTACTACAAATTGAAATTATAAAAATAATAATTAAAAATATAAAGTGTTGTATACACACCTCAAAACGCAAAAAACGTACAAATATAAAATGTAAAAACATAAAACATCATAGCTACTACAATCTAAATGACATCTTCATCGGAAAATTGATCTTCTAAATCATCAACCAGTTCCACGTTAAGATCGATGTAGTCAACGATCCAAATATGTTATATTATTAGGAAAAGACAATGCATTCACAAAACAAGAACGCTTCAGATAGATCTCGTCCACAAGATAATACTCGTACCCATAAAACGTTCCATGCACAACAAACAAAGAATCTGGTGTAGTCCTGTTATACATGACGTCGAATACCGGAGACATGTTAAGAACATTTATGTCATTCTAGGAACCCACAAAACTAAAGAAAGCATGTCATGTCCACAAATTATGTGAAGCCACAACTTCAAGTATGATGGTTGGATAACCATGATCATCTCGGGTGTATTGACATTGATATGCATTCAGACAATTGCCACATTCCTAGTGGAGGCAATCTAGGCTTCCTAATATTCGAAGGATGTCATGCACATTTTTATGATAAGCATATAATTTTTGGACATCACTATAAGTAGGTTTATGTAAATATCGTGGACTATATAATCTCATGACATACTTGCAAAATTTGTAAATGTTTTCTCATGTAGTACATACGGACAGTCGGACATCCGAAGAATTTCATCTAGTGCATCAATGGAAGTGGCATATATTAGTTGACGAAGTGCAACCGTAGGTTTTTGTAAGGTAGTAAAACTTATTGTACCTCTAACATTTTCACGTTGTTGGAAATATGAACACACTTTCATGATGTCTTTGACTATACGCTAAAAAAATGTTTGTGCATACGAAACTGTCATCCAAAAAATAGCCTTTAAAAACGTAAGTTCATCCAGATAACTGTGCATAAGGTGTCGATAAGCATCTTAATGATTTCTTTGTATGTATCTCCTTTTATCAACCTTGCATTTTCAGCATTTTGTTAACGTAGTTCTTCTACCTTTCTCTTTAGCGAATTGAATAATCTTTATGGTCGATTCTAACACGGCATCAAAAATTCCTAGAGATAAAGATTAAGATGAATTTTGTAGAGAAGAAGCAGGTTTTGATGTTGAAATATTGTGTAGATATTTATTTATAGGGATTTATATATATATATATATATATATATATATATATATATATATATATATATATATATATATAGGGAAAAGTTCAATAAAGAATCATAATTATTGGTTCTTCAAGGAACCAAATCTTTTTTTCAATTTCTAGAGCTTATTCTTTATCGAAAAAAAATCTAAAAATATATATTAACATTGTGAATGTGAAAAATATTTTTCGGAATCACCGTGTGAATCCGGATTCATGTTGTGAATTTTCAAAGATTCACATTGTGAATTTGACGTTAAAAAAAAGAAAAAAATATATCATTGGAAAATGATAAAAAGTTATGAATTTATGTATTTTTAGTTTTTTTTTTTTTTTTGATAAAAAATAAGTTCTAAAAGTTGAAAAAAAGATTGGTTTCTTGGTTCCTTGGTTAATTATGGTTCTCTATTGAAGCTCTCTTTCTCTCTCTCTATCTCTCTCTCTCTCTCTATCTCTCTCTCTCTCTCTCTCTCTCTCTCTCTATATATATATATATATATATATATATATATATATATATATATATATATAGAGAGAGAGAGAGAGAGAGCTAGGTTCATTTGTTTAAACTAATTATTGTGTTATTGTATGAGTAAATATAGGTCAATCATTTCAAAAGGGTAAATATGTAATATTATATTTAATTAATTATGGTAAATATATAAATCAATTAATATCCCTTTAATTTAGGGATATCAGTTTTAAAACTCAATTTCTAGTCCGCCTCTTCCCTCCTCTCTTATATTCATCGACTCCGGCAGATTCAAGGATGGCATCGTAACCTGCGGATCACGTCCCCGTGGCATCATGCCAGTCACCACCTGTCACCGGCGGATCAATTGCCTGTCACCGGCAGAATCACAACCGGAATGGGAGGACTTCATTGATGCTGAAGATTACTTGAATGATGAACATAAGTTCAATATCACCCACATATTAGTTTTGCGTTTCCCCAGGATTGATGTCAATCCTTCCGATGGCTTTGTGACTGAGCACGAGCTGACGGAATGGAACCTTGAGCAATCTCAGAGGGAAGTCCTTCATCGCAATCAGAGGGAGATGGAATTGCATGACAAAAACCACGATGGCCTTGTTTCTTTTGCTGAATACCAGCCTCCCACTTGGGTCCGTGATTCATGTAATATATCTTATGAATCAACTCCTTAATAAATTAAGAAGACACATCAATTGATTGCATTATAGTCGTTTACATGTAGCCAGTCAGATTAGGTTTGGAATCTTGATTGTGCCTGTTTTTTGATGAGTTATTACTGACTTCCATATGAGAAGATTTCTTAATGTAGGAAATTTTTGCAATTGCTACCTTTAACCATATAAAGGGTATATCATAGATGCATATTTGGGTGAAAGACTAAGTACCAGATATGAATCTTTAAAATAAAAACTGGACCTTTTAGTGAGAAATTGTTATAAAGAAGTTTTAGCATGTGCCGATTGGGTTTTATCAATGATATGCTCATTCCATTTGAACAATTAGAGTCTCAATTTATGGAATTTGTGAAGAATCGGCATGTAATTATGGTTGATAGACTTGAGTGCTTTCTACTATCACTTTGTATTTAGATATTCCCTTTACATCTCAATCTGGGTATGAATTCACTAGATAATAACTCATTTGGATATGATATGGGCTGGTGGAAAAAGGTGCACTTCAATGCATATGATGTTGATGGAGATGGTTTCTTGAATATAACTGAGTTCAATGAGTAAGTTATTAAAAGTACAAAACGTTGGAAAAGGAAGGAACCAGGTGTCTCCTTTCTCTTTTATGTGTCTGTGTGTGCTCCTGGTGTGTGATGCAATCAATATACATTTAGTCATTAGGGCATGTTTGAAATTTACTTATAATTTTGAAGCTTTGTGTTACAGTTAGTTGAAATAAACACCCTAGACTACATGAGTTTGATAAAGGTCATGAGAATGCAAATGTTTAATTGGAGTTTGTTGTTTTTGTAGGTGGATACAGATAAAGATGGGAGGTTATCATTGACAGAAATGATTGATAGTCCATATGTATTTTATAGTTAGTCCATATGATAATCATGAACATATTCTGTTAGAATGCCCCGAATTAATATAATTATCGGTAAATGAATTCCAATTCTATCAGAATGAAATCATGAATTCCATTCATGCTGATATGGAATATGGATATTTTCTCACTAATTTATTCATTGGATTTTTTTCCACAGAAGCTGATGCTTGAAGAACGGACCACGAAATTTGAACGACGCCTCTTAGTAACACTATTCTTTTAGAATTAATTAGTGTATTTGTTAGATTTTGATGTATTTTTCCCGATTTGACAGTTTTTTAGTGTTATTCTTTAACAACAAATGTAATTCTTAGCAATTGTAACATGTATTCTATAAGAATTGATATAATTTTTGTTTTAATTCTTCAATTACTGATTCGAGAATTTGTTATTCTACAAGAAATATGTTCAAGAATATTTTTATTATTTTATGGTTCTAGAATATTTTTTTGAACATACTCAAACATATTTTGTCAGAATGTCCGAATTAAAAACCTTATTATTGGTAAAATCGGATTTTTAAAATTAATAGAATCTATGATCCCTTAAAATATGCAAATTTCCTTTATTAAATCTACATTAATTGACTAAAATACCCTTCTAGTTAAATTAGATGGTATTTTTCGATTATTTTTAATTCAATAATATCTATTAATCACTTTCTTAAAATAAGTAAAATGATTGGCTCATATTTATGCATACAATAATACAATAATTACTTTGAATAGAATAACCTAGGCTAAAAGAATAATGTGGTCCGTTTCAATTTTGTGGTCCGTTCTTCAAGCATCAACTTCTGTGATTCCAACAGAATAGGAATTCGTGATTCCATTCCAACAGAATTGGAATTCGTGATTCCATTCCAATAGAATTGGAATCTCACCAATATCATCCATTGAATCATCTACATAAACATACTTGATACCTTTTCAGAATTCAACCTTGTCAAGATCCTGCACTGTTCACATAAATGAAGTGTTAAATCAGAAGGAAAAAAAAACATAAATTGAAATATGAATCAATTCATAAAATACAGCCAAACAAATTGGAATTACCTCATAAGCCTCGTTTTTTCAAAGCCTGCAAACACTTTCAAATTGAACATATTAAAATAAAACATCAAATCCATCTATTTCAATATGTCTTTCTAGGAACCCACACAATGGATAGTCTTGCACAGCATTATCATAACATAATAGAATATGATAAAAAGCTTTCAATAATTAAAAAGCATTAAGTAAAATGTAAACAATTACAGTGGTCAAAATAATCACCTTTAAACAATTACTTTCATACTCCATGGGACAAATTGATCTCCACATTGTCTTCTCAATTATCGTTTTGTCTAATATTTAGTTCCCAACTATCGCTTTAATATTATGCAAAAGGAAAATGACTAATTACTAAACAGAGGAGATCTAATTAATCCAAATTATGTATCAAATAATACACTGTGCTCCAATATGTGAGGAATTCCAGTTGAATCTTTCCTGCATTAGTAGTTGGATGAAGTGACGATTAGTATAACATATGCAGTTATGCACAAATGGATTATGGACAAATCAATTGTCTCAATTACAATGCATACGAGCATTAAACAATACACAACAGTTTTCATATTCTCAAAGGAAACTTACGAAGGAGTTCGGAAAACTACGCCAAAGACCTTATTCTCGTCGTCATTTGAAACAGACATTATTTCGCAACCGGTCTTCTTATGTTTATACAAAACAACTGTCGACTTGCATTCCTCAACAAACTGCTCGGAGACCTTCTCAAATCCAAGCTTCTCAGCAACATCATCATGAGCGCCAATAGCATTTGCAAACAAGCGGTAAACCCTAAAATTAACATTAATAAGTGAAATTGAGTGATAAGACAACCTAATCCGGTAAATCAGTCGTGACTAAGACAACCTAGTCATACCAGGTGAGAACTGTGGAGATGAAGTTGCCATGGCTTTGGGGGTTACAGGCGAGAAGCGAGAACTGAAATGAAGGCGGGATGGCAAGGCGGTGGAGATTTGGCGGAGGTGGCGTCGAAGAGGAGAACGACGGTGGATATTGGGGATAAGACGATGGCGATTGTTACCTTAATTATAGAGAGTGTCCATGGGGTCGTTGTCAAAAAGGGTTAATTAGGGTTACGGTTTTTAAAGACGATGGGTAGAGAAAACTAAGTCAATTGTTACCTTAATTATAGTATATTATATGTGGAAAGTAATTATCAAATTACATATTTACCCTTATTTATTTATTTAATTATTTATTTTTATTTTAAATTTTGATTGGCCCACATTTATGCATACGATAACACAATACTTAGTTTAAACAAATGAACCTAACTCTCTCTCTCTCTCTCTCTCTATATATATATATATATATATATATATATATATATATATATATATATATATATATATATATATATATATATATATATATAAACAGAACCATTAGCTCATTGGTTGAAGGAAATCAACTCGGTAACATATTGTAGAGTTTGAGACGCGGTGTAGCCTAAGGCTGTGTTTGGCGCGCCACAGCTAGCTGATAAGCTAGCTTATTTTTCGAGCTTTTTTATGTTGTCGTGTTTGGTAAATCAAAAAGTAGCTTATAAGCTGGATTTTTGAAAAGCTACTTAGACTAGCTTTTTAGGAGTTTTTTTAAAATTTTCCAAATACTCCCCTTAATTAATTATAGAAACACATATTCTTACATGTTCTTTTATGTCATTTTATATATTTCAGCTAGTTTTACCAAACGTTATTTTTTATCAGTTAGCTTTTCAGCTATCAGATAGCTTTTTATTTAACAGGTAGCTTTTCAGCCATCAACTAGTTTTTCAGCTAGTCCGCCAAACATAGTCTAAGTATGTCGAGCTCCACATAGGAGGCTTCGAGCTCTTTGCCGACTCACTTCTTGCAACATTACTTAATTTTAAAGAAGTTTAAAAATTAAACAATTTTTTTGCAGCAAATTTGATATTCCATTTAGAGTGGCAAGAAGTAGTCTAACTCTAACATACCAAGCTAATCCGAACCTTGGTTGATTTTTCAATGTGTTTAGTTAAATGGATAAATTGTTTACCCTGTGTAATTAAATATGTTGGATTAAGTTGAAATTTTCAACTTACAAACTTATATATATATATATATATATATATATATATATATATATATATATATATATATATATATATATATATATATATATATATATATATATATATATATATATATATATATATATATATCATCAAATACTCTCAAAGTGTTTAACCACATATAATGAAGGAGAAGCAAGTCTATCATGTATTCATGTATGTTGTATATAGAAAGTGACACAATTGTGAATGGGCATTGTTCATATCTCACTCTTCCTCAAGTTATTCCACTCGTCTATCCAATGAGAGCCATATTTGACTCATGTTCTCAACATTTTTTATGGCTTCAATTATTGGCATCTTCTCTTCATTCCCTTGACTAAATCTTTTGATTTAAAAAAAAAAATTATATCATATATTTAATTGGACGGTATGTTGTCGACTAATTGTTCTATAAAAATGTTCTCAAGTTTTTATGATTTTGCATGCATGTAATGACATAATACATGCTTAGTTTTGTATTATATTTAGCGTACATTAAATTAGAACCGAAAACAATATCAATAAAAAATTGTTTTTTAAAGTGAGACATGGACTTAATCTATATCTTCTCTTAATCAAAATCATTATCGAACAACACTATAATGCATTTCAAGTTCAGTCTAATATTTGTGGAAAATAATCTCCCAAAAAATGACTAGTTTGGATATAGATTGTTCATTAATTTTGCTCAACAAATATTACATTAAGATTTGTGAATATCTAGAAAGAATGAAATTTAGGTTGTGTTTGGCGCGTCACAGCTAGCTGAAAAACTAGCTTATTTTTCGAGTTTTTTTAAGTTATCATGTTTGACAAACCAAAAAGTAGCTTATAAGCTAGTTTTTCAAAAATCTACTTAGACTAGCTTTTTAGGAGCTTTTTAAAAATATTCCAAATATACCCCTTAATTAATTATAAAAACACATTTTTTTTAAATGTCCTTTTATGTCATTTCACATTTTTCAGCTAGTTTTTCAGTTAGTTTTATCAAACGTTATTTTTTATCAACTAGTTTTTCAGCTATCAGATAGCTTTTTATTTAACAACTAGATTTTCAGCTATCAGCTAGCTTTTCAGCTAACAACTAGCTTTTCAACTAGTATGATAAACTGTAACATCCCGATTTCCAAGAATGAGATTTTAAAGATTTCATGCAATTAAGGAAGCATATTGGACGAGTTGGAGGCCCCAACTCATCGTGTAGAAACTAGTCAGTCCGCGTAAATTTTAGTACCTACTCGACGAGTTGGAGCTGATTATGAAAACCCTAATTTTTAGGGTTTGCACCCTATTTAAAGGACCTTAAGTCGTCCCTCCAGCCTCCCTTACCACCTTCACATCCATAAACAAACCTTAATCGAGCTAACCTCCTATTTTGAGTGTGTGTGAGGCTAAAGAGTGTGTGTTTGGTGCATTTCTTGAAAAGACTTGAAGATTGAGAAGCTTGGAACGAGAAGGAGCTTGTAGATCCAGCATCTACTTCGTTTTGGCATTCATTTGAAGGTAAAAAGTCATTACCTTGATCATTTTCTTGTAACGCCTATCCATTCAAGAGTTTAGGGTCATTTCTAGCTTATTCTTGAGGAATTTCTGGTATTGAGCACGTTATGAAGTGAGGAGTTCATATTTGGACTCCTCTAGTCCCTCATGGAAATCAAGTTCTCGATGTTATCAAACTTTGGCTCTTCTCCATTCCCTAAACCTCTTCCTAAGACTAGTTTTGGGTGTTTTAGCCTTTGAAGCGTCGCATGCAAGTCAAGTTAGCAACTTTACGTGGTATCTCAGTCCTAAGAGGCTAGATTTGTAGTTTGGAGCCTTGGAATCGACTGGAAAGGGCTGAACATGTTAAGACTGGAAGGAACTCGACGAGTTGACTCGGGTTTTCACAGTTTTCTGAGTTCTGAAGGAACTCGACGAGTCTATAAGCTGCACTCGACGAGTTGGGTCAATATGGACTGTTGACCTTGACCGTTGACTTTGAATTTGGACATGGTTGACCAAGTTTGACATCTAAGGGTATTTTGGTAATTTGGGAATTGATGAAATTGGATAAATGGTGGTTGTAGGTGTTGAGTTTGGAGCCGTGTTTCGGAAATTTGATCTTTCAGTTCAGTTCGACATTGTGAGGTGAGTTTTCCTCACTATACTCAAGGGTCGAAGGCACCAAGCCCGACCCTTTGGATTGTTATCCTGGTTATCTTATGGTTGTATATTATTATGTTATGTTAGACCGGTATCCTGGTAGATAGGATGATGCTACGCTTAGGGATCTGCTAGATCTACTTGACTGTTTGTAGACTGCTATGTGATTACCTATTATATGTGCACATGTTTGATTAGTAGTTGAGGGTATTCCATCTAGAGGATGATTGGACCCTAGTATGTAGTCTCTGTAGACTGTTATATGATTATATTATATAGGTGCACATGTTTGATTGGTAGTGAGAGTATTCCGTCCCGATGATGATTAGACTCATAATATGTGGTCATTCCAACCCGATGGTTGTAGGCCGAGGGTATTCCATCCCGAGGATGATTGGATTCGTAGTATGTTGGCATTCCAACCCGATGGTTGAGGGTCTGGGGTATTCCCACCCGATGGTTGATTGGACCCATAGTGTGCTGGCATTCTAACCCGATGGTTAAGGGTCTGGGGTATTCTAACCCGATGGTTGATTGGACCCATAGTGTGTTGGCATTCCAACTCGATGGTTGATTGGACCCATAGTATGTTGTTTGTTATTATATGTGCATTTTTGTGTATGGGTATTTTGGGGGTAACTTAGTAAGCGTTCGAGCTTACATTTATGGATTATTGTTTTAGGAACTTCAGATGATTGCGATAAGGCAAAGGCGTGACCGTATACATCCTCGCATGTTATGATTTGATTTACTAGGATACTCTGATAAGAAACTATTTTGAAAACATTTTGTAATAAATAATGGTTTTTGAAAGCTTGGAAAAGTTATAAATTTTCATGAATTTTATGGTGGTTACAAGTTGGTATCAGAGCCTTAATTTGAGTGAATTGGAGGAACACTCGTGTGAATCCAATCTCAAACTAAGGAAAGGATTTTCAAAATGATTTTCAAAATACTAAAGGAGGATACAAAGTGTACAATCAGCCGGAGCCAGTAACTAGACCCCCAAATACCATACTGTTATTTAATATTGTGATATATTAGAACGACATGCTAGTGATAGGCTAGGGATCTTCAGGAATTGCATGATAGAATTGCCTGATCTTTGATGCCTTAGCTTGTGTAGAGTACCTCATTGATTGTTGTGTGACTCTTTTATGTGTGAATTAGTTATTGGATGAATGCGTTAAGTCACATACTTCATCGGTTAAATGGTTCTAGGTTAGTTTAAGTCATGGGGCATGTGATAGTGTTCATGAAATAACTATCTGGCACCAATAAAGGCTCGTGTGGCAGTTAGTGGTACGACGGATGAGTTGTGCGGGGTCAGTCGACCAGTTATAAGATATTTAGCCTTCCTTTAGGAGTGAGGATTGAGCGATCGCCTATGTTGATGTATATTGTTATGGAGTTGTGATGATACTTGAGACAAATATGGGTAGGTGTAGAAGGTAGTATGGGCTTGTACTACTGACAACACAGGATCCATACGCGTAGCAAGGAAGTCACAAATCCTTAGGGTTTTGTTGGTAGTTGGTTTTCCGTTGTTGCACGAAATGTCTGATATCTTCCTGGTATGTATTTTCAGTATGGTGGTTACGAGACGATTTGAGGCCAGATCTGGGTCAGGATCAGGAGCTTGCAGCCAGGATACGCCAGCATTGACAGAGGATCGCATTAGGGAAATCATCCGGGAGGAGGTGATTGAGATAGTTCAGGGTCAAATTCTGGAGATGTTCGGGTCTATCAAGACCGCGATGATGGAGTACTTTGATGACAGATACACAACCATTGTTGATACGGCTGCTACTGCAGGTGCGGGGACAGGTCGGGCCTTTCAGTATTGGGACTTTGATAACACGAAGCCCCCAACTTTCGAGGGAGTTTAGGACCCGATTATAACCATGAGGTGGATTTATGATGTGGAGGGATGTTTCTTTACTTGTTCCTGCCTTGCTGACTCTTCACTTGTTCCTACCATGCTGACCAGAAAGTCAGGTGTGCTCAGAACCTGCTGAGGACCAGAACAAAGGATTGGTGGAGGTTGATTATTGGGTCGTATTCTGACGAGAAGACAGTTGCAGTTACATGGGATCAGTTTAGGGAGCTATTCAGTACTCGATACATTCCACGGGTTGGCGTGAGCGGTTGGCTCAAGAGTTTTTGGAGCTGAGACAGGGATCAGAGATATTGACGAAGATCACCCATATGTTCACTGAGAGGGAGATGTTTTGCCCGAAGTTTGCTTCCGAGCAGGCTCAGATGATGCGTTATCTGAGCATGCTCAAGAAGGACATCCGACAGTTCGTCTCCACCCAACGTTGTGATATATTGTTGGAGCTACATGAGGCCGTCAGGTGGCGTGAGTTGGAGATTGAGCTTCAGTTGAGGGAACGGAGACAGGCCCCGACGCAGTCACAGATGGGTTTTGAGCACTACATCATTCCTATGGTGTACATGCAAATCCTAAAGCTTTGGATCTAGTTTGTCTAATGAACATGCAATAATCATCCAAAGCCATAAACTCTAGATCTAGCATACAATAAAAACTATTATCATAATATAGGGTTTAGATCTTACCTTTGATTGTTATATAGCAATAACAATTTATCCCTTCTTGTAGTTAGCTTCTAAAAGCTTAGTGTTACAAGTGTCACACCTCTAATGACTCACAAACACAAAGAGCAAGAGGATGAGTTAGGAGAGGAGAAGAAGGCACCAAAAACGTCCAAGAAACTCCAAGGAATGCTTATCCACGTTTTTGGGTGCCCTGGGAGTCTTTATATAGTGAGGCTATTAGGGTTTTGAACTAGGAAACCCTAATCTGACTGCTTAGGTCCTAAGCAGCCCATGGACTCCCTCCTTAGAGGCCTTGGATGAATTCTCATCAGTTTCCCCATAGATTTTGTCCACTCCAACCTCTATGGAGTCCATTAGCCTAATATCCAACTATCACACAATTGACACTTCTAGCCCCCTTTATTTAATTAATGTCTTTTAGCCACAAAATTAATTCTTATTAATTCTTGACTAATATTAATTAAACAATATGATTTCTCTTTTAATATATTATTCATATAATATATTAATAAATCATAATTAATCTCTTTCTCCACAAATCATCCTATCAAGTTGCTTTGGTGAAGGCAACCCAAAAGGACCATGCTCACGATCGGGTCAAGTACATACCAAAATAGTTATGGACTTAGACACTAATCCAACAGTCTCCCACTTGGATAAGTCTAACAACTATTTTGCGTATGACTTCAAACCTGGTCAGCAATCATAGCTTTCAAAAGCCGTTGTCAACTCTAATCTTATCAGAAGCGTGTCCTTTAGATAAAGGATCATATATTCCTCCATTCTAGATATCGTATGAACTAAGACATGGATTTAAATCATAGTCTTTGTTCATGTGTTGTTTCCCGATTTCCGATTTATGACGACTGACAACAGACTACAATTGAACACATCAACTTAGTATCGGCTTGCCTAAGTGCTTAGGTGTCATCACTAAATCATCGAGGGGCCCACATATATCGCTTTTATCCCATTTTGGGTAAAAGGAACAGATAAACTTCAACTCAATTCTCGCTTGTACTCACTCACCGAATCACACACAACAATACGTTTTATAACACCAAGTTACTAGTGCATTTACATATCATCAATGTGTAACCAACTCGCAAGATACAACTCACACATCTCGGTTTCAAGAATATAATATATTATCGTCTCACCAATCACTCGTGAAAAAAAATCCATGAAGCAAACTAAGTGAGCGTGGGTTTAATCCAATGCTCAAATCATATTCATAAGCACTCATGAACGTTGCAGCAAACATTTGCTATGTCTAATACACTTTAGGCAATCTACAAACCAATTCATGACAATCTTCTTTCATACCTACTCCCAAAGTATGAGCGACTGTGGGATGTTCGAATAATCTTATTATTCAGGAAGTCATAACATGCAAAGTGAAACACAAGAATAATCGAACCCAATATGGCCCCAAACTTTTGAGTATAAATAAAATTCTTTTTATTTAATCACCATATTGATTACACATTATTCATTGTATAATGTTTCGATTAATCAACTTATTACTTTAATTAAAACAACAATTGACCCACGCTCTTAGCATGCACACTATGTTTACCTATGGTCCTTACTTTGTGAAACAGTATAATTGAATAACATTTTCAATCACACTCATTTCACAATTCCCAATCCTTACCACAAGTGTGAGAATACCAAATTCTTGTCATTTATAGAATATGTTAGATTTTAACATTTTATGCAACGATTCTTTCGTAATGTCATAGCGCCAAAGTCACAAAGACTTTGCCAATGAAATTACAAAGTCATCTATTGGATATTGTTGCAAGACAATTCCATAGACATGAAGTCGCACATTCAAAGTACATTCCTTTGAACATCCTTCTTGCATAAAATTTTCTAATCTACATAGAGATTCGTAAAGTCCAACTCCCAATATGGAAACAATTCCATATTTACCATATAACAACTCATTATTAATAGAATCATATCTAATAATAATAATGTCAGTATGGTCCTTCCATTACTATACTTCCAACATCTCATAAGCGACCAATCCTTAGCGAACCTTAGATTGTCCTCTTGACAGTTGATTAATCACCTTTAGTCATATCTGGTTCCAATCCTTTTTCCCTCTTAATGCCCTAGGCATTTGGAAAATTTTAGAACACGCAAATATTATAGCATATGCAATTGATCCTATGTCCGAAGCATATGGGATACGGTTCATAATGTCTTACATAAAGACATGATACTTGACCAGTCTTTTGCTACAATATCTCTATTTGCCATGTTCTCAAAATTCGAACTATGAAGAGGGATGTCGTAATCATAATCGAATTTGAGAACACAATCTTAATTTTATATGACTAAATTAGATAAAAAAAAATCAATCCAAGCTTTTAGAACTGAAATGAAGTATAAAATTCTCTCCCTTAATTATAGCAAAACAACTTATCAACCCTTGCAACTTTGCGAATTATACCTTTCGTTTTTTATAATTAATATTGCTATCTCGCAATACTCACCATATTTATCATGCTCCCACTCACATAATGATTATATATTTTCCAAGCATAACACTTATGCTCCCACTAGCTTTGTCACGTATTCAGAAATTAGCTAGACTTCTAGAAACCAATACTTATTGACTTTATTTACAAAAGTTCAGATTTCTGAAACCTAGACGCTTCGATAAGCCTTTATCTAAGTTTCTCGAACTCATACACCTTTCCTTAGATAACCTATATGTGTGTTTAAACAATTTTAGAACTTATAACAATAAGTCTAAATTGTTCAGACCCATTTGCCATTTCCACAATTCGAACTATGAAGAGGGATGTCGTAATCATAATCGAATTAGAGAAATGCAAATTACATAATGCTATCTTCAAAATCTCTCTTAGTGAAAGCGTTTCCTCACAGTCATTTTCATGAAGGAGAGAAACCTTATGACACTCAGATTTTCTGGTGTATGTGTTCCTATCCATGTGAATTTGTCATAACCATAATCATAAGACAATAATTGTGATAAATCCAAACTCTTATGGATCGAACTTGTCCATTCTTAATTTCTTTCCATCAAGGGTCCTACCATTGCATCCAAGTTATTAAGCAGCTCACCCCTACCTTTCAATGTACTTTCCACTAATTAAGGTGCCTTTCCCCTATGCAACCTATTGAGAACTCATAGAACTCACATGCATAGTTGATCAAACTGGAATGGCACTGAAACAAGAATATATCAACACAATAGGTTAGAAACCTCAATTCGTGTGCTAGTAATAACAGTAGGTTTACTCTCGATTAGTTCTTGAAACTTTTCAAGATCTTTAGACTCCCACTAACCTCTAGACATATTATATTCTCTTATCAAGAAACATTTCTTGACAAAACAAACATTCAAGAGTTAGTATATGTCTATATCAAGACAAAACCTACACGTAATTTGGTACTAGTTGGTCTTTGTCTTATTCAAGACATCACAACTTACCAAAATGTGCAAGTGTAAGTGTAACATCTAGAATTTCGGGTATGATAGTTTGTGTTTCAACTTTGAGGATTTAGGAGGGACTCGACGAGTCGTAGGTCTGACTCGCCGAGTCACGTCGAGTTGATCACGTGGATTTAATGAGCGGACTCGACGAGTCCAAGTATGGACTCACCGAGTAGGTACTGGGTAGAGAAAATCCTAAGTTTCGGTGTTGGAGCCTATTTAAAGGAACTTATGACCTTGGATGTGCCTCATATCTCCTATGAGAAACCCTAAATCGCCATTGGAGCCAAGGGAGAGTTCTTATGATGAAATCAAGTAATTTTGGTGTGATTTTGCAAAGGAAGAGAAGGGATTCAGCTAGAAGGACCAAATGATGTTGTTATTCTGAGACATCCAAGCAAGGATCTCCATTCCGAGGTAGTATTTCTCCCCTTCCTTCTGTTTTGTGTTGAATCCTTGAATCTAGGGTTTTCTTTACCCTTTCTTGGATAGTATATGATGCGTATGAGGTCCCAATGTGGAAAAAGTATTAGATCTGGACCTTAAGAGGTCCAGAGAGTCCCAGTTTTCCAGCTCTTTGTAGTTCCATTGGAGTTATGGATCTAGCATGCCATTTTTAGAGCTATTTTTCCATACAGAGCCATATATGTGTTGCATGAGTATAAAGACTGGACCTTTATGTGATTATTGGGTGTTAGAAGGTCAAATCTATAAGTTAGAGAAACAGATCTGACCTCAGAGGGTCATTTGAGTGTTGCCATGGAGGGAACTCACTGAGTCCATAAGAGGACTCGACGAGTCGAGTCCGGTTGCCCCGCGATTTGTGACCAGTGGTAACCCGTCGAGTGAAAGGTTAACTCGACGGGTCGAGTGAGACCTTAGGAGGATTCAGAGGACACGCATGGACTCGCTGAGTCACCCGAGTGCACTCGACGAGTCTGGTCAAAGTTTGACTGTTGACTGGAGTTGACTTCAGTTGACCTTAGGGTTTCAGTCAAACTGATTCAAGGGAGGTCATGGAGGGGTAGAATGGTTTTCTACCCATTCTATAGAGATGAGGACAAGAGGAAGTATTAATTAGAAATGGTTGCCTTATGTGTTAGGCTGAGGCTCGGTCGAGGTTATCAAGCCAGAAGGTTAACTAGACATCATGTGATGTGAGTCTTCTCACTATACTTTACCTAGACTGGTAATTATGTGTGACCGGAAGGTCTTATGGGCTATGATGAGTATGTGATGTATGTTGTTATATGATATGTATGTGCTATGTTATGTTATGAGTATTATGATATGGACCGGAAGGTGAACAATGTATGGGCCGGAAGGTCAAGATGATACGAA
Source organism: Lactuca sativa (assembly GCF_002870075.4). Lineage (NCBI taxonomy): Eukaryota > Viridiplantae > Streptophyta > Magnoliopsida > Asterales > Asteraceae > Lactuca > Lactuca sativa. The sequence continues at coordinate 72,666,225 of NC_056625.2, read as the reverse complement.
CCGGAAGGTCAGAGAAGTGGGACCAGAAGATCTACCAGGATTATGGGACGGAAGTCCCCTGAGACACATTGACCGGAAGGTCCTGTAGAGTTATAGCCTTGAGTGGCGTACATGTTTTATGTGGTATTTTGGGGAACTCTCTAAGCATTTATGCTTACTGTGTTGTGTGATATGCGTTTCAAGTACTAGCGAAGATCGCGGGAAGGCGCCGACATGATCTGTACACACTGATGAAGATCCACGTGTTTGAGATTTTGGGATATGATTTGTGTGATAACATTTAATTGAATGAGTATATAAATTATTTTATGAAATTTATTATGTTTGGAATGAAAAATTGTTTTGAGATTTTACGTAGTTACAGCAAGAACATTCTTACTTAAGATTATGTCACTCAAGTCACAATCTTGGAGTATGACTCTAAGACTTGATTTTGGAACGAAGTACAATACATCTTATTGACTTAACCACAACAACAATTGTTGATTCCTCTTCTTAGCCAAACTAGTGCACTAAGGTGTCCTTAGAGAATGAATTGTAATATGGTTCCTACGATTACTAAGACTATCATAAAACATGATACAAAAGTACTCTCCCTTCTTCCTAGATTGGAGAAATTTTTTATCTTTCTGCCTTCATTGATTCTACTTATTCGTTCTGTCATTCATTGAAACTTTTCAATGATTCAGAATTACACTTAATCTTGTAAGTATAACCACATTTACTAGAGTTTTAGTAAATCATGACAAATAATGTTATTGTTATTTATGGTGGACTTGACCAGTGCACAACATTGTGAACTCGATCTCCTAGTCCTTCACTTGACTCTTTGTCAAGGAATTGGCCACAAAATTTCTAAGTACCAAGATTTCCACACATCACATGATTCAAATCATATGATTGCAAGCTTTTGTCAAATTGAAACTCGGGCGATGGAAATCTTTCCTTAGAAAATTACAACATTACCATAAATAACATAACTAAGAATCACATCCATTTAATGTTGCTTATAATAGAAAAACACAGACATCAATTTTTACAATTGCCATTGCAAGGAAATATAAATAAGACAAAATCAAAATTTATTTTATTGCGGAAATATATCCTTACAATGCAAATGAAAACTATACTATTAAATATTCCTAAGCAATTTATCATAACTCTAAGCAGCAACTCAAAAATCCGATCATCGAATCCATGCGATCGTAATCCATTTCTTCGCGATAAGAGTCAGCTCGCTCCTTCCTTTAAGCTTCCTTTCTTTTCTTCGATCCCTTAAAACATCAAAATGCAATCTTATCAGATCATGTATTAAGAATCTCAAAATAGGAACTTAATGGAGTTATATAATGGATTTTACCTGAAGCAGACTCATACATCTTGACTCTCCCATCTCTTAGATCTATTAGGTAGTCAGGGCAGCTTCGTAACCAATGCACCTTCTTTTGGAAGTAGAAACATATGGACTCTTCTAGAATGGTACACGAGACTATCTCAGACTTAGCCTTTCTCTTACGTAGCGAAAACTTTTCTGGACTTCCAATGTTGCCATTGCCTATAGAAGGTTGGAATATTGATTTATCAGAAAAATTTGCTCGACCAATGCGCCAAATCATTTCTGATTCAGCAGCAATAAGCAAATAAGTCAAATCAATGAGGGTCACGTCGTGTGGCATCATATAGTATTCTCTGACGAACTTACCATATGAATCAGGAAGTGATTGAAGAACCAAGTCAACAACCAACTTCCTTGAGACATCGACACCCAATATCCATAACCTGTCAATGTGTGAATTCATCTTTAAGATGTGTACACACACAGACTTTCCATCTTTGTGTCTTATTGCCAATAGGGCTTGAGTAACCTTGAACTTTTCAAGTCTTCGAACACGTGGGTCAGGGAGAATTATTGAAGGAGGTGGAGGAAGTGAAGCTTGATTTCCATTTCCACAATCCAATCGTGGAACATCATCTTCACGTGGAAAACTTTTCCAATGGATTCAAGAAGACCATAGTTGTCAGACTTTGACATTTATAAAACGGGAGAAAATTCAAGTTAGTTGATTGAGTCCTTAAGAAAACACCCAAATGAGATATTAAGGCAAGGACCCAACACAATATTCTACAAACTGGAAGAGGGATGTCATAATCCAATTTGCAGAATATTTGAAGGTAGGTAAATGATGATTTACCAATTTCCACCATGAAAAACGAAAAAGAAGGTTAAGTTTCAAATGTATTGGAAACTCCTAGATCTTTTGAGATTCATTGAACTTTTCAATGGCATGTTTAAATCTCGATATGCCCCTCGATTTGTGACTGGGATGCCGAGGATCACAAAACACGGTGTAAATAACCATGCAAACATATATGGTGCCCCCAATGTTACAGTCACCTATTCGATGTGCCGGTTAACCACACACGCTCCATCGAACTATGAAAAACATCGAGTCACCCTTCGCCACCTTTTCTTAGAACCCAATTAATGTTTCGGTTAACCACACACGTTCCACTAACGTCTTAGCAAGGGTACAAATTGTAATTTCATGGAATTACATCAATTCACTTTTTCCTAAAGTAACTAAGATTGGGAATTTTTTGTAAAACATTTAGTTACTTTAACATTCATTATACTTTTAATGAGGAGAGGGTTTGCCTTATCCTACCCGTTCGGCTAACGACCCTCCACCAATCAAGGAAGCGGTGGGTGAGAGTGGACACCCATTAAACGACCATTTTATAGGACATAACCTTATACCCCCTTATAGATCGGTTTCGTGAATGAGGCCTACTAACTGTAAGACTAACAGTTTAAGTTATACATATATAATATTAAACTTTTAATGTTAAATATAGTATAAGGGTGTATTTTACACTTTTAAAATACTAGGTGGTTTAATTTTATAAATCACACTTTTAATTTAATTAAATATAAACCATATCATTATGGATTTATTAACTCTCTGTTAATTATACTTTTAATTTAACTTAATAAAACCATAAGGGTGTAATTTGAACTTTTCAAAACTAGGGTTTTAGAATTTAAAATTTCAAAAATTAAACTTTTAATCAAAATTTTAAATTCTTAAACTTGAGGGTAAGTTTTTAAACATTTCAAAACATTAGGGTTTAGAATTTAAATATTTCAAAATTAAACTTTTAATCAAAAATTTAAATTCCAAAACATGAGGGCAAGTTTTGAAACTTTTCAAAACTATCTAGATCAAATTACAAATAATTAAAATTAATCAAATAATTGGTAATTATCTAAATTTGACCTAATTCAATTTCTTACTAGATAATTCAAAACAAAATTACAAATAGTTAATATTTATCTTATAAAACAAGTAATTATCTCAATTTTGACAATTATCTTCTATTTTGGTAAGGATAATCACCAAATATTGATAAAATTCTGATTTTATTAATGAGAAACGTTTTTGGTGATTATCCCATATCAAAATATGCCAAAATCCCGCAAAATCAGCCATCTACGACGCTGACTCGTCGAGTCAACACTGGACTCATCGAGTTCCCAGTGGACTCGGCGAGTCTAGCCCCCAGAAAGCAGAATTTTGCGATTTTAAGCTTTAATGATTATGAAATACATCAAATACATTATACAAATAGCCTAGTCTCTGATACCACTGATGGGTTTTGAGCACTACATCATTCCTATGGTGTACATGCAAACCCTAAAGCTTTGGATCTAATTTGTCTAATGAACGAGAAATAATCATCCAAAGCCATAAACCCTAGATCTAACATACAATAATCAATATTATCATAATATAGGATTTAGATCTTACCTTTGATTGTTATGTAGCAATAATAACCTATTCCTTCTTGTAATTGGCTTCTGAAAGCTTAGTGTCACACCTCTAATGACTCACAAACACCAAGAGAAAGAGGATGACTTAGGATAGGAGAAGGAGGCACCAAAAACGTCCAAGAAACTCCAAGGAATGCTTAGCCACGTTTTTGGGTGCCCTAGGGGTCTTTATATAGTGATGCTATAAGGGTTTTGAACTAGGAAACCCTAATCTGACTGCTTAGGCACTAAGCAGCCCACAGACTCCCTCCTTAGAGGCCTTGGATGAATTCTCATCAGTTCCCCCATAGATTTCGTCCACTCCAACCTCTATGGAGTCCATTAGCCCAATATACAACTATCACACAATTGACAGTTCTTGCCCCCTTTATGTAATTAATGTCTTTTAGCCACAAAATTAATTCTTATTAATTCTTGACTAATATTAATTAAACAATATGATTTCCCTTTTAATATATTATTCATATAATATATTAATAAATCATAGTTAATCTCTTTCTCCACGAACCATCCTATCAAGTTGCTTTGGTGAAGGCATCCCAAAAGGACCATCCTCACGATCGGGTCAAGTACATACCAAAATAGTTATGGACTTAGACACTAATCCAACAGTCACAACATGTGTCGAAACGGTTTTGGGCCATTGATTCCTGACAGGAGAGTCAGAGGGGTCGCATCTGTGTGATGTGCGGCAAGGTGCATGATGGGGTTTGTCGATCTTCTTCAGGATGCCACAAGTATGGCACGAAGGGTCACATCGCGAAGGATTGTAGGCAGCAGCCTCCAGGTTCTGGTGTTAGAATTTGTTACCATTACGAGCAGGTGGGCCATATGAAGGCCCAGTATCCCCTTCTAGCTACCAGGCCAACATCGGCTCCAACATCGACTACCTTGAGGATTGCTGACAGGAGTTAGGGTAGAGTAGAACCCCCGAGGGCTTGGGGACACGTCTTCCAGCTTACGGCCTAGGAGGCCAGGATAACACCCGATGTGGCGACTGGTATGTCTTTACCTCTTATCGTGAACTTTCATTTGCCTTCTGCATGAGACGCTAGTACATAAGAGGGTCATGGGAATTTAGAATCAAAGGATCGTAGATGGTTATGATCCATGGATGCATTTGAGAATGAGAAGTTAGGGTAGAGAATCTCCATTCCAGGGTAAGTAGTTGTAATTTAAAAATTCATAAGTATTCAGCTGGGATTCAGGTTTCTCTTGAAGTTCGGTTACTCCATGCCAGGAGGATTATTCTGCATAGGTTATTCATTCCAAGGTTAATCATTCCATTGTTAAGTATGGTAATACCTGGTTGGGACGGTTAAGTTGTGTTTTGGTTTCGCCACCAGTAGGTAGTGGTTAGTTTCCTAAGTGGGGAAGAATTGAGAATTCTCATATGGAGCATCAACCATTAAAGGTTTTGTTTGTTGCTGTCCGGATAACAGTTTCCAAAGAGGTTGGGCGATCAAACATGAGGTCAAGGGTTTCCCTAAGTACGTGCATGGAGGCGATTTTTTGAGTGTAACTGCAGGTGTTCAAGGTAGCATTGGGGTTTGGTTTGACTTACGTGTACGGTTAGGTCGGGATTATAGTCTGCAAATTGGATCGAGAGTTCGAACCCCAAGTGGGGGAGAGCTGGTTATTTATTGAAAGGGCACCAGGGTTTTGGCTTCGCAGACCTAGTGCAACCCAAATAGACTGAAGGCCCAACAGGGCGTACCAGTCAGGTCGAAGGCCCGGAGAATGGTCCAGACATGTTGAAGGTTCTAAGAGTGGTCCATATAGGCTGAAGGCCCGGCAAGGCGGTCCAGTCATGCTAAAGACTCTGTATGTATTCTGTTAGATCTACGTTCGGGTATTGAGCATGTTGCTTTGTGATAATAACCGGTGGAACCTTATGTTATATGTACTTACTGGTTATCACCTATGAAGTGCCCTTAGGGACAATCGGTGGTCATGTAGGAGAGCCTGAAGACTCTGGGATAGCAACTCATTCTATAACATAATCGTGCAGGGTAGCGTTTCAGTATTATGGCACTTGACTGATGTTATGAAGGACATTGATTAGGCCCTTTGGGAAATGGAGGAAGGTGAGTACCTTCAGGCCTAGAAAGTTGGGCGGCTAATGGATTGGCGACAGTATTGATAGTTATTGGGAGCATTCCATTCGTGAGCTGGGAGCCAGGGAGGGCATACCAGACTCGTGTTGTGGGCTCAAAGACAATCCAGACCTATGCTGAGGACCACGTAGGAGTATTCCAGTCATAGGTTGTGGGCTTATAGATCGTAATGGTTCATTTCTCCTGTTTGACCGCTTCCAGAATGGATTTATTGTTGAGGTTCAACGAGTCATAATTAGTTGTGACGAATCAGAGGCTTTTGGACAAGATGCAAGGATAGGCCCGTAGATCTCAAATTATGGGTTTAGATGGGAGTTATGTATACAGTGGTATTCCAATCTAGGGTATTCCATCATGAGGATGACTGGAACCTATGATTGATTGGACCTGACGTGTTTGGTATTCCAACCTGAGGGTTGATTGGGCCAAACATGTGCGTGATACGAGGGAATTCTATCCTATGGATGACTGGACCCGTCGTAGGCTGTGACATCCCCAAAATCTCGGCCAGAAAAGACCGATTTTCATTTATGCTTTTAAATATTTTCAGAGTAAATCCTTTTGATTTGAAAGAGTTGCGGAATTTGTTCCCAAAACAAAACATGATAAAATAATATTTATCAAAGCATTTCATCAAGAGATGCATTTCATTATATAATCAAAACTCGGGATGTCATGTTCCGATACAGACCATAAAGCATAAACGATAAACATTACAAGTCATTCAACAAATATATACATATTTAGACTTGTAAACAAAACAACAAGATGATCCATCCATCTTACGCCCTTGTGCCACTTCCTGTAATACAAATAAAACTGAGTGGGTCAGGCTTGGGAGCCTGGTGAGCATATAGGGTTTTCAACCCACAATAAATAAGTTATATTTAATTTCACCAACCAAACACTATCCCAATTACCCATTCCCGTTATCCTCACTTTACGTCCCTAAAACAACTATCTCAAGGGACCTAATCTAGGATTTTCATCGGGACGGACATCACTGCGAAGGGGTTTCCTCAACAATAGATATCCTAAAGGCAACCATGAGGGGGATAGAGTACACCGGTGAACACATCGTTCACAACACCTACAGGTTATGAACCTGCTAGCGTTCCACTGGACTGTCTAGAAAGAGTCCGTGGTCGTTATCCATACTCCGCTGAATAACTAGATCAACAACAACAACAACATCGAGGCCTCTCATCTGTTTATTACACACCAACTATCTACCCATGTTCTACCCAACATATTAGTAGATAAAAATATACATTTGTATACATAGTTTAAAGAAAACTTGTATAGCATGCTTGAATCAACACATATATCACATAACAGATGAGGCACACACACACATAACACATATCTCATAAAGAAATAAGCAGATCTATAAGATAGAAGAGAGTGAATACTCATTCACACATAACACAACCAAATATATACACATAGCACGTATTTTTATATAAAATACTTTGTATTATTGTATTAGAAGAAATAACTACACACTCACTTGATCAGAAGACGATCCGACAGCACTACGGCTTATAGAAGTAGTAATCCACAGCAGATCTGGAAGATCTCCTCGAAAATCGAACTTCTCGCGGGCAGAGCTTCGACTCGGGAACCGCGCTTCTCGGGATCTTCGGGATCTCGGGACTTGCCTCGGGGCTAGAGTATGATACCGGGGCTTCGGGGTAGCTTCGGGGGTAAAAATGCAGAGCTTCGACACGAAAATGAGAGGGAATTGGCAAAAATACCCGGAACCCTCGCATCCTATTTATAGGAGGCTGGAGCCTCGGAGTACGCGGGGCGTACTGCGTTACGCGGGGCGTACTGCCCAAAACGTCATTGCTTACGTATCCGAAGTGCTCGAGTGCGAGTGTCGACATCCCTCGGAGTACGCTGGGCGTACTCGAGTACGCGGGGCGTACCTCGGATCAGATCGGTGACTCCTTCGGATAATGCTTCCGAATTTCCAATTAAATTTAAATACAAAATATTAAATAAACTTCGGAAATTCATATCTTCTTCATACGAACTCCGTTTTCGACGTTCTTTATATCCACGCGAAGGTGAGACTACGCTCTACAACTTTCGTTTAGACTCCGTCGGCTAATTTTGACTTTATTTTTTATTACTTATTTTTAATAGGCCGCGACAGAAACTTTCGTTATAAATTCATAACTTCTTCGTTTGACGTCCGTTCTCGCCTAACTTTTTATCGCTTTGATACCAACAATGAGATCTTTGATTCTCATTTAGATTGCTTCGGCTAAAAACCGCTCGATCTCAAATCGAGTATTTCGGGCTGCACACCGCTAAGCCGGAACTTCGATAAATCATAACTTCCTCATACGAAGTCAGATTTGGGCGTTCTATATATATTCGGAAACCTCGTTTCAACTACTACAACATAGATCAAAGATATTAAGTTTATTTTACACTTAAATTTTGACGCTTATTTTTATTCTTAATTAATCAGACCACATAATTAAGCAATTAATCACAAAACACATAATACTCAAATAATACAATCTTATTATTTCAAAACGGGTTACAAAGGTTAACCTAGACTATTATATTGCTAATAACGGCAAGCCCGGAAACACAGGCGTTACAATTCTCTCCACCTTAGAATGATTCCGTCCCCGGAATCACACATCAACAAACAAATGCGGATAGCGACCCATCATGTCACTCTCCGTCTCCCAGGTGAGATTCGGCCCATTCGTGTGTTTCCATCGGACAAGCACTAACCCAACCATATTGCGTCGCAATTTCTTAGTCTTTCGGTCAACAATTGCCTCTGGTTCTTCAATCAACCTTTTGTTCTCATCAATTCTCAATTCAGAAATTGGAATTATGTCGGGAACTTCTCCCGTGAACTTCCTCAAATAACACACATGAAAAGTGTTATGAATTCCATTCAGTTCTTCTGGTAGTTCGAGCTTGTAAGCTTGGTTCCCAATCCTCTGAAGAACTTTAAACGGTCCAATAAACCTTGGACTTAACTTTCCCCTTTTACCAAATCTTATAAGTCCCTTCCACGGCGAGACTTTAAGCAAAACCAAATCTCCAACTTCAAAAGTCATCGGTCTTCGCTTCTTGTCAGCATAGCTCTTTTGACGATCCTGAGCCACTAACATTCTTTCCCTAATTATTTTCAACTTTTCAGCAGTTTGATGAACCAACTCCGGTCCCATAAACTGCTTTTCCCCAGCCTCAAGCCAACAAGACGGCGTACGACACTTCTGTCCATACAATGCTTGATACGGTGCCATCTTAATGCTCGAGTGGAAACTATTATTATAGGAAAATTCTACCAACGGTAAATGTTCATCCCAATTACCTAGGAATTCCAGAGTACATGCTCTCAGCATATCTTCAAGTGTTTGTATCGTTCGTTCGCTCTGACCATCAGTCTGCGGATGGTAAGCTGTACTTAAACACAACTTGGTACCCAATTCCTCTTGTAGACTTTTCCAAAACCTCGATGTGAAACGGCTATCACGATCCGACACAATCGTTAACGGAACACCGTGAAGCCTCACAATTTCCTTCACGTAAGAATTCGCAAGCTTCTCCATAGACCATTTCTCCCTGGCCGCTATGAAATGCGCACTCTTAGTGAATCGATCAACGACCACCCAAATCATGTCGTGACCATTCTTTGTTCTGGGCAGTTTAGTGACAAAATCCATAGCAATGTCTTCCCACTTACCCATAGGCACAGACAAAGGTTCTAAACTCCCGTACGGTTTCTGATGTTGTGTCTTGACTCTCGCACAAGTCACACACTCGGCCACATACTTTGCAACATCAAGCTTCATCGTCGGCCACCAGTAGTAGGGTTTCAGGTCCCTATACATTTTAGTGCTACCCGGATGAATCGAGTACATGGCCTTGTGAGCTTCTTCCATCAGAAGATCTCTGACTCCTCCTGTCTTAGGTATCCAAATCCGATCTTGGAACACCTTCAGTCCATGACTGTTTACACCGAACACCAACGTTTTTCCCAAACGTTCCTCCTTTCTGTCATTCTTCTCAGAAGCTTCGCTCTGAGCTTTCTTTATACTTTCCAAAATAGTTGAGACAACTTCAATTCTCAACGCTCTTGGCCTTTTCCTTTCGGGATTGACTTTCCGACTGAGAGCATCAGCAACAACATTAGCTTTACCGGGGTGGTAAAGTATCTCGCAGTCATAGTCTTTAAGTAATTCTAGCCAGCGTCGTTGCCTCATATTCAATTCTTTCTGATTAAAGAGGTATTGGAGACTCTTATGATCAGTGAAAAGTTTGCACTTTGTGCCATAGAGGTAATGCCTCCATATTTTCAGAGCGAAAACTACCGCTGCCAACTCCAAATCATGAGTCGGGTAGTTCTTTTCATGCTCTTTCAGCTGTCGAGACGCATATGCTATCACCTTTTCTCTTTGGGTCAAAACACAACCCAATCCAACCCCAGACGCATCGCTATAGACAGCGAAGTCTTCAACTCCATCGGGTAGAGAAAGTATCGGTGCCTCGCATAGCTTCTCCTTTAGCTTCTCAAATGCTTCCTTATGCTTCTCACCCCAAGCATAAGTAGCTCCTTTGTGGGTCAAAGCTGACAATGGACTAGCGATCGAAGAAAAGCCTTGGATAAACCTTCGGTAATATCCGGCTAATCCTAAAAAGCTTCGAATCTCCGTGGGACTTTTCGGTTGTTCCCACTTCGTCACAGCTTCGATCTTTGCTGGATCAACCATTATCCCTTCTTGGTTGACCACGTGACCCAAGAATTGGACTTCACGAATCCAAAAATCACATTTGGAGAACTTAGCATACAGCTTCTCCTTCTTCAGAACTTCCAACACTTCTCGCAAGTGTCTGCCATGCTCCTCCTGGCTTTTCGAGTAAATCAGAATGTCGTCTATGAACACTATCACGGATTTATCAAGGAACGGGTTACAAACCCTATTCATCAAATCCATGAACGCTGCTGGAGCATTGGTTAGTCCAAACGACATAACCAAGAACTCGTAGTGTCCATATCTTGTTCTGAATGCAGTCTTCTCGATATCTTGCTCTCTTACTTTTAGCTGATGATATCCTGACCTAAGATCGATCTTCGAGAAATAACTCGAACCTTGCAATTGATCAAACAGGTCATCAATCCTCGGCAACGGATATCTATTCTTTATTGTTGCCTTGTTCAGCTCTCTGTAATCAATGCACATTCTCATACTTCCATCTTTCTTCTTTACAAATAACACCGGAGCTCCCCAAGGCGATGAACTGGGTCTAATGAAACTGTTGTCCAATAACTCCTGAAGTTGCATCATTAGTTCCTTCATCTCCGTCGGTGCTAATCGATAAGGTGCTTTCGCAATTGGCGTTGTTCCTGGCAACAAGTCAATACGGAATTCCACTTGTCAATCAGGCGGTAATCCAGGAAGATCTTCGGGAAATACTTCCGGATAATCACACACCACTGGAATATTCTGCATCACCTTCTTTTCCTTCTTAGCATCAATCACGAATGCTAAATACGATGTACACCCCTTGGTCAAACATTTTCTGGCTTTCATCAATGAAATGATTCCAGAATTCACTCTGCGTTTATCTCCATACACCATAAACGAATATTTCCCAGGCGGGTTTACTTTGACTATTTTCTTCTTGCATAAAATTTCGGCGTCGTTGGCGCTAAGCCAATCCATTCCCAATACGATGTCGAAACCATTAAGTTCGATAGGCAATAATTCCTCGTGGAACTTATTCCCATTCAGATCAATTAAGATGTTTTTCATGCGATAGCTAACAGGTACAAACTTGCCACTAGCAACTTCGACTAATAAAGCATTATCTAGTCTAACAACAGGCAAAGCTAGCTTTCTACCAAATTCATGCGATATAAAGGAGTAATTGGCTCCAGAATCAAATAAAATTTGGGCGGGCAATTCGTTAACGAGAAAGGTACCTGAAGCGACATCAGCTTCATCTTTAGCAGCTTCCAGTGTCATCTGGAATGCTCTCGCCTTTGGCTTTGGCGGAATGTTGGGTCTAGCTGCCTCCTTCTTCTTCGGGCAGTCCCTTGACATATGACCCTCCTCACCACAACCATAGCAAACTTTCTTTGTGAGGGTACACTCATTGGCATAGTGCCCTGGCTTTCCACACTTGTAGCATGTGTTCGCCACCTCACATCTTCCATGATGCTTCTTCTTACATTTGTCGCACCATTTCGCTTCACCTCCACCTCCCCTCGAACCAGACTTCGAGAACTTGTTTTTCTTGTTGGACCCTGAAGTTCCATCGAACTTCCTCTTTTCTCCAACATCTATTCTTTCCAGACCCTTTTCCTTCTGTTGGGCCTCCACATTCTTAGCTGCACGAACAGCCATTTTCAGAGTGGTTGCCATTTTGACTGTCGGACCAAAGTCAGCAGGCAGTCCGTTAGCAAACCTCTCAATCTTGGAGAGTTCCGTCGGCACTAGGTACGGAAACAACTTCATCTTCTCAGTAAATGCAGTAGCATAGTCATCTATGCTCATCTTCCCTTTCTTCAAGTTTTGAAACTCATTGTTCAGATCAATCAGATCTATCTCCGAACAATACTGCACCCTTAACTGTTCCAAGAACTCCTCCCATGACATTTTCAGAGCTTCTCCTCGTGGCATAGTATCTGCCAACAACTTCCACCAACCCAAGACCCCAGTCTTCAGTTGTCTAACTGCAAAGACGGTCTTCTGCTTGTTGCTACAGTCGCAACTTTCAAATACCATCTCCATTTCGGAGATCCAATCCATTATCTCAACCGGCTTTGGGCTCCCAGAAAGACTTGGCGGTTTGGCGCCCAAGAAATTCTTGTACATACGCCCATCCTTGTTGTTTCTCCTTTCTGGATCGTTCCTTCGTTCCTCTTGAGTCCCAACTTGACTCACCATGCGACTATTGTTCCCTTCCTCCGATTGCTCGGGAATCAATTCCGGTTCCTCAATAGGTATGATAGGTTCATCCCTATTATTATGCAACATTTGTCGCATCTCCTCCCTTTGTTCGGCTAGCATAGCCCGAATCATGGCTTGCACCGCAGCCATTGTTATTGGTTCTGGTGCTGCTGCTACAACAGGTATTTGCTCAATCACTGGCGGTTGATTCCTGTTTTCATCTGCGTTTCCAACGCCACTCCTTGTTCTCACCATTTTTGATCTACACCGAATAATTTCACCTTATTACTCCAAACGATTACATGCTAGTTCTAATAACGTAGGCATACGCTTAGAATCCTACACACATAAGGTTTCCAGATCCGGTCGGCAACAGACCGTAGATCCAAACAAATAATATCATATATTGCAACATATAACATTTAGCACATAAAGCATTTTAGGCAACTTTCCTAAAATAAACTAGTGCTCGTGTCTAAAATCCAACAGACACACATCTCAAAATTCCACTTAGCATTCTAAGTTTAAGTCTAGAAATCCTACAAATTCCTAGTTCGCTTAAACTAATGCTCTGATACCAACTGTGACATCCCCAAAATCTCGGCCAGAAAAGACCGATTTTCATTTATGTTTTTAAATATTTTCAGAGTAAATCCTTTTGATTTGAAAGAGTTGCGGAATTTGTTCCCAAAACAAAACATGATAAAATAATATTTATCAAAGCATTTCATCAAGAGATGCATTTCATTATATAATCAAAACTCGGGATGTCATGTTCCGATACAGACCATAAAGCATAAACGATAAACATTACAAGTCATTCAACAAATATATACATATTCAGACTTGTAAACAAAACAACAAGATGATCCATCCATCTTACGCCCTTGTGCCACTTCCTGTAATACAAATAAAACTGAGTGGGTCAGGCTTGGGAGCCTGGTGAGCATATAGGGTTTTCAACCCACAATAAATAAGTTATATTTAATTTCACCAACCAAACACTATCCCAATTACCCATTCCCGTTATCCTCACTTTACGTCCCTAAAACAACTATCTCAAGGGACCTAATCTAGGATTTTCATCGGGACGGACATCACTGCGAAGGGGTTTCCTCAACAATAGATATCCTAAAGGCAACCATGAGGGGGATAGAGTACACCGGTGAACACATCGTTCACAACACCTACAGGTTATGAACCTGCTAGCGTTCCACTGGACTGTCTAGAAAGAGTCCGTGGTCGTTATCCATACTCCGCTGAATAACTAGATCAACAACAACAACAACATCGAGGCCTCTCATCTGTTTATTACACACCAACTATCTACCCATGTTCTACCCAACATATTAGTAGATAAAAATATACATTTGTATACATAGTTTAAAGAAAACCTGTATAGCATGCTTGAATCAACACATATATCACATAACAGATGAGGCACACACACACATAACACATATCTCATAAAGAAATAAGCAGATCTATAAGATAGAAGAGAGTGAATACTCATTCACACATAACACAACCAAATATATACACATAGCACGTATTTTTATATAAAATACTTCGTATTATTGTATTAGAAGAAATAACTACACACTCACTTGATCAGAAGACGATCCGACAGCACTACGGCTTATAGAAGTAGTAATCCACAGCAGATCTGGAAGATCTCCTCGAAAATCGAACTTCTCGCGGGCAGAGCTTCGACTCGGGAACCGCGCTTCTCGGGATCTTCGGGATCTCGGGACTTGCCTCGGGGCTAGAGTATGATACCGGGGCTTCGGGGTAGCTTCGGGGGTAAAAATGCAGAGCTTCGACACGAAAATGAGAGGGAATTGGCAAAAATACCCGGAACCCTCGCATCCTATTTATAGGAGGCTGGAGCCTCGGAGTACGCGGGGCGTACTGCGTTACGCGGGGCGTACTGCCCAAAACGTCATTGCTTACGTATCCGAAGTGCTCGAGTGCGAGTGTCGACATCCCTCGGAGTACGCTGGGCGTACTCGAGTACGCGGGGCGTACCTCGGATCAGATCGGTGACTCCTTCGGATAATGCTTCCGAATTTCCAATTAAATTTAAATACAAAATATTAAATAAACTTCGGAAATTCATATCTTTTTCATACGAACTCCGTTTTCGACGTTCTTTATATCCACGCGAAGGTGAGACTACGCTCTACAACTTTCGTTTAGACTCCGTCGGCTAATTTTGACTTTATTTTTTATTACTTATTTTTAATAGGCCGCGACAGAAACTTTTGTTATAAATTCATAACTTCTTCGTTTGACGTCCGTTCTCGCCTAACTTTTTATCGCTTTGATACCAACAATGAGATCTTTGATTCTCATTTAGATTGCTTCGGCTAAAAACCGCTCGATCTCAAATCGAGTATTTCGGGCTGCACACCGCTAAGCCGGAACTTCGATAAATCATAACTTCCTCATACGAAGTCAGATTTGGGCGTTCTATATATATTCGGAAACCTCGTTTCAACTACTACAACATAGATCAAAGATATTAAGTTTATTTTACACTTAAATTTTGACGCTTATTTTTATTCTTAATTAATCAGACCACATAATTAAGCAATTAATCACAAAACACATAATACTCAAATAATACAATCTTATTATTTCAAAACGGATTACAAAGGTTAACCTAGACTATTATATTGCTAATAACGGCAAGCCCGGAAACACAGGCGTTACATAGGCATGCCTGGTATTCCAGTCCTAGGCAAATTGGGCTAGGTATGAGTGTTGCGCTTGTTAGTTGGTTGTTTTACGTACGTTGATTCAGGAGCTAAAGGAAGACTTATCCTATCAGCATAAAAAGGGTTCTTCACCCAGTTTGCCTCCCAATGTTCATTTTATCCCTGTAAAGTCGGCCATTGAATGAGATTTTTCTTGAAAGAATATATAATCTCTTTCCCATCAAAGAATTATCGCCAGCCGCGTATCATCCATGATTTTGTTCTGGCGAAAACTTCAGGTTTCCAGGGTGTGATCCGCTTCAGGAAGAAGGGAATTTGGGTTCCCGATATATCGGGCCATTTCGGGTTTTGCCAAGTACATCAAGGTGACATATCGACTAGGTCTTCTGGAGGAGCTCAGTTGGATTCATAGCACTTTCCATGTTTCTCAGTTGCGAAAGTGCGTGTCGGACGAGGATGTCGTCGTATCATTGAGTCATCTTTAGGACGATGAGCGTCTGAGCTACGTCGAGAAGTCGGTGGCCATCTTGGAAAGAAAGGTAAATGTTCCATGTAGCAAGGAGATACCTTAGGTAAAGGTACAAGTGACAACATCAGAATGGATCCGAGTAAACTTGGGAACCGGAGGCTGGAATGCAAGAGCATTATCCGGATTTGTTCAATGCAGCAGGCTTCGAGGACGAAGCCTAGTTCAAGTAGGGGAAATTTGTAAGATCCTGATTTCTAAGAATGAGATTTTAGAGATTTCATGCAATTAAGGAAGCCTACTCGACGAGTTGGAGGCCCCAACTCGTCGTGTAGAAACTAGTCCGCCCACTTAAATTTTAGGACCTACTCGACGAGTTGGAGGACCCAACTCAATGAGTTGGAGCTGATTATGAAAACTCTAATTTTTTAGGGTTTTCACCCTATTTAAAGGACCTTAAGTCCTCCCTCCAGCCTCCCTTACCACCTTTACTTCCAGAAACAAACCCTAATCAAGCTAACCTCCTATTTTGAGTGTGTGTGAGGCTAAAGAGTGTGTGTTTGGTGCATTTATTAAAGAGAATTGAAGATTGAGAAGCTTGGAATGATAAGGAGCTTGTAGATCGAGCATCTACTTCGTTTTGGCATTCATTTGAAGGTAAAAAGTCATTACCTTGATAATTTTCTTGTTAGATCTCTCCATTCAAGAGTTTACGGTCATTTCTAGCTTATTCTTGAGGCACTTATGGTATTGAGCACGTTTTGAAGTGAGGAGTTCATATTTGGACTCCTCTAGGCCCTCATGGACATAAATTTCTCAACTTTATAAAGCTTTGTCCCTTCTCCATGCCCTAAACCTCTTCCTAAGACTAGTTTGGGTGTTTTAGCCTCTGAAGCCTTGCATGCACGTCAAGTTAGCAACTTTACGTGGTATCCAGTCCTACGAGGCTAGATTTGTAGTTTGGAGCCTTGGAATCGACTGGAAAGGGCTGAACACGTTAAGACAGGAAGAACTTGACGAGTTGGTTAGGGTTTACCTGTTTTCTGGATCTGAGTGAACTTGGCAAGTTGACTCGAGTTTTTGCGGTTTTCTGAGTTCTGAAGGAACTCGACGAGTTTGTAAGTTGCACTCAACGAGTTTGGTCAACATGGACTGTTGACCATTACCGTTGACTTTGACTTTGACCATGGTTGACCAAGTTTGACGTCTGACGGTATTTTGGTAATTTGGGAATTGATGGAATTGGATCAATGGTAGTTATAGGTGTTTGAGTTTGAAGCCGTGTTTTGGGAATTTGATCTTTCAATTTAGTTCGACATTGTGAGGTGAGTTTTCCTCACTATACTCAAGGGTCGAAGGCACCAAGGTCGACCCTTTGGATTGTTATCCTGGTTATGTTATGGTTGTCTATTGTTATGATTTGTTAGACCGGTATCTTGGTAGATAGGATGACACTATGCTTAGGGATCTGCTAGATCTACTTGAATGTATGTAGACTGCTATGTGATTACCTATTATATGTGCACATGTTTGATTGGTAGTTGAGGGTATTCCATCTAGAGGATGATTGGACCCTAGTATGTAGTTTCTGTAGACTGTTATATGATTATATTATATAGGTGCACATGTTTGATTGGTAGTGAGAGTATTCCGTCCTGATGATGATTAGACTCCTAATATGTGGTCATTACAACCCGATGGTTGTAGGCCGAGGGTATTCCATCTCGGGGATGATTGGACCCGTAGTATGTTGGCATTCCAACCCGATGGTTGAGGGTCTAGGTATTCCAACCCGATGGTTGATTGGACATATAGTGTGTTGGCATTCCAACCCGATGGTTGAGGGTTTGGGGTATTGCAACCTGATGGTTGATTGGACCCGTAGTGTGATGTTTGTTATTATATGTGTATTGTTGTGTATGGTTATTTTGGGGGTAACTCACTAAGTCTTCGATCTTACATTTATGTACTATTGTTTTAGGTACTTCAGATGATCACGGGAAGGCAAAAGCGTGACCGTACACATCCTCACATGTTATGATTTGATTTACTGGGATACTCTGATGAGAAACTATTTTGAAAACATTTTGTAATAAATAATGGTTTTTGAATGCTTGGCAAGGTTTTTAATTTTCATGAATTTTATGGTGGTTACACAAACATAGCCTTAAAAGCTTTTAAAAACTTTGTAATAACAAATTATCTCTAACCCATAAACTAAGGTTGTGTTTGGCGCGCCACAGCTTGCTGATAACTAAGCTTACTTTTTGAGCTTTTTTATGTTGTCGTGTTTGGTAAGCCAAAAAATAGGTTATAAGCTAGCTTTTTAAAAAGATACTTAGACTAGCTTTATAGGAGCTTTTTAAAAAATTTCCAAATACACCATTTAATTAATTATAGAAACACGTATTGTTACATGTCTTTTTTTTTGTAATTTTATATATTTCAACTAGCTTTTCAGCTAGTTTTACCAAACGTCATTTTTTATCAACTAACTTTTTATTTAACAGCTAGTTTTTCAGCTATCATCTAGCTTTTCGGCTAACGACTAGCTTTTCAGCTAGTACGTCAAACATAGTCTAATTATGAATGTATAGTAAAATTATGTGTTCTTTTTATATTCTTCAAACTTAAAAACACAACACATCCTATTATTAAAAATAATTGATTGAAAAATAAATTTATTTATTTTATTAAACTTCCTTTTTGTTTCTCTTCTCAAACCTGACTTAAGGTGATGATTGTTTTTTTTCAAAAAGATCTTTTTAACCTCCTTTGTGTACGTATGGGTGGACGTTTAGTCTGTATTGTTTGTTTTTAAAAGACCGAATACTTAAAAAGGTATGTGGATCCTCTTCTTATAAAAGACATAGGTAACCACTTTTTATGTATACTTTTTCTGTCTACAAATGTCTTCAAAGAACATATGTATACCTAAAACCAAAAAATGATTTGCCTTCATTCTTCCTTCTTATACTTCACCTCCATTTTTCTTCTTTGTTATCGCTTCTCCATTGTCGGCCACCGCCAATGCCAACTACGACGTCGACCATTGTCACGCCTATGCTAACGTCGACGATCCTCGTTCATAATTTCTTGAACTTTATCATTGTCGGTATTGAAACCGGCTAGCGTTTTCTAATAAACTCACTAGTCTGGTTTTATTTTCTGATAATTGCTAGCTTCTAAAATTTGTCTATTTTCTACATTAGATTTCTATTTTTTTAATTGTTAGTTTCTATTTGAAATTTGATTGTTACATTCTAATTTTATATGTTTTGAAATATGATAGTTGTGTTTCCGATGATATGTTTTGATATTATATGAATTCAGGTTCTACGTTAACTTTTTAAAATTTGAATTTTGGGTTTTAGAATTATTAAAAAACTCATTTAATTTTTTTAAATAGTTTACTTGATTTTAGTTCATTTTAGCATCATATAGACTTTAAAACCAAAGTTTTTTTTCTTTTAGACTGCAGACGTTTGGTCTATCATTTCTTCTCCAGATATGGTCCCCCAAGTTGCATATATTTTATCTTTTAAAAAACAAACAACACCTTAGAAGATATTTTAAGCTTTTTTTTAGTAAACGACCAAACCTTTTTTTACAAAACATTATTTGTTTTTTAGAAGACACGTTATTAGTGGTGAAGGTGTCAAAGTGTATCTTACTAAAATTGAGTCAATGATGCAATGGGAATTGCCCAAGTGTCCCTTAGAAATTCACAGCTTTTGGGGACTGGCAGGCTATTACATGAAGTTTGTAGAGAATTTCTCAAGTATAGCAGTACCATTGACCAAATTAACACAAAAGATATATAAGTTTAATTGGACAGAAGCACAACAAACTGCTTTACAACACCTTAAACAAGCTTGTGTGTAAGTCCCTGGTGTTGGCCTTCCCAGAAGGTGGTTATGATTTTATTGTTTACAGTGATGCGTCTCAATTGGTCTTGGGTGTGTTCTTATGCAAACAGGTTGATTAATAGCTTATCCTTCACGAAAGTTGAAACCAACTGAACAAATTTACCTGATCCATGATTTGGAGTTAGCCAAATTGGCATTCACATTAAAATTTTGGCGGCATTACCTCTATGGAGTTTAATTCCAAATTTTCATTGATCATAAAAGTCTAAAATATTTATTTCATCAAAAAGAGCTTAAAAATCCCTAGCTTTTGGGGATTGGCAGGCTATAACAGGAGGTTTGTAGAGAATTTGTCAAGTATAGCAGCACCATTAACCAAATTAACACAAAATACATAGAAGTTTAATTGGACAGAAACACAACAAACTGCTTTACAACACCTTAAACAAGCTTTTGTGTGAGGCTCGGTGTTATCCTTCCCAGAAGGTATATATGATTTTGTTGTTTACAGTGATGTGTCTCGATTGGTCTTGGGTGTGTTCTTATGCAAAGAGGTCGAGTAATAGCTTATGCCTCATGACAGTTGAAACCAGGTGAACAAATGTACCCGGTCCATGATTTGGAGTCGGTTAAATTGGAATTCACATTAAAAATATGGCAACATTACCTCTATGGAGTTAAATTCCAAATTTTCTCTAATTATAAAAGTCTAAAATATTTAGTTGATTAAGAAGAGCATAATATGAGGCAGAGGGGATGGTTGGAGTTGTTAAAAGATTATAACTATGAAATTCTATACCAACCTTGTAACGCTAATGTAATGGATGATGTGTAACATCCCAAAACTTACAGAGAGATTTTTGATTTATAAAATAGATTAACTATTAAAACCTTTGATTGACATTGTTTGAATGAAACCATACATTATCATAATTGAATACGAAACCGCGAAAACAGATATCTTCTATGCGTGTGTACAGTCCCGCCGAGCCCTTCTCACGAATAATTTGTAAAAACGTTTAATCCACAATTGTAAGCATAAAGTGTAGTGAGTTCCCCAATATACCACATATTCCACCATACATACAGTTCATCCATATACAATCCTCGACTCTAGCATCGAGAAACCAAAACTCCTATCCATATACATTTATCATACATAATGGGCCCAACCCAACTCACATAACAGGCCTCGCCCAAACATACATAACGGGCCTAGCCTAACCATATAGAACAGGGCCTACCCATGGAGTAAACGGGCCCAGCCCAACCTCTACTTCCAGGTGTTAAATCCTGGTCATTCGTATAAATGTAAAGGGCTAGATCCTGGTCTTTCATATAATTCATAAAGTCATATGTAATTAGTGATCAAATAGACAGTCGAACAGATCATCCACCCGAGAGCAGAAAATTAGGCAAGAATAACACAATAAGGCATTAGACCAAGATTTCTCAGGCTATCCAACTTAAACTTCATAGAACCAAAGTTATCATTACTACATAATCATGTAACATATACTAGCATATTACATACCCTTGGCAAATAGCCTTCCCTAGTTACCCTGCAATTAACCACTTCTCAATAAAGTCCTTTGATGGTCAATCATACATAAACTTGATAATTGGCCTGCCCCAGTTACCCTAACCAAACATAACTCCTAATAGTATCATACAATCAGTAGGAAAGACCTTACCGGTCTAACATACCATGACACCAAGTGTCCTATACTACACATGCATAACAAGGAGTTATCATAGTCAACTAGCATACTTGTACTCTAACAACACCCCTATCCTACCATGCATAGGATATACAATAGGATAGGTGGCATAGTGAGAAACTCAATTGAACTGAAGAACCAGAGAAGCACAACAAGACTTTCACACCTTGCACTGCTCAATCTCGCAAACCGACTAACACAAAAAAAAGATGAATCCTCAATTAACAACCCACATCCTACAAGTTTGACCCAAGCCAAACTGGTCAAAACTTACCGATCAACGATTAACAAAAGTTAACGGTCAACCAAGTCAACAACCACGTTGTGGGAATGATGGAACAAAATAGACGACATGAAGGACATTGCCACGGCGTGGGAATGTTAGGACAACATAATCGCGAATCAGGATTCCAACACATTGTGGGCCCTCCTTGGCCACGTCGTGGTTGCTGGCAACACTCTCATTTCTTCATTAAGAACTTAATCCTTGCGTATCTAAGCCCAAAACATCAGATCTAGTCATTCTAAATGATTTAATGGATAAAGTTTCCAATTGTATCCATTAGGGTCTCACCCTAAAGCAAGATCTACAACCTTAAGTCCAAAATGGCATAAATCCTTCACAAAACATGCATGGATCCAAGGACAAGATCAAGCTACCAACATTCCAACAAAAAAAAGGTCCATAAGACATTCCTTAGTGCTTAGAAGGGGATGGAGTCATCTCAACTCCAAACACACCATCAAAAAGAGACCAAAAGCATAAAAATGCACCATAAGCTAGATCTAACAAACCAGAAGTAAAGGTTGAAGCTTTATACTCACAATGGTCCAAAAATGAAGTCACTTTGTTAGATATACACTTGAGCTCTTCACCAAAACACTTTGCAAGAAACTTGATCTTCAAGTTCCATACCAAAACATCATAAATGAGTCTCCAAGTGGCTAAGAACACCTCAAGAACACTCAATGGGGCTAAGGTTTCAAGATAGGAGAGTGAAGGCTAAAGGGAATGACCTAACCCTAAATTTAAGGTCCTTAAATATGGGAGAAACCCTAAAAATCATGGGTTTGGGTTGTTATAGCCACCACGTCGTGGCAACCCTTTTTCCACATCGTGGTACTCACCAAAAATATGTGATTCATAAAAGTCATGCCATGTCGTGGTCATCCATGCACTACGTCGTGACATAGGGTTTTTCTCTAAAAAACCCATCTTTGATCCCATTAAGTCTTTAGCTGGTCCATTCTGGAAAACAAGTGTTACATGATACATTAAGCCAAAAAAAGCAACCTATTCGGATAAATTCGATTCGAATGAGAGTTGCTAGTCGATTACCAGACCTAATACGCCTAAGAACAGATTGAAGTTGATAAGTGTGAAAATGTCACCTAGAAACTAATTCTTAGGATATAAAGACATTTAGGGGACAATTATGGGTTCTTAAACTCGAGGAAAGCTCAAGAGTTACTTTTAGTCGATGTCTATGGTACTAAATATGCAACTCACCCATGCATTACGAGGATGTATCGTACTTTGAAACAATTGTATTGGTGGACCGGAATGAAAATATATGTAAGAATATACATGGAGAAGTGCATGACATGTTTACAAGTTATGTCAAATCACCAAAAACCATATGCGAAGATTCGACCATTGTTGATTCCAAAGAAGAAGTGGGACGAAATTACAATTTTTTGTCACTAAGTTACATCGAACCTCGGATAGATAAGACTCAACTTAGGTCGTGGTTGATTGGCTGACAAAATCAACACAGTTTATTACGATACGTGAAAACTATTCCACCAAGAGGCTGGATGATATATATATATATATATATATATATATATATATATATATATATATATATATATATATCAAGTAATTAGTCTAACTACATGGATTTCAAGTTGCCATTATTTCTGACAGAGATAACCATTTTATATCTCGGTTTTGGCAGAGTTTTCAGGAACATATAGGTTCTAAGGATGTTACCTCAAGTTCAAGTGAAGGTAGCCTCTTTATCCTCCCTAATCTTTAGCTCCAAGTTCTTGCCATATACTTCAAAATCGCCCTTAGCAACATTTCCATACGAGTTTGTGAGTAAGAATGGAGCAATTATCGACTTCTCACATTAAATCTATTTTGGAACTGCCGATGTCTATGCGTCGCATATAGGCCTTGTACACTTCGTGTTTCTCAACACCACACGTCGTATAACAACAAAGTATTGCCTTTACTCGAAATAGCAACTTACAACATGGACAGATCCATCCCATTCTATGTATGTCTAAATGGTCTATATATAGTTTTATCGATTTTCCCATACGGCATGTTCTTAAAGTGGTTTTATGGACCGATTCAAAATAAATTGTTTTTGTTATAACGTCAAGGTATAATGCAAGGGAGAACAATAATTACGTTGCAATCGATAAAAATATGCATTTACTTGAAAGATTACATAAAAGTAGCCTTAAAAGCATATAATTTGTAATAACACTCGAGGAAAGTGATTGAACAATTGAAATGTCGAAATAAAATACAGTAGAACCTCTATAAATTAATACTCGATAAATTAATAACCTCGGTAAAATTAATAATTTGTCCGGTTTCAACTTGGGACCAGTACAAAATTGGACCTCAATCGATAAAATAATATTTTTTTTGAAATCTCAATGTAAATATATTGGTCCCAGCGAAACTATAAATTAATAATTACTAAAATATTCCAAAATTCTAAAACTATCTAGTAAAAAATGAATCTATAGTTTTTTTTTTGTGAACTTCCAAAATTCTATACTGTATTCTCGTATTGCAATAAAAAGTTATGAAGAGTTGTTGCCGCTTGCAATGCTTCTTTTCGAGTGACCGGTTCCAAAGGTACTGAATTATTATCAACCGAATTTTGAATGGTATCCGCGATGCATTAATTTAAGAGTCGCTCACGAATATATTGTTCATGAATATAAACCAACTTTTTAAATTAATAATTTATTAATTTATAGATATAATAACATCTTGCTAAATTAATAAAATATCTCAGTTCCAACATTATTATAAAATTAATTTATAATAGAGGTTTTATTATACTAGAATAAGAAGCACAATGTTTATCAATGCATGTACTATTACTATGATTTCAACGAGGACGGGGACAACAACTTTAAAAAAATATCTTATATGAAAAAAGACAACCAAAACAAATGTGATAAAGACGATGAGTGTGATATTACGGCCAACAAGAAGACATATACTATGATGCTTATAGCCCTAGTGTGACATAAAAACTTTTAATGACAGAAGTTCTTTTGTGCAGTTTTATCGATCAAGAATCAATGATCTTAAAATTAATTTTACTTTATTTGTCTTGTCTTTTAATTCGTCCTACAACGAGACAATCTTGATTTATCTTTCTTATAATTAATAATTTGACTTGATCGTGAATGATCGATATGATATTTAGACGAAACTTGGTAATTAACTAATAATATTGTTTGACCGTTTATTATTTTGTCTGATATATAACACTAATTATATATTTATGAACTCTTATTTTGGCTCCATGTATGTTTTAAGCTTGTTCTTTTGTATTCAAACTAAATCTAGACAGAATTTAATTTGCATGAGTTCAAATATGACTACAAACTTGAATAGCTTGATAAAAATCGAGTTGCTTGTAGTCCAAACTCCTCAAGTAACTCTACACTGATGGGTCAACTAAACATTCGGCCGTATTATGGAGTGTCGATAATGGACTTGTAGTAGTTTATTGAAATCCAAAGCTCACTAATATAACCCAACAAGGGGCTCAATATCAACAAGTCCACAACCAGGTAAAGTTGATCGGTGAATGTCGTATACACACACATTTTTCAAACACATCTCCCTCATCAAATTTGACTATTTTAAAATGATGCATGCATTCTCTTTCTACATGTACATTCTCATCTTTGGTTTGGGTTTCTTTACATATATCCAATTCTATTACATATATATTTTGAACCATAGCTAATTTATTTCATCATACACACATATTTTGCAAATCAATTGTGTATATATAAATTTTTTAAACAACCATCTGAATAGTAAAACATATATTTCGAAAGTTTTTCTACAAATTTATGTTGTAAAAATGTATTTAACAAGGATGTACTATATGAACGTGATTAATGAATTTATTTATGTTTTTTCACTTATATTTACACTATTATATAGAATTTCAACAACATTTTAGTACCAACAAAACAAGATATTTTATGTTTTGTCTATATAGTACAGTAGTACACACTTCAAGAAATCCTTTTCTTACACCCTCTCTCTCTCTCTCTCTCTCTCTCTCTCTCTCTCTCTCTCTCTCTCTCTCTCTCTCAAACACACACTTGAAGGCTGGTGAAAAGATGAGTGTGGGTATGTTACGGTGGTTTAAGGTGGCTCCGGTGGTTGTGGTGGCGGCATTATGGGTAGTATTAATGTGTGATGCAGAATGTGGTTACGAAGGCATCTTCAACTTTGGGGATTCAAATTCTGACACTGGTGGTTTTTGGTCGGTGTTTCCCGAATGTCCACCGCCGAATGGCATGACATATTTTAAACGTCCAGCTGGCCGTGCTTCCGATGGTCGTCTTATCATTGACTTTATAGGTACGTACATCATCATGCTTTTAAGTTTTGATAGTCTTTACATCTTTTATTGAGGAATTAGTTGTATTGCTATTTTTGGATTCGAATTAAAATTGAAGTTGATTTTAATTCGTAAAGAAATTGAATATCTAGGTAAATAACATCAATATACGGCGTGCTACTTTTCTAATTTGAGAATGGGATATAAATAGCATATATGTATAACATGTAACTAATTTCATTTTTTATGTCTAAATCGTGGTCGAAAATAGACACTCGGCCCTTAGATATACACGCTTTCTACCGATTTTTCTTTAAAGAATTGTAGTATGTCTATAGTTGTTTATGAATAACCGAACATTATTTAATAAATAAAATCGTTAACACTTATCTTGATATACATGCACAATATTTATCTAACAAAATTAATTTTGTAACGGTTGTGTATTTGTGACTAAATGCCAAAAGCCGAAAGTGCCTAATACAACAACGTAAAATCAATGGATGCAAATTGCATATAGAAGAGACAAATATACTTTCCGTTTATACTTATTTTTAAAAAATAAACTTTCTAATACGACATTTATAATCCAATAGAGGTCTAAGTACGTACTAGGGGTGTCGAATGAATAAAAATTTTGGGTTTCGGGTAAAACGGGTATTTCCTTAAAAAAATAATACCCTATACCCGACCTATATTGTAATTCGGGTTTTCGGGTTGCGGGTTTGAGGTCGGCTCGGGTAATTATCGGGTATACCCGAAACTTTCTTAAATGACACTTATTGATAATTTATTTATTTATTTATTTTATTTTTACATGTTGGTTGGTTTAATAATGAATCGAGTAGGAAAATACTCCATACAATTAACAAGTACATATATAATAACAATACAAATCATTATAATATGTTATGTATTTTTTTTAATTCCATTCCGTGCGATAGTGAGAAACTGAGAATTATGATGACGGTTCAGGACTTCAGCTTTAGCGTCGTATTCCTTTTGCAAATTTGCGTTGACTGTTGAGTCGTCGTTCATAAGTAGGAAACAATGGTTTTGTTTTATTTGAAGTGTGCGTACGTGACTGCATTGTATATTTGATATTATTTAAAAAACGAATTCGGGTATACCCGAAAATAAATATTCATACCTAAAACCCGACCTATATTATTATCGGGTTAACCTATTACCCGAATGTTCATATCCGTTACCCGTTCTACCCGAATGTGTAACGGGTCGGATGGGTAGAACGGGTTTCGAGTTTTTTTGACAGACATAGTACGTACCATAAATTGGTTTTTATATAGTGTAACCAAGCCGTTTATTTACTAGAAGTCATTTTTTACGTGTACCCCATGAGTTAAACATTAAACATGATAAAAGTAACTTATGTGCTAATATAATGATCTAACTATATTTAAATAACAAGATTTAAATAATTTTAAATATTAATATATTTATAAGCAGAAGTGATCATTTCTAGTAAATGATCGAAATTTTCCTCTTTAGGCCAAACATATTTTCATACAATAGAATTTTTATTTTATTTAAATATCTACTATCTTATAGTTAAACTTTTTAGAATTATCTAAAAGCTAAATATCAAACATCACCAGTTAAACCATTTCCTTATTATTTCCACAAAATACAAATTACATGTGAATGTGGTTTGTAAAAGTTTATAGGGAAGTGCAACAATTATAAAAGACAAAGTCCCATATGGTCCATTTTTGGGACAACCTTCCTTATGTACTATATATTGAAATAAGAATAAGCAACACACCGTTTCTATTTTGGGTGAAAATTAAATTATTATATATTTTTAAACAGACTGGTATGTTGTTTCTAAGAATTGAATTTAAAGATGAATATTAATTTTGTCTTAATTTTTATTTTGGCAAACTTAGTTTGATTTGGATTTTATTAAAATTGAGGTTGTGTTTAAATGTTGGTTGGCATTTTGTATATTTAATTACATCCGAGTTATTGAGAATGATAATTTGATAACTAGTTTTTTCAAATTATTAAAATGAAACTTTTTATAAAGTTTAAGATTTTTGTTGGTGATTTTCAAACTTTGGTGATCAATCTAATAAATAAAGACAATTTGGTGTCGATTTTATTACATAAAAATATAACATTCTTATAAGGTAGTCAATTTAAGACAATGCACTTTCACTTTTTATTTAATAACTAATAACCTACTCAAAGTATTAGCAGCAGGATTAGACACTAAAATGTTGTTTGTTTTTTATTAAAAAAAAAAATCAAACCTCTTATTGTTGTGCGAGGCAGCACACACGCAATATTTTTCATTTCGTAGTTGTTTGTTTTTTAGAATTCGGAGTAAAAAACATTTGTGCGTGTTCTGTTTGGAGCATCATTTGTATTGTCTCTTCCAACCTCTTCTTCTTTCTTTTTTACTGAAATCTTGATGAATCTTAATTATATGTTGTTGAAATCTTATTGAATTCTTGTTTCACCTTCTTTTTTTTTTTGTTTTTTTGGTTTATTTTTGCTAAATGATTTTTTATATTAAATAATGATAATTTCTTGCTGAAATATAATTATTTTTTGTTGAAATATCATTTTTTTTTGCTGAAATATCATAATTTTTTCCTAAAATGTCATACATTATTAAATTTTTAGTATTAAAAAATTATTTTCGTTATATAAAATCAGTTTATTTTGTTTTTTTAATATTTACAACAGAATGCAGATGTTAAAAAACAAACACGCTTCTTATTACAGTTTGCAGTCGTTTTGTCCACCTCTTCTGTTATAGAGAGTTGCAGCGGTGGTCCGTAGACTTCATAAATTTTTGCTTTAAAAAAACAAACAACACTTAACTTGGAAATGACCTTACGCAAAAGTGGATATTTTGTTTCTTTCTTTATTGCAATTTAATGTTTGATGAAACTTTAAAATTATATTGTTGTATTATATAAACTAGTTTATTGATAAACTAACTTATAAATTAAAATCTAGTTTTCGGTTACTGCAAAACACAACTTTGGTCATTTAAAAAAAACAAAAACAAAACAAAACAAAACATGGTTACAAGAAAATGTATAAGGTTATCATATTTTATTAAAATAATTTTATTTTTATTACCAATTTGTTAGTGAACATTTTATATAGTTTTTAATGACCAATTTGTGAATTTACATTTTCAATTTGCAAGCATAAGGCCGATAGAAATTATTTTGGTTGTAGCGGAGAGGATGGGGATTCCATTTGTAAGCCCATACATGAAGTCAATTGGATCGGATTACAAGCACGGTGCTAATTTCGCAACACTCGCATCAACCGTACTCTTACCACAAACATCATTGTTTGTCTCCGGGCTCAGCCCTTTTGCATTGCCCATTCAACTCAACCAAATGAAATATTTCAAGTCCCAAGTCGATGAACTTTATTCCCAAGGTAGAAAATTTATTATAACTAAAACAACAAACCTAAAACTAATTATAGTTACATTGTATAACTTTCAGGATCATCAAATCTTCCTCTACCTGATATTTTTGGAAAATCACTTTATACATTTTATATAGGTCAGAATGATTTTACATCTGATTTAGATAAAAGTGGTATTGATGGGGCTAAACAAAAGCTTCCTCAAGTGATTTCACAAATTACCAGCACAATTAAGGCAAGTACTTCTTTGAAACAATTGTTTTTTGTAAAACAATAAATAAATAATAATAAACTATGCTAAAGATGATTTTATGATGATTTTATACTGATTTTTATGTAGGAATTACATGGGTTAGGAGGTCGTACATTTTTTGTACAAAATCTGGCACCTATAGGATGTTACCCCGCATTCTTGGTGCAACTTCCTCATGGTGATAAAGATATTGATGAATTTGGGTGTTTCATTTCATACAACAATGCAGTAGTCGAATACAACAACATGCTCCAAGACGCGTTAAGCCAAACGAGACAAGAACTCCCATATTCTAATGTTATTTATGTTGATTCACACAAAGCTTTGTTAGAGCTTTTCCAACATCCAACTTCTCATGGTATGGAACTCTTTGTCACATTGTTATATTTCATTAACATATGTATTTATATGTGTTCATGGATGAAGGTCTGAAGTATGGTACGATAGCTTGTTGTGGAAATGGGGGTGGTTCGTATAATTATAATCCTCGAGTGTTCTGTGGGAACACTAAGTTCATAGATGGACAAAATCTCACTGCCTCCGCTTGTGAGGATCCCGAAAACTATGTGAGCTGGGATGGAGTCCATATTACAGAGGCTGCAAGCAAGATTGTTGTTGATGCCATCCTTAGTGGTGGTGATGACTTCACAGATCCTCCTTTTGAGATGGGTTGTTAACTTTGGAATAGTTTTTTTTATTTGCTAAAAATGAATAAAGTGGATCAATAAACCAGAACAATAAACGAATTTATATGACATCAATAGAATTGAAAGTTCGTGCAACAAACAGTTCAATATGACATTTAATATATCAGTCAGTCAAAAACAATATTTTATCATATGAAAAATATATTTACCTAATATAAGTTACCTTCTTCATTTTAATGGATATAATACAAACTTACAAAAGTTCAAGGACAATAATCATTCTCAAGTACGAGTTGGGTCCTTATCTTAAAAGTTAAAGGCATTATATATCAAAAATCTCTGTTTCCTCATGATTGTAACTCCATCTTTTGAATTTTTCTCTTTTCAAAAAATCTAATTACCTTAAATAAAACAAATCCACCCAACATTAATCTAATGCTCCCAATTTCAAATCCAAACAACCACTGTCTCTGTAACATCCAAAAAATCAAGGTAAAATTTTCATTTTCAAAACCAAGCCAAAAATCATAAATGTTTACAAAACATAGTTTCCAAAAGCTATAATCGTGAATCAGAGCATCCCAAAATCAAATTTCATAAACTACAAAGGATGTGCACGATTAAGCCTTCGCCTTGCCCCTGATCTCTGAAGTACCTGAAACCATATCAATCAAACTATAAGCCAAAGCCTAGTGAGTTCTCCCAAAGTACCACACACAACCAAACAGATAACAACATGTATGCATGAGCCTTTAGCATGACTGGACTACCTCGTAGGTCCTACAACCTATCTAAACCGCTCTCCGAGCCTTCGACCTAAATGAACTTCCTCATCGGGCCTACAACCTATATGGACCGCTCTTTAGGCCTTCGACCTGACTGGACCGCCTAGCAGGGCTTACAGTCTATCCGGACCTCCCCTGGTATCTTGGCCTTCATCACAAAGCAGGATTGCCTTAACCAAACCAACCATAACATGTCGACATATACAATAACAATAGATAACCATTAAGTACATGAAATCTTACATATCTACCAATCTAAGACATGTAATCATACAAATTTACCAATCTAACATATAACCATCATAGCATCAAGCATAACATCAATCCAATATACCAGAATCCAGTGGGTCGACATTGGTGCCTATGACCCACAAGTTTAGTGAGGAAAACTCACCTTAATCACAAATCCGATGAAAACCCAGCTCAATGTCGCGTCGACCAAACAGACGGGAAATTCACACGTGATCAAACAGACGGGAAATATACTACATTTTTAATGATTGTCCCGCACAGGATGTCGTGAGAAAAACCTAAAAAAATCAATCATAAATATTGAATTTGAACAAAAACAACAAAGACTTATTGCAACAAAAAATATATATTAAAACTAAATGACAAAAAAATATTAATGACCAAATGTGTATAAAGTGAGAAATATATTACATTTTAAATTATTTTTTCTTGGTTACCGGTCATAAAAATTAAATATGCATAGTTTAAACAAGTTAAAGAGCTAAATATAAATGAAAAAAAAAACGTAATGACCAAATATGTACAAATCGAAAAATATATTACATACTTAAGTCATTGTCTTTTTGTTGTTTTATGAGTGTGTGTGTGTGTATATATATATATATATATATATATATATATATATATATATAGAGAGAGAGAGAGAGAGAGGTGGGTTCAATTGAGAAAAAATAAAAAAGGTTGAGAATGGGGGAATCATTCTCAGCCACTCATTTTATTTAAGCATAAAAATACACGGTGGCAAGCTTGTAAATATGATAACAACCTTCAATCTCAAATACGTATCTGTAGAGAATTAGATTACAGTTCAAACCCATTCATCGTTCATCATCCAAATTTCTTCTCCAACTTTCAACAATTATCTAGATTTCTTCAATTAAACCATCATCAACATCATCCAATGCTAAGCAATCATTGATTTTCGTCAATAATCAACACGATTCAACAGTTAACAACAAAAATTTGTTTTTTGTTCTTTTAATTCAACCTTCAATTGTGCTTGAATACGATCAGATCTTCAACATCTATGATTAATTATACTCCCAACGTTATTAGATCAACATCATCGATAATCAACAAAAATCCACTTCATATCATTCATTTAACATCGATTATCAAATAAAACTTCAAAATTGAGGTTAGAAAAAAAAATCATATCGTTTTGTTTTTGAAAAATTTCATATAATTCTCTATCAATCTACTCTTTTGTAAGATTTAAATAGTCAAAATATCATGTTTTTAACATTTTAAAAAAAAGTTAAATTGTATGCACTCCAACTGTTTGATGAAATACATAAACTAAATTACCACGTTATATTCATATATGAATATATTTTCTCAGTATATGATTATTAAAACAAAAAAAACAAATATGTAAGTCTGTATGTTATTCATATCTGAATAACATATAAAAATTATATATATTTGTTAAAATACCTTGTAATATTCATATGTGAATATACTATGTAATATTCATATGTGATGTGACATCCCCATTTTCACGGCCAGAAAATACCGATTTTGTTTATGCTTTATAAAAATCAGAGTACTTCTTTTCATAAAAATGTTGCGGAATTTGTTCCCAGAAAAACATGATAAATACGTTATCAAAACATTTTCGAAGAAACATATTTTATTTATTTTAAAACGTTTGGGATGTCATCGTCAATACAGAAACATAAGCATAAACAGAACTTACTAGTGATCTACATCTCTTTAATCTCTCAGTGTAATGTGACTTCATGACAACACCTGTGACATAAATAAACTGAGTGGGTCAGGTTGGGAAATCTGGTGAGTACATAGGGTTTTCAACCCATAATAATGTATTTGTTATGTTCAAACAATCAAACAATCAACCCAATTACCCATCCCCATTATCTTCTTTACTCTTAAGGATTTACCCTAAGAATCAACCATTCCTCGTTCATACATTCCTAAGGATCATCCTAAGGAATCGACACGAAGTCCATCCTTGCCGGGGTTTAGGCACTAAGTCTGCATAGTCGCCAAAATTTATACAACAGGCGCTAAGTCTGCATAGTTGCCAGGGTTTTGGCACCAAGTCTGCATGATCACCAGGGTTTAGGCATCAAGTCTGCATGATCGCTAGGGTTTAGAGTACACCGAGTGAACACATCGTTCACAACACTTATAGGTTGCGAGCATGCTAGAGTTCCACTGGACTGTCTAGAATAGTCCGTGGTTGTCATCCATACTCTGCTGAATGACGGGGCCATCGTTTGGGAAAGGCTTCTCACATCGTCCACCTCTCACCCTCACCTCGTGGTCTATAACACCTCTCAACTCATCATCCAACTCATATTCCATCTATTACATCTACCCATGTTTTACCCCGACATTATCGTAGATATAAAATACATATACAGTTTAAATCATTTAAAACATGTATAAAATCGTTCATCTAGCATAGACAGCAAGTACTCAGATAATATGCACACATAGCATGTAATTTATATAAAATACTTCATATCTATGTGTAAGATGAAAGTAACTATGTACTCACTTGATTAGGTGGTGATTCCGAACTCAGACAGCACTTCGTTATCTCAAAACAATTTTCCTCGACAAAACCTAGTATCAAAACCACTAGGGTTTAGTTTTTAACGTTAACCGCGACTAATTAATAGTCTAGCTATTATTACTATTATATAAGCGTTAAATAACACTCAATATAACTCATAATAATAACTCAAATAATTATTTTAAGGTCCTAATAATGTTACTATAATTAAATAAAAGCTATATTAAATATAGTATAGGCGTAGCTCACTTACAGCGGGTTTTTATTAAAAACCGGGCTTCGCTGGAGTAGCGTTTCCGAGCCGAAAGTTTTTCTTCTCGGAGCCGTCAGGCGCTCCGGGGCTTTCTTCTCGTGCTAGGGAGGTTCCCTAGACTTGGGAGGGGTTTAGGGAGGCTAGAGAGAAGTTAGAGAGAGAAAGAAATGTTTATGGTGTGAAGAAATAATGAAGGGTTCACCCTTTATTTATAGAGATTTTATAGTAAAGTAGCCGCTAAGTTTCGTCCGTATCTTCCGCGTACGAGATCCGTTTTCTACGTTCTTTATATCCACGCGTTGGTATTTACGAGGACTACAAGTTTCATTTAGACCTCGTCGGCTAATTCTCCTTTTATCTCAGATTTACAAAAATTGCATCGTATTTATCGCGCTCGAAGAGTAGCGACTAAGCTTCCTCCATATCTTTCGCATACAAGCTCCGTTTCCGACTTTATTTATATCCACGCGTTGGTATTTACGAGTACTACAACTTTCATTTAGACCCCCGTTGACTAATTCTCATTTTATCTCGGATTTATAAAATTGTATCGACTTCATCCATATCTTTCGCATACGAGCTCCGTTTCCGACGTTATTTATATCCATGTGTTGGTATTTATGAGTACTACAACTTTCATTTAGACCTCGTTGTCTAATTCTCAATCTATCTCGGATTTACAAACTGTATCGAATTTGTCGCGCTTAAAAAGTAGAGACTAAGCTTCGTCCATAACTTTCGCATACGAACTCCGTTTTTTACTGTCTTTTTATCGTTTAACTCCTATTAACTATATCTTCATTTCTCGTTTAGATTATTTTGGCTGAAAATCGACCGATCTAAAATTCGAATTTTCGGGCTGTGCACTGCTATGCTAAATCTTAGAAAAATCATAATTTCCTCATACGAAGTCAGATTTGGGCGTTCTTTTTATGGACACTCTTGGTTTAACATTTTCTATGACTTTTGTTTAGATCGTTAAGGCTAAAAGTCGCTCTATCGTAACTTCACTA
Organism: Lactuca sativa; assembly: GCF_002870075.4. Lineage (NCBI taxonomy): Eukaryota > Viridiplantae > Streptophyta > Magnoliopsida > Asterales > Asteraceae > Lactuca > Lactuca sativa. Next base: position 72,630,781 of record NC_056625.2, on the reverse strand, counting down.
TTTACACTTCCCGGTGCCGTGCCGGTTCCGTCGCGAAACTTCGACGGGTCATCACTTTTTCGTTATAACTCGGATTTCGGTGCTCTTTATATGTACGAAAATCTTGTAACATTTAATAAAACTTGGTTAAGATTATTTATTCTAAATAATCTTTTGCCGAAAAGTCATTTTCGACCCCTATTATCTCTAAATTGACTAGCCCGGATCTACGGGCGTTACATGTGAATATACTGTGTAATATTCATAAGTGAATATATCATCTAATATTCACAAATGAATATAGTATGTAATATTCACATGTGATATACCATGTAATACTATGTAATATTCAGATATGAAAATAGTATCTAATATTCATACGTGAATATATCATCTAATATTCACAAGTAAATATACTATGTAATATTAATAAGTGAATGCATCGTCTAATATTTAAATATGAATATACTATGTTTATTATATGCTATATTCATATATGAATGATACTTAAATTGTAAAAAAAAAATTAATCATAGTTTTTATTCATAACTGAATAACGAATGTACTGTAGTAAAAACCTGATTCATTTTTATTCACTTATGAATAACGATAGCTGAAAATTAAAAAAAAAATTATTTTATCTTAAAACTATATCAATATGGATGTCTATTTGTAGAGAATAAAAAATCATGAATTTTGGTATACTTAAAATCATTTTTCGATAAAAATAGTTTCTTAAAAATTAAAAAAAACGAAAAAAACTATGTTTTTGTATATATTAAGGTAATGATTAGCATAGTTTAAGGAAACATGTTTTGTTGGAAAACACATGTATCTTTCTCATTTCTGCTGGTACGACGGAGGCTTTTGCGGCAAAAATAAATGAGTGGCTGAGAATGATTCCTCCATTCTCAACCTTTTTTTTTTCTCAATCGAACCCTCATCTCTCTCTCTCTCTCTCTCTATATATATATATATATATATATATATATATATATATACACACACCGTAAAAAGCATTCACAAGATTTTGCTGAATTTTAAGAGGTACAAGCTGTTAAGCATCATATACAATAATTTTATGCATCGAAGAATAATAAATCTTATCTGGTCAAAGACAGATTTTGAATAGGTCTTATAAGCTTATATTCAAATTGAATGGATTAAATATGAAAAAGTCAAATAAGAAGATGATGATAAGATTTTGAATGGGTCAAAGTTTGACCAAGTGTTCCTCATATCCTATTGAATCGGTAAATATTAAATCTTATCCGGTCAATATTTATGAAAAAGTTAAATAAGATGATGATGATAAGATTTTAAATGGGTCAAAGTTTGACCAAGTGTTCCGCATATCCAATTGAATCGGTAAATACTAAATCTTATGTCACACCCCAAAACCAAGAACGGCGGAAACGTTCTGGGGCGGAGGACCTCATGTACAGTATCACAACAATGAAAAGTAGTAAACTAGCAACAACATCATCCATTGCATTAATAATATAATTATTATACAAGTGTTCTGTCAAATTTTGATAAACACTAAAGCATAAATCAAAATGAAAGATGAGTCTTGAAGAAGCTCCATCTTCCCTTCTCCTTGCATCGGTACCTGTCTATGATGACCTGAGGATACAAGTAATTTTGAAAGCGAGTATCAGCTTTGAAGCTGGTGAGATCATAAGTATTTTAGTGTCTCAATTTGTATGTAAGAATTTGTAAGTTTGGAAAATGTATATGAACTGTAAATGTAAAAATTTGTAAGTTTGGAAAATGTATATAACAAATTTTGGAAAATGTATATGAACTGTAAATGTTAGAATTTGTAAGTTTGGAAAATGTATATGAACTGTAAATGTAAGAATTTGTAAGTTTATAAACTGTAAGTATGGAAATGTTTGTGAAACAACTGTAAACGTTTGAAAAACTCTAGAAATCCCTATGATTCCTACTATTATATAAGGGTGTCTTCTACCAAGACCTAACTATTCTCAATGTAGTCTTCTACCAAGACTTAACTGTTCTAAATGTTCGTGTCATGTAAAAGTGTGTAATTTTCCTAAGTGTAACTATTATTTAACAAAATATAGTTTTTACATTTATAGTTTAAGTGAAAAGATCACTAAATATGTGTACAGGGAAAATTAATGTAGTACTAAAACGTAGCGCTATCAAAACTACTGTTGTACTATTTACCTTAAACCGGATTTATATTAAGGCATTATGTGATTAATTGTACCATACTATTGACTGGTAACAACGACATAAGAATGGTCGTAATAACGGAATGACGTTTGGCACCCGCAGATCTGCAGGTCCCGCTGTAGCTAACAACAAGGTGTAGGATAGTCAATCCAGTATAGATCTATACGCAAACTCACGCTCTCCCTTCAAGAGACTCTGGCTACAACTCGGGCCATGACATTTAAGGCATGCTCCGATACAGTGGATCACAATTTTTATTAACGTATTCATGTAAGTGTAATGTACGGAAATGTTCTACGTGTGCTAGCTGTAATGTGTGTTCTTTCTCTATCTAGCAAGTATAGTAATGTAATCGTTCTAGTATCGTCGTATATGTTCTGTTCCTAGTATCGTAGAATATGTAATGTACTGTAATGTTCTAGAAAGTATTGACTCATGAATGAACTGACTCATTGTATGATATCGCGTTCTAGTAATTGTTCTAGTATCTTCCTAAACTACCCATATGGTAGTTTACTAGTAATCTAACTGGTACGTATGGACATGGATGTATACCCTTGCTACCCAAGGGCATGGGATGAACTGGAAGGACCTTTTATGACTATATATGTACACATGATATATAACTAATATTTAAACAACCTTCGGACGAGTACCCGATATCCCACCAGACCACATCCCAAGCGCGAAAAGGAAATAGGGTGGATAGCCTTCATAAATCTCTTAAACATTTCTTATATAACTATACATATAGAGGCATGCAATTTATAATATAAAAGCATAAATAAGTTTTGTAAAACATTTGAACATAATTATTATTTTCCGAAAAGATTGACTTGATGTCAACCAATAAAACAGTTTGAAGGCATAGGTTTGATAAAACAGTTTAAGTATAAGGAAACATTTGTTTGGAACACAATTGTAAATAAGTTTGAAATGTGATATACAGAGTAAAATGTACAGTGTAATAAGGAGTTTAAAACATATAAAATGTTAATACAAATCATTTGAAGGAAACTGTTTGGTAAAACGGCTAATGTGTAGTAAATCATTTGAATGCTGCATATTAATCACATGTGATTGATATAATAACTAGCGTAATTCTACTTATTAATCACATATGATTGATATAATAACTAGCATAATTCTACTTGTACCCCCCCCCCCCCCCCCCATAAAACATTTAAAACAGTTTAAAACATTGATTAAGGGGTATGAACTCACCTGCAGTAAGTGACTGGAATTGAACGCACTGTTATCGTAAGGAAGGATCGGGCAAGTGCTTGGTGTCAAGTGAAGACTTTAGACACACACAATGATCCTAATTACATATGAAGACATATGTATATAAATAATTAGTTATTTAAACACTAATTATACAAGTATAAACATTTTAACGCGAGGAAAACACTTTTGGTCAAGTGCTAGGAGGCTAATGGGTTGCAACAAAGGAGTGTAAGGCCTCTAATGGGAGTTTAAGGTCTAATGACCATTTGTTTTGGAGTTTACGGCCCATGGGAGTAAACTCCTGGCCGTAAACTCTCCTTAGGGTCACTAAATGAAGCTTAGAATTACTACAACTCTAGTGGTGAATTGTTTCAAGGCTAAATCAAGTGTTTGGGCTTCCTATTAACTCTTTTAAGGAGTTTACGGCCCTGGGACCATATTCCCTTGGAGTTTACGGCCGTAAACTCCCTTGGGAGGGTGTTTATGGTGTTTTCAAGTCTCTAACATTTCAAGGTTATGATCTATGTTGGGTTCTAGGCATAAGGAAGGAGTTAGGGTGTCATTTGACCCCTTTATAGGGGTTTACGGCCCAAGAACTTGTCTTGGCTGTAAACTCCTTAATACTTGTGATTCCTTATGTTTTCTAGGCTTTAAAAACTTTAGGGTACATGTCTAAAATCAAGTCTAAGCCTTAGGTGCCTTAAAAGCACCATTTTGAGTATGCTTTTTGGAGTTTACGGCCTAAGATATTCTTGGGCCGTGAACTCCCAAACTTGGGTGATTCTTGGTTGATTTCATGTCCCTAATACACTCCTATATAAGTCCAAGGCAGTAGTATATCAGGGGGGGACAATCTAGGCTTGGTTTCAGGAGTTTACCGCCCAAGAACACCTTGGGGAGTAAACTCCTAAATCGAATGATTTAGCTATGTAATCTATCTTATGAACACATTTAAAGCTTTCTAACACTACTAGAAAGAGTTACTCACAATTTGGGATAAAAACCCGAAGATCCGTGAGAGAGAATTTTGGCTTTTCTCTAATTCGAATTCAACTAATGAACCAATTTGGTTCAGAATTCTATTTATAGTCCTGAGATATTTTGGCAGAAAATATTTTTATTCCTAAAACGAATTCTAATGTCCTAGAGTATTGGAATAACAGTGTTGCACAAAACCCTAGTGCATCCACTCTCCTAATATCTCCTTAAGTGTAAAATCCTAAAAACTGCCAAACTTATACTCGAAATCTGAGTTTTCACTGTAACTGTTCTACTTCTATTGGCTTCAAATGGTTTGTTCAGAATGGAAATTTCGGGTTGTCACATCATCCCCCTGTTGAAGGGAATTTCGTCCCGAAATTAGAATTTAGGCAAGGAAGTATGTACGAATGATCGAGTCGTGAGGAGGAAACTTCCTAATCGATTGGTTCTAGCGCACTTAAGTGAAATTGGGTTCTCGGTTGGAATCCCAACGAACCTTCACTATCGGGCGATGGCGCTGCTTCGTCCGCTTGACCTCTCGGTCGAGGGTCACTACGGTTCAAATACGAAGGCGAGGATCTCGACGAGTGGACTTACAAGAGTCCTAACGGAAAGGTATGGTTTCACGATCGAGACGCGAAGAGTAGGATGTACGTTACTGAGTTCGCGGAGTAGGTCTAGTTTGTGCGAGGCACAAGACCGATTCTGATAAGAATCTTGGGGGTCCTGTCTATCTTGGATTTAGCTTTCCACGCTTTACGAAGCGTATTAAGCCGTTCCCGAGTGAGACTTCCTAAAGAATTTGGTCACTCACTTGGAATTCCAAGGGTCTCTTTTTCTTGTTAAACTTCCCAGACAAAGGCCACCCCTTGCTGGGTCAAAGTCGTACAGTTTCCTGTGATTTGCGAGGGTTTCTCATATCCAATTGAATGGGTCAAACTTTGACCAAGTGTTCCTCATATCCAATTGATTCGCTAAATACCGAATCTGTCAATAATAATGAAAAAGTCAAATATGATGATGATGATAAGATTTTGAATGGTTCAAAGTTTGACCAAGTGTTCCTCATATCCAATTGAATCGGTAAATACTAAATCTTATCCGGTCAACATTTATGAAAAAGTCTAATAAGATGATGATGATAAAATTTTGAATGGGTCAAAGTTTGACCAACTGTTCCTCATATCCAATTGAATCGGTAAATACTAAATCTTATCCGGTCAACATTTATGAAAAATTCAAATAAGATGATGATGATAAGATTTTGAATGGGTCAAACTTTGACCAAGTGTTCTTCATATCCATTTGAATCGGTCTAATACGATGTACACGTTGTAAAACATTTCATATAAACTGGAAGAGGCGCATTGATCTAGCATTCGTCTATCATGAATGCCTTGCCATTGACCGCAAAACCTTGGTTCTCTCTCATGCTCGCTACCTCCTCATTTGTTTTTCTTTCTATTAAAATCGAATAATCCCAAAAATATCTTACGTTTAATCCTAGCACAAGTATAAGAAATATCTATCTGTTCGTCATTTTGTTTAACAAAATTTTTATGTCATTTTGTTGATCCGCACCAGTCGCTTTGCGCGGGTAAACGGCTAGTGTGTGTGTATATATATATATATATATATATATATATATATATATATATATATATATATATATATATATATATATATATATAGGGAAAAGGGAATATACATTACAACCCTACCTAAGCTTAGGTACTAAACCTCTTGAAAATAAATTGTTTTACTATATAAAGATTACGGTTAATGGATTCACGATTAATATTTCAAGATGTAAATTCAAGACCGACACAGTAAGGTTTAGGGTTTAGGTTAGGTTTAGGGTTTAGGGTTTAGGGTTTAGGGTTAGAGTTTAGGGTTTAGGGTTTTGATTTTAGGTTTAGGGTTTAGGTTTAGGGTTTAGGGTTTAGGGTTTAAATTTAGGGTTTAGGGTTTAGTAATGTTCACTTGGGTGAAGTAATAAACGATAATTGAAGAAAGAAAACTGAGATGGTAAAACGATAATGCAAGAAAGAAATGTTATGGAAGATGATATATTTACCAAGTGAAACCAAGTTGGGTATATTTAGCATGATAAAACAACATATTTTAGAGGTTTAGTACCTAAGCTTAGGTGGGGCTGTAATGTATATTCCCTATCCCCATATATATATATATATATATATATATATATATATATATATATATATATATATATTATACCTTAATATACATATTTGGTCAAAGGCTGAAATTTAAGAGGTACAAGTCTTAATGCATTATGTACACTCATTTTATGCATTATGAGATCATGAATCTTATACGGTCAAACTATTGAAAAAGTCAAAGGAAAGTAACACCTAATTCAAAAGTCATACCATTTGAAATTCGAATTTATTCACAAATTTTTGGTTGTTTGACTCGGTTTATTTTATGTCACATGCATAGATAGATCATGATAAGGTATGAAATTCGAATATGAACACTAATTCAAATCCCCGTATCCTTAATTTTTTGCATAAAATATGGGAGACTAATTTAAATACTATTTCCTATATAAAGTTCATTGCCCCACCACCTGATATCGATTTACAGATCTTTTAATTTAAAATAACTAATGCTTTTAACCTTACTATTGCAGGACTTCTATGGATATTTGGATAACACCTCTTTCTCATAATCAACGCCTTTCCCTCTTCACCCAGACTCCGACACCCCACACTTGATACATCACCACATGCACCGTCAGCACAATACACCATCACAACTAACCACCGTTGAAGCACTATCTCGACGTTCATCACTACCATCGGCCACCATCGAAGTCGTTTTTTTAAGCTGTCCAAACCACTGCCGGAAATCCTCCATCAATATGTTGATATGCAGGTTATTTCAAGATATATGACAACAATTCTGGAAAAAGAAGTGGAACATGGATGTTTTTCTATGGCTAGAAGAAAAATGACAGATCCGATGAAACCCTAGAGCTACGACTAGCGCGACCTACTACTTCATTTCAACTCTTTCCACATTGTTGCTTTTCTCTCTTTCTTTCACTTACACACGAGGTAGAATTTTTTCTTTGGATATTTGAAACCTGAATTTTTATTTTCTTTTACTTTCTTAGCTTTTCTTTCAAAAAATAACCTTACGGTCGCTATTTCTTTTTATTATTTTCTCTGAACAATAGTAAGATGAAACCCTATTAAAAGGATTTGGTGTTATAGCTCAATTTGACTCTTGATACTCGCAAAAGCCAAAAGGTACAACTTATGTTTACTTCAAAGATATCAAGTAAATAAATCATGGATAAGAACATGTGTATAATCATCTGGTCAGCTTTTTAACTTATAGGAGAAAGATATTAAGGCATAAGTTCATGGATTTTAGCATGTCCAGTATTCTTAGGGGTCTTCTATGCAAGCTATTGTATACCTGCATGTATGTTTGGTGGGTGTCAATGTGACTATCTATACCTGTCTTTGTATGTGTGATGTGTTATGTGTGTTTTTGTTTTTTACTGTGTGCTTGTATATGTGACGTATCTGATGTGTTTTTTTGTGTGTGATTAGGTTATTTGATTGTTTCAGATGTCATATTTCGAGGAATGTAGTACAAACAATGAAAGAAATTGTTGGGTACAAAATTGAGATTTACTTGGATATTATTTTCTACTAAAATGGGGTTTAATTTTCATAAAAAGGTTTTCATTTTCCTTTGGATGATTTCCATTAAATATAGATTTTTATGATTATTTTGACACGCCTGGTTATTTTTATGACTAGCAGGAGATAAAGATTTTGTTTTGTGTATATGTTACTTCTTTCTTATATATGTGTTCTTGCCTTTGGGAAGAAGATAACAAATGGTATGATCTTTTATATTATATTTTTGATGGCATGTCTTTACGTGCTATTGTTATTCCAAAAGTAATGTTTGGTTGTTGTTTAAGGTTAACAAAGCAAATGAGATTATGAGGATTGTTGGTCTTGGTCTTAGAAAGGCTTTCATTGTTTCTATCAAAGGTATACTTAGATAGACCTAGAATCTGAAAATTGTTGTTTTCTTTTTTATAAATCTGATTTCAAATATATGCGCTTGGATTGCTATTATTCAACATCAATCTTTGTCTAAAGTGTTAAATTTCCATAAAAGAAACATGAAGTTGCTTATGGTTTAACGTGTTTGGCTTATTGTTTGCAGTAAGCGTCTTTTATTATGAGATGTCAAGATTCAAATGGTTTTGGGTTTAATTTTTATTAATTTCGGCATTTCTCTTATTAATAATTGTTTAGATGCATTACACTATTTGCGCAGAAAAATAATCGTCTTTAGAAACTAATTTCTGAAAGAAATTATTCGCACCCGTTGCTTAGCGCGGGTAAACGACTAGTATATATATATATATATATATATATATATATATATATATATATATATATATATATATATATATATATGTTTAGGTTCATTTGAGACAATTCTAATTTTGTGAGACCGTGAGACCAAATCTAAAAATAATTTTAAAATGCAAAATAAATGGAAAAATCCAAAAATTCTTTTTTTAAATATTATTTTCGGAACTTGAATTAACTAAAAAAAATAAAAAAAAAATCCCGTTTTTTTTTTAAATACGTGAAATATTCTAAACAGAATATCACACTGACATATTCTAAAAAATAATTTTAAAATGCAAAATAAATGGAAAAATCTAAAAATTCTTTTTTTAAATATTATTTTCGGAACTTGAATTAACTAAAAAAAATTAAAAAAAAATTCTATTTTTTTTGAAAAATACGTGAAATATTCTAAATATAATATTACACTGTACATATTCTAAAAATAATTTTAAAATGCAAAATAAATGGAAAAATCAAAAAGTTCTTTTTTTAAATATTATTTTCGGAATTTGAATTAATTAAAAAAAATAATAAATAAATAAAAAAAATAAAAAAATGCGTCTCACGGTTTCACAAAATTAGTCCGTCTCACATGAACTTAACCCTATATATATATATACACACACACACACACACACACACACACACACACTAGGCGTCTACCCGCACAAAGCGGCGGACGACGAATAATTTGATCTCTTTAGAGTTAAAACCATTTTGCGTTCACTTTGAGAAATGAATATTAAATGACACCTATTTTTCAAGAGCATTACCATACCATATTATGGGGGTGTTTGACTAAGCTTTTTTTAAACAACTTATTAGGTTCCACATCAGTATAAGTTAAAAAAATGTTTGGATTAAAATAACTTATTCCGGTGGGGAACCTCTAATACGTCATTTTTTCATAAGTTATCCTACACTTACTTATTAACTTATAAGCTAATAAACTAATAAGCAATAAACTTTTTTGCCAAACACCCCCTAAATGGTTATTACTTCCATTTATACATACCCAAACCACTTGTACTGTTTATCGTCCTCTTTTTTTTCGTTTTCCTTAATTCCTTTATTAATTTAATGTCCTACTAAGTAAAATGCTAAAATATATAAATAATAGTTTGTAAAAATAAACCTTTAGAATATCAGGTGTTGTGATTCAAAAATCGATAAATAGGCCTTTGAGAAAGCCAAAATAATCAGGTGTCAACTTGTTCATTGTGATTTTAAACTAAGTTTGGTCACAAATTAAAACATTTTCAACAATGGTATGTAATTCAAGGATTCATATTGATTTAGGTTCTCGAACCCTTAAAATATTGAACAAAATCTATATAGAACCTTATAATAAGGACAATAATCACCGTAATCAGGAAGTCCATGTGATGAAACTTGATATTATAAGGACCAATAATGAAAAATGTTTCATTTTTAGACTAAACAAGATGAAAAATATACAAACTACCTTAATCATGTCAAATCTTGTGTTTAACCGTTCTTTATTGCAAAAGTAAGATGTCAAAATATACAGACTAATGATAATACAATGCTCTAACTGGCCCTCTTGGTTGAGTTCTTTGAACCTGCAAAGCCAACACATTAAAGAAACATAGTAAAAACCTTTTTAGGAACAAACCTGATATAATAAAGCTTTCACCCAATATATTTATAAGATAAAAATACAAAAAGTTAAAAATGATGAAATCAATTACAAGTAAGGATTAAAATAAAAACCTGTTAAGAACGAGCCATCTGCAGGAGGGATATTTGAATCAACATGTATTTTCTGATGGTTTCGAATTTTGAATTATCCGAAATTTAGGGAAGGAGATAGAATTTGTTGAGAAATATAAGGATTCAAACACACAAGTTAAAATTTAAATTATTTTATTGATGACTACTTGTATTATTAGCTTAATGATTTAAATGTCTTAAAAAAATAATATTATTATATTCTATCTATTTTTATAAATAGTGAAATTTTTTATAAGATAGTAAAAATATATATAATAAGAAAAGGGATCTTAGGTGAAATATTGTATGAAGTAATGTAATTTATCGGTGATTTCATCTTCACGCTTATAGAGTTCAGTTCACTGATTCAGTTTCTCCGATTCCATCACATACCCACAGCTATCACTGCTCGCTGTCTTGGCCTCGTGGGAATGGCACGGGTAACAGACATGAAGAAATTGAAGGCATTGACGTCATCAATCGAAACCCTAGGCCACCGATTTCTACAACAATGTTCCGTGAGTGGAACGGCGAAAGGAAAAGGGAAGGTGAAGGCTGGTGTAACCCTAAAAGATCGAAAATCACTATAAAGAAAGGTCAACAAGCACCAGATCCGTCGGCGACGAAAGGTCCGAGAAAAGGGCAACTGGAACAAATGATCGACGATTGCTTGCAGGCGAAAGCACCGGTGAGGTTTCTGAAGCCTAAGGAACGTGAGAGAGAAGCCGAGAGGGAGAAAATGGGATTGGTTTCCGAAGATAGGAAACAAGAGTTTTAAGAAAAACAAGAATAAGGTGAAAGATGATAATGAGCAGAAATCGGGGATAAGGTTTATCGGACCTGAAGGTCTGGATCTTGTAAGTTTAGGGGTTGTTGACGCTGATAAGATTCCGAAATATGAGTTGACAGTTGAGGATGGGAGGAAGTTAGCTAAGGAGTATAGCAGGGTTTTGATGCGGAAGCATCGAGCAAGGCAGGCATCGGAGACAGGGTTGTTGATGTGTAAGAAGGAGGCTATTGAGGCGTTGCCGGAAGGTTTAGGTTTGAGAGAGGCGGCCTTGGTTCCTGATTTGACTCCATTTCCGGTGAATAGGTTCATGGTAACATTGACGCCGCCCATTGAAGGGTACATTGAGAAGATCAATGAAGCAGCGAAGAGGCAGAGCTCAGTTAAGGGGAAGCTCAGATGAGATTAGGGGAAAGGTTAGTATATTCTCTTTAATTGTCACTTGATTACATATATCATCATATCATATCCATGAGCTTCCCCTGATCAAGGATGCCATTTTAGTGAATTCTAATCTTCTGATCACCTGATCATATCATGTAATGTACTTTTACTTATCATTAAATTAACCAGTTTTTGGTGAATAAGTAGTACATACATTTTAATTTTTTGTATATAGAGTGGTTATAACATGACATCTTGTTTCTTAGTATTGTATTATGAAATTATCATTCAAAGAAAAAGAAAATAGTAGTCAATCATCCATACATGAATATGAAAAGCTAGGCCAAGTTGTTTATGGATATTTTGATCCAAAATTATGTTATGTTTATAATAATATTAATATTAGGTTGTTTCCTTTAATTGATGCAGGTGGTAGGCTGATTTTGGATCTAATATGAGAAGGTTACCATATGAATGTACACTGTGAGATTTGAAGCTCTTGTAGATTCTGATTTTCTGACCTCTCTTTCAATGAAATGAAATAAAAAGTTAGTTATGATTTTAATTTAATTTATTATAGTTCTGAAATAAAACATTAATTTGTTATTTAACCCCATTTAAAGAAAAATAACATAAAGGAATCGATTATTCGTAGTATTCAGACCCTTCTTTCAGACGAAATCAGGAACATACAACACTTCTTTCAGAGAAAAGAAACAAAAAACACCCTTCATGATGCCAAAATACAAAAAGTAGTTCAACTACATTACCTTTGATTAAAACCATAAACACTACATTTTTAATTATCTTCAATTTTTTTTCTAATTTATTAGTTCTAGTGGGATACTTTTAATTGGACATTCTTAATTCCATAATGAATAATCAAGAATTAAGCAAAATGAAATTACAACTTTAGCCAAAACAGCCACAGACTCCATACATTGTTGCAAAATTCCATTATTCTTTTTTGTTCATCCTCTCATGTCAAACATATTGCCATAGATGACAACATTGTGGATACATGTAAAACCCAAATCACCATAAGACTCCAAGCCAGAGCAGACTCTCAAGAAGAGATGATTGAGCAACTAATAGTGGTTCATGCCATAAGGGAAATAATGTATGAAATACCTAAAGTGATGGAGAAACTGATTTCCTTCAACATAGATCCCCAAAGAAAAATATTTTGAAAGCATCGGTGTGTACGAATCATGAGATAAATCTATGAATATGGGTTTCGATTCTCTAATCCGCCATAACCATTATGAGTTTATGACTCTTCCTTCTTCTCTCTTCCCGAAGTGAAACTTCCCTTATTCGATGAAACAGACCCAGGGTGGTGTTTAAAAATATATATTAATGTACGAGGCATAAACGGTTTTATGAAATTGCGTCTTACACTTGGCAAAATAAAAAAAAAATCTCAAAAAATGACATATGTCAAATTCAATAAGAAGTTAACATTTAAAAAAAAGATATTTATTTATTAGGATAGATATATAAAAAAAATAAAAGCTCAAAGACAACATATTAGATTTTTAGAATTTATTGGTAATTTAAAATCATTTTCAACAACTTATTTGTTTTTTGCTTAAATTTAGAAATCATATGTATTCTCTGCAACAGTATTTCAAAGGCAACCAATGATTCTTAAGGTGCCACGTACATGTTATAATAGTTTATGCTAAAAACAAACTCGACGGTATTGCTTAATTATATTAATGCCAATTCACTATTTTTAAGTGAATTTAACTTTTTATAATATTTTTACTCCAATCAAACGAGACATTTAATTAAAAGTTTCCTTTAATATCATATTACAAAAAACTTATAAAGCAAAAACAATATTACATGACATATAAGTATAGTCACATACTACTAATTTAATTTATGTTTTACTAACAATAAAAATTAGTTTGTCAAATATGTTACTAATACCAATGAAAATTTAGATACCGATATATAGAGATCTACAAAGAATAAGTTTGAAAAGACTTTGAATTATTTCAAACCAATAGTTTTGATTTAAGAATTGATGTGCTATTTGGTTAGGAAAAAAAAAGTTTTAAGGACAATACATTTGACAAGAGTGACATTTAGTCATCAAAATTAGTAATGAACTTTCACGTGAAGAATCATTTGGGGTTTAATGTTTATTTTAATCGATGAATTTGTTTTAGAAATGCTAAAAGGTTGATATTTAGAAAATATTGTAATGTATGTTTAACTTCTTTTGTTGCATTTTCTACTTATTACTAATGACTAATGAGTGAATAACCGTATATGATGTTCAAATAGAAAATTTATGAGATGCTTTTATCAGCTTTAAGTTTTAACTTCAACAACTATATATATATATATATATATATATATATATATATATATATATATATATATATATATATATATATATATATATATATATATATATATATATATATATACTAGTTTATAACCCGTGAGAATCACGGTTATAAAATTAATTAAGCTTTTATAGTAAACATTCAAAATTATTAATTAGTTATTTTAAATAAATTATTAATTTAAAAGATATTTTTATTAGTTATGTGAAATTATAATCGTTGATTCAAATAAATATGTAAAATTAATTTTTAATATATATTAGACATTTTTTATTTGTGAATTAATGAAAATAATAATATAAAATTCAAATTTAAAATTTAAAATAGAGAATAAATACATTGACAAATAGCATCACATTAATAAGGAGGTCCAATAAATTTAAAATAGAGAACTAATAAATTGACAAGTGGCAAAACATTAATTAAGAGGTCTAATATGGTGACACATGGCAAAAGGCTACTCTTTTATTAGTATAGGGATATATATATATATATATATATATATATATATATATATATATATATATATTGTGTTCTAACTATCTATTATGTGTATGTAGAATTGATTGTGGAACAATCATTTTAGTTATTTTACGAAAAATAATTAAAACATATTAAATGTTGAAGATATAATGAATATTAATTAACTATTTAGCATTTAATATGTATTAGTTACTTTGTTAAAATAAGTACAATGATTTATCCACAATCGATCCTACACACATACAATAGATATTCGAAACATTTGAATTTCAATTAGATTTTTACACAAATCCTTTAAAATATCGGAGTCATGTCTAATGTTGATGTATGTAACCTTGACATAAATCCTTATATAACCATATTGATATGATATATTTTTTTTTCATAAATATGTTTTTATCTTATAAGCCCTGTTTAATTTGATATATATATATATATATATATATATATATATATATATATATATATATATATATATATATATATATATAAAAGGAAGGGTTATTTGGAAAACAAAACAACCCTAAAAATCGTAAAATTCATTAAAAAAATACCTAGACACTACAAAACTTTTTTTGAATTTTTTTATCAAAAAATAACAGCCTTTTTGACAATTTCGCTGGAAAAAAAAAAAAAATCAATTTCTTTTTTTTTTTCTTGAAAAAAAAATTTCAAAATTTTTTTCAGCGATTTTATGTTAAAAGCTACGATTTTTTGATAAAAAAAATTCAAAAAAAAGTTTTGTGATCTCTAAGTATTTTTTTATGCCTTTTTATGATTTTTAGAGTTTTTTGTTTTCCATAGAAACTAAACCTATATATATATATATATATATATATATATATATATATATATATATATATATATATATATATATATATATATATATATATATAATTGAAATTTTAATTAATTGTGTTTTATTGTTTTTATATTATTTGTGTTTTTTTAACATTTTTTTATATATATAGTTATATCTTTATTTTTAAGAACAAGGGTATCATATGTATTTTTCAATAATATATATATATATATATATATATATATATATATATATATATATATATATATATATATATATATATATATATATATATATTGTTTTAGAAAATGTTTTTATATATTTGTACATTTTTTATTAAAACGTGTTTTTTATATTTGTTTTGTTTAAAAAAAATCACGAATAATTATATGTTTGTTTTACATGTGAGTTTCATTTGCGAACAATTGTATTTTATATATTTTTCCAAGATTATAAACATCCCCATAATATACCGAATTTCAATTATTATTATTATTTATTTATTGTCTTTAATTTTTAAATTCTAATAAATATTAATCTCGCCTTAAAAGTAACACATGAACAGTAAGAACACTAAGAAATCCAACGAAAAAATAACATATAAATTATCCGAATGAAAAAAAAAAAGCACAAAAAACAATAATGGTAAAAAGAAACAAGAAAAAAACAATAAAAATGACAAAAACAACTAATAATCTATCAAATTAGTGGGATGCATCATGTAATTAAAGAGATACATAATAAAAATTCCATCGGTATTAATTATTTTTGTATTTAATAACCTGATAATCTATTTAAAAAAAATTAACTAGTTGTAGTGTACCAAAAATAACTTTAATAAAAAACTTAAATGTGTCTCCATAATTTTTGTCTAAAAATTATTTTGTTACATAAATAAATACATAATTAAATATAGTTTTATGAATATTCATTTATTTTGTTAATAAATTACCAAAAAAGTGTTAAGTGTAAAATTTTACATAGAATTATAATTTTCATTTATTAAAAATAAAAAAGTTAAATTAACATTCATTATTTGAGTGGAGAGCATGTCGATATACTGTTATTATATGATGTATAAATTCCCTTAATCCCCCTCTCATTCTTATAATCCAAAGTGCTTTTCGTTTTAAGCATGCATTTCTCTTCTCTTCTCTTCTCCATTTCTCAAAAATGATCAAAATCCCACTTTTCTAAACCCTAAATATTTCAAATTGTAATCACCATTTGAGCCTTTGAAATTTCAAGATTTAGTGTTGTGTGTGCTTTTAGCGTCAAGTTATGGACCTAAAACACCCCACCACCACAATCCCAGAACCTGAAAGTGATACCCCACCTCGTTCCCAATCAATCAAGAAACTATTATCCTTCCAAAACGGAAAACCACACCACCATCATCCTCCGCCGTCTACGGTGGTTGTATATAAAGAATGTCTGAAGAACCATGCCGCCAGCATAGGCGGCCACGCCTTAGACGGCTGCGGTGAGTTCATGCCTTCTCCGACTTGCACCCCAACAGACCCTAAATCTCTTAAATGCGCAGCCTGTGGCTGCCACCGGAACTTCCACCGCCGGGAACCCATCAACGACTTCCCTGCCACCGTCACCAGAAACCACTTCATTGATTTCAATCGCCCCTACCAAACCTCCACCTCCACCTCCACCTCCCCGACTCCACCTTCACCACCTCCTCAACCAACAAACTACGCCTTCGGAGGGCACCTCCTTCTGTCACTCAGCACGGCAGCGGATCAAACCCACACGACGGCGACGCCGATGGCAATCAAGACTAGCGGAAGGAAGCGGTTCCGGACGAAATTCAGTCTGGATCAGAAAGAAAAGATGACGATTTTTGCAGAAAAATTAGGGTGGAAGATGCAGAGATGTGACGATAAGTTGATTGCAGATTTTTGCAATGAGATTGGAATCAGAAGAGGGATTTTCAAAGTTTGGATGCACAACAACAAAAACAATTTCGGAAAGAGAGAAAAAGACATCACCACCACCGCCATCACCGGCGTTGCTGCCGCCGTGGTACGTAGTAATGACAGTACTCATCAAGACAACGGAAGTGACGATGTTCATCTTCAAGCTTCTACTAACGGGTCGTCTTCTTCATCTTGATTTTGTAACAATATCAATTAACCTATTTTAGGGCAAATCGAATAAAACCCAGTTTTTAAAGATAAGATTTTTAATTGTTCATCACCTCCGATTCATTTTCTGTAATGGATTCTTTCTCTTTCACAGGTTGCTGCATAACGCATTTAGTCAAAATTCATTGCATAATTGTTGAATATTGAGCTCCATTAATGAATTGTGAGCCAAATTTTGAACCCAAATCTTAGATTTCATGCTTCGGAATCGGAGTTCCATGAAAATAATTGGGAGATAAAGTTGTTGAATTTGTGTTTTGGGAGTAATCAGAAAGTCAAAATAATGAAGCAATCGTGTTTTGGACTTTTGGTACTTTTTGCAGGGAAGTAATGAACACACCAAACTTGCCTGACTAAGAAATTAATTGCTATGAATTATGAAACCATGGTTGTTGGCTTTTGAGATTAACCCTAATCTCTTCCTCTAATCATTGATTAGTTTTTATTTTAAATTAATTTATTCTATTTATAGAAAGGAATTTAGGTTAGGAGTCATCTTAATTCATGGCAACACTATCTCAAATACCCATTTTACCCTTGCTAGAATCTAGATGTATGTTAGGTTTCATTGATGTATACAACAATACAACAACACTTCTTATTATTATTACACCAATTACAACAATATATTTTTTATTTTAATCCATTCATTCACATTTTGATATTAAAATTATATAATAACTTTTGTTTATGATAATTAGTTGTTTAAAATGAGAAAACAAATGTAAGTTGGCTATTGATTGTAATTTATTTTTTTCGTTTAACGAGATATGAATCATGTCGATATTTTATGATGTTTTTTCGTTTAATTTAATTTCATATAAGCAAATTTTACTCTTATGGAAAAAACTACAATTTGCAATTACTTATTTACAACAACAAGAAAGAAAACCAAATTCACCTTTAGTAATTGTTACCCTCACTAGAAAATAAGAAAATAGGGATAATGACTTGTAGGGTAACCAATTATACAATTTGTATATATTTGGTCATTTTTTTTGTGCACCGCTAGCCATTTAACTTATATTTTTGTTTAAAACATACAATTATGACCGGGTATAGAGGGTTTTTCCGGTTTCCGACGTCTTTTCCGGCCAAGTGTGATTTTGCTGGTCATCTTCTCCGGCCAAAAATAGATTTTCAGACGAGATGAGTTATTAATACATTTTTCATATTTTTTGTTTCTCTCTTCCTCTCTCTTTCTTAATGATGTTCTTGAGTCTTTTGTGGAGTTCTAAGATCCGGAATATGAACACAAACATATTTTATGCTTCAGATTTTAATATTCCTTTTAGATTTCAAAGTTTCATTTCATATTTTGAAAAAGAAAGAAAAAACTTTAAATGATTTCAGAAATCAAGCTTCTTTTGGAGCTTCATTTCATTTTTTTTCATTTTCATATTTGATTTTTAAAAAACAATAACCCACCTGCAATCAATTTCATTTGGAGAACCATCGATTTAGGGTTTTTAATGAATGAAACCATTGATTTAGATCCGATTTTGGGGTTTTCAGGAAAAGGAAACTGATTGATTTAGGGATATTATGGGTTATACACACACACACGATGAACACAAGAACTGGGTTTGTTTTCATATTCGAGTTTGTTTTTCATTTGTTCATATTCAAGTTATGAGTTTTTTTTTCTTTTTTCTGATTTATTTTTCAGATGCAGCTTCGATTTCGATTTCGATTAAGTGTGTGTATATGGGTTTTGATTTATTGAATTTCCAAAAGCTTAAACTCGAAAAGCATGAACTTCAAAACTTGAAAACCATTAAAACCCTTTTTCAGAACTCGAAAATCTCTTGAAACCTTGAAAATATGATATAGGTTTTGATGACTCACAATGAACAAATGATTTTAGAAATGGAGTTCTCAGGTTTCTTCCTCCATAAAAGCGAACTTCGTGGGGAAATTCATTTTGGCCGAAGAAGGTAGTCGAAAAACTCATGTTTGTCGGAGAAAACGACGCAAACCGGCAAAAACCCACTATACCCGGTCATAATGTATGTTTAAAAAAAACAAGTTTAAAGGTTAATAGTGCATGAAAAAAAGTTAAGTGACCAAATATGTATAAAATATACGTCATTATTCGCTAGAAAATACTGTTTTCATAGATTAAAGATATGTTCAACAATAATCTTTTTTAAGCTTTTAATTTTAAAAAGTTAGAATTAAAGAAAACATTTGGTTAGAGTTTAAAGCTTCTATTTTGTACAAAAAAAATCATTATAGGACAGTTACTTCAACCAGTATTTTGAGATGTTTTCGTTTTTACATTTTATCTTATACTATCATTTTATATATATTCTAAAAGTTTAAGCTATTTTTTTAATATTTTATATAAATAATAACTACATTTCCAATTCTATGTTCACAATTTTCAGCTAGTTTTGACCAACATAAAAAAAATGAAAAAAAATAATGTTTAGATAAATAATATAAAAAACACGAAAAGAAAAGGAAAACAATAATCTAAACCACTCTATTATCTTTATCTTCAGTTCTCACACTTTTCAGTCTAAAACGAACTTGTAATAGAACAAATAATAGGTAGGTGGATTGGTATAAGAATTACAACTCTTGACACAATCTGTGGAGAGATATTTTATTGATACTTTATACACTCAAGTTACAGATACGATAAGTACAATTTGAAACATAAAAATAATCTAATCTAAACAATACATATATCTAAGATAGTTAGGTAATATCTTTTATATCGTTAATACACCCCCCCCCCCCCCACCCAAACAAACCGGTGGTGGACCAACACAAAACTTGGAACGAAATTGATCAAACAAAGGGTTTGGAAGACTTTTGGTAAATATATAAGCTAACTACAAATATGTAAGAACATAGCGAATGTATAGTTTGCCCGAAATGACCAGTTCTCGAACAAAATGAAAATCAATATTAGTATGCTTAGCTCATTTATGCAAGACTGGATTTTGATTGAGGAAGATAGCATTGTTATTGTCACAAAGAAACGTAGGGAGATCAGTAGGTAACACATGAAGCTCTCTAAGCAAATGAGTAACCCAAACAATCTTAGCTGCAACGTTTGACATGACCCAATATTCTGACTCATAGCTAGACCATGACACCGTGGGTTTTTTCTTGGCACTCCACGAAACAAGGTTACCTCCAAGAAAAATCGAATAACCATATGTAGATCGTTTAGTTTCAATACAGCGAGCCCAGACAGCATCAGAGTAACCTATAATGGAGGAAGTTGAAGAATGTCGGAAAACCAACCCATGAGAGATAGTTCCCTTAACCTAGCGTAAAATTCTTTTGATAGCCTGAAAATGACCAAGAGTAGGAGCGTGCAAAAGTTGACTAACTTAGTTCACCGCTTAGGATAAATCTAGCCGAGTAATTGTGAAATACTACAAGGCACCAACTAGCGAACAATAAGTAGTTGGATCATTAAAAGGAGCATCCGAACTTGTTGAGTAGTCGGATGTAGAAAGAGGCGTGGCAGCAGGTTTTGTGTTGAGTAAGTCGACTCGAGTGAGTACATCATGTGCATATTTGGCCTGATTGAGAAATAAACCGTCACTGTTGTAGGTGACTTCAAGACTTAAAAAATAGCTCAAAGGTCCAAGATCCTTAATAGAACATTCTCGATGTAGGCGAGTAATGCAAGACCGAATTAGAGTTGGTTGATTTCAAGATGAGGTCATCAACATAAACAAGCAAGCAGAGAATGGATAGTCTCATTTTATAAAAAAATATATATCATCACGACTACAAATAAAGCCAATAGTGACTAAAAAGGTGCTAAGTCATTGAAACCATGCACGCGGAGCCTGCTTGAGGCCATAAAGAGCTTTTTGTAACATGGATACATGATTAGGAAATTGTGGATCAAGAAAACCAAGGGGATGATCCATAAATATTGTTTCTATGACATGACCATTTAAAAGGCATTTTAACATCCAGTTGGTGTGGTGACCATTTGTTCAAAACAACCAGAGAAAGCACAATACGAGAAATGGATGCTTTAACTACCAGACTAAAAGTAAGAAAGTAATCAAGACCAGGAACTTGAGTGAACACTTGTGCAACCAATCGAGCCTTGTAACGATTAAGAGAACCATCTGCAAGGTATTTAGTGCGAAAAAACACTTAGAACCAACAATATTCGACCTGATGGTTCGTGGGACCAAGATCTATGTGTTGTTAGAGCTCAATGCCTCCATCTCTTCTCGCATAGCAGAAAACCAATTTGGATCATTTATGGTAGTTTTGAAACCATGAGGTTCCATGTTTGCAAATAAAGCGATGTGATGTGGGTTGTGTTGAAGTGTTGCAAAATCATAAACTTTTTTGGGCTTAAAAATCCCATTTTTAGAGCGAGTAACCATTAGATAGGTAGAGATTGTCGAAGGCGAACCATGTGTGATAGGTGCTGGAGCAGCTAAAACAAGGTCGATAGAGGCTGCTGGAGTGGACTTAACAACTGGTTGATCGAGCACATCAATAGGTGGCGGTGGGTCGTTACACAACAGACAATGAGAAAAGGCTGAGGAGCTGCCAACTAGGCCAAAGTGTAATGAAGCAACTTGTGTGTTGATAGGCTAAGAAGAGTTTTGAGGAACAATAGATGATGCAATTGCCAAAGGACCATCTGTATAACTCGAAAAAATAAGGATGCAAGATCAACCATATTAACATGGCCGAAAAAAGGAAAGCGTGTCTCATCAAATTGTGCATGTCTAATTGTGTAAATGCAGGAAAAGACCGGATCAAGGTAACGATATCCCTTGTACTAAGAGTCATATCCAAGAAAAATACAAGAAACACTTCAGAAAGAAAGCTTGTGAGGAGCATAGTCTCGTAAATACCGGTATACACAACATCCAAAAACACGAAACATATCATGAGTGAGTGCATGAACAAAGAGGAGCTCAAAAGGAGTCTTGTTATGAAGTAACTCGGTGGGTAATCGATTTATAACATATGTGGCAGATTAAAACGCATCAACCCAAAAGGAAGCAGGTGTATGGGCATTAAACAATATGGCGCGATCGGTTTCAATAACATGGCGATGTTTGCGCTTAACACACCCATTTTGTTGTGGAGTATAGGTACATTAAACATGATGATGAGTACCATTTGCAACAAAAAGATTTCGAACCTGATTATTTAAAAATTTTGTGCTACCATAACTTTGAAAGACTTTGAGTTTTTTTGAAAATTGTGTTTGAACAATACTTATAAATTCTTTAAAGCTATCAAGAACATTAGATTTCAATTTGAGCGGATATAACCAAGTAAAACGAGAATAGTCATCAACATAGAGTTTGTAATATAGGTATCCATCTGTAGATTCAATAAAAGTGAGTCCCCATAAATCACAATGAACAAGATCATGAACATGCAAAGAGCGTTTAGGATTACCTTAAAATGGTAAATGATTACTCTTAGAGAGTTGACAAGATGAACAAATACTTGGTTTTGGTAAGAAAGAAATAATAGATAAATGACCTAATCTAGATAAAGAAGTAATGGCATCAAAGGAAACATGACCCAAACGTTTGTGCAAGACTTCAAAAGAAGCTTGGAGACGAGACTTTGACAACTTGGAAAGAAACACCTTTTGAACTTGTTCAAGAATGTAAAGAGATTGATCAATCCCTCCTCAATCAAGAATGTCCTTGGTTAGGCGATGCTGAAGAAAAAAGAATGATTTTGAAATTAAGATGTCAACAGGTAGGTCATTTGTGAGTTTACTAATTGAAATCAAATTTTCCGTGAGACGTGTAACTACAAGGACATCTAATAATGGAATATTGAGATGAAGAATGGAGTGTCCAATATGAGTTATAGGCAAAGTGTTACCATTACCAAAAACTATGTGATCAACCCCATTGTAGGATTTTTCTCCTTAAAGATATGAGGTAGAAGATGTCATATTAGAAGTGACACCCGAATCAAGATACCAATCTGGTGAAGAGTCAGCATAAGAAGACTAAAAAGCTGATGCACTATTAACATCATGAGTGAAAGGACGTGTAGCAAACGTTTGGAGATCCGGGCACTTATTTTCATAGTGACCATCTTTCCTGCAAAGTTGGCAATGAGGAGATAGACAACCTCTGCTACGACCTCCATTGAATTCTCTTTGGTTTCTTCCTCCATTGGAGTTTCCATGAGCTTGTCCATTTGAAAAACCTCAATGGGTTTGAGTTGCTATGAACGAAGCCTGTGGGATCAGTGTGGGGTTTAGAGTTTTGACAAATAACTCATGCCCTTCAGCTTGGGATAACAAATATTTAAAAGAGGGTCGACGTTTAATGACACATTAGGAGATAAAGAAATGCTCAAATGGGTTTCTAAGGCCACATAAGAACTAATGACTTTTATCATAATCATGAACATGATATCCAATAGCAGCTAACTGATCACAAATAGCTTTGAATTTACATCCATACTCAGCAACATAAGAAGTACCTTTCTTTAGTTGACGTAGAGAATCACGTAGAGTTTGTATATGCTCGATGGAGTCATGACTGTATGCATTTTCAAGAGTTGTCCGTACATCACGAGTCGTTTTCAATCGTAGAACCTCCGCCATGGCCTCTTCGGTGAGAGATGACTGAAGGAGAAGCAAGACTTTCTAATCATCCTCTTTCCAGCAAACGAATTCAGGATTTGTAGCAGAAATGGTATTGGAAGTAGTAGTATGTGTGGTGGTAATAGTAGCCGCCAGTGCTGAATTAGTTTTGTCAACATGATCGAAAAGCTTCTGGAAGCATAGTAAAGGCTCAATTTGATGTCTCCATAATATGTAATTGGAGGAGGAAAGTTTAATAGTAAGAAGGTGAAATAGGGTAGATAGAGGGAGGGAAGATTATGTGTCACCACCGGCCATAGAGATCAAGGAAGAAAGAAGATGGCGGCAGAGGTTAAAAAACAGTGAAGGGGATCAATTTAGATGACTGATACCATATAAGAATTATAACTCTCGACACAATTTGTGGAGAGGGATTTCATTGATGCTTTATACACTCAAGTTACAGATAAGATAAGTACAATTTGAAACATAAAAATACTCTATTATAAACAATACATATCTCTAAGATAATTAGGTAATATCTTTTATACCGTTAATAATTGGGTGAAGGAGGGAGGAGCAACGCAATAAAATAGAAATGAAAAATAAATAGTTAATTACGTATTCAATTTTTAAAAGTTTTAAAATACACTATGATATTTGTAGTTTTGAAAAAAAAAACATGCACAAGGTCTTTCAAGTTTTTGTTTCTTTCACAAACAGGATTTTGGAATTTTAAATGATCATAGAATAAAACTATTAACCATTATTAGTAAAGTAACGCAAATCGTGCTTTCATACTAAAAAATCCAAGCTAAAGGGTTAAGAATTGTGGTGGTGAGGTTAGGAGTATGGTCACCACTAACCTATTAGAAAAGTGCTCTCATTTATGTGTCACGTCATCTTCGCAATATGTTCACTACCAAACCACTAGTCTTTGGAAATGGTTAGCACTCCAACTTATTTAACTTTTTATTTTTATTTTTTATTTTTTTGACAATAGATTAAATAAAAACATAATTTTAAACATAAATAAATATTTTACATTAATCAAAAACCCATTACATTACTTGAAAAACATAGAAATTGAAAACCTAAATTACTAAAAAAGCATAGAATGTGATCATAACGTGTGCAAAACCAACTCATCATCATAATCATCATCATCGGATGAAGAAAAAGAAATTGAACACAAAAAATTATTCATATTGTTGAAAGAGTGTTTGAAGGATGTAAATATATGTCCAAGTGTATGTATGTATGTATGTGTGTGTGTGTGTGTGTATATATATATATATATATATATATATATATATATATATATATATATATAAGGTAATTTTAATATTAAAGAATTTTTTTATTCTAATGTTCAAAAGAAGCAGTCAAAAACCATCCATAATCAAATCCTTCGTCTTCGTCCGTCTTTGGTACCACATCACAACCAACCCACTAAAGCCCGGGGTGGTGTTAAGGTCAGGCATAATACCAAAAACCGTCTGGTCTTCTACAGCAGTCAAAAATACCCAAATGGAAATGAGGACAGATCAACATGAACTTTATAACCAAACTACCAAAGACACCCAATTGATAGTAGTTGACCATCTTATTAAGTCTGCATACTTTCCACTAATTAAAGAGACGGATAAGATGGAGAAGCTAGCAAGAACTTACGTTAAGGAGATTGTTCGACTACACGACACAACGACATCTATTATCTCAGATATAGATAACAGATTTACGTTGAGATTTTGGAAACCAATGCAGCGAACATTGGGGACACGACATGACATGAGCACAACTCACCATCCTCAGACCGATGGACAAAGTGAAAGGACTATACAAATGCTTGAGGACATGCTCAGAGCATGCGTGATAGAGTTTGGATATGCGTGTGATACTCACCTACCTTTGGTTTAGTTTTTCTTATAATAACAACTATCACACCAGTATAAAGGTTTTTATGGCAGAAAATGTCGTTTTCCGGTAAGCTAGGTAGAAACCGTGACACTCAGCTAGCAAAGAAACTCATAGGAAACAATTTGCTAGTAGGATCTAAAATTATACACGATACCATCGAGAAGATCATGCAAATCAGAGAGCAACCGAGGACCACTCACAACCTTCAAAAGAAATATGTTGATTTCCGATGAAAACCCTTGAATTTGAAGTTGGGGATAAGGTCATGTTAAGAGTATCTCCTTGGAAATGGGTAATAAGATTCGGCAAATGGGGCAAACTTAACCCCATATACATATACATAGGACCCTTTGAGATCCTTGCTAGGATAAATCTCGTAGCCTAACGACTCACATTGCCCAAGGAACTCAGTAGTGTGCATGATTTCCTTCACGTGTCAAACATCAAGAAATGTTTCTCTAAGGGCATGTTTGTAATACCCCTTGAAGAGATACAGATTAAAATCAATTTCATCGAGGAGCCAATCAAGATTATGGAACTCAAGAGAATTAAGCACGAAGACCAGAGAATTAAGCAGAGTCGCGTTCTCATAGTCAAGGTACAATGAAACTCTTAGCGAGGGCCAGAGTACACATGGGAGCACGAAGACCAGATGAAGAGCAAGTACCTTCAACTTGTTCGAGAACATCCCCACTGCGAGTTAAATTTCAGGAGGAAATTTCCTTTAATGTGGGGGGATGTGACAACCCGAAAAATACATCACCAACCGCCGTTAGATTCTAAAATTGTCGTACAACGTGTAATAGGACAACAATGTAACCACTGGACACACATACACACACACATTTATATATATATATATATATATATATATATATATATATATATATATATATATATATATATATATATATATATATGATTCGTGCTTAATTACGTCAAAATTTAGGCTAAAAAATTTGTGCACGAAAGATCGTGTCACCTTGTGAGCATGTTTACATTTTTAGAAGACACGTATTGCCGCGATTCCAAAAATATAAACTTCATAAAAATTCAATTTAGCGTGTAGGAGATATGATTTTTATGTTAGATAAAAATCGACCAAACATAAAAAGTTACAACGTCAAAACACTACAAGGAGAATGATCGACTTTTAGCAGAAGTCACTAAAAGGATAAACGTAGTACTCCTCAAAGTAAGAATTTTAAGACAAAGAACACCTAAATCAAAACCACATGAAAGAGTTATGATTTTTATAAAATCATAGCGGTTATAAAATATAGGCTAAAAATGAAAATTGGAATTAGCCAAAACAACTAAAGGAAAGTTGTAGTTTACGTCGAGACCTACACAGATATTTAAGAGTCGTTGAAGACAGAGCTCGTATGCGATAGTTACAAATTTTTTAAGTTTGATTTTCGCGCTCCCGCATACAGTGCGCGGTGTGCACCTAACACATGGATTTGTTAGGATACGGATGCCGTGGCACGAGGAAAAGAGGACACGTGGCAACTCCTTGTGACTCATGCGCAATTGCACGAAGTGCACTCCAAAATCACCTATAAATATTAGGGTATGACATTCCACTTCCTCATACTTTAAACACCTCTCTCTCTCTACGTCTCTCTTTCTATCGATATATGTGCTACTGATTCCCGAGTGTCTCCCGAGTTCCGGACTCCCGAATTCTATCCAACATTAGCGGTTTCACGCATCAAGGGTCAGTTCACAACCCCACTTTACTATTTTCAAACCTTTTCGAGGGGGGATACATGTTATAAATTATCGTTTTCGTAAATATTGCTAACTGTATAACCTTAGTAATATGATTATGCTTAGAACATTAGGATGATATTATGTTGGTAGATACTCTGCCCACCTCTGAAAAACAGTATTATTTCTACTTTTTATATTGACTCATAGTGATATAACACATCATACTTAGTTGTTATGCTATCTAGTTGCTAGCAAATGTTGTTTCTTTAGTCGTTACTATAGCCAAACTTTGGATAAGCTTAGTACCTAGTGGTTACTCTACCCAAATACCCCGACTACGTAAAACACTTTTGCTTAGTTATATATGTGTATAAGATATATATATATATATATATATATATATATATATATATATATATATATGTGTGTGTGTGTGTGTGTGTATGTATGTATGTATGTATATAATAAGTATCTTGTATAAATACAACGAAGAACAACAACACAATCGACCAGGGGAGGCCCCCACGAATAAGTGTTAGATGAGACCTGATTCATCACCTAGCTAAATGACCTTTAGCTTTAAAGCCCCAGGACTATAATAGTTAAATCTTAAGTTAGCGGGAAATATATGTATAGATCTATATGGAGTTGACACCTCTACCTATGGTTGCTAACCACAACCTAAAGACAAGTCAAATCAGACATAACTTTCTAACACCGGAGAGGTGTGATGAAGAGTCGATATACTGGGCGGGCGACAACAACAATCATATCTTGATTATAGGAACTCATAGTAACATTGTTATATTAATCTATCTAAAAAATACTACTAGGAAATAAACCTAAGAAAGTAGCGATAGAACACAACTCAAGTATGCAAGTTTAGAGAAAACAATAACACTGACATAACAAATCT
The DNA here is from genome assembly GCF_002870075.4 of Lactuca sativa. Lineage (NCBI taxonomy): Eukaryota > Viridiplantae > Streptophyta > Magnoliopsida > Asterales > Asteraceae > Lactuca > Lactuca sativa. The sequence continues at coordinate 72,602,145 of NC_056625.2, read as the reverse complement.
TACAAAACCTTTTAAAGTATAAAAAACCTGTGAACTCACCAACCTTATGTTGACCTTTCAAACCACATGTATTCTCAAGAGAATGAGCATGGAAGGAGATGGACAGGATCTCGGTGATGCAACAGGAGGCATATGTGTTTTATTATTTTACTTTACTTTTGTATCGTACCTGTACCATGAACACATGTGTAACTTAATTTACCTAATATTTGTGTGTTGTTCAATGTGACTTTGTATCTATGATCCAACATCCTAACGTCGCACAACCCAACGTTTTCTTCGTTTGTCGAGGGTGTGACACATCTTAATAAAAATACAAATATAAATGACCATTACTCATAACTTTTTCACATATAGAGTTTACAAATGAATCAACCTTAAACGAGATTCCAAGGTTACAAAAAATGAAGTTAAGGCCCTCGTTGTTGAATAATTAAAGAGGAATACCATAGATATTATAACATCCCATATTTTTTTTCTAGTTTAAAGCATGACATCCATTCAAATATCATTTATTCAAACGAAGATAATCAGAGTAATGGTTATAGTATCAAAACATCAGAGTAAACGAAAACACTAGAATGGATAGTGCAGAAATGTCTAGCGAATGCGATGCAATCAAGCATGGATCTTCCCCTTACTACTTGATGTACCTAAACATTTATGTAACATCTAAAAAATCACAACAATTTAAACTTTTCAAAACAAACCATTTACTTAAAAAAAGAAGTGTTCACATAACCACTGTTTTCCAAACATTATTCAAGAACAGAGTTTCCCAAGATCCATAACATAAAACCAAGGATGTGTACGGTCACATCTTCACCTTGACATAGTCCTCTGAAGTAACTGAAACAAAACTAAAATTGTAAGCCAACACTTAGTGACTTTCCCCTAAAGTACCACCACATAAACATTTTAAACAACAACATGCATACAAAGCCTTCAGCATGATTGGACCGCCTTACAGGGCCTTCAACCTATCTGGATCGCTCTCCGGGCCTTCAGCCTTACTGGTCCTCCTTGTAGGCCTTCAGTCTATCCGAACCGCCCTTGGTATCTTGGCCTTCAGCACAGAGCAGGACCACCTCAACCCAATGCCATCACATATCAACATATACAACATATACCATAAAGATCAATAGCTTGCATATACAGGTCATCATAAAGATCTAACAGATCACTACAACATAGAAACATCCTATCTACCAAGATACAGATCTAACAGATCACTACATCATATCAATATACAGTACACCAAGATATCAATCCAATGGGACGGCCTTGGTGCCTTCGACTCGTAAGTACAGTAAGGAAAACTCACCTCACAGTCTGAAGAATAGCTAATCAATACTCTGCTCCCAAATCCTAAATGTCAAAACATTTCCAGTCTAAATTAATAACATTTCCCCAAAATACCCTTGGTCATAACTGGTCAAAATCCTCAAGCCAATCAAGTCAACACAGCTGAGTCGACTCAGGCTTCGTACGCGGGGCGTACTCGAGCCTTGACCGGAGTTGGGGTGGTTGACCGCGTACGCGCGACATACAATGAGGTACGCATGACATACACCCATAACTCCATTTCCTCAATAAGAGCTTAATGCATTAAGCTCTTACGTCCAACTTTCAGATCCATGGCCAAAATATTACCAAGAATCATAAAGTTTCCAACTTTATGACTTTACATGTCCATTACATGCTTAATACACATAATCTCAACCTCTTAATGCCTTAAGACATTCTATAGCATGCATGGAGCAAAACTAACCATCAAGACCACATTTTCATGACTTAAGACCCCTTATAAGGTCTAAAAAGGACGAATTATTTGGTCAAGAGCATGCCATGCTCATGCATTACCATATTTGGGACCAAAAGTGCCCTAAATGAAGTAATGGATAGATCTGTAAGTTGGAGTGATCAAGTTATGAACATTTTACCTTCAAGAGGTAGCTAAAAAGGTGATAATCTCATATCCAAGTTGTTGCCAAGCTCCAAGATCTTCTCACCACTTTTTCCTTCGTTAAGAACACCAAAAAGGCACACAAATTAGTTCAAAACACTCTTCTCACTGTTTGCTAGAGGGTCGAATTCTCAGATGGAGCTGATGAAGGAATGGTAAATGAGGCTATAATGATGTTTATATATGGACCAAACCCTAAAAATTAGGGTTTGGACTTTCTCCACGTACGCCCCGCAAATGCGGTGTACGCCCATTGTACTAGGGTCCGCCCTACTACGCTCAGTGTACACAACGTATTGTTGGATAAGGTGTCTAAGTCCATAACTATTTCTGGTATGTACTTGACCCGACCCGGCATGGTCCATTTGGGTTGCATAGCACCATGCAATTGGATAAACTAAAATGAGAGAAATAACACTTATGGTTTATTAATATATTATAAGTTCTAATATATTAATAATATTATTTAATTAGTTTGATCAAGAATTAATTTAGAATTAATTAAGTGATCAAAAGATAACTAATTAAATATATGGGTTGATTATGTAAATCATCCATAACTTGTATAGTGGGCTAAGAGGCTCCATGGATTATCAAGTTGGGTTAAACCCATAGGATGCTCCATGGGAGTTACAAACCCATGGGTCATGGAAATGAAGAGCCATGACACATTAGGGTTTACATGGTGTAACCCTAAATGTGTCACACTATATAAAGACCATCTCCTCCACCAAAATTGGTTACACTAAGAAACAAGAGGGCTAGAGCCGATTTTGCAAGTGTAAGATTCTCTCAAAGTTTACTCCTTTGCATTTGGTGTTGTGTGAAGCATTTGAGGCATCACACTTGGGGTGCTGGGCTCACAAGGTTTCAAGGATCATAATCAACAACAAGTTAAGTTATTCTATCTTTCATTCAAGTTAAAAAAATGTTTCCCATGTATGCTAGATAGGAATATAACCTTGGAATTCAACTTTGCATGATAATTAGACAAACATAGATCCAAGTTTATTAGGGTTGCATGTACACTTAGGAAGTGTTAGAATGCTCAAAACCCATCACGTATGCCCAACGTACTTCCCTTAGCCCAAAAACCCAAAAATGCCATAATGGGCCATTTTGCACTCTTTCTCATACTCAGGGAATAAAATGCAATATTTATTCATACATAGGGTTAAAATTGAAAATACCTCAACATCAGGATGATACAACTCTCCCCAACTTTACTAGAATTTTTCATCAAAGTCGACCTTCGTGAGCAACTCAGGATAATGCTCCCGCATCTCCGCCTCTAGCTCCCAGGTTCACTCAGCGCCTTTACGATGTTGCCACTGAATCTTTACCAAAGGTATCTCCTTGTTGTGTAGAATCTTCATCTTCCTTTCCATTATTGCTACCAGCTTCTCCACATAATTCCGGCACTCATCGACCTAAATATCATCCAAATGGACCACGACCTCATCGTCTAACACATACTTCCGTAACTACGAAACATGGAAAGTGTTGTGAATCTGGCTAAGCTCACTTGGCAGATCCAACCGGTAGGCTACTCAGCCTACCATGGCGATCACACGAAACGGTCCATTATACCGGGGCCCCAATTTTTGTCTCTTCCTGAAGCATATCACATCCTTCCAGGGTGAGACCTTCAATTGTACCATATCACCGACCTGAAATTCCAACTTCGATCGGCATAACTCTTCTACCGAATCTAAGTTGTCTACAGTCTCTGCCTGATTTGTTGAATAAGCTTTACGGTCTGAAGGACTACCTCAGTCCTTCCCATGAATCTGTGACCAACCTCTTCCCAATACACTAGGGTACGACATCTCTGACCGTACAAGAGCTCAAAAGGCGGGTGTAACGTCCTGTTTTCACAGCCATTTTTTTTTATTAAGGTGAAATTCCCAATTTATTAGTCCATTATTTAAGAAAACCATTTATTCCAAATTACATATATTAAAATCAAAGTATTGTAGGAAACACAGAATCTTCCAAGTTGTTGATGAGTATGTATATTCCCGCCTTTGCCTTCCCACAATCACCAATGATACCTGAAATAATAAACAACTAAGTAAGCATAAATCTTAGTGAGTTTCCCCCAAAATACCACCATAGAAACAGATAACGTATACAGTCAAACATGTCGAGTCTAGTCAACCATCGGGTTGGAATACCCCCGGCCCAGTCAACCTCCTGGTCCATTCAACCTCGGGATGGAATACCCCTGGTTGGAATGCCAATATACAACAGGTCCAATCAGCCATCAGGCTAGAAAAACCCAGGGTTTTTTTGGCCTACCTCCTCAACCCTAGCGCTCATCCCAAGCCTTCATGCCTATGGATTAAAGCAGGCATGCACCATGTATCTTAGCCTACCGCACAAAGTAAGACCATCTGAACCCAAACCAAACGCAATATGTCGACATATAGGCAATTAGGATCAAGTAGGTACATAATACAGGCAAACAACAATCATAAGCTCACTACCGCCTACTAATCCTCTCACAGCATACAATCCCAATACCAGCTAAGCCCCATAGAATGCGTAACCATAAGTAACCAGATGTGAGTTAGCCACCCGAACAGATGATCCTACTCTTAAAACACATCTAAACAAGGAAAAGGCAACAAAGCCTATAACAGGAGTTCTCAGGCTATCCTACATAATCATAGACATTCCCTCAGGGCACTCCATAGATGATAACCAGCAAGCACATATAACATATAGTTCTATAATTCACTACAGACTACAATATAGTAGCATACTCAATCCCATAACACAGATCTAATAGACCACTACAACATATCAGCATATTCAGTACCAGAATACATATCTTACAGATCACTACAACATAACAACATACTAAATATCAACAATCCAAGAATGCATGGTCGTATATACTCAAAGGTGAGATAGTCACCTGGACAGGTGACCCTACGCTAGAACCACAACCAAACAAGGAATAGGTAAGAGAGCTTATATCAAGAGTCATTTATCTATCATACATGACTATATACAGTCCGTAGGGCATCCCCTACTAGCAGATAACCAAAACTAGTAGGTCGACGTTTGTGCCTTCGACCCACGGGTATAGTGAGGTGAAACTCACCTCGAGAAGCGTGTAGACAACCACTGTAGAAACGAAGAACTCTACTCGCCTCAAATCACTTCCAATAACCTACAGGAAGATACTTGATTTAATACCCGGTCACAGGTCATAGTCACTTTCAACAGTGACCACCTCACATGAAATGATGATTAGGGTTTCACATAAAATGATGATTAGGGTTAAGAAAGAGCACTTAACCCATTAAGGACTTAGTCACTTAAGGGTATGACTGATTAAGGTTTGACCGAGTCATTCTCAGGTGAAATAATAATCCTATCAACAGCCCAAATACATGTTCTTCGTTGTCCAAATAGAGCTCCCCGATTCTAGGGTTTTCACATAAAATGATAACTAGGGTTAGTGCTCCACACTTAACTTATTCTTGGGTGAAATAATAATCTACTCAACCACCCAAATACCTGCCTGGTCATTGTCCAAATAGAGCTCCCCAATTCTAGGTTTTTTCACATAAAATGATAATTAGGGTTAGTGTTCCACACTTAACCCCTTAAGGACTTAATCCATAATGTCCAATATTAGATTTAGTTAATTGTAGAGCATTATTAAGTGTTACTTAAAGTTTAATTAACAATTTTAATGCGGGTCCCGAGCAACTCCAAAATTAGGGTTTCTTAACATTAGGGTTTCCAACCCAAACGTGTGCCACTCAGTGTTTAGGTAGCTTAATGTCTTATACGTCAGGCATCACCCACTTCCATCTTGGGCAGTGGTGGTCGGTGGCGGTCCGTGGCAGCATCCACCACTTCACGGTGGTGGTGGGTTTTTTCTTTGATTTTCCCGTCCAAGAAACGGTTACACAACATCACACCATTAGAACACACACATTCACACCATAATACACATGTAGCCACCTCTCACGGTGGCTGGTGGCGGCAGAAGTTGGTAGCAAGGTGGCAGCCACCATGGTGGTTCTTCTCGTTGGTTCATCCATCCATACAACAACCACACAATGACATACACTAAAATGCACACACACACACGCAACACAACCACCCGCATGGTGGCAGACGGTGGTTGGAGATGACAGCCACCACTTCACGGTGGTGGTGATGGATTCTCTTTTGATTTCTGGCCAAGCAAACACACACACACACAACCTGCACTGGAATACGCATGCCTACACACGAATACACACACAACACGGTAACACACACCCAAACTCATCCACCCTCGTGGTGGCGTGTGGCAGTCAGACGAGATGGTAGCAACGGAACAGCCACCAGAGTGGCAGCGATGACGTAACAGCAAAACAGAACAGAAAAGGAGAGGAGACGCGATTCTTTATCGAGAGCTGCGACAACGGCCGTCACCGTCTTGCTTCTTCCGATCACCTGTTGTCACGACATCTAACAACGACCTTCGTCTTCAACAGAAGTGGCACGACGACAGTGGAGTTTGGTGGTGCAAGGAAACAATAAGGGAGATGGCGGCGACGTCTGGAGGTTGGAGGGATAACGGTGGAGGTTGGATTGCGATTTTAGGGTTAGGTTTTTGAGGTGTGTTAGGGATGAGGGAAGGAAGAGGGATGGGTTTAAGTCCCCGTCCAATTCCAAACATCATACCACTTGACATTTCTGACCCTTCCCTCTCTATTCTTTTCAATTCAAGCCTAGAATTTGCCAAATAGCCCTTGCTTCCTAAAATCTTTTCATCACGAGTCCATATGTTACCAATTAACCCCCAGATCAAAAACTATAACCTTTAAACCCCCATGGTGAACATCCCGATAAATTAATACAACTTTAGGGCTAAGTTAAAATAAAAATATAAATTACATCTCAGGGTTTTAGGGCTTATTATTTATTTAGTTATTTTTTTAATTTTATTTTATTTTAAACGAAATGTTACAGCAGGGCACCAATGCAGGAGTGATAGCTGTTGTTGTAGGAAAAATCTATAAGGATAGGTAGGAATCCAAACTCCCACCAAAATCTATGACACAAGCCCGCAACATATCCTCAAGTGTTTGGATGGTCCACTCACTCCGACCGTCGGTCTGTGGTTGATAATCAAAGATGAAATGTAGCCTCGTGCCCAGTTCCTCATGGAACTTCTGCCAGAATTAGGAAGTGAATTGAACATCTCAGTCTGAAACAATGGAGACCGGAACCCCATGACAAGCAATATTTTCTTGAACATACAGATCGACTATATTTATGGCCAAGGAGCTCTCTCGGATGAGTAAAAAGTGGGCACTCTTGGTCAATCAATCCATGATAAACCAAATAGCATCAAAACCCTTGACAGTCTTCGGTAACTTAGTAATATAATCCATGGTGATTTGCTCCCACTTCCACATGGGAACCTCCAAAGGCTGCAGCTTGTCATGTGGCCTCTGATGTTCGGCCTTGACCATCCTACATGTTAAGCACCTCTCAACATACCAGGCTATCTAACTCTTCATAGACGGCTACCAATAACTTTGTCTTAAATCCCGATACATCTTAGTGGCTCCCGGGTGTATCAAAAAATGAGACTTATGAGCCTCTTCCAACACTATCTGCCTGACCCACCAGAATCTGGAACCCAAACCCGACCACACCGGGTCAACAATCCCCGACTATCGGTAACAAACCTGTTGATCTCACTTCTGATCCTCTCTTGTTTCCAGTTCTCCTTCTTGACTCCTTCTACCTGAGCCCCTCTGATCAAATCCAAAAGTGGGGAATCAATGGTGATACAAATCTCTCCAGCTGAAGATCCAACCTACTTGCAGCTCAAGGCATCTGCTACCACATTCGCTTTACTCGGGTGGTAAAGGATCTCTCTGTCATAATCCTTGACCACGTCTAGTCACCTGCGCCGCCTTATGTTCAGGTTTAGCTGGTCCATAAGATATGCTAAACTCTTGTGATCCATATAAACGGTACAATGTACCCCATACTGATAATGTCTCCAAATCTTAAGGGAAAACACCACTGCCCCTAAATCTAGGTCATGAGTAAGATATCGTGCCTCATGCGACTTCAGCTATTGAGAAGCATAAGCAATCACTGTAACGTCCCAAAAATTACAATAAATTTGAACTTTTGAAAACATTTATATTTAGAATAAAAACCATTAAATCTATTAATTAACCAAAACTGTTAAGTTTCAATTATTCAAATAACATTTCAAAATCAAAACATACATCCAACAATATTAATCCATTTAAACTTCAAAACAACAGTGAGAAAGTAATATTCTTAAAATCCCAAAACAAGAGTTTGTGACAATGACCCAATCTTCAACCGCGTTAGTGTACAGTCAAGTTAAAGCGTCATCCATACCATATGTACCTGTAATAATCATTTTATAAAGGAAAGGGTAAGCACGAAGCTTAGTGAATTCCAACACAACATAACAATAGAAGTATTACACCCTACTCCTACATTCCATGCCATCAACAAATATGCAAGCATCCATATAATATATAAATATTAATATCATATACCCCGTGTCTATTTGGGAACAAATCCCAAACAACACCCAAATAAAGACTCGGTATTCAGCCGTCGAGTCCACGGACTTGGCATTTCCGCCTTCGGTCCCCCTGACTTGGCACAATGGCCTTCGGTCAGTCGGCTCAGTATCCAGTCGTCGACCCCTAACATATCGACTCGGTATTCAGCCGTCGAGACCAAAAATATCATGCATATATATTCCACATAACAAATAAGTACATCAAACATAACTAATGCAACAAGTATTACTTTAACTATCAACCATATAGTTCCTAGTCTCACTCGACCTAACAGTAGGCATATAATACTCTAAGGTTATGAAGTGAGGAACTCACCTCCAATAGCAAAACACTCTCCAAAGTAGCTCGAGACACCCTTTACACCAGGTCAACCTTCAAGATTCCTAATAATATCAAATAGAGTTAAATTATGGTCTTTTGATATCTCAAAAGTATAATGACTCATGGGTTATTTTTTCAGTTTTATACATTAAAGTTATAGTCTATTCGGGACATGTTTTACCCCCTTTAAACACCTTATTTTTCAAATATTTCTATATGAATGAACTTTAGGCCCTTAGCTTTAAAATTAGTATTTGCACACCTCCGTACGATTGTTCTACAATTTTTGGTGATTTTCACAAAACTGCCTCGCAAAACAGTTCATTACGGACCAGTCTGGGTAAATGGTCGATTTCACCCTAGTTAGTGGCATTTCTGGACTTTGGTTAAAACTAATGAATTGTAAAGAAATAAAAAATGAAACAACAGGATTTGCTTTCGACTAAAAAGGTTTTCTCATGATCTAGATATGGTCTCTCAAAGATATGGACAGATTGGTCTATTTTTCAGAAAGATAAAACTAGGGTTACGATTCAATCCACTGAACCCATTAAGTCTCAAGTTCGATTAACATCTTCCAGGTCTGTAGAACATAAGCCCTAGGACTTATAGGACATTTCCATTCAATGGTCTAAAAATCATACCTAGGTTGTTGAGATTGAAAGCTCCATACAAGCCTTGCACCTAAAATGATTTTGACAACAACCCTAAAATTTCTGTCACGATCGACGACTTTTAACTTGAGCTCCAGACATTGAAATTAAAATTACAACGGTCAAAGCTTCCATATATGTCTTTTTAAGCTTCAATCCAAATTTCTTGACGATCCAACGGTTCAATCTCAGGGGATCGTCCGAACACTGCTGAAAGGTCTTCAAAAACGGGAATTCCAAGTAAAATGGATATTAGGGTTAAGTTGTGTTTAAGGGTTCTTAACTTAAGTGGCTGACTAAATTCGGCCCTAAGGCCCCCAATTTAACCCAAAACATTTCCCCTTATGTCCCTAGGTTTGAAACAATAACTCTATTGCCCCTATTTGCAGTATTATGACTTTTAAGTCCTCAAGTCTCAGTCCAGTTCTTCATAGCTCCAACTATCATCGATATGAAATTCAAGTAATTATAATTTCATTTCATACACCCTCATACTTAGTCTTGAAATATAAAATTATCTATTGGAATTCAAAGATTTAAATTTATAACATCAAACTGTTATTTTTGACCTGTGATTATAACTATTTAAATTAATTGAAAATTAGGGTGTTACAATCACTCGTCCCCTCTGCATCATAACAACCCCCAAACTAGTGATGGATTAATAAAAAAATACAACGATATCCTTGACACCCTCCGGAAGGGTCAATACAGGAGCCTCACATAACCTCTGTCGTAGTGTCTCAAATGTTGTATACTGCTCAGGGCCCCATCGAAAATCCACTCCCTTCCGCGTCAGACGAGTGAGGGGTACAACAATCTTGGAGAAATCCTGGATAAATCTCCGATAATATCCCGTCAAACCAAAGAAACTCATGATCTCTGAGGGAGATTACGGAACCTCCCACTGCATCATGGCCTCCATCTTGGACGGGTCGACCAAAATCCCATTTTGGTTAACGAGATATCCCAAGAACTAGACCTCTCGTAACCAAAACTAACACTTTGAGAACTTGGTATACAACAGTTCTTACCTCAACACTCCCAAAAGCTCTTGAAGGTGCTCCTTGTGCTGCTCCCTGGTCTTGGAATACACCAAGATATCATCAACGAACACAATGACTGATCGGTCGAGCATCGACCTGCATACCCGATTCATTAAATCCATAAACACTGCAGGAACATTGGTGAGCACAAATGACATCACCACAAACTCGTAATGCCCATAACGAGTCTGAAACATAGTCTTCTGCATGTCCTCCTCTCTCACCCTCACCTGATGATACCCCGAAGGGACATATCTCGAGCAGAACATGTCATAAAAATGTTCCCAGGATACAGTAGCTCTCTGCTCTGGAGTATACAAGCTAGTCATCAACCTTCACCAATCCTTCGCTCCAGATTGAAGAAGGTTCAGAGTGCACTTAACCATCTGGCCAGCAGGGCAGGAGCAAGTAAATAAACAACCCTCAACGTTATACATCCACCTCATGGAAATGATCGAATACTAAATTCCATTAAACATCAGGGGCTTTGTATTGTTAAAGTACCAGTATTGGAAGACACTCCCCCACTAATCCCCACATCAGCGACGGTTGCAGTGGCTGCTGTAGTAGTAGACTCTAAAAGTGCAGCGTATTGGTCATCAAAGAACTCCATCACAACGGTCTTGAAAGACCCAAACAACTCCGGTATCTGCCCCCAGATATTAGAAACAACCTCATCATGAATTATCTCCCTAATCCGGTCCTCAGTCAATCCTGACCCATCCTGGCCACCTGCTCCGACTCCTGATCCGGATCGTGACTCAAATCACCTCGTAACCACCATACTGAAAATAAACCACAAAACATCAGATGAGGCACATATCATACCATATGAACCATTCCATAACAAAACTCTAGGGGTTGTGACTTTCCGGCTACGCGTACCGGTTATGTGATTCCAATAGTATGCGCCCATACTACCTTCCACACCTACCTGCATTTGTCTAAGAGGATCATGACAATAACCCTAACAACACACACTAGAATATGCATTCATCCTATCCACCACTCCCTAGAGAAAGGGTAAATATTCCTCAACCGGCCGACTGCCCCCACATAACTCATCCATTAAACTTCCACCAACCTTGCAGCACTCGTGTATGCTAATCATACATAACACTAGATCCTACAGACAGTCGAATACCTGATTTTACCCTAAGCCCTTCATCAAAAAAGAACAGGAAATAAGGCTAAACCAAACATTCTCAGGCTATAGAAGCTTAGTTCTGTACAACTATGATGCATACACTAAGAAACTACAGTAATGATGTCAATTACATATAAGGAAGAAAGCCTAGGCTATCAGGCATCAATTATCGGACAATTCTATCATGCAATTCTTGAGTATCCCTAGCCTATCACTAGCATGTTGTTCTAACATAACATAACATCAAATATTAGTGTGCTAATTTGGGGTATACTTTCTGGCTTCGACTGATCGTACACATCACATCCTCCTTTGGTTACTTTTGAAAACAATTTAATTTAAAAAAAAAATCATTTTTAAAACTTTTGTAGTTCCATAGTTTGAGACTTGATTCACACAGATGTTCCTCCAATTCGCTCAAACCAAGGCTCTAATACCAACTTGTAACGTCTCAAAAGTCACCACAAATTTAAACTTTGCAAAACAACCCATTTACTTAAAAAAGAAGTGTTTACATAACCATTATTTTCAAAACATTATTAAAAAAAAGAGTCTCCCAAGATGCATAACATAAAACCATGGATGTGTATGGTCACGCCTTCGCATTGCCACGGTCCTCTGAAGTACTTGAAACAAAACTAAAACTATAAGCCAACGCTTAGTGAGTTTCCCTCAAAGTACCACCACATAAACATAACAAACAACAACATGCGTACAAAGCCTTCAATATGACTGGACCGCCTCACATGGCCTTCAGCCTATTTGGACCGCTCTCAGGGTCTTCGGCCTGACTGGTCCGCTTCGCAGCTCTTCAGTTTATCCGGACCGCCCTAGGTATGTTGGCCTTCAACACAGACCAAGACCACCTCAACCCAATGCCATCACATATCAACATATACAACACATTCCATAACGATCAATAGCTATCATATAAAGGTCATCATACAAATCTAACATATCACTACAACATAACAACATCATATCTACCAGGATACAAATCTAACAGATCACTATAGCATATTAACATACAGTAAATCAGGATATCAATCCAATGAGTCAACCTTGGTTCCTTCGAACTGTAAGTACAGTGAGGAAAAATCACCTCACAGTCTTAGGAATAGCTGATCAATACTCTGCTCCCAAATACCGGCTCAACCCAAACCCTAAATGTCAAAACATTTCCATTCTAAATTAATAACATTTCCCCAAAATACCCTTGGTCAAAACTGGTCAAAATCCTCAAGTCAACCGAGTCAACATAGCCGAGTATACTCAGGCTTCGTATGCGGGGCGTACTCCAGAGGCACGCAGGGCATACTCGATCCTTGACCTGATTCAGGTTGGTAGAACGCGTATGTACGGTGTACACTGAGGTACACATTGTGTCCGCCTAGAACTCCAATTCCTCAATAAGAGCTTAATGCATTAAGATCTTACATCCAACTTTCAGATCCATGACCAAAATACTACCAAGAGTAATAAAGTTTCCAACTTTATGATTATGCATGTCCATTAAGTGCTTAATACAAAAAATCTCAACCTCTTAATGCCTTAATACCTTCTATAGCATGTGTGGCGCAAAACTAACCATCAACACCACATTTTTATGACTTAAGACCCCTCATAAGGTCTGAAAGGATGACTTATTTGGTCAAGAGCATACCATGCTCATGAATCACCATATTTGGGACCAAAAGTGCCCTAAATGAAGAAATTGATCGATCTACAAGATGAAGTGATCAAGTTGTGAACGTTTTACCTTCTGGAGGTAGCTAACATGGTGATAATATCAGATTCAAGTTGTTTCCAAGCTCCAAGCTCTACTCACCACCTTCTCCTTCTTCAAGAACACCAAAAGGCACACAAATGAGCTCAAAACACTCTTCTCACTTAGGGTTTGCTAGAGGGTCGAATTCTCAGATAGGGGCTAATGAGGTAATGATAAATGAGGCCATAATGATGTTTATATATGGACCAGAGCCTAAAAATTAGGGTTTGGACTTCCTACGCACGCGGTGTACGCCCAATGTACTAGGGTCCGCCTTAGTATGCTCAGAATACACGACGTATGCCTAGCGTACTTCCCTTAGCCCAAAAACCCCAAAATGCCACAACAGTCCATTTTGCATTCTTTCTCATACTCCGGGACTAAAATACAATATTTATTCATACATAGGGTTAAATTTGAAAATACCTCAAAATCGGGATGTTACAATTTAAACTTAAAACCGTAAGCCACAAAGCTTAGTGAGTTTTCCCAAAATATTTCATACCATACATATAGCCTTGAACATGCAATCCGACCTATTTTAGTCAACAAGCCTATTTCATCCCAAGTGAATGCTTGAGCCTAATCATAGTCTTACAACCACTTATGCAACGGCCTATTTCGGCTAATGGGCCTATTTCATCCCAAGTGAACGCTATGGGCCTAATCATTGTGTTACAATCACTCCTGCAACGACCTATTTCACCCAAAGGGCATATTTCATCCCAAGTGAATGCTATAGGCAGATTCGTAGTCTTATATCACCCCTGCAATTGCTATGTGCTCTCCCATTGGTCTTTCATGCAAATGACCAAGGCCAGATCCTGGTCTTCCATGCAAGTATCACAAAGACAACTAGCATCCTATATAATATAGTGAGAAGACTCACCTGATTTTAACGAGCAGAATCTTAGCGACACTACTTTGGTGAGCAAGATGAACTTCTCCTTCTCTACACCCATACAACCCATACTAAATAGCACTACTTAGATTACTTCCCAATTATATGTATATGATACGTTACTCATATTTTTACTTTTCGAGGCTCTCTTGAATTATCTTGTTGTACATCGTTCATATTTTATTCCATCTTAGGGTATGTATGATTCCAAATATGATTAGGTTCATACACACATACCAAACACCCACATAACCCAAAATTGACTTTCTTCTTATTTCAAAAACACACACCCCAACCAACTTGGTATATATAATATGGATTATGTCTTAAATATTAAGACTTAAGTAAAACTTAGATTTCATGAACTAAAAGTGTAGCACTTCATCTGGAGAGTTTCGGTACAAAACTCGGGGAAAAAAGGCGATGTTTCTTGGTTCTAGACACCAACACAAGGCAAAGCAAGGTTAAGGGATTCAAGTACTGATTTAAGCAACCCTAAGAATTCTATGAACTAGATCTAAGAGCTTAAAAAAAGAAATGAACTTGTCTTTTACAAAATCTCGAAAATATGAGAGCTTATGAGAATTTCAAAGTGTTTAAAGGTGTTTTTATTGATTCAAGTTGCTCACACTTGATTTAAAGTGTAAATAGGCTTAACAGACACCTTCAGAGACAATTAAAAAGAGTTTAGAACCCTTCAAACTCGACATCAAGGTCTAAAAACAAAAATCTTAAGAATGGTGTGCATAAGAGGCTTTTAAGTCGTTTAAAGCTTGTTTACTTGGTTCCAACAGTCTAACCAAGATCTCAAATCTTTAAGGGATTATAAAACATCTTCATCATGATAAGTAAGGGTCTAGGACTTGTCTTGAGCGACTGAAACAGGTTGGAGCCATAAATCCTGAAACTTGGGATTTTCCGGCAAGATAGAGGTCGCCGGAGGCGGCTCCGACCTCCTCAACTACAGGGAAGGTTCGAGGGACAAGTTGAAAGTGAGTGGAATCTAGCTCATACCGTGGGATTTTCGGAAAAACATGGAAAATAGCTTAGCAGCCCTCACCTTGTAACATCCCAAAAATACTAAGTAGAAATTTTTATTTTTAATTCAACCAAACCATCAATCATTCATTTCATAAATCAATAAAAGTGTGAAAATATAGAAAATAGTTATCAGAGTATAAATCAAGATCATCAAATGTAGAACACTGGTGGATACAGTGTGATCATGTCGGGTCCTTACCTTTCGAACCAGAGGTACCTGAAACCATAAACATAAATTGTAAGCACAAAGCATAGCAAGTTCCCCCAAAATACCACATGCCATACATACATCGGCCACCACCCGACATCAGGTCCCGCCCGATACATAGCTATCAGTAACATGTGGCGGGCCTCGCTCAACACATTCATCAGGCCCCGCCCGGTATACATAAAAACACATGCAAGAGCCACACATATAGCTAGCATCCTATAAACATAAACTAATGGGATGACATTGGTGCATTCGACCCACAAATACTATGAAGAGAATCGCCTCAATCTGAAGAGAACTGAATCTCACACACACTGCTGCCACAAAAGTTCCTCAAACTGATCATATCAAAACAAACCCTAATTAATAATTAGGGTATTAACCCATAATCAAGGTCCAATTCATATTCTCTATCATTAAGGGTAAAAGACCATTTTACCCTTCCAAGGCTAAACCCACCCAACTTGGCCCAAAGCCCAAAAATGACTTATTCCTTCTTCTGGGAGTACGACATGCGTACTCTTTCACTACGCCCTACGTACCGAGTTTCTACAGAAAAGAAAACGAGGCAAGTCTTGTTACGCACTCAGTACTCTACGGTTATGCCTTGCTTAATCCTCTGCTTCGTAAACTTCTTTCTTAAGTCCTTAATTCATGAAGACTAAACGTACAACACTCAGATCTGACTCTTATGGACGTCTAAAGTCATAAAGTTCCTGACTTTAAGACTTTGCATGGCTTAATGGAGACCAAAACCAAACCCTAGTTCCTTAACATCTTCTAATGACTCCAAACCCTTTCATGGGTGAAAGCAACCTTCAAGATCCCATTTTTACGACTTCAAATGCTCAGAAATGACAAGATATGACAATCAAAAGCTCTGAGTAGCTTCTACTCACAAGAACCAAAACTATGGGACCAAAAGCATGGAAAACACTAAGCTAGTATAGATCTACACCAAGGAATCATAGAGGTTTAGGCTTTATACCTTCTGAGACTTGCAAATGGGATGGAAGTTCTAGATCTTATAGCTCCAAGCTCAATAATGCTTCTATAGTGGATTCCTTCTTCACAAAACACACAAAAACTCACTCAACATTCTCAAGATCTTCACAAAGTTGCTATGTTTTCGAAATGACTGCTTTTGGGAGAGTGGACTTTGAACATGAAGAGGCCTAAAGGGACTTAAGGTGCTTAAATAGGGTCTCAACCCTAAAATTTAGGGTTTTGGGATCAACGTGAGTACGCCCTACGTAATCATTATGTACTCCCAACGTACTCAAAAAGGTCCCCGCCATTCTTTAATGACTTACGCCCATCTTACGCCTTAAGTACGCCCAATGTAAGGGCCAAATTTGCAAGAAATTGTTATTTTAAGCTGAAAATGAAAATATCTAGAACACGGATGTTACACACCTTCTCCCTGAAAACCCTAAACTGCCAGCACCATAACACTCTCGATTTTGCATCGATATCAACGACAAATAGGGTGTCATTGATTAAAAAAGTCAAAGGGGAAGTATTTAAGGCTTTATAATCTATAACTTTCGAGGAGGGAATATATATTTGCTGGTGTGGAAGTAGAAATGAGACCTCAACAGCCTCCAGTGTGTCGCAAGTCCAGAACGCGTGAACAAGACAACCCAAATTTTGATCTTGTCAAAAATGGTCCCTCGGGTTTGGAATATTCATAGATCCTAAGCTCGATTCCCTTTAACAATAATGGTTTTCAAAAATTACAATCTAACCCTATACTAAATATATCCAATTAGTTTTTAATAAAGTGTTTTATTATTATTATTGTTATTATTATTTATTATTATTATTATTATTATTGTTGTTGTTGTTGTTGTTGTTGTTGTTGTTGTTGTTGTTGTTGTTGTTGTTGTTGTTGTTGTTAATCAATCTTTTAATTTAATGAATCTCATTTCAACTAATCTAATTCATCTCATTCGGTCTATAAATGTGTTTTACTTATTAAGTCCACTTATTTCACCTTACAAGTTTTCCTTGAATGAAATCATTATCCAAATTATTTAATAACCCTATTTTAAAATAGCTAGAAAGGAAACGAGGTGTTACACATATGGACCTAAATCAGAGCCGATGACATTTATAAGGAAGGTTTTCGGGTCCCATTTACGATGTAACGTCTCAAAATTTTCATTTTAATAATAATAAAACCATCATCCAAAATGTTTTCATAAAACCATAGTGAAATTGAGTATGTCAATAATCATCCAAATACGTCAAGTCAACAAAATGCAAAACAATATGGTGTGTGTGCGATGCGATCATCCCGAGCTCTTCCCCTTCGATCCGGAAGTAACTGAAACATAAAATGAAAACCGTAAGCATGAAGCTTAGTGAGTTCCCTAAAATACCTAATACCATACATATCAAACATACAACAGTCCATGCCCAAAAACCATCGGGTCCCGCCCGACATCAAGCCTCGCTCGAAACTGATCTGTCAGTAAATTACATACAGTACACTTATCAAGCCTTGCCTGACATCAGACCTCGTCCGATATACATATCACATACTACACATGCATGTGTCACACAAAAAACTAGCATCCTAATCATAATAAATCATGAGACGACATTGGTGCCTTCAACCCGTCAAACACAATGAGGAGACTCACCTCAAATGGCTGAAAATCAGATAAATGCTCGGACTGTTGATTTGAAAAATCGCCACACTAAACAATCAAACAATATCCTAATTAACAATTAGGTCAAATTCATAACCGGGGTCCACGACCCAACACCCTCGATCTCAAGGGTGAAAGACTATTCTACCTTTTCCCCTTATTGAGCCCAACTAGCTTTACCCAATAACCCTATAATGGTCCAAGGCCCAACATTGGCCCAACCCATAACCTAAGGTCTAACTGTGACCCAACAGATATAAAGCCCAAAATCCAGCTAAGGCATAAAGTCCAATGGGAGTCCAAGTCCAAAAAAAGGCCCAAAACAAAAGAGGCCCAACCATAGCGTACACCCTATGTACTCTTCGTACGCACCGTGTACGCGCGATGACCCATCCTACAGCTTGCTGACTCAGTACACACAACGTACTATGGAGTACGCTTGACATACCGACCAGAGTCCCAAATTCCAACTTAAGGTCTTATTCCCTTAAGGCCATTTCGTTCAACTTCAGATCTAAGTCTTGTGGAATGTCTTAATCCATAAAGTCATGAACTTGGAGCCTTTGCATGGCTCAAAAGAACCCAAACCTTACTTTAGCATTCTACTTTCACCAAATGGACCTAAACACATACATGGTTGATCCACAAACCATCAAGCTGCTAACTTTATGGATTAGGGACCTCAAAAACATCAAGAGAAGAAACTCCTAACTTCTGGAGTGGAAGAAAACCACTAGATCTCATCATATGACCAAAAAGGGACCAAAACTTCATAAAGACTAGATCTAACCATATAAGGAGCAAGTTCGAAGCTTTATACCTCAATGAAGCTGGAAATGGCGTGTGAAATCTGTATCTACAAGTTCTTCTTTGATCAAGGCTCCATATTCCAAGATCTTCTTCCTCAAATCTCACCAACACACACTAAAAACACACACAAGATGTTCAAATCTCTTCAAGAGGGGTTAGGGTTTCGAAATGGGACTCAAAAGGCTATGAAGGCTGAGAAATGAGAGGATCATGGGTCATTAAGTTGTTTATATAGGGTCCAAGCCCTAAAAATTTAGGGTTTGACCCCTGTATGCATACGCCCCATGTATGAAAAGTACGCCCTGCATACTCCCAAGATTTTTGAAATTGGTAAAACTGCCCCTAGGGACCAAATTTGCAAAATATTTACATACCAAGGGTCAAATATGAAAATACCTTGAATCGGGTGTTACATACGAATAAAAATATATCACCCGCTCATCCTTTCTAAAACATGGTACAATAAAATTCCATTGTCAAATTTAAAGAACACTTCATCATTGATAAATATATCCAATTCCCATATTTTTCCACATGTTAAATGCATGGTAGTTGAAAATATGAAAGTATAAGTGTTTTCCGACAAAATAACCATATAAAGTGCGTGAGTATAAAGTACTACCTCTTTCTAAAAATTCCAAAGGAATAACCAAAGATTTATCATCAATCCAAATTAAGTCGAATAAATTCAAGTTTTAAAGTTAGGAATCGATAACCTTATCATTTGTAGTGTTATTAAAAACCGTATGATCTCTCAGAAAAAACAAAAGTGTTGATATTAACATGTTTATAAAATATTACACATATTATATTTTCATGAGTGACATTTTATTAGAAAAATTCATTAGAATATTTTATTTGATATTAAAAATACCTAAAACTAAAGCGTTATAATTTTTCCATTTTTTCGAAATTTGTTTCTGTTTTTATATTTTTTTGTAAGAGATAATGACTTAAAAGGTTAATATATACTTTTTGATTTGTACACATTTGGTCACTAAGTTTTTTTCTATCAATATTTGACCATTTAACTTGTTTTTTTTTTTGTCCATATTCAGTCATTTTAAAAGGCTACTCCAGGTTAAGTCAGAAAAAATGACTTAATAGGGTAATATATTTTTCAGTTTACACACATTTAGTCCTTAATGTTTTATACACATTTAGTCCTTATGACCAGTTTTTTACAATTTTTTCTTACGACATCCTACGTGGGATAATCATTAATGAGGTGTTCTCATACGTGACTCTTCTGTAACGCTCATAAGATAAGGCTAGATGATTAAAGAATAATTGGATAATTATTCATCACGGTGAGAAATAGTTGTTTTCAATAAAAGATTATTTACGAAAAATAATCTAAACGAAAGTCGTAGTAGTCGTAAAACCGAAAGCATGCATAAAAAGAACACCTAAATCTGACTTCGCATGAACAAGTTATGATTTTTAAAAGTCTCGACACAACAATATGCCACATAGAAACCGAGATTAAGATAAGTCGATTGTTAGAAAAAATAATCTACACAAGAGTTGAAGATCTCGTCAAGACAGTCGAGAACAAAGGTTGTATGAAAAAGTTATGATTTTTATACGGACTTTAACAGTCCAAGCCTATAAAATATTACTTTAAAAATAAACTGAGAATTAGCCGAAAAAGTCTAAAGAAAAGCTATAGATCTCATCGATAGCTACGCGTGGATATAAATAACGTTGAAAACGGAGCTCGTATGAGAAGTTACGAAATTTAGAAAATTCACATTTTGCATGGCGCGTGCATACATACAACGCACACTTCTAAAGGGTTCTATGTTGAACCAGTCCGAGCATGCCATGTGTCCCAAGGCGAGAGGAATGACATGTCTTGAGTGCATGACACGCACCTTGAAATGCCCGACGCGCATATGCAAAATCCGCCTATATATAACATGCAACCCTCATTCATTCCTCACACCTCCAACTCTTTCTCTCTGAACTCTCTAGAGCCAAAATCTTGATATTTCCTTAGGATTTAGGGTATTCAGCTAGGCTATGAAGTATTTAAGATCCTGATAAGTATAATCTCTCGAGTCGGAGTTCTGATAATGCTATCTCTCGGTTTTCACTAGAAAATCTATATAAGTTAAGCTACACTTATATTGATTTTTATGTAACTTATATTTATATTCATAATCGTTGTTATGAATTTATAAATAAGATATGTCAGTGATTCCTAGTCATATTACTGATTGATATACTTACGAGGATGATGTCTACTCTACATTTAGTGAGGTGTTTAAAGTGTGATTTCCAAACAGTATATTATGTATACTAAACAGACCATACCTCGGATATGATCTTACCTGGTTACTCCTTATCAACTATAGATCAGTAGACATTAGGATCATTGAGGAATCTAAACTATCATTAGTTACGAGGAATATTAGACTAAAACCTAGTGATAATTAAACCTATGTCATATCAAGGGAAAAGCTAAGTGCTAAGGCGAAACGCTGTCCAAATTTTGAGGCATCCACTTTTAACAAGTGAGTGCATAGTTACTTTCAACTTACACATAGATATCAAGTATTCAATTTGATTAGATTCCCTATGTGCTTGTTATTCGTGTACCTGATATTTGTGCTAAATGAGATAATGATTTCTACTCGTAATAAATTATATATATGTATTTTATTATACTGATATTGTATCGGGTAAAAAGGGTAGAGAGAGAAAGAGATGAGATAATAGAGAAAGACTATGCCACAGATAAAATAGTGATGAGATACCATACCAGAGATAATATAATGGTGACAGACCATACCAGAGATAATATAATGGTGAGAGACCATGCCCAACTAAGAGTAGTCATCTAGTAGAGTATTGATGACGACTATAAATTTTTCTAGACAGTCTAGTGGAACACTAGTAGATTCGCAATCTGTAGGTGTTAATGAATCATACTATCCGGGAGTATGGACTGTGTCTTCATTCAAGTACTCTATCCCCCTCACGATAGCCTTACTGACATATATTGCTAAGGAATCCCTGAGGCAGTGTTGTTTACTCGTTACATAGATCCTTTAGGATAGGTCCCTTGAGATTATAATTTTAGGATCAAAGAGTGAGAATAACGGTAATGAGTAATTGGGATTAATCTATTTGGTATGATATATTTACTTAAAACAATATAATAAAAATATTACGGGATGGAAACCTTATGTGCTCACCAGACTCCAAGCATGACCCACTCAATTTCTTTGTATCACAGCTAGCGGTACAAAGGTAGACACATAGTGATTTACAGAAAGATTCAAGAAGATATAAGTCATAGTATAATAAGATATTGTAAGACCTGTAATGACTATGTTTATGTTTATGTTTTTTTGTATAAGTTATGACATCCTAAGTTTTAATAATCAATGAAAAACATTTATTCGAAAATACTTTTTTATGGGACAAATTCTATAGTTATAAATAAATTCTGTTTTAAAATAAGCATAACTAAAGATGTATATTTTGGTTGTAATATTTGGGAATTTCACATCTTCCAAGACAAAATATTTGTTATGAAAATAGATGTAACCAAAGACGAAGACCTCTTCTGGTTGGTGAAAACTAGGGCACTAATATTATTTGACCGATTTGTGAATTATGTTACTGATATAAGTGAAAGACGAGTTGAGATCATTAATGATTGTTCTATGTAGGATGTCGTGAGTAAAATCTGAAGAAATCGATCATAAAGACTAAATGTGTACAAAACTAAAAAATATATTACCATATTAAGTCATTATTTCAGCTTAACCTGAAGTAGCTGGTTATAAGGATCACATATGAATAAAAAAACAAATTAAATGGTAAAATGTAGAAAAAAAAACGTAATATATATATATATATATATATATATATATATATATATATATATATATATATATATATATATATATATATATATATATATATATATATATATATATATAAAGACACTCAGTTGACTAAGTATGTATAACTAAAAAATGTCTATTTTTGTAACATATATATTAAAATAATATTTCAACTAAAAAATTATAATGTTTTGATTTATATTAATGTGTACATTACTTGTTAATTATTACAAATTATAAAAAACAACTCGTACGGTCGTACCTTTAATTTATCAGAATTAAAGAAAAAAGTTTTTTTCTTTTAATGATCGACTGATTTGTCCTCTATTTCTATTTATAAATCTATATATTTATTTCTTAGAACTTTAATGTCGATATTTGTTTTTTGGTCAAAGGTATGGGGGTAATTTGGGAATTGAATAATAGATGTGACATGAGTGAATAATATCTATAATATATACTTATATTATTGCTAATCTGAACTTTAAAGGCAAGTAGTATAGGACTTGTGGTCTTATTATTTAGGGGTAAATTTAATATTAGCATGGATACTTGAACCTTGCCACATTTCCATTTTTGGTTGGATGATGTGGGTGGCAACAAGATTTCATTATTATTTTATGATATTTAAATATAATTTTTATGACATGGATTTGGAATGATTAACAAGATAAGATTAGATCTAATCATACAAAACACCCATAATATATTATTCTTTTTGGGAAATTAGTTTCTCAAATTTAATCGCGAGTCATTTACTTATTATAACTGCTACACAAGTATATCTAATTTTTTATATGACACGATAAAGTAAAAAAATTAAATCAAGTTATATATATATATATATATATATATATATATATATATATATATATATATATATATATATATATATATATATATATATATATATATATATATATATATATATATAGGGTAAAGTGAATATACCTAACAACCTTATATAAACTTAGGTACCTAACCTCATCAAACTACGTCATTTTGCATTAAATTTTCATTGCAATCATCCAAGGTTCTTAAAGTTCATCCCTAAACTTGATTTACTTCAAAAAAATTTGGAAATTCATCATTATATTTCTCTTACATTCTTTCATTTGTAGCGGTAGGATATGAAGCCCATCAGGTGGTATTCGATAGAAAGACGTGATGTAAAAAAAAGATATTGTTGAAATTTCAAAGATTTTGGAAGTAATCAAATTATGGGGTTGAAGTTTAAGAACCTTAGACAATTACAATGTAAATATGATAGAAATCGATGTAGTATTATGGAGTTAGGTACCTAAGCTTATATAAGGTTGTTAGGTATATTCACTTTACCCATATATATATATATATATATATATATATATATATATATATATATATATATAATAATAATAATAATAATAAAATGAGACACTTCGTCAAATGAATAATTAGATCGAAAGTTATTATAAAAAAAATAATAATAACTAGATGGGGAACCCCCGTGTTGCGGGGGTCGAACGTGACAATTTTTTCCGTTGTTTGTTCTTTGAAAATGTTTATAGTTTGAGTTGCTCATTCCTTCCCTCTTTAACTGATCTATAAATAAATAAATAAATAAATAAGTAAATAAGAAATAAAAAACATCAATTAATCTGTAAGTAAAACTAATAAACTGACAATTAAACGAAAACATAGGAACCTATAATGCTACAAATAACCAACAGAAGTAGATGGATCAAAAAAGACAAAAAGAAAGCAACTTTAAAATGACCCAAATATAGTTGAGGGACCATTTCTGCCAAAAAAATATTAATATGACTAAATACTAATAATATGTAATAAAAGGCGAGAGTTATGAAAAATTCAAACGAAAGTGAAATGGTTGTTTGTGAACAAAAACATAAAGGTGAAGGGTGAATGTTGTAACATTAATTGAAAAAAGAAATTTCAACCAATAATTTTTCATAACTTTAATATATAATAATAATAATAATAATAATAATAATAGAAAAAAATAAAAGTTATAGACTAGATGATTTGAGTTACTAATGGAATTGGTGTAATTATATGGAATAAGTTTGTCCTTCTGAAAAGTTAACATTTTTGTATAGTGCTTGCTTTTGAATTGGTTATTGGCTAAAGATAATCTTGATGGAAAGGAATGGTTGTTCCTTTTATTTTATTTTTTTGTCCGATTTGTGGGATGGAAAATGAAGAGCTTGAATATCAAATGTGAATTGGCTAATAAAGTTTGAGAACAGTTGGTGGATAAGGTTCTCATAAATGTTATTGGTGTTTTCACTTGGATGAAGGCTCTAAGGATTTCGAAGTACAAAAAGATGACAATGGAAGCTATCATTTTTTTCACCTTTGGTGGATGTCTTGACAATAATATCGTCTTTGGGAATAAAAAGATTAAGAAAAATATGATAGTGTTGATTTTTGAGCCGTTTGTATATAGAAACAATAGTTTGCTATCAAATGGATTGATTTGATGCAAAATGCAATGCGTGTCATCTTGATGTAATTGTTTATTTTCTTTAGTCTCTTGCTTAGCTTCTTAATATAAATCTTTCAACCGTTACAAATGAGTTTTATTGACAACGATATTGTTTTTGTGTTCTTATACCTATTATAGGTTAATTTTACAAAATCATAATCAATTACAATTAATTTGATTTTTGAGCTACTAATATTTCATATGCAGTAGATAAATTAATAGACTCATTACACAATTAAAATGAATTTCAAATGGGTAAACTGAGATTGAATTTCATCCGATGTTTATTATGGCATTTAGTATGATAGAATTTATCCACTTATGTTTATATCGTGTTGACATGACATGCTCTATCGGATTTTTTTTATAGCATCCGGAAAACTTACTCATCTTTTTATATGTATCTATTTTGATAAATTGTCTAACTCGTTCATATTACACCTCTGAATAGTTCTATAAGAACTATATTAAAAAAAATGTACATAACAAAATTATAAAGATATAAGCATATTTATAATAATATAAAATTTTAATATGTTAAAGAGAAACATGAATATACACTATACAATTACAGAATTGTTGTACCCATTTGTTTAGGGCCATTTTTGATTAGGAACAGCTCAAGGTCCAAAATAGAAAAGAGATCACTTTACTGTTTGTGGCTCAACCCAATTAAAAGACTGATCCTGCACACCTTTTCAAACGAGTTAATGCTGGCTTCAACTTCATATTTAAATTGAGAAATTTATAATTTTCCTTCTTAATAAATAAATGTTTTTTTTACCATGTCCTCTTCTTTTTCATTTGGACACATGTCATTTTTTATATTTTTTGAATTTTCTATTTTTCACTTGTAATTTTATTATAATATAATTTTTATTTTATTAAATTAAAATTTCACATTTAATATGTAAGGTAATATATATGTAAGGTATTTATTAAAAATGATTTATATATGTAATGTATTCAATGTATTAAAGTCTCATTAATTTAATAATTTAAATTTTTTCTTATTTTTCTTATAAATTCAAACTTCTTAAATTGTTAAAATTTCATATTTAATTTTTTTTAAATAAAACCATGTAATACATGGGTCTCACACCTAGTTTTTTAATAACTTAACTAAAAAAATGTATAAGGTTTTGTCTACACGTATGTGGAATCGTCTTCGTGATTTTGTGCTAGTAAATTATATGCCATTTTGAATATATTATCTTCCAAAATCCTCTAGAACTTTATGGTTTTTAATCTCGCTTTCTTGTGTTCAAAACATCCCTTCATTTTTCGCTCGTATATTATCATTATATTTTTGCGCATTGCAAGTGTCGCCTCTTTACTCCTTCCAAGTTTTGAGTTATAATCGATCTCTTAACCAATATTGCTCCGTTTTCTTCATACTCATGAGTTATCATTACAAAAATTTGCTGAAATATATGTTACCGAAATTGTCAATTGACAATGTGTTTTTAAATTGTAAGTACTAAAAATAAATCATAAAAAATACCCATTAAAACTAGCAAGCTAACAAACGTAATATTTTCATCACCAAACACAAGGTACACAATTCCAACTAAAAAAAAAAAAATCATCAAGCAAGATACTGATATAACTTCCTATCCGAAGCATCTCTCTCCAAAAAATCCCTTTCAATAAGCGACTCAATCCGCTTCTTAATCTCTCCAGGATTTGCCAAAAACCTCGATTGCAACTGCTGAATCACTTCAGCAATTATATTATTATGATCCAACACTCTTCTCGCTTTCATTATCCTCACAATCGCCGCCTCTATTTGCGGTTTCCGGTCCTCCTCCACCCTCTGCCGCGTCTCCATTTTCTCCGGCTCCTCCTTCACCGCCACCACCGTCCCAATCTTCACTTTATAAAACTTACTCGCAAACTTCTCGTTCACAAAAAACACATCATCTTCCAAAATCTCCTTACTCATCGGCTCCTTCCGAATTACGTTTTTACCCTTCACACACGCCATCGACTGCAAACACCGTTTCAAATCCACCGAGGGTATTTCCGTCATTTGCTCCACCTCCTTGTAACTCAACCGCTCCGACTTATTGAACAACATCAACACACACATTTGGTATGTCGATACGGTCAACTCATGTTTTTGACTTTTACCGAAGTTCGCTTTGAGATCCGCGGTCCCCATGTTTGTTTGCCACGTCAGACGGCGCCCCGTGTGGGTCCCGAGGTAGTACGACTTGAATTTCTCGCAAATGGACGTGAGTTCACTCGGGAGGTTGCAACTCGCACCCGGTTGACTCGGCCATGAACCCGTGGTCAAGACTTGAACCGTTAGGATCGGACCCGTGGGTAAGTCCGACCCGTGGGTCGCGTAGAAACCTTGAACTGTGTCTTGTGAGGTTTTCATGTCGGTGAACATTCCTTCTAGTTTTGAAGTGAATTGGTATCCGCATTCGGTTTTAAGCTTTAAAACTAAACTTTTTTCAGCATCATCTGATGAATCTTTTCCTGATAAAAGTCTTTTAGCTAAATGTTGTTTGTAATATTTTTCGAATAAATCTTTTTCATGTAAATAACGAAATAACATCATTACTTTATCAAGAAGAATCTCAACATCTTCTTCACTAACTCCCTTCAACCCTTTTCTCAACTTATCATCCACAAACAACGAAATAAATTCGGGTGATCTTGGGTTCAAATTTATAAAAAATTCAAACGAAGAATTCAACGAATTTTGGAACGTTTTATCATTGTTGAATGAAAACCCGATGATTTTATCGAATTTATCCTTTTCATTTAATAAACTTTGCACGAATTCAACCGGATCTTTTAACTTTTCGGGATCAGTTACGAGGTTTTTCCCGGTGTCACGAAGATACGATGTCATCAATTCACGTATTGTATCGAGACCATGTGGGACCCGATGAAACAAAGTGTAAATTCTTTTTAAGTCGTCGTATTTGTCATTGACCAACATGTTGACCAAACCCGAATTCTCCATGTGAACTAATCTTGTCATGTGATTCGCGATCATTTCCTTTTCGACGACATTCGTTATCTTGATTTCGGTTTTTGGATCCAAATAATGCGACACTCGATCGATTTCTTCATTCAATCGTCTTTCTGCTTTCTGTAAATAATCCCCACATTCACAACATTCGATGAATTCCTGACTCTCGACCCGGTAAAAACCCGCGGATACTTCAAGAAATGGGGTTTCTAGATCCAATTTGTAAACAGAAGGTCCTAAATCTGTTAACATTTTGACTATGTTTCTCATGAGCCCACGGTTTATAATTTGACCCGTTCTTTCTGTGTGTATGAGTTGAAGAAGTGTGGTTTGAAGGCGGGTTTGGATTCCGGTGAGGTGGATCACATTATCCCGCCATAGATTCAGACCGAGTTCATGAACAGGGGTTTTATGGCTACTGGGGACATAAGTTCTATCCATGTACATTAATATGTCACGAATCATTTGGAGGGCTTTGTTGTGATCAGTCCATTTGTTGTTAAGTTCTTCCAAGAATGTTTCCCCATGGGTGTCTTGTATGGATTTTGACATGGAGGTTAGGTGGTGAGTCATGGTGGATACTAGTCCTGTGTAGAGTTTTTCCCCAAATTTGTGTAATACCATGTTGTATGCGTTTCTGAATTGGCATCAGGTTTTGACATCAGAAAACTTATTGGAGTATATGATCTAGAGTGTGAGAATCAGTAAGGAAAATTATGAAAAAGATAAAAGGTTATAAACAATGGATAGAGAATTCAATTGATGTATAGATTTGATATTCTTAAAAAATGGAGGACAATCAAAACAGTTGAACCCTAGCAAGATGACTATTGTTTCTGTTAATGTATTCGGTTTCTAGTAGATCATTATTCTAACACCATTAAAGCATTTATAATACATACTTACCTAGGAAGATTTATAGAGATGATTCTACTGGAAGCATTGAATAAAATGGAATGAGAAATCAAATGATGAACAAAACGAGACAACTTTCAGATTAGCATGTAATGATTCGGAAATTAACAGAGGAAACAAACCTGTAAAGCTCTTCGAAGCTAAGTCCACTGGCATTATGATTATAAATCTCATTGATGGCATGCTCGAGTAACCTCCATGTTTTATCAGCATACTTTGGATCAACAACAACTTTGTGCTTAAACGCCTCTATCTGAAAATTCCTCTTCTTGTGATTACTATTCATGTTAACGCGTTCGTAATCTCCAAACTTAAACCTCAAACTCGACAAACCCTTTATAAACAGCTGTTCAATCGATTAGAAAAATTAGACGTAGCGCATCAATCTACAGGTGTTTGGGATAGAATCTGGAGCTTAAAATAGAGATTTGGTGAGGGGATTGAATCTAAATTAAGGCGTTTTAGATAGGAAAGGCGATGAGAAGATGATTCGTTGTGTTTTAGGGTTTATGAAGGGAAGAATAAAGCGAGTGAAAGGTAAGATTGACAAGTACGTGAGACTCAAAATTGGGAAACAGCCATTGGAGGGCAAACACAAAACCCCGTAGCAAGGAAAATCTGTAGTATCGTTCCGATGGTTGCCTGCGATTTACTCTTGTCGGTGAAATTATAAAAAATGTCGCTATCAATAAAAATGAACGAGTATATTGCAGTTGCGCACAGCTGTTGCTTTTTTTTTTTGCATTTTAAAAATTGTAGTTTTTAATCATTTCACTAAAAAACAAATTATTTTGTGAAATTCTTATTATTTTATAAAAAAAAATAATAACACTTATTACATCCTAATAGCCTCATTAGACCGAGTTTTACAACACTTTTACATTTTAATAAAGTTTGAACATTGAATTGGATTAGAATTTAAATCAGTGTCAAGGTTAACATTCAACATGGTGGTAATGTCTCATGGGTAGATATATCCGAAATTCGATATTAAAATTTAAAAATATGATCCGGATTTTAAAATAAAATAAAATATGAAAAAAATAGTTTTTGGATAGATCCAACTTTTGTGTAACCTTAGCTCTGATTGTTCTAAATGCAACTCCGTGGGTTAATAGTGATAGCCCAAACTTATATACAAACATACCTTCCGGGTCCGGCCACTACTCCCACCAATGGCCCGTTTCATCGTGGATCCATCAAATAAGTAAAACATATAGACGATCTTACAATCTTCAAAATAATAATAATAATAATAATAATAATAATAATAATAATAATAATAATAATAATAATAAATAAAAATAAAACAAATTATTTTCAAATAATTGCGATTATAGGTTTTCAAGAAGTTGAAATTAGCCAAAAGATATAAATTAGACTATATGGTTTGCTTGGTTAGATCTCCAAAACTTTTTTTTTCCAACGGAATTATTATTAGTCATAGCTTTAAAAGAAACAAATCAGGACAAAAAAAAAAAACAAAACAAAACGATTAGAAGATGTTAAAGGGATTACAACACCAATCAACCCACTTACAATCGCCATAATTAGCCCTATATTTAACCAACTAAACATAATATTGAGAATGTTATACGCCAAGTTCATCGAAGATATTCACGTCTTATTGAAATTTTTGTCGTTCCTTGCTTTCTAACCATACCATAGGAAACCATAAATAATAGCAAGAAGGATTTTTCATGTTTTCGAACACCGACCCCAATGAGCAGTAAAAAGTATAAGCTCCCTAACTGAATTGAAGAGATGAAAAGAAATATTGCACCAGTTTAAAATCCATCTCAGAGTATCCATCATAAAGCAAAACCCTTTAAAATATGGTTTGTCTCTTGTCCACATGTCGCACATATGACAAGAAGTGTTCGAAACATGAATTCTTCTCCTCGCAAGGGTTGTCGACAAGGGAATTCTGTCTAACAAGCTCGCCAAACAAAACAAATAACTTTCAAGGGCACCACATGAATCCATATGGTAGGGTTACTCATTGGACGAGTCACCTTTGAATCAATCAAGACTCTAAGGTCATGCACGTAGAAGATCCCATCGGTGGGCAACTTTGAGAACAAAGAGTATGTGTCACTCGAAAGATGGACCGAAGAGACGATATCATTAAGATTATATAGCTCCATAGTTTCTAAAAGGGTCCATGTTAAACTTCTTCCAAGTCCACGTAGGGTTGCTTTGCGAAAGCCTCTCAAAGATGAAACATTTTTTTTTCCTTTTGTACAACTAAAAAAGAAAAGGGAATTTTGAAGCCATATACCCATTCTCGTACTAGTTGCCATACCATAACATAGTATTGGAACCATACCCAATACATAAACCAAAGATAAAATGCAACAAGATAACTAAATCCTCCAATTCTTGGAGAATCTTCACAATATCATACCAAATTCTAGAAAGGGTCTTCATACCCAACAACTTGAACGACTTCCTGGTCAGGTTATGAACGCCACAAACCACACGACTCCAAATGGCAGTAGGTTGTGTCTTGTATCTCCATAACCACTTAAAGAGATCCAATTCAAAGCAAACAGAGAGCCAACACCGAAGCCTCTAGATTATTTAGCACCAAGGACGATATCCCAAGCAACCCTACATATTTTGCCTTTTTCTTCACTGCCGCCCTAGAGAAATCTTATTCTAAGTTTTTCAAGATAATCTAGATTTAGGAGCCTTGAATAAATAGAGATAGTAAGTTGGAAGACTACCGAACACAACTTTTGTTAATATTAACCGACCTCCAAATGAAAGCATGTTAGCCTTCCACACATATAGTCTCTTTTGAACTCCCTCAATGATCAACCGCCAATTCTGTCTCAGCGACATATTAGCACCAAGCGGAACTCTTAGGTACTTAAAAGGAAAGGAAGTAGCATCACATCCAAAAATACATGCATAACTAGTGATTTCATTATCAGAGACACCGATCTCGTAAACCTAAGACTTGTGAAAGTTAACTTTTAATTCGGACGTAGCATGGAAACATCTAAGAACCCGGACCAGGTTTTCAAAGTTGGAACAAGTCCATTCTCCTACAAAGAGAGCATCATCAACAAAAATAAATGAGAAATCACAGGGCCCTCCTTTGGAATCTTGACATCTTGGAAAAGCGACAATTGACAAGCGGATTTCATGGCAACATTGAGACCCTCCATTACAATAATAAACAAGAATTTGGAGAGATGGTCTCCTTGTTTTACACCTTTGGTAATGGGTAATTCTTTAGTTTCGGATCCATTTATCAATATCGAGGTTGTAGAAGAGGATAAACAACCTTTTATCTAGAAAATCCATTTCTCACAAATCCCATTTGAGACATGATCAAAACCAAGTAATTCCAATTAAGTGAATCAAAAGCATTTTTGAAGTCGTCCTTGAATAAAAATGTCTTATTCTTACACTTCTTAGCCAACGTGCACACTTCATTCAAGATCACGGGACCATCAAGGATATTTCGACCTTTGATAAAGGTAGTTTAAACTTCATCAACCACCGAGTCAACGGAAGCAAGGGCTTTGACAATAATTGTATACATGCATCGAATGAGGCTAATATGAAGGAACAACAAAGACCGTAGAGTGGAAAGTTTCATTTTCTATTTTGAACAACAAAGACCGTAGAGTGGAATGTTTTTCACATTTACAATGCACTATGACATGTCAAATATACAAAAAGAAAAAAATCATGATCTTAGAGAGGCTACAACATTTAACATAAAGAGGGGGGGTAATCAAAACTATTCATATTATAAAATTTAATCTGTCAAATGTAAATGCAGATGGAAGAAGATAAAGAGAGAAAATGAGTGCTTCTGAAAGTTAGAGTGATTGATTGCTTATATAGAGACCTCGCCACAAACTAATTGATGTGACTTTTTGTGGTTGCCACAAACTAATTGATGTGACCTTTTGGTGGTGACCAAAGATTGTGAGATTAGGGTTTTAGTTTTTTATGATTGGGGCTAACTTTTTATTAAAATATTTGTGAGGTTTTATAAAAGTTTTAATAGAATAGAAAATGGTTAGGATTTGTAGTAATTTTGGATTAGAAGATATTTTTTAATTATTTAATCTAATGTTAATTAGGATTTGTTAAGTATTTATTTGAAGATTTTATTATTTTGATAGGTTTTTCGTCATTCATGCAATCAACTTATCAAATGGTCCCTTTGATTCATGAGATAAAAAATATGTAGCAAGGTACAATTTTTTGAGTTGTGAATGTTAGATAGTTAAGCTTGTTTACATATACAAAATTAATATCTTAAATTTAATATATAGATTTTATTTAGGGATGCAATGGTACCACTGTTGCCCTAGTTAGCACCGTTGTTGGTGATAATAGACTAGGTTTTACTTATAATCTTGTAATCCAATTTGTGGGAATATTTGTTACTCAAAGCTTTGCTTTTTCTTTTGTCTTGTGTATATATATTTTTATGGCAGAACAATATTATACTAGAATGAAACAAAATTACAAAGATGAAATAACAATATTCAGGTTTTCCACCAGTTAACAACAATATGACTCAAACAAAATGCTCTTTTGAGATCTATAGCTCCAAAAATATTGTTGTTTTGAAAATACCATATTAACCATATTTATTTTAATACAGTTGCATCAAAACATTGTCTTTGTTGAACATTGATCAACACATTATATCCTTAAGAAAGCCATTAACTGATCCTCCTTATAGGTGAATTTTATGACTTGTATTACAATCAAATGAAGCAAAAGAGGAAAACAACATATAATTCCCAACGCAAATGTATCACAAGTTTTAGGTAAGCACTTTTACCTTGTTGACCTTGACAAAGTTGGACACATTGTTTTAAGCATATAAGTATTGTCGGTCACAAGTCACCCAACCTAAATGATGAAAAATCACGCCTCAATTTCCCCTCCCCTTTTGTCATTTCAACATATTATCGATCACCAACATCAAGATTGGAAATAGTTTCTAATAATTCAAAAACATGTTCACACATTCGATGAATAATTGAATATGCAATACATGACATAAATATAACTTACACAAAGCAAAAAGAGAGACAGAACCTGATCAAGAAAAAATAATCACCTATGAAAAAACTCCTCGCCCATAGGACGGCTACTAGAAACAACCTGATGGCGGCTACCTCCCAAAGAGCACATTTAGTTAAAAAATATTTTACTTCAAAAACATTGTATTTGTTGAACATTGATCACTACACTATTTACTTAAGAAAATCTTTGTCGAGCATTGTTGATCATATAATATTGGATATAGTTTATTAGTTGGCAATAGTTTATCTAGATTACTTTATTAGCTGTTATTAGCTGTCATTAGTTTATTATTTATTTATCTCTTTGTAACCTATATAAAGTCATTTTTTGGCGTATTGAATAAAGAAGTGCATTATTCCAATTATGTATTATTGTTTTTTAGATGGTATCAGAGCGGTTGTTTACAACCCTAAATCATACCTGCTTCCGTTAAAACATGACGGGAGAACCAAAAGACAAAGACAAGAATGGAGATGGATCCAACAGCGGGTTCGATCACAACTCTCCCTTTTTTCTTCATCCATCCGACATACCGAAATAGCTTCCTGTCAATGAAGTACTTACCGATGCAAACTATTCTGATTGGAGGCAGGAGATGGAGAATTTCCTGTTTGCCAAAAATAAATTTGAATTCGTTGATGGTACAATTCAGAAACTAGAAAAGGGAACGAAAGAATACATGCCTTGGATGCGATGTGACGCTATGATCAAGGGCTGGCTCACCACTGCAATGGAGAAGGGCATACGCGATAGTGTGAAATATGCTAACACGGCTGCACAAATCTGGAACGACCTTCATGAATGTTTTGGAAAAGAGAGTTCGCCAAGAGCATATGAGTTGAAACAGAAGATTGTAGCTACACGTCAAGATGGTAACTCTGTTTCAGTTTATTACACAAAATTACGTACACTGTGGGATGAAATATCCTCAATTCTCCCTTTTCCAAAATGTTCCTGTAAAGATTGCTCCTGTGAAATTGGTAAACAATTAGTTGAATTCCAAGAAAAGGAACGTTTGTATCAATTTCTAATGGGTTTAGATTCACAATTTTCGGTAATTAAAACACAGATTCTGGCAACAAAACCCATCCCGTCGATGGGGGTGGTGTATCACCTAGTCGCCGAGGATGAAAGACAGAGGGCTCTATCTGATGACAAGAAAACTCCACCTGAACCGGCTGCGTTCAAGACTTTTCAGAAGGGAGGTGACCCTAAACCGATGAATAAAGAAACGAATCCTAAATGGGCAAACAAGGAAGTGAAAGATAAAAGGGACGAATATTGTACCTTCTGCAACAAGAGTGTTCACAAGCGAGATGGTTGTTTCAGATTGGTGGGATACCCGGATTGGTGGCCTGGTAAGAAAACAACAGACAAACCCAAAACCATGGTGGCTCATACAGGAATAGAAGAAAGTCCAATACATGAGTTAACTAAAGAACAGTACCAAATGTTCGTGAAACATTTCAGTTCCTCAAAGGTTGATGATGAGACAATTCGAAGTGCTAACATGGCTGGTAAGGATGACTGGGTTGTTGATTCAGGTTGTACGGAACACATTACTCACACTCCTCAATTACTTACAAACAAAATTGCTACTCCCTTTGAACCACCTGTCTTTGTACCTAATGGGGACTCTATACCTGTTAAAGAAAAGGGAGACTGTATCCTCCCAGGGGAGTAAAAATTAGTGGGGTTTTATGTGTCCCAGATTTCAAGTGCAATCTCCTCTCTGTTAGTCGTATTAGCAATGATTTACAACGTGCTGTAACTTTTTTCCCTGATTTTTGTGTTATGCAGAAGCTCAACACAGGGAACTTGATTGGTGCGGGTAGACGCCAAGGGGGACTTTACCGGATGGGGATGACTCAAGACAGAAGAGCCATGACAACCATGACGGACACTTGGCACAGAAGGTTAGGCCATGCCTCAAAAGAAAAGATTGCAAGAATTGATTTTCTTAAGAACAATTCAGTTAGTTTGAGTGAAAAGATTTGTGATTCTTGTGCTAAGGCTAAATTAGTCAGAACACCTTTTCCTATTAGTTGTAATAAAATCAATCATATTTTTGAGCTAGTTCATTGTGACATTTGGGGAGGTTACAGAATACCTTCATACACGAATGCAAATTATTTTCTTACTTTAGTAGATGACTACAGTCAGACTGTTTGGGTTTTTCTTATTAAGCACAAGAATGATGCTAATGCATGCTTGATTAATTTTCATAAAATGGTGAAAGTCCAGTTTGATAAAAACATTAAAAGGTTTCGTTGTGACAATGGAGGTGAGTTCACTTCCAACTTTATGCGCGAATTTTACAACAAAGAAGGTATTCTACTTGAAACTACTTGCCCACACACACCACAACAAAATGGTGTTGTGGAGAGAAAACACCGACATTTATTGGAAACAGCTTGGGCAATTAGGTTCCAAGCAAATGTTTCAAAGAAATTTTGGAGTGAGTGCATTCTTACAGCTGCTTATATAATTAATAGGTTACCTTCAAAAACTATCAAAAATAAGACACCTTACGAAATTATTTGGAATACAAAACCCCCATATGACCACATGAAAGTGTTTGGCTGTCTTGCTTATCATAAAAATACAAATACAAAGGGGGATAAATTTGAGCAAAGAGGAAAACCAGGGGTATTTATGGGATATCCACAGGGTACAAAAGGGTACAAAATTTATGATATAGAGTCCAAGAAAATAATAGTTAGTCGGGATGTGATTTTTGATGAAAACAAATTTCCATTCCAAAACATTCATTCGGGACCTCAGCTAGAAATTGGCGAGCCAACTAGAATATTGAATGATCTTTGTGAGCTTATACACACTGATGAACCTGAATTAAATTTGAGCCAAGAAAGGGGAATTAATATAGACTCGGCTACTCAAGATCAAAGTGCATCAGATCATGGGAGTCCAAATGCAACAGGCTCATCAGTTCCGACCAGCACAGTCCCCTCGAGTCCACCTGCAATAATCAATCAGAACCCATCTGAAGGCCCAGAACAGCATGAAAGCATGAGCCCAATTATCGAAAACTTGCAAAATGAGTTTGAGACTCCAGCCAAGTCCATACGAACTCGAGTGCAACCCCAAAGATTTAAAGATTTTCTCGTGAATCTTCCCCCTTCGGTTAGTCACCAACAACCCGACACCAATCAAGAATCCTCCACGGTACATCCTATATCAAAATTTATTTCTTATAAAAATTTCTCTAACAAACATAGATGTTTCCTTGCGGCCATTACTTCAAACAATGAGTTTGTTTCCTTTTCTCAAGCTGCTAAAGATCCTCGATGGCGTGATGCTATGAAGACTGAAATAAAAGCACTTACATCCAATAATACTTGGGAATTGGTGGAACTACCAAAAGGAAAAAGGGAGATTGATTGCAAGTGGGTTTACAAGATCAAATTCAATCCTGACGGGACCGTGGAAAGGTACAAAGCGCGGCTAGTTGCAAAAGGGTTCACACAAATGGAGGGAATCGACTATCATGACACTTTTGCTCCGGTAGCAAAACTCGTAACTGCTCGTACTCTCTTGGCTGTTGTGACTAAGAAAGATTGGTTCATTCATCAGCTTGATGTGAACAATGCTTTCTTGCATGGCGATTTGGACGAGGAGGTCTATATGAAGCTTCCGCAAGGGTTTGCTACAGAAAATGACACTCGTGTATGCTGTCTCAAAAGGTCTCTTTACGGGCTTAAACAGGCTTCACGAAATTGGTATCACAAATTCATGGTTTTTTTGTTAAGTAATGGGTTCTCTCAGTCAAAAGCCGACCATTCTTTGTTCATTTGGGACAAAAATGGTACTTACATTGCTATCCTCATTTATGTGGATGATGTTATAATTACCGGAAACAATATTGAACGAATTCAGCAAATTAAGGCTCAATTAGATAATGCTTTCAGTATCAAAGATTTGGGCCAATAAAAGTATTTCCTTGGCATAGAAGTTGCTAAGACTGAAAATGGGCTCGTTTTGAGCCAAAGGAAGTATGTGCTCGATATTCTTCAAGATAGTGGCATGCTTGGTTGCAAACCAAGCAAATTTCCTATTGAACAGAATGTGAAGCTTGACCGGGGTGAGAATGAAGAAAAGGTTGATTCAAGACAATATAGATGGCTTGTAGGTAGGTTGTTATATCTTCAAGCTACGAGACCGGATATCACTTATTCGGTGAATATTCTAAGTCAATTTGTTGCTGATCCAAGACGCAACCATTTGGATGCTTTACATCGAGTCCTACGCTACTTAAAAGGTACTGTTGGACAGGGAGTGCTCTTCCCTAAAGCTGGACATCCACATTTGACGGCCTTTTGCGACTCTGATTGGCTTGGTTGTCCTTACACAAGGCGCTCCCATACCGGTTATCTCATTATGCTTGGCGGAGCTCCTATTTCATGGAAAACGAAGAAGCAGTCACTGGTTTCACGGTCATCTGTAGAGGCAGAATATCGAGCTATGGCATCTACAGTTAGTGAAATACTTTGGATTCGTTGGCTTTTAAAGGATTTACAAGTTCACATTACATCTCCTACATATTTGTTTTGTGACAATCAGGCAGCCCGACACATTGCCAACAACCCTGTGTTTCATGAAAGGACGAAACATGTTGAGATGGACTGTTTCTTTGTCCGTGAGCGTGTTCTTTCTAAGGAAATAATGCCTTTAAAGATTGATAGCAAATTACAAGTTGTTGATTTACTCACTAAAGGCCTTGGTTCAGATCAATTTTACTTTTTACTTGACAAGATGGGCGTTATTGACTTGCATGCTCCATCTTGAGGGGGAGTATTGGATATAGTTTATTAGCTGTCAATAGTTTATCTAGATTACTTTATTAGCTGTTATTAGCTGTCATTAGTTTATTATTTATTTATCTCTTTGTAACCTATATAAAGTCATTTTTGGCGTATTGAATAAAGAAGTGCATTATTCCAATTATGTATTATTGTTTTTTAGATATAATCTGCCTAAGGTTGTGTTTCATTAAACTCGAATATGACGAGGAACAATATTAACTAATACTAATAAGTGCCGTATGATGAAAGATTAAGCGTTCTAAATATAGTTATTCACTACAAAGATAATATAGAGTGAACTTATATTTCAAGATAACCATATTATTCTGGATTCAATAAAACTACTGCTTATTCCACTAAAAAGTTTGAGATATGGGAAAGGAATATTTTGACTTATAAATTACACTATCCTTTCTCACTGATCAACAAAATTTGTTACACAAAATTTTCAGAATTATGAACTACTAACCTACTTTTTTTTTTGTAATAATGAACTACATTGATTTCTCAAGTCCATGCATATTACAAAAAGAAAAAGAAATAACACTAATATTAAGTTTTGACAGTTTTCTCGCATTATTGTTTTCATATGTGAAAGTTACGTGACCTATTTGAGAGAGATAATGATGTTAGGGATTTGGAATGACTCCGATAGTGGTTGTGGTGTTGTTCAATTTGACACTTGATATGATGGTGATTCATATTTTCAGAATAATGTTGTCAAGTCAGATCAATGCATTCATATCGACATATACTTTTCAAACATCTAAGCTCTTAGAACATGTTTTTAAAGATCTCTTAAGACCAGGATCGTAATAAGCGTCTGATATTTTAGATGAATCTATGTTCAAAGCTGATGTGAAGATTAAAGGAGTAGACTTGTCTGATGAAGAAGACCCGTTGGAATAACAGGTACGATGATGTATTGATCAAGAAAAAAAATCCTCATGTAAGTTTAGTTAATCCATAATCTCCGGTTGATGGTATATATTCACAAACATACTAGAAACCACGAACCCTCTATGCACAGATCATGGTTTGCATTTACAATGGGATATGACACAATCTTTTGCATAGGAAATGAAGATGTTAATAAATAATACTTGTGAAAGAAACCAATGATTCATTATTTTGCAGTAATAAGTTACATGGGAAACAACACATCATAAATAACCCTTACAAAAAGCACAAAAAGCAAGAGTTATTATGGAGACCGTGCTAAATTTTAAATAACTGTAAATCTAAATTCAAAAGGTAAGCTTTTTCATTTTATAATCCTAAACAAGAATGTTTATAAAAGGTCGTTCAGTTTCTTCTTCTTCTTCTAAATGGCTTCATCATTGTTTGGATCAAGCAACCAAAGAGGGACGAGGTTGATACGGATTGGTGAAACATAAAGCTATCATTGTGATGTCAACACTCTATTACCCTACAGACTCCCTTGAACAACGGAATAAGGTTTTTCAGATTTCAAAATTTAAAGTTTTGTGTAACTAATATCTTTGTATGAACTGTAATGGACTCATATTTTACATTGTATTTATATAATACATGAGAAAATACTGACAATATTTTAGATAGATAGACAAAGAACTAACTTTACAAAACTACAAATATTTTCTTGTTAAATTCATAAAAAAATTGAAATATATATAACAGAAATTGAAGGATAGTTGGAATTCAAGATGAAGCACAAAAACCATAGTTTGAAATTAAAAGATAAAAAACAATTGGATATAAGTTGATGAAGAACTTTATTTTGAAGTATAAAAACATGAGTTTTCAAATATTATATTACTTAGTGGTTTTCACAATTTCACAATGTTAACTGTGATATTTATTTTATTTGTGAAACTATTAGTGACGATTGTCATAATTAAATGATTTTTGGAAAATTTATCATCTTAATAAATAATACTAGAGAGAAAATAGTAATCAAACATGACCAAGATTTCATTATAATAGAAAACGAACTGTTACATTACAAATGATAAAACAAATCGACAATTTATACAAATAGGTTATAAAAAACGCAAACTCTTAGGAGGTGAAAAGTGGAAACACTTGGGAGGCATTGAGCCTAGGGGGAGTGGTCACACCCACCCCACCGAAAAAAGTGCTGCCACATGTGCGTCACGTCAGCTTCACACCCAACCCACCATCAACCCACTACACATAGGAAATGGTCATCACTCCACAATATATATTTTTTATGTTAAACTAAATAAAAAACCTAATTAATAAAAACATAGAAAATAATAATAATAATAATAATAATAATAATAATAATAATAATAATATAAAAGTCTAGGGTGAAATTTGTAACTTTTATAACCACTTTTGAGAAAAAATTAGGAAAAAATTTGTTCCGCTTTTGATCCAAACTCCAGGGACCAAAGTTGACAATTGTTGAAAAGTGTGTCTTCTTCCTTGGTGATTAAACACCTGCAACATAAATTGTAAAGATTTTTATTTTATTTTCCTATTGCTTCCAACGACTAAAATTGAGTCAACCAATCAAAGCCTTCGTCTTCATCCGTCTTCCGGCTCACGTCACACACAAACCACCCATTCCTGGGGCGGTGTTCACGCGTGGGGAGGTGCGCCACCTCAGCCCAAGACGCGTGAAGAAGCCCCATACCGGTTAGCCTGATGCACTAAATACACAAGTCTTTCCACCATCTACTAGAGATCACTTTTTACATATATTTTTAACATTTTTAATGCATTGGTGTAAACGGTGTCTTGATCATTCTATACTAAAGACTAGAAAATCATAAATATTATTTGTGCATCTTTTCTCAGTGCTAACATGCTCCAATACGAAGAGTCAAATGCTTAGTCATTGAGTATACTTTTAAATCAACGGTGTGAGTTTTCTATTGATGATAATTCAAACTAAGATTACTGATACATTAATTTTCGTAAACTATTTGTTTGCCTTCTCTTGCCGGAACAATAAATTATAGCGAGTTATTTACCAAAATAATCAAGGATTGCCCACAAGTATTTTAAGTTGTTTGTTTGTATTCTCTACAACTAAATTTAAACAATACAAAACAACATTATTTATGATTTAGCGAAACCGAAGAGATGTATATTATGTAAAACAAAGATAAATTATCAATTTATTTGCATATAATGATGATATATCACTACAAGAAAATTTCAATTTAGCTACGGAAAATTTTTGTAGCAAAAGACTGAAATTCCGTAGCTAAACTTAAATAACTACGGAATTTGCTACGTAATTTATCAATTAGACTCCGTAGCTTTATTTCTTGTAGAAAACTGTTTAACTACGAAATTTTATTTCCATAGCAATTTTGCTATGACAATTTTTACAACATCTATTTCGTTGCATTTGAATTCCATAGTGAATTCCGTAACTATTTTTCCATAGCTTTTTGTTCCGTAGCAAATTCATAACCTTTTGTTCCGTAGCAAATTCCGTAACTACTTGTTATGTAGCAAATTCCGTAGCCATATGTTCCGTAGCCATATGTTCCGTAGCAAATTCCGTAACTACTTGTTCCGTAACAAATTTCGTAGCCATATGTTCTGTAGCAAATTCCGTATCCATCAGTTCCGTAGCAAATTCCGTAACTACTTGTTCCGTAACAAATTCCGTAGTCATCTGTTTTGTAGAAAATTTCGTAGCCATTTGTTCAACAATAATTTGATCCGCAACAATAGGTTCCAAAGCAAATTCAGTATGATAAAAATATTCAACAAAATCCAATTTTCCAGTTATAATATTCATAGAAATATATAAAACTGTTTTTAAATATAAATTTAATAGTTACATCAAATTTATAGATATATTATCACGTCAAAATTCTTCTACAAGGTTGTCTAATCATCAAAACTGAATATTAATTACAAATACAGTCAAACAGTTTAGATTTGAACCGCCACGTACACACAAACAACCACATATGCTCAACCAAAATGGCAAAACCTGCAAAATCAAATTTACAATCAACTTGATTAAAATTCAGTATGTTGTATGAAATCCCAATTTGTTTTGCTTTGAGGGTTTCCCTAGTTTTTGACCAACTAGAAATATAAAATTTGAAATGTATAAAATTGTTGAAGATAGAAATCATTAGTGTGCATCCTACTAGACATCTTCCATAATGAAAACTGAATAGATATAAGTACAAATGACTTATCTTTGCCATTGCTTCTAGGAGACCATTGTGATGCAATGAAAACTGCATAAATGATGGTTGAGTCCAGATAAAAGTAAACAAAATACCTGTAACATTACCAACAACCATCAATTCAAGTAAAAAAAAATCTTTCATCAATAGTTGAAATCACAAATTTTATACCTACATCAAAAAGACTACAAATATTTTGCTTTCATACACATACACATGAATAAATGTTTTTACCTTCAAATAATAGTAAAAATTTACAACATATGAATTAGATTATAAATCTTAACCTCAACAAATAGTAAAATATATAAGATACAAATTAGATTGCAAATCAATGAACCATAACCACAAAATAAATGAATAATAG
Organism: Lactuca sativa; assembly: GCF_002870075.4. NCBI lineage: Eukaryota > Viridiplantae > Streptophyta > Magnoliopsida > Asterales > Asteraceae > Lactuca > Lactuca sativa. The sequence continues at coordinate 72,558,353 of NC_056625.2, read as the reverse complement.
TAAAAGCAAATATAAAATACATTTAACTGGGAGTATGATTTTGTAAATATTATCATAACCTCAAATAATAGTAAAAAAATAAGATACCAATTAGATTATAAATAAAAAAAATAATGAAACTCACAATATCTTATTGAGAGAAATCAAAGTTCTTGATTGCATCTGTTCCAGCAATAACTACCTGTTAATCATTAAAGAAAAAGAGAACATAAATAAGAATATTCAAACATTAATAGATGTTGACATGGTTAACAAAATCAATAGATTCAAAATCTTTTCCATCAATGAGAATATCCAATATCATAAACATTAATTATAGGTTTAATCAACTATTGCAACTAGAAGAACATGGCTTAATCTAAAAAATCAATCAGGTATACCTTGTCTTATGGGAGGATGGAGGCACCATGTTTTGTTCTAAATATATGTTCTTGGATTGCTTTTTGAATCCTACATATTATCAATAAAAAATATTATTATTACTACTATAATTATCATTAAAGGAGAGATTGTAATAAGCATAAAATTGTAAGCTAGGCTCTCCCTTCACCTTGTATAAGAGGAAGCAACTTAGCATTGTCAATTGTAAAACGATTAAAACAAGAGCCCATTAACAAATGCCATCACCCCAAACTAATTATGCAACTTATAAATGATTAAATGATAAATACAACTGAAAAGTGTACCAAATGTTTTCTTCCTGTAAGGCTTTTTCACTAGTGTTACTACAACTGAGTTCTCTCAATCAGACAATTCTGCTTCATAATTAACATCAGCATCAGAGCTTACATCTTCTACAGACATCATCTGCTTTCGACTTCTTTTACCATTTTCCATAGAATTAAACTCTTCAACTTTGTGAACTTCATATCTGTCTTTTAACAACTCCTCACAATAATTTGATCTTTTTGGTTCTTGTATTTCCTCTTTCTCTTTTGATGCCTCATCAATGTACTCAAAACTTGCCACCTAATCATATTGATATACATAATAAATATTAAAAAGTTCAAATCTTTAGTGTAGAGGTCAATAATGTCGATTTATAGTGCGGAAAATGAAAACCTTAAATGCTTTCAAAAAGGCATCTTCTTATGCATCATCCATTGCAACATTTTCTTCTTCAATGTAATCACGGTTAATCAATCTATCAAAGTGTCAACGGTTAAAAATGTTAAAAGAAGATATAAAAAACCATTTAGAATTATTTCTTTTTTATTTAACAAGCTTAATCGGAACAACTATAAATATAGATCAGTAAATATCTTGCATTATTTACCTATCTATTGCAGCATCATCGTATTGGATTTGTCTTGATTTCATAGCATCATCATTCTTATCAGCAAATAATTCCTTTGATCCATACGTGATAATGTCATCCAACTTTTCTTACATTGTAATAAATCATAACCAGATTACATAACAACTTCTTAATCAATGTAATATATTTTGTCTACATGCATATGAACATCAAATTATTATAAACATGTACCTGATTGATGTTTTTATTTTAAGCCTCCCAACAACCAAATGCTCCAACACCATCTTCTTCTTGGTCATCCTCATCATCCTTCTTAAATTGCTCCTCTTTTTATAAGTCTAAAATATTATAACATGAAAATGGCAGTTATCAGAATTTACAGAAACACCCTTATGTTAACCAGCCAAAACACAACATGGTCTCCTATGATAATTTCTAACCTTATTTTTCTGTCCAAGACGATGAGCTCTAGCCATTGCTAGTTGCAGATCAGCATGTGGATTGCAATCACTATTATAAAAATATATCAAGATAGAAACATGCAACTACAACAACAAATAACTACTAAAAAATTACAACTTCACCTGTCATAAATAAACAGGCTAACCTAACTTTGAATAAGAGTAAACCCCCACCCACACCACATAATCTACACACAACTTGCATCTCGTTTTGATGACAATCAATGAAACTCAAGTATACTATATGTTAAAAAAATCATCCAAGTCTTAAAACTCCAACTCAACAGTTTATTGTACTGCACATTAACATTCATAAGTATAATGCATTAGACAATAATATTATGTCCATTAATTGTAGTTTTTAACAACTTTTGGTGATAGAGTTAAACTGATCAAATCAATGAAATTATCATATTCAACTGTAGTTTAACAAATTCATAAAATTCATAAAAAAATGTGAAATTATCGACTAATAAATACAATATTAATGCTAAAGTCTCCGCTAAATCAACAAACATTGTAAAATTGATCAAATCAGATAATTTAGGTGGGGATAATTCAACTTATGACCTAAGATTTATGGTATCCAATTCTCAAAGAGGGAATCAATCATTTTAATTAACCCATAATTTAGAGTAATTGCAGAATCTAGATTGGCTGATTATGAAGAATTCAAAATGTAAACAACAAAAGAAATATCATAGAGGAGGTTGTTATGGAAAACCATAAGTCCTAAGTCCCTGAAATACTATGTTATCTATTCATGAAATGAAGCCACCAAAACCCGAATTTAACTCTCGATCAAGCTTATATGTATATAGATATCATAGAATCAAAGAGAAATAAAAGGATAATCAGATTCAAGTTAACTGGTGGTGAGAAACTACAGTTGATGTGCTTCTTCAAAGAATTAAAAGGATAATCAGATTCAACTGTATTTTAACAAATTCATAAAATTCATAAAAAATTGAAATTATACATAACAGAGAAGAATGTTACCTCGTATGGACGAAGAAGATCGAGAAAAATCTACCGATTGATGGAGCAGGCGGCGAACGACAAAGCAAACGAGAGTAAGAGGAGCTCCTTATAGAGTGAAGTCTGATCGATAATGGTGTAAGTGGAGATTGGGGGAAAATGAGGAATGAGGAATATGGAATTAGGTCAAAATAATGAGTAAAGAGAAAAAGTCCAGCCGAGAAAATAATCCAGACGTGATGGGGAGGCTGAGTAATGGTGGCAGGTTGAGAGAGGGAGAGATGCGATCGGCAGGACAGGTCATGAGATCGACAATCTTCTGCACTTTGATCGGGATAATTTGATCGATAATTTGACCTATTTGCCCTTACTGAGAGTACTTATTTCTCAATTTTCTGCAGTTTGAACCTTCTAATTGAATACTGCCCAATGGTACCTTCCAATTGAATATTGCATGTTTTTTTACCCTAGCAAGATATGCCCTTTACTTGTATTATTAGTAAATCAATAAGTGAAAGGATTTAATTTTAAACCATTATCGTACTGTGTGTTTTCTATTTTTTAAAATTAAAAAAAAATACAATTACAAATATTAAAAAAAAACATTAAGGATTTTTGAAGATTTTTCTTTTAATATCAACAAATAGAAATTTCTTTTATATTGACTTTTAATGTGAAAATATATTTGTTCAAATTTAAAATTGATTAGAATTTATTTTAGTAGTATAAATCTTTTTAATAAATATGTCAAAGTAGGAACAAACAGAATATGCTCAGAGTTAAAAATTATAAATACAAACATCAATATCATATATATTTGAGATCACTATAATCAATTATTAGTTACTATGATATAATTATATAAGGAAGATAGATAATTCTTGATTCACATGTTTACGTAATCATATAGAAAATACTTGAGGTTATCTTTTTTTTCTTTTTTTTTCTTTTTGTGTTTGTCGTTTTGTGCTATCAATAATTTTTTTTTTAGTTCTCGATAAAATTCAACCAATTGGAATGATTAACATGAAAAAAAGAATTATTGCATGATATTTAAATGAACATTGGTGTTTCTTGAATTTGTCCTATTTATGAATCAAATGAACATATGACATTTTGGTTTTGATATGTAGATATCCTCATTTAATCAAATAAAAAAATATTAATATTGAACATTTTTCATAGATACACATTAAATTTAATATTAAAAATATATCCATTTTTAAGAAACACGTTTACATTATAAAAACGAAATTTAATAATGAAAAAACTGCATCAAATTCATAGTGTCATGCATTTGGCCACATGGACTTAAAATTCAATAATGAAAAAATGCATCAAACACTCATACAACCATATTTGTATCAGATTACACCCTTATTCACATGATTCCCTTCCAGCCATTCCACCCCATTCATTTGCAGCCATTCAACCCATGTTCACATGATTACATTCCAGTCCTATATGATTCCATTCCAATCGAATCTAATAAGACAGAAAGATATATTGAATGGGACAACATTAAAACGAACACAAAAATTAAAAGGAATATCAATAACAGAAGCAGTATGAAGAAAACTCAAACTATTCATGTTTTTCTATTAGCTTCAATCTTGTTTTTCTTTTTAGTTATATAACATTTGTCATGAAAACTAATAATAATAATAATAATATGTTGCCTTATTGGACCACTTGGCACCTTGAAGATGAAAATTGAAGAAGAAACATGTAAGAATTAGATTTAAAAGTGCTTTTTAGAGAAAATACTAGTATATAATGTAATCTTATGTAATAAAATTTACTTTGTATGTTTCTTCCAGATGTCTGCGTGTAGGGGTGGCAATTGTTGACACGACACGAAAAAATACACGACATGAAACGAAATTGGGACGAAATTGAAATTCGAATTCGTGTTCGTGTCGTGTTGCTGTCAAGAGTAAAAAACACGATGTCGTGTCGTGTCGTGTTCGTGTTCAAAATTCAACACGAAATTGACACGATTTAACATTTATTTGTCGTGTTTTTCGTGTTTCTTGTGTTTTTCGTGTTATGTATGATTAAATATTAATTAAATAAACTAATTGTTATATTATGTTATCTTTGTCCTGTCGTTTTGTGTTTGTCGTTTTTTAATTGGTTCGTTTTCGTGGTAATTAAAAAAACACGACATCGTGTCGTGTCGTGCTCGTGTTACAAAAACATTGTCGTGTCGTGTCGTGTCAAACAGAAACATGACACGATGACCCGATTTGCCACCCCTATCTGTGTGTGATGGAGCCTTAACTACAGTTGCAAAAAATCAAACAAAATCATCAATTGGTTAGCAAAATATTCCAGTTTGGAGACATCACTAAATCAAAGAAGACCATTAAAGGTAGCAAAAAAATCATTCAGAGCAGCATATGACTTGCAGACCTGAGTTCACACACCTAATTACTAACAACGAAAAGGCAAGTTCACACACCTGAGTGAGTCAAAGTCTAGTTTAGCAAGCAAATATTAAAACAAACCATTGATGGGATGTCAAACCCACCAAGCAAATTACACCCTTTGATTGCTAAATAAACGTAATATAATGGTAAAAAAGGGTATCGATCCTCGGGGAAATGGTTGTATTCAATCACCAATGCAATTCAATAGAACTAATGAAATTAAACTAATTAACTACAATTAAACTAAAAGGGGGGGGGGGGGGGTTGATTACTTGACAACTAAAATACTTGAATAACTAAAAACCTTGCAATTAAGCAAGTTGATGAGATGCTCACAGGTTGGAAATAATTGGTTAACTAAGGCAATTCAACACAATGAACATTTGTGTGTTTATCATTAGGATCTAATACAAAGCTTATCCTTCATCCCAAATTGGTTATAGCAATCATGAAGCATAATATGCCAAGATTCCTCATAGGTAGTATGGAGGTTGGGGAAGCCCACAACACACCTTCTTAATTAAGATCAAGGGTCAAATGAAGCAATTAATCCCAAGAAATCAATTAGCCATAAGAATAAAGGAATCCCCAATTCCTAGAGGATGTCAAATGCTTACACATCCATAAAGGAGTTATGATTCATAAACTAGAGATGATTTCTACCATCATAAAGCCTTTGTTCTAGATAAATTCGATGATCCAATTCAAAATCAATGAAATAAATCAACCATCGCTCAATCAAATACTAAGCTCATGATCAAAGCATCAATTAAGCATAAGATTGCAAACTAGAATCATAAACATGGAATAAATTGATAATCAACATAAATCCTTCAAAACCCACAAACATTCATTGGTTTTCAGCCAAAGTCAACCAAATAAGAGTATTAGCCACTCATGACAACAAAGTAACAAGAACAATAATCTAATTGCATAAAGAAACTACCTAAGATTTGGAAATATGAAAGGAAATGGTTTCTAGCTCCCAAAATCGCCTCTTGCAGGTCTCAAATGGAGGAAAAATGTGAATAAGCCTCTAGATCTGATCCCTAAGAGTTATGGTGAGCCAAATGACCAAAATGCCCAAACTGGGCAGTTGTGCGGGTACCCACGCGACGAAAATTCCACCCGCGCAAATGTTGCTTTGTTGCCATTGGTCTACCAAGCCACTCCACCCTTCCACTACCAAAGATTCCTTTGGTCCCCCCCTTGTCCATGTAATTTGAAATGCACCAATCATCATTTAGCCACCAAATGGATGCTCCAAGCCCAAAATTAGAAATTTATGATCCATCTTCACAAGCCCAAATAATCCAAGCCAATAACTTTCAAAGCCCAATTCTTCTTCTTTGATTCCGCCAAGCCCAATAATGCCTCGGGAGCCCACTAAGCCCGTCTCCAATCAACCCGCAACCGCAACAAGCACCGAAAAACCTACAAAATATCTCATGCAACATAACAAGCACCCGGTATGATCCATAATAAAGAAAAATAAATAAATTACAATGCATTAATGATAAGAAGATCTAAAAATCTAAAATAAACTAATAAAAATAAGGAAATAAAATAAGCTATCAAATCACCCCAAGCTTAAACCTAACTTGTCCTCAAGTTATAACAAGACTAAAAATGAGCTCGGGATGAACTATCTAAAAAGGAAAAAAGAAAGATACCATAGAACTTGGTCAACATCAGTCAACATGGTCAGAATTAGTCCTTCAATGGACCCTACGCATCTTCAAAATGTTCCCCGCTTTAGAACCATAAACCACATTCTTAACCACTTGATGGGCGAATAGATCACGACTGGATGCAGTCACGGTGTGCAAGACAAAGGAAACTGTGATGTGCCCAGTGGGGGAACTTTAAATCACCAATGTAGACCATAGTGCACGAAGGAAAGGCGCCTCTTCACACACTATGATTCCTATATTTTTCAGGCCAAAGTGTATAATAACGAAATAGGGTTTTGCAGCACGACCTCCGGGCAAACATTCGGTTTCAGAGGCTTCTCCCTTGTACTGTCCTTTACAGTCTACCGTCTCATCGTCGGGGCCTTTTTCTCACCAAAAATCAAAAAATAAAATAAAATAATAAAAACTCTACTTAACCTAAATTTAAACCTAACAACCTAAATCTTCAATCTTGAACTTCTGTTATTGGATCTTCAATCACATTTTCTGCTTGACTTTTTTTTTTTTTGCAAACTAGATATATAACATAAGTCTTGAACTTGGAACCTTGTTCTTCTTTTTGTGTTGCTCTTTTTCTTCATTTTTCTTCTTGTTTTTGTTGCTTTTCTTGAATCATCTTTTAGAGGCTCTTATTGTCTTCACTTTTTCAAATTTCTTCAATTTTTTGTGTTGCTTCTTGGAAGGTCTAAGGAATTTCACCAAGTAACATAGGACTCCAATAGTGAAAATTGAGTGATAGATAGAGGCTGATATGAACACCTAATGATCATTGACAATGTGCCAAGATCAACTAAAAAGGGTGGGGAATGACTCAAAAATAGGTGTTACCGAAAAGACTTGGTCCCAAAAGATGTGAATTGGGGGACCCACTTCAAAGTTCATCAAGCACCTCAATGCAAGGTGTGATAAACAAAATCTATCTAACTATCTACTCTAGACCCCTAGAAAAATGATAACCTATCCTAAAAAGGTGCTGAGAATCTAACTAAGCAAGGCTCGGACAAGACTCGGGAGTACTAAGGGGTACTCCCTCCAAAACCAAGATGCGAGTCTTCAATATCTTCAATGTCTTCAAAATACCTTACTGGGCTAGTCTTTGCTCGCACACATTGGCATGACCAACCACATCCCTCCGCACCTAGACCCAATCAAGCTACTTGTATCTGACCCCCACACAAGCGGTCTCAAAGTGGTCCGTGAGGCTCAAAACGTGTCCCATTTATAAAATACAAGGAATTCCATATCAAGACCCGGGACCAATCTATGATTCAATACTTATGACTCGGCGTTATGGTACCTGTAGGGATAAGAAGACAAGAGAGAACAAAAATGCATGAACTTAAACTAGAATGCATCTAAAAAGTATGAAAATTAGAAAAGAAAGAAAGAAAATATGCAATATTTTTGAATTTTTTATGCAATTTTTATGAGTGACCTAAATGACTAACTCTAAATGCAACTATATACAACCTAAATGCAATAAAAATAAAAGATTAGATTACCTCACCCCAAGCTTAAAATTAAGCATTTTCCTCAATGCTTAGGATGAGAGTAAGGAAGGATCATACCGGGATCAAGGTGGAGGAGGCCCGCGAGGACGGTATGGAAGCAACACATGGGTCGCATAATGATGCTTGGATGGAGTTCTTGGCCGCCTAAATACACATGGATGAAAGCTTGGTCGCGCAAAGGACGCATATGAAATGGCTCGAAATTTTCTTACGAAATTACATATTTGCGCGGGTACCCTCGCAAACTTTACGCGGGTGGGGGGCAGCCGCGCGCACATGTCAGAATACATCCCATGTTGGGGTAATTTGGAACTCGGAATCTGCGCGGCTGGGGGTCAATCGCGCAACGGCTGCGCGGGCACCCGCGCGCAACAATCAGAGAGCACCCCATGTTGGTGTAATTTGGAACTCAGGACCTGCGCGGCTGGGGTCGGTCGCGCAAAGTCTGCGCAGGCACCCGCGCAAAAGTCAAATTTTTGGAATTTTTCAAACTTCACCAAAATCATTGGAAGACTTCTATATGCTTATTTTTAGGCCAACTTCAAGTTTAGAAACATCCAAAACTTCAAGCGGAGATTATTTATTCACAATGCATTTATTTAACGTCTTTGCCAAGACATAGTCCCGCTTCCGTCAACCTTCCTAAATCGGTGTTTCCATTGTTACGTTGTCGAATTCTCCCGTGTCAAAGCCTTCATAAAATAGTTTCAAATGGTGCCCATTCACTTTGAAGATTTGGTTTGTTTCCAAACTCTTGATTTCAACCACACTAGGATCAAACACTTTTATAACAATAAAAGGTCCATGTCATCGAGATCGCAATTTTCCCAGGAATAGCTTTAAGCGTGAATGATAAAGAAGAACTTTTTGACCCGGAATAAAGTGTTTTTGGGTTATGTGCTTGTCATGAAATGCCATTTTCTTCTCTTTGAACCTTTTGAACATTTTAATTATCTTCTTCTTGACCACTTCCATCATTGGAGGATCCAATCTTCTTTGAGGTTCCCTCTTAGGATTACAATCATATTCCATGATTACCTTGTTTGTGCATACATTAGGGCTTATCCTGTTTATTGGCTCAAGCACATCAACCCAATACAATGGAGAAATGTTACTAGGGTACCTCATTCCTTCAAAGATGTTGAAGTGAATGGTTTCTCCATCAAACTCCATAGTTATCTTTCCTTTATGGACATCAATGATTGTGTGAGCGGTATGCATGAAAGGTATTCGAAGGAGGATCATAGATGATTTGGAAGGAGTCTTCTCTTCAAGATCAATGACATAAAAATCCGCCGAAAAAACAAGTTGATTAACTTGTACTAACACATCCTCCAACACTCCTCTTGGAGACACACTTGACTTGTCTGCTAATTGAATGATTACTCCAGTTTCTTCCAAAGGTCCAACATTGAGAGATTGAAAAACCGAATATGGCATCACATTGATCGAGGCTCCAAGATCTAACATAGCACTTTCGACATGCAAATCACCAATGGTACAAGGGATAGAAAATATTCCCGGACCCTTGCATTTGGGAGGTAACTTCTTTTGGATAACTGCAGACACATTTGCATTGACTTGAATCTTTTCATTTGCCTTGAGTTTTCTCTTCTTGGTGCATAAATCCTTGAGGAATTTTGCATAACTTGGAATTTGCTTAATGGCATTCAATAGTGGAATGTTGATTTGGACCTTGCGAAAAGTTTCAAATAATTCATTTTCTTCCTCTATCTTCATGGAAAAGGCTAACCGGGAGGGGAAGGGAGGTGGTATGACCAATGGTTTGATGGGTTTGTTGGAAGAGTCGGGTTGATCAACGTTTGGCACAACCGGTTCCTTTGGGGGAGCTACAACTTTTGAAGGTTCAACCATGATGACTTCATCTTCTTCTTCTCTTGAAACTCTTTTAGGGTTGCTTTCTCCGAGTGTTTTCCCCCTTCTTAAAGTTATTGCACTCACATTGGGGTTCTTCTCGGTTTGAGATGGAAGTTTTCCCCTTTGTTCCATCTTGTTGAGAGCGGTGGCCAAGTCTCCGATTTGTGCTTGAATGTTTGAGAAGGTATGCTTGGTCTCTTGTTGAAACTGGCTTTGGCTTTGAGCAAGAGAAGTAACGAGTTCTTAAAGGCTCATTTGATGGTTACCACTTGATTGGCCTTGTTGTGGAGGTTGTTGGTAATTTGGAGAGTTATAAGAAGTTTGTGGATATGGAGGTTTTTGAGAGGGGTATTGTGGATGTTGAGGTCTCATCAAAAGATTTGGTGGATTTTGCTTTGGTGGATAAGGGTTGTTTTGGTTATTCCTCCAATTTGGGTTGAAATTGTTTTGAAATCCCATGGGTCTTGGTTGATCTTGATATCCGCCCATTGCATTCACATCTTCTGGTTCACTTCCAAGTGTGGGAAACTTATCCGTATAATGGCCCGTCATTGCACAAATACCACATACCATCAATTGTTGACCACTTCCCACCACCATTTGACTTAACACATTCGTCAAATCCAAGAGCTTTGATTCCAAGTGTTGAGTGTTGCTAACTTCACCAACCACTTGTGTAGAATTTCTCTTCATGTCATTTCGAGTCCCAAAATTCCTTTGATTTTGAGAAATGGTACCAAAAAGTAATCAGATCTCGTGAGGGGTTTTGTTGAAGATGTCACCACCACTTGAAGCATCAATCATCCTCCGATCTTTTTCATTCATACCCTCATAAAATTGTTGAAGAAGTAGTTGTTCGGGTATATTGTGTTGAGGACAACTTGTACACAAATTGTTGAAGCGCTCCCAAAAATCATGAAATGTTTCATTTTCCCCTTGACAAATCCCCAAAATGTCACTTCTTTGACTTGAAATGCGGGAGGTGGGATAGAATTTGCTATTGAAGGCCTTGAGTAACTCTTCCCATGTGTGAATAGATCCCGGTGGTAAGTTGAATAACCACTCTCTAGCTTTATATTCCAAGGTGAGCGGGAATGTGGTTAACTTGAAATCATCCAATGTCACATTGTCGGGCAACATGCTAACACATATCATGTGAAAGGACTTCAAATGCCTTTGAGGATCTTCTCTATCCAAACCATGGAACTTGGTAAGTTGATGTATGAAACTTGACTTCAATTCAATTCCTCGGCGGTTTGCGGGATAAACAATAGCAAGAGGTGTATCAACTCTTGAAGAGGATTGGATGGAAAGGGGTGATTGGGATATTGTTGCAAGTAATTGGGTGGTTGATGGTAAGGTGGATATGGGTATTGTTGGGGATTGTAGATTGGTGGTGGATAAGGTTGGTAGTTAGGGTATTGGTTGTAAGGAGGTTGTTATTGTGGGTACATTGGGTTTTGGTACATTTGAGGGTGTTGGTAATTGGGTTGATTTGGGTAATGTACTTGTTGAACTTGAAAAGCATTGTTTTGAGGTTGATTGTTTTGGTGGAAGTTTTGGTTTTGCGATTGTGGTGGTTGATAATTGGGTTGGTTTTGAGGATGGGCTTGATTCCAAGGTGGCATATCAATGAGAGGTTCTTGTGGTTGTTGTCTTGGTTGATGGGGTGGGGTATTAGCATCTTGATTGATTGGGTTTGCATTGGGATTGTGAGGTGGAATGTGATTCATGGCTATGTGGTTTTCAAACGGAATGTCTTCAAAGGAATGACCAACAATTGGAGAATTCGGCTCGGTATCGGTATCACTTGAAGAGGAAGAAACTTGAACTAGTTGTTGTTGCTTTGCTTGTTTGGCTAACTTTTTCAACCTTTTTGCTTCTCTTTCAATTTCCGGATTGTAGAGTAGTTCACCGGTTCTTGTAGACCTAGGCATAAATAATCAAATAACAACAACCAATGTCCGTGGCAACGACGCCAAAACTTGATGGGATGTCAAACCCACCAAGCAAATTACACCCTTTGATTGCTAAATAAACGTAATATAATGGTAAAAAGGGGTACCGATCCTCGGGGAAATGATTGTATTCAATCACCAATGCAATTCAATAGAACTAGTGAAATTAAACTAATTAACTACAATTAAACTAAAAGGGGGGGGGGGGTTTGATTACTTGTAAACTAAAATACTTGAATAACTAAAAACCTTGCAATTAAGCAAGTTGATGAGATGCTCAAAGGTTGGAAATAATTGGTTAGCTAAGGCAATTCAACACAATGAACATTTGTGTGTTTATCATTAGGATCTAATACAAAGCTTATCCTTCATCCCAAATTGGTTATAGCAATCATGAAGCATAATATGCCAAGATTCCTCATAGGTAGTATGGAGGTTGGGGAAGCCCACAACACACCTTCTTAATTAAGATCAAGGGTCAATTGAAGCAATTAATGCCAAGAAATCAATTAGCCATAAGAATGAAGGAATCCCCAATTCCTAGAGGATGTCAAATGCTTACACATCCATAAAGGAGTTATGATTCATAAACTAGAGATGATTTCTACCATCATAAAGCCTTTGTTCTAGATAAATTCAATGATCCAATTCAAAATCAATGAAATAAATCCACCATTGCGCAATCAAATACTAAGCTCATGATCAAAGCATCAGTTAAGCATAAGAATTGCAAACTAGAATCATAAACATGGAATAAATTGATAATCAACATAAATCCTTCAAAACCCACAAACATTCATTGGTTTTCAGCCAAAGTTAACCAAATAAGAGTATTAGCCACTCATGACAACAAAGTAACAAGAACAATAATCTAATTGCATAAAGAAACTACCTAAGATTTGGAAATATGAAAGGAAATGGTTTCTAGCTCCCAAAATCGCCTCTTGCAGGTCTCCAATGGAGGAAATACGTGAATGAGCCTCTAGATCTTATCCCTAAGAGTTATGGTGAGCCAAATGACCAAAATGCCCAAACTAGGCAGTTACGCGGGTACCCGCGCGGCGAAAATTCCACCCGCGCAAATGTTGCTGTGTTGCCATTGGTCCACCAAGCCACTCCACCCTTCCACTACCAAAGATTCCTTTGGTCCCCCCCCCCCCTTGTCCATGTAATTTGAAATGCACCAATCATCATTTAGCCACCAAATGGATGCTCCAAGCCCAAAATTAGAAATTTATGATCCATCTTCACAAGCCCAAATAATCCAAGCCAATAAATTTCAAAGCCCAATTCTTCTTCTTTGATTCCGCCATGCCCAATAATGCCTCGGGAGCCCACTAAGCCCGTCTCCAATCAACCCGCAACCGCAACAAGCACCGAAAAACCTACAAAATATCTCATGCAACATAACAAGCACCCGGTATGATCCATAATAAAGAAAAATAAATAAATTACAATGCATTAATGATAAGAAGATCTAAAAATCTAAAATAAACTAATAAAAATAAGGAAATAAAATAAGCTTTCAACCATCAAAAATACTTGGATAAAGAACCTACAATACTTGGGACATGAATGATTACAGTCACAAGAGATTTGAAAAGTCAAATACCGTTTCTAAGCTATATATATCCAATACGTGCATTTTTTTCATATGCTAGTAACCAACCACAACATTGTTTCTAAGCATAAGGGAAACCAAATATCATTTGAAAAGTTCTTCAATAGCTTCTCAGAATTCAAATTATCAAGGTCATCAATGTTGCAGAATTTGAATTTCATCTCTGATCAGTTAGAGCTCACTTCATCACTTGTTAGACATTGATCTTTCACATGTCCAATCAGTCAAGACTCAATCAAGAATCACTAATTCCCAAAGATATTACCATTCTGTACAATGCAGAGGCATTTGCCTCGACATAATCACTGATTCCGGAGTAGACTCATAGACTCATGGAAGAGGAATAGAATCAATGAAACCAATTTCACAGAAAGGCATTTAGAATCTTCAAATAAAATCTTCGTGAACAACAACAAACAAACAAACAACGACCTCCCACAGAATCTATGCAAAAAATACCATGATAGAACACATCAGCAAAAATACCTCTTGAAATCGGAATGTTGTGAGCAGCAACGACCGACATGATGGGTGGCTGAGCAACGGCGGCGGCATGTTGAGAGAGGAAGAGATGCAATCGGATCGGCGATGGGTTTGAACGGGATACCTCTAATTTGGGGATGAAGTATATTTGGGTTAAGTGGATTTACTAATTTGCCCTTAATAAAACATTGAAACATATGGCTCAAGTGCAATTCATTAAACCATTTTTTTACGTTATAAGAAAATTAGAAAATATATGTCATCAAAATCTAAAAATTACAGCTAAAATATTTATAATGTAGAAATTGTATTCTAATTAAATTTTCAAAATAATTAAAAATAATAATTTATTTTTGTTGTTGAGTTTTCAAAGATAATTGTGTATTTTCAGTATATTTTTTTCCAATAATCTTTTATATTTTGCTACGGAATCATATTTCGTAACTACTTTACTACAGAATTTTTCGTAGCCAAATACCTACGGATTTTGATTTCGTAGTTATTTTGTAAATTCACCTTTTTGTAACAAGTTTCATAATAGATTAGCTACACAATTTTACTTTGTAGCAAATTTTCCTAGCTAAATAACTACGGATCTCAATTCCATAGCTAACTAGCTACGTATTTTTATTTCGTAGCCAATTATGTAGCCAACTAGCTACATACATGAATTTTGTAACAAGTTTCGTAGAGAACTAACTACAACCAAAAAACTTGTAGCAATATTGATAGTAAACTAGCTACGAATTTTAATTCCGTAGCAACTATTCAAGATTTAGCTACGGAATGCAATTCCGTACCCAATTCGTTACAACCAACCATTTTGTAACATATTCCGTAGTAAAATAACTATGAATTTAAATCCCGTAACAACTTTACGTAGCTATTTAAGATTTAGCTACATAATGCAATTCCGTAACCATTTACGTAGCAAAATAGCTACGACAAGTCCTTCCGTAGCATATTCCGTAGTAAAATAGCAACGGATTTTAATTTCATAGTAACTTTTCATAGCTCTTTAGAATTTTTCTTGTACTGCATGTTATATTAAAATCTTCATGACTTTTCTGACAAACATTGTTTATGGAAGTTTTGGCAATATTTATTGTATTGTACTGGTTTTACTCCTTCCTCAACATCTAGTCACCTACTATATATTTAGAATTAACTGAGTACTTATTGAGCTCATTCAAGGGCTGATTTTGTAACCGATTGGACGTAAATATATTCGTAAAGAATAAATTGTGCTTACGAAAACATATGGAGGTTAATAAATAATAACCCGGGAATCTACATATTGCTAGCTTGCTTTAAATAGTTCGCAGTGTTAGTGATTGTTTTTAAGTTAATAAATTTTAGTGGTTATCGTGAAATGATATGAAGTATGAACCCGTTTTTACGGTCATTAAGGTGATATTTGTCATTAAGGTGATATTTTTGTGAATAAGTGGAACCAAATGATAAAAGAAACCCATGGAAGTATAGAAAATGTGTCGGAAGGTACCCACTACAAAATTTAATTATAAATTTGGTATCATTAATACCAAATTTTATGTAAAATGATTATTATGCATTTATACTATCGGGTTTATTTTACATTAAATTTTTTTTAATGAAAATAAATACATAATATACAGGCATTTTGGTAAATCAGACAACTTGTTTAAAATGTATTGTTCTAAATTTAAAATTTATAATCTGTTTAACATAAACTTGCATCGTACAACTTGTGCATCACAAACACTAGCATTATTCATATAATATTGGTGTGAAATTTCAACAATAATAATAGAAGTGTGAATATGACTAGACACTACATTTAACATGGTTGGTTCAATTATGCATGTAGAAATGTTGATTGTATGCTATGAGATGCGCAACACCATCTATTGAAAAGGTTGTTATTTCAAAGATGTTATATTGGTTTATTTAATTAATAGAGTTAGCTTTATAACTATGTTATGGTAGATTGTATATGTTATCCGATTTAATATATTTTGGGATTTACTTAATGTGTTATGTAAAATTGTAAATCATTTTAGGAATGGTGGATGGTATGACTTCGTCCATAGATTGGTTCCGGGAATTAAAAGGGACAAGTATGAGTCACTCCTATTTACATTTACATGATACGATGAAAGGTTGTCTATCGAACATATCATAATGTTACACGATGGAAGTTGTCCATTGTGTCTAATCTAACAAGACCAATTGGTGTGTTACCTTCTCTACTACACAACTTTTGTCTCTGTGAATCTAACATTCTATAAACATTATCCGTTTGATGATCAGGGGGTGAGACTCCATTGTATTTGCAGAGAACATGTTAATTTGCAAATGGATATTTGTTTATAATCACGTTATGGTTTTCTTTATGTTATTATTTGTTTGATAAGTAATACACTTATGAACACAGTTCATTCAACGCATCAGAGAAAAAACATACGATAGCTATTAGTGAGTGCCTAGCGAGATGCCAACAACTTTCATGTCGTAGTGACATGCTCATGGCTTCCTAAAATGACATTGTTCTTGCATCAACCAAGACATAATCCATTTGTGTTTGGCTTAGTCGGGTTTGGTGATTTGCTCACGAGATCCTCACAAGTTGCAATGTGGTGTACATAATTTCCACGACAATATTGTCGTGACCACATCGAAATTTGTGACCAAGGGGCCTTTAATAGATATGTTTGCTCATTTAAGAACCAATTCTTCCCATTTCTATCCAATGCCTATTTTGTTAAAGATATTTTTGATTTGGATCTTCATTCGTATACCTGTAAGTATTTGTAATTCATGTTTATTGATTACTATACATGTTACTATCTCTCCATGGATACATGGCCCAACTGTTGAACCTAATTATATGCCTGCATCTCAACTTTATTTGTTTGTTGTTTTCTTATTATTCCATGTACACTAAACGTTGTTATTGTTTGTTCACATACTATTTGTTTCCATATTCGTTTTGGGTTGTACTTGATTTTTAGGACCGGGTGTTTTAGATTTTGGTTGGTGGGTTTCATTTATCTATTTGGAATCATTGATAGATTTTTGTTATTCTAAAGAAATGTAACACAATAACAAACATGAATTTACACAACATCAACAGTTCTTATATTTTATTAAGAACCAGTTGGTCTAAAAGATACTTACATTTGAAAGATACTTACATAACAACCTCAATACAAAAACACTCTGCTCTCAATACAACAATCCTTACTACAATTCTCAACTAATCTACTCACATCTAACCTAGATATGAATACATAAATCTAATAGATGAATAAACCCTAAACATGTTAGAAACCCTAGAAGACGATTGAGAGTAGAGGTGGCAATCGTGTCGTGTCATGTCAGGTTCATGTCGTGTCGAAACACTAAATGGGTTAAAATTGCACGACCCTAACCCGACCCACTTAATTAACGTGTCGTGTCGTGTCAACCCGTTTATTTTCGTGTTGAGTTTGTGTCGGGTTTCGAGTTAGGGCTATACCTTGAAATATGTCGTGTCATGTGAGGTTAAAAGAAAGAGCATGTTGAAAGAGTAGGAGTTGGGTAGGCGGAAAGGAAAAACTTATAGTTTGGAGGTAGAATAGATGAAGTCATAGCAAGTTTAGATGACAAAACTAAAAGAGTGAGAGTTGGGGAGGCGGATGACAAGGTCATGAGGATGTGAGAGTGGTGAAAGAGACTGGGTAGTTTGGGAGAGAATGGAAAAACTGAAATGCAGTCTTGATCTAGACAGCTAAGTCATTTCAACATTACAAAACAATTCAATTCGAAGGTTTTCTTTTGTTTATGGTTTTGGTTTTGTATCTTTCTAGATTATTTAAACAATTCAAAAAACGTGCATATAAATAAACGGGTCATTTTTGAGTCATATTCGAGTTGAAACTCTCAACCCTAACCTTACCCATTTAATTTTCGTGTCGTGTCGTGTCAACCCGTTTATTTAAACGGGTTGAAATATCTTACCCAAACCCGTTTATTTCGTGTCGGGTTTCGTGGCGTGTCAATTTTTGCCACCTCTAATTAAGAGAGACACTTTAGAGTGTGTGTGTGTGTAAAATAATCGTGTACAAATGAATTTACACACACATAAACACACAAAAAAATATATACTACGAGTACATGAATCGGTTCAAACCCGGGTAAGCACCACCCGACTAATAAATGGATAAAACTCGCGTGTCATTATACCACTTTCTCCTTTAGTTAGCCACGATCCAGAAGTATTCTAGTAAATACAATAATAGTCCTCCTGCAAATATTATTCACACAACATATTTCCAGTATATACAACATATACCCATGAATGTAAAAAATATAACAAACGAAGGATACTGAAAAAGGATATACTACGAATTTCCCAATGATAAGTTCGAACTTATACAACTATTCTCAATAGCCACCCCCTCAAACTAATCATCGGAAAACCAACATTTTTTTTTTGAAATGGATCTATACGATGCATACGGCTGCAAAAATTATCATGTTGCACGGACCCTAAGGCTACATTATGATTTGAATCAGCTTTTAAAACTCAAACAATCCCTTTTAAAACTTAGTCTCTTATAAAGTGGGTATCTAACGTAAATGTTTTTTTTCATGGAATATAGGATTTAACACCAATTTTATAACTGATTCACTATCACAAAAAATTGGAGCATGAATCAAATCCTTTATTCCAAGATCACACAAATTTTTTTAAATCCAAATTATCTCACAATACACAGTTCCTAGAGCACGATACTATGATTTAGTGGAAGAATAAGAAACAATTTCATGTTTCTTAATCTTAGATGAAATTAAAGTACTTCCCAAAAACACAATATAACCTATTACATAACACCTAGAAACCAAACATTTTTTTCCAACAAGCATCCACAAATTTTTTTTAAAGAAACACAAGCAGATTTAACCACATAAATACCATTCCTAGGATTAGACGTTAAGTAACGAAGTAATTTTAAAGCAATATTCAAATGAGATTCCGGGGATTATGCATAAATTGACTCAATACTTAACTTGTATATGAAATATCAGGTCTTGTAATTGAGGTCTTGTAATTGTCAAGTAAATAAGCTTCCCAATTAACTTATAAAACAAGGTTATATTTTGTAAAGAAGAATCATATTTATCAATTCCATCACCTTTAAACTTTAATCACAACATTGGAATCTAAAGGAGATTTAAGAGGCTTGCATCCCAACAACTCATGTAGTAATTCAAAACAATATTTTATTTGAGATAAACAAATCCCATTATTAATATCAAAAACTTCAACATCTATTTTTTTTAACTTTCCTAGATCCTTTATCAAAAAATTTGTTTTTAAATTTTTTTTAACTAATTTATTTCTTCCAAATTATTACCAGTCAAAATGATGTCATTAACATAAACCAGCAAAACAAAAACATAATCATTTTCCGATTTAAAAATTAAAGAAAAATCATTAACACTTTGAACACACCCAAACTCAAATAAAGATACACAAATCTTTTCATTTCAATTCTGTGGGGCTTGTTTAAGCCCATATAATGGTTTTAAAAGCTTACAAACTTAATTATCTACCTTAGTATGATCTCTAAGGGGTAAACTCATATAAACATCTTCCTTAAGATCATCATATAGAAAAACATTGTTAATATAAAGTTGAAACAACAACCAATTCCGATAAAAAAGAGTAGTTATAATCCTAATAGTTACCATTTTGCAACTGGAGAAAATGTCTCCTCATAGTATATATACTCTCTCTGATTATACCCTTTAGCCACTAACCTAGCTTTAAACCTTTCAACCTCTCCATTTGAGTTGCATTTAATTTTAAAAACCTATTTACACCCAATTGGATTTCTACCTGGTCGCAAATAAAAAATAATCCAAGTTTTACTTTTGTATAATGCTTCCATCTCTTCATTCATTGCCGGTACCCAATTAGGATCTAAAGAAACCTCATAGTATAAATGTGTTAGGTTTTGATACGAAATAAAAGTTTGTTTTTCGCAAAAACTGGCAACGAAAGACTTTAAAATTAACAAGTTTATTTTTAGTTCATAACATAACCGAACCATCTTGGATCCATTTATAGAGGTTAGAATGAAATAAAACCAATCATATGATGTTTTAGAGATAACCTTTGAAGTCTTTGAACCCACTTTGTTTTGGGGTGTTGATGAAGATAACAAAAGATCAAAGTGTATGATCCTCTCTACATGTATCCACCATCAAGTGTAAGGCACTTGGAATGCTAGTTCCTTCTTGTATTCTTGAGTGTCTAAAGCCTTTAAGTGCATAACTCACTTAAGCACTAAAGGGAACAACTCAAGAGGTCCTCTAAACACCAAACTAACTTCAAAAGAGAGAGGAAGAAGAGAAAGAGAACCCACTGTTCTAGAGAGAAAAGAGAGGAAGAAGAAGAGCTTCACTCATGAAAAAATGCAAGCATCATGCATCTCTTATATAGCCCATGAAAAGTAAGGCATAACCATTAAAATAATCTAAAGTAATGGTAGCCTTTAGAAGCCTGGGAGACAAAAGGTGGAAGGTTGAAAAAGAAACCTCCTACACCATCATTATGCCTTTTAAGACTTGAAAAGTTCAAGGTCACTCAAACCCTATTGGCTAGCAAACACCAATATTGAAGGTATGTGTGTGCACATGTCTTGGAGATGAACTCACACATTGACAAGCTAGGAATGTTAGGAGTCATTGTGTCGAGGAAGTTGGCTATTGACTTGGTTTTTCAGTCACTTCCCGAGTCGTATAGTCAATTTTTTAAAGACTACTATATGACAGACCGCAACATGACCCTTGTTGATCTTACCTATTTGCTAATTGATGCTGAATCAACAATGATTTGACGCACTGGTAATGCAAATTTGGTTGGAAGATCTACTTTCCAAACTTCCATGGACATTGGCAATTGCAACATTTGAAGTCCAGAAAAGTCTTCTCTTCCCAGTGGAAAGGGATCGGCCATGGTTAAGCCGTTTGACCAAATGGTAAAGGGAAAGGCTAAGTCTGAGATTGCCCCGTGTACCATTTCAAAAGAATTTGTTTGTTTCTACTGCAAACAGAAGGGGCATTGGTTGCGAAGCTATCGTATCTACCTGAAGGACCACAAGGATTGTAAACTCAAAATGTTTGACTCTGCTTCAGGATCGAAGAAAATAAAGGAAGGTTAAAGGAAGAGCAAGTTGAGTCTGGTCGCGAATCGGATTTTTGAGCTGCTACTTGGGAGTTGTGATAGATTGCTTGGAAATATGTAGTAACATAGTTTTCATTTGTAATTGCATTGTAAGGACAAGTTTTTCCCACATTTTATAAATAAATAAAATTTTGATTTTATCTTATATTTATATCTCCATGCAATGGAATTTGTGAAAATTGATGTTTGTATGTTTCTATGTTGAAAATGGATTTAATTCTTTCGTTTGTGGTAGTGTCGAGAATTTACCAAATAACGAAAGATTCTTATCACCCAAGTTTCAATTGGGCAGAAACTTGGAATCATGCAACTTGTATTGTATGATGAATGAGAACCTTCATATTTGGGAAATTAAGACTAATTCCTTGTTCGCATGTATATGTGAGTCAAGCGAAGGACTAGGGGATCAGGTACACTTGGTTGTGTACTGGATCAGGTCCACCACAAAGAATGATAAGACTATTCGTCATGATTTACTAAAAGCTTAGTGAATATGATTATGCTTACAAGATTATGTATAATTCTAAATCATTGAAAAAGTTTCAATGTATAGTAGAACGAATAAGAAGAATCATTTAGGCAGAAAGATAAAAGTTTCTCCAATCTGAAAGGAAAGGAGAGTAATTTGGTATCACGTTTCATGATTACCTTAATGATTATGAAAACCATATAAAAATTGATCCTCTAAGGACACCTTAGTGAACTTGTATGGCTAAGAAGAGGAATCGGGAATTGTTGAAATGGTTAAATCGAAAAGGTGAATCATACTTCGTTCCAAAATCGAGTCTTAGAGTTATGAGTGACATGTTCCAAGTAGGTTTATAACACATCATAAAATGCGGAGCAGAAAAGTTTTCTTACTCAAGCACATTTTAGATTAGTAGTTGTGATGTCTTAGATAAGACAAAGACCAAATGAGACCAATTATATGAAGGGTCATTCTTGATAAGAAACCGCACTAACTCTTGAATATTTGTTTGTCAAGGAAAGTTTCTTGACAGAGAATCTTATATGTCAAGAGGTCAGTGGGAGTCTTAAAGACCTTGAAAAGCTTCAAGAACTAATCAAGAATAAACCTATCGTTTATCACTAGCACACGACTTGAGGTTTGTAACCTATTGTGTTGACACATTCTTGTTTCTATGCTCATTCAAGTTAAAGTTGACTATGCTTGTGAGTTCTATGAGTTCTCAATTGATTGCATAAGGCATTAACCCGTAAGTGTGAGCTGCTCAACAACTTGGAAGACATGGTAGGCCCTTATGCTACCATGTAGCAAGAAATTAAGATTGAACAAGTTCAATTCATATGAGATTAAACATGTCATAGACCTTGTCTTATGATAGATTCACATGGATAGGAACACATACACCACTAAATCTAAGTGACATAAGGTTTCTCTCAAATTCATGAAAATGATTGTGAGGTAACGATTTCACAAGTAAATTTTAAGAAGATAGCAGTTGTGTTAATTGCGTTCTCAAATCTGATTATGATTACGACATCCCTCTTCATAGATCGAATTGTGAGAAATGACAAATAGTTTGAACATTCAGCACTTACTGCCGTAAGTTCTAAAATAGGTTAGACATACATATGAGTTTTCTTATAAAAGGTGTATGAGCTTAGATAAAGGCTTATTGAAGCATTTCGTATCAGAAATTTGAACTTTGGTATGAAAGTCAATAAGTATTGATTTCTAGAAGTCTAACTGATTTCTGGGTACATGTCAAAACTAGTGGGAGCATAAGTGTTATGTTGTTAAGAATATAACTATCATGATAGTGGGAGCATGATATGCGAAGTTCTGCAAGTTAGCAATACTAGTTATAGGAAACAAAGGTTACAAATTTGCAAAGTTGCAAAATTTGAAAAGTTGTTTCGCTATAATAAGGGAGAGGATACTTATACTTTCTTTCGAATCTAAAAGTTTGGATTGAAGTATTAATTAGACTTAGTCATGGATATATATATATATATATATATATATATATATATATATATATATATATATATATATATATATGATTACCATATTGAAAAATTTCAACATTGGAAATTCTATATATGAAAATATTATAGCAAAAGAATGGTCAAGTATCATGTCTTTATGTAAGACATTATGATTCGTGTCTCATATGCTTCAGATATAGGATCAATTGCATATGCTATAATATTCACGTGTTCTAATTTTCCAAATGCCTAGGGAATTAAGAGGGAAAAGGGACTAGAACCAAATATGACTAAAGTTATTAAACAACTATCAAGGACGATCTAAGATTCGCTAAGGATTGATCGCTTGTAGTTGGAAGTATAGTAATGGATGGACCATATTGACATTATTATGAATAGACAAAATTCTATTTATAATGAGTTGTCATATGGCATTTATGGAAATGTTTCCATAATGGGAGATGTATGGAAATATTTCCATAATGGCAGATGGATATTAAGAATCTATGTGTAGGTTGGAAACTTTTATGCAAGAAAGATGTTCAAAGGAATGTACTTTGAATTTGAAACTTTTCTTCCTTGGAATTGTTTTGTTATCAATCTCCAAAGGAATACTTTGTAATATCGTTGGCAAAGTCTCTGTGACTTTTGTACCACGACATTACAAAAGGATCATTGCATGATAGTAGTAAGAATTAAATGTTCTTACACTAAGGATTTGGAATTGTGAAATGAGCATCATTGAAGTGTTTTCAACTGATCTATTTCACAAAGTAAGGACCATAGGTAAACATAGTGTGCATGCTTGGAGCATGGGATAACTATTGTTTTAATTCAAGTATTAAGTTGATAGATTGAAACATTATACAATGAATAATATGTAATCAATATGGTGATTAAATAAAAGGTGTTTTATTTATATTCAAAAACTTTGAGACCATATTGAATTCAGTTATTCTTGTGTTTCACTTTTCATGTTTTGACTTCCCGAATAATAAGATTATTCAAACCATCCACAGTCGATCATACCTTGGAAGTAGGTATTGAGGTAAGACTGTCATGAATCTGACTGTAGATTGTCTAAATGTTTTAGACATAGCACAATTTTGTTGTGGTGTTGATGAGTACTCCTGTAATAAGATTTGAGTATTGGATTAAACTCACGCTCATCTGAATCACTTCATGGATTTTATCATGAGTGATTGGTGAGACGATAATATCTTATATTCTTGAAACGGAGACATATAGTTGTAGTTTACAAATCGGTTGCACATTGTTAATATGTAAACGCACCAGTAACTTGGTGTTATAAAACATATTATTGTGTGTGATTTGATGAGTAAATAGAGCAAACATATGAGTCGAAGTTCATCCGTTCCTTTTCCCCTTAGAGGGACAAAAGCGATATATGTGGGCCCCTCGATGATTTAGTGATGACAACCCTAAGCGCTTGGCTAAGCCTAGACTGATTTGATTTGTTTAATTAGTCGGACGTCATAAATCGGAAATCAGGAAACAACATATGGACATAGAGAATGATTGTAATCCATGTCTCAGTCCATACGATATCTAGAATGGAGGAATATATGATCCTTTATCTAATGGACGCGTCATTGACTATGTCAGATTTCAACAACGGCTTTTAAGAGCTACGGTTGCTAGTCGAGTTTTGGAGTCGTACCGAAAATAATACTTATTAGACTTATCTAAGTGGGAGACTGTTGGATTAGGTGTTTAAGCCCATAACTATAATTGGTATGTATTTGACTCGAGAGTAGCATGGTCCATTTTGGGTTGCATTCACCAGAACAATCTGATAGGATGGATGTTTGAGAAAAAGGTTATTTGTGATTTATTAATATATTATAAGTATAATATATTAATTATGAAATCATATTATTTAATTAGTATTGATCAAGAATTAATTTAGCGATCAAAAGAGACTAATTAAATTAACGGAGACTAATTATGTAAATCAGTGATACATATGGTTTCGGCTATTGATCCATGATGGGCTAAGTTTATGTAAGAGTCCATGAAGAGTTAGTCCATATGGATTATGGATCATAAGCCTAAGTGTAAGAATTAGGGTTACATATGACTCTTGGATTCTACACTATATATATATATATATATATATATATATATATATATATATATATATGTAACCTCTTGGCCTAAAATTGGATACACTACTGATCTTAGAGACACTATAGCCGATTTTGAGTGTCTCATAAACTCTCTCTCACGTTCTCCAATTGTAAGCGGTGTTTTGTGAATCATTTGAGGCATCACACTTGAGGTTCTAAGCTCTTAAAGGCCAAATAAAACAAACTACAACAAAGAGGTAATCTTCTTACTAGTTTTATGATTCGAATATCAAATTGTATGCTAGTTGTAGGCTTTATGCTTTGGATAATTTTATTGCATGTATAACTAGAGAAAACTTAGATCCAAAGCATTAGGGTTGTATGTGCACCATAGGGATGTTAGAGTACATAAAACCCAATAGATACATACTCGTCACAACATCGGGAGCTGCATGTGCCTCCTCTGATATCAGCCGAAAGGCTCTGATATTCGCCACAGGCGCCTCTGACCGGCCCTGACAACCATCGGTAATCCTCAATATCGCAGGAGTGGGTGCTGCCACCTGTCCTGCTACTACTAAACTCGGGCACTTTGACCTCTTATGGCCCCTCTGGTTGCACTGGAAGCAAATCAGACCAGAGATTTTGGTGGTGTGGTGGTGGTAGTAGTACAATCCCTGATGACATGATCAGTTCGACCGCACTTAAAGCAGCCCGAACTACCCGCCATGTACGCCCCCTCGTGCATCTTGTTGCATTTGCTACAACGGCTGCGACCCTACTGGCTCCTCAATTTGTGATCCGATACATTGGGCTTTTTGGTCAAACTCCCTGTCTGAACCCCCCACCCCCATGGTTTCCTCTTCCTCTCCATCTCCAAATCCAACTCTCTCTCCTAAGCCCTCACTATCATATCCTCTAGCGTCTTGCAGCTGGATCGGCTAATAAATTGCCAGATATTGCTCTGAAGCATCTCATGGTACCGGGCCTTTTTCATCTCCTTGTCCGCCACATATTGTGGAATGACAAAGGTCCTCTCCTTGAACATGGCAGTGATCTCAGTCACTGTCTCAGTCATCTGCTGGAGATCCTGAAACTCTCGCGCAAGCTGCTACACCTCAGTTACAAGTGCGAACTCGGACCTGAACCTAATCGTAGAGTCACTCCAGGTCATAGTAGCAAGGGAAACATCACCAATAGCATGTCCAATCTCCTCCCACCAATCTCTCACCCTGTTTTTCAGGAGGCAAGAAGCAAGTTGGACCTTGTCCCCCTCGGGACAGTGGCTGGTGCGAAAGGAATTGGTGACATCCGCTAACCACCTGCTGCAAGCAATGGGGTCCCTAGCCCAATGGTAGTCTGGAGCTCCACAAGCTCAGAACTCCCTGAATGCCATCGTGTGCGCCCCCATCATGGCCACCATTTAGGTATAGAATGCACCCAACCTTTTATCAAGAATCTCAAAATGCCCTTCTTGACCGTACCGAAGATCACAGGAGTCTGGTCAATGATACTGTGCGTGATCTCAGATGAGATGAACTCCCTCATCTGATCATCAAGCTGCCTAGCTCCAGAGCCTGAGCCTGTTCCCTTGTCGGCGCCAGAACTGCCAATTGGTCTAGTGCGTAGCGTCACCATACTAAAAATACACCATAAAAATCATCAGAATACTCATCATAACTTGAGGGATCTCACACACTACAAGTTCCCTCGGTTCATCTCATCCCTCCTTGACTCGAGTACGAATCCTCTACTTTCAGTACTACGGGCCCATACTACCTTCCACATCTATCCGTACTTTCCTCAAGAATTGCCTTGACTCCACCAAGTCCCATTCACTACTACTGTTTTCCGCGCTAATCACATCTTAGGCTTACCCTAGGGTAATATTTGACCCACTCTCCGCCATCAGCTGCATAAGAAGTCCCTGCTACCTTTACCTTAACTAGCTCACGAATACCATTACATATTTCTAAGACGAAATAATTCTTCAAATGAGAGGTCTCTCCCTACGACGGTTAGACTCAAATAAGAGCTGCGAAATAAGGCTAAACCTAACCTTCTGAAATCATTTAGTCCTTATAATATATAACTTAGCGTATTCGTTTACTAGTTAGTTAAAGGCAACTAGGACTCCTAAAAGCACAAAGCAAGCAACATTCAAGCATTGAGTAACCGAAACCAAGCATATCCTAATCAGGCCATCATATCACTAACTAATTAGAACTAGCATGCAGTTCAATAAACTCATACAGTAGGCATACAAGACATCCTTCCTAGATCCTTAGCCCTAATATAGCATGCAATTCACATATTTACAATTCATATCATAACACAAACGTGTATGGTTAATTTAGGAGAGCTTACTCGAGCTCGGCTGATTGCATAGACCACACCCTTTTTTCTCTTTTAAAAATACTTTTTATAAAAATGATTTTCTTTTGAAAACTTCCATACCAAGTCCTCAGTTTGAGTTCAGACACACCCAAGAGTGTGCCCGAATCCCTCAAACCAAGGCTTTGATACCAACTTGTAAAATCCCAAAAATCATGACCAAAAGTTTCATTTTTAATTACTAAATAAAACCATAGTTATCAAAATCATTTCATCAGAACATAAGTCATAGTATCTCAAAACATCATAAACGGTATATCCATATCAAAACATCTGTCAAATATATCAAAGTAAACATCCCAGGCTGAAACATCATGGTGTGTGCAATGCAGTCATCCCGAGCTCTTCCCTTTGCTACCAGAAGTACCTGAAACCAAAATTGAAAACTGTAAGCACGAAGCTTAGTGAGTCTCCCCAAACTGCCACATACCATGAACATAATCACATAATCACATATAACATATTGTGGGCCCCGACCGACACCGGACAATGCCCAACATTGGTCTCCGCTCAGCATCAAGCAAAGCTCGGTATACATATAAACATATCAACAAATACACATAAAAAAATCACATAACATAGACATATAAACATTCCTCGGGCCCCGCCTGGCATCAGACCGGAATCTGGAAGCAAACAAACATTCCGTGTGCCCCGCCTGGCATCAGACCGTAATTTGGAAACATACAAATATAGACACATGCAAGAATCACGAAGACATCAAGCATACAAACATTTCTCTGGCATCTCCCGACATCGAACCAAAATCTGGAAATCATATAAGCATACATCGGGCACCGCCCGACATCGGACATTAGTCCATAACATACTAACATAAATATACTGACCGACATTGGTGCTTTCGACCCATCTATACAGGAGGAAACTCCCCTCGCAAAGCTGAATGCAGAATCTCACGGTAAGAAATCTCTTGCGGCTCTTCTGACGACTCCCCGAGTTATCAGTACAAAATAACACCCAATCAGAATCCTTGAATCTAACCTTGGGATAAAAGTCTATTGGGCCCCCGACCTAAGTAGTCCATGACTAAGGCCCGAACCCTCACACAAAGACCAATCACTAGTTAGCATTTCCAATCCCACTAGTGGCTCACTAATGGCCTAATTTTCCTAAATTGGGCCCAACTCCTCAAATGGACCTTCCCTTAAGCCTAACATATTCTTAGCCCAAAATAGTTGATTTTTGATGGCGCACTATGGCCCAAAATAGCAAAGTCCAAGGAATGGCCCAAACCGAGGCCCAAATGACGCAAAGCCCAATCTAGTGAGTACGTGGGGCGTACTCCTTTGTACGCCAAGCGTATAGGCTGCATGGCTTGTACGTTGCGTGTATGGGCTTCTACACTCAGTGTACTTCCCTGTTAAGCCATAATCTCAAAAAGAGCTTAACCCCTTAAGACCTAAAGCTCCAAACATATATCTAAGTCTAATAAAGTGTCTTAACACTTAAAGTTGATTACTTGGTGACTTGAAAACCCCCAAATGGACCCAAACTTGAAATATGACAACCTACTTGCATAGAAATGACTAATACTCATGCATGACCACATCAAGACCTTCAAGATGGTAACTTTTCTGTCTTTGGGACTCAAACAACACTAAGGGTGGCAACCATAAGCCTAGAAACGGATTTGGAAACATAAAGCATGCATGAGGCAAGTTTTGAGCTTTTTGCCTCAACTGAGTGCTAAATGATGATGATGTCTTAGATCCTTAAGCTCAAGCTACACAAATTCTTCTTCACCAACTTCCTCTTTCTCCTTCCAAGCTCCAAGCTACTAAAATGGACTTCACAAGATCAAGATCACACAAAGATGAAGAAGATTAGATTTCTTGGGTTTCTGAGTTAAGGAGGTTGGGGTATGGGACGTAATGACATATATATATATATATATATATATATATATATATATATATATATATATATATATAGCGAGAGAGAGAGCTAGGTTCATTTGTTTAAACTAATTATTGTGTTATTGCATGCATAAATGTGGGCCAATCAAAATTAAATAAAAAATTAAATAATTAAATAAATAAATAAGGGTAATAAAGCAATTTTATAAATAACTTCCACAAATACTTCCTAAAACTATGCTAGTTATTTTGACTTTGACCTAATTTCTTCTCATTCTTATATACACGGCCGTTCACTGTTAAAAACCCTATTCCACCATAAAAAAACCTTCCACCGATCCCCATCAATAATTGAAATCGATTTCTGAATCTGAATGTACCCATTCATCTTCAACTGCTCATTAGATCAAGCTAAGGGATCAGTATATCAATGGGGGCAATTGACGGGATCTTTGTCGACAAATAAGCAGAAGCAGCTCACGAGGTAAGGTGGCATCAATCTTCGATGATCTGCCCTAGGCCTTCTTGATCTCATCTCCGACCATGTCCCTCCAGGTCACCGTCATCACCAACCCTTGAACCACATCCACCGAGTTCCTCCGTTAACCCTTACATACATGATTTTTGTTGTCGTACTAACGCGTCTTCTCAATCACTGCCCCAACGTTGCACATTGCATCCCTACGTACTCTGTTCTCTCTTCTTGATCATCTCTATTTAACAGAAAATAGAGACGCCAGAATGATTTTGAGATTCACGCAGTACACACGTTCTCACATCTCCATTGAAGTGCCCATAAAGTTTAGTACCCATTAAGTTTTCCCTAATTCTTCAGGAAGCTACATCTATGGTCTATATACACATCACCATGAATTTACCCTAAGAAGCGGAGATACTAGAAGAAACTATGATGAAAAGAGCACCACCTATTTCATCTTCATTGTTTTCAAAATCCCAGAAACTATGATGAAAAGAGCACCACCTGTTTCATCTATTTAACATATGTGCAGAATGTTGATGCAGCGAATTACTCAATTTATGCTCATTCGGAGCCTGGTTTCATATTCGATGAGACCACCACAAGGTCCAGCTTCTTCTACAATCGACAGTTAAGCAACAGCATCAAGGTAATCAAAGATTCCTCTTTGTATTTCTTTCCTAATGTTCTATAAATTCTTTATCTTTATAATCATCAAATCAATAGATTGGGGTGAATCAACCATGATTGAAGCCGAAAGATTGCTTCTTCAAGCAGCTCTTGAAAATCCAGCAAACCAGAGATTTCTTCTCTTATCAGACAGGTAAGTATATCCTTAAAAGACTGTTGCAAATCAGAGTAAATTACCATTTTACCCTTTTCCTACAGCTGTGTTCCCTTGTACAATTTTACCTATATTTACAACTATCTCATGGGCTCTTCTAAAAGTTTTGTGGACAGGTAAGTGGGCAACCATCTCTTGTAATAATCCCTTATTTTAAAATTTAAATTAAACCTCTCTTTTTTTTTCATTCTATAAAGGGTATATAAGTAATTTTACTCTGGTCTGTGTATTGATCTTGGGTTTATGTTCTTGTGTTTAAGCTTTCTTGATATGAAAGAAGGTCGCTATAATCCTAGGATGTCTTCTATTATACCAATGAGGAAATGGCGAAAAGGCTCACAGGTTATTTATATTTTCATTTTTAATATTATTATAAAACTGTATGCAAATGTACATATTTTTACAATTTTATTGGTTTTTTAAAATGAAAATTTCAATGGAATGCTTTAATTCGAAGCCATGCAAAAGTTGTTGCATATGATGACGTCATATTAAAAAATATTTTTAATGGAGTCTGATGTATGATGATAAAAGAGGCAAATTTGGTCTAAAAGCTTGAACTCTATCCTAAAGTTATGGGTTCTGAACATGTCAATTGCTCTAAAAGGTACAATTTGTTCTTGACCAGTTTTTTGGCTGCATTTTATGAATTGATTCATATTTCCATTTATATTTTTTTTCTAATTTAACACTTCATTTATGTGGACAATGCAGGATCTTGACAAGGTTGAATTCTGAAAAGGTATCAAGTATGTTTATGTAGATGATTCAATGAAAAATATTAGTGAGATTCCAGTTCTATTAGAATGGAATCATGAATACCAATTATGTTGGAATGGAATCATGAATTCCAATTCTGTTGGAATCACAGAAGTTGATGCTTGAAGAACGGACCAGAAAATTGAAACGGACCACATTATTCTTTTAGAATGTATTAGTAGTTGTTAGATTTTGATGTTTTCTTTCCCGTTTTGAAAGATTTTTTAATTTATTCTTTAACAATAAATGTATTTCTTAGCAATTGTTACATGTATTCTATAAGACTTAATATATATATATTTTTTTTAATTCTTCGATTGCTGGTTCGAGAATTTGTTATTCTACAAGAAAAATATGTTCAAGAATATTTTTATTATTTTATGGTTCAAGAATTTTTTTATTTTTGAATATATTCAAATATATTCTATCAGAATGTCCGAATTAAAAACCTAATAATTCGTAAAATCAGATTTTTAAAATTAATAGAATCTATGATCCCTTAAAATATGCAAACTTCCTTTATTAAATCTATGTTAATTGACTAAAATACCCTTCTAGTTAAACTAGATGATATTTTTCGATTATTTTTAATTTGATAATATGTATTAATCACTTTCTTAAAATAAGTAAAATGATTGGCCCATATTTATGCATACAATAACACAATAATTAGTTTGAATAGAATAACCTAGGCATATATATATAGGGTTAGGTTATTTTGTTTCTAGTAACTATTGTGTGCCAGAATGCACAGATCTAGACCATCGGATGGAATATAATCTAAGGTAATGATCTGAGGGTCTATGATAGTAGAATAGGATAACATATACCATATAATCACACAAATTTCAGCATAAGGGCATTTTAGTCAATTAACCTATATTAAAAAAGGAAATTTTCGGATTTTTAGGGATAATTATTTCCTTTATTTTTAAAAATCTGAATATTTTAAATTAATTCAAAATTAGAAATTCGATTTTGTTCTATCAGAATGGTAGAATGTTAACCATAAACTAGTAAATATATTCATCGATTATATTCTGTCAGAATGACAGAATGTAAACCATAAACTACTAAATACATTCTAAAAAGAATACACAAAATCAATTCTTAAACTAATAATATCCAAATAATTACATTGTATGATTATGATTAATTGAATAATAACAACATTCTGAAAGAAAAAAGAAAAAAAACATCACAATCTAACAAAAACACTAATCTATACTAATAGAATATTATTTTTTAGCAACACTTTATACATTGTAGCATAACAAATTCTGGTATAATACACTCTCGTTCTCTATGTTTTCTTCCTTCTCCACATCAATGTTAGCCTCTTCAAAACCCAAATCCACAAAGAAAACATAATCAAGTTTCAAAAATTAAAAAATTCAATGCATTCTAAGAGAATAAAAACTATAAATTCTGATAGAATGTACTTGTTGTTGACAATTATTCTCAAACATTCTAACAAAATACATCTATATAAACTATAATTTCTTGTTGTTGACAATTATTCTCAAACATTCTAACAGAATACATCTATATAACTATAATTTCTACAAATAGAATATAACTATAACTATATTGTTCTAGTTATCATATAAGCATCTTAAGAATAACATCTAGGTTCAATAGAAAATTGAAGAACAAACACATACACAATTGGCCTTTGTAATCAGTTTTCATTTCACATTCAAAGGTAAACTACACATTCAAAGGTATTTCATTCAAAATCAGTTCTCATTTCACATTCAACTTCAAATCAAAATAATCGACAACAAGGAAAATTCATATCATGAACCAGAAAACAGATACCAAAAAATCGACAGCTCCTTTGTCAAAAAAAGAGAAACATGAAATACAAATCTTAACATATTAGATTTTAATCTCTACATTTTATATATGGAATCAATTCAGTATACGATCTTTTGAGTTCCAATTCAATTCAGTATAAATATCGATTGAAAATTCAGAGAACCAAAAAGTTAATCTAACAGATACAGAAAACAGGGAAAAAATGAAGATCGACAGAAGCACAAATCGACAGCAAGGAAAAAAACACAAATGAAAGCAGACAGAGAAAGATGAATGCAGACAGTAGGAACAAACACGAACCTGTGCGGTCGAAGGAAAAATCGACAGCTCCGGTGTTACGGTGGGCTGCGACGATCTCCGGTTGGTGGCGAGGAGATGGCTAACGGCGGCGAGCAGGGGAAGATCGCTTGAGGAGTCAACGACAGGAGCAAACGATCATCGTTGGAGGAGGTGTATGTGATATGTTGTATAAGGTTATTAGGTCAAATATATTTACTTTATTTCCATAATTGTAGGATTTCAATTAAATGATTTCCTTAATTAAAAGTACGAAAGGTCCAAAATACCCCTTATTGATTTATTTAATTATTTATTATTTCTTGAATTCTCATTAATGCATTTAGGCACACAATATTTGTTGAAAACATTTGAACCTAACTCTCTCTCTCTCTCTCTATATATATATATATATATATATATATATATATATATATATATATGGGTAAAGTGAATATACCTAACAACCTTATATAAGCTTAGGTACCTAACCATATTATACTACATTGTTTTGCATTATATTTCCATTGCAATCCTCTAAGGTTCTTAAACTTCAACCTTTAACTTGATTTACTTCCAATATTTTCAGACATTCACTATTATATTCCTCCTACACCATTTGATTTGTAACGGTAGTATATGAAGCCCACCAGGTGGTCTCCGATAGAAAGACGTCATTTGAAGGAAGATAACGGTGAAAGTCCAAAGATTTTGGAAGCAATAAAGTTATGAGGTTGAATTTTAAGAACTTTGGGTGATTACAATGCAAATATGATACAAAATTACGTAGTATGATGTGGTTAGGTACCTAAGCTTATATAAGGTTGTTAGGTATATTCACTTTTCCCTATATATATATATATATATATATATATATATATATATATATATATATATATATATATATATATATATATATAGCTTAAACCTTAAAAATTAGGGTTTTGAGTCAGCTCGCATACGCTATGTGTATGTGCATCACCCCCGCATATCCAATGTTCCTACTACGCTCCGCGTACACCAAGCATACACCCAGCTTACGGCTTCGGCCAGCCCAACTCAATAAAGGTCAACTCATGATCCAGTATTAATTCTCATAGTCAAACAATTAATTACAATATTAAATAATTTAGCATTACCTCTGTAACATCCGGATTCCCAGGTATAATATTTTATTCCTTTAATTTTGGAAGTTGTGAGAGGATTCGGCGAGTTGGTGTTTAAACTCGCCGAGTATGGTCGCGGATTCGTATCCGGGTTCACAGCCGGACTCGGCGAGTCCACGCTGTCTAACGAAACCCCAATTTCCTGGGTTTGGGACCTATTTAAAGGCCCTTAGGACCGTCATTTACGGCTACCAAACCCCAGAGAGAAACCCTAAGAGATCTAGAGCGCTTATGAGGCAGGAGAGGCCATTCTTGATCTTTTGTGGGAGTTTTTGCAAGAAGGAGGTGACCAAGGCAAGAGGAGGCTGAAGGAGGGGCGATTTTGGTGACTTCAGAGTTCATAGAGTCCATATTGAGGTATTTATTCGGACCATCTTCAGTTTTGGTGTTGATTCTTAGAGATAGGGTTTTCTAATCCCTTTAGAGGATGGATAAGTGGAGCAATTGG
The DNA here is from genome assembly GCF_002870075.4 of Lactuca sativa. Lineage (NCBI taxonomy): Eukaryota > Viridiplantae > Streptophyta > Magnoliopsida > Asterales > Asteraceae > Lactuca > Lactuca sativa. The sequence continues at coordinate 72,522,757 of NC_056625.2, read as the reverse complement.
TCCCTTCTCAAGTCTATGCTTTGGATCTGGAGCCAAAGAGGTCCAGAGACCTTAACCCTTGGAGCTTTATGAGTTATTTTGGGAGCCATGAGCTTAGGATGTCATTTTTGGGGCTAAATCACCAAGTTAGACCATTTAGATGATATGTGAGTGTCAAGGTCTGAAATTTACGTGATTATCATGCTTGGGAAGGCCAGATCTATGAATTAAAGGAACAGATCTGACCTCAGGAGGTCTATGGAGTTTGTGCATGGCATGAACTCGTTGAGTCCGAAGATCAGACTTGACGAGTAGGATGAGGGTTTCCCGTAAATCACTCAATGAGTAGACTTGCCGAGTTGGGGAAAATAACTCGGTGAGTCAGGGAGGGTTAGGGGACTGGAGTTCAAGGCGGAACTCGTCGAGTTGTTCTTGAGACTCGACGAGTTGAGTCGGGGTGGCCCCGCGATTCATGCCAGGTGTGACTCGTCGAGTAAGGGGAAGGACTCGACGTGCCAAGAGGGACTAAGAGAGTCAATAGACACGTGTAGACTCGCCGAGTTGCCTAAGTGCACTCGACGAGTCGGGTCAAAGTTTAACCGTTGACTTTTGTTGACTTTTAGGGTTTGGTCAACAGTGAGGCCTTTAAGCCAAGTGAGGGGTAAAATGGTCTTTTACCCTTCTGAGGGTGTTAAGAAAGGTTTGAGTATAGTTATATTTATGAGAGTATTTACTTTATGTGATTAGGCGGAGACTGGATCACATTTCTACCGAGTCAGAGACTTACCGAGACACCTGAGGTGAGTCTTCTCACTATACGTTACCTAGAGTGGTATTATGGGTTGACCAAAGGGTCTTATGTGTTACGTATGAGATTATGTGCTATATGATATATGTATGTTGTATGATGTTATAGACCGGACCGGAGGGTCCAACGAGCTATGACCGGACCAGAGGGTCCAACGAGCTACGGGACTGGAGAGACACATCGACCGGAGGGTCGTATTATAGCCTCGAGTGGCGTATGTGTTGTATGCGGTATTTTGGGGAACTCACTAAGCATTTATGCTTACAGTTGTTGTGTTATGTGTTTCAGGTACTAGCGAGGACCGTGGGAAGGCGCCGGCGTGACTCGTACACACTAGAGAGAGAGTTTGATTTTATGATCTTGGGATATGTTATGTTTCAAAAACTAAAATTGGAAATATTTGAGAATGTTTTTATATGAACTTGGTGGATGAAAAATGAAAATTTTGTTTTGAAATTTACGTTGTTACAACCTCAAGTCACAGATGTTACATTAGAAGCATAAAAAGATATGATTTCAAGTTTACAATGGATTAATACAAATTAAAAACCAAGTAATTTAAATTGTTTGTTACTTGTGTTAATTCGTAAAGCAATCACGGATTTCATAAATCAACTAACTTAACTATCAACCTAATTCAAGTGGATTTTCATAAAAAAAGAATAAATTCAAGTAATTTAATTCAAATAGTAATTGAATCACTGGATTAAAAAATAATTCAAAATTCAATCCAATGAATCAATCAAACATAATTGAACATTGAACTAGAAACTTGAACAAGTAGGATATTCATTCATTCATGGTTGAAATTGTATAAACACGTGCTTTTCGAAATTCAATTAATAAAAATACTAAAAAGGTTGCTTCCAAATGTAAGTGACTTTAAATCGACTTGCTATCCAACTCTAGGTATGTAAGTGACTTAGCAGTGTCGAGCCTCATGTTGATCCACTTTTTCTCAATTATAAGCATGGCTCGGCCGAGTTGTCTCAAAGGCATAAAGTGACTCAGTTGGGGAATCCTCTGGGTGGCTCAAACTTCAAAAATTCTAACTTTCTCGGTCTTGTTCCAATCTTCCTGAAATTTTAATTGAACCAGAACATTCCAGCATCACACTAAGCATGATCCATTATTCAAACATCCTTAAAATCAACAAAAAAAATGTGCAAATATCATAGTTCCACCAATCCACATATAATGTCCCAAAAAAATCAAAATACATAAGTTATAAAACCTAAATCATGAAATAAACACACTAAATCATGCATAAAATGCAAATAACATGGGTCCCTCAAGAAGTTCATATGTGCTTCTTACTTAACGGAAACCTCGACACGTCAAATAGTATGTTCCTGATACTTACAACCCATGAACTCTCTACAGTATAGTAGATGCTTCCTAAAGGAATCTAAGCACGATGGAAGTGTACAACTTAGAAAATGAAGGTCAAATTAGCAGATGCTTAAAAGTTGCATCACTTCTCTATATTTTTCGAAAATCATTGTATCGTTCGATTTTTTGTGTTCATTGTAAACATGAATCCAAATACAAAGATTATAAATATTATATCGTTTTGTTTTTCGTCTTTATTGTAAACATGAATCTAGATACAATTATTACAAATATACATTTCTACAAAACATTTTGAGATAGTTTGTTGGTGATTTATGCTATCAATGTTATTTAAGTGTAATGTCTTTAGATTAATTTGTTAACCAATGTGATATTGACAAATATTGAACATGTAAGGGTGGTAAGAGTGTACACTTGTTTGACTTTGTCTTGATTCAAAATACACTGTCATTTAAAGGAGAAACCCCTGAACCACAGGGCGCTGGGCAGTGCCCATGTTAGCAGGGTCCTAAGGGTGGCAACCCCTGACAGGATCCAAGGGGCAAAGCCCCTGGCTTGGGTCAAATTTGAGAAAATTATTGTTTTTCGGAAAATGCATAAAAATCCAAATTTGAAAAAATTGACTTGGTTTTTTACTCTTATCTTGAAAGTGTTTTTCTAATAGTTTTTTTTTTATAGTTAACTGAAGGTTATAAAACTACTTTATAACAGGTTTTCTGTTAGTTTTTTGTCATTATTCTGGTACACATAGGATCATAATTTCATTCATTAATTGTTCTTGAACATTGCTTAGTTTTATCCAATTGAGATTTTGAGAGTACTATCAATTTGATAGGACAATCACAACTCTTAATATTCCAAACAATCAATTTACCCCAAATTTCTAACATATTTGACAATATAGTGTTACATTTTAGCATATAAATAATAATGATTGCAAAAGTAAAATTCCCTCGTTCATCTTCATAGTAAAGCTTCTTTATTTCTACCCATAATCATGATTGTCTCAAGAGTCAACTTTCCGGTCGATTGCCATTGCCCCTTTGCCCTCGACGAGTCAAAACAATCCGCAAACTGTTTTGCTAATTTTTATTACTTATATAATCAATTAATTGTTTGCCGTTGCCTCTTTGCCCTCGACATTTGGAATGGAATAAGGTTGGAACAATGGAAAGCATGTCCACACGTCGAACAACGGTCTTTGGAGATCAGTTCATTTTTAGAAGCATCTAAACACTGAAGATGATCAAATAAATTGAAAAAAACTAATGGACACAATCATAAAAAAAACTATGGCTCATTTGGACAAAAAGAAATGATATAAGATTAAACAATAAAAGATATACCCCTTCAATGGTACTCTTCTAGTACATATTGGATTATCTCTTTTTTTACTGTTTAAAAACTCTTTGGTTTGGCCCTTACGAATTTTAAAATAGACTTGATCTTTACTATTTTGACAATATTTTATTGTCTTTTTTAATTTTAAAACGGTTTACACATATATTCATTATTATACTCTTAAATTTATACATCCCGTTTCATATGACTTGAACGTTCATCATTTGACTTAATGACATTTAAACGTCAACTCTTAATACCGTAATACGGTAAGACTAAAAGCTCTTTGATATAAGGTTTCATTGTTAATTACATTTCTTATATATATATATATATATATATATATATATATATATATATATATATATATATATATATATATATATATATATATATATATATATATATATATTCTTATGTCATTCAGAAATAAAAAAAGGTTTCATATCTAGAAAAGGAAGAATCTTCCTTCTATTAAAGTTCTTCCCCTTAATTTGTGGGATTTGTTTCACTGTTTATAAATGATCATCTCCATAGTGTGATAGTGTCTGTTCAAAGTAGGTTTATTTTTTAAAGTTCAAATGATTAAATGCAAATTAATCAATAATATTGAATGCCTGAATCATATTTCTTATATTTCTTTGAATCTTTTTGCCATCTCGCATACGATTATAAAATGGTAGCAATCATTAACAAGTAACAACACTACAACAGTGGTGTATTAGTTGATCGGTTAATTAATATTTAAGTAACGTCTTCAAAATATATTTTTGTGAATGGTAATAAATATTTTGAAGATATGGTTAATTTTTAAAGAAACAAGTCAAGTCATAATTATCTATTTAATACACACCTTTTGACTAATAATTCCCGAAAAAAAAAAGAAGAAAAAGGAAAAGGAAAAGAAAAAACCATCAATGATGAAGTTCACATTATCATATACCTGACTAAATTGAACTCCTAAAGATTGACCCCACAAACAATTTTTTTCGACATGAATTTTATTATTAATTTAAAAAAATTAATATATCTTCAGTATTTTATTATAAGAATTTTATAGTATAATAATTTCAATTGATAACTTTTTTGTAATTTTTTGAAGGATATCACCTATATCCTAGAGAGAGAGAGGTCTTGAACTTTCAAATTCAAGTAGAAAGAACAACATCAACATCTATATTGTTGGATATTGTTGGGCTATTAGTTTTTGGTATAACTTTTTTTTAAATTAATTAAATCTTTATATTATTAAGTAAATCATGCATTTTCTTTCACCATATATCATAAAAACTTTACAAATACAAATATTGTAAAAATAAATTTATCGTTTTTATTTTCGAGGTTTTTATGATATATTGTTAATCGAATACGTGATTTACTTAAAATTAATTTGATAAGGAAATATTCAAGATACAACAAGAATTCAGTTAACTTCAAAAAAAAAAAAATTCAACTTGTTTTAGAATCTTGTTCTAAATATGATTTCTTAAATCTGATCTTGTGTTTCTAGTTTATGTTCCAAATATGATTTTAGATTCAAAACCAATTCTTATTCGATTGTTGTTTGGATTAGATTTTGAATTTCCTATCTTCAATTAAGAAAAATCACCTAAATGATTCACACACAGTCAATGATTTTGCCAAATTGTGATTCAAGCTGTTGATTAAAAAAAAGTCAAAGATATGCAATGGGTCATTTAACATTACAAAAGCTTAAAGGAAAAGAAATAATTGTTTGTAATATTGTAAAAACTCATATGCTTATGAAAGTAAAAATGGAACGAATGTCTTGCATACTCACCATACGTATTAAGTCGTGCTATACACATGCAGAGCAAAAACAAAATTGATGATTTTCAAAGTCGATTATATGGGAAAAAATATAACACTCATGGAAATAGGGGGTCCATTTTAGCGACTCATCATTCAGTTATGATGATCCGCAAAGTAATCTTGCTACTAAGATCACGAAACCTGCTTAGTATTGTTGTTGAGCATAAAGAGTTTACAAATTTTTGTTGAGGCGTCAAAATTCGGTCAAAACTATCATTTTTGAGTTGCAAAAAATGTATATTTTAAGCTTCCAAAATTCTATAAAACAACTATGTTAGAAAATTCGACTACATTTATCATGAATGAGAACAGATCTTATGTCACTTGCCAAGAGCTCGTGTCATTTGCTAGGAAGTAAAGCTGAAAACAAGCAAAAACCAAAAGCACAGAAGACAGAATAATTATGTGGTTCGGTAAAAGTGACCTACGTCCATGAACATCCATGAACAGGAAGAGAGTATTATTTATTTATTAGCTCTCAAACTAAGGTTACAAGTATAGTTCAGATTCGCCTATCACTCCAGAATCAAAGACACAAAAACAATCATTTTTGAGTTGTAGACATCCCTATTTATAGTGAATGGATCAAACCTAAAACCCTAATGAGCCAAGTCCATTAGCCCATAGACCCATGAATGAAATCAACCAATCATTATTTACCATGTAGTCACTTCTGGAATTTGCAACCTCATGAACATCTTTCATGAACATCGTTCGTGAGCATCATTGATGAACATCTTCCATAAGCACCATCGATGAGCATCTTCCATGAGTATCATGATGAGCATCTTCCAAATGATGAACATCTTTCATTAGCATCTTACATGAACATCGTTGATGATTATCTTCCATGAGAATCATCGATGAGCATCTTCTATGAGCATCATCGATGAGCATCTTCCATGAGCATCGTCAATGAGCATCTTCCATTAGCATCATCCATGAGCATCATTCAAGAGCATCATCGATGAGCATCTTTGGACAATTTTGAGCATCAAAGCATACATGTCTCATCAAGGGACAGCATGACACATCAAGGAACATATGTGGCGCACCTTGCACCAGGATGGCGCATCAATGCTCTAAAGTGCTCCATTCCTTTCCTAGGTGCGCCATACCCCTTTTTAGAAGATACGTTCCTTTATATGATGATTAATTCCCTTCTCAGATGATTTGTTCCTTTGTTACATGCTCAGTGAAACCCAAGTGCTTCATTGAACTCAAATGCTCCATGAGAATGCTCCAAATGCTCAGGTCACATTTAATAATCTCCACCTTAACTTGAGTATCCTTTGATCTCCAACTCAAACAAGATCCGCCTTTCCCTTTCTATCATCCATCCCCGAAGGGATCTAACTCATGCGAACATCAACCAAGTCCAAGAAAAGCTTGAACTTTTCTCTAGGAAGCAAACTTGTCAACATGTTTTTTGGATTCGCCTTGGTATCATACTTTTGAATGTAAAACGTATCATAAAACACAGTAGGTTTCTCCACCTTCAAAATAAGACTCTAAATGAGATGAACCACCAATGATCTTCTTATCTCCAGATCACCTTCATGGTCTGAGTCGACTGATACAACCAAGTATGTATGTTGTACATTAGAACCATACAACAGACAAACATCAAGCATTCCCTTCAAGTGTCTAAAGATCCACTTAACCACTTTGCAATGAGCTTTCTCCCAATTGTCTCGAACCGCCAAAGAAGTACTAAAAAGTTTGGACTAATCACAATAGAATGACTACAAGACTTTCTCGATGTAGTAAGAAATGTATAACCATCTTGCTCTTCTATCCCTTTGAATCTCCATCTTGCTATCTTTTTTTTTCAGCTCCTAAGTCGTTCATCACAATCTCATTATCTAGAAGCTTCTTCAAGTTTCTTTCCGGACATCAAAATCACCAGACACTTCTTCCGTAAAAAAAATAATTCCTTACATCTAAACTTTTCAATGCCATCTTGTTGTTCCTCATTTATCGCAAAAGTATGTGGGATTTGTGTTGCAAACTCTACCTTATGGCTAGCACCCTGTTCATTCCTCGTAACACTTATACCACCTCCTCTCTGGTTACACATAGCAGATCCAAAGGTCATATCTCTGCTAATAACGAATTTTGGAGTCTTTCATTCTTCTATACAGCACAAACGATGACCTTTCCCTCCATATGCATATCCTAGAAATTTGCACTTTATTTCCTTCGCCTCCAATTTACCATCATTCACACAAGCATAAGCAGGGAATCAAAACATTCGTAGACCAAAATAATCAGAGGATTTTACAGACCGCACCTCTTGAGGAGTCTTTTAATCAATTGTAGTTTGTGGAGATCTATTCACCAGATAGCAAGTATTGCTGATTGTTTCTACCCATAATTGATTGATAAATAAACAGATATATGCATGCATTGAGCATGCTCCACCAATGTTTGGTTCATCTATTTTACCCCTCCGCTTTGTTTTGTTTTTGGTTGTACTATGCGATACCTCACCATACCTTTTGTATTTCAGAATTTGTTAAGTGAAGCCTTGAAAAACTCCAACCCATTTTCTGTTCTAAGTAACCTGACATGGTTCCCAATCTGCTTTTTTTATCCAGGGTCTTCCACTCCTTGAACCTCCTAAACACTTCATCTTCGTCTTTTGTATTTAGAAAGTACATGTAGGTCTTCTTTGAGTAGTCATCAATAAAGCTCACAAAGTAATAATGTCCTTCATCAGACTTCAAAGGAGAGGCACCCCATAAATATGAGTTAACACACTCAATAATCTCCTTGTTTGAGTGTTGAACCGCACTCACCCTACATTGTATCTCTTGAACACAAACTTCACCAGGTTTAGCATTTCCAGTACATCTCCACCAGACAAGTCCCTCTCGCTCATATGTCCCAACTTATGATGCCACAACGTTCTTTTATCATCCCATTGATATAAGGATTATGTAACATCCTCCTCCGACATGTATGACAATATTGTCCGCTTCACGCACCCGATGCAAAAACTTCCTAGGGGGTCACCCATCTCTGGATTGCTTTTGCCCACTCATGCTTAACTACAGAGTTCTTATAGGATCTGTTGCTCTCATGGCTTTAAAACACGTTGTGACAGAGAATGTATCCACACCCTTCTAGGAATGTTATCCCCCACTTGAATCGGACTTCATCCTCGAAGTTTACTGCTACAAACAACTCGGTTTAATGTTCCCCCATCTCGTCCTTGGTTCCTAAGCCCACTCAGAACCCTTCAGGTGCTACTGTTGTGTAACACCCAAATTTTTCAAATAATTTTCACATTTTAAAAACACACTTTCATTCATAAGTATTATAAAAATATCATTGTATCACATAACAATTCGTAACATCGCATCCCAAGATCATAATATGTAGAAACCCCTCGTGTGTGTACTGATCAAGCCGGCGCCTTCCTACGATCCTCACTGGTACCTGAAACACATAACATAACACTGTAAGCATAAATTCTTAGTCCCCAAAATACCACATATAACATATAATAGCCACTCGAGGCTATAACTCTGTGGACCCTCCGGTCCTAACTCTGTGGACCCTCTGGTCCTAACTTTGTGAACCTTTCGGTTGTAACTTTGTGAACCTTCCGGTTCTAACTCTGTAAACTTTGGAACATACACGACATGAATCACATAGAAATAATGTAGTATATCGCAATCGCATAAATAACATACAAGATACTCTGTCATATAACTCTAAATTACCACTCTAGGTAAAGTATAGTGAGAAGACTCACCTCGGGTAACTCGGTAATCTCGAACTCTGAAATAATCTGGTCTAGCCTCCGCCTAATCATATGAAATAAACACTCTTTATCAATACACCTCTCAAGACTAGACTATCCCCTCTCTTGGTACTCTCAGAAGGGTAAAAGACCATTTTACCCCTCTCATGGCTCAAAGACCCTAAAGTTGACCAAACCCTAAAGGTCAACGCTTCGGGTTACGCTGCGCGTACCAACCATGTACACTGGGCGTACCCGACGTCTTCACAGAAACGGGGTACGCGACCCCTTACGCCGCGCGTACTGGGATTACGCCTAGCGTAACGCCCAATTTCAGACTCTAAGCACTTGAGGTCTTAAACAGTTAAGACCCACGTCCAACTCTAGATCTGACCATTTCTAAGCCTCTTAATCCATAAAGTTGGTGACTTTAAGCCTTTGCATGGCTGGACAAGTCACCAACACCCATATCATTCCATTTCCAACTCTAGAAAGCTCATATCTCAAGCATGACCACATAACAACAACCAAGATGGGATTTTTATGGATCTATAACACAAATGTCACTGAAATGGGACAAATCTAGGTCCATGGAGTCCATTACACTCATAAAGTCTCCACCTTTGGGACTTTTAACCCTAGATATGGTCCATGCAACATCAACCAAAATAAAGAGGAAAGTTTTGAACTTTATACCTCTAAATGAAGCTCTTTCCTCTGAAGATCTCAGATCCAAACTTGCACTTTAAGCCCTAGCCTCCACAAGCTCCTCTCCTTCTTCTTCACTAACACACCAAGGCACTTTTAGCTCCAAGACACACACACTAAAGCTAAGGACGATGGAAGGCCCTCATAGGGTTTCACTCTCTGATATGGAGGTTGATAAATGAGCCTTATCATCCTTTAAATAGTGCACAAGCCAAAAATTTAGGGTTTGCATCTGGACCCTTTTACGCCGAGCATAACCCTGGGTACACCCAGCATACCCAGGCAAGTCCGCGTCCAATTTAAGTGCACGAGTACATGCAACGTACTCATTTGATACAAGACTCACTCAAGGGACTAATCTTGGCAACTTGACAAAAGAAAGGGGTTAAATAACCTTACCTGAATTTCGGGATGTTACAATTCTCCTCCACTAGAACCATACTTCGCCCTCGAAGTCTCATGCCGAAAACAACTCTGGATGCTGCTCGCGCATCTCTGACTCCGTCTTCCAAGTCACATCGGACCCTTTCCGATGCTGCCACTAGACCTGAACCAGTGGCACCTCCTTGTTTCTCAGAACCTTGACCTTTCGGTCCAAGATCGCGATCGGTCTCTCAACATAATTCAGACCCATGTCCACCTGTATATCCTCCAACGACACCACTGCTGACTCGTCGGCTATACACTTCCTCTTCTGAGACACGTGGAAGGTATCATGAATCTGACTCAACTCCGCAGGTAACTCCAAACGATATGCCACCCTGCCTACCCTAGCGATTACCCTGAATGGACCAATATAACGAGGCCCCAACTTGCCTCTCTTCCTGAACCGGATCACACCTTTCCAAGGTGACACCTTCAGGAGGACGAAATTGTTGGATTAGTGTCTAAGTCCATAACTATTTTGGTATGTACTTGACCCGATGGTGCATGGTCCTTTTGGGTTGCCTTCACCAAAGCAACTTGATAGGATGAATTTTGGAGATAAAGGATTAATTATGATTTATTATATATTATTAGAATAATTTATTAAAGGAGAAATCATATTGTTTAATTAATATTAGTCAAGAATTAATAAGAATTAATTTTGTGGCTAAAAGACATTAATTAAATGAAGGGGACTAGAACTCTCAATTGTGTGATAGTTGAATATTAGGCTAATGGACTCCATAGAGGATGGAGTGGACGAATTCTATGGGGGAAACCCATTAGAAATCGTCCAAGGCCTCTAAGGAGGGAGTCAATGGGTTGCTTAGGGCCTAAGCATCCGAATTAGGGTTTCCTTGTTAGATAACCCTAATAGCCTCACTATTTAAGGACCCCTTGGGCACCAAAAACGTGGGCAACCGAATCCTTAGGGTTTCTACACGTTTTTGGGTGTCTCTTCTCTTCTCATTCTTCATCCTCTTGCTCTTGGTGTTTGTGAACCATTAGAGGAGTGACATTTGTGACTCTAAGCTTTCTAAAGTCATTACAAGGAGGATTTGAGATTGTTATTGCTACATAACAATCAAGGTAATATCTTAAACCCATTGTTATGTTAATATTGATTATCATATCCTAGATCTAGGGTTTAAAGTCTTGGATGAATTGCATGTACAATAGAGAAACCTAGATCCAAGCATTAGGGTTTGCATGAGCACATAGGATGTTCTTATGGCTAAAACCCATCAGAAATCACCAATCTGGAACTCAAGCTCTGAGCGATGCCTATCCGCGTAGCTCTTCTGACGACTCTGAGCCGTCAGCAACCTTTGCCTGACCTGTTGTATCTGCTCAGTCATCCGAAGCACTATCTCAGTGCTGCCCATCACTCGCTGCCCTACCTCTCCCCAACAGATGGGAGTCCGACACCTCCTCCCATACAAAAACTCAAAGGGAGGCATACCATTGCTTGAATGGTGGCTGTTGTTATAGGAAAACTCATCCAAAGGCAAATACGTGTCCCAACTCCCTCCAAAATCCAATACACATGCTTGAAGCATGTCCTCGAGCGTCTGAATCGTCCGCTCACTCTGTCCGTCCGTCTGTGGGTGGTAAGCAGTACTGAAATGCAACCTAGTACCCAACTCCTCATGGAACTTCTTCCAGAACCTGGAAGTGAAACGCACATCTCGATCTGACATAATCGAGATCGGTACACCATGCCGCGAGACCACCTCCCTCACATACACCTCTGCCAGCCTCTTTGCGGAAGAGCTCTCACTAATAGCAAGCAAATGAGCGCTCTTTGTCAACCGGTCAACAATCACCCAAATTACATCGACTCCTCTCGCAGTCCTCGGTAATTTGGTGATAAAATCCATGGAAATCTGTTCCCACTTCCACTCGGTAACCTCAAGCGGCTGCAACTTGCCATGCGAAAGCTGGTGCTCGGCCTTCACCCTGCGACAGGTCAAGCACCTCTCTACGAACCACGCAACATTCATCTTCATACAGGGCCACTAATAGTCTCTTTTCAGGTCCAAATACATCTTAGTGGCCCCGGGATGGATTGAAAACCTCGACCTGTGTGCCTCCTCCATCAAAATGGTACGTGCCCCGCCCTTATATGGCACCCAAATCCGGCCCTGGAAAGTCATAAGTCCACGGCTATCGACAACGAACTCAGATATCTGACCGATCACCTGCTCCCTTTTGCGGTTCTCCAGTCTCATGGCCACTACCTAGGCCTCCCAAATGGTGTCCAAAACTGGAGTCATCACCGTCATCCTCAAACAAACATCTCGGTATGGGGCACTCTCTGCCCTACGACTCAAGGCATCGGCTACCACGTTAGCCTTGCCTGGGTGGTACATGATCTCACCCCTCATAATTCTTTACCACGTCCAACCATCTCCTCTGGCGCATGTTCAGGTTGGGCTGATCCATCAGATACTTCAAGCTCTTGTGGTATGTATATATGGTAATACCAAACCCCATACAAATAGTGACGCCAGATCTTGAGGGCGAACACCACAGCCCCCAACTCCAGATCATGGGTAGGATACCTTGTCTCATAAGGCTTTAGCTGCCTCGATGCGTACGCTATCACATGCCCTCTCTGCATCAGCACCGCACCCAATCCCGATATCGACGCGTCACAATATACCACAAAGTCCTCCATTCCCTCCGGAAGGGCCAACACTGGCGCTTCACACAATCTCTGGCGAAGTGTCTCGAATGAGGCCTGCTGCTCCGGGCCCCAACTGAAAGCCACACCCTTCCAGGTCAGTCTGGTGAGAGGAACAACAATCCTGGAGAAATCCTGGATGAATCTTCGATAATAACCAGCCAACCCCAAGAAACTCCTGATCTCCGAAGAGGATCTCGACACCTCCCAACTCATCACCGCCTCAATCTTGGCCAGATCGACCAATATCCCGTTCTGGTTGATGAGGTGTCCTAGAAACTGGACCTCTCGTAACCAGAAATTGCACTTGGAGAATTTGGTGTAAAGCCTCTCTGATCTCAGAACTCCGAGGATCTCCCTCAAATGCTCCTCATGCTTCTCTCTGGATCTCGAATACACCAATATATCATCAATGAACACGATCACCGAATGATCCAACATCGGCCTGCACACCCTGTTCATGAGATCCATGAACGCCGCTAATGCATTGGTGAGCCCGAAAGGCATCACCACGAACTCATAATGCCCGTAACGAGTCCTGAACGCTGTCTTCTGGATATTCTCATCACGCACTCTCATCTGATGATATCTAGACCTCAAATCAATCTTGGAGAACCAAGACGCTCCCTGCAACTGATCGAACAAATCGTCGATCCTCTGTAAGGGGTAACGGTCCTTAACCGTCAGCTTGTTTAACTCCCGGTAATCAATGCACATCCGGTGTGAAACATCCTTTTTCTTGACAAAAAGGATCGGCGCTCCCCACGACGAGCTACTCGGCCGTATAAACCCCTTTCCCATCAGCTCCTGAAGCTGCGAGGATAACTCCTGCATCTCTGGAGGTGCAAGGCGATAGGGCGCCTTTGCGATAGGCGCTGCCCTCGGAACCAAATCGATACGGAACTCCACCTCCCTCTCGGGAGGCACACCCGACAAATCCTCGGGGAAAACATCCGGGAACTCATGAACTATCGGGACCTCATCGACCAACCTCGGTCTCTCTGCACCTGCCCTCGTATCCACCACATAAGCCACAAACCCACTATAGCCCTGCTGTAAACTCTGCCTCGCTCTTGCGGCTGAACAAAATGCCGACCCAGAACGGGTGCCCTCGCCATAAACCGTAAGAACTCCCCCACTAGGGTCTCGTATTGGCACCAACTGTTGCTCGCAGTCGATCACCGCTCCAAATTTGCACAACCAGTCCATGCCCACAATGACACAGACATCTCCCTTAGCAATCGGGACCAAATCAATCGGAAACTCAACGCCGAAGATCTAGAGTACACATCCTCGAATCACATCAGTGTCATACACTGCTCTTTCGTCAGCTATGGAAACTCACAAAGGTCGACTCAACGCCTCTCGACGAATACTGATGTGCTGACTAAAGGCTAACGACACAAAAGACCGACTCGCACCCGAGTCAAATAACACCAAAGAAGGTACAGAACACACAAGAAATGTACCTACGCATATCATAATATAAGCATAACACCACTAACTCAAAATAAATAGATGAAAGAATACATACCAGCCACAACATCGGGTGCTGCATGGACCTCTTCCGCTATCAACTGGAACGCTCTCCCGCAAGCCTTCGGCGCCTCAGCCTTCACCGGACGACTCTCTGTAGCTCGAATGGCAGCAGGGGCAGATCCCTGAGAAGCTCCCTGAGCTGAACCTCGTAACCGCGGACACTTGGCCTTGCGGTGTCCGGTCTGGTTGCAGTGAAATCAAACTACAAACCCCTTGGGGCAATCCTTGCCCATGTGCCCCTCCTTGCCACACTTGTAGCAAGACCCTGCTCTGCACACCCCTCATGACTCTTGCCGCACTTGCCACAACTGCGGCCCTTCTGGTTCCCTGATCTCGAATCGGCGGGCTTAGCCTGCTTGGCAGCTGACTGGGACTGTGCCGGTCGCCGATCCCTCCCCTGAGACTCTACCTCCTCCCTGGCCTGAGTCTCGAGCTCAATCTCCCTCTTCCGGGCATTTTCCTGAAGCTCAACAAATGTCCGGTACGTCAAGTTCGCCACGAACTCTCGTATGTCCCTCCTCATAATACTCAGATACCGACTCATACATGCCTACTCGGTAGACACATGCTCAGAGCAGAACATCGCCCTCTCATGAAACATCCTGGTAATCACAGTAAAAGACTCAGTACCCTGCTTGAGGGTCAAGAAATCCTGGGCCAAACGCTCCCTTTCCACCGGGGGAACGTACTCATCACGAAACATAGCGGTGAACCTCTCCCGGGTCATCGCAGCAAGCTCTGCCAAAGAATAGTGTGTTGTCACAAACTTCCACCAGTCCTTCGCCCCCAAGCGAAGATGGTTCAGCGCGAATTGGACTCTCAGATGCTCCGGACAAGAACACGTATAGAAGCATCCATCAATATCAGAAATACATCTCATAGCAGCGATCGGCTCCTATGTCCCATCAAACTCTGGTGGCTTCGTGTTGCTGAACTCTCGGTACAGCAACGAGTCACCCCCTGTGGCCTCGCAGCAGCAACGACTGTGGTGGCCGCAGCAACAACAGCATTAGTAAGAGCAGTGTATCGCTCATCAAAAGTCTCGATCAGGGTGGTCTTGATAGACCCAAACATCTCTGGTATCTCAGCTCGGATGGCAGCAACCACCTCCTCGTGAATCAATCTGCGGATCTCCTCATCGCTAACACCATTGCTCTCCAGTGTGTGGCGTGTCCCAACCATGATGTCTCTCTGAAATACAACACAAGATATCAGAGACTCATTCAAGTGTACACACACTCGATATCCCATACCTACTTGATCCCAGGTACCCTAAGGATTCTTACTTGGGCTGCGCACTGATCCGGTGCCTTCGGTAGTACGGGCCCAATACTACCATCCACACCGCATCAATATTCACCCCAAGTCCTCCTCCTAAGATCCCATGTCCCAATTACTCTACCTTCCCATCCATAGTCTACTCTTTAGCAGATCTCTCATAATCTCCTTGCTGCTATCTATTCACTCTCAAGCATCTCCTAGCAGCAAAACACCTAGGCTAAGGCATCACAAATCAGGCCACTCTATTCCTAATAAGAATACCTAGCCTACTCTAGCATGCATAACATATCATAACATATCTCATAACTCATAATGTAAGGGTATTTTGGGAAATCACCATTCGGGTGCTGACTGATCGTACACATTGCTCTGCTCTGCTCTTTCAAAAACTTTTTACTCTTTGAGAAAATTTTGAGAATTTTATTTTGAAAATCTCTCAAATCCTCAGTTTGAGTTTTGATACGCCCGGAGGTGCACCCGAATCCCTCAAACCAAGGCTCTGATACCAACTTGTAACACCCAAAATTTTCAAATAATTTTCACATTTTAAAAACACACTTTCATTCATAAGTATTATAAAAATATCATTGTATCACATAACAATCCTTAACATAACATCCCAAGATCATAATATGTAGAAACCCCTCGTGTGTGTACTGATCAAGCCGGCGCCTTCCCGCGATCCTCACTAGTACCTGAACACACATAACATAACACTATAAGCATAAATGCTTAGTGAGTTCCCCAAAATACCACATATAACATATAATAGCCACTCGAGGCTATAACTCTGTGGACCCTCCGGTCCTAACTCTGTGGACCCTCTGGTCCTAACTCTGTGAACCTTCCGGTTCTAACTCTTTAAACACTGGAACATACACGACATGAATCACATAGAAATAATGGAGTGTATCGCAATCACATAAATAATATACGAGATACTCTGTCATATAACTCTAAATTACCACTCTAGGTAAAGTATAGCGAGAAGACTCACCTCGGGTAACTCGATAATCTCGAACTCTAAAATAATCTGGTCTAGCCTCCGCCTAATCATATGAAATAAACACTCTTAATGAATACACCTCTCAAGGCTAGGCTATCCCTTCTCTTGGTACTCTCAGAAGGGTAAAAGACCATTTTACCCCTCTCATGGCTCAAAGACCCTAAAGTTGACCAAACCCTAAAAGTCAACAAAAGTCAACTCTCCGGGTTACGTTGCACGTACCAACCATGTATGTTGGGTGTACCCGGCGTCCTCACAGAAATGGGGTACGCGACCCCTTACGCCGCACGTACTGGGATTATGCCCAGCGTAACGCTCAGTTTTAGACTCTAAGCACTTGAGGTCTTAAACAGTTAAGACCCACGTCCAACTCTAGATCTAACCATTTCTAAGCCTCTTAATCCATAAAGTTGGTGACTTTACGCCTTTGCATGGCTGGACAAGTCACCAACACCCATATCATTCCATTTCCAACTCTAGAAAGCTCATATCTCAAGCATGACCCCATAACAACGAGCAAGATGGGATTTTTATGGATCTATAACACAAATATCACTGAAATGAGACATATCTAGGTCCATGGAGTCCATTACACTTATAAAGTCTCCACCTTTGGGACTTTTAACCCTAGAAATGGTCCATGCAACATCAACCAAAATAAAGAGGAAAGTTTTGAACTTTATACCTCTAAATGAAGCTCCTTCCTCTGAAGATCTCAGATCCAAACTTGCACTTCAAGCCCTAGCCTCCACAAGCTCCTCTCCTTCTTCCTCACTAACACACTAAGGAACTTTTAGCTCCAAGACACACACACTCAAGCTAAGGACGACGAAAGGCTCACATAGGGTTTCACTCTCTGATATGGAGACTGAGAAATGAGCCTTAGCATCCTTTAAATAGTGCACAAGCCAAAAATTTAGGGTTTGCATCTGGATCCTTTTACTCCCAGCGTAACCCTGGGTACGCCCAGCGTACCCAGGCGAGTCCGCGTCCAGTTTAAGCGCACAAGTACGTGCAGCGTACTCCCCTGTACACCCAACGTACTCATTTGCTACAAGAATCACTCAAGGGACTAATCTTGGCAACTTGACAAAAGAAAGGGGTTAAATAACCTTACCTGAATTTCGGGATGTTACATGTTGCACCTTTACCAAGCCCATCACCTTGTTGTGTAAGGTCTTCGTTTTCCTATCGAGGATCGCAATCAGTCTCTCTACATAATTTGGGTGCTCATCAACATGAATTTTGTCCAAGGGAACCATTACGGAATCATCATACACACACTTTCGCATATGGGAAACATGGAAGGTGTTGTGAATCTAGCTAAGCTTGACAATTAAATCTAATTGCCCACCCAGGCAATAACCTCGAAAGGATCAATAAATCCAGAGACTAAGTTGACCTGCTTCCTCAACCGGGTGACACCCTTCGAAGGTGACACCTTTAGAAACACAAAATCTCAAACATGGAACTTGAGGTCCAAACATCGCCGATCAACATAACTCTTCTGGCGACTCTGCACGGTCTACAACCGATCCCACACCTATTGTATTAAATCAATAGTCATGAGTACTACCTTAGTACTCCCTATTACTCGATGTCCAACCTCGCCCCAACAAACCGGGTTCCAATACTTACTCCCGTACATCATCTCGAATGGAGGTCGATCAATACAAGCATGATAACTACTGTCGTAGGAGAAACTGGCCATTGGAAGATAAGTATCGCAACTCCACAACAAAATCTAGCACACATTCCTTGATTATATCCTCGAGCATCTGAATAATACTCTCGCTCTATCCGTCGGTATGGGGGTGGTATGCTATTCTGAATGTAGCTGCGTACCCAACTCCTCGTGAAAATTTCTCCAAAACCTGGAGGTGAAATGAACATCACAACCGGAAATCACTAAAACTAGAACTCCGTGATGAGCGACTACCTCCTTGATGTAGAAGTCGGCCAACTTCTTGATCGAAATGCCCTTCGATATAAGGATGCAATGAGAACTCTTGGTCAATCTATTGACAATTACCCAGCTAGAATCAACCCCACGTGTTGTCCTTGACATTTTCATGATAAATTCCATAGTGATATCCTCTCATTCCACATGGGAATGGGTAACTTTTGCATCTTGTCATGGGGTCTCTGATGTTCGGCCTTGACTTTCCGGTAAGTCAGGAACCACTCGACGTACCATGTTATTTCCCTCTTTATGTAGGACCACCAGTAGCTTAGTCTAAAATTTATAGACATCTTTGTGACCCCCGGATGGATCGAAAACTTAGACTTCTGTGCTTCCTCCAAGAGTGTATGCCTAAGCCTGCCAGCAACCGAAAACCATACATTGTTGCACTGAGTTAATAACCCACAACTACCTCTGACAAATAACATAATTTATCCTCTGATTCTCTCTTCCTTCCAATTCTCCCTCTTTAACCCCTCTACATTCTATTTCTTAATCAAATCTAATACTGGTGAAACAATAACCATCCTCAAGCATAGATCTCTAATAGGTTTACTTGATGCTTTGCGACTCAAGGCGTCGGCCACAACATTGGCCCTCCTAGGATGATACAAAATCTCACAGTCATAATCTTCCACCATGTCTAGCCATCTGCATTGTTTCATATTCTGGTTTGGTTGATCCATAAAATATCTCAAGCTCTTGTAGTCTGTATAAATAGTACACTGAGCCCATACAAATAATGTCTCCAAATCTTGAGGTCAAAAACCACATCCCCCAGCTCCAGATCATGAGTAGGTTAGTTCGCCTCATGAGGCTTCAACTGCCTTGATGCATAAGCAATCACATGACTCCTTTGCATAAGTATTGTGCCCAGAACCAAAATCGATGCATCACAATAAATCACAAAGCCATCCATACCCTCGGGAAGGGTCAAAATCGGAGCCTCACATAATCTCTGTCTCAAGGTATCAAATGTTTCCTGCTGCTCAGGCCCCCACCGGAAAGAAACATTCCTCTTCCTCAATCTGGTTAAAGGGACAACAATCTTGGAGAAATCCTAAATTAACCTCCAATAATAACCTACTAACCCAAGGAAACACTGAACCTCAAATGGTGACCTCGGAACCTCCCACTGCATCACATCCTCGATCTTGGTTAGATCAACCAATATACCATTTTGGTTGACAATGTACCAAAAGAATTTTCACATCGTGAAACCAGAACTCGCATTTGGAGAACTTGGCATAACGCGTCTCCCTCCTCAAAGTATCTAAAACATGCATCTGGTGCTTCTCATGTTGTTACTTGGTCTTAAAATAGGCCAAGCTATCATCAATAAACACTATCACAGGCCGGTCTAACATCATCCTTCATACACAGTTCTTGATATCCACAAATGATGCCGATGCATTGTTGAGCCCAGGTGCCATCTCTACAAACTCATAGTGACCATAACGAGTCCTGAAGGTTGTCTTGTACACATCCTCATCCTTGACCCTCAAATGATGATATCCTGATCTCAAATCAATCTTGGAAAACCAAGATGTAACTCGAGATTTGGTCAAATAAATCATCAATACTAAGAAGTGGGTGTTGATTCTTAACCGTCAACTTGTTTAGTTCCATGCAGTCAATGTACATCCTATGTGAACCACCATTCTTTTTCACAAACAGGATCGGTGCTCCCCACGGTGAACTACTCGACCTGATGAATCCCTTATCTAATAGCTCCTGAAGTTGTGTAGACAAATCCTGCATCTCTGGTGGTTCCAAGCAATACGGTGCCTTGGCTATCGGAGCCGAACTTGGAACCAAATTAATCTGGAACTCTAACTGTCTCTCAGAAGGCACTCCTGGTAAATACTCAGGAAACACATCTGGAAATTTTCGAACGATAAGAACATCACCCACTATCTTTCTCTCTACAACCCATGTATCCATAACATAAGCCACAAACCCAGAGAATTCATGCTAAAGATGTCTCATACCCCTCGCAGTTAAGTAAAAAGTTGGTACTCGCTGAGTGGAATCACTATAAATTATCAGTTCTCCCATACTTGGGGTTCAAACTCTCACCAGCTGATGCTCACAATCAATCATAGATCCATTATGGCTCAACAAATCCATGCCCACAATAATCTTAGTACCCTAAAGAGGAATAAGGACTAGATCTATCAGATACTTCTCGCAGAACAACTCAAGAACACAACCCTGATGAACACTCGGAGAACGTACTGTACTGTCGTCTATAATCTCTACATCCAAAGGGTAATCCAAAGCTCCCGGAGTATCACCAAAGTTCTTGCTAAGCGTAAGAGATACAAAATATCGGGTAGCACCTGAGTCTAAAAGAACATGAGCAGTCAAACCATTGACTAAAAACATCCCTATACACGATCAAACAAAACATAAGCATAAATAATGAAAGCAGGAAAAGACATGATGACGATACATACCCATAACCACATCCGGTGCTGCTCGGGCCTCCTTGGTCGTTAACTAAAAGGCCCAAATCCTTACCACATGATCCTCCGCCTTGTCCTAGCAGCCATTTGCGGTCCTTAACATAGCTGGAGCAGGTGGTGCCATTGCTCCTCCTGAAAATATCGAGCATTCGACTTTTTTGTGGCCTGATTGGTTGTAGTGAAAGCAAATAAGTGTCCCACGAGGGAAATATCGACCAAAGTGTCATGTCTAGCCGCACCTGAAACAACTCGAACCACCTACTCTACATGTCCCATCATGTGACTTTCTGCAACGGCCCCGACCCTGTTGGCCCCTCGATTGTGAGTCAAGAGTCTTGGGCCTTTTTGTTGAGACCTCAATCATCTGAACAGTAGCTGGCTTTCGCTTCCTCCGAAGCTCCAACTCAATCTCTCGCTCATGTTCTCTAGCAATTATGCCATCTAGGGTCTTTCAGCTCGACATACTCACGAACTCTCGAATGTCATCCCTGAGCATGTCATGATACCTCATGTTCTTCATCTCCTCATCAAAAGTATATTGTGGAATTAGTAAAGCCCTCTCCCACAACTTGGCGGTGATCTTCGCCACAGACTCCATTGTCTGGAGAAGGTACTAAAACTCCCTTGCCAATTTCTACACCTCAATAACAGGTGCAATATTTGCCCTGAATCTCGTCACAAAATCAGTCCAAGTCATGGCCCCCACAATCTCATATCCCAAGGCATTTCCAACCTCCTCCCATCAGTCGCGAGCTCGGTCCCTCAGAAGGCAAGATGCAAACCCGACCTTCAATCCCTCAGGGCAAAAACTCATCCATTGAGAATTCTCCATATCTGCAATCCACCATCTGCTATGAATGGGCTCCTTCATCTCGAAGAACTATGGGGCTCCACAAGCCTTGAAATCCTGAAAGGAAAGAGTACGTGTCCCAAACTGACCAACTGCAATCTCTGAGTGAAAGGACCCTAAGCGATCATCCAACATATCGATGATCCCCTCATTGATGGTACCAAACATCATAAGATTTGCATCTAAAATACCACGGGTGATCTTTGACATAATGAACTCGTGTATCCTCTCATTAATCGACTCAACACCAGAGCCTAAACAAGAACATGAACCAAAATCTCCTCCTTGAGTGCTCACCACCATATTCAATGGAAAACATATAAACGATTAGAACGTACTTGAGGGAACTCTCATACTAAAAGGTCCTTAGGTTCTCCACAATTTTCCTTGATTCGAGTATAGATCCTATAGTTTCGGTAGTACGGGCCCAATACTTCCTTGCACACCTATCCTTACTTTCTTGAAGAATCATCGTGAATCCTATAAATCACTCCACTATAGAAATTCTCATGATACCTATGCTAGACAACATACAAATCTCGCTACAACACTCCTTAGGCTCTCCTAGGAATCCTCTATCAGCACCACTAGTTGTCTTATGCATGCAAATTATACACAATACTAGATCAAATAAAATGTCAAATAAAAATTCTACCCTAAGCTCACAACCACACAAGGAATAGGAAATAAGGGAAAATCAATCATTTTAAGGTTACATGATCCTAACCGTATACAAATTTTAAACATACACTTAATAATTAACTTTGTTAATGTAGACCCCAAGTAGCATGTAACATTCACTTCCTCCTAGGCTATCAGGTATCACACATATCAAAGAATTCTATCATTATGCAATTCCTGAAGGTATCCTTAACCCTAATCTAGCATGAAACTCACATAATAACATACTAAACATAATACTCATGTATGGGTATTTTGGAAATTACTTACTTGAGCTCAGCTGATTGCACACATCACACCCATTTCTTTGTGAAAATCTTTTGAAATTTTGTTTTTCTTACAAAAAGATTTAACAATTTATCAGTTTGAGTTCAGACATAGCCAAAGGTGTTCCTAAATCTGTAACACCCGTAGATTCGGGCTAGTCAGTTAAGATATAATAAGCGTTAAAAATGATTTTTTATAGAAGATTATCTAGGATAAATAATCTTAACCAAAGTAATAGTTAGGATCAACAATTTTAACCTATTTGACGTAATAAAGAAGAATTATATGAATATTATGTGTTTCATGATTATTATAATTTAATAAAATAGAAAAAATCAGCTAAATCGTTCGTAAATCGTAAAAATAAGTGCGCCAAAACATATATATATATATATATATATATATATATATATATATATATATATATATATATATAATATTTATAAAGTGCACGTCTTCTCGGTCTCGAAAATATAAATTTCGTAGAAATCCGACTCCGTATGAATTATATATGACTTTTATAACATAATATATATATATATATATATATATATATATATATATATATATATATATATATATATATATATATATATATATATATATATATATATAATATTTAGAAAGTACACGTCTTCTCAATCCTGAAAATATAAATTTCGTAGAAATCCAACTCCGTATGAGTTATATATGACTTTTATAAGATATAAAAGTCGGCAGCGCACAATGAATGTAGATCTCGTCGATAGCGGCGCGTAGATATGATGAACATCAAAAAGCGGAGTTCATATGAACGAGTTATTATTTATAATAGCATATTTACATATTAAAATAAAGTATAAATCATATATATATATATATATATATATATATATATATATATATATATATATATATATATATATATATATATATATATATATATCATTAGAAAGGTATCGACGATGCGGTCGTTATAAGACTGGGACAATAGTTTAGTAAAAATATCATTAAATCTATTTAAAATAATATTTTAAATGGATGTTTAGTCGTTTAAATAACTATAAGGTCATTTAAGTAACTATAGAGGGTGGTTTTTGAAAATTCAATTATTATAAATAAGAGGCTCTAGGCTCTTATATTTTTTGCACCATTCTCTTGATTCAAGAGTCTTTCTCTTCTTATCCCCCAAGCAATTCGGTATCTCATGATTCAACTTTTCTTTCTGTAGTTTTAGTATAGGAAGGTGAGTGCTGAAGCGCTGCAAAAATCTTTTTAGAAAGATTCAGCAACGAAGTTCTGCCCGCGCAAAGCTCGGTTTCTCGCAAAACCACTTGTAAGTGAGTTATGCTTATACTACTTTAAGTATAACTTATGTTTAAGTTCATTATCATTATTATGAGCCTATAAACAAAATTTATCAATGATTCAAAGTCTTTATACCGATTGATCTACTTACGGGAGAGGTGTCTAAGAATGGTCACGTTGGCTTGGTTGTTGGATTTCAGAAAAACTATATGCCGAAATGGTCATGCCTCCCAACTGTCCTGCCTGGTTGATCCTTACTTGATAGATCTTGAAGTAGAATTTGAGTTAATGATGAATCTAGACTAATAATTAGTCGCAATAAATAGTAGACCAAAACTTAGCGATAATAATACTAGGTTATGTCAAAGGAAAAGACAATTGCTAGAAGCGAAGCGCGGTCCAAATTTCGAATTGTCAAGTGAGTGCATAGTTACTTTCATCTTACACATGGATATGAAGTATTTAATATTAATACATGTTATATGTGCTTATTATCTATGTTCCTAATATCTATGCTAGATGAACGATTTATACATGTTTTACGTGATTTAAACTACATATGTATTTTTTTACCTATATATATGGGGGTAAAGATGGGTAGATGAATGATGAGAGATGAAAGATGATATAGATGATGAGAATCCTTGACTTTAAAGTTGATCCAGTCATCTAGCAGAGTATAGATGATGACCACGAACTATTGTAGACAGTCTAGTGGAATGCTAGCAGACTCTCAACCTGTATGTGTTCGTGAATGACGTGTTCGCCAGATGTACTCTAAAAACCCTGGCAGCTATGGACTTAGTGCCTTACAAATGAACATTGACAATTGTGCCTAATAGATAACATCGACAGCTATGGACTTAGTGTCGGTTGGATAAACCCTGGCAGAGATGGACTTCGTGCCTATTACTTAGGACAATCCTTACGAAAAAATAAATGAAGATAATGGGGATGGGAAATTGGGTTAATTGTTTGATGATTA
This sequence comes from Lactuca sativa, assembly GCF_002870075.4. Lineage (NCBI taxonomy): Eukaryota > Viridiplantae > Streptophyta > Magnoliopsida > Asterales > Asteraceae > Lactuca > Lactuca sativa. Next base: position 72,497,545 of record NC_056625.2, on the reverse strand, counting down.
CACATAATAATGATATTATTGTGGGTTGAAAACCCTATGTACTCACCAGGTTTCCCAACCTAACCCACTTAGTTTATTGTATCACAGTTAGCAATATGAAAGATACATTTTGTTGAGAGATTCAATGAGTTTTAAGTCATTAGTTTAATTACTGTAAGGTTTGTAATATTCCGTTATGCTTATGTTTCTGTATTGACGATGACATCCTAAATGTTTTAATATAAATAAAATACATTTCTCCAGAAATGCTTTGATAATAACATTATCATGTTTTTGGGAAGAAATTCCGCAATATTATTCTTCAAAAGGATACTCTGATTTTTAAACAAGCATAAACAAGTCAGTCTTTTCTGGCCGTGAAAATGGGGATGTCACAGAATCCCTCAAACTAAGGTTATGATACCAGCTTGTAATATTCCAAAAATACTAAATAAAAATTTTGGTTTTAAACACCTAGATCACATAAACATTTGTTGAAAAACCAATCATAGTAAAATGTATCTCTCAAACATCCGAGTAAAATCATAATAATCAATGCGGAAAAAGCTTTCTGGGGATGCAGTGCGATCAAGTCGGACCCTTCCCATTAGAACTGGAAGTACCTGAAAACATTTAAAACATTGATTGTAAGTACAAAGCTTAGTGAGTTCCCCAAAATATCACATACCATACATATATGTGCGCTCAGTCCTAGGGGTGTTTTTCAACCCATATGAATGTTATGATCCAAACATAGTCTTATAGTCACTTGCAGAATACAGTCCAACCGTAGCCTTTCTACCATGATCCAACCATGGTCTTCCATGAAAGTCACAAAGACAAAAAAGTGTTTTGATCCAACCATAGTTTTTCATACAAGTGTTGTGATCCAACCACAATTTTTCATGCAAGAGTCATAGAGACAATCTAACAACCTACATAGTTTAGTGAGAAGACCCACCTCTCTCACGAAGTCAAATAAACCATAACTCTATGCCACGAAATAGGTGTTACAACCCACTTATGGAATCACACAATGTCACACCTTAACTTACACTCTAGAACTAACAATTTGACCAAAATTCAACAGGGTCAAAAACTCAACGGTCAAAGACAACATCAGTTAACTTCCACGTCGTGATCAATCCATGGTCATGTCATGGAGAGCGAACTCAGGCTCGATTAAAATCTTGGTTACGAACCAACTCGGTCACGATCAAAGCTACCATCATGCCGTGATGGTTATGTCATCACATCATGATAGAGTCCGCCCAAAACAGCCAGGAAACCCCCAATCGCCACGTCGCGGCGAGCAGACTGCCATGTCGTAGGAACTGGGATTTCTCAGCTAAATGTATTCAGCTCTCAATCTATTAATCCATCCACCCATTCCTTCCAGAAGGCTTCCTAACATCCAATACAATCTAAAGGTTGATGTTTTTCAGCCATGAATGCCCAATGCAAGTCTAGAGCTTAGGTTAGATAAAAAAAAATAGAGAATCAACACAAATAATCTCATGAATGGAGCTCAATACACTAACAAAAATTATATATAAACCTTATGTTCATCAAAGGACCTCAATGACCCATAAAGTTGCCAACTTTATGGAATCCCACCATTCTAACTAGCTTATACTTGAAGAAAAGGGACAAAAACCTAGATTTAGCAACATAGGACAATAAAGCTTGGAACTTGAACACTTACAAAGGTCCAGAATATGAGATAGAAGATGATCATGAGACTTGCAATATGCATATTTACACCCAAAATCTCTGCTACTCATTCAAGAGACCAAAAATACCAACAAAAGCTCAAGATCTTCAACAATGGGGTTTATGGCTTCTTTGGTGAAAGGGAGGTGATGGAGGTTCAGGGTGTGAAAACCCTAGACATAACATACCTTAAATAAGCCTAAAACCCCAGAAAATTAGGGTTTTACCTCACCCAGATGTCACATCTTGACCAATATAGTTTCACACTGTGATACCTAAATGAGATACATGTCTCATGCGGCCATCCTACGTCGTGGTGATGCTTTCGCCACGTCGTGGCCAACACAAAACTCATAAGTTACTCTAATTTTCATACCTCGAGGATCCAGATGTTACATTACATTTCCAATAAACATCCCATATATACTCATTTTCATACCCACATCACTCATGTGCCCTATTTTATGATGCCACAACTCTATTTTATCATCATATTGATCCAAGGATTAAGATTCTGCCACCGTTCCCCTAACTGTATAGCCTTCCAGGAAATAAATACCATGATTCATCTTTACCTTCATAACTATAAGAGCCCCCATCGAGACTCTTACCCAGTCACCCTTTCCAGAATACTTCAGTCCGTCCTTTGCCAAAGTGCCAAGAGAGATCTGATTCTTTCGAAGATCCGGGACAAACCAACAATCCAGTTTCTTGACCATACCACCGTGCATCTTGATATCCATTATGACACTAACCTTGATCATACATATCACATCATCACCCGTATCGACTATACCATTCCACTGTTTAAAGGAGTTGAACCAATCACAATTATAATTCATGTGATAAGATGCTCCCGAGCACAAGATCCAAGCATCGACAGATTTAGTTGTACATATAGTCAAAACTTCACCATCATCCCCTTCATCAGAATTCCATTGAACCATAACAACATTGTTTTTGTTGGTTGATTCAACGTCATGATTCCCTTTGTTTAGTAATGGACAATCTCTTCTAGGTGCCCCTTTTTATTGTAGTTATAACATCAAAATTTTGCTTTATATTTGAAACTTGGTATCCATTTGTTACCTCCACCTCTATCTGATGTTCTCCCTCTGCCTACGAACAAAACTGAAACTGGAAATTTCTTCAACAATTGAAACTTTTCTTTTGATTTCCTTGGGCATCAAAGAGTCCTTCACATCATTCACATTAATCATTTTCCTACCATACAACATAGTATCAACAAAATTCTCAAAAGAATTCAACGGTTAAAATAAGATGATAAGTGTTTGATCTTCATCTTCGATCTTAACATTCCCACCTTGTAAATCTAAGATGATCCTATTGAAATTATCTTGATGATCCTTCACAAGGGTACTTTTAGACATCCTAAGAGTATACAAATGTTGTTTCTAATATAGCTTGTTCGTAAGAGAAGTGTTTTGATATTTATCACACAATTTCTCCCAATTCCCAAATGCACTGGTTTTATCCATGACCTCTCTTAGTACTTCGCATGTCAAAATCAATAGAATAGCATTACACACTCTTTCTAGAATATCCACCTTCTTGTCAGGTGTCATGTCTTTTGGAAGTTTCGCTTCTCCTTCCAATGTAGTCGCACAACACTATTCAACTAGAATAGCCTTCATCTTTACCTTCCACAAAGTGAAATTATTTGAACCAAAAAACTTATCCAAATCGAACACTTAAGATGCCATCTTTAATCAACGAAACACAATACCGCAACCCTGATACCACTTGTTAGGAAAACCAAACGAAACTTGAATCATAACATATATGATGGTACTTGCCAAGCTCTGATGACCCTTGTTAGGAAGTAATGCGGATAACATATGAAACCAAAAGCATAGAAAGACACAATATTTACATGGTTCAGTCAAGGTCACCTCTATCCACGGGATAAGAGTGAGTAGCAGGCATCCATATGTATAGAGTTATCAAACAAAGATTACAAGTACAACCAATAGAGATTCGACATACTCACTAAGGACACAAAAGCCTAAAGACACAAACAAATGAGTAGCATGTATCCATATTTATAGAGTATAGATCCGACCTAAAACTGTAATGGTATAAGCCCATTAATCCACAGGCCCATGAGAGGTGTCAACCAATCACAATCTATCATACAATCGCTTCTAAAATTAACCTTCATCCTTGAGATACATTACATGAGCATCTTCAACTGATGAACATCCTCCTTGAGTATCATCAAATAATGTGCATCCTCCTTGAGTATCTTCAACTTGTGAGTATCCATGATGCTCAAACAAGATCCCTGATGCTCATTCATGATCCATGATGCTCACTCGTAATCCCTGAGGCCCACGTGTGATTTATGATGTTAACTCATGATCTTCAGGGTCGGTTCATTGATTTTGAGGGCCATGTGCGAAAAGTAAGAAATGGGACCTTAATATAAGAAAATTGATTAGTTAAAAATCATCTCAAAAGGCATGAGGCTAGAGGTTCGAACCCTGGTTATTTTATAAAGGAGCCAACAAGATGTAAGTCTTTTAATCGACTGAACTACGAGACATTTTATTAAAGTTTTATGTAAATGTGTATACATTGGAAACGAATCAGTTAAAAATTAGAAGGGAACAGATAGGAATCGAACCCTAGGCTTTTGGCAAGAGATAGCAAAAGGCACCTCATAGAGCCAGTTGAACTACAAATACTTTGTTATTATTACTTTTTTTTTGCGTAAAATGAAATATAATATATAATAACTATAAAAATTGGCTAAAAATCGGGTCCTATTTTTTTCCTGTCCATGTACGGTTGCACACATTGCACACTATCAGGGCCGGACCTAGTGATCTTTGATGCTCACTCATGATCTCTGATGTACATTGATGATTCTTGATGCTCACTCGTTATCTCTGATGATCGATCTTATAATCCAAATGCTCAAGTCACATTGACACTATCATTTTTTTTAAGTTCGAATACCCACTACTTCAAATCTAATTAAGAGGGCTATTACTTTCATTTATACGTACCTTTTGTCTCTTTTGTCATGAGGTGGAGGAAGGTACCGATATTTGTTTTTCACTTGCAAGTCCTGTTATGTGGTGTTACAGAGGTGGTTGTTGGATTGGTCTTCGATCCTTGTTAATCAACCATGTTCAAGGGTTGACCTGCTGGAGATGATTTCGTGTACATATAGCAAAAGAATACAAATTGTCTTTGGTATACATCAGTATCTAGTTGATTTGGAAGGAGCGTAACATGATTGTTTTTAGGAACGTCAGTCGTGCTACCATGGTCACAACGAATGATATTAGTTTATTCACTTTCAATTAGATTAAGCAGAGATCTAAATGTTCCTCTATATATTAGGTTGTTTTGGAGCTTTCCTTTCCATTTGAAACTGTTTCTTATAATTATTTTGCTCGACCTTCTTGTTTGAGTTTTTCTTTTCTCTTTCTAATATACTGCTTTTTCTAATCCCTCCAAATAAATAAAGATCTTTTTGTCACATGTCACATTCTCATTTATTTTGTCACATGTAATTTTGTGGTCATTTTAAATTAATTTATATTTCACATGTCATTTTATGATTTTTTTTCATTTTATTAAATTGTAAATAGTATTTATATTCAACAATAAATGCATATCAATTTCATTAATAAACTTTCCTTCTAATTTCAAAATTACCAAATTAAAGATTCATTAATTTTCTTTCTTTATTTATTTAAATTATTGTTTAAATTTAAAAGAGAAAAAAAATCACTTTAATTTTTAGAATTCAATATTTTCTCACTTTTCTTCTAAATTCATACTTTTCAAATGTTTAAAATTTTGTATTTAGTTTTTTTAAATAAACTCATGTAGTACATGGGTCTCACACCTATTATATATATATATATATATATATATATATATATATATATATATATATATATATATAGAGAGAGAGAGAGAGAGAGAGAGAGAGAGAGAGAAAGAGAGGTGGGTTCAATTGAGAAAATAAAAAAGGTTGAGAATGGGGGAATCATTCTCAGCCACTCATTTAATTAGCCTCTAAACATAAAGGACACGGTGGCAAACTTGTAAATATGATATAATATCATTCAATCACAAATACGAACAGTTGAAATTCATTCTTTTTTTGTTCTTTCAATCCAACCTTCAATTCTGTTTGAATACGAACATATCTTTAATATCTACGATTAATTATACTCCCAGCATCATTAGAACAACATCATCGACAATAAACAAAAAATTCAATTCGTATCATTCATTCAACATCGTTCATCAAATAAAACATCGAAATTAAGGTTAGAAAAAGATCAAATCATTTTTTGTTTGAAATTTTCATATATTTCTCCACTAATCTACTATTTTGTAAGATTTAAGTAGTCAAAGTACCATATTTATCATATTTTTAAAAAAGTTAACTTGTATGCACTCCAACTGTTTGATGAAATGCATAAAGTAAATTATCACGTTATATTCGTATATGAATATGTTTTCTCACCTGAATCAATATGTGATTATTAAAACACAAAACAAATATGCAAGTCTGTATGTTATTCATATGTGAATAATATATAAAAATTATATATATTTCTGACAACACATTGTAATATTCATATATGAATATATTGTGCAATATTCATATATAAATATACCAACTATTATTCATAAGTGAATATACGATCTAATATTCACAATTGAATATACTATGTACTATTCTCATGTGATATACCATGTAATACTATATAATATTCATATATGAAAATATCATATAATATTTATAAGTGAATATACCATCTAACATTCACAAGTGAATATACTATGTAATATTCATAAGTGAATGCATCGTCTAATATTTAAATATGAATATATTATGTTTAGTATATATGTTATATTAATACATGAATGATACTTAAATTGTAAAAAAAATTATTCATAGTTTTTATTCATAAATGAATAACGAATGTACTGTAGTAAAAACTAGATTCATTTTTATTCACTTATGCATAACGATAACTGAAAATATAAAAAAAATAACTTTTTTATTTTATCTTAAAACTATATCAATATAAATGTCTATTTGTAGAGAATAAAAGATCACGAATTTTGGTATATTTAAAATCATTTTTCGATAAAAATAACTTTTTAAAAATTATTATAAAAAAAAAACGAAAAAACTATGTTTCTATATATATTAAGGTAATACTTAGCATAGTTTTGACATTTACTATAGTTAATGTTATAAACCCTCCTCCCTTATCCGGGCTTGGGACCGGTAATAATAAACTAAAAAGTTTACAAATGGCGGAGTTAAATTTTTTTTTATGTATATGTTTTTTGTGAATATATTTTATGACGTAAAGTTAATTTTTCTAGCTTTTTTAGATGCAAATTCTTTAATGAAATTTTCATAATCAATTTCTTTTAGTAACTGTTTTTCAATTGATAAAATTGCTAATCCATTTAATCTTTCTTGTGACATTGTAGATCTTAAATGATTTTTTAATAGTTTTAATTTAGAAAAACTTCTTTCGGCAGAAGCAACGGTTACAGGAATAGTTAACATAATCCTATAGCCAACATATGCATTAGGAAAAGAACTAAACTTTTTAATGTAATTAAGTATATTAATAATTGTATCACGTTCTAAATGTACAATATGTCTTAATAGTTTTAGTTCATGAAATAAATCTAAACCATTAATATCTAAGCTATCATCATGCTTTAAAGTTTTTCAAGATTTAAACAATGTTTTTTTAAAGTATTTTCATCAAATGATTTTAATTTTTCTATACTAAATAGAAAACCAAAAATATTTTTGAACTCATTAAATTGCTCAAATCTACTTTTAAGTGAAGTAATGGCTTTATCTACTATATATAAAAAGTAATCAGTTTTAAATAACTGAATAGGAGTTTTAATAGTTTCATTAGCAACATTTTCATCATATCGTCTATTTCTTTGAATGATACGCTTTTCACGAAATTCTGGTTTTACATTCATTTCTAAAGCCAATTCTTTTGCATAATCTAAAGCCTTTTCAAATCCGTTTTCTCTATATTCTTCAAAGAAACACAAAAGTCCATTTAGTTGATCTATAGCATCATCGATACACATATCATTTGATTGCAAGCTTTTACTAACAGTGTTAATAGCAAACAAAACATCATACCAAATAATCATTCCTAATAAAAATTCATAGTTTTCAAGTTCATATGTAGCTAAACATTTAGCCTCACTTTTAATTTTTGGATCTCCATAATTTTTAGATAATTGTAAAAGTGTTTTTCTTAATTGTGGTGCTTGAAATCTAATTGCTTTTACACTTTCTACCCTACTTTCCCAACGAGTTTGCGATAATGATTTAAGTGTTAGGTTTGATATATTATCTTGTAATATTTTCCACCTTTGAGTTGATGAAGAAAATATCGTATATATACGTTGTATAACTCCAAAAAATTCACTAGCTTTTTCACATGAATTAGCCATATCACAAATTACTAAATTTAAACTATGACAACCACAATGAGTGTAGAATGCTCTAGGGTTAATATCTAACAATCGTTTCTGTACACCTTGATGTTTTCCTTTCATATTTGAACCATTATCGTAACCTTGACCCCTAACATCATTTATATCTAGTCCTATATTTTTAATTTCATCAATTATAGCATCATATAAGCCTTTACCGGTTGTATTATCTACAACTAAAAATCCTAGAAAGTACTCCTTAACTTCTATTGGAGTGGTTGAAAGATCTAAACATCGTAAGATAATTGACATTTGTTCCTTATGACTTGTATTAGGAGTACAATCAAGTATTATTGAAAAGTATTTAGCATCTTTTACTTTTTTAATAATTTTAGTTTTAACTTCTTCTCCTAATAAACTAATAAGTTCGTTTTGCATATTATGTCCAAGATAATGATTATGAATTTCATTTTCATTAATTCTCCTAATATGTTCTTGCATAATAAGATCAAATTCTGCAATCATTTCAATTATAGTTTAAAAAATTACCATTATTTTCTTCATAAATCTTTTCATTTGTTCCACGAAATGCTAAATTATTTTTTCCTAAATTTTTTACTATAGCAATGATTCTTATTAACACGTTATTCCAATGTTCTTTTTCTTTATTTATTTGTTTTTGGATTTGCTTGTCAATTGTTTTATTATTTGCTAATCTAGTTTCTAAGTCAGTCCATGACCTCATATTAAGAATGTGTCCATTACTTGCTTCATGTCTTTTTACTATACTAAAAATATTGTTCCAATCATTATTACCTTTATGTGTTAACGAACATGTAGATGTATTCACATTAAATAATTTACAACAAAAACAAAAAACTCTATCTACATCTATGGAATAAACCAACCATGTTCGTTCGTATTTTTCTCCATTTGGTATTTTTTGCATATAAAGAGATATAGTAAAGCTTCTTGAATGTTGATCTTTTGGAAATTTAAAATCATAAATTTTAATAGGACCCTTTTCTACGATTAAATCTCTTAAGTTAGTACTAATATTATTCCATCTACTTGGATCATATATGTTTAAAGGTGTGTTATCATCTTCACTATTAGTTTGTTCGTTATCAATTTCAATATTACTTTGTTCGTTATCATTTTCACTATTAGTTTGTTTGTTCTCAAATTCAATATTAGTTTGTTCGTTATTATTTTGACTATTAGTTTGTTCATTACCATTTTCAGTATTAGTTGGTTCATTATCATTTTCAATATTAATTGGTTCATGATCATTATTATTAACATTAGATTGTTCTTGTTCATTATCAACATTAGTTTGTTGTTGTTCATTATCAATGTTTTTGTTTATAGTTAAATATTTTAAAAACGACCATTTTTGTTTATCTATAAAAGCTTCTTCTTGCATTTTTCGTTTCCTTTTTGAAGCACCGGATTCGTATTTTCTCTTTGACATGATTATTAATTATTTGATTAATAATAACTATAAGTTTATAAGATATGGATTAGGATTATACCGCCCCTGAGATAAGGGAAAGCTCAAAAACGATGGAACCTGTTAATCTGGAATCAGTGAACGATGGAATCAGCCAATCTGAAATCTGTGAACAATGGAATCTTCTAATCTGGAATAAAAAATCAGAAATTGAAAAGATTAACAACTTTGATCATTCATGCCATTTGGATAAAACCAAAAACAATTAAAATACAAATCTAATTGAAAACTTTTTCTATTTTGTATGCTATATTTATAATGACATCAATTATATACAAATGTAATTGAAATCTTACATGCAATTCCACATGATTCTGCCAATAATTAGGAACCAAACATGTACTATCACATATTATGAAAAAAAATCATTCATTAGATTGCAAATAAGGTTGATCTATTATGAAAAAAAACCTTCTTATGTAACCCCAATTAGGTAATTAATTGGTTATTATTCTATTAACCCCAATTAGATTCTACCCTACAGAAGAAGAGTTGATAACCTTTTATTTAAAGCATAAGAAACCTTTTATTTAAAGCATAAGATACAAGGCACCACCAGATTACTGCAACATATCGATAGAGTCATACCTAGGCTTCATGTCTAAGATTTCTACCCATGGGACCTCCCTTGTTAGTACTTCAATTCATCCCCTTATGTCTCTTTTAATTCCTCCAAACATATATATTTTTGAATAAATATATTAAAAATGGAAAACTTAGGAAACTAATTATGTGTTTATAATGGTGTTTAAAGCATTTCAAGAACATAATTGTTTAGATTAATGAAGAAAGGAATGGTTCAAATTCGTTTATATATATCTAATATCTTGAGCAAAAAAACTATTTCATCATGAACTGTGTATTACCGTGAGTGAATTAACGATTGGAGAAGTGAGACCGTGAGAATTAAGAAGCAAGAAGCCAAGAATAACTGAAGACAACAATGATAACTTGATTGAAGCCCTTGAATCGATAACCCTGCTCCCTGCTTCAATCGATTGGAGAATTAAGAAGCAAGAAGCCGGCCCTGGATTAGTGGATTGAAGACTTGAATCGATTGGAGAAGGAAGAAAAAGAAGAATTTTAATCGTCGTGTGCGGTGTGCTGTATACCGATCGTGATTTCTGCGATACAGTTTTTTTTTTGGAAAATCGGACATTGGATTGAAATTAAAGGGGGCCCTAAGCCCTATCCTAACACATAATACACTAAGGGAGGCCCTGTGTGCATTCCTTTCCCATTTCCGCCGATACGTTAGAGACTTTTGTGGCGAAAATAAATGCTTGGCTGAGAATGATTCCCCTATTCTCAACCTTTTTTTCTCAATTGAACCTCTCATATATATATATATATATATATATATATATATATATATATATATATATATATATATATATATATATATATATATATATATATATATATATATATATATATATATATATATATATATATATATATATATATATATATATATATGAGAGGTTCAATTGAGAAAAAAAAAGGTTGAGAATGGGTTAGGTTCATGTGAGATGGCCTAATTTTGTGAGACCGTGAGACGCATTTTTTTATTTTTTTTTAAAATTTTTTTTAGTTAATTCAATTTCCGAAAATAATATTTAAAAAAGAATTTTTAGATTTTTCTATTTATTTTGCATTTTAAAATTATTTTTTAGAATATGTCAGTGTAATATTCTATTAGAATATTTCACGTATTTAAAAAAAAAAAACGGAATTTTTTTATTTATTTTTTATTTTTTGTTTATTTTTTTAGTTAATTCTATTTCAGAAAATAATATTTAAGAAAAGAATTTTTAGATTTTTCCATTTATTTTGAATTTTAAAATTATTTTTAGATTTAGTTTCATGGTCTTACAAAATTAGAATGGTCTCAAAAGAACCTGAACATATATATATATATATATATATATATATATATATATATATATATATATATATATATATATATATATATATATATATATATATATATATATATATATATATAATTTGATGTTAACTAAAAAAAGAATGGGCGTATATATTTTTCTGGAAGCACTTTAATAATTTTCGTTGCCTAAAGCTTGCTGCTAACGACAACCTCTCATATATATTCTAGAGAGAGAAAATCGCAAAATCCCATAGAACGATCCCCGTTCTTCAGGAAATCACACTCATAACTGATAATGGAAGGTCATGAAGATCAAACTCCCTTCCACCGCCAAAACCACCCATTACAACTTCTTGAAGAAAGATCCGGTGGCGTTAATGGCGAAGAATATTCCACGACGGAGCTGCAGCCAGCTCCCAAAGCAAAGCCATTGCAAAAAAGAGGAACAACAAAAGACAGACACACGAAAGTCGACGGCAGAGGCCGCCGTATCCGCATGCCCGCCGTGTGTGCCGCCAGAGTCTTCCAGTTGACACGAGAGCTTGGACACAAATCCGATGGTGAGACCATCGAGTGGCTGCTCCAACAGGCAGAACCTTCCGTCATTGCCGCCACCGGAACCGGAACAATCCCCGCCAACTACACTTCACTTAACATCTCTCTCCGAGGATCCGGCTCCACGAGCATGGCCGGACCGACATCTTACCTGAGGAACGGTCTTAGCTTCGTCACAAATCAACCGACGTCAACGTCACACTTTGCAACACCGGTAACGAAAGACGATGAGTTCTGCTTAGATCCAAGGAGTATTCAAATGGGCGTTACATCTAACTACATGACGCAATCTACGATCCCGGCGTGTCACAATCAGATTCCGGCGACGGCTGCGTTTTTAATGATGGGAAACCGTAACAGTGGTAGCACTAGCCCTGATACGCGTTCTAGTCGTGCTTTCTCAGGTGAATCTACGTGGAATTTTCCGTCTACCAGTAATACAAGCAGCAATGATAACCATAACAGTAATCTTTATAATAGAGGGTCTTCAAGGACTAATCTTAATGGCATCTCCGACGAAGACGTCGGTGGTGGGTTACATCTTATGAACTTTGGTGCGCAAACGGCACTATTGAACGGACAACAGTTCGGTGGTGGTGCGCTGCCCACAACGGATGGGATGCTGGCGGCGTTAAGCTCAATTAGGCCAACATATGGCGGTGGATCCAGTTATCTGATCAACGCTAATACAACACGAAACGAGTAACAGCCATAATGCCTAAATCAACACGAATTAAGGGGTCTCCATTTACATTTTTGTATTCAAAACATCTATTTTACTGTTACATGATACGTAAATCGCAAACATTCGTAATTATTGCATAAAATTTTGTTAAACGTCATCCAAAATATTAATGTTTGCTTTAGCCATAAGGGCATGTCTTCATTATATTTATTTTTATTAAGACTAGTTATTAATTTTATTCTCAAATTCTTCCCTTTAATTTATTCTCAAAATTACTTTATTTGTAACAGCATTGAATCTATATTGTTAAATGGAATAATTAAATAAGATAGAATGTTTAGTTGACATAATTTGAAGTTCAACAGGAAAAAACAAAGTTTAATTTTTTTTTAATTAATGTTTTATTGAGCATTCTAGAGTTTAATATATTGTAAAAAAAAATAAGTGTAATGAAAAAGAAAATGTTTACATAGTTCATACGAGTAAAATTATGGATAATCAATAAAATATCTATTCTAATAAATGAATAGTTTTAATCTTATTGTGACAAGTGTCACTCTAATACAAGTCTTCATTAATATTATGTCATGTGTCATGTAAATATATTAGGCAACTATTTCAAAATTCAAATTTATATTTTCTAATTATATGTTAAATTTGAAGTTATAATAACTTTAAAAATTTGATATATCTCTTAATTAATAATTTATTTAAAATCATTTATTTAAAACAATTGATTAATAATTATATATTTTTATTATGAAAATTTAATTACTTTTATAACCGTGGTTTCCACGGGTTATAAACTAGTCAAGGAATAAACGCATATGTTCACAAAAAGATTGCCAAACAAAGATTACATCTTTATTCTAGTTTTAGCGTGGAGAAGAAAACTATAATACGTTAGACAAACAAGTCTTGTGTTATTTATATTTCAAGGTCCCAATAAATCGATGGATTGATTTTTCTATAGTTAATCCATTGAGGTTATTTATGTTGTGTTATGAAGTCTAATTTCTTTTGATCTTATTTCCACAATTGAGACTTTCCAGTGGAATCCCAGTTGTGAAAGTCTTATGTTATTTATATTTCAAGGTCAAAAGCATGTTTAGACACTTGATTGTGTTTTTGGAACGATCTACGAACAGTTGTTAGGTCGACTCGTTCTTCTATATAAATAGATCGCCTTGAAGTCTTGAACTACTATAACTTTAGGCAGAAATCGTATGTTTGACGCTTACGATTAATAAAATCTATCTTTATTTTGTATATGGATTTGCCGATCGCTTTAATTATTTAATTGCGTTAATTCCTTGTCTTTTAAAAAAAAAAATTCTTTGCATCTTAATTTATCAAGTGTTGTTTGTTTATAAATTATTGATAAAAACAAATCGAGACTAGCGTACATGACAATTCACAAATATTCCAATCAAAATTATGTTATGTTGTCTAACCTACCAAACCAAAACCCTTATGTTATCTCTTTGTTTAAATTTAAAAGCACTACACAAACTCTTCGTTTTTATCATTCAACTTAAATACTTAATTCAATTTAAACATTTATTCATTTATGTTAAACAATATATTTGAATTACTGGTTCTTTATATATAGGCCAACCAAAGGATAAATTGGTGTTTTTTTTTTTTTTTTTTTTTCATTTTTGATACTGCCTAATTCATCCGCAGGAACAAAATACAAGGTGTTTGTCTAACTAGAATAAATCCAAGGGTCTCCTATAGTTTAGTAGCACAAAAAATCTTGGCAGGTCTTTTCTCATATGAGTTGGGTGAAAATAGTTTTGTGGCATTGAGTGTTTGTTCGACCCTACAACCCATGATTCTTGCCCTGCTATTGTTTACTATTGTTTCTGTATCATCAACCATTCACATTTTACTCACAAAAGTCCATGGATATGAGTTGTACATGTCGTTTTTCCATCTACAATTGTGATATATATATATATATATATATATATATATATATATATATATATATATATATATATATATATATATATATATATATATATATATATATATATATATATATATATATAGGTTCTATGGAAAACAAAAAACCGTAAAAAAAAAACCCTAAAAATCATTAAACTGCATAAAAAAATACTTAGAGATCACAAACCTTTTTTTTGAATTTTTTTTATCAAAAAGTCACAACTTTTAGGTCAAAATTGCAGAAAAAAAAAATTTTACAAAAAAAAAATGATTTTTTTTTCAGCGAAATTGTAAAAAATGCTGCGACTTTTTGATAAAAAAATTCAAAAAAAAAAAAATCTTGTGATGTCTTAGTATTTTTTTATGTATTTTTATGATTTTTCTATTTTCCATATATATATATATATATATATATATATATATATATATATATATATATATATATATATATATATATATATATATATACTAGGATGTTTGAGGGTCGTGCTAAGCACGACCCACGGATACATTTAAAGAAGATACAATAGTTACGAAAATATGATGCTACATAAAAAAATAAAAATAACATTCATTTGAAAGTAAAATGCTATACTTATGTATATTTTCCAAAATACAATTGCTTGATATAAAAAAGTGTATTGTAGCTAATCTTTTTTTTTTCTCAACCGTTGCAGCCCTCTATGACTTTGATAGAGTGTCCCAAAGCTTCACATGCATAATCCTGATAGGAAATAAATACCAAATATAAAAAGCTAAGTGTGGGAAATAAAAAAAAAACGGATAGTAACCTTCACTTGGATACGACATGGTGATCTTATAGGTTTATTGTGCGCAACATATTTATTGAATCTTGATGATTATAAGCAGAGCAAGTGGCATAAAGAACCAACTGATTTGTACCACTTGAGCATGAATGTTCCTCGTCACTGAACTTGTTGGTTCACAATGAGAGCAATATTTAAAAAATAAAATTCAGAGCCTGTTTTGTTTTCTTTTATGAATAGCTCGATTAATAGCTTCTTGAAGGCATACAACTCTTAGTTGTTGAAACTGTGATGTCACTAAAATACTTACTTCTTTGATTAATCATCGTTAAGTCGATGTAGGAATATTCTATTATTATGTAATTGATCGCACCATATAAATGGTTTTAGTAAAGTAGAAAATGTTTGATATCGAAAAACATCACCCGACTTTAGGGTAGTATAGGAAAAGGATTTAGTACCTGAAGGCACACCTAAAACTTTGATAACTGCCCCATCACTTATAACATCTATCACTTATAACATCTGAGAGGATTTTAAAGGAGGGATCTAAGAAAATATCAGATACCTGCAAGAGAACCAAGTATACATGAAAAACAAATTCATCATTCCAATACCGGCTAAAGATCATGAAAATTTGGAAAAGCAATGTGAAGAAATAAGGTTCATGACACCAAGATTCTCAAATTAAGCTTATTTGAAGTAAATTATAACGTCCTGAACCAACAACAAAATATTTGAAGTCATTGAATCTGCAAAGAGCAATATAACCCCATATAATTTACAGTTTTACCAAAAATGGTTATTGTGACAACCCGAAATTTCCATTTGTACGAACAATATCTATCCAATAAAAGTCAGTCCCATTTCAGTGATTTTCAGACTTTTCCGAACAAGTTAGTGTACCTTAGGGTTTACACTTTAGGAAATATCAGGAGAGTGGGTGCTCCTGAGTTTTTGAAATTTGGACATTTCAAGTTTCATAATGTTACAGTCTAAGTTCAAGAATAAAAGTATTTTCTGTCAAAATATATCAGGACTATAAATAGTTTTCTGAATTTATTTAATTTATTATTCACAATTCCAACTAGAGAAAAGCCATTTTCTCTCTGACAGATCTTCGGGTTTTATCCCAGATTGTGAGTAACTCTTTCTAGTAGTGCTAGATTACATATTTGATGCTTATAACATGATTTAGTGGGCTAAATCATGAGATCTAGGAGTTTACTCCCCAATGTGTTCTTGGGCGGTAAACTCCCGAAACAAGGCCAAAACCGACATTGATGCTAGAATAAGGCCTTAGGACATTAGGTAAACACATGAGGGACATGAAATCACAGACAAAACCACCCAAGATTGGGAGTTTACGGCCCAGAACTCTCTTAGGCCGTAAACTCCATTTCAAAGGGCTAAATGGTGGTTTTTGGACTAAAGGACTTTAAGGCTTGCATCTAGATTAATACCCCAAGTAGCTTAAGGTCTTAAACACTTCAAATGACACAAAAGAAAGTGAGTTTACGGCCCAGAACTCTCCTAGGCCGTAAACTCCATGAAAATGGTCCCAAAGGGTGTTTTCATGACACCTAATGCCCTAGCCCTTTACAAGAAATTGTACCCACTAAATGGAAGGACCAAACCACTTCAAAATCACAAGTTTATAGGAGTTTACGGCCAAGAACCTCTCTTGGGCCGTAAACCCCTTTTCTAAGTGTAAAATGCACAACAATCACACCATAGGCCTTAAGACATTTTACCTTGAATACTTGGGACTAGAATGAAGAGTAGAACACATAAAAATCACTCCTTGAAAGGAGTTTACGGCCAAGGAACATATCTTGGGCCGTAAACTCCAAGTGAAGGCACAAAAGTGTGCCTCTTGTCCCTATTAGCCTTAGATAAAAGTTTGGAAGCTATCCTACACATGCAAGGGCTTCAAAACAATTAAAAGCCATCACCCATAGGAGTTTACGGCCGTAAACTCTAGGGTAAATGGACTTTAGGCAGTAAACTCCCCTATGGAGTACTTCTAGGCCTTAAACCCTTCCAAGAACATAGCCACTAGGTTAGAATAAGTCTAGAAAGCATATTGGACTTCAAAACACACCAAACACACATGTTTGGGAGTTTACGGCCGTAAACTCAAGAGTTTACAACCGTAAACTCCATGTGTGATGGTTTATGGAGAGTAAACTCTCATATGGGGTCCTTTGGAAACCCTAAACTCAAATACCCTGTCCCACAATAGCTTAGATGAAGTCCTTACGGCTTAAAACACTTACATAAAGTGTTATCTATATCTAAGATATCTTAAACATTTTCAATTAGTCTTTGTGTCTAATTGAGTGCATATATGTGTGATTATATGTTCATTAGGATCGTAGTGTGTGCACAAGTTCTCGCTTGACACCTAGCCATCCGATACAGTTCAGTTCATTCCAATCACCAACTACAGGTGAGTTCATACCCCGTAATCAATGTTTTAAAGGATTTTAAATGCTTTAATGGGGGGGGGGGGAATACAAGTAGGAACAAACATGTTATTAAATCAGTTTCATGTATTTTATAACTATGTTTTCACTCAGTAGATTTCACATATTTCAAAGGAAGTTACGTGAAATGGTTTTCTATCTTAAAATACTTAGACAACAGAAGTATTAGTTTTGAATTGTATAATGACTTCAAGTCACTTTATATTATTGTTTCAAAGCTCCTAGATACCTTGCATAAACCTACTTGAACAACAACATACTTTCTAGTTAGCTATCATAGGGATAGTCAGAAGATATCAAACATGAGTCAGTTCATTCATGAGTCTATACTAGCACATTGCCTGATACATGAGTACTTATAGATGTTTACCTGATACATGAGTACCTTTACATATACTTGCTTGATACATGAACACGATTACGTAAACGCATTACCTAAGTACCTTTCCATAGATACACTTATCTGTATACTTTGATAGGATTACTTGTATCTCGCATTACGGGGATGATTTATCAGTACCTTCTGAGTAAATCTTCCTACCTATTCCACTGAACCTCGGAATATTTAAGAAAGGACCCTATCCCACAGTACCTCGGGATACCTAGATGGGCCTATATCCCACAGTACCTCGGGATATACGTACGGGACTAACCATTCCAGAACCCATCTGTTAGCAATAGTGGGTAATGAACATCTACGGATGCCTACGGTTAATACTTATACTAGGAATACCTTTACAGGGACTAACCATTCCTTCCACCTGCTGTTGCTACAGAGGAAGAATTGGACTATCTTCGGATGTCCATTAGGTTATATGTAATATGTTAGCCCCAGTACCTCCGGTCAACATTTACATTCATTTTGTTAGCACCAGTACCTCAGGCTAACACCTATCTGATTATATTTTTCCTGTTTACTTTATTTTGTGATATCTTTCACATAAACGATGAGTTAGACTAAGCACTTTTAGTACTAGTCTACGCAAAGGAAAAATACTTCATACATACAAAACATTCGGGTCTTGGTAGAAGACTGCACTTCATACATACAAAACATTCGAGTCTTGGTAGAAGACTACACTTCATTTATACAAAACATTCGGGTCTTGGTAGAAGACTACATTTCATACATACAAAACATTGGGTCTTAGTAGGAGACTACACTTCATACTTATAAAAAATAAGGTTTTTTCTAGGGATTTCATACTTACCTCAACATTTTCACTTAAAGGTTTTCATGGCATTCATAGTAGGTTTTCACAAACAAAGCAATGACACCTATATACTTATGAACTCACCAGCTTTAAAGCTGATACTCTCTTTCAAAATAACTTGTATTCTCAGGTCGCCGGTAGACAGGTACGGAGGACAGGTTTGAGAAGATGCTGCAGACAAGCCTCGTCTTTTATTTTGATTGTATATTTTTGGCGTCTATAACTGTAAAGAACACACATGTATAAAACCTTACTTATAATGCAATGGATGATGTTGTTGCTTGTTTATTATATTACACTGTTGTGATATTGTACATGACGTCCTACACCCCTAAACGTTTCCGCCGTTCGTGGTTTTGGGGTGTGACAGATTGGTATCAGAGCATTGTTTATAGTGAATACAGTATGTCAACCCATAAAAGATATACTAACTATAAATACATGGGATTAAAACACTCTGTCTAAGAGTTATACTTTTAAATAATAAAATATTTAACAAAGTATACGTGCCTGCATTCATACTAAAATCAGTGTCACAACGACAAGAACAAAAGTATTACGATTGTTGAATATCACAAGTAAGCCTGGGGATGTATAGTCAGTCTTGGGAATAGCATAGCCTGATCAACTATGTTGGTCCAAGGAGTGATTAGCATATGCCCAAGAATGGTTGTGATGTGGCAACAAGTCTAAAAACTTACCAACACAACCACAAAGAAATACCATATGGGTATTTGATCTTACTGTAAATTTTCTTAGTTAGTTCGTCTATTTTAGCTATCTCTTATATCCTTTTTCTCGCGTAGATTAAGATGGCTGGATTTCCCCACGGCGATCCGTACTTTCCGAACCAAGGCAATGCTGGTTGGCTAGAGGCAGAGCCAGAAGATGATCACCCAATCCCTTTGGATGATCACCATGCTGAGGGCTTTTCCGATAGTTCCGACTCGGAGCCAGAAGTCAATAACCTACCCCCGGCTGCTCAAAACCCAAACCTGAACCCTCGCCCTGTGTTTCAAGGACCCACACCCCTGTGGGCCACTAACTTGATAACATGGAGTCATGAACAGGGTCAGCCCATTCCCTACAACGGAGACCGAAGTTTCTACAACCTCACAGAAGGAGGTTCTGCCGATAGATTCCTACCAATCATGGTGCATAGGATGTCTAGGAACTCGATAATAGCCCAGGCGGCTGTCAATCAAGTCTTGGAAGTTGACGCCAACTCAGGTGTTAACACTGTCCACATTCGCCAACTAGAGTCTGCTCATGAAAGGACTCTGGTCCGTAATGCAAATCTGCAAAGGGAACTTGCTGAAACCCGAGCCGAAGTTAGAGAACTCTGAGCTCAACAAGCAAGGTCGGACAGGCGTATAAGGGACATTGAACGTCTACTGTCGGAATCAAGGACTCATGCTAGTAGTTCTCGTCGCCGATAGAATAGCTTTATCTCATCTTTTGGATATAACCTAGTTTCTGTAAAACTATGGTCTAATTTCCTGTCTATATAAATCTTAGACCTGTTAGGTCTTTGTCTAATCTTAAGTCTGTCAAAATTTTCCATCTTGGTTGATGTAAGGCCTACTTCTAGGCCATTTTTCCCGAACTTGTTACATCTGTAATTCCAGTTTTATTGACAGATATCTAATCTTATGGAAATTATTATCCAACTGTTCTCTTCTTCATTTAGTCATGCTATTCTTTCTGTTGTTGGACTATGGCGATTTAGTCCATGAGACACATTCATTTATCATTTATTCTTATCCATGTGGTCATCTTTTAAACGTATAGTTAAAGATGCCGCCACGCAGGAATCCTAGGAGGAATCCAAACAACGAAGCACCTATACCACCACCTCCACCACCACCTGTACCTCTTCAAACTCCAAATCCTTTTGATGCCACTATGTTCCAGGCAGCTTTCACAGCAGAAGTTGCAGCTGTTGTGTCGGCAATCAACGCTCCCGCCCCTAGTGGATCAGGAACAGGTGCACCACCCTCAAACCACGGCAAAAGCCATGGACACCCTCGGGAATGCACCTACAAGGATTTTACTAACGCCAAACCCCGCAGCTTCAACGGAACTGGGGGTGTTATGGTATTGAGACAATGGATCGAGAAGATGGAATCTGTCTTCGAGATCTGCTCATGCCAAGAAGGCAGCAAGGTCAAGTTCGCAGCTTGTACCTTCTCTGACCGAGCACTAACATGGTGGAACAGCCATGTTAACTATCTAACTCTGACGGTGGCGTATTCCATTGGCTGGGAGAAATTGAAAGAGATGCTCATGAAAGAATACTGCCCTCGAGGCGAAGTACAAAAGCTCGAGCAAGAATTCTGGGGTCTACAAATGGTTGGATCCGACATCACTACCTACACGAATAGGTTTTGTGATTTGGCAAACTTGTGCCCCGACATGGTTGCTCTCCAGAGAAAAAAGATCGAGAGGTATATCTGGGGACCGTCGCCCCAGATCCAGTCAAGTGTGATCGCTTCCAGGCCTATTACCTTTGATAGTGCCAAGGAACTAGCACAATCCCTCATCGATCACAGGAAACCCCAGATCACGTCAATCCCTACACCTGTACCACAGAAGACCAACCCCGACTACGTTAAGAAGGGGTGGACCAAAAGAAAAAGAGGGGCACCGCAAGGATCCTCCAATAAACAACAGCATGTGGCGATCAATGCTGCCATAGTGACTCCTGTAGTCCCTGCGAACCCCTTTCCAGCAAAAACTTATGCTGGAACTCTTCCGAAGTGCACCAAGTGCAACTTCCATCACAACGGGCCTTGCAGGGAGATGCATTGCTCTAACTGCAACAAGAAGGGACACACCGTCCGTTTCTGCAAAACTCCAACAGCCCAAGCTGCTCAAGTTCCTAACACCGGTATGGGCCAAGCTTGCTATGGATGTGGCGAAGTGGGCCATTACAAGAGGAACTGCCCTAAAGCAGGGATGGCTGGAGGAGTGGGAAGAGTTATGGCTCTGGGCCACGAGGAAGCAGTAGCTGATCCAACGATAGTTACTGGTACGTTCCTCCTCGATAACTCTTATGCTTGCATACTTTTCGATAGTGGAGCCGAGAAAAGTTTTGTAAGTCACAAATTTGCACACCTACTTAAACAAAAACCATGTGCATTAGATAGTTCATTCACGGTAGAAATGGCTAACGGGAAAACAGAAAGTACAAACTGCATATACATAGGTTGTACTTTAACTTTAGATAGCCATACTTTCAAGATAGATCTTATGCCAGTTACCATTAAATGTTTCGACGTTATCATCGGTATGGATTGGTTGAGTCTTCTACGTGCCGACATTATGTGCTTCGAGAAAGCAGTCCGTCTTAACCTTCCTAACAACGAAACCTTAACTATCTACGGCGACAAACCTAGTACTAGCCTTCGCATCATTTCGTGCATTCAAGCACAAAAGTGTTTGCGGAAAGAGTACCATGCATTTCTCGCTCACGTCGTCGATACCAGCAAAGAACAGAAAGACATCCAGAAAATCCCAGAAGTACGCGACTTTCCCAACATATTCCCAGAAGAACTTCCCGGTTTACCACCACAACGCCAAGTCGAGTTCAGAATCGACTTAGTGCCAGGGGCTACCCCTGTAGCCAAATCTCCTTATCGTCTTGCACCAGCTGAAATGCAGGAACTTTCCAGTCAACTTAACAAACTTCTCAAGAAGGGATTCATTCGACCAAGCTTCTCACCATGGGGAGCACCGGTCTTGTTCGTCAAGAAGAAAGATGGATCGTTTCGCATGTGCATAGACTATAGAGAACTCAACAAACTTACCATTAAAAATCGTTATCCCTTGCCCCGTATTGACGATTTATTTGATCAACTTCAAGGAGCCAATTACTTCTCGAAGATAGATCTGCGATCCGGATACCACCAACTACGAGTGTTAGAGGAAGATGTTCCCAAGACAGCCTTCCGAACTCGTTATGGGCACTATGAATTTGTAGTGATGCCATTCGGATTAACTAACGCGCCCGCAGTATTCATGGATCTGATGAATAGGGTGTGTCGTCCTTACTTGGATCAGTTCGTCATCGTCTTCATTGATGACATACTCATCTACTCTCGAAGTAAGGAGGAGCATGGTATCTCCGTAAAATTGTAGAAACATTGCGAGCAGAGAAGCTCTACGCAAAGTTCTCGAAGTGCGAATTTTGGATTCGGCGAGTCGAATTTTTGGGCCATGTGGTTAGCGAAGAAGGTATACACGTGGACCCTTCCAAAATTAAGGCCATCGAGAACTGGTCAGCACCAAAGACACCTACCGAAATTCGTCAATTTCTAGGTCTAGCTGGCTACTATCGCAGGTTCATTCAGAACTTCTCCAGCATAGCGAAACCTCTTACAACCCTGACCCAGAAAGGCCTGGCCTTCGACTGGGAGGAGAAACAGGAAAGAGCATTCCAAACGCTCAAACGAGCCTTGTGCACCGCCCCGATACTATCCCTTCCCGAAGGAATAGAAGACTTCATTGTCTATTGCGATGCATCCAATCAAGGACTCGGATGTGTTCTGATGCAGCGAGGTAAGGTTATAGCCTATGCCTCGAGACAGCTGAAGACACATGAGGTTAACTACACAACCCACAATCTCGAGCTAGGAGCAGTTATGTTTGCTCTGAAGATCTGGCGACACTACCTATACGGTACCAAAAGCACGATCTTTACAGACCATAAGAGTCTACTACACATCTTCGACCAGAAAGAGCTCAACATGAGACAACGACGGTGGGTTGAGCTACTTAGTGATTACGAATGCGAAATTCGTTATCATCCGGGTAAAGCCAATGTAGTAGCCGACGCCCTAAGTTGGAAAGAATATACTGGTCGTAGAGTCAAATCTTTGACTCTAACCATCCATTCGCACTTGTCCACACAAATAAAGGAGGCTTAGCTCGACGCTTTGAAACCTGGAAATGTGGCGGGTGAATCCCTTAGAGGGATGGATAAGAACTTGGAAGTCAAGGGTGGCGGAACCTTATACCTCATGGATCGGATCTGGACACCGGAACACGGTGGCTTCAGAGACTTGGTCATGATGGAAGCACACAACACTCATTACTCCGTCCACCCGGGTTCAGATAAGATGTATCTGGATCTTAAAAAGCTATACTGGTGGCCTAACATGAAAGCAGATATTGCTACCTTCGTGAGTAAATGCCTTACTTGCGCAAAGGTCAAGGTCGAATACCAGAAACCCTCCGGTCTTCTACAACAACCGGAAATACCAGAATGGAAGTGGGAGCGGATCACTATGGACTTCATAACCAAGTTGCCCAAGACGACGGGTGGACTTGATTCCATATGGGTCATCGTCGATAGACTGACCAAGTCTGCACACTTCCTATCGATCAAGGAAACAGACAAGATGGAGAAACTTACCAGAACTTACATTAGGGAGATTGTAAGACTGCACGGTGTTCCTTTATCTATCATCTCAGACCGAGATAGTAGATTCACTTCGAGGTTCTGGCAGTCATTACAAAATTCCCTAGGAACTAGGCTGGACATGAGTACATCCTACCATCCACAGACCGACGGGCAAAGTGAGAGAACTATCCAAACCTTAGAAGATATGTTGCGCGCCTGTGTGATAGACTTTGGAAAAGCTTGGATACTCATTTACCCCTTGTTGAATTTTCCTACAACAACAGTTATCACACGAGCATCAAGGCAGCTCCATTCGAGGCCCTCTATGGCCGAAAGTGCAGATCCCTCTGTGTTGGGCTGAAGTGGGTGATACCCAGTTAGCTAAGGGACGCATTCCCGAAAGCACTCTCACGGGTCCGGAGATCATTCGGGAAACGACAGAGAAGATCGTTCAAATTCGTGAATGACTAAAAGCCTCTAGAGACCGACAGAAAAGCTACGCCGACAAGCATAGGAAACCATTGGAGTTCCAGGTGGGCGACCGAGTCCTACTGAAAGTCTCACCCTGGAAGGGCTTGATACGCTTTGGAAAGCGTGGGAAGCTCAATCCAAGATACATAGGGCCTTTCGAGATTCTCGCAAGAATCAACCCTGTGGCTTACAAGCTCAATCTACCGAAAGAACTCAGTAACGTACATCCTACCTTCCACGTGTCAAACTTGAAAAAGTGCCTATCTGACGAGACTCTTGTTATTCCACTCGACGAGATCGAGATCAACGAGAGCCTCAACTTCGTGGAGGAACCAATAGAAATCATGGACCGAGAGGTCAAGCGAACAAAGCAGAGCCGTATCCCGATAGTGAAGGTGCGCTGGAACGCAAAGCGTGGACCGGAATTCACTTGGGAACGTAAGGATCAGATGAAACTGAAATACCCTCACCTTTTTGCTTAGTTATTTGTAATTTCTTATTTGTTTACATTCTAATTTCGGGACGAAATTCCTTCTAACGGGGGGATGATGTGACAACCCGAAATTTTCATTTGTACGAACAATATCTATCCAATAGAAGTCAGTCCCATTTCGGTGATTTTCAGACTTTTCCGAACAAGTTAGTGTACCTTAGGGTTTACACTTTAGGAAATATCAGGAGAGTGGGTGCTCCTGAGTTTGTGAAATTTGGACATTTCAAGTTTCATAATGTTACAGTCTAAGTTCAAGAATAAAAGTATTTTCTGTCAAAATATATCAGGACTATAAATAGTTTTCTGAATTTATTTAATTCATTATTCACAATTCCAACTAGAGAAAAGCCATTTTCTCTCTGACAGATCTTCGGGTTTTATTCCAGATTGTGAGTAACTCTTTCTAGTAGTGCTAGATTACATATTTGATGCTTATAACATGATTTAGTGGGCTAAATCATGAGATCTAGGAGTTTACTCCCCAAGGTGTTCTTGGGCGGTAAACTCCCGAAACAAGGCCAAAACCGACATTGATGCTAGAATAAGGCCTTAGGACATTAGGTAAACACATGAGGGACATGAAATCACACACAAAACCACCCAAGATTGGGAGTTTACGGCCCAGAACTCTCTTAGTCCGTAAACTCCATTTCAAAGGGCTAAATGGTGGTTTTTGGACTAAAGGACTTTAAGGCTTGCATCTAGATTAATACCCCAAGTAGCTTAAGGTCTTAAACACTTCAAATGACACAAAAGAAAGTGAGTTTACGGCCCAGAACTCTCCTAGGCCGTAAACTCCATGAAAATGGTCCCAAAGGGTGTTTTCATGACACCTAATGCCCTAGCCCTTTACAAGAAATTGTACCCACTAAATGGAAGGACCAAACCACTTCAAAATCACAAGTTTATAGGAGTTTACGGCCAAGAACCTCTCTTGGGCCGTAAACCCCTTTTCTAAGTGTAAAATGCACAACAATCACACCATAGGCCTTAAGACATTTTACCTTGAATACTTGGGACTAGAATGAAGAGTAGAACACATAAAAATCACTCCTTGAAAGGAGTTTACGGCCAAGGAACATATCTTGGGCCGTAAACTCCAAGTGAAGGCACAAAAGTGTGCCTCTTGTCCCTATTAGCCTTAGATAAAAGTTTGGAAGCTATCCTACACATGCAAGGGCTTCAAAACAATTAAAAGCCATCACCCATAGGAGTTTACGGCCGTAAACTCTAGGGTAAATGGACTTTAGGCAGTAAACTCCCCTATGGAGTACTTCTAGGCCTTAAACCCTTCCAAGAACATAGCCACTAGGTTAGAATAAGTCTAGAAAGCATATTGGACTTCAAAACACACCAAACACACATGTTTGGGAGTTTACGGCCGTAAACTCAAGAGTTTACAACCGTAAACTCCATGTGTGATGGTTTATGGAGAGTAAACTCTCATATGGGGTCCTTTGGAAACCCTAAACTCAAATACCCTGTCCCACAATAGCTTAGATGAAGTCCTTACGGCTTAAAACACTTACATAAAGTGTTATCTATATCTAAGATGTCTTAAACATTTTCAATTAGTCTTTGTGTCTAATTGAGTGCATATATGTGTGATTATATGTTCATTAGGATCGTAGTGTGTGCACAAGTTCTCGCTTGACACCTAGCCATCCGATACAGTTCAGTTCATTCCAATCACCAACTACAGGTGAGTTCATACCCCGTAATCAATGTTTTAAAGGATTTTAAATGCTTTAATGGGGGGCGGGGGAATACAAGTAGGAACAAACATGTTATTAAATCAGTTTCATGTATTTTATAACTATGTTTTCACTCAGTAGATTTCACATATTTCAAAGGAAGTTACGTGAAATGGTTTTCTATCTTAAAATACTTAGACAACAAAAGTATTAGTTTTGAATTGTATAATGACTTCAAGTCACTTTATATTATTGTTTCAAAGCTCCTAGATACCTTGCATAAACCTACTTGAACAACAACATACTTTCTAGTTAGCTATCATAGGGATAGTCAGAAGATATCAAACATGAGTCAGTTCATTCATGAGTCTATACTAGCACATTGCCTGATACATGAGTACTTATAGATGTTTACCTGATACATGAGTACCTTTACATATACTTGCTTGATACATGAACACGATTACGTAAACGCATTACCTGAGTACCTTTCCATAGATACACTTATCTGTATACTTTGATAGGATTACTTGTATCTCGCATTACGGGGATGATTTATCAGTACCTTCTGAGTAAATCTTCCTACCTATTCCACTGTACCTCAGAATATTTAAGAAAGGACCCTATCCCACAGTACCTCGGGATACCTAGATGGGCCTATATCCCACAGTACCTCGGGATATACGTACGGGACTAACCATTCCAGAACCCATCTGTTAGCAACAGTGGGTAATGAACATCTACGGATGCCTACGGTTAATACTTATACTAGGAATACCTTTACAGGGACTAACCATTCCTTCCACCTGCTGCTGCTACAGAGGAAGAATTGGACTATCTTCGGATGTCCATTAGGTTATATGTAATATGTTAGCCCCAGTACCTCCGGTCAACATTTACATTCATTTTGTTAGCACCAGTACCTCAGGCTAACACCTATCTGATTATATTTTTCCTGTTTACTTTATTTTGTGATATCTTTCACATAAACGATGAGTTAGACTAAGCACTTTTAGTACTAGTCTACGCAAAGGAAAAATACTTCATACATACAAAACATTCGGGTCTTGGTAGAAGACTGCACTTCATACATACAAAACATTCGAGTCTTGGTAGAAGACTACACTTCATTTATACAAAACATTCGGGTCTTGGTAGAAGACTACATTTCATACATACAAAACATTGGGTCTTAGTAGGAGACTACACTTCATACTTATAAAAAATAAGGGTTTTTCTAGGGATTTCATACTTACCTCAACATTTTCACTTAAAGGTTTTCATGGCATTCATAGTAGGTTTTCACAAACAAAGCAATGACACCTATATACTTATGAACTCACCAGCTTTAAAGCTGATACTCTCTTTCAAAATAACTTGTATTCTCAGGTCGCCGGTAGACAGGTACGGAGGACAGGTTTGAGAAGATGCTGCAGACAAGCCTCGTCTTTTATTTTGATTGTATATTTTTGGCGTCTATAACTGTAAAGAACACACATGTATAAAACCTTACTTATAATGCAATGGATGATGTTGTTGCTTGTTTATTATATTACACTGTTGTGATACTGTACATGACGTCCTACACCCCTGAACGTTTCCGCCGTTCGTGGTTTTGGGGTGTGACAGTTATAGATTTAAACAATGTCAACATAGATTCAATATGCCAATAGTCTATAATAAAGAAGGTAAGGCATATTATTTTTTGTCATAAAATAAGAAACCCAAGTGGTAACTCATCCCCTTTATTTATGAACTATATTCCATAGTCAGTACCCTTAAAAAAAAGAAACCCAAATCAACAAAGTTAGTTCCAAGTCACGTAATTTGGTCGAGATGTTTGCATGCATGATTCTAGGAACAAGAATTGTTTTCTTAATGGTTAATTTAGAACCTAGAATGCTCTCAACGATTGATTGGCATTTCTCTTGTTGCTTCTTTAACATAATTAAAATTACTTGCAATGATCACATCCAGGCAGTGGTAACTTCGATACCAAACTATAGATAGATCAGGGAATCAAAATATACATAAACCAAACAAAGGCATTTCTAAATGAGCAAATATCAAGCATCCTAGAACTTAAAAAAAATTCTAAACAATGCTTGCTTCTGGTCAAGAACGTTTTACGTAAAAAAAAATAATTGTTTTATTTCGGTCACATTTAATATTGCTTATAGACTCTGACATTACCAAGTTCTTCCAAATGATTAATATTAGATCATAGTATTTTATTTCCATCCTATGTAGAAGATATGCTTGGTTGGGGTTTTGATCAAAAGTCGCCACTATTGTGCCTCTTGAATTTCCTTATTGTGAATGCGTTTGGTGGATTGGGTTATCCAGACATCAGAATTATTATAGAAAAATCACAAGTAAACTACCAATTATATTCAAAAGCTAGGGTTAACAAATTATGATAACTTTTTACCCAAATAACAGTTCTATAGAGAAAAGTATCACATAATCAACAAATGAAATATACATGAACATTCAAATTTTAATTACCAAAAGTTTATTAGAAGATAAAAGAATAGATTACCTTACCTTTGAAGGAATATGTTTAGATAACCTTATTTGAGCAACTCCCACCTCTCTTCCGTAGAGAATTAGATGATCCTGAAATCAAAATCCCCCAAAAAACAAATTAATCGGTTAAAGGTTAAGAATTTAAGATACATGATTTTGAGAAACTTACTCATTGGGTTTCCAATGGGATTTACATATATAAAGGCATATCCAAAAGGTAAGACAACCCTAAAATTAGAAGAATGACAACCCTTGTCCTGTCACAATAGAAGAACAAAACCTTCAAGACATAAGTACATGGTGGTGAAGGTATGACTTCATGGTGTGTGTGTGTGTGTGTGTGAGAGAGAGAGAGATAGAGAGAGAGAGAGAAGGCGCTAGTTGTGCTTATAGTCACACCTCCAATTAAGGGTGGAAGATCTTAAACATCGTCTCTCTAGTTGGGGATTTGGTCAAACAGGAAAAAAAAGAGAAGAGGGGATGGAGTGGCGGTGATAGCTGCGATAGAAACTAGACCTGTTTGAATAGGAGTCTCTATTCTCTTGATCTTCAACCCTTTGATGGAGTGGTGAAATCGTGAAATGTAGAGAAAAACCCAAAACTTGGACTTCCAAATGATAATACCTAGACGTTGATTTAATGTCTCTGGGACAGTGCAGTGGTGTATTGGGAGTTGGGAAAACATTGAAAGCGGTGGAGAAAAAAACGTGGAAAAGAAAAAGAAAGGAGAGTGTCCAGAACTAGTTGACGACATATGCTCTTCTCTAAATTCATCAAACGTGCTACGTGTCTTCCTCAAAAAGAAACACAGATGACTCACCTAGAAAAATCTTGCCTTTTTTCTGAAATCTCCAATCCTACACGCACAAGAAGAGAAATGCGTAATCCAGACGCGCCAAAAACTACCTGTGCGTGTAAAGCACGAAATCACCTCAACCAAAAAGCTTTTTGTATATAATAATGATATGTATATATATACACACACACACACACATAAAAAAAAGACTAAAGTTCGATTGAGAAAAAAATGATGAGAATGCAAGATGCATTTGAGCCACTCATTTCGAATCTGCCGCTTAAGGGATCGAGCGTACTAAGACTCTCAGTACACTCGAGCGCTTAAGCGGCAGATTCGAAATGAGTGGCTCAAATGCATTCTTGCATTCTCATCAGGCGTTTTGAGTTGATCTTTTGTAACAACCGAAAAACACAACAAATTTTAAATTTTTCAAAAGCATCTCAATTCCAATAATTCTTTACAAAAAGGTTTTCAATACAAAATATTTATCGTATTCCCAGAATCATAACATCACAAAATTACGAGGAGCGGTACGATCACGCCTTCGCCTTGCCACGATCCCCTGAAGAACCTGAAAAACATGAAACCACAACTGTAAGCCCGAAAGCTTAGTGAGATACCCCCAAAATACCAACCACAAATACCATACACGCACAACATGCCATAACATATCCGATCATAGAACAGCCAAGCTCTCCGGGTCTACTGTGTGACTGGTCCGCCGCACCGGCCAACAGTCCACATGGTCCACCCTATGAGTCCATCCACATCCATCGAGTCTGCAGTGTGATTGGTCCGCCCGTTCCCGGGCCTTCAATCCACATGGTCCACTCTCTGAGTCTACAGTATGACTGGTCCGCCCGCATCGGGCCTTCAGTCTGTCTGGTCCACTCTCCGAGCCTTCGGC
Organism: Lactuca sativa; assembly: GCF_002870075.4. Classification (NCBI taxonomy): domain Eukaryota; kingdom Viridiplantae; phylum Streptophyta; class Magnoliopsida; order Asterales; family Asteraceae; genus Lactuca; species Lactuca sativa. Next base: position 72,466,006 of record NC_056625.2, on the reverse strand, counting down.
ACGTCTGGTCCGCCCCTACCGGGACCTACAGCCTATCCGGACCGCTCGCTGGGCCTACGGGACAACCGGTCCGCCCTGGGTATCTTGGCCTACTGCACACAGCAGGACCCGCCTCAACCCAACCCCAGTCCAAACATCCATGTGCACATATACATACAATCCTCTAACAATTCACAGATAACAAGCAGATCGACAGATCACATAACATGCCACTATCCTAACCAGGATACCGACCTAACAGGTCACTAACATAGCATCTCCCTATCTCTCTGAGTACCGATCTCAATCAGGTCTCTAGCATATACCATCCTAACTCACAGGATGCAAACATGATAAAGCAGTAACATAAAAACAACTACCCGGATCTCAATCCGATAAGGGCCGGCCTTGGTGCCTTAGACCCCGTTGATATAGTGAGGATAACTCACCTCGAAGCTGCCGACTGAACAGATAATCCAAGCTACTCCGATCACTGATAGGATCTCCACCACTGGTCAACCACCAATGCGCTGAACTCAAAACAACAAACAATAATTACCAAAATGCCCCTGGACACCATTGGTCAACCCTTGGACAAAGACAAGGTCAAAGTCAACTCCTGACTGACCCTACTCGCCGAGTCAACCCTATGACTCGCCGAGTTCCCATACTCAGACTTCACTCCATCCGCGACCTAACTCGCCGAGTCACCCCGAGACTCGCCGAGTCCAACAACTCAGAGTCCACTCGCACACAACTCACCGAGTCATCCCTTGACTCACCGATTCTTGACTCAACCAGAGAATATCGGAACTCTTCGACAAGACTCGCCGAGTCCAAGAACAGACTCGCCGAGTTCAAGGCTATCTTCATCCGACTCGCCGAGTTGTTCTTCCAACTCGTCGAGTCCCAGCTCATCTTCAAGCAGCTCGCCGAGTTCACCCATGTGACTCGCCGAGTACCACCGATCTGAATCCTTTCAGAAGCATTATAGGCCATGCAAATGATCCAAAACATAGATCTAGCCTTATACAACTCATCCATCACGTAAAGTGGCAAACTTTACGTGAATCCCAAGAGATCTAGGCCTTAATCACTTATAACTAGGGTTTTGGACTTGCAAGCTTCACTAAACACTCCAACACAGGGACTTTTATGCTCTTTGATTCTCCTTCCTTCCAGATCTGAGGTAGCAACCTCAGATCTACCCTTTAGACTTCCATTTACACCCTTAGACAAGATCCCACAACCCCCAAATTGAAGAAACAACATACAATCAGACCAAGAACGGGATATTACCTCCAATGGACGCCCCCAACTGCAATGAAGTTGATTCCAAGCAAAGCCCCTTGCCCCAAGCCTTCAATTCCCACCAAATTCCTTCAATAAACTTCTCCAATGCTCCAATACACTCAACAATGGAGCTCTTCTACGATTTAGGGTTTCTGAAACTCAAGAGGGAAGTAAAGAGGCTGGGGAAGGAACATAATGTTCCTTATATAGGGCTCAACCCCGAGAATTAGGGTTTTCTTCACCCAGCGCCTACTCGCCGAGTCCATCTCATCGACTCGCCGAGTCGGCTACTTAACACGCGACCAAGTCGCGACTCTACTCGCCGAGTCCAACCATGGACTCGCCGAGTCACTCTTTCCCAAATAACACCTTTAGCCCTTCAACTCTACTCTTGCTATTTCGGGATGTTACAATTCTCCCCCACTTATATTAGGCTTCGCCCCCGAAGCCTATATTAGTTCAACTCTAAGATACTCCCGCAACGCGCCACCTGGCCCCAACCAGACCAGGTCCCACAAGGCATACCCAAACGAAACTCGAACACACTTTCCTTTCCTCACGGTGTCCTGACCACCGTCTCAATTAGGGCACCGGATTCACCCTCTAATAACTTCACTTAACCCCTGAGAATTACCCATAATGCAACACTGTTCCGAATCACAACCATCACTCGACTCTTAAAGGCTAGAAAACCATGAACCATCGGATCCCCGATCCGAATCCCACTCTGTCTATTCTGTGACGACGGAAAACCCATTCTCTATCTCAGAGCACTCCCACGAGTCCTCCTCTTACAACACATACACATGCTGAACTAGCTCCAGTATCCTCAGGTTTGGAAAACCCGACACACTGATGACACCCTCAAACATCCCCCAGGATGAACCACTAATACATAACCAATACCCTGAACAGAATCATACTGAGAGTCCAGGACTCTCCCCCTGCATCCTTTCCAAGCCTCTAGGCTCTACACCTGCGGAATTCCTTCCGCAACCTCAGCAGCCATCCCAAACCGGATGAGCTCCTACTTCACTGCCGCGAGCACGATGCCCGAAATCATACTCGAAATACTCTAATCACAACTCTGCTCTGCAGCTTTCACTTCCGCGAACTTGCACTCCCCTTCAGAGTTACACAACTTTCTCTCTTCCCCTTCCAAGGAATCCACTTGGCCACATTGCTACTCTGACACGTGCCACGATGCTCGCCCAATGCGACACCACCCATTTTGCGTAACCGCGATTCACATACTCTGGCTCTCATTGCAGGGGCTCTCAATCCCATGCATTCTCTCAACTCATCAAAATCACTACCCGGGGCCAGACCTTCCAATGCAATCACACTGCAACATACACAATCAGCAATCTCAAACTGATCCAACAATACCCGCAGAGTCTTCAGCATGACTGGACCGCCTCATTAGGCCTTCAGTCCATCTGGACCACTCTCTCAGAACCTTCAGCCAATCTGGACCGCTCCCAAAGCCTTCAGTTTGGCTGGACCATTCTCCGAGCCTTCGGTTTGACTGGTACGCCTTCCGGCCTTCAGTCTATCCGGACCGCTCACTATCAACCAACATTCCATGCTATCCCCCCCCCCTTCAGGATTCCTCTCATGCATACCGTTCTAGCCCTCTAGGGGTTCTGAACTCTAACTCCATCGACATACTCGATCCCGGCCTGCTTCCAGGCCTCCATAACCAATGCCCTAGGTTTGTATCCTGCCCCACATGCCCGACACTTGCTCCTATCAGCCTATACTCTAGGCTGACAGAACACTACTGAATCCCAACAGCTAAGCACCCTCAAATACTCATCGATCTCCCGGAGAATTCTCCAATTCTCCCCCACTATAGCACTGACTAACAACCGCCAGCCGCCATCAACGACCTTCCCAAACAACCCTGCACCAAGAGACCACTTACACACGGGCCGCTTTCACAAGCTTAAACAACCCTTAGCAAAACACATCTCCTCACTGATCAATCCACTCAAGAAGAATCCGATCTCCAATTATCCCTTCCACGAATGAAGATGCTACCTGTCGTATAACCCAATGCCGCATCTCCACTAACAACCCTTACGATCGATAGCCAACGAAAGCACCAAAACACTAACCATAATCATATCAAACCCTCAAGAACAACGAATACCAAGACGAAAATCCGAAACACAAATCCATAACCCAAACCACGACCCGCAAAACGTAGAATATCACAACGAACCCAAAAAAATTACCGGCTCATGAACATTACACCACAATAATCACAAGATAGCAAGACATCAAGAAAGAAACATACCCGCAGCTGTCTCTGGCACTGCCCTGACCTCCTCTGCAACAAGCTGAAAAACACGACCCTGAGCCCTTGGGGGCTCCGCTCCACCCTTACCTCCACCTGTGATCCTCAAAGTGGCCGGTGCTGGAGCCTGCACCGACCCAACAGCAAACTGTGGACAGTTGGCCCTCAAATGTCCAACCTGATGACAATGCTAGCAGATCCTCAAATCCCGAACTGACGATGACTGCCGACAATCCCTCGCATAGTGCCCATCCCTTCCGCACTTGCGGCATGCACCACCGGTCCTACAAACCCCGGTGTGACCCTTCCCACACTTCCCACAGGTGTGGCTGCTCAAATCCCCCACTCTAACATCAACGGTCTTGGACCGTTTCGGCGCCGGCTGCGACTGCACCGGAGCCTGTCTCAACTCACGCATCTGCAACTCAATCTCTAACTCACGCCGCCTAGCGGCCTCCTGCAACTCCAACAAGGTCTCACACCTCTGCGCAGACACAAACTGCCTGATGTCCCTCTTGAGCATGCTTAGATATCGAGACATCTGAGCCTGCTCTGAAGCGAACTCTGGGCAAAACATCGCCCTCTCAGTGAACATCCTGGTGATCTCAGTCACCGACTCCGAGTCCTGCTTCAGCTCAAGGAACTCCTGAGCCAATCTCTCCCTCTCAACCTGCGGAACATAACGAGTACTGAACATTTCTCTGAACTGATCCCATGAAACCGCAGCCCTCTGTGCCTCCGAAAATGACCCCGTGGTCAATCTCCACCAATCCTTCGCCCCGAGCCTTAACAGGTTCAGAGCACACCTCACCCTATGATCAGCAGGGCATGAACACGTGAAGAAACATCCCTCCACGTCAGACAACCACCTCATGGCAACAATCGGGTCCTGAACTCCGTCGAATGTGGGAGGCTTCGTCCTATCGAAGTCCCGATACTGAAAACCCCGACCAGCTCCTCCCCCTGCCGCTGCTACAGCTGCTGTAGCCGCCGCGGTAGCCGTCTCGGTGAGAGCCGCATAACGCTCATCAAAATACTCAACCATGGCGGTCTTAATCGACCCAAACAACTCTGGCAACTCAGCCCGGAACAACTCCGTAATCTCCTCACGCAGGATCTCACGAATCCTCGCGTCCAACTCGCTCGTGCTCATCTGACCGACAATCTCGGGCGGCACCGATTCGCCCGGAACCCTCTCTCCAGCTCCCGATCCTGACCCGGATCCACTCTCATCATGCCTCGGAATCTCCATACTGAACAGAAACACCACACGAAATCTCAGACTCTTCCCACACCCTGGGATCCAACTCTCTTACAACCCACCCTAGAGATCATGGTTTCCCTGATACGCGTATGGGTCCTGTGCTTTCAGTAGTACGGGCCCATACTACCTTCCACACCTACCCACATTTGTATGAAGTACTACCACGATACCCTAGAGAACAAGCATAACAATAATCAACTCTCACCACTAGAGAAACACTGAGAATCTCCCATAAGGGACCCTAGGCTACATGCATCACAAATCAGGCAACATATCATGAAATCCTGAAGATCCCTAGTCTAACACTAGCATGCTGTTCTATCAAAGCTCAAAACGATTAACATGTATGGTATTTTGGGGTTACTTACTGGCTCCGGCTGATCGTACCTCCGCGTCCTCCTTTACTCATTTTTTTTTGAAAACCGTTTTTAATTACTCTTTCTAAAACTCTCCTCGATTTGAGACTGGAGTCACACGAGTGTTTCTCCAATTCACTCAAACCAAGGCTCTGATACCAACTTGTAACAACCGAAAAACACAACAAATTTTAAATTTTTCAAAAGCATCTCAATTCCAATAATTCTTTACAAAAAGGTTTTCAATACAAAATATTTATCGTATTCCCAGAATCATAACATCACAAAATTACGAGGAGCGGTACGATCACGCCTTCGCCTTGCCACGATCCCCTGAAGAACCTGAAAAACATGAAACCACAACTGTAAGCCCGAAAGCTTAGTGAGATACCCCCAAAATACCAACCACAAATACCATACACGCACAACATGCCATAACATATCCGATCATAGAACAGCCAAGCTCTCCGGGTCTACTGTGTGACTGGTCCGCCGCACCGGCCAACAGTCCACATGGTCCACCCTATGAGTCCATCCACATCCATCGAGTCTGCAGTGTGATTGGTCCGCCCGTTCCCGGGCCTTCAATCCACATGGTCCACTCTCTGAGTCTACAGTATGACTGGTCCGCCCGCATCGGGCCTTCAGTCTGTCTGGTCCACTCTCCGAGCCTTCGGCACGTCTGGTCCGCCCCTACCGGGACCTACAGCCTATCCGGACCGCTCGCTGGGCCTACGGGACAACCGGTCCGCCCTGGGTATCTTGGCCTACTGCACACAGCAGGACCCGCCTCAACCCAACCCCAGTCCAAACATCCATGTGCACATATACATACAATCCTCTAACAATTCACAGATAACAAGCAGATCGACAGATCACATAACATGCCACTATCCTAACCAGGATACCGACCTAACAGGTCACTAACATAGCATCTCCCTATCTCTCTGAGTACCGATCTCAATCAGGTCTCTAGCATATACCATCCTAACTCACAGGATGCAAACATGATAAAGCAGTAACATAAAAACAACTACCCGGATCTCAATCCGATAAGGGCCGGCCTTGGTGCCTTAGACCCCGTTGATATAGTGAGGATAACTCACCTCGAAGCTGCCGACTGAACAGATAATCCAAGCTACTCCGATCACTGATAGGATCTCCACCACTGGTCAACCACCAATGCGCTGAACTCAAAACAACAAACAATAATTACCAAAATGCCCCTGGACACCATTGGTCAACCCTTGGACAAAGACAAGGTCAAAGTCAACTCCTGACTGACCCTACTCGCCGAGTCAACCCTATGACTCGCCGAGTTCCCATACTCAGACTTCACTCCATCCGCGACCTAACTCGCCGAGTCACCCCGAGACTCGCCGAGTCCAACAACTCAGAGTCCACTCGCACACAACTCACCGAGTCATCCCTTGACTCACCGATTCTTGACTCAACCAGAGAATATCGGAACTCTTCGACAAGACTCGCCGAGTCCAAGAACAGACTCGCCGAGTTCAAGGCTATCTTCATCCGACTCGCCGAGTTGTTCTTCCAACTCGTCGAGTCCCAGCTCATCTTCAAGCAGCTCGCCGAGTTCACCCATGTGACTCGCCGAGTACCACCGATCTGAATCCTTTCAGAAGCATTATAGGCCATGCAAATGATCCAAAACATAGATCTAGCCTTATACAACTCATCCATCACGTAAAGTGGCAAACTTTACGTGAATCCCAAGAGATCTAGGCCTTAATCACTTATAACTAGGGTTTTGGACTTGCAAGCTTCACTAAACACTCCAACACAGGGACTTTTATGCTCTTTGATTCTCCTTCCTTCCAGATCTGAGGTAGCAACCTCAGATCTACCCTTTAGACTTCCATTTACACCCTTAGACAAGATCCCACAACCCCCAAATTGAAGAAACAACATACAATCAGACCAAGAACGGGATATTACCTCCAATGGACGCCCCCAACTGCAATGAAGTTGATTCCAAGCAAAGCCCCTTGCCCCAAGCCTTCAATTCCCACCAAATTCCTTCAATAAACTTCTCCAATGCTCCAATACACTCAACAATGGAGCTCTTCTACGATTTAGGGTTTCTGAAACTCAAGAGGGAAGTAAAGAGGCTGGGGAAGGAACATAATGTTCCTTATATAGGGCTCAACCCCGAGAATTAGGGTTTTCTTCACCCAGCGCCTACTCGCCGAGTCCATCTCATCGACTCGCCGAGTCGGCTACTTAACACGCGACCAAGTCGCGACTCTACTCGCCGAGTCCAACCATGGACTCGCCGAGTCACTCTTTCCCAAATAACACCTTTAGCCCTTCAACTCTACTCTTGCTATTTCGGGATGTTACATCTTTTGTGAGTATGGAATACTCTAGAGCTTTTAAGTTGTCATTTCAGACGTTTTAGGGTGTATAGTGTCATAAAAATGCAAGTTTGGTCCTTGGTATTCACCCATGCAAGAGTTATGGAAGTTTAGATGATAATATAAGTTAGGGTTTTGGATTTTATCTTCCTTTTGCCATGCAAATGCATAAAGGTTGCAACTTTATAGCTTTAGACATTTTATTAGGCTTGGATCTGAGGTTTGGAAGTTCAGTCTTAACCCATTAAAACCTTAGATTAGATTTTGGAACTCAGGTGATTACGTTGGGCGTAAACCTGTATACGTTGGGCGTAGAGGAGTATAGCCCCGTAACCTTTCCATGGATCGACTGTATGTTGGGCGTAATGTGGAGTACGGCGGGCATACTCCCAGAAAACCCATTGGGCCATTAGGAGTTTTGGGCTTTGAATAGTTTGGTTTTGTACGGGAAGGGCAAAATGGTCTTTTTTCCCTTAATATGATAAAGGATGATTTGGACCATTGATTATAGGTTAAGACCCTGATTTTAATTAGGACTGTCTTTGGGTTTTCTTTAGTGTGAGGAGCCGTGTTAACAGCAACTCGAGTGTATGATTCAGTTACCTTGAGTTAAAGGTGGGTCTTCTTACCATACTAGTGGGTTGAAGGCACCAAGGTCGGCCTACTGATTTGTATGTGTAAGGAGTATGCCATTATGTGATTATTACTTATGTGATTCGATGATATATACATGGAGCCAAATTGGGCTCGGATCATTATGGACTCGGGGTTGATACGGACTTGGGGGTTGATTCGGACCCGACACAACTAGTTGCTATTACATAGGGTTGATATGGACCCGGGGATTGTTAAGGACATGACACAACCATGTGTTGTTATATTTATGTGTTAGGTGTATGTGGTATTCTGGGGAACCTCACTAAGATTTGTGCTTACATATATGTTTTTGGTTTCAGGTACTTCCAGTACAAAAGATAAGGGTCCGACGTGATGGCACAACATCCCCCCCTCATGATTTCTACATTTTGTGATCTCTGTTACTCTGATATTTTGTGATAGTTTTATTTTGGATGTTTTCGTAACATGTTATGTTTGGAATGATGAATTGAAAAATTAAATTTTTACATATGGATTTTGGGATGTTACATGTTTGTGAACAGTCAAGCCTTGTCATTACTACGATATGAAGAGTACATGCAAAACATGTAATCAACAACAATAAGACAAGACTCGGTGAGTTCCCGAAGATATCATATATCACAACACATATACATGCATACAAACAGGGGTTCACGGCCTTTTGTCATCCTACAAATAATGTGTGTATCTGGACTCACGACATATCGTCGTTCTGTTGTCAATATGAGTGTCTCGACTCACGGCCTTTCACTGTTCCACCATCAACTCCTGGTATATACATATAATCAAAGCGTATAAACTAACAAGCAATCATCCATAAGGCTATTGTAGTCTACACATGCAAATAATGGCCTTCAACCTAAGGGTGGTCCACCCCTTTGACCTTTAGTGTAAAGCTGGTCCGCCTCGAGTATCTTGCCCTTTAGCACAAGGGTGGACCACTCTCATCTCACAAGCTCATATAATAGACAAACGAAAAATTCAACAATAACATGCAATTTACAAAGCTAGCGTACTTGCTTAACAAAATACTGCAACATATCCACATCCTAACATACAGAGGATACATACTATAATATATAGTATAGTGTGATAACTCACCTAAACAATTTATTAGACGGTTAACAACTATCCAACTGGAAAACAGGCGCGATAAACACATATTAACTTATAATACTATAATTGGTCAATATCTATCAAAATATGATAACAAAAGATAGATCTTTCACTAATCCTAATAACACTAAATAACTATTAAATACGAATTATTCAGTCAAGACAGTTGGGAGACACTATCATTTTGGCACAAAGGGACTCGTCGAGTCAGGCCTACTCGCCGAGTCCAATTTGGAACTCGCCGAGTCCATGACTCAGAAACCAAAAATCGAATTTTGCAGGTTTGTTTCAGTTAATCAAGCAACAATTTAATGAAAACCAAGCTAGGCTCTGATACCACTGATGGGTTTTAGCCATAAGAACTTTCCTATGTGCGCATGCAAAACCCTATTGCTTGGATCTAGGCTTTCTAATTAAACATGCTTTGAATCCAAGACTTCTAATGGCTAATTAGGTTAAATAATAACATTGAAACAGATCTAGAACCATACCTTTGAATTCCTTGTTGACCTTGTTGTCTTGGAGCTTCTAGAGTCACAATTGTCACTCCTCTAATGGCTTACAAACACCAATAGCAAGAAAGATGATTTAGGAGAGAGGAGAGGGGAGGAAATCGGCCAGGGTTCTCTTACTTTAGGTGAGGTGCCGATTTCCCTTAGCCATGGGGTCTATTTATACTTGTAGACTCCTTAAGGGTTACAGCCTAAACCCTAATCGGATAATCTTCTCTTAAGGCTATCCAAATCCTTTCCATAGATAAGTCATTGGACGATTTTGAAGCTATCCTAGCTTCTAGAATCCGTCCACTATATATCTATAAGGATTTATAGTCTAAAGCTTAACTATCAAACAATTGATAGTTTATACCCCTTTATTTAATTAATCTCTTTAAGTCACCAAATTAATTCCAATTAATTCTATGACTTATATTAATCAAATAAAAATATATTATTCTAAATATTATTCTCATAATATACTAATAATATTTACTCTCTCTTAATAAATCATCCTATCAAGTTGCTATGGTGAAGGCAACCCAAAAGGACCATGCACAACCGGGTCAAATACTTGCCTAATATAGTTGCAGCCTTAGACACTATTTCAACAGTCTCCCACTTGGATAAGTTTAGTAACTATATGCACAAGTACAATTCGGTTTGCAATCGTAGATCTCAAAGACGCTGTCAAACTCTGATCTAATCAATCTTGTCCTTTAGATAAGGGATCGTACAGTCCTCTGTTAGATATCATGCTGACAATCCTATGGAATAGTTAGTCAAGCATTTAGGTTTCTCGATCTCTGATTTATTCGACATAGAACTTAATTGAACACATCAATCCAGTTCTAACCGGGCCCAACACATAAGTCAAATCAAATCATCGAGCAGCCGAGATATCGCTTTTACCTTCTTAGATAAAAGTCACAGATAAACTTGACTTATATGCGTTTACTTATTCATTAACCAACTATACACAACAATGTGTTTTATAACACCGAGTTACTGATGTGTTTTCGCATTATCAATGTACAATCAATTAACAAATAACAAACCATATATCTGTTGGATTAATGTCTAAGTCCATAACTATATTTGGTAAGACTTGACCCGACCCGGCATGGTCCATTTGGGTTGCATACCATCATGCACTTGAATGAGAGAAATAAGACACTTATGGTTATTAATATATTATAAGTTCTAGTATATTAATGATAAGAATAATAAGATTATTTAATTAGTATTGATCAAGAATTAATCTAGGATTAATTAAGTGATCAAAAGAAGACTAATTAAATATATGGGTTGATTGTGTAAATCATCCATACTTGTATAGTGGGCTAATGCTCCATGGATAATCAAGTTGGGCTAAAACCCATAGGATGGTCCATGGATGCTCCATGGTGTATTTGTACCCATGGATCCAAGGAAATGGAAAGCCATAACAATTAAGAGTTTACCCTAATTGTGTAACTATATAAGCATCTTATTATTGAGGAAAAATCGGCCACTAGTAGTATTCAAGAAAGGGCTAGCCGATTTTGGTGAGTGTAGAATTCTCTCAAGTCATTCTAAGTGTTTTGATGATTGTGATTCCATTTGAGGTGTCACACTTGGGGCACTAAGCACTCAAGCTTCATGAAGACTTTCTACATCAAGAGGTATGTATTCTATCTTGTTACATTATTGTTTTGTATGCTAGATTAGGATAATACCTTGGAAGTTCTTATTTGCATGTATAATAGAGAAAACATAGATCCAAGGTATTTAGGGTTGCATGTACACTTAGGAAGTGTTAGAATGCTCAAAACCCAACAGTGGTATCAGAGCCACGGGTTGTTTTCTGTTATATTGATGCAAATATTTTATTTTCAAAGTTGGAAAAAAAAAAACCATGAAGTTTGTCAAATTTTAAGATAATTACTTGTTCTTGTGAAAAACTAATTATTTGTAAAATTTGAATAATTTGCTTTATGAGTTGAATTAGGTCAAATTTAATAAAAGATAAAATAATATGATTATTTTATTAGTTTTAAAAGTTTGATCTAAAAAGTTTTATTTTTTTGAAACCTCCATAAGTTATGGATTTGAAAAGGTTTTAAAAAAAAAAATTGATTCAAAGTTTTTTTGGAGTTACAAAATTTGGTGTTAATGTTTTAAAGGATTACATAACTTAAGAATAAGTTATGGATCACCAAAAGTTTTTTGTGTTATCTTGTTTTATGAGTGAATTTGGATTAATAATGAAAATTATGTGATAGTCGGTTTTAATCCAAATTAATCTAAGAATTGATTCAAAAATGTGTTTTTGTAACTTGTCCTCAAGTTATATGAAAAGTCACATTTAAGAATCATAAAACTCATAAAAATTGGCAAAGGTTACAAAATGAAGAGTCTAGTTCTAATTAAATGGTTTTATGACTCCATAACTTGTCCTCAAGTTATGGAGGACCAAGAGTCTCTTCATTTAATAAAATAAAATAAAATAAAAAAAAAGTGTAACCTTAATTAATTCCATAAGTTATAAAATAAAGAAAAGTTAATTCTTTTATTAGTTTAAAGTCTTCCATAACTTGTCCTCAAGTTATGGAACTTGAAGAGTTTTTGGATTAAAACTACTTTAAACACATAAGTTATGGAATTAATTAGTTTTGAATAGTTTCAAAACTTGCCCTCAAGTTTTGGAATTTGTAAAGTTTTCACTTATGAATACTTTAATTCCAAGTTAGCCCTTAGAATTTTAAAAGTTAAAATTCAACCCTTATACTTTATAATATTATAAGTTAATAATATATATATGTATAAGAGTAAAGTCAGTCTTACCGCTAGTACGCCTCATTCACGAAGCCGGTCTATAAGGTGGGTATAAGGTTGTTGCCTATAAAATGGCAACTTAATGGGTGTCCACTCTCACCCACCGCTTGCTTGACTGGTGGAGGGTCGTTAGCCGAACGGGTTTGACAGGACTAGAATTCTTCCTTCATTAAAAGTATTAATGATAATACTAAGTAACTAAACTCTTAATAATACCCAATCTTAGTTACTTAGGAAAAATGTGAATAAGGTGCTAATCCATGAAATTGCACTTTACACTTTGTCTAAGTCGTTAGTGGAGCGTGTGTGGTTAACCGGCACACTAACTTGGACTTAACAAGGTAGGTAAAGGGTGACTTAATATTTATCATAGTATCGATGGAGCGTGTGTGGTTAACCGGCACATCGATTGAGGGGTAATTTATTAAGGGTACCAAGTGATTTGCATGGTTACTTCACACCTTGTTTTGTGATCCTCGGCATCCCAGTCACAAAACCTAAAGGGCACACTCGAGATTGAAACATGCCTTTGAAAAGTTCAATGAATCTCAAAGATCTAGGAGTTTCAAAACCAATTAAAACCTAATAATACATTTCGTTTATCTTGGTGGAAATTGGTGAATCGTCATTCACCTACCTTCAAATATTTTATAGCTTGGATTACGGCATACCTCTTCTAAGTTATAAAATAGTTTGTTGGGTCCTAGCCTTAATATTTCATATTGGGTGTCATATTAAGGACTTTAAATCAACTATCTTGAATATCTCCCAAAAGATGTCTGGTTTAGACACCTATGATCCTCCCAAATCTCTTGAAACAAGGTTTCCTAATGAAGATGATGTCCCATGGATATCATACTTATTTCTCCTCCTCCAATTATTCTCCCCAACCCACAAGTTCTTGAAAAAAGTTTAAGGTCACTCAAGCCCTATTGGCAAGGCAAGGTCTAGGTGTGGACACATCTTGGAGATGTAGTCACATATTGACAAGCCGGGAGAGTTGGGTGTCAAAGTCTTGAGAAAGTTGGTGGTTCAACTACTTTCTAAGTCACATAGTGAGTTCTTTTGGAACACCTATGAAACAGACTATGACAGGACCCTTAATGATCTTATCTATTTGTTAAGATCAACTTCCTTAAAACTTGATGGACATTGACAATAGTGACACAGGAAATCCAGAAAAGCATTCTCTTCCCAATGGTAAAGGGATCGGCTATAGTCAACTCGGTTGACCAAATGGTAAAGAGAAAAGCTAAGTCTGTGATAGTCCTGTGTACCATTATCAAAGGGTCCATATGTTTGTATTGCCAAAGAAAGGGCATTGGTTGCGAAGCTGCCAAATTTACCTAAGGATGTTAAAGTCAATAAGTTTGACTCTACTTCAGGTAAAATCCACTATCTAACTCTGTTAAGTTTCTATTCTGAGATTCTTGATACATGATGTGACCGGGTCGCATGGTGATGGTTTAAGAATCAAAGGAAAGTGAAGAAACTTAAAGGAAGAATGTGCTGAATCTGATCGCATAGATGGATTTCTATCGCATAGTTTGAAAAATCGGATTCTTGAGCTACTTCTTAGGAGTTATGAGATATTGCTTAGGAATAGATAACAACAAGTTTTCATATGGATTGTAAGGATAGTTTTTCCGCAAAGTTTTAAAATAAAAGGAAATTTTTGATTTTATTTATTTTAAAATATCCTTACAATGGCATCTGTGGAAATTTTTGTTGCTTATAAGATTCCATTAGTAGCAAGAGTGGAAGTATGAAATTGATTCTTTCATTTGTGGTAATGTCTAAATTTACCAAATAAGGAAAGATTCTCATCACCCAAGTTTCAATTGGACCGGAACTTGGAATCATGCAAGTTGTATAGCATGATGAATGAGAACTTTCAAGTTTTGGAAAATTAAGACTAATTACTTGTTCACATGGATGTGTGAGTCAAGAACTTAGGGATCGAGTACACATTCTTGTGCACTGATTAAGTCCACCACTAAAGATCGATAAGAAGAATCAAATAAGGCAGAAGGATAAAAGTTTCTCAAATCTGAAAAGATGGGAGAGTACTTTAGTATCAGTTTTGTGATCATCTTAATGATTAAGAAACCATAGCACAATTAGTTCTCTAAGGAAATCTTAGTGCATTCTTATGACTAAGAAGAGGGAACTTGAATTGTTGAAATGGTTAAATCAAGAAGATGAGTCATACTTCGTTCCAATACAAGTCTTAGAGTCATACTCCAAGATTGTCATTTGAGTGACATGTCTTAAAGAAGGTTTAAAACACTTGTCAAATGTAAGAGTAAAAGTTTTCTACTCTTGTACATTTGAAATTGGTAAGTTGTGATGTTTTGGATAAAACAAAGACCAACTTAGGCCAATTGGGTAAAGTGTTTTTCTTGATTAGAATCCGCACTATCTCTTGGATGTTTGACAAGGGAGTCTTATATGTCAAGAGGACAGTGGGAGTCTTAAAGGTCTTGAAAGTATCAAGAACTAATCAAGAATAAAACCTAAAGTTCTTCTCTAGCACACAATTTGAGGTTTATAATCTATTGTGTTGACATATCTGTGCCCATTCCAGTTAAAGTTGGCTTTGCATATGAGTTCTTAGAGTTCTCAGTTTGTTGCATAACAACTTGGAAGCAATGGCAGGCCCTTGAGCTGCCAGGTGGCAAGAAGTTAAGATTGAGTTCAATCCATATGGTTTTGGATTTGTCATTATCTTTGTCTTGTGATTATGGTTTGACAAATTCATATGGGTAGGAACTCATACACCATATAAATCTAAGTGTCATAAGGTTTCTCTCCGATTCATGAAAATGATGGTGAGGAAACACTTTCACTAAGTAGATTTTATCTAGATAGCAATTGTGATATTTGCATTCTCAAAGTCGTTAGTGGAGCGCGTGTGGTTAACCGGCACACTAACCTGGACTTGTGAGAAGTGGCAAAAAGGTCTAACCATTATGATTACGGCATACCTCTTCATAATTGTTTAGACTCACAAGTGTGCTATCTAAGGGAAGGTGTATGATTTTGATACAACTTTATCAAAACAATCTAGCATCAGAAATCTGAACTTTGGTCAATGAAGTATTGATTTCTAGAAGTCCAGCTGATTTCTGAGTACATGTCAAAGCTAGTGGGAGCATAAGTGTTATGCTAATAATCATCATGTTAGTGGGAGCATGATAATTATGATAAGTATTGCAAGTTAGCAATGTTAATTATAGTTTCAACTGGGAAAGAGTTGTTTTGCTATAATTAAGGGAGAGGAAATTATGCTTCATCTCAAATCTATAAGCTTAGATCGTGAGGTTTTTATCATTTAGTCAAGGATATATATGAATTTCATGTTGGAATGGCTCAACATAAGGAAATTCTGTATATGGGTCCATTATTTGCGTTCTAAAATTCGATTATGATTACGGCATCCCTTTTCATAATCTGAATTATGAGAACTTGGCAAATTGAAATGGAAATGTTATAGCAAAAGACTGGTTTAGTCTTTATGTGAGACATCATGAATCGTGTCCCATATGCTTCGGATATAGGATCGATTACATGTGCTATAATCATCCGTTCTAAATTTTCCAAATGCCTGGGGCATTAAGAAGGGAAAAGGTTTAGAACTGGATATGACTAAAAGGATTAAACAATTGTCGAGGACAATCTAAGGTTTACCAAAGATTGGTTGCTCAAGGACAGTTGGAAGTATAGTGATAATTCTGGAAGGACCATATTGACATAATCTGTAAGGAGGCAACTCTTGTTCAGAAGTGATAGTCAAAATGGAATCTGGAAATGTTTCAAAGTTAGAATTTTCAATCTGTTTAAAATTAGGAAACTTAATGCAAGAAGGATGTTTCCAAGGAGCTGATCTCCTTTGGAATACTCTGTAATGATTGTTGTCAAGTCTTTCTGACTTTGTGCATAATCGTTACAAGAGGATCAATGCATATAAGTTTAGAATCTAACAGATTTCTGTAAATGGCATGAATTTGGAATTCTCGCATTTGCAGTAAGGATTTGGGAGTGTGAAAAGAGAATCATTGAAGTTATGTTCAATTGATCTAGTTCACAAAGTAAAGATCATAGACAAACATAGTATGCATACTTGGTGTGTGGCATGACTAGTGTTTAAGAAAACATAGTGTACATGCTTGGAGCATGGGACAACTATTGTTTTTAAATTCAAGAATAAAGTTGATAGCTGAAACAGTGTACAATGAATAATGTGTAATCATATGGTGATAAATAAAAGGTGTTTTATTTATGTTCAAAGGGTTGATACCATATTGGATTCAATTATTATTGTGTTTCACTTTGCATGTTTTGACTTCCCGAATAAACTGGGTTATTCTTCCGGAATGACTAAGTTATTCAAACCATCCACAGTCAGTCATATTTTGGAAGTAGATATGAATTAAGACTGTCATGATGGGTTGTAGAGGTCTAAGGTGTTGGACAAGGCTACAACAATCATGAGTGCTCATAAGTTCTGAGTATTGGATTCAACCCGCGCTCATTGGAATCACTTCATGGATTTTATCACGAGTGATCATGAGACGATAATATCTTATATTCTTCAAACCTAGAGATATGAGTTGTTACTATGAGTTGATAGTACATTGATTGCGCGAAACCGCATTTGGTAACTCGGTGCTATAAAACGTGCCTTTGTGTATGATTCAACAAGTAGTAGAACAAGCCATATGAGTCGAAGTTTATCCGTTCCTTTTACCTTCGGGATAAAAGCGATATCTGTGGGCCCCTCGATGATTTGATGATGACAAATGGAAGTGCTCGGCCGGGCCAGGACTGATTTGATTTGTTCAATTAGTCAGTTGTCATAAATCGGAAATCGGGAAACAACAAATGGACAGAGAGAATGATTATAATCCATGTCTCAGTCCATATGATATCTAGAATGGAGGAATATATGATCCCTTATCTAATGGACAAGTCATTGACAAAGGTCAGAGTTCATCGACAAGGTCAGAGTTCGACAGAAGCTTTTGAGAGCTACGATTGCCGGTTGGTTCCTGAAGTCATACGCAATAATAGTTTTAGACTTATCCAAGTGGGAGACTGTTGGATTAATGTCTAAGTCCATAACTATATTTGGTAAGACTTGACCCGACCCGGCATGGTCCATTTGGGTTGCATACCATCATGCACTTGAATGAGAGAAATAAGACACTTATGGTTATTAATATATTATAAGTTCTAGTATATTAATGATAAGAATAATAAGATTATTTAATTAGTATTGATCAAGAATTAATCTAGGATTAATTAAGTGATCAAAAGAAGACTAATTAAATATATGGGTTGATTGTGTAAATCATCCATACTTGTATAGTGGGCTAATGCTCCATGGATAATCAAGTTGGGCTAAAACCCATAGGATGGTCCATGGATGCTCCATGGTGTATTTGTACCCATGGATCCAAGGAAATGGAAAGCCATAACAATTAAGAGTTTACCCTAATTGTGTAACTATATAAGCATCTTATTATTGAGGAAAAATCGGCCACTAGTAGCATTCAAGAAAGGGCTAGCCGATTTTGGTGAGTGTAGAATTCTCTCAAGTCATTCTAAGTGTTTTGATGATTGTGATTCCATTTGAGGTGTCACACTTGGGGCACTAAGCACTCAAGCTTCATGAAGACTTTCTACATCAAGAGGTATGTATTCTATCTTGTTACATTATTGTTTTGTATGCTAGATTAGGATAATACCTTGGAAGTTCTTATTTGCATGTATAATAGAGAAAACATAGATCCAAGGTATTTAGGGTTGCATGTACACTTAGGAAGTGTTAGAATGCTCAAAACCCAACAATATCTAGGTTTTAAGACTATATGATATTATCGTCTTGCGATCACCCTTTTATATCATATTCCATAAGGTGATTCCAGCAAGCGCGGGTTTGTTCTAATGCTCAAAACCAGTTCATAAGCACTCATGAATGTCGCAGCAACCCTTTGCTATGTCTAATACCATTTAGACAATCTACGCACCGATTCACGACAATCTTCATTCATATCTACTTCCAACATATGAACGATTGTGGACAATTTGAACAATTCGATTATTCCTAATAAACTCAATTATTCTGGAAGTCAAAACATGCAAAGTGAAACAATAGTTAAACAATTAACATAAGAAAGTAACATTACTCATAAATAAAACTCCTTTATTTAATCATCAAATGTTAATTACATTTATCTATTACACGTTTCTAATACTATCTAATCTATGCTAATATCATCCTTCAACCCAATACTCCTAGCATGCTGCAAGTGCTTAACCCTACTCAGTCCCTTCGTGAGCGGATCTGCTGGGTTATCTTCTGATGATATCCTTTTCACTACAAGTTGTCCTTCTTCTACACGATGTCTAATGAAGTGATATTTTATGTCGATATGTCTTGATCTACCATGATCCCTCGGTTCCTTGGTCAAGGCAACTGCTCCTTCGTTATCACAGAAAATCTCCATGGGCTCCTTTATGGCAGGTACAACTCCAAGATCACCGATGAAGTTGTTTAGCCATATTGCCTCCTTCGACGCTTCGCTCGCTGCAATGTACTCTGATTCGCACGTTGAATCAGCTACGGTTTCCTGTTTGGAACTCGTCCATGTTACTGCTCCTCCATTTAGGGTAAAGACCCAGCCCTACTGCGAACAGTAGTTGTCCCTGTCGGTCTGAAAACTGGCGTCACTATACCCTCGCACCTTCAATTCATCACTCCCTCCGAGGGCTAAGAACCATTCCTTCGTCCTCCGAAGGTACTTAAGGATATTCTTCACCGCAATCCAATGTGCTCTGCCAGGGTTCCCTTGATATCTACTAACCATGCTCAAATCGAAGGCTACATCAGGGCGAGTACAAGTCATAGCGTACATGATTGAGCCAACTGCGGAAGCGTATGGTACTCGGCTCATTTTTGGTATTTCAGCTTCGGTACTCGGACTTTGAGTCTTACTCAACTTGGCATTACTTTGTATCGGTAATTCTCCCTTCTTCGAGTTTTCCTCACTAAAACGTTTTAGTACTTTATCCAAGTAAGTATTCTAACTAAGTCCAATTAGTCTCTTACTTCTTTCTCTTACTATCCTTATTCCCAAAATATAAGAAGCCTCTCCGAGGTCCTTCATAGCGAAGCACTTCCCGAGCCAGGACTTAACCTCCTGCAAAGTCGGGATGTCGTTTCCTATGAGTAATATGTCATCGACATATAGAACGAGGAAGCTTACTATACTCCCACTGGCTTTGACATATACACATGACTCATCTTCGCTTCGTACAAATCCAAACTCTTTGACTTTCTCATCGAAGCAAAGATTCCATCTGCGAGATGCTTGCTTAAGTCCATAGATGGACTTCTCAAGCTTACACACTCTATTCGGATGCTTCGGATCCACAAACCCCTCTGGCTGAGCCATGTAAACATCCTCAGCCAACTTTCCGTTAAGGAAAGCGGTCTTGACATCCATTTGCCAAATCTCATAATCATGAAATGCGGCAATTGCTATCATCACTCTAATAGATTTTATCTTCGCAACTGGTGAGAAGGTCTCATCATAGTCAACTCCGGGAGTTTGAGTAAAGCCCTTCGCAACCAATCGTGCTTTATATGTGTGTACTTTTCCATCCACGTCGGTCTTCTTCTTGAAGATCCATTTGCACCCAACGGTCTTACGTCCGGGCACATAATCAACCAAATTCCAAACTTGGTTGTCATACATGGATTGGATCTCGCTATCCATTGCCTCTTTCCATTTCGCAGACTCCGGGCCTGCCATGGCTTCCTTATAGCTATTAGGTTTATCAAGATTTATTAGTGTACCATCACTAATATACGTGTCCCCTTCGGTAGTAATATGAAAACCATAAAACTGGGGATGAACTCTAACTCTATCGGAACGTCTAAGAGGTAAGGACTCGTCAATCGGTTCAACCGAAGTTTCCTCCTCAGGTTGAGTGCCAGCGGTAGAGGTTCCTTCATCTATCGACTCTTGAATCTCTTCAAGCTCGATTTGCCTCCCACTGTCTCCTTGGCTTATGAGTTCTCGCTCTCGGAAAACTCCTCTCCTCGCAACGAAGACAACACTGTCCTTCGGTCTATAGAAGAGATATCCAAAGGATGTCTGCGGGTAGCTGATGAAAATACATCGCTCACTTCGAGGTTCGAGCTTGTCGTGAGTATCTCGTCTTACGAAAGCCTCGCAACCCCAAACCTTGATATGTGCCAACGAGGGAGCTTTCCCTGTCCACATCCCGTGAGGTGTTTTGGCAACCTTCTTGGTAGGGACTCGGTTAAGGATATGGGCGGCAGTCTCTAAGGCATATCCCCAGAAAGAGATAGGTAGTGAAGCACGACTCATCATAGAGCGAACCATATCCAATAAGGTTCGATTACGCCTTTCTGCCACACCATTCAACTGCGGTGTCCTAGGAGGCGTCAATTGTGAAACTATTCCACACTCCTTGAGATAATCGTGGAATTCAAGACTTAGGTACTCTCCTCCTCGATCGGATCGAAGCATCTTGATTTTCCTGCCCAATTGATTCTCCACTTCATTCTTGAACTCTTTGAACTTTTCAAAAGTTTCTGACTTTTGCTTGATTAAATAGATATACCCATATCTACTATAATCATCGGTAAAAGTCACGTAGAAGCGGTTCCCATCCTTCGTGGTTGATCTAAACGGCCCACATACATCGGTATGTATTAGGTCCAATAGACCCTCACCCCTTTCACATGTACTTGTGAAGGGTGACTTAGTCATCTTTCCAAGTAAACAAGACTCGCATGTGTCATCTTCCCTAAGGTCGAATGACTCCAACACTCCATCCTTTTGGAGTTGGGCCATACGTTTCTTGTTGACATGTCCAAGACGACAAATGCCACAAGGATGCTTTATCCATACTAGTGGAAGAATCTATATTCAAAACATCATTTCCTAAGTTATCAACAATCATAACAGTTTCATATATTCCATTACATGGTATAGCTTCAAAGTAAAAGACACCATTTAGATAAGCCAAAATAGAACCATTCTCATTATTAAAAGAAAATCTAAATCCTTGTCTATATAAACCATGAAATGAAATGATGTTTCTAGCCATTTCTGGCGAATAGCAACAATTGTTCAAATCTAAACACAAATTATTCCTAGGCACTAAAGAATACACTCCAATCTTGGTCACAGGCGACGATCTTCTGTTCCCCATGATTAGATTGATTCTTCCTTGCTCCACATCCCTACTTCTTCTTATTCCCTGCATATTAGAACAAATGTGGTAACCACAACCGGTATCAAGAACCCAAGAAATAGCATGATTAGAATCGTTAGATTTAATTGTGTATATACCTGAGAAAGATGGCTTGATCTTTCCTTCTTTGATTGCTTGCAGGTACTCTGGGCAGCTTCTCTTCCAATGTCCTATATTGTGGCAGTGGTGGCACTCTGCCTCCTTTGGGTTAGGACAGGGCTTAGCGGGATCAACTTTGGTCCCATTAGAAGAGACACCATCTCGGGCTTTAACCTTGCGATAGTTCTTCGATGAAGCTTTCCTCTTCTTTCCCTTTCCTTGACCAATAGCCAAGACAGGAGCAGTAGGCGGATTGGGAGTTGGTGCAACAGACTTGTCTTTGAAGTTGCTCTCAGCAACCCTCAAGAGACCTTGGAGTTTGATTAGGGTGACCTCTTCTTTGTTCATGTGGTAGGTCATCCTAAATTGGTTGTACATCGGAGGCAAAGAGTGAAGCACCATGTCGATCGCCAAGTCTTCCCCAAAGTCAACATTTAACTTGCGAAGGCGGTCGACATACCTTTGCATCTTTTGCAGGTGCACGGTAAGAGACTCTCCATGACCCATCTTAGCGGAAATCATGTTGGTGAAAATATCATAACGCTCTTGTCTCGCGTTTTGATGGTATCTCTCCAATAAGTCTTGATGCATCTCGTACGGGTACATGTCCTCGTAGGACTTTTGGAATTCGGAGTTCATGGTGGCAATCATGATGCAATGTACCTTCGTTGCATCTCGCTCATGAGTTTCAAAAGCGGTGATTTCAGCCGGAGTAGCGATTTCGGGGTTGATCTTCTCAAGCTTTTCATCGAGGACATACTCCTTATCCTCATAGCGAGCAATGGTGCAAATGTATCTTATCCATTCGCTAAAGTTCGTTCCATCGAAGGTGACCTTTTGGCAAAGGCTCATCAACGTGAAAGAACTAGCAGCAGCGTTGTTAGCGTTCGACATCTACAAATAGAAAGGACAAAGATAGATTAGAATAAGAATCCCTAGTTATCACCCAATAAGAAAATTAGGGATAGGATCCAACAATAACATTTACATACTAGAAAAGGGATGCCGTAATCTAACATGCAAATAAATTGAAGGTAAGTGAATGACGATTCACTAATTCTCCATCACAAAAACCTAAACTATTAGTCCTAAGTGTATTGAGAATTCCTAGGTTCGGATGAGATTCATTGAAACTATTCAATGTCATGTTTAAATCTCGATATGCCCCTCTTGTTTGTGACTGGGATACCGAGGATCACAAAGCGGGTGTGAATTACCATGCAAATTCACATGGTGCCTTCATTGTAACGATCACCTATTCGATGTGCCAGTAAACCACACACGCTCCATCGAACTATGATAAACAATGAATCACCATTTGCCACCTTTGCTTAGAACCAATTAGTGTGTCGGTAAACCACACACGCTCCACTAACTTCTTAGCAAGGGTGCAAAGTGTAATTTCATGGGATTGCATCAATTCACTTTTCCTAAAGTAACTAAGATTGACAAATTTTAAAATATGCGTAGTTACTTTGTATTATTTATTATATTTTTAATGAGAGGATGAGGTTTCCCTATCCTACCCGTTCGGCTAACGACCCTCCACCAATCAAGCAAGCGGTGGGTGTGAGTGTACACCCATTAAGCGCCATTTTATAGGCTGCAACCTTATACCCACCTTATAGATCGGCTTCGTGAATGAGGCCTACTCACAGTAAGACTAGCATTTCGTTATACATATATATATATATATATATATATATATATATATATATATATATATATATATATATATATATATATTATTCTAGTAATATCATATTAGTATAGGGTTGTATTTTAAACCTTTTAAAATCTAGGGTTTGAAATTTAAAATTGTCTAAATTAAAACTTTTAAATATAAATTTCAAAACTTGAGGACAAGTTTTAAACATTTAAAACATGGAGGATCAAATAACAAATAATTCCAATTAACAATTAATATCCCAATTATCTATATTTGATTTTATTCAAGATTTCTTTTTGAGATAATTACCAAAATAATCAAAACAATTAATTAATTATCATATAAGGAAATTAAATATTTTATTAGTTGATAAATATCTTTAATTAGATCAAGATTATAGTCATATATATATCAAAAAATCGGATTAGGGTTGATCTAATATGATTAAGGTAAGTTTCCATAAGATAATTATGAAAAAATCCCGAATCTGGCCATTCCTGACGCCTGGACTCGCCGAGTGCACAAAGGGACTCGCCGAGTCAGGCCTACTCGCCGAGTCCACTTTGGAACTCGCCGAGTCCATGACTCAGAAACCAAAAATCGAATTTTGCAGGTTTGCTTCAGTTAATCAAGCAACAATTTAATGAAAACCAAGCTAGGCTCTGATACCACTGATGGGTTTTAGCCATAAGAACTTTCCTATGTGCTCATGCAAAACCCTATTTTTTGGATCTAGGCTTTCTAATTAAACATGCTTTGAATCCAAGACTTCTAATGGCTAGTTAGGTTAAATAATAACATTGAAACAGATCTAGAACCATACCTTTGAATTCCTTGTTGACCTTGTTGTCTTGGAGCTTCTAGAGTCACAATTGTCACTCCTCTAATGGCTTACAAACACCAATAGCAAGAAAGATGATTTAGGAGAGAGGAGAGGGGAGGAAATCGGCCAGGGTTCTCTTACTTTAGGTGAGGTTCCGATTTCCCTTAGCCATGGGGTCTATTTATACTTGTAGACTCCTTAAGGGTTACAGCCTAAACCCTAATCGGATAATCTTCTCTTAAGGTTATCCAAATCCTTTCCATAGATAAGTCATTGGACGATTTTGAAGCTATCCTAGCTTCTAGAATCCGTCCACTATATATCTATAAGGATTTATAGTCTAAAGCTTAACTATCAAACAATTGACAGTTTATACCCCTTTATTTAATTAATCTCTTTAAGTCACCAAATTAATTCCAATTAATTCTATGACTTATATTAATCAAATAACAATATATTATTCTAAATATTATTCTCATAATATACTAATAATATTTACTCTCTCTTTATAAATCATCCTATCAAGTTGCTATGGTGAAGGCAACCCAAAAGGACCATGCACAACCGGGTCAAATACTTGCCTAATATAGTTGCAGCCTTAGACACTATTCCAACATATATATATATATATATATATATATATATATATATATATATATATATATATATATATATATATATATATATATATATATATATATATATATATTGGAAAGGCGCGTTGTGCCCTATCTTAGGTGTGTCTCCCCCACGTGTCATCTTTATGTTGGTGCAACGCCATCACTGGTAAGGTGGGAAAGTTGGGCCTCCAGCTGCCACATGGTGCATTCCTATGGTGCCGCATCACCCCTCACAGGTAAATTCTTACATTTTGAAAAATCGTGACTTCCGCATACGAGTTCTATTTTCAACGTTCTTTGTATCCACAGTTTTGTAATTCTATGTACTACAACTTTCCTTTAGATCTTAACAGCTAATTCACAGTCTATCTACTTTATATTTTATAAAGATTATATCGTGAATGGCCTTGAAATATCCATAACTTTTTCATACAATTTTCGTTCTCGACGTTCTTTATATCTATTGTTTCGTAATTATGTAGAAATCAACTCTCATTTACATTACTTTAGCTAATAAGTAATCTATTTCTGTTTCGTATTTTACAAAAAACATTGCAGCAATACACTATAACATGAATCTTCAAGATATCGTAACTAACTAATATGAGATCGGATTTTGGTGTTCTTTATACTCACGGATTCACATTTTCGTCGACTATAACTTTCGTATGGAACATATGCCAAAACAAAATGTATTTACACTTTGAATTTCATAACTAGATGTCTATTCTAAATTATACTGTAAAGTGAAAACTGAGTGTTACATAATGTCTCATAATACAAAATAAAATACATATATAGCACAACAGTCCAATTCATATAATAAATGTGCTAATATTCAAAATGAACCGCATTTAATAATTTCATTATACAAAAAAATCATGTACCAATCAAGCACTTTTGTGCTAATTTATTTCATCACATCTGTTGAAACACAGCCACCTCCATGGTTTTTTGATCTAAGTTGTCGTCACAAACTTGTGTATCTTTAATTGTCGTAGAAATTGCATCTGGTAATGACAACCTTTTATAGTTTTTAAAGGGAAGATTCTTGTTGGTCCTTAGTAACAACTTTTGATTCTTCTAACATTGTGGTTGTTTGTATTGATACCTTGTGCTTCCATATATTGTCATTAGAAATTAAACCATCATACTTAGTACCAACATATATAAGTTCACATGTATTTAAAACACTAAAAAAATCTTCTTTCCCCCTACAAAAGCCAAAAATGAGGACCAAATTTAAATAAAAAGGAGACTACTTGTATATATCCTATAAAAACATGCTTTGTGTAATCTTCAACTAGATCAACATCGATTTCGATCTTCTAATATGTGGTTTTGTTGTATGTATCACCTAATACATCTAGATAATTTGAATGCTTATTCACGGTTTGAACCTACAATAATTTGAGATAGAATTTCATTTTTAGGGGATAAAGAAAGAAATATACACAAATGAATGACCATCAAATTATTAGTAATCAAAAGGGGAAACTTCTCATCAGCAGGACAATAAACCCTTTGATAGACCCTAGTGAATAAGTTACTAAGAAATGTAAATTGTAGATTGGGTTGGCAAACCTAAACTTAACTGTTAAATGTGACTTGAGAATTTAGAGCATTCAGATGGCACAGTTGGATATGGTGGCACTGTTGGATATGATGACACACTTGGATACGATGTCATAGCTAGATACGGTGGCACAATTTGATACGATGGCGCAGTTGGATATGATGGCGATTTTATTTCTAGGTGCCCAAGGGACCTAGAAATGATCATAACCATGGGTAGAACTTATCAAACTTGGTCGGAAATATTTTTGGAATAAAATCGTGATATAAGAGAGCATGTGAGATTTAAAAGGCATTTTGGAGTTGTTTACTTGGTTTTAGCTACATATATTTGATTTAAATTTTTAAGGCAACTAAACGACATTCGTAGAGATGATTAACAGAGCCTATAACTCAATAAACTAGACAAAAGTTTCTCAAAATAGAGAATCCTGCTATTAGCGGTTTTCTGGCAAACTAGAGGTTGTCGGAGGAAGCTCCGACCTCCATAATGTCGGTAACGAATCAAGGATGATACTAGGGGGGAATAATACCTTGAACGTACCTCAAAGTGGACTGAAGATGGAAGAAATGAGCCCAAATTAAATTTTCTTTTCGTAAAACCCTAATCAATACTTAGTCTTTCACAACCAAGTTTCTCTCGAGATAATAAACTGAAAAGGAAGAGGATATGTGTGATCGGTCAATGGGAAGGTTATTTAGGGTAGGTATCAAATACCTTTTACTACATTCGTGAACTGCATGTCCAAAAGAGAAAGAACATGTGACAGGTCATTGTGTCGCTACAAAAGGAAGGTGATAAAAAAAATTCGCTATTTGGCATAAATGGTCCCTAAGGTCTAGCATGTTAACAGAAACATCCCAATTTAAAATTTTCTTAACTTTACAAATTATGACCTTCAAGTCACAATCTCGATCATCACTGGATACGAACTTAAGATAAGTTCTTTTATTACTACAATGGAACGATGTGTCATGACCTATCATCATATGTTGTAATGCTTAGACTCATGTCTCTTAGAGTCAAATTCCAGAACATACTATATCTTCCTTCATGTTCTAATGTGATATAATCACATCTTAGAAGGTAGTACTCCTAGCTACAAGCAACAATCGCGATACCTCTACTGATTGCTTTGATTGTCTTTCACTTCTATCTTCGAGCTTAAGTCAGATGCTACATCGGACTTGGTTCTCTGAACCACGTATCATCCTCACCGCAGTCGGACTCAATTCGATATGACCACTAGGGTCGGAATGACAATCATCTTCTTAGTCCTTACGGAAACGATGGTAATGACATACTTGAATAAAATAGAATGAATTACTAGCTTCTTAGTAAACTTGTGACTTTCCCTGATCCAAGCATGAGTCATGTGCTTCCGGTAGTATATGCATCTACTACCATTCACACCTACTCATACTCGTCCCAAGTATTGTCTCGTAGTTTTCCAATTCACCATACAATAAAATCACATAAGAACTTAACACACCAGATAACAAAATGAAGGTTTTATATTATTCCTCGAAACGATTACATAGGTGTTCAGGTTCAACCTATACTATGCCTCTAATAGGCTACACCACGTAGTACTATCTACACGACTACTTCATAACTCGATCTTGGATGTCAAGCCTTCACTCCTAAATCCTAACATTGTCATCTGAATCGTCAAGGATCATTTGAAATGCTCTCGCCTTTGGCTTTGGCGGCACATTTGGCTTTGTAGCCCCCTCTCTCTTTGGGCGGTCTTTCTTGAAGTTCCCTTCCTTGTTACATCCGTAACACACCCTTTTGTTGAATGTACACTCGTTGGCATAATGCCCATGCTTCCCACACTTGAAACAAGTCACCTCCTCACCGCATTTTCCTGTGTGTTTCTTTTTTCACTTTTCACACCATCTTTCTTCACTTCCTCCTCCTCTAAACTTCCTTGTATTGGAATTTATCTTCTCATCGGGCCTTGCCGATCCTTCGAATTTCCTCTTTTCGCCAACCTCAACCTTACTGGAAGCTCTTCCCTTAATCATATCCTCCACATATTTGGCCACCCAGATAGCTGCTTCCAGAGTAGGTGCCTGACGCACTGGCACCGCGTACTCCCATGGAAGTCCTTTTGTGTACTTGTCGATTTTCGTCAGCTCATCTGGAACAAGACGCAAGGAGAACTCCATCTTCTCTATGAAGTTGTTGGTGTATTCATCAATAGACATGCTTCCTTTCTTCAAGGTAAAGATTTGGTTTTCTAGCTTGAGCAGATTTTGGGCTGAGCAGTACTTACGTTTGAACTGCACCAAAAACTCTGCCCACGTCAATTGCAGGGGCTCATTGGGGCTTAAAGTCTTCCCCAGAGTGTTCCACCAATGAACCGGGCCTCCTCTGAACTGGCGTACCGCAAACGTGGTTTGTAGTTTGCCTCTACAACCACATGTCATGAAAGCTAACTCCATCTCCGAGATCCAATCCATGACCCCGATCGGATCTTACTTTCCAGTGAAATCGATGGCTTGCAAGTCAGAAAATCCTTGTACTTGCATCCATTCCTCTCGACTCCGTCATCCTAGTTGTTTTGTCGAACTATTGGTGAGCAGTACTTACGTTTGAACTGCACCAAAAACTCTGTCCACGTCAATTGCAGGGGCTCATTGGGGCTTAAAGTCTTCACCAGAGTGTTCCACCAATGAACCGGGCCTCCTCTTAACTGGTGTACCGCAAACGTGGTTTGTAGTTTGCCTCTACAACCACATGTTATGAAAGCTAACTCCATCTCCGAGATCCAATCCATGACCCCGATCGGATCTTCCTTTCCAGTGAAATCGATGGCTTGCAAGTCATAAAATCCTTGTACTTGCATCCATTCCTCTCGACTCCGTCATCCTAGTTGTTTTTTCGAACTATTGATGGGTTGGCTTGACCAACAGTCCCACTGTAGTTCCCTCCTTCTGGCTGCCCATCGTTCAATTCGGGCTGTTCAACTGGCATTATAGGTTCGTCCCTATTTTCATGCAACATCTGCCTCATTTCTTCCCTTTGTTCAGCTAACATAGCCCGCATCATGGCTTGTACTCCAGCCATGGTGATTGGCTCTGGTGCAACTTCTACTACGACTGGTATTTTCTATATCACTGGAGGTTGATCTCGGTTCCCATTTGCATTCACGTTTCCGCTACGGGTCCTTTCCATCTTGATCTATACACCGAATAAGGTGAATCTATATCTTTATTTAGGATTGACGTTTAAATCATCCTTATCACTCCGAAACGTTCATATGCTAGTTCTAATATTGTAGTTAAATGCTAAGAATCCTAAATACATAAGGTTTCCAGATGCAGTCGGCAATAGACCATAGATCCGAACAAATAACGCATATCAGGCACAAGCATTTAACACATAAAAGCATTTTTAGACACAATTCCTAAAATAAGCTAGTGCTCATACCTCACAATCATCGCTTAGAATTCTAAGTTTAAGTCTAGAAATAAATTCATATTCACTACAAGAAAAAGACCCTTTTACGACGCGCAAACCACGACACTCATTGATTTATGTTACGCAAAAGAGAGTGACATTAAAAAAGTGTCGTCTCTTCAAAAAAATTAAGGATTTATGTCACGGATTATTGCGTGCCCTTAGATTAGTGTCTTATGTAAAAAAAAAAAACACGGAGGGCACTTTATCTAAAATTGTGCGTCCTCTGTGAATGTCGCTTTATGTTTTACTCAAAACGCGCGTTCTTCAAAGGGGGAAATGAAATCCCAAAAAATTAAAACCCTGCCTATTCCATGTGAAAAATTAAAACCCGCTCGTCTTCCAATTAGCAAGAAAGAAGCCTAGGGTCTTCGTCTTCCTCTCTCTTTCCCTCTAACCTAAAACCCAACCTGTGAGTTCATAGAGATTGTTATTACGATTTAAGAAGCAAAGAAGAAGACAAGCAAGGATAGTACTACTAAATTCCACAAAATCGCAGGGACTAGGGCTTTTTGTTTTCAAGAACGGAAACACTTGGTGCTCTTTGTCCTATGCAACAATCTATCGACATCTCGCCTCACCTCGCCGACATCTTTTCTCACTTCTCCTCAAACGACCTTAGGGGTATTTTCCTCCGGCGACCTCGGGCTCATGTGACCTCGTCGGAGACTGCTCAAATTTCCACACCCTAGCCTGACTAAGATATGGTTTGGTTATTCTTTCTTCCTAATGTTTTCGTTCTTCTATTTCTTTAATTTCTCCTCTATTCATAGCTTTGATTTTGATTTTGGATCTTCTCATGTGTTAAACCCTAACTGAAAAACTATGTAGGTTTCAATGGCGATTTCCTCCTCATTCCACGATCCTCACTTCTACTCTCTAAGCATCTCAGATATGCTTTGTTCCTTCTCCCTTATTTTAATTTTTCTTGTTTGATTTCTTGGGTGCGATATCCTTCCCCCTACTTTTCTGATTCTCGATCCCATTCTGATACACTGTTAGCAGTCGCACATAGCACCTCACACATAAACTCACATTTAATATTTTGAGCATAAATTCTAGAATATGTTATGGTCCGATGATTTTTTTGTATGTTTATCCTATCCAGGGTATGAACTTTTTGTATTATGCTAAATTACATCTATCATGCTGTTACTTTTTGAGGTTTTATGTTTCTTTTATCACAGTGATTGTTAAAGCAAGTAGTAACCCAAGGTATGTGGTCGGTTTCATAAATGATTCAATTTTGATGAGTAAACATGTTAGATTTCATATGGTTGTTTGTTCAGATTGGTATTCATCCTGATTTTCCTTCAATTATGCAACAACTATGTTGGAATTTGCTATGTTCCATACTCGGATTATGAATTTATCGGAAAATTGAATAATTAATCTGGAAAAATACCATCTTTGGATGATTTGTTTGTCATCTGTAGATAAGGAATACCATCTTTGGGTAATTAGTTTATCCAGTCTACATCATTAAATTAATGGACATATAATTCTCTATTGATAGAACAAAAAACATTGCTTTGTAGTGAAGATAAGGAATACCATCTTTGGGTAATTAGTTTATCCATACTCGGATTATGAATTCAGCCCACCATCAACATGGGATTGCTGAGTTTTATGTGACCATAATGCCCTTTCGGTTTGTAGTGAAGATCCAAGCATGTAATTAATAACACCTCTAATTAATTAATTAATTAATTAATTAATTAATTAATTAATTAATCCCCTAAAACTAACTATGGTTAAATTAAACTGGTGGTAGGTGCCGGTGTACATAGGGGCACAGATGGTCAAATATGTTTTAATTATTAGTCTAATATCTTTTGATACTTATCAATAACAACAAAATAATGTAAAATCGTGTGAATACAATTCAAGGGTATAATGGTCTAGACAGAGATCATTTTTATTAAAGATATTTATTTATTAATCATCAGAGAAGAAGGAATTAATATGAAGGAATCACTTACTGCAAAAAAATCTTCAAATGTAAAATCAGCATAGCCTAACCCCTGATTTTTATTTCACCACAGGTTGGCAAGCTGGCGAGAATAGCTGTGGGAGCAACTGTCATGCTTAATATTCTTATAGCTGGGTACATATAAAGTGAACCTTCTTAATATTCTGATAACTAGGTATGTTGATAGAAGTTTAAAAAAAAGGTACCCTCTTTGTTCACATTTTCCCTCTGTTGAAATGATATAGGCCACTGATAGGAGCATCAATGAATCCAGCAAGAACCTTGGGACCAGCAATAGTTATGGTCAAAATAGTTCAGCAAGAACCTCTTTTGAAATGATATAGGCCACTAATTATTTAAAACTATCACTGGCTCCTCATTATGGTCAAAATAGTTGGTCTGTTAAAAACTGTGACTATGAGCAATTCGCCACTTCTAAATGGGTGCTTTGTAGTTTTCCTTTCTATAATTCAGGAAATAGGATCATATTTTACTCTTGCAGCAATAGTTATGGTCTGTGAGCATTCTTCCAGATTGTAAGAACGTTATTTTCAACATAGCAAAGGTAAAATTATATCTATGTTTTCTTGTGTATTTAACTTCACAGGAGCTGAAACATGATCTAATTTTTTATATCTATTGGTTATGTTGAATATGGATAAAAGGTTGTGGCTCAGAAAAATGTTGGTGATGCTTCTACATTTGTTGAGAGTGAATTTTCACTGTCAAATTCAAGTTGGAGTTGGTATGTAGAAAAAGTGGGTGTTTAGAGTAAGGACTTCTTTTTCCTTGTTGGACTGTAATAGTAGACCAATATGATTCGTTTTATAAAACCCTTAGACAGCTCACATTTGGTTCTGCAATTGCATGGTCAGGTAAACATTCTAAACACATTTTCAATTTATTTTGTGATATTTAATTTCTCCCATATTCTTTTAAATTATATTATAATATGCTTATAAACACTACTTTCCTTTCATGTAGCCAAAAAATTGTCCCAAAGTTGACTGTGGTACGTTGGACAAAAATACAATGTTAGCTTACATCTTTATTAGTTAATATAATCAAATTTCTAATTTTAATTTTTTTTATTGACTTTAGGTGCTAACTGATATGCATCCGCAAGTTCAGTCTGCATGGCAGACAACACTCCAGCAGGTTTGACTATATTCTTATAAGTTGTGACATTCACATTCCCATAGTGATCTTGATAAAGTTGCTTCTATTTCCATGCTAAGTTAGCTTTTATTTGTAATATAGGAGGTCCAAAATCTTGCAAAGAAGGTTGCAGAAACTGTGGTGTTGGTAATTGATGATGAAGGGACTGAGTATTTGATATCAGAACTTCTCAAGTTGCTTCTATTTCCATGCTAAGTTGCTTCTATGTAGTATTAGGTTATATAGTTAGGGAAAACCTCTTAATAACAATGTACAATTAGATCCCCTTAATATCAATGTATTACAATTTTATGACATGATGTTATTGAATGAAATTGATTGTGCAATGGATTGTATTTTTTTGTATATGATATTTTATTTTCTATTATGAGACACGAAATGCAAATTTAATTTGAAAATTAGTAAATCTATAAATAATTTTTTTAAAAATGAAAAATAAAAGTTACGATACTGAAAAACATGTGTCATCTTCATTTATGACATGGCCTTTCTTGACAGTGGCTTTAATGATACGCATTGTGTGTCATAAATGCGCGTCGTAAATGCGTGTCGTCTCTCGTTATGACAGGGCCTTCCTTGACGCGCATTTGCGCGTCATCTGAGCGTTTTACGACGCGCAATGAGCGTCGTAAAAGGCGTTTTTTCTAGTAGTGATTCCTAGTTCGCTTAAACTAATGCTCTGATACCAACTGTGACATCCCCATTTTTACGGTCAAAAAAGACAGATTTTGTTTATGCTTTATGAAAATCAGAGTACCCCTTTTAATAAAAATGTTGCGGAATTTGTTCCCAGTAAAATATGATAAATACGTTATCAAAGCTTGTCCGAAGAAAAGTATTTTTATTCATTTTAAAACATTTGGGATGTCATCGTCAATACAGAAGCGTAAGCATAAACAGAACTTACATTCATTATCACTACTGATTTATATCTCCTTAATCTCTCTGTGTAATGTGACTTCATATCAACACC
The DNA here is from genome assembly GCF_002870075.4 of Lactuca sativa. Lineage (NCBI taxonomy): Eukaryota > Viridiplantae > Streptophyta > Magnoliopsida > Asterales > Asteraceae > Lactuca > Lactuca sativa. The sequence continues at coordinate 72,431,698 of NC_056625.2, read as the reverse complement.
TATGATGTAAATAAACTGAGTGGGTCAGGTTGGGAAACCTGGTGAGTACATAGGGTTTTCAACCCACGATAATATAATTATTATGTTTAATCATCAAACAGTTAACCCAATTACCTATCCCCATTATCTTCTTTACTCTTACGGGTCTACCCTAAGAATCAGCTATTTCTTGTTCATTCATTTCTAAGGTTTTTCCTAAGGAATAGGTACGAAGTCCATCGTTGCCTATGACACAGCTGTCAAGCACATCTGCTAGCTCTATCACTTAGGTGCAGCTTCCAGAATTGTGACATCCTTTATAAGGCGCATCTGCCGGTATAGTCCGTTAGGCGCATCTGTCGGGGTTGTGAGTGATGGGTTTTTGGCCATATGAACATTCCTATGTGCACATGCAAACCCTAATGCTTGGATATAGGTTTCTCTAATTAAACATGCATTCAATCCAAAACTTCTAATGGCTAATAGACTATAATAACAACATGAAGTCAGAATTAGAAGTTTACCTTGAATCACTTGCTTGATTTTCTTGTCCTTGGAGCTTTAGAGTCACAATTGTCACTCCTCTAATGGCTTACAAACACCAACTAGCAAGAGGATGATTTGAGAGAGAGGAGAGGGAAGTGAAAATCGGCCAGGGTTTCTTTCTAAAGCACAAGTGCTGATTTCCCTTGACCCCTAGGGTCTATTTATACTTGTAAGGCTCCTAGGGTTTCACCCTTAAACCCTAATTGGATAACTTAAGCCCTGAGCAATCCAATCCCCTTCATGATAAGCCTTTGGACGATTTTCAAGGCCTATCCAAAATCCTTAAAACCGTCCACCATTATCTATAAGGGATTTACAGCCCAAAGTACAACTATCATACAATTGACAGTTTATGCCCCTTTATTCAATTAATCTCTTTAAGTCACCAAATTAATTCTTAATTAATTTATGACTTATATTAATTAAATAATAATATTATTACTCTTTATATTATTCTCATAATATATTAATAATATTACTTCTCTCATAATAAATCATCCTGTCAAGTTGCTATGGTGAAGGCAACCCAAAAGGACCATGCACAACCGGGTCAAATACTTGCCTAATATTGTTGCAGCCTTAGACACTATTCCAACAGTGAGGTTCTCTATTAGGCGCTTCTGCCGATAGAGTCCTTTAGGCGCATCTTCCAGGGTTATCTCACTTATTGATAGTATCATTTTTGAGAGTCCACTCGCAATATAGGTCAATGGGTTTTTAGAGTACAGCTGGTGAATACACAGTTCAAATAACACCTACAGGTTGCGAGCCTGCTAGTGTTCCACTGGATTGTCTAGAATAGTCCGTGGTTGTCATCCATACTCTACTAGATGATGGGGCCAGCATTTGGGTAAAAGGCTTCTTACATCGTCCACCTCTCGCCCTCAACTCATGGTCTATTTCACCTCTCAACTCATCATCCAACTCATATTTCATCTACCCATGTGTTTACCCAACATATTATGTAGATATAAATACATATACTGTTTAAATCATATAAAACTTGTATAAAATTGTTCATCCAGCATAGATAGCAAGTATACAGATAATATACACACATAGCACTTAATTTATATAAAATACTTCATATCTATGTGTAAGATGAATGGGACCATGCACTCACTTGATTAGGTGATGCCTCTGCACTCGGACAACGCTTCGTTACTCTCAAAATAATTTTCCTCAACAAAAGCTAGTATCAATATCGCTAGGGTTTAGTCTAACGTTAACCGCGACTAATTAATAGTCTAGCTATTATTATTATTATATAAGCATTAAACAACACTCTATATAACTCATAATAATAGCTTAAATAATTATTTTAAGGCCCTAATAATGTTACTATAATTATTTAAAAGCTATATTAAAAATTGCATAGGCGTAACTCACTTACAGCGGGTTTTATAGAAAACTAGGCTTCTCTTGGATCAGCATTTACGAATCGAAAGACCCTTTTTCTCGGGACTCTGGGAGCCTCGGGGCTTCCTTCGGGAGCTAGGGGGTTTACTTAGGGTTTAGGAGGGGTTTGGGATCCTAGAGAGAGAAAGAAACTAGAGAGAGAAGTGATTTTGGTGTGAAAATGTAGGCAGCCCTCGGCCTCCTTTCATAGCCTGGTCCTCGGGCGTACGCTGGGCGTACAGGTCCTCGGACGCGGGGCGTAGTTTGCATCGTACAACACGTGGCGAGGTTTCGGTGGTGGAGCGTGGCTTGTCTCGGAACCGCGCAAATGATCGGAACGTCGGGTGTACCAAGCTGCGGACGCTGGGCGTATGCGAAGGACGACGCGTCATCATCCGAAGCGAGTCCTGATCATCATCGAACGGTTGGAATTCAGCCACGTCATCAATCTCCCATCAGATTTCGCAAATTCCCTTTCCGACTTCTAAAAATCATAACTCTCGCATACGATCTCCGTTTTCGACGTTCTTTATATCCACGCGTACACGGGAACGTACTCTACAACTTTCGTTTAGACTCCGTTGGCTAATTTTGACTTTATTTTAGAAGTTATATTATTAACAGGCCGGGACATGATTGGTTCTTTTAAAAATTCATAACTTCATCATCCGATGTCCGTTTTCGTCTGTCTTTTTATCGTTACGCTACTATTAATGAGACCTTCGATTCTCATTTAGGTTGTGTCGGCTAAAAACTGCTCGATCTAATATTCGAACTTCGGGCTGTACATCGCTAAGCCGAAACTTCGAAAAATCATAACTTCTTCATACGAAGTCAAATTTGGGCGTTCTTTTTATGGACGCTCTCGGTTTAACGAATTCTACGGCTTTCGTTTAGATCGCTAAGACTGAATATCGCTCTATAGTAAATTCACTATTTGCGCTTCCCGGTGTCGTGTTGGTTCTGTTGCGAAACTTTGACGGGTCATAACTTCTTCGTTATAACTCGGATTTCGGCGTTCTATATATGTACGGAACCCTTGTAAGATGTACTACAACTTGATTAAGATTGTTTATTCTAAATAATCTTTCGTCGAAAAGTCATTTTCGAACCCTATTATCTCTAAATTGACTAGCCCGGATCTACGGGCGTTACATTTACAAATATACGGTTTAACAAAAAGCTTTATAAAATGATTACACAAATTTAGGGTGACAATCTACATATCATTTCATGTTCTTTCGTGATCCGTCTTGAACAAATTGTGTAACGACCGAAAAGTTCCAACCAATTTAAACTTTTCAAAAACACCCCGATTTCATTAATTTATTACAAAAAGGTTTTCATTACAGTTAAATTAAAGTATTCCGAGAATCTCATCACAACATAAACATGAGGAGCAGTACGATCACGTCTTTGCCTTGCCACGGTCTCCTGAAGAACCTGAAAAACATAAAACCACAACTGTAAGCCCGAAAGCTTAGTGAGATATCCCCAAAATACAAACCACATATACCATACACGCATAACATGCCATAACATATCCGATCACAGAACAACCATGCACTTCGGGTCTACTGTGTGACTGGTCCGCCGCACCGGCCAACAGTCCACCCTCCGAGTCTAGCCATATGCCTCGAGTCTGCAGTGTGATTGGTCCGCCCGCACCGGGCCTTCAATCCACCTGGTCCACTCTCTGAGTCTACAGTATGACTGGTCTGCCCGCACCGGGCCTTCAGTCGGCCTGGTCCACTCTCTGAGTCTACAGTATGACTGGTCCGCCCACACCGGGCCTTCAGTTGACCTGGTCCACTCTCCGAGCCTCGACACGTCTGGTTCACCCTCTTGGGGCCTACAGCCTATCCGGACCGCTCGCTGGGCCTTTGGGACGACCGGTCCGCCCTGGGTATCTTGACCTACAGCACAAAGCAGGACCCGCCTCAACCCAACCCCAGTCTAAACAACCATGTGCACATAAACATTCAATCATGTAACAATTAACAGTCAACAAGCCGATCAAACAGATCACATAACATACCATCATCCTAACCAGGATACCGACCTAACCGGTCACTAGCATAGCATCACCCTACGTATCAGGGAACCAACCTTAACCAGGTCTCTAACATATACCATCCTAGCTACCAGGATGCAAACATATCAAAGCAATAACATAACAACAAATACCCATATCTCAATCCAATAAAGGGCCGGCCTTGGTGCCTTAGACCCTGTTGATATAGTGACGATAACTCACCTCGAAACTGCCGACTGAATAGATAACCCAAGCTACTCCGATCACTGATACGATCTCCACCACTGGACAACCACCAAGGTACTGAACCCAAAACAATATCCAACAATTACCAAAATGCCCCTAGAAATCACTGGTCAACCCTTGGTCAAAGTCAAAGTCAACCCCTGACTGACTCTACTCGCCGAGTCAACCCGATGACTCGCCGAGTCCCCATGCTCAGAAATTCCCCAATCCGCGACTCAACCCACCGAGTCACCCCGAGACTCGACGAGTCCAACAACTCTGAGTCCACTCACGCACAACTCACCGAGTCATCCCTTGACTCACCGATTCTCGGCTCAACTAGAAAAGATTGAGACTCTTCGACAAGACTCGCCGAGTCCAAGAACAGACTCGTCGAGTCTAAGGCTATCTTCAACTTACTTGCCGAGTTGTTCTTCCAACTCGCCGAGTTCCAGCCTATCTTCAAGCAACTCGCCGAGTCCACCCATGTGACTCGCCTAGTACCACCGGATCTGAATCCATACCAAGGCTTTCCAAGCCATGCAAATGATCTAAACCATAGATCTAGGCATTTACACTCTAGGGTTTGGGTTTGGGACAAGATAGCTCCTTTAATCACTCATAAACATGGACTTTTATGCATTCTAACCCTTTTCCATTCCAGATCTGAGGTAGTAACCTCAGATCTAACCTCTACACTCCAATACATCATAAGATATGTTTCCCCATAAACCCCAAAATGATGCATCTATATGAATAACAGCCCAAGAACGAGATAATACCTCAAAAGGAAGCCCCAACAGCAATGAAACCCGAATCTAAGCAAAGCCCCTTGCTCCAAGCCTCCTAACCTTCAAGATTTCCTCAAGAATCACTTCTTCAAGCCTACAAATGCACTTTGATCCTCTCACACATGACAACTAGGGTTTCTGGACTTAAGAGAGAGTAGAGAGGCTGGGGGAAAGGATGTTATGTTCTTTATATAGGGCTCATCCTCCAGATTTAGGGTTTTCTCCACTCAGCGCCTACTCGCCGAGTCCATCGGCCGACTCGCCGAGTCGGCCACTTAACACGCGACCAAAGTCGCGACCCTACTCGCCGAGTTCCCCTTCCCAATTTACTCTTTTAGCCCTTCAACTTTACTCTGGATATTCCGGGATGTTACAATTCTTCCCCACTTAAATTAGGCTTCGCCCTCAAAGCCTGCGGCAACTCAACTCTAGAAATACTCCCGCAATGCGCCACCTGGCATTAACCAGAGCAGGTTCCTCAAGGCACAACCATCGAAACTCAAACTCATTTTCTCCTTTCTGACGGTGTCCTGACCACCGTCTCAAGTCGGCCACCAGATTCACCCTCTGATAACCCCACTTAACAACTGAGTACTACTCATGATGCAACACTGCTCCAAATCGCAACCATCACGCGACCCTTGTGAGCTAGAAATAACCATGCACCACCGGATTCCCGATCCGAGTCCAACTCTATCCATTCCACTGACAGAAAGACACATTCTTCATAGCAACTTCCATGAGTTCTCCTCTTGCAATCACATACACATGCTGAACTAGCTCTAGCACCCTCAGGTTGGAAAACCCGTTGCACTGACAACATATCCAAACATCCCCTAGGATGAACCACTACTACATACACAATTCCTTGATCAGAATCACACTAATAGCCCAAGACTCCCTCCCTGCATCTCTTCCGAGCCCTCTTGGCTCTACACCCGGGGAATTCCTTCCGCGACCTTAACAGACATCCCAAACCGGATGTGATTCCATTCCACTGCCGCAAACACGCTGCTCAATGACCATACTTGGATTACTCCAAACATAACTCTGCGCTGCTGCTTTCACTTCCGTGAATTTGCACTCCCTCTCGGAGTTACACTCCTTTCTCTTTCCTTTACCAGGGAAATCCACTTGGCCGCCTTGTCACTACGACAAGTGCCACGGTGCTCGCCCAATGCTACACCACTCCTTCATAGCGTAACCGCTATCCATCCAACACACATGCTCTGACTCTACTCGCAAGGACTCTCGAGTCCATGCACCATCTCCACTAATCAAGATCAATACGCGGGGCCAGACCTTCTAATGCTAACACATCGCAACATACTCAATCCATTTCCTCGAACCGATCCAACAATACCTGCAGTGTCTTCAGCATGACTGGACCGCCTTAACAGGCCTTCAGCCAATCTAGACCACTCTCAGAACCTTCATCCAATCTGAACCGCCCTCCAGTGCCTTCAGTATGGCTGGACCGTTCTCCGAGCCTTCGGCCTGACTGGTACGCCTACCAGCCTTCAGTCTATCCGGACCGCTCAGATAACGTTCATCATTCCGAGCTATCTCTCCGAGAAATCCTCCCATGCATACTGTTCTAGCCCTCTAGGGGTTCCGAACTCTATCTCCATCATACAACCCAATCCCGGCCTGATCCCAGGCCCTCCGCAATTAAGTACCCTTGGTCTGAATCCCGCCCTGCATGCCCGACACTTACTCATACCAGCCTACGCTCTTGGCTGACAGAACACTACTGAATCCCAAACAGCTCAACAATCTCACATACTCATCGATCTTCCGGAGAATTTTCCAATTCTCCCCCACTTAAGGCACTGACTATCAACCACCAGTCGCTATCACCGACCTCCTAAAACAACCCTGCACAAAACCAACACTTACACACAGACTAATTCCCACTAGCACTAGCAACCTTCACAAAAATCACATTTCCACACCGATCATCCCGCTCGAAAGAAACTCAATCTGCAGCGAACCACTCCTCAGAAAGCAGATGCTACCAGGCATTCTGACCAACGCCAGATTTCCACTAATAACCCTCATGAATGATAACCAACGAAATTCCCAACACTGATCCATAACCAAACCATAACCCTCAAAGAACAACAAATACCACATCGAAAACCACACAATAAGACTAGCAGATAAACAATATTCCACAATAACCACAAGATAATCAAGACATCAAGAAAGAAACATACCCACGACTGCCTCTGGCACTGCTCTGACCTCCTCTACTGTAAGCTGAAAAGCACGACCCTGAGCCCTTGGGGGCTCCGCTCCACCCTGACCTCCACCCGTGATCCTCAAAGTGGCCGGTGTTGGAGCCTGCACCGGTCCTGCAGCGAGCTGTGGACAGTTGACCCTCAAATGTCCAACCTGATGACAATGATAACAAATCCTCAAATCCCGAACCAGCGCTGACTGCCGACAATCCCTCGCATAGTGCCCCTCCTTTCCGCACTTGCGGCATGCACCACTGGACCTACAAACTCCGGTGTGGCTCCTCCCACACTTCCCAAAAGTGTGGCTACTCAGGTCTCCCACTCTAGAATCAACAGTCTTGGACCATTTTGGCGCCGGCTGCGACTGCACCGGAGCCTGCCTCAGCTCACGCAACTGCAACTCAATCTCTAACTCACGTCGCCTGGCAGCCTCCTGCAACTCCAACAAAGTCTCGCACCTCTGCGTAGACACAAACTGTCTGATATCCCTCTTGAGCATGCTCAGATATCGAGACATCTGAGCCTGCTCCGAAGCGAACTCAGGGCAGAACATCGCCCTCTCAGTGAACATCCTGGTGATCTCAGTCACCGACTCCGAACCCTATTTCAGCTCAAGGAACTCCTGAGCCAATCTCTCTCTCTCTCTCTCTCTCTCTTAACTCGCGGAACATAACGAGTGCTGAACATCTCCCTGAACTGATCCCACGAAACCGCAGCCCTCTGTGCATTCGAATATGACCCCGTGGTCAATCTCCGCCAATCCTTCGCCCCGAGCCTCAACAGGTTCAGAGCACACCTCACCCTCTGATCAGCAGGGCATGAACACGTGAAGAAACACCCCTCCACGTCCGATAACCATCTCATAGCAACAATCGGGTCCTGAACTCCATCAAAGGTGGGAGGCTTTGTATTATCGAAGTCCCGATACTGAAAACCCCGACCAGCTCCTCCCCCTGCCGCTGCTACAGCCGCTGTAGCCGGCGCGGCAGCCGTCTCTGTGACAGCTGCATAGCACTCATCAAAATACTCAACCATGGCAGTCTTGATCGACCCAAACAGTTCCGGCAACTCGGCCCGGAACAACGTAGCAACCTCATCATGCAGGATCTCACGAATCCTCGCATCCAACTCTCACGTGCTCATTTGATCAATAACCTCGGGCGGTACTGACCCGCCTGGAACTCCCTCTCCTGCTCCCGATCCTGATCCGGATCCACTCCCAGCATGCCTCGGAATCTCCATACTGAAATAACACCACAAAATCTCAAATTCTTCCCACTATCCCGGGAACCAACTCTCAATCCAACCCTAGAGATCATGGTTTCCCTGATACGCATATGGGTCCTGTGCTTTCAGTAGTACGGGCCCATACTACCTTCCACACCTACCCATATTTGTATGAAGTACTACCACAACACCCTAGTGAAAACATACATAACAAGCGCTCAACCCTCACCACTAGAGGAACACTGGAAATCTCCCACAAGGAAACCCTAGGCTACAGGCATCACAAATCAGGCAGCATTATCATGAAATCCTGAAGATCCTTAGCCTAGCACTAGCATGCTCTTCTAACAAAGCTCAAAAACAAATATCATGTATGGTATTTTGGGGTTACTTACTGGCTCTGGCTGATCGTACCTCCGCGTCATCCTTTACTCATTTTGAAAACCATTTTAAATTCTCTTTTGAAAACTCTCCTCGATTTGAGACTGGAGTCACACGAGTGTTCCTCCAATTCAGTCAAACCAAGGCTCTGATACCAACTTGTAACGACCGAAAAGTTCCAACCAATTTAAACTTTTCAAAAACACCCCGATTTCATTAATTTATTACAAAAAGGTTTTCATTACAGTTAAATTAAAGTATTCCCAGAATCTCATCACAACATAAACATGAGGAGCAGTACGATCACGCCTTTGCCTTGCCACGGTCTCCTGAAGAACCTGAAAAACATAAAACCACAACTGTAAGCCCGAAAGCTTAGTGAGATATCCCCAAAATACCAACCACATATACCATACACGCATAACATGCCATAACATATCCGATTACAGAACAGCCATGCACTTCGGGTCTACTATGTGACTGGTCCGCCGCACCGGCCAACAGTCCACCTGGTCCACCCTCCGAGTCTAGCCATATGCCTCGAGTCTGCAGTGTGATTGGTCCGCCCGCACCGGGCCTTCAATCCACCTGGTCCACTCTCTGAGTCTACAGTATGACTGGTCCGCCCGCACCGGGCCTTCAGTCGGCCTGGTCCACTCTCTGAGTCTACAGTATGACTGGTCTGCCCGCACCGGGCCTTCAGTCGACCTGGTCCACTCTCCGAGCCTCGGCACGTCTGGTCCGCCCTCTTGGGGCCTACAGCCTATCCGAACCGCTCGCTGGGCCTTCGGGACAACCGGTCCGCCCTGGGTATCTTGGCCTACAGCACAAAGCAGGACCCGCCTCAACCCAACCCCAGTCCAAACAACCATGTGCACATAAACATACAATCATATAACAATTCACAGTCAACAAGCCAATCAAACAGATCACATAACATACCATCATCCTAACCAGGATACCAACCTAACCGGTCACTAGCATAACATCACCCTACATATCAGGGAACCGACCTTAACCAGGTCTCTAACATATACCATCCTAGCTACCAGGATGCAAACATATCAAAGTAATAACATAACAACAAATACCCGGATCTCAATCCGATAAAGGGCCGGCCTTGGTGCCTTAGACCCTGTTGATATAGTGACGATAACTCACCTCGAAGTTGCCGACTGAACAGATAACCCAAGCTGCTCCGATCACTGATACGATCTCCACCACTGGATAACCACCAAGGTACTGAACCCAAAACAATATCCAATAATTACCAAAATGCCCCTGGAAATCACTGGTCAACCCTTGGTCAAAGTCAAATTCAACCCCTGACTGACTCTACTCGCTGAGTCAACCCGATGACTCGCCGAGTCCCCATGCTCAGAAATTCCCCAATCCGCGAATCAACCCGCCGAGTCACCCCGAGACTCGACGAGTCCAACAACTCTGAGTCCACTCACACACAACTCACCGAGTCATCCCTTGACTCACCGATTCTCGGCTCAACCAGAAAAGATTGGGACTCTTCGACAAGACTCGCCGAGTCCAAGAACAGACTCGTCGAGTCTAAGGCTATCTTCAACTTACTCGCCGAGTTGTTCTTCCAACTCGCCGAGTTCCAGCCTATCTTCAAGCAACTCGCCGAGTCTACCCATGTGACTCGCCGAGTACCACCGGGTCTGAATCCATACCGAGGCTTTCCAAGCCATGCAAATGATCCAAACCATAGATCTCCCCTTCCTAAGGCCATCCATCACGTAAAGTGGCAAACTTTACATGAATCCAAGGAGATCTAGGCATTTACACTCTAGGGTTTGGGTTTGGGACAAGATAGCTCCTTCAATCACTCATAAACATGGGCTTTTATGCATTCTAACCCTTTTCCATTCCAGATCTGAGGTAGAAACCTCAGATCTAACGTCTACACTCCAATACATCACAAGATATGTTTCCCCATAAACCCCAAAATGATGCATCTATATGAATAACAGCCCAAGAACGAGATAATACCTCAAAAGGAAGCCCCAACAACAATGAAACCCGAATCTAAGTAAAGCCCCTTGCTCCAAGCCTCCTAACCTTCAAGATTTCCTCAACAATCACTTCTTCAAGCCTCCAAATGCACTTTGATCCTCTCACACATGACAACTAGGGTTTCTGGACTTAAGAGAGAGTAGAGAGGCTGGGGGAAAGGATGTTATGTTCTTTATATAGGGCTCATCCTCCGGATTTAGGGTTTTCTCCACTCAGCACCTACTCGTCGAGTCCATCCGCCGACTCGCCGAGTCCACCCATGGACTCGCCGAGTTCCCCTTCTCAATTTACTCTTTTAGCCCTTCAACTTTACTCTGGATATTCCGGGATGTTACAAATTGTGACAACCAAAATCTAAAGGTTAAACAAATATTGTTGTTCAAAGTTCATAACATATAGTCACGGGTTCAGAAAAATAAGGTTTAACAAAAAGCCTTATAAAATGATTACACAAATTTAGGGTGACAAGCTACATATCAAACAGACATAGTATAAGTTACCAAATGATATGTCCCACTTCAATGACTTCGAAAAGTTATCTTGTAGAAAATTTTCACTTCTAATTCCCTACTTCCAAATTGTGAGACACGTGGCATTTAAAATAAACACAACATAAGACAAAGTGTCATGAGTTACATGGGTTTAAGACTCAACGAATAATAAAATTTTCAAGTAATATTTCAATAAGTTCATAATTTAAAGCTATTGATAAAACTCTTATAATTTTCCATACCTTATGATATAACCTAATGTTAAATTATCACAACTTCACTAAAGAATTTTACTCAAAACATTTTTTGTTAAAAATAACAAAAATTAAATGTTTTAATGAAATACTTCTATAAAATTTTACTCAACTCAACTTGTACGAAGAATAATAAAAATTCATAACATGATTTAGAAATTTCACTGAATCTTTGATAGTTTCGTTTTTATTACTTCTTTTCATAGTTTATTTTTAGTTAAAATCACCCCATTTTAGTTAATCTTCATGCATATTTTCTCTTTTTGTTGTTTTTCTCCTTTACCAGGTGCTTTCCAGTCTTTTAAGCTTATTTGCAGGATTTATCGAAGACTATTTGTTATTGGAGGTATAGAAGGAGTGCGGGACTCTAGAGGCTTGCAATTTGTTCATGAACTTGAAGTGGTGCAATTGGGCTTGGTGTCAGTATAAGTGAGAAGCGCATTGGACTTAATCTTTGGAAGAGGATCCGAGTTAAGGAAGACTAAGGAGGCATTAGACCATCATAGGAGGCTTTGGAATAATATAATTGGGCTCCCAAGAGTTGTGCATGTGGGCTGAAGGATGAATGAGAAAATTAGGCTGGATTGTATTTTTAATGGGCCAAGGCATGCAATCAGCGAGACCTACGCGGTCTGCGTGGATCTACAAACGGTCAGCGTGGATCGTGCTGTGGTGAATCCGAGTTTTGACTTTTTGACTCTATTTTGGGAAGGTTGGTGGATGGATTTTGGGGAGCTTTTGAATCCGCAAATAAACACTTTTTACTGAAGATTTGGGGAGATTTTCATTATCAACACTTGGAAGAATCACTTGTTTTATCTCAAGAAGGCTTGGGAAGAGTTTGAAGATTTTGAAGATTGGTGTAATTTCATTTCATCTTGCACTTTGAATCATGTTTGGTATCTCTAAACTATCTTGTATTTCTTTTATTTTGGGCATGCTTGGCTAGATTCTCATTTGGTTTATTAGGGTTAAATCCCATGGATGATTGGTTGATTTGAAGACTAAATGTTATCTTGTGCTTAAAGTTTATAGAAATGTTTTCTAGTTAAACATCTTGTTCTGTTTATTTATCTTTGATCATGAGCTTTGATGAATGAATGCTTATTTTTGTTGACTAATTTCTTGGTTAAGTAATGGACCCTCAAATTAGTAAGCAACAAAAGGTTTATATGTTTGTTTTCATTTCATTTAGGCCATGGAAATATTTCCTCCATAAAGATAATGTAAGCATTTGATTATCTTTTGGACTTGGTAACTCTTAGAACTTAAAGGTAATTGATTTTCACAAGATTATATGCTTCATTGATTTTGTGACTTTAATTAAGGAAATGTGTTAAGAGCTCCTCTAGCCATTTTAATAACAATGAAGAGTTGGGGTAATTTGTGCTTACAGATTGCTATAGCCAAGTTAAATTAATTCACAAGTGTTGTTCCATTTAGTCGAATGATAAATCAACCATGTCATCCATGTGGTGTACCCAAAATCAACCAATTTCACTTCATTGAATTTAATCAAATCTTTTACTTGTTTACTTGTCAAACTTATATTATAGATTAGTTTTAATTTTGTCAAACAATCAAAAAAAATTAAACTCACCCCCCCTTTTTTTTTTACTTTTACTTTCGTTTTACAAGTACTTGAACAAGTGGTTTACATAGAGATTTAAATTGAACCAATCTTCATGGATACGATCCCTTGAACAAGTGGTTGGCCTCGACAACCACCAAATTTTGGTGCAGTTGTTGGGGATTGGTTTATTTTTAATCAATTTGTTTCTCTATGCCCAGATCTCAACGTACAGGTGCTTTGATTTATAATCCGAAAATTGAAAAAAAAGCAAGGTGTTTGGCGAAGGAAAAGAGGATAAAACGTGGTCAAACTTCTAATCCTCATGGGGATCCGGAGGTTGAACCCGCTTCATCAAGTGACACGGAACCCGATTCTAGTCCTGACCATTGCCAAGAATTTCCCAAAACATCACCCCTACAACAAAATCCACCCATTATTGAACCAATTGCAATGGCGGGCCAAGGAGAATCTCCTGAAAGAACTTTGAGGCAAATGATGGAAACCGATGTTACACAAAATCCAACCGGTATCAATTATTTGGTTTTGGAAGGAGGTTTGAAATTGAAGTCAAGTTTAGTCCATCACCTTCCAACTTTTCATGGATTAGAGAATGAAGACCCTCATAAGCATTTGAATATGTTCCACATTAGACAAAACTTCAAAATGGTCCCTGTGGTTTCTGAAAATCTGAAGTTTAGTCCCTAATCTTTAAAAACCTCATAGATGGTCCATGTGGTTTCAAAACTTTTAACAAATGGTCCTTTTCGTTAACTCCGTTAGTTTTTGGCCGTTAAGTGAAGGGTATTTCTGTCATTTCACTGCCACAGGGACTATTTATGAATATTTGTCTTATTTAAAAAAAAACTAATTATTTAATATTAATGGGTCCCTCCTCTCTCTCTCTCTCTCTCTCTCTCTCTCCTTGAAAGTCAACACCCAAGATGTAGAAAAATGATAACTCTTTTTTCTTCCTGATCAAATGAAACCTTGCATAATTAATTAGAGCATTTGTTTGGTTGCTCTTAAACTAAACCCAGGACCAACTATGAAATACCACCTCCCCACCATTGATTCGATCAAACATCACCACCTCACCTCCTTTTTCTCTCCTTCTCATTAACCTACTATCAAGAAATGACACCACCGTGAAGGGTGGTCAAAAGACATCGTTGCCTCCATTAAAGAACCAACATTGGTGGATTTAACTACCGTGAATCACCACCATATGCCACTATTATTGACCAGTAACCCCCTCCGTCCCTCTCCTGATCAGATAATCAACCACCACCACCATTTATGTTGCAAGAAAGGCCGGAAACTGCCATCCATCACCTTCACCAGAGAGAAAACCACCCACAACCACCGCCAATGCTGATTCTGACCACCACCGAGTTCCCCCTCCCCCACCCCCACCCACTCGTGTCTCCGTCCAATTAAAACAAAAGAGAAGTTGTAGAAGGCCGCCGGAGCAGCCCCTTGTCGCACGTCACCGAGTTCCCCCTCTCCCCCACCCTTGGTAAGCTCTGTGAACTTAGCCTAACCCCATCCATGTACTTTGAATTGATTCCAGGAGAATGAGTAAACATATTTGTTTCTTGTTGATGTACAAACCCCTCTTTTGTCACTTTATTCCCAACGCCGGTCACCTTCTTGGTTCTCTTAGCCACCATCTTCATGCTTCTCACAGGTGGCTTCATGCCCTATTTACCAAATTATATCTTCAATTTTTTCTGGGTTTCGATGCTTACCTTGTGGATTCTGATTTTGCAATTCTGGATCGTCCCTAGTAGTGCTTCTTCGTGGGTCGAGACTAGTTTCTTAGAATGTGATTCGGTGGACAAATATGGAGTTTTCGATTTTGGGTTTTTCTTATTTGTGGGTGTGTATGGGGAAGACGATGAGTAGAAAAAGTTGAGCCCAGATGTTGTGAATTGGAAATTTCATTAAGAATCATTGATGGTAGAGTTGGGTGTGAGATCTATGAATTGATTCGAGGGATTTCGGGGATTTGATTCGAGGGATTTCGTGGATTTGAATGATTGAGATTTGGTAACATGATTGTTGCAGCTTCCATTGTTGTAGCTTCTTTTTTTGGAGAGAGAGAGAGAGAGAGAGAGAGAGAGAGAGAGAGAGGGGGAGAGGTGGGACCCTTTAATATTAAATATATATATTTTTTAAATAAGACAAATCTTCATAAATGATCCCTATGGCAGTGAAATGACAGAAATACATTCACTTAACTGCCAAAAGCTAACGGAGTTAACGAAAAAGGCCATTTGTTAAAAGTTTTGAAACCACAAGGACCATTTGTGAGGTTTTTAAAGATTAGGGACTATATTTCAGATTTTCGAAAACCACAGGGACCATTTTTGAAGTTTTGTCTATTATAAATCTATTTGAGACGTTTAATAAAAGAAACATAAACATATGAAGTTATAAAACAAATCTTAAAAACAAACATAGTAACAAATGTGTATAAAGATATGTAAAAATGAGTGGTAAACGGAATCTGGTCTATTATAAAAGAAATAAAATTAATAACAATTTTATGAAAAATTAAAAAACAAAATTTTTAATCAAAAATTGTAGAAAAAAATGAAAAAAAAATAATAATAATCTATAAACTTGTTATAACAGGTTACCGCAATCTGAAACAACTTTCTTAATCGGTTATTTCTCGGAATATTGAAATATATATTTTTTAGTAAATGAAAGTTTTTTTGTCACATGTCAATCTCTCATTAGTTTTGACACTTGTCATTGGTATTTTTGAAATAAATATTATCCATTTGTCAATTTTTGGTTTGTTTCAATTTTAAAATTATGTAAAGTATTAAATGTCATATATATAATATTAAATTGCAATAAATACATTTATTCTTTTCTTATTTGAAAGTTATACATTAAAAAATATTTTCTTTTTACACTTTAATATTTATTCTTTTTTTTTAAATCAATTCGTATAATACACGGTTCTCATACCTAATAAAATAATATTATAAATACATTGTAATCTATTATAAATATATTACATCTTCTGTACGATTCAATTTTTCTTAAATTCTTTCGGTGCCTCTTTTTTAGCGACTCATAGGATTCTTTTATATCAAATTTGCTTCCATATTTCCAACTAAAATGCACTTTTACTTGCAAACTTTCGGCTTTTTCAGTTACCTTTTGACATTTCCTCTGAGCACTCTTTAACATTTGATTTTGAAGGGTAAATCACAAAATAATAATAATAATAATAATAATAATAATAATAATAATAATGCTATATTCATTTTAAAGATCGAAATGTCAAATTGTATGTGAAGACCTATTTTTTATGTGAAGACCTGGTTGCCTATTTTGTATGCAAAGACTTGGTTACCTAAAAGTAAGGTTGAGCTCAGATAGATGTTCGGTTAAATTGTCTGAAACTGAAATCTCAAAACCAACGGTTTGGAATGTTGGAATCAGAACCGGAACCGATTACATCGGTTCTTAAGATCTTGAAACTAGTTTCGATTCCAGATACCTAGATTCTAAGATTTTTTTAGTGATATTGTGATATTGTCATAAGATGTAGGAACATTAAAGGATTGTATATATTTTGTAAAAGACAAATGAACTGAAAAATGAAAATTTGAATCTCTCAATACCTCTTTTATAATAGAGATGGCATGATCTAAATGTAATTAATTTTAAAAATAGAAGTTCTTTTCCTTTTAAACTGTGGCCATCGAAGTAACTCACTAGCTCAAAACAAATGTTTTTAGGTTTTATATTGCAACAAATGTTTTTAAGTTTCATATTGTATAGACATATAAAATGTATGTGAAACATAATGTATGGTTGTATACTCTGTTTAAAATTTAAAAATATACATATAGTTAACATTTGAATATTTAAAATTTAATTTTATAAATACTTTTAAGATAGATTATGGAGTTGATATATATAAGATGGATATATAGTACATAGTGGTTCCAAAATGTCAAGAATCGGATCCAGTCTTGATCGGTTTTAAAGTTTAGGAACCAAAATATTAACCGATTATATCGGTTTCAGTTCTGAAGTTGCCGTTTCCAGTTTCAAAAACGGATAACTGATGCTCACCCTACCTAATAGTCTTTTAATTCATGCCCGAGTGACAAGGAAAATATTGATATTTTTTTATTTATTTTAATCGCTAACATGAAAAGTACTAGAAATTTTAAAAATCTAATTTTGTAATGATGATGTTTTGTTTACAATCATGCTCTAAAAAGTATTATATATAGAGTTATCACTTGAATAACATGGTAGCCATTTACCCTCACGCTCCTTTAATTCACAATATAAAAACCACATGTTAGTGATTTCTTGAAACAAATTGCATATGGGTTCTCAAAATTTTCTCTCTGTGGTGGCCAAGAATATTGATGTGCTTATTGGGTAATTTCTTTGTGTTTTTATATTTATTTTTTATATTTATATTACGTATAATAGTGATGAAAAAATTTGTTATATTCATCTTCAAAAAAATGTTATAATTGAAAATCCAAACAACTTCATTTAAGTAAATTACAACGGTTCTTGAAAATTTTATATCAAATCTCAAACATATCATATCATGTTGAAACTAAAGATTTAATATTTTTAATAGGGGTATGTGATAGACTGATAGGTCAAATATTGAGAATCAACTACAATGTTTTTTTGTAATTAGAGTAAGTTCTTTTTTAATCAATACTAAAAGTCATTTTTAATCTGTTTTTCTTGAGTTTTATGTTTGTATTAGTAATTCTTTTATTTTTTATTTTTTACTCGTTTATTATATTTAACTTTTAACTTTTGTTATTTTTTTGCTTAATTGTATTTTTGTTTTAATCTCCAATATTAAATATTAAACTTTAAACATGTAATAGCCATATGAAAAAAAATATTCCTATAAATATATAGGTATGTTGTGCAACGAGATGAAAGCACCAAATACAAACTCTAGATTTAGTTGTATTTATTTTAATTTCATGCATTTTTAATGTTTAAAAACAACAAATGAGATAAATGAGTTCTTTTAAGTTATTTCACGAATATGAGGTAACTTAGTTAATATCCTAGAATTCTAGAAACGTTGATCATGACTTGTTTATATACTCAAATATTAGCTCATTTACATTTTACATTTTATAGTTTTACTGATCTTTTTACTTCGTTTATTTTTTGTGTTGCAGGCCTGTGATTGCTCTTGTCTATCCTTTGTAAGCGGAACTTTTTGCTTTAAAATCCATTTGCATGATTTGTAGTTGATTCAATAATTATATAGTTTAAGTGCATTTTTTTTTCTTATATTGATCAAGAAAAACGTTGTTTTAGCAACATTTTTCTTGACAGAGTTAAATTATTCACTAAACGATTATTGCAAAAATACCAAAACTTCTAGATTTTAAGCATAAACGATTTTAGTAACAGATTTTGTATGAATAAATGTAAAGGTCATCCATTCTATAATCATTAAATGTAAAGCTTGATCCAGCTATTTCTTTTCTTTTCTTCTTTTCATACTGTCAAAAAATCATGTCTTTTTTTTTGTTTGTATTTAGATTTTGAAGGTTTGTGTTTTATTCATTACCAGATATGCTTCAATCAAAGCTATAGAGACAAAGTCTCAATCAGATGACCAACAATGGCTAACTTATTGGGTTCTTTACTCATTAATCACACTCTTTGAACTCACATTCTCAAAGCCTCTTGAATGGTAATTATTAAACTTTATTTTCACTAAAATGTTTCCCATAGTTGAATCTTACACTTGGTATATATTGTCCAATAAATGATAAAAATTTACACTAAATTAACAAGATTGTTCATGATTCAGGTTCCCAATATGGCCATATGCTAGGCTATTTGCCACATGTTGGTTAGTACTGCCTTATTTTAATGGAGCTGCTTATGTCTATAAGCATTTCATCAGACCATTTTACAGAAATCCACAAGTTAAAATATGGTATTTACCACAAAAGAAAGGCATTTTCAGTAAACGGGATGATATTTTAACCGCTGCAGAGAAATATATAGCAGAAAATGGACCCGAAGAGTTCGAAAGGATTATAAGTAGGGTGAGTTTACATCTATATTATTCACTTGTCTTGCCTTAACATACATGATACATTTTATAAGGCCAATTATTTCTTCTCACGACTTTGAAACGGAGTAAAAAGAGAACGGGAGAAACGATTGGGGCAAATTTACTACTCAATTGTTCTTCAAATGGAAAGGACGCATTTAAACAACTAACCACTAATCTCATCGAAAATACATGAAAATCATGACCCCACGTGACATTTATTTGGTCATACCCAAAATTAAAGAAAAAACAAATATATTTCGCTCTAAAAAGTCATGGATTATTCCAACATGCATGTCCTTAATTATGCATGAAGTGTAACAACTTTTTGGTTTTAATTTGTAGGCTGATAGAGAAGCAAGATCACGGAGGGGAGGTTATACTATTGTTGATGATAATTATGGGTATTGAGTTTTATCTTGTGTTTTCAATCTAGTAAAAAAAACTCAATTGCGAAATATATGTCGCAAAAGCTTAGATGTCTTCTTAAATTGAGCTTTCTTATTGAGTCGAATGTTATGATGTTATTATAAATGTTTTTAACTTCCTATGAAATGCTTTTTGTTATCGTGTGTTGATATTTAAACTCACATCATGATGGTTTAATTTTCTTAGAAAAACTATCAAACACTTATACGAATCTCTCACTAAGTCACTTTTTTATGGACATAACGTTCTTATCTCTTTCAAACCTCCTAATACAATCCCCATCTTCCGTTTAAAATTGATGATATCTATTGTACCTCTGGACTGCTATCATCCCGAGCACCACACTTTTGAGTCTACATTTTCAAATTCGTCTTCCTCAACTCTTTGGATCATGTTCAACTGTCTACCATAACCTCACTACCTACATGTAATACATTGCCTTAATCTATAGATCATTTTTTTACTCCACAATCAAATCCAAAATACTTAGACTTGGCAAGACACATTCCCTCTTATCTTCATGATTTTCACTATTACACCAGTCTTATCTCACTGTGAACCTACTTTAGACAAGGAAGTTGCTTCTAACCATATGTTATATAATGATATTAATTAACAACAACAAGCATTAGTAATGAAAGCTTAGACTTGGTAAATTGTCTCTTTTGTATACAGGAAAGTCCCCTCCTTGTTTCTAAATGTCTATATATGGTGAAGACCATGTTTGTTGGTATCATTATAATATATAAAAAAGGTATTGTTAAAAATGATTTCAATCAAGAATATGATATTCATCAACAGTAAGGCCTCGTTTGTTTTTCTACAAAAATACTTTTTGAGCACTTTTCTCTTCTGGCGGGTAGACGTTTTGCAAGTGCACGTCTTCTTCCGTAAACTTGGAAAAAGACAAAAGACATTTAACCACTTCCAAAACAAACAACACCTAAATCTATTTTTCATGATCCTCATCGATTTTGTTTACATCTTGCTTGTAATACCCATGTTTTGTAGACATGGGGTTTGGATGATATCAAGAAGTATTAGACAGATATGTTGTTGCAAGTATAGGCATGTTGAGACATAAAGTATTTTGCCTTGCTGGAAATACATTTCTTCAATGAGATATGTGAGAAATTGTAACACTCCTCGTATGATCTCAAATAAAAGAGACATTAATTTTAAGAAACATTAATTATTTCAATACAAGAAGTTTTTAAACTTTTTTCTCAAAACATGTTTCATTCCAATACTTATCGAATCATTTAATAGTACAGAGGATATAACAAGGTTTAAATGTTAGTTTCAAAATTAACACCCAGTAGACTTCTTGGTTCTTCTCTCATGCTCTTCTTTTATCATCACTACTCTACACCTAACACATCAAAAGCGTAATTCATTACACAACCAAAAGCCTAGTGAGTAATTTATACTAAAACGATAAACAATAACCCCCCCCCCCCCAAGTTCCCTTTTGAATTGCACTTTACAAACTCTCTTCGCTTTAGATTCTATAAACAATACAACCTGCGCATTGATTAGTATTTAATAAAGACTTCCCATCAAAATGGGTATGTTGACACAAAAGTTTTAACTTGAACGAGAACAAATAGGCAAGTACTATTTTCTAATCTATGGATTGTTAATCTATAGTCTTATATCTTTAGGCATTTGACAATGTAGTGACACATGGAAATGTCACACTCCTTGAAGATCACGTTGAAGTTACACAATGATATTGATGTTTACATAATCGTGTTTTATGGCTACACGATTGTGTAACTTTCCCAAGATCCCGAAATAGCAACTTACTTCATTTAATATGAATTAGACACATTTTTCATGCTACACGACGCGTCCATACCACTTACACGCCGCATAAGTGGTATGTTTTTAGAAAAGTCTATAGATACAACTTTTTTTTACCTAAAGGGTCTTCACCAAGATATACTCGCTCCAAACCTTCTCCAAATGATTTTCAGCCGTTCTATATGAAGATCTAAAGATCATGACTCGACTAGTAGTTTAATTTATTCAGATTTGTAGTTTAGCCTTTATTTATATCATTTTGATTTGTTTTTAGCCACGTCTTAGCTAAAACCCTTAGTTTTCAATTTTGCAGAGACTTCTACTTTTTATGTGATTGATCATTAAATTTAGTTTTTAATTTGTGTTTTTGTTTAGTGGTTTCAGTTTTTGTTTAACCTAACGTTTGTTTTTAGTTCGATTTAGATTGATCACTTGAATTAGGATTAAGTCAATCTAGTTAACCAATTGTTAAAACCCATAACTGTTTTGGTAACGGGTAATAAGTAACAATCATCAAATTGGTTCTTTAATGAGATTTAATGTTGATGTAAACTGAAATTGACACATTTTTATGCTTTTGGGCTTATAAGAAGTATTGAATATTGTTGAGAATTTTACATATATAATAATGCAACTTTTCTGATTTAATTAAGAGTTTATTTGATTAAGTTAGTAAAAAGTTAGGCTTAACCCATAGAACTTACTTTGATTAAATAATTTGGTAAAAGATAATTGATAGAGTTTGTTAGTAGTTTTAAGTGCATCCACAATGCATTGAACATCATAGAGTTCAATGGATTGTCACATCATCTTTTTGTTGGATTAGGTGTCTGAGCTAATAAGTAAATTAGTATAATCTTGAATTATTAGCAAAATCTTTTTCGGTTGTCTCAAACCTAGTAATTGACTGAAATGTTTTTTTTTTAAGAGAGAGAGAGAGAGAGAGAGAGATTGATGTATTAATTTATTATATGATTAATAAATTAATTAGAAATAAAAAAAAAACTATTAATATATTATAAGAATAATATGTTAATTAGAAATAGTATTGTTCAATTAAAATTAATTGAAATTAATTTTGGGATTAATTAAATTAATTAAAAGTAGAAGGACTAAATGTGATAATGTTTAAATGTTAAGCATTGACAAATTTTAGAACCTCCTGTAGGGGGGACGGTTCTAGAGTAATTCTAGATGTTTTTAGAGCTTTTCTTGGGCTCTAAAGGAACTTGGATGTCCTAGGGGGAAAGCAAAAGGAATACGGTTATCTAAAAGGAAACTGGTTATCCTTAGCCTCCCTATCACCTATATAAACCCCCTTGGGTTTTGGTTTTCTAAATTCACCTCATTCCAAAGAGAATTTCAAAAATTCCCTTTCTACTTCTCTTTCCACTTTAGCCTCCAATTTGCTAGGTTTTGGATATGATCCATTAGAGGCACGAGACTTCTGGTGTTTACTTTCTGAAGACCAACAAGGAAGGAATACTAGTTTATTTGCTATAATAAACTAAGGTATGAATTTTCTAATAACTCTTTACTAATTTTGAAAATAGCTACATACTTTCAAGGTTCTTGATATTCAATAGTTGTTTTCAAATCCTAATGAGAACATAGATCCTTTAGGGTGCATGTGAACTTAGGGTTTATGTTTTTCCATCAAATTAAGATTTTTGTAACATATAAAACCCATCAGTGGTATCAGAGTCATTATTCTCATTGATCTTGCATAAAGTTGAATAGATCAAAATTAGGGTTTATAGAAACTAAACCCTAAGGAGGTGATTTTCGATTTTAACAATGGTTTTAGAACCCTAGCCCCCTTTGCCTATTTTCAAAAATTGAGGAGCCCTTTTAGGGTTTACCTTGTTTACTTATTTATTATTTTAAAATCCTTAAAATTTGAACAATTAAAACCTGATAAACCCTAGCCTATTTTCAAAAATTAGAAGGCTTAGGATTAGGATTAAATTTGAATTATTTTATTAATTTGTTACTGAAAATAATTATTTAATCCATAATGATTTAATGGATTTAATGAATTTTTTAATTAAAAGATAAAGATTAAATCAAAATTGGTTTATTTTTAAATTAAATTAATTTTTTATTAATTTCAAAAATTTAAATTTAAACCTAGTATTTTAGGAAAGTTTTAAAATACACCTTATATGTATACTATTAAAAGTTTAATATATTATATGTATAAGAAAAGTCAATCAAATCAATAGTAGGCCTCATTCACGAAACCATGTTATAAAGAGGGTATAAGGAAGCGGCCTATAAAATGGTCGTTGAATGAGTGTCCACTCTCACCCACTACTCACATGTGTGGTGGAGGGTCATTAGCCGAACGGATTTGATAGGACATAATATCATTAATAAGTATAATTACATAAATTAACTGAACCATTTTAAAAATCTCACTCTTAGTTACTTTAGGAAAAATAAGAAAAGTATGTTAATCTTTAAAAACACACATCAAGCTTTATATAGTCGTTGGTGGAGCGTGTGTGGTTAACTGACACATTAATAGGGACTATAAAGAGATATGATGGGAATCTCAAAAATTATCATTGTTGATGGAGAGTGTATGGTTAACCAGCACATTAATGTGAGATGATAAATGACATCGAGGTTGCCAAGCGGGTTTGCATTGTTATTCACATCTCGTTTGTGATAATCGGCATCACAGTCACAAAAATGAGAGCGTAATCTGAGATTAAACATGTCATTGATAAGATTCAATGGATCTCAAAAGATCTAGGAGTTCCATAAGATTGGAATTGGTAAAAGCCTTACCTGCCTAAAATAGATTCAAATTTGATTACAACATCCCTCATCAAAGTTCGAATCGAAAATATGGATCTTAGCCTTAATTTAAATTTTGGGTTAATAATTAAGAATTAAAATCAACTAACTTGAATTCCCTCTTTTCCTAATTCTTAGATGTCTTGTGAAGAAAGAAATGGTCTTCCTCATTTCTATGGAAATTGTTTTCCTCGATCTTCTAGAGATGGTCTTCCAATTTCAAGTCAAGGTGAAATTG
This sequence comes from Lactuca sativa, assembly GCF_002870075.4. Lineage (NCBI taxonomy): Eukaryota > Viridiplantae > Streptophyta > Magnoliopsida > Asterales > Asteraceae > Lactuca > Lactuca sativa. The sequence continues at coordinate 72,407,155 of NC_056625.2, read as the reverse complement.
TCTTCCCTTCCTTAGGAAATGATGGAACTAGACATCATCTCTCTTCTAACCTCATCCTCATGTGACTCTTCCAACGTCACATTTTCCTCAAGATGAAAGATACGAGACTAGTCAATCCCTATTGGCATGTAGACATCAAGATGGAAACTTTATGTGTACGCATGTTCTGAAAATGAAATTGTACATTGACAAGTTTGATAGATTGGGTGTCGTTTTTTCCAAAGAAGCAAGCCATTAACTTGGTTTTTCTCTCGTTACCAAAGTCATATGATCAGTTCATTAAGACCTTTTATATGAGGAATATCGACATTACCCTAATTGATCTAACCCAAATGTTGATAGTTTTTGAAGCAGGAATGCTTAACAGCACATCTAAAGCAAAGATGATTATTGGGTCTAATTCCAAAGTTTCGATGGACATTGACAGTGACGACAATGGTGATCCAGAATATTTCTCTTCCCAATGGAAACGAGTCATCCAAGATCAAATCGTTTGATCGTATGGTAAAAGCAGAAGCTAGTTCTGGGATCATTTCATGTGTTAACCCCAAAGAGTCCTTTTGTTTCTACTACCAATTGAAGGGACATTAGAAACGGATATGTCCAAAATATCTGAAAGATCTTAGAGATAGTAAAGTCAAGCCGTGTGACTCTACTTCAGGTACATCCATTATCTGACTCCATTATTTTATAAGTTCCTATTCATAGAATCCAAATACATGATGTGATAATCACATCTTGATGGTATTAAAGGAGCTAAGAGAGATAAAGAAGCTTGAGAAAGGTGAGCTAAATCTGATCATGAGAAATGAACTTTGGTCACATGGTTCAAAGATCAGAATTTGGAGCTACTGCTAAGGGGTTGGGTAAATTTAATAGATTGCTGCTACTTCTCGGAGATGTCTAGAGACATGGTTTTCATTTTATACACTGTAAGGATGAGTTCTAAGTTTTCGTTTTATTTTTTCAATAAAAGTGAAATTTTGGTTTATTTGGTTGCCTTATTTTATTTTTCTTTGCAATGACATTTATGATATTATTAATTATGGATTTGATTCTTATGATATCGCTTATGGTATCTTCATAATTGACCAAGTGAAAAGAAATCTCATCACCAACTGGACATATAATTGGTGTTGTACAAGTCGTAATATATAGTATATGAGAATCTTGTTCATTGGAAAATTATGACTAATTCATTGATCACATGTTATATGAGTCAAGTGAAGAACTAATGGATCTAGTACATTTTGATATGGACTATTCAGATCCACCACAAAGGACGATAACTCTATTCATCATGATTTACTGATGTTTTAGTAAATATGGTTGTGTTTATAAGATTAAGCATAATTCTGATACATTGAAAAGATTCAAAGAGTAGTAGAATGAATACGGAGAATCTATTAGGTAGAAAGATAAGAGTTTATCCAATCTAAAAGGAAAGGAGAGTAATTTAGTATCACATTTTATGATCATCTTAGTGATTGTGGTTTTATATCGCAATTGATCCTCGAAGAACAACTTAGTGAAATTGTATGACTAAGAAGAGGAATCGAACATTATCGTAAATGGGTCGATCATAGATGAGTCATGCTTTGTTCCAATCAAGTTTTAGAGTTATACTCTCTAATAACTACAAATCGTATCTTGAAACTCCTTTCAAATTAAGACGGTTGAAAACACCTCGATATATGTAGAGTAAAAATGTTTTCTTACTTTAGCACATATACAATTAGAGTTGTGATGTTTTCGTTAATCAGGAAACAAAGGATAAACTGAGACCTATTCTATGAGGTGTTTTCTTGTTGGGAATCCACTGAACTTTTGAATATTTGTTTTAGCTCGTCAAGGAATGTTCCTCGAGAGAAAACTCATATGTCAAGAAGTTAGTGGAAGTCATATTGATCTTGAGAGTTTCAAGAGTCAGCCGACAGTAAACCTTTTAGTTATCACTAGCACGCAACCTGAGGTTGATAACTTTGTTGGGTTTTGAGCATTCTAACACTCCTAAGTGTACATGCAACCCTATATACCTTGGATCTATGTTTTCTCTATTATACATAAAAATATGAACATCCAAGGTATTATCCTAATCTAGCATACAAAACAATGAATATAACAAGATAGAATACATACCTCTTTGATGTATAATGTCTTCATGAAGCTTGAGTGCCTAGTGCCTCAAGTGTGACACCTCAAATAGTTCACACAACACCAAATACACTTGGAATGACATAAGAGAAATCCACAACTCATGAAATCGGCTAGCCCTTCTTTTACACACACTAGTGCCAATTTTCGTGAATAATATGATGCTTATATAGTGTGTTACAATTAGGGTTACACCATGTAAACCCTGATTGTCATGACCTTTCATTTCCATGACCCATGGGTTGTGAAACCTACATGGAGCATCCTATGGGTTTAACCCAACTTGATTATCCATGGAGCTTTGGCCCACTATATAAGTTATGGATGATTTACACAATCAACCCATATATTTAATTAGTCTTCTTTTGATCATATAATCAATTCTAAATTAATTCTTGATCAATACTAATTAAATACTATTATTCTTATTATTAATATACTAGAACTTATAATATATTAATAACCATAAGTGTCTTATTTCTCTCATTTAGTCTATCCAAGTGCATGATGCCATGCAACCCAAATGGACCATGCCGAGTCGGGTCAAGTCTTACCAATTATAGTTATGGACTTAGACATTAATCCAACAGTCTCCCACTTGGATAAGTCTAAAACTATTATTGTGTATGACTTCAAGAACCAACTGGCAATCGTAGCTCTCAAAAGCTTCTGTCGAACTCTGACCTTGTAGATGAACTCTGACCTTTGTCAATGACTTGTCCATTAGATAAGGGATCATATATTCCTCCATTCTAGATATCATATGGATTTAGACATGGATTATAATCATTCTCTTTGTCCATTTGTTGTTTCCCGATTTCTGATTTATGACGACTGACTAATTGAACAAATCAAATCAGTCCTGGCCTGGCCGAGCACTTCCATTCGTCATCATCAAATCATCGAGGGGCCCACAAATATCGCTTTTATCCCGAAGGTAAAAGGAATGGATAAACTTTGACTCATATGGCTTGTTCTACTACTTGTTGAATCATACACAAAGGCATGTTTTATAACATCGAGTTACCAATGCGTTTTCATGTAATCAATGTATAACCAACTCATAGTAACAACTCATATCTCTAGGTTTGAAGAATATAAGATATTATCGTCTCATGATCACTCGTGATAAAATCCATGAAGTGATTCCAATGAGCGCAGGTTGAATCCAATACTCAGAACTTATGAGCACTCATGAGTGTTGTAGCACCACCTTGTCCAACATTTTAGACCTCTACAAGCCAACCCATGACAATCTTGATTCATATCTACTTCCTGCATATGACCGATTGTGGATGGTTTGAATAACTTAGTCATTCCGCAAGAATAACCTAGTTTATTATGGAAGTCAAAACATGCAAAATGAAAGACAATAATAATAGAATCTAATATGGTCTCAGAACTTATGAATATAAATAAAACACCTTTTAGTTATCACCATATGATTACACATTATTCATTGTATACTGTTTCAGCTATCAACTTTATTCTTGAATTAAAACAATAATTGTCCCATGCACCAAGCATGTATATTATGTTTTCTAAACACTAGTCATGCCATACACCAAGTATGCATACTATGTTTTTCTATGATCTTTACTTTGTGAATTAGATCAATTGAACATAACTCCAATGATCCTCTTTTCACAGTCCCAAATCCTTACTGCAAATGCAAGAATTCCAAATTCATGCCATTTACTGAAATCTATTAGATTCTAAACTTATATGCATTGATCATCTTGTAATGATTATGCACAAAGTCAGAAAGACTTGACAACAACCATTACAGAGCATTCCAAAGGAGATCAACTCCTTGGAAACATCCTTCTTGCATTAAGTTTCCTAATATTACACAGATTGAATAATTTCTAACTTTGAAACATTTCCAGATTCCATTTTGACTATCACTTCTGAACAAGAGTTGCCTCCTTACAGATTATGCCAATATGGTCCTTCCAGAATTATCACTATACTTTCAACTGTCCTTGAGCAACCAATCTTTGGTAAACCTTAGATTCTCCTCGACAATTGTTTAATCCTTTTAGTTATATCCAATTCTAGACCTTTTCCCTTCTTAATGCCCCAGACATTTGGAAAATTTTAGAAAGGATGAATATAGCACATGTAATCGATCCTATATCTGAAGCATATGGGACACGATTCATGATGTCTCACATAAAGACTAACCAATCTTTTGCTATAACATTTCCATTTCTATTTGCCAAGTTCTCATAATTCAGATTATGAAAAGGTATGTCGTAATCATAATCGAATTTTAGAACGGAAATAATGGACTCATATATAGAATTTCCTTATGTTGAGCCATTCCAACATGAAATTCATATATATATCCTTGACTAAATGATTAAAACCTCACGATCTAAGCTTATAGATTTGAGATGAAGTATAATTTCCTCTCCCTTAATTATAGCAAAACAACTTTTTCCCAATTGAAACCTTTTGTTTTCTATAATTAACATTGCTAACTTGTAATACTTATCATAATTATCATGCTCCCACTAACATGATGATTATTAGCATAACACTTATGCTCCCACTAGCTTTGACATGTACTCAGAAATTAGCTGACTTTCTTACCAAAGTTCAAATTTCTGATACTAGATTGTTTTGATAAAACTTTATCAAAATCATACACCTTATCTTAGATAGCTCACAGGTGTGTCTAAACAATTTTAAGAACTATGAAAAGGGATGTTGTAATCATAGTCTCGATTATTTAGACCTTTTGCCACTTCTCACAAGTCCATGTTAGTGTGCCGGTTAACCACGCACGCTCCACTAACGACTATGAGAATGCAAATATCACAATTGCTATCTAGCAAAAATCTACTTTGTGAAAGTGTTTCCTCACCATCATTTTCATGAATCAGAGAGAAACCTTATGACACTTAGATTTAATGGTGTATGTGTTCTTATCCATGTGAGTTGTCAAAACCATAGTCACAAGACAAGGATAATGACAAATCCAAACTCATATGGATTGAACTCAATCTTAATCTCTTGCCACCTGGTAGCTCAAGGGCCTACCATTGCTTCCACATTTTTGTGCAACCAATTGAGAACTCTAAGAACTTATATGCAAAGCCAACTTTAACTGGAATGGGCATAGAATATGTCAACACGATAGGTTATAAACCTCAAGTCGTGTGCTAGTGAAGAACTTCAGGGTTTATTCTTGATTAGTTCTTGAGACTTTCAAGACCTTTAAGACTCCTACTGTTCTCTTGACATATAAGACTTTCTTGTCAAATATTCAAGAGATAGTGTGGATTCTAATCAAGACAAACACTTCACATAATCGGCCTTAGTTGGTCTTTGCTTTATCCAAAACATCACAACTTACCAATTTCAAATGTACAAGAGTAGAAAACTTTTACTCTTACATTTGACATGTGTTTTAAACCTTCTTTAAGACATGTCACTCAAATTACAATCTTTGAGTATGACTCTAAGACTTGTATTGGAACGAAGTATGACTCATCTTCTTGATTTAACCATTTCAACAATTCAAGTTCCTCTTCTTAGTCATAAGAATGCACTAAGATTTCCTTAGAGAACTAATTTTGATATGGTTTCTTAATCATTAAGATGATCATAAAACTGATACTAGAGTACTCTCCCATCTTTTCAGATTTGAGAAACTTTTATCCTTCTGTCTAATTTTATTCTTCTTATTCACTTTGTCATACATTGGAACCTTTTCCAATGTCTCAGAATTAGACTTAAGCTTGTAAGTATAACCATATTTACAGAGCTATAGTAAATTATGACGAATAGTCTTATCTATCTTTTATGGTGGACTTAGCCAGTGCACAAGAATGTGTACTCAATCCCTTAGTCCTTTACATGACTCACACATCCATGTGAACAAGTAATTAGTCTTAATTTTCCAATACTTGAAAGTTCTCATTCATCATGCTATACAACTTGCATGATTCCAAGTTCCGGTCCAACTGAAACTTGGGTGATGAGAATCTTTCCTTATTTGGTAAATTTAGACATTACCACAAATGAAAGAATCAATTTCATATTTCCACTCTTGCTCTTAATGGAATCTTATAAGCAACAAAAATTTCCACAGATGCGATTGTAAGGATATTCTAAAATAAATAAATTCAAAAAATTTCCTTTTATTTTAAAACTTTGCGGAAAAACTATCCTTACAGTGCAAAAGCACATGAAAACTTTGTTGTTATCTATTCCTAAGCAATATATCATAACTCCTGAGAAGTAGCTCAAGAATCCGATTTTCAAACTATGCGATAGAAATCCATATACGCGATCCGATTCAGCATATTCTTTTTTTAGGTTTATTTACTTTTCTTTGATTCTTAAAACATCAACATGTGACCCTGTCACATCATGTAATAAGAATCTCAGAATAGAAACTTAGCAGAGTTAGATAGTGGACTTTACCTGAAGTAGAGTCAAACTTATTGACTTTAACATCCTTAGGTAAATTTGGCAGCTTCGCAACCAATGCCCCTTCCTTTGGCAATTCAGCATATGGACGCTTTGGTAATGGAACATGGGACTATCACGGACTTAGTCTTTCTCTTTACCATTTGGTCAACCAAATTGACTATGGTCGATCCCTTTCCACTGGTAAGAGAGAGCTTTACTAGATATCCAATGTCATCATTGTCAATGTCCATAAGGTTTTAGGAAGTTGATCTTAGCAAATAGATAAGATCATTAAGGGTCTTGTCATAGTCTGGTTCATAGGAGTCCCAAAGGAGCTCACTATGTGACTTAGAAAGTGATTGAATCACCAACTTTCTCAAGACTTTGACACCCAACTCTCCCGGCTTGTTAATATGTGACTACATCTCCAAGATGTGACCACACATAGACCTTTACTTGCCAATATGGCTTGAGTGACCTTAAACTTTTCAAGAACTTGTGGGTTAGGGAGAATAATTGGAGGAGGTGAAAGAAGTATGATTTCCATGGGACATCATCTTCATTTAGGAAAGCTTGTTTCAAGAGATTTGGGAAGATCATAAATGTCTAAACCAGACATCTTTTGGGAGATATTCAAGATAGTTGATCTAAAGTCCTTAATATGACACCCAATATGAAATATTAAGGCTAGGACCCAACAAACTATTTTATAACTTAGAAGAGGGATGCCGTAATCCAAGCTATAAAATATTTGAAGGTAGGTGAATGACGATTCACCAATTTCCACCAAGATAAAAGAAGTGTATTATTAGGTTTTAATTGGACTTAGAACTCCTAGATCTTTTGAGATTCATTGAACTTTTCAATGGCATGTTTCAATCTCGAGTGTGCCCTTCAGGTTTTGTGACTGGGATGCCGAGGATCATGAAACAAGGTGTGAATAACCATGCAAATATACTTGGTACCCTTAAGTGTTTACCCCTCAATCGATGTGCCGGTTAACCACACACGCTCCATCGATACTATGATAAACATTAAGTTACCCTTTTCCTACCTTGTTAAATACGAGTTAGTGTGCCGGTTAACCACACACGCTCCACTAACAGATTTAAACAAAGTGCAAAGTGTAATTTCATGGATTAACACCTTATTCACATTTTCCTAAGTAACTAAGATTGGGTATCTATAAAAGGTTTAGTTACTTAGTATTTATCACTAATACTTTTAATGAAGGGAGAATTATAGTCCTGGTCCTACTCGTTCGGCTAACGACCCTCTACCAGTCAAGGAAGCGGTGGGTGAGAGTGGACAACCATTAAACTGTAATTTTATAGGCAGTAACTGTTGGAATAGTGTCTAAGGCTGCAACTATATTAGGCAAGTATTTGACCCGATTGTGCATGGTCCTTTTGGGTTGCCTTCACCATAGCAATTTGATAGGATGATTTATTATGAGAGAATAAATATTATTGATATATTATGAGAATAATATGAATAATAATATTGTTATTTGATTAATATAAGTCATGAATTAATTAGTATTAATTTGGTGACTTAAAGAGATTAATTAAATAAGAGGGTATAAACTGTCAATTGTTTGATAGTTTCACTTTGGGCTGTAAATCCTTATTGGATAGAGGATGGATGAATTTTAGGGCTTGGGATAGCCTCAAATTCGTCCAAGGCTTATCTAAGGAAAGGATTTGGATTGCTTTAAGGAAAGATTATCCAACTAGGGTTTAAGGGTGAAACCCTAGGAGCCTTACAAGTATAAATAGACCCCTAGGGCAAGGGAAATCAGCATCTCTTCTAAAGAAAGAAAACCCTGGCCGAATTTCTTCCCTCTCCTCTCTCTCAAATCATCCTCCTTGCTAGTTGGTGTTTGTAAGCCATTAGAGGAGTGACAATTGTGACTCTAGAGCTCCAAGACAACAAGATCAAAATAAGAGATTCAAAGGTAAACTTCTAGATCTGATTTTGTATTGTTCTTATACCTAATAAGTCATTAGAAGTCTTGGATTCAAAGCATGTTTAATTAGAGAAACCTAGATCCAAGCATTAGGGTTTTGCATGCGCACATAGGAAAATTCTTATGGCTAAAACCCATTAGTGGTATCAGAGCCTAGATTGGTTTCTATTAAATTGTTGCTTGTTTGTTTGAATCTTGTTTGCAAAATTCGAATTTTGTGTCTCTGTGTCATGAACTCGACGAGTCCCATGGTGGACTCGATGAGTTGGCCTAACTCGACTAGTCCAGTTGGGAACTCGACGATTTCGAGCGTCAGGAAGGGCCAGATTCGGGATTTTTTCATATTTATCTTATGGAAACTTGCCTTTATCATATTAGATCAACCTTAATCCGATTTTCTGATATATATATGACTATAATCTTGATCTAATTAAAGATATTTATCAACTAATAAAATATTTAATTTCCTTATGTAATAATTAATTAATTATTTTGATTAAATTGGTAATTATCTTGCAAGAAATCTTTAAATAAATCAATTATGGATAATTATGGAATTAATTGTTAATAAAGATTATATGTTATTTGATCCTCCATGTTTTAAATGTTTAAAACTTGTCCTCAAGTTTTGAAATTTATGTTTTGTGATTAAAAGTTTTAATTTAGACAATTTAAATTTCAAACCCTAGATTTTTTTTTAAAGGTTAAAATACAACCCTATACTAATATAATATTACAAGATTAATATATATATATATATATATATATATATATATATATATATATATATATATATATATATATATATATGTATGTATGTATGTATGTATGTATAACTAAAATGCTAGTCTTACCGTTAGTAGGCCTCATTCACGAAGCCGATCTATAAGGTGGGTATAAGGTTGCGGCCTATAAAATGGCGCTTAATGAGTGTACTCTCACACCCACCGCTTGCTTGATCGGTGGAGGGTCGTTAGCCGAACGGATAGGATAGGGTAGCCTCATTCTCTCATTAAAAGTATAATATGAAATACAAAGTAACTACATGTTTTTTTTAAATTTCCCAATCTTAGTTACTTTAGGAAAAGTGAATTGATGTAATCCCATAAAATTACACTTTGCACCCTTGCTAAGAAGTTAGTGGAGCGTGTGTGGTTTACCGGCACACTAATTGGTTCTAAGCGAAGGTGGCAAAGGGTGATTCATTGTTTATCATAGTTCGATGGAGCGTGTGTGGTTTACCGGCACATCGAATAGGTGATCGTTACAATGAAGGCACCATGTGAATTTGCATGGTAATTCACACCCGCTTTGTGATCCTCGGTATCCCAGTCACAAACAAGAGGGGCATATCGAGATTTAAACATGCCATTGAAATGTTTCAATGAATCTCATCTAAACCTAGGAATTCTCAAATTCATTTAGAACTTAAAGTTAGGTCTTCATGGTGGAGAATTAGTGAATTGTCATTCACTTACCTTCAAATTGTTTGCATGTTAGACTACAACATCCCTTTTCTAATATGTGAATATTGTTGTTGGATCCTAGCCCTAATTTTTCTTATTAGGTGATATTTAGGGATTCATATTCTAATCTATCTTTGTCCTTTCTATTTGTAGATGTCGAACGCGAACAACGCTGCTGCTAGTTCTTTCACATTGATGAGCCTTTGTCAAAAGGTCACTTTCGATGGGACGAACTTTAGCGAATGGATAAGATACATTCGCACTATTGCTCGCTATGAGGATAAGGAGTATGTCCTCGATGAGAAGCTCGAGAAGATCAACCATGAAATCGCTACTCCGGTTGAAATGACCGCTTTTGAAACTCACGAGCGTGATGCAACGAAGGTACATTGCATCATGATAGCCACTATGAACTCCGAATTCCAAAAGTCCTATGAGGACATGTACCCGTATGAGATGCACCAAGACTTATTGGAGAGATACCACCAAAACGTGAGACAAGAGCGTTATGAGATTTTCACTAACATGATTTCCGCTAAGATGGGTCATGGAGAGTCTCTTACCATGCACCTGCAAAAGATGCAAAGGTATGTCGACCGTCTTCGCAAGTTGAATGTTGACTTTGGGGAAGACTTGGCGATCGACATGGTGCTTCACTCTTTACCTCCTAGCTACAATCAATTTAGGATGACCTACCACATGAACAAAGATGAGGTCACCCTAATCAAACTCCAAGGTCTCTTGAGGGTCGCTGAGAGCAACTTCAAGGACAAGTCTGTTGCACCAACTCCCAATCCAACTGCTGCTCCTGTCTTGGCTATTGGACAAGGAAAGGGAAAGAAGAGGAAGGCTTCGTCTAAGAACTATCGCAAGGTTAAAGCCCGAGATGGTGCCTCTTCTAGTGGGACCAAAGTTGATCCTGCTAAGCCCTACCCTAACCCAAAGGAGGCAGAGTGCCGCCATTGCCACAAGATAGGACATTGGAAGAGAAGTTGCCCAGAGTACCTGCAAGCCATCAAGGAAGGAAAGATCAAGCCGTCTTTCGCAGGTATATACACAATCAAAACTAACGATTCATCTCATGTTATTTCTTGGGTTCTTGATACCGGTTGTGGTTACCACATTTTTTTTTATTGGGACTAAGAAGAAATAGGGATGTGGAGCATGGAAGGATTAATCTAATCATGGGGAACAGAAGATCGTCGCCTGTGACCAAGATTGGAGTGTATTCTTTAGTGCTTAGGAATGGTTTAAGTTTAGATTTGAACAATTGTTGCTATTCACCAGAAATGGCTAGAAACATCATTTCATTTCATGGTTTGTTTAGACAAGGTTTTAGATTTTCTTTTAATAATGAGAATGGTTCTATTTTGGCTTATCTAAATGGTGTCTTTTATTTTGAAGCTATACCATGTAATGAAATATATGAAACTGTTATGATTGTTGATAACTTAGGAAATGATGTTTTGAACATAGATTCTTCCAGTAGTATGGATAGAGCATCCTTGTGGCATTGTCGTCTTGGACATGTCAACAAGAAGCGCATAGCCCAACTCCAAAAGGATGGAGTGTTGGAGTCATTCGACCTTAGGGAAGATGACACGTGCGAATCTTGTTTACTTGGAAAGATGACTAAGTCACCCTTCACAAGTACGTGTGAAAGGGGTGAGGGTCTATTGAACCTAATACATACCAATGTATGTGGACCGTTTAGATTAACCACGAAGGATGGGAACCGCTTCTACGTGAATTTTACCGATGACTATAGTAGATATGGGTATATCTATTTAATCAAGCAAAAGTCAGAAACTTTTGAAAAGTTCAAAGAGTTCAAGAATGAAGTGGAGAATCAATTGGGCAGGAAAATCAAGATGCTTTGATCCGATCGAGGAGGAGAGTACCTAAGTCTTGAATTCCACGATTATCTCAAGGAGTGTGGAATAGTTTCACAATTGACGCCACCTAGGACACCACAATTGAATGGTGTGGCAGAAAGGTGTAATCGAACCTTGTTGGACATGGTTCGCTCTATGATGAGTCGTGCTTCACTACCAATCTCTTTTTGGGGGTATGCCTTAGAGACTTCCGCCCATATCCTTAACCGAGTCCCTACTAAGAAGGTTGCCAAAACACCTCACGAGATGTGGACAGGGAAAGCACCCTCGTTAGCACATATCAAGGTTTGGGATTGCGAGGCTTTTGTAAAACGAGATACTCACGACAAGCTTGAACCTCGCAGTGAGTGATGTATTTTCATCGGCTACCCACAGAAATCCTTTGGATATCTCTTCTATAGAGCAAAGGACAATGTTGTCTTTGTTGCAAGGAGAGGAGTTTTCCGAGAGCGAGAACTTATAGGCCAAGGAGACAGTGGGAGGCAAATCGAGCTTTAAGAGATTCAAGAGTCGATAGATCAAGGAACCTCTACCGTTGGCACTCAACTCGAGGAGGAAACTCTGGTTGAACCGATTGACGAGTCCTTACCTCTTAGACGTTTCGAAAGAGTTAGAGTTCAACCCCAGTTTTATAGTTTTCATATTACTACCAAAGGGGACATGTATATTAGTGATGGTACACTAATAAAACTTGATGAACCTAATAGCTATAAGGAATCCATGGCAGGCCCGGAGTCTGTGAAATGGAAGGAGGCAATGGATAGCGAGATCCAATCCATGTATGATAACCATGTTTGGAATTTGGTTGATAATGTGCCCGGACGTAAGACCGTTGGGTGCAAATGGATCTTCAAGAAGAAGACCGACGTGGATGGAAACATACACACATATAAGGCGCGATTGGTTGCGAAGGGCTTTACTCAAACTCCCGGAGTTGACTATGATGAGACCTTCTCACCAGTTGCGAAGATAAAGTCTATTAGAGTGATGCTAGCTATTGCCGCATTTCATGATTATGAGATTTGGCAAATGGATGTCAAGACCGCTTTCCTTAACGGAAAGTTGGCTGAGGATGTTTACATGGCTCACCCAGAGGGGTTTGTGGATCCAAAGCATCCGGATAGAGTGTGTAAGCTTGAGAAGTTCATTTATGGACTTAAGCAAGCATCTCGCAGATGGAATCTTTGCTTCGATGAGAAAGTCAAAGAGTTTGGATTTGTACGAAACGAAGATGAATCGTGTGTATATGTCAAAGCCAGTGGGAGTATAGTAAGCTTCCTCGTTCTATATGTCGATGACATATTGCTCATAGGAAACGACATCCCAACTCGGCAGGAGGTTAAGTCCTGGCTCGGGAAGTGCTTCGCTATGAGGGACCTCGGAGAGGCTTCTTACATTTTGGGAATAAGGATAGTGAGAGAAAGAAGTAAGAGACTAATAGGACTTAGTCAGAAAACTTACTTAGAGAAGGTACTGAAACGTTTTAGTATGGAAAACTCAAAGAAGGGAGAATTACCGATACAAAGTAATGCCAAGATGAGTAAGACTCAAAGTCTGAGTACCGAAGCTGAGATAGCTGAAATGAGCCGAGTTCCATACGCTTCCGCAGTTGGCTCAATCATGTACGCTATGACTTGTACTCACCCTGATGTAGCCTTTGCTTTGAGCATGGTTAGTAGATATCAAGGGAACCCTGGCAGAGCCCATTGGATTGCAGTGAAGAATATCCTTAAGTACCTTCGGAGGACGAAGGAATGGTTCTTAGTCCTCGGAGGGAGTGATGACTTGAAGGTGCGAGGATATAGTGACGCCGGCTTTCAGACCGACAGGGACAACTACCGTTCGCAGTCGGGCTGGGTCTTTACCCTGAATAGAGGAGCAGTGACTTGGAAAAGTTCCAAACAAGAAACTGTAGCTGATTCGACGTGCGAATCAGATTACATTGCAGCGAGCGAAGCGTCGAAGGAGGCAATATGGTTGAAGAACTTCATCGGTGATCTTGGAGTTGTACCTGCCATAAAGGAGCCCATGGAGATTTTCTGTGATAATGAAGGAGCGGTTGCCTTGACCAAGGAACCGAGGGATCATGGTAGATATAGACATATCGACAAAAAATATCACTTTATTAGACATCGAATAGAAGAAGGACAACTCGTAGTGAAGAGGATATCATCAGAAGATAACCCAGCAGATCAGCTTACAAAGGGACTGAGTAGGGTTAAGCACTTGCAGCATGCTAGGAGTATTGGGTTGAAGGATGATATTAACATAGATTAGATAGTAGTAGAAACGTGTAATAGATAAATGTAATTAATATTTGATGATTAAATAAAGGAGTTTTATTTATGAGTAATGTTACTGTCTTATGTTAATTGTTTAACTATTGTTTCATTTTGCATGTTTTGACTTCCAGAATAATTGAATTTATTAAGAAAAATCGAATTATTCAAATTGTCCACAATCGTTCATATGTTAGAAGTAGATATGAATGAAGATTGTCGTGAATTGGTGCGTAGATTGTCTAAATGGTATTAGACATGGCAAAAGATTGCTACGACGTTCATGAGTGCTTATGAACTGGCTCTGAGCATTGGAACAAACCCGCGCTTGCTGGAATCACCTTATGGAATACGATATAAAAAGGGTGATCGCAAGACGATAATATCATATAGTCTTAAAACCTAGATATATGGTTTGTTATTTGTTAATTGGTTGTACATTGATAATGCGAAAACGCATCAGTAACTCGGTGTTATAAAACGCATTGTTGTGTATAGTTGATTAATGAATAAGTAAATGCATATAAGTCGAAGTTTATCTGTAACTTTTATCCTAAGTAGGTAAAAGCGATATCTCGGCCGCTTGATGATTTGATTTGACTTATGTGCCGGGCCCGGTCAGAACTGAATTGATGTGTTCGATTAAGTTCTATGTCAAATAAATCGGAGATCGAGAAACCTAAATGCTAGACTAATCATTCCATAGAATTGTCAGCATGATATCTAACAGAAGACTGTA